>NC_133036.1:15655000-16988750 GCF_048771995.1 Taeniopygia guttata
ACCCACAAAAAAACTAGAACAAAAGCTAGAACAAATAAATTCCATAGACATACAAGAACATGGATATTTGTAATTTTCATTGTTAAGGTTGTTAGCAGCTGCAGACATTGCCTCTGGTTTTTTAAGGTGTGTCTTCTGACCAGGTTCCCACTGCAGCCACAATCCTGCTCTCTCACTGCCCCCCGGCACCAGGAAAGGCCACTGAGCCACCCCATCTTTCTGCCCAATTAAGCAGTGAGGTCTTTTCTTAGCAGGACTTATAAAGTTTGCCTGGAAGATGTTCACATTGTCATGTCTCTTTTAGAATCTCAGAGTTCAAAAATTAAGGAACAAGTTTTTCTATCCTGCTCCCCAAACTTTAAATGACAAAACCCATAAGATGCATATGATGCATCCCATAATCTCAATTTGTTACACATTAATGTCAACTGCGATCAAATAAGTCAACTGACATTCAAATCTAATGGTTAAAACCTCTGCACCACAGATATACAACTTCAACCTTTTGAATGCTGCCATTCCATATATGGACTTTACCCACATTTTAATGAGGCTTTAAAATCTCTGAGATTAAGATAGTATTTTATATAGAACTGCCTGCTTTTTATGATATCCTGACATGTTGTACAACATTTGTAACTATATTGATCCTTATAAATTCAGCATCTATATATATTCCTGAAAAGCATCCCCTGCTCAGTCTGCAGCACAAACAGCAGGGCAAGACACAGAGGGGGCAGTTCTTGAGCCTTTTGCTCAGCAGTAAATATAACAGGTAAGGAATATTTTAGTAACATAAAATATTTTAGTTGCATAACACAGCCAAACTTAAAGAAAAAAACTGAAATACCATCTTTAAAATAGGCAGTAAAGAAAAGCCAGAGTTCTTTCTCAATTTTACCCTATTTCATTCTCCTTCAAACAAACCTGCTTCAAATCCTGAGGGGGTAAACTCTACTCTTCTCCCACCTGGGACAGTTATACATCTTCATGCCCTCACCTTTGCCTGTCTGCAGAGACAAGCCTTCTTGTGTTTCCCCATGCAGTTTCACACTTTTAATCTGAAACAAATGATTGCAGAAAAAAAAAAAAAAAAAAAAAAAAAAAAGAGCATTATCACCTTGGCGAGGCATCAGGAGTATACAGAAAAAAAAAGAAAGGGTCTATGGGCAAATTCATCTTCCATTGCTACAATCAATCTCTCACCTAAAGAAATACACAATAACTAGGCAGGAAAGGGCCAAGATTTATGGCCTAGAAACATCTCCACTGACCAGCATACACCAAGCCTTCCTGGCTCCCTCCTTGCCAGAATGGCTCTTTCTAACAGTTACAATGATATACTGTCTCTCCCTACTGTTTTACAAGTACATTAGCTTTATTTAATGAGATCTCTGAGTAATTTAACAGATGTATATAGGACATAAGACTAGAAAAACTCTTGCTACTTGAACACTTTTGCCAAGGTATTCTAGGGCTAGCTAATCTCCACTACCATGTTATATTCCATGAAATACTGTTATTGGAATTTTGGGAAGGTTTTTAAAAATCATTTTAATAGTAATGTTATATTATAATCTAATAGAATAGTGCCATATTCAACACTTGCTTGTACCAGGCCCATTAAAATAAGGTTAAAAGTGGTTCCTTTAGTTCTTCAAAATTATTTATATATTAAAAGGCAGACATTAATATATCGGTTAAATCTCACAACCTGTTCTTTCCTGTAACTTCAACTTCATGCCCCAAGGGGAAAAAAAAAGACAGGTTCTTCCCTTTTAAGAACATATATTCACATTCAAAGTTCACAATGATTGGATCACTCACTAAGAAAGTATTTCAAAGCACTGTATTCTTAGGTTTTGTTTAATATATGAAGTATAACCAGTCATTAGTTTAACGCAATAGCTCTGCTTTCCATTATTTTATTATTTCTGTTTCTGAGCAACAGACAATGTTTTGGATGGCAGCTGTTATCCAGCAAAGTAGTTTTAAATAATAGTGATATACAATGAAGTATTAAATGAAAGAAACTAAAATAATAACTTTTTAAATAACTCTAATAAGCTACCAATTAACAGTACAGGGGGTGGCAATAAGGAATTACCTGTTTAAAGTAACATTCAAAAATTTTTTCTAAATAAAAGAAAGATGGGCATAAGCTTTATATATTTGTATGTGTATCTTTTGCAGCAGTAAATCTACAAAAATCCATACAGTGTGTTGTTTTTTTTCCTCATCCATTATACTTTTTTAATTGATTAAAAATAGAATATTGCCCCAGATTCAGTAATGACTTCAATGAACTACATTTAAAAAAATTCAACAACTTCAATTCTACCCAGTGGTGAGACCAGTACTAATTGAGTTTAGTGGCATTTTTCTGTAAATAATATATAGTCTCATTAAAGAAGATTTATTTTAGTTTGAAAACATATTTCTTTTTAAAATTCTTTTAAGCTGAAGGGGCAAAAATGGGGGGAAAAAGGATGAGAGCAATATTTACTATTCTGGCAAAGCGTTCAACATCCTTCTGGTTACAGGATATTTTGTTAACCTTGAATTAGAGCATAAAACACAGGTTGAACACATTTATATATAACTACTCATAGAAGTCTATGGAATTTACAACAAACACGCTACATGCCTAACATTTAGAGAAAATCTCCATAGGTATCTGATCAAAGTAAACATTCTGACCCACTACCTGAATGTACCACACCTTGGCCAGAAGCAAGGATTCCATGTTTAGAAAGCAGGAAACACCAAGTTGTGAGCAGAAAACATGGATATTTCTTTAAATATCAAAAAACACTGACAAACCTCAGGGTGCAAAATTATGGATGATCACAGTGTAAAATTATGCTTGAAATCAAGAACAAATAAAATTACTCCTGGAGTAGAAAAGAATGGGGGAGAGAGAGGGAGAACATGAGCTAATGTAGAGGGAATTCATTGCATGAAATTTCATTTCTTGAGAGCTATACATCAAGGTGCATTTGTTTAATGAGGCTGGCACCAGAAAGATGTATAGAACATGTCAGACACCCAGTACCAGTGCGTTCTGGGAAAAAGATAACATCTGAGGATCTGACCACTCACTTCGTCTTCGAGCCAGACTTCTCTATCTACTGGTTCTTCAGGGGATTATAAATGAGAGGGCAGGAGGAACAAGGAGCAAAATAATGAAAAACAACAGAAAAAAAGAAAAATTATAACATTGTAGAGCCAAGTAAAGCCAAATTTATTGACCTCACAACTACATAATCAAGAGAAAGTTATCACTGTGGAAACTTTTACTAAAGCAGAATGATCTTAAATAACAAGGGAGTGCTATGAAATTTACAGCACTTTTAAGATATGCAAATTGAATGCAAGGTATAGACATAAGGGTAATTAATTGTAAATCTAAGAATAATGTTTCTTTGTCAGGGCTGTCTCCATGTTGTGGAATACATTCTAATGTGCCTTAACTCTGAATATTTCTTAAAGGCTGGTCTAATTATGAGATGTTCAGAATTTCAAAATAGTAGTTATTCTTATCGTTTAATATAGCTGCTGTAAAGTTTCATAACAAAATTTACTGATTACATGAAAATATTTTATTTTAATTTTCAAGTATAAAGCACTTGTTTAAAAGTCTAGGCACTGAGTCTTTACCTTGGAAAAAATAATATGATGGAAACAGCTTTTGCCTAAAGCCATGTTTTGTGGTGCTTTTTGTTTGGGTTTTTTAAGGAGGCAGCAAAGAATCAAAATAAGTCTAAATGTAAATATCTTTATCAGCTGCATTTTTCAAATTATGGTGCTGGTTTTTGAAGGACTTCATAGAATAATAGAGATTCTTATAATTCCATTATTTACTTAATTCTTCGTTTAATTGTAGTCATTCATGCGACAATAACTCAGGTCAACCTTTCCATTGCAACAGGACCATAAACATTCACTTTCTCAATTTAAAACCTGACAAGGTTGGAAAGGAAATTTTCCAAGTTTGAAAGGAAATTTATATAAACTTATATAACATGTAAAACCTTTTACAGCAATAATTCAAGCCCCTCTCAGCTTCAGTAGCAGGCCTATATATGTGGCTGTGCTCCCTGACAGAAAACCCAACATTTGAGCTGCTTTTAGCATTTAATTCAGACCAACTAAAATGAAGCTTCTTTAAGGGGCAGCATAGTAAACAGTCTTCAACAATAATACCGTAATAGCCAGGATGCCTTGGGTTTTTAGGAAAAAGACACTTATTAATCCTTGTCTTAGCAGAACTTGCTCTAGACCCATGGAAGAGTCTTAAAACAGTGAATCTTAAACATGGAAGAGTCTTAAAACTTAAACAGTGTTGGAGGGGAGGGCAGGAGCAGCCAAAGCTCTCTGCCACTCAGAGTGACCACCAAACATCAAGAGAAGCAGGTAAACCACTTTGGTTAAACCCATCCACAGAGTTTGGGGGAATTATTCCCGCTTCCAGCAGAAACTCTAATCACAGATATTATCTCACAAAAGAAGCTCTGGTTGGAAGTATGCGATTTAGATACACGTGTAGTAGCACTGCAATGAAAAGGTCCTCATTTTCATCAGTCATCAGCTACACTCCTGCCTGTGCAGGCATCATCCATATCCATCAAGGATATGCTTTTCATACCCCAAAGGGAAAAGAGCAAAACCCTTCAAAGCCACCTATTTTAGAAGAGGTCCAAGTGGGATAACTGGTCATGGAAGAGTGGCCATCTGGGAGGATTATAGCCCTTTGGGAACACCATCATCTGTCATGGACTGGTTTTGGGGGAACAGAGGGTAAGAAAAAGGGGGAATAGAGCCCCATTCCTCATGCAGTGGGCATTTAACAGCAAAAAGACCCAAATCAAAAGTTAAAAATTTTAGCCAGCAGAATCAGTGTATGTTATCTGCATGAGATGAAATGCATTTCAGAAACACATCAAAGTGCTTGGGAGATAGGGAACAAAGAGAAAGGCTGATCATCAGTGTGGAATACAAAAAGTAAATGCTAACACGACTTTGGAAAATGTGCACATCATCACTTTGTGTCTGCTCTGCCTAAACAATTAAAATATTCTGTTAATATTTTTTACCTAAGCATAACATACCATAACTTTAGCTCCCCTCCAGTGACAGTTTGTGCTTGGAAGTTCTGTTATAGTTTAAACAGAGAACTCAGAAAATTTTGAAATCATTGCCAGATATAGAGGCAGATTTCATAACATGAGTTAAATGCATCATGTGCTTACATGAGAGGGTCTCTCCTATATAACACTTGCAGAAATTATAAATTCTCCATATGCCAGCAGAGTTAATAGCTTCCTTAAAGGAACTTTCAAAAATTATGCTTGCACAGGAGTAAGTTTCCAAAACTTTCTATAAGGAAACAGAAAACCAAGGCACTTATTAATGCTGGGTTGTAACTGGAGCAAACTGAAATTTTCATCCTTCATTTCATGACAGCTTTCCTACACAAGGCTTAAACTTTTAGGTACCAGAAGAAAGTGTCAGTGGGAATTCTTACTGACACCTGCTTCTCTAACTTCTTGAGAAGGCAGAAAACTTAGTCTGAAGTAATGAAGGTAATGAGACAACAGTTTGGATAGAAGATGTGCCAAGGTTATGCAAAAATTTCTAAAGGCCACTCAAGGAGGAATCCTAGGAGACAAACTCCATGGTTTTGATAGAGATAAATGATACGAAGACAGATTTTTTCCTTTTCTGCATAGTGCAATGGAAATGGTATTACAACACTGATAAAAGATCTGATCTGGAAGCACAAGGCTCTTGTTTTCTCAAGCTGATTTTCCATGATGTGACAAATAAAGGCTATGGTCCTTTTAGAAACATTTTTGTACATTATAGTTTAAACTGGATTTCAAGTGGAGATTACAACTTCTTTCAATCAATTAGTAAAAGACTGTATATCTTAGGTGTGTTGCAGAGGTTAACCACAGCTATGTTTGACCCACATTAATTTTTCTCATTACTCTATGCTATCTACCAGCAATTTTACATGCTGCTTTTGCAGGTTCAGTGAACTTTTCTAGTTGTTTTAATTTTGCCAAAATGTCTGATAATCAAACTTGTGACTGACTGCCCAGAAAATGCAAAATGGCAGAAAAGCCAAACTCAGCTTACACAGTAACCCTGACTGAAGGGTAGAGCCAGCACGTTATGCTAAGCCAGTTATTTTTGAAGCCATTAATCGCCAAAAAAAAAACATTTATTTTCTGTTTCTTGTAACTCCAAACCTGCTCCTCCAAGTCAATTACTGCCAAATTAAACTGTTGTGAAAATAAACTGTGGCTAGTGCTGAACTGTGGCACAACTTCTACTCTCTAGCTTTCTTGTAGCTCAGCAATTGAACAGGGTGAGCATCCTCCTCACCTGGAAATAACAACAGGAGGATGTGTGGACCAGACACCAATTACACATTGCATTGTGTTTTCTCTCTTTCCATTGAAATTGAATTTCATTGAATTAATCAGTAGTGAGGCGAACTTCCAGCATTTGGAAGTACAGACAGCAGACTGATAAAAGATAAAAGAGCAGTTCAGGAGGACCCATTCACCAAGTCCATTCCCCCATGGCAAAGCACCATGAGCTAAACCAGTCCCTCCCATTTCAGTGGGATTCACTGACCAGTGAATATGCACAAGGCACGGGGTGGGACAGACAAACAGGCAAATGCAGCATCAGGCCTCACACCCTCCTTGTTAAACAGACTTAGTTCCAATTACTGGAAGATGGATGGCCTTACAAAATACTCTTTATTCCTAAGGTCGTTAAGAAAAGTGGAATTCTTTACCTTGTCCTTAAACTCAGTGGAAACTGCTCAGTTCACCTCTTTCACTTGGTGTGTTTAATTATTTGCACAGCTTGAATTAATACTGGGTCTATGGCTGAATGTCTCTGCTTGTCTTACTTGCTGCCAATCACTCCACAATACCCAGAATTTGAGGTTTTCTTGCTGCAGGAGTCATCAGGGAGCAAAATCAGATGAAGACACTTGAGTGAGATAACTGATATTTCCAAAGAATCCTCACTTCAATTTCCCTTTTTCCTAGCATAAGTCATTCCTAGACCATTATAAGACAGGGAGAAATATCAGGCAAAAGATACACTGACTCTTCATTTTACAATGTCTTGATGGATCTTTGGTAATTCAAACCAGATTTAGAGAAGCCAGATTTACACTGCCTGTCTCCCCGATGCCTATAACCTTACATGCAGAATAGCTCCTAAATCAGAGCAACATGGACTGCAAAAATGTCACTGAGAAGAGACAATTCAGATGCACCAAAAAACAAACAAACAAACAAACAAAAAAGAACTGGCACACACCAATTTAAGGTTTACCAATTTAAAGAAACAATACATTATTGTGCAATATTTCCAAGTGCAAAGCTTGGGATTGCAAATGTGAGCCAATACAAACCAGAGTTTTGGTAAACAAGTTTTCTCTTCTTCTTTTGTTTTTAAGAAGATTTCCATGTAACATTTAAGATGCCAAGCAAGAAAGGGTGCAATGCTGCTATCATCCACAAACCAGCAATACACAGGCACAAGGTTCCTCTGCAGGAGGACAGAACCACACATAAACAAAAAAATAGAACAGTTAAATAAAAATAATAAAACAAAAGCTACAGATCACATCCTTTCCCTCTTTATATCCTTTAGAGGCAGCATGAAGTCAGTGCATTCGCACAGGATGTAAGTCAGGGCACAAATTGGCCCTTCAGCTCTGAGATTCCTCCAAGCTTTCCCAACAGCTTGCTGAGTGTAATTTGGGCTGGGTTATTTAAAGCTGCACAGGATAATACAGCACAAAGACTGGTGTGAACAATAACTCTTGCACAATTTATCACGCAGAGAAGAGCTACTAATCTTTTTAGAAAACAAGGTATTCAAAATTATTTAATGCTAATATTTATGCATCAGAAAGCATTCTAAGCACAAAACAGCCCTCCTCCCCCTCCCCATCCACAACATGCATTTGTGAGCATCTTCAGCTACAATACACCATATTTTCAGGGAGTCTTGAAATTATCGTACTGTATGTTGGCATTTATGAAACTCTGTTATTAATGCCACTCTCATACAAAGATAAGCTGTGTTTACAATACTAATACCTTCCACAAATAATTAGGTGTGTATAGCTACACATATAGTCTTCTATACCAGTGATGGCTCAAAACTGTAAATTTAAAGTATATTATTGTAATAAACTGTAATAATAGCAATGATTATAAAAATCAGTTTGGCATGCTTCTGCCTAGCAGAATTCTGTACCACACTGTCAGTTAAAAACAGAAAACCACAACAAGAAACAACATCCTCAGAACAGCTATTACTTTCTTAGCTTTTCTTGTTTCTTTTTTTTTTTTTCCTATTACATACTATTATTTTTTAAAATAAAAAACTGGAATTATATCAAAGTAAAGGTAATGATTAAATTAGTCTAAAGTAGCAACTCTTCCTAACCAAGCAGATGGGTATCAATCCATCACTGTACTTACATGATTACTGCTACATTCTTTCAAAATTATAAGTTTATAAAAGTATTGCTATCCTTGAATTATTTTCAAAGTATCTCATAAAAACAAGGTTTTCTTTATATGCCAACTCAACAGTGTAAAAGAAAAATCATAAATTTTCATATATCAGGGTTTTTTTTAAGTATTAAACATAATTTTCAAAAAATCTTGGCGTAATTTTATTTCTTCCTAGGAAAGCTGGATGCTTCCTTTGCCTCAGTTAGCAGAGGTAGGTACAATAAATGATAAAAATCCCGTTCCTTTTTCTGTTGCATGCAATACAGGTTCTATATCCAGCTCAACATACTATTTGAACTCCCTATTTGAACTTTTTTGCAGCACTTCTGCTGCAAGACATTGAAGTCTGTGTTTGTTTTGGCAATACTATGGCACAAAGGAGAATTAAGCACTTTTTGTGTGATCTTCAGTTACATATAATCAAGCAAAGTGATTTTTCAAATGTTTCCAAATTCCATTTAAAGCAAAACATCAAACACCCACAATCTTCCAGGTCACACATAGTAGGGGAAAGTGGGCATTTCACTACCATTTGCCTGGATCAAGGGGTGTAGGAAATTCCCAATTATTTGTTAGATTTAGCAAGCGGAAAAGGACTTGATATCCCTTTTACTGAGAACATTCAAACAGATAAAACTGCATGCAAAATTGATATAAATTAGTTGCAGAACCTTAGCCATCAGAGCACTCTCCACTAAGTCAGCCTCTCCAGATTGCTCAAGACTAAGATCCATTAGACTGAAACTCAGTGCAGAGCTTTCCAGGGTGCTACTGCCCACACATTCCCTTTTTAACAAGTTTATGTTGAAGATAGTTTTCCTGAAGCAAGAGAGTCGGTCTGGTTAAAAGAAATAGCACTATTATCAAACAAGGGGCAAAAGCAAAAGAACAGTTATCTGAAATTCCTCAAACTCTCTTTTCAAAGTCCCTTTTAAGTTGTCTCAGACTTCATTCCTTATCTCTGCATGCTGAACCTCAGTCTGAGTTTCTCCAAGGAACCTCTGATGGATCTTTAATGAAGCCATAAGATGAATATCCTCTAAGAAGCTGTGTTTTCACTGTTTTCTCATAAAATATGATTCTTTCCTCCCTTTCTCTTCATCTTTTAATTCGAAACCAATGCTAAACAGAACAACAGCAGTAACAGCAACCTGGCTCATCCCAGTCCTGTGATGATGGAAATTCCTTCTGTTGGCTTCTTCTATAACTGTACCTGTTTTGTATTACTTTAATCAAGGCTTTTGGTGGCCCTAAGTTTCCAAAATATGCTATTTCTGTGAGATGACTTGCTAAACCTATTTTCAAGGCAGATATTAGTAGATTCAACTATATTGGAGCTACACCAATTTTCGTCTTATGAAAAATACCACATAAAAGTATCTTTTATGCCTTCCTCATACATTATGTAAGTATTTATTTCTTCTTATTTTCTGAAAGAGATCTACATTCTTTTTACTTTCTCCTACTTATTCAGTCCTGGATGTTTTTTTGCAAGCCTTCTTCTGAACAAGTTGTGTTCTACTCAATATTCACTGTGCTTTTGACAGACCCTATGCTTTTACTTTTTCCTTTGCCATTTTTTTAAAGAGGTTTTTACTATGTCTCATAATTCCAACATGCATTTTCTCCTTGAGTTTTAGTAGAAATTTTCTAAAAATCTGTCTTTTCTTGTACCCCAAAATTCAGAGCACTTCCCCATGTTGTCTCCACCCTTTGTTCTCTGCTGGCTGTCCAAGGCCATTTGAGGGGCTTTTCTCTCACCACAAGCACACCCAGCTCAGTGCTCCCCTCAGCTCTCTTGTATGGGACACAGTTCTTGTGCCTTGTTTCTCTTTACACATCCTTCTGCTACTTTAACTTTGTTTGCCTCTCCAGTTGATTTTTTGCCTCTGGTTACTTTTTTTTTGTCTTTGGTTATCCTGTTTTATTGAGCTCTTCAGCTGACGACTCTTTTTATTCTCCTTCAATCTCCTATTTAACAGTCACATTTCAATTATTATTCAGCTCAGTGTAAGCTGACTACCAAGACTCTCAAAAGTAGGCTCAGGTGCAATCAGCTGTCCAGAAGTTGTTGACTTCAGGCTTCCATACACAGCTGGTTAAAGGAAAAAAAAAAAAAAATAAAAAAATAACCCAAAGCAAACAAACAAACAAACACAAAACCACACCAGAATCCTGCACCCAGAGATTTGGGAAAAAACAAAGACCTCAGTGTCCACCAGATCAATTCTCTTCATTCTTTACTAATCTGACCATTAAAATAAAACCCCAAAACTATGAATTAACCTTAAATTAGACACACTTTGTTTTCCACTTGGGATAATGTCTTATGTGTGTTCTAAAAAACCTGGTCTGGCTTTTAAGGCTACACCATCCTTGCTGCCTCTGAAAGGAGCCAGTGATCTGCATGACAACACACTTGATCTTCTTCCAAGAGTCAAAGTCATCCTGAGATTTCTCAGCAGCAATATCAAATTCTCTTTTCTCTGTGTGTGTATGTGCATGTGATGGGGTTTTTTTGGAATAGCTTCTTCATTATTAGAAGACAGTTGCTAAAGAATATGTTTAGCAAATTTCTTCTCATTTTCTTCGTCAAATTAGTCTGTTGTTCCAGTCGAGAAATTCCAACTCAGTCTTGCTTTTCACGTTTTAAAAATCTCTCTTCATCCATAAAACATTTCTTCTTTAAAGATATTGACATTTTCTTACCTAGCATCTCAAAAGAGTTTAGAAAATCCATGTTGAGAGCAGCATATTGGAGTCTAGTCACTAGACTACAAATTGCTATTTGATCAAAATATAAGCCAGATAATTTACATGTTTCTTATTTAAGTATAAAAGCTTTCACATATTTAGAATAAAAAATGCCTTCTAAGTGAATGAACAAACCAGAAAAGCATAACTAACACTGTGAGTGAGGTTACTTCGATGGGTCCAAGGGGGGGCTGATTCCTAGAAGACGAAAGAAAAAAAAAAGGACTATAGTGTGAAAATGCAGTCTAAAAAGGTGCTACTTTATGTATACACAAATCTGCACTGCAAGAGATATGAATGCAAAGGCTGTCAAAAAAGCCTAAAACTTCTAAACACCTCAAGATCATAAAGCTTTCAGCTTTAAGATTTTAATAGGAAAAGCCAATAGTCAAACTCTCTACTCAGACCAAAGTTTCAAATAGAATCAAAAGATGTTGAACTTCATTACATTTGGTTAAAAGTGACAAAAGTGGCTGTAAAGGCTCAAAGCCCTGATCACAGGAGTCCCTTTGGTCTCTGCTGAGAGACAAGACAGATGTTCCTGCCAAGAGATTGGTGTCAGCCCGACAGGAGAGCATTCCAGGGGTCTCTGCCTCTCATCCCCCCTGCAATGGCCAGGAAGCTGTGGTAGGATGACCAAGAAAAGAGCATGGATTAGCACCAGTCTTTACAGCAACACCAGGTACCAACAAAAAATGATTCCTTTTTTCTGTGCAGGATTGAGTTAACTGGCTCCTCTTGGACCAGCTTCAGCAAAATAAGGAGCCTTTGTTTGAACATCCAAAGTATCAAGGTCAGGACAACAGCAAAGTACAACTTCAAGCAACACATTTGAGGGGATGGCTCTGGAGCAGCTGGTTAGCTTCCATGATGAATGGGAATTACAGCAGTTTTCAAGAGACCAACAGAAGGCTGGCAGGGTCCTAATCAGCTATAACATCAGTAGTAAAGATCTAAGGAGACTAGAGCATTTCCAAAACTAGAAACTTCTCTGGGCTTTAGTTTCAATAATTATAGCTGTGACAGCTGGACGGTGTGGGTACATGACTGGAATGGCTTGGAGTTTTTGACATATGGTGCTATTGGAATCCTGTCTGTCAGGAAAGGAGCATAAAATTACCCCCCAACAACAGGGGCTGCAGTGCATGTCATCCTGTCTCAAAGCAAAGGAGCAAAGATGGCATTTTTGCAGGTTAACATTCAGCAAATGACAAAATGTCATTCAAGTAATGTTACAGCAGAACATCAGTGCAAAGTGCTGCAGGGTCACAGGGGCAATTTAAGTTAACTGGAGGAAGCACATTGGCATGCCTGGTTTTCCCTCTGCTAACTAAATTTCTAGCTGCTCTTACCCTCCTGAAATAACCATTTGGTGCTGACGCTGCGGGAAGTGGCCTCACGTGGCTTGAAAGAGACTCCAGGTGTCTGAACAATAATTTCAGATAGTTACTTCTTCCTAAGTGTGCCTCTGATAAGGCCTTTTTCCATCCTGCATGTTGGAGCCCGTTTAAAACTCACGCACACCCAGAGAGAGGCTAAGCTCTATCCTCCCCATAAATTGATAGTTCCATCAAAAGCACAATGTAGTGGCCAGTAATTAATTTTTCTTTACATTCTACTTATTAAAAATGAATGTAAAAACTCTGAAGCAAAAGATGTTCAGTATAATGAAGTGACACAGACCTGTTTGTCAGCCAGACCATCACTCTGCACAAGGCCTGTTCCTGCTAGGAAGGATAGTTGAACGATAGGTTGTCAAGACAGAATTTTATCTCACTTTTCCTCAAGCCCTGAACTGTGCATGCTGAAATTAAACCCTTTCATTACCACTCCCCATTCCCTGTCATTCCTCTTTCTGTTGCCAAATTTGCCATTAAGGGCAGGTTTTTTTCCTAGCATACGCACAGAAATATATTTGCTTACCTTGCAATTGCCAGGTCAGAACGAGAAACTGTTTATTTTTTCCCATTATTTGGATTCTTTTGTGGCACAAAACCTCCTCAAAGCTGGAAGCAGCCTGTTCCAAAATGCAGGAATTTGAGTGGGTGTGTCCAAAGGCATGAACAAGGAACTTCTGCTGATATGGAAAGGACACACACGAGGTTACGGTGGGAATGTGTCACCAAGCAGAGATGTTGCTCAAAATGCAGGGATGGATCACAGAAATCAAACTAAAACTGGTGAGGGATATTGGGAAGGAAAGGAAGGGTTCCCTTAAGTACAATATTAACATAAGGGAGGTTGAAAAAGGTGTGGGCCCAGAGATGAGAGGGCACATGAGATTCAGTGACAAAGACGGAGTGAAGGTACTGAGTGTTTTTCATTCTACTTTTACATGGAAAGTTGGGACACAGGTTTCCACGTCCCTGGAACAAAGGTTGTAACATGGGATAATTTCATTAAATTGTTTATTTACTTAACTTGGGTGGTCAAATGCTCACCCAAGGACCCAGTGAGGCTCCATTGTTGAAACAAAGCAAAACTGAGCAGGATGTGGTCCTGGGCATCCTGTCACAGCTGGCCCTGCTGTGGGCTGACCTCCACACCTACATCCTGACAGGATTCTGTGCTGAAAACCAGCAAATTTTAGAAAACACCATGGTAACACTTTTAATTGGTGCTAAAATATCTGCTTTAAATCAGTAAAAATTCAGAATTAAACCTGATGTGTAGGGTTTTTCTGGATTCATGTATATCTTGAAGGGCTCCCACAGCATGAGAAATTTTAAGTAATATACAATATTGACTCTAGTAACTCATCCTTATTGTCTACTTTGCATGCCACAAGATGACATTTTGGCAATTAATGATGACTCAGAGGAAATAGATGCCATTTAAAGCATAAAAAGAAAAACAAATATATTTTAATCCCAAAGTATCTTCTTAGATATCTTTTCACAAAATGTTGGCTCTTTTCAAGCAACATTTCTACAGGCAAACTCTATTTTAAATTCTAACATTTTTCTATTTTGAAGTACTGTGGACTAGTGTCCCTGTAACAGTGGACCTCTTTTCTCACCATCCCCTGGTATTATGGGATGTCCCCTCCTGGTCTTTTTTCATGTCTCAGAGAGCTTTCCTCATGTTCATTATGTTTAAGAGGGAGAGAGAGGATGAACCTCGTTATATGGTAACATGAAGGTCATTTCACACACAAAAAAAAAAAAAAAAAAGCAGAGAAAGAGGAATAGGAAAGAGAATGAGACCTGGAACTGTAAAACTAATAAGCAGGATAAGACAGAAATATAAGGATCTACTTTTTGCACATTCTCTTGAGTGCTGAAAAACAATGAAGTTTGGTTTCCAGTACATTTAGAGCTGTCTCAAGCAGGGTTCTCAAATGTGTTAAAAAATACCATATGGGGCTTAGTGTTTTTGATTAGAAATGCATTAATGTGGGACAACTGGCTTTTCCAGAAGAAAAAAATTTCTTACAGGAGAGGGCTGCTATTATTTATATGAGCTGAGATCATCCCATTTTACTGATTCATTTAGACTGATGCCAACTAGAGCTGAAAACAAGCATTTCTTCTTAAAGAAATTATGAAATTACTGTAGACTTTGATCTAACATCACCCAAGTTTTCATTCACTGGGACTCACAGCACAAACAGTCACTGGAAATATACACTACATTGGATATCTTACAACACAGAAAAGGAAAGAGAAGCCTATTTGATCGAAATATTTGGAACCATAACCTGAAGTCAGGTTTGACAGAGATAACTTTTATTTTCTCTACTTCAGATACTTGCATTAATTATTTTCTAATAGAAAGTGGCTCACTCAGAAAGTACCAAGACTCTAAACACTCATGTCCCTTTGGCTTCTTTCCCACCATTGTAAAACTTGTCTGTCCAAGGAGCTGTTTTTCAAAAATGCACACACATAACCGCATGCTCAAATAGAGTGTACATTTATTTGTTTCTATTTGTAAATATTTGAACTGTGCTTTTTACTACCAGATTTGGCATCCAGTTTTTGCAGCTTAAAAATCTCCCCTTAGGCCTGTAAGTCTATCCTGGCTGAGGAGAAAAAAAAAAAGAAATCAAAGAACAACTGCCCTCAAGCCACATCATGCAATGATTAAATATGAAATACATATAACACCAATAAAAGAAAGGCACAAAAAGTGGATTAACAAGATACTCAACTCCCTCCAGTTTAACTGAAAGACTGAATACGGATAGTGGCTGAAAGTCGCTGTTATAAGTCACCAAAGGGTTATAATCATGGCCAAGACAAAAAGGCTATATTCTCAGAGCAGCTTGCTCTAAAAGAGTACATGCTATCATAGTTTGATGAAGAAATGTGAAATATAAAGTGTCAAACAGAAGAAAATGCAATCAGTTCACTGATCCTACACTGAAGAATTAAAGAAGGCAATAGCCTTGAGGAATGAAGGCACCTCTGATCTTTCGCACAGCATGGGCTGCCTGTGTTCCCCTTGTCAAACAGTAAATAATCAAAATCAATGGGAGGTATAAGAAGTCTGAAAAACTCAAAGGAAAAATAATTTCCCAGATACACCAGCAATAAAAGTCATTCCTGTGTTATATAATTCTAATTATTAGCAAAATAGAAAAGGCAGAGACCCAGACTAAATTTTTTATTCTGTATTTCATTGATATCTATGAGGGTTTGTGGTATTATGGGTTATATTTTCAGCTCAGTATGCTCTCCTGACTGATCATCTGGGCAGAACTCATCTGCAGCCCCATGGGGAAACAAGTCCAAAAACCCCCAGGAGATCTCAGCTTGGGCAAAGGTACTGGGGGCACCAGCATCAATCCTAATCCTTTGTGACCAAACACAGCCATGGTAACTTGAAGGCCAAAACTCTGTCACACATCAAAAGGTTGGGTAAATTCTCATGTATAAACCCAATGCAACAGGAGAATTTGCTACTGTGGAAAGGGAAGCCCCTTTCAGTCCTCTGGATCCCCTTCCTCTCCTCACCCCCTCCATCCAAATTTACAAGTTTAGGAAGAGGAGGCACAAGTTGTGACTACCACAGTGATGCCAGAGATCACAAATATGCTGGAGCCCCAGGCTTCTGTGTAAGACAGACACACAGGAATAGCAGAGAGCACCAACACAGGCAGACATCTCAGTCCAAGTTAAAGGGACTATTTCTCCACCTCACCTCCCTCCATATGGATTTGGGGTACGAAAAACTTAGGCAAATTAATTCCTTGAAAGAAATATGTCCTTAATATTCATTGTGAGTGAGTAGCTGCTAATCATCAGCCTTCTTCTGCAATGGCACAGTGCCTCTGTGTGCCATTTTGGTGGGCTGGCTCAGACCACCACACACTGACACGAAAGTCAGGAGTAACTCTGGGCCTTCTGTTCCTTGATGTCAGCAAAAGCTGAGAGTATTGCTGAGAGGGTAACAGCTGCCAGTCTCTCAAGGGAAAGGCTTTGCTCGTGTTGCTCTTGAAATGAATGATGAATAACAGCAGAAACAGCCTCACTGATACAGGCTGACAGTTGCCTTTATGTTCTAGTGCAAGGACTGCATCAGGCACAGGACATGGCCCTGGAAAACACCATGGCTTGAGGCTGCATTGTGAGCCCCTCACTGTGTCAGGCAGCTTTACACAGAGCCTAAGAGTAAGGGAATGCAGGGAGAAAGTGGCTAATCCAAGAGGTAAAAAAGAGTCTCTTTCAGGACAGTTGTGTGGATCCTTAACAGCTGGCTGACTTTCTCCTCTCCAGGTCTTACTGGAACATGAGCCACTTGACTTGGGCACACCTTTGCTGTCAGTACACCATTCACTAATGATTCTGGGATTGCTGCACTTGTCTCTAACTGCATCTGGGCATCCTGGTAAGTGAATAATTTAGAAGGCAGAGCTCCTTGGTAAATCTGTTGAAATAACTGGACCTAATCCAGATCATCTAAATTAGGAAACTACTTCTACAGTGTCTACCCAGAGCACGTGGCTCCTGAAACGGCATCTAGGAGGAGCCTGAATACTCCTGGATATTCTCAAAGTAGGTGAATACAGCATTTGTGCTGGGGTCACACTGCCAGCTGGGACAATACGGCTGTGTCATTGTGTTTAATACCATCTATATTTCTGACACATCAGCTGAGCCCCTGGGTGATTTCAGAGAGGATAATTATAACTACTTCTTCCTCTTACTAATGGTGCCACAAAAGAGTAATGACCACACTTGTTCAGCAGATCTGGCCTCTGGGGAACGGGACATTCCGTGACTCAGCAGCTTCCTGCAGCTCTGTGTGTGCCCAGAACCTCCAACAGGTGAGGGCTGAGACCCCTGAGCCACTTCATGGGCTCCAGTGCTTCCAGGGACAGGCAGACACAATAATCTGTCTTCCCAGAACATGGCACCCCAGTCTAGACTATATCCACCTGCTGCCTGGGATTTACAGCATTGGTTTCAAAAAGGTATTTTCAGTGTGTGCAGGAATAAAAGCAAACAAGCAAACAAACAGACCCCTGATGTTTCAAACCACCATAAAAAGCCTGTAGAAAATCTTTTCAAAAGACTAGCATCAATATGCACTTTGTAATTGTCTTGTCACATACTGTATACTGACTTTCATGACTTTTCCCACAGTATTTCAGAGGTTGTTATAAATGCCAACACAGAAGGGAAGTGGGTGTTTCACCTCTGACTAATGGCAGCATTTACTAGCCTGAAGATCTCTTCTTATATCCATCTAATAAACTGGTTTGTCAGTAGATAATACGAAATTCCATCTGACACACTTGAAAACTAAGTGCCAGACCCAGAGCCAATTTCCATTTCAGTACACAAGACTTTATCCATGGAGCTCCTATTAGCTTCAGTAACAGCCTCCATGCTGTTCCCTTCAAATACCAAAGGGGAGCAAGCCCCCAGGTGAACACAGCCAAGACTTGGACAAGCCCCCGGGTAGAAAAACTTTTAAAATAATCTTAGCATTTTTCTGCCTGATTTTTCTTGCAGACACAGTAGGCTTGGAAACTACCAAACGTCTGTTGGACAGATCAGAGGTGGGTGGAAGTTGATTTTGCTCATACTTTAAAAATGCCTCTGAGGTTTGTAAATATTCAGTGTGGTGCTAAGGTTTTGAGAAAGCAGTTATACAGCAAATTTGAATGATTAATGATCCAAGACATTTTAACACATTATTTCTCTATTTTCAACATAAATAGTGTGTAAAGGGTGTTTAAAACCTTAATGAATCGAACTATATGAGTAAATAATGTTAATCATTTTAATTGCCCAGTAGTCTGAAATTAGATTTAACAGTGTGATAATGTATTACTTTAAAGGAATACAACCCTGCTCTATAAAAAACCCCTTCCAAGCCAATTCTAATAATTTCTATTTATCTTTTATGACATTAACTGTTCTACCAGTCTGCCGACAGACAGCCTTACGCTCACATTTAGTTTAAATGCAGTGCAGTATAGTTTTTCATTATCATTAACGTGCTCCTGGTGGGCAGAGTGCAATGCAGTGGCACTGGTCACACTTCATTGCTTTATCTCATATGACAAAGAGAGATGATGTGCTTCAGCCCAGGCCAGCAGATGAAAGTGAAAGGTGGCCATGGCAAACTCCCCCTGCTGCCGAGGAGCCGCGGCCGGGCTGCGTCGTGTGACTTGCTAACAGCACGAAGGGGCAGACAAATAGATTTTCCTCTATATTTATAACCAGCATCATTCTTCCTTTCAGGCCTTTCAGTGCAGGTAGCTGTTTTATATGAAATGAACAATCTTTATAGACGTACCAGAGCCATAACAAGGCTGATTTTCAGCGAGGCTGAGGTATATAACTCTTACAGAATTGTCAGGCTTCTTGCTCAACAAATCAAGCCTAACTTATGATGTTTGCAGTGTAATTTTTATTCCTGTTTGACTAGCCAACTACCCAGTGGTAATAGGATGTTAGAAAAGGGCAGTAGCAATGTTTGTACATGCCATGATTGATAGGCAAACTCTGCATTTTTCATTTATATCTCCTGATTCCAAATCAGTTAAGTTTAGGAAAAATGAAACAAAATGGCAAGAAAAATGCTTGCAGATTGCAGCCCAGCACTCTCGTAGATCTGAGTTCAGCCCACATCTGCTAGGATTGTCTGGAAACATTAAGATATCTAAATGAAAATCAATACTATATGTGCCAGCATTTACTACCAAGAACAAGTATCAAGAGACCTCGGCTAATCGGGCTTTCAAGCTTGTACTTGAGCCATAGTCTGAACCGCAGGGGTGTCCTAATTGGCCCAGACTAATCATAGAAGAGTTAAATTTATAACCAGCAAAGACATCTTGTTTTTCTTTCAAGTCATCATTTTGAAAGGGAAAGCCTCACCTGTGTGGTAGCGACGTGTGGTGAGAGCCACTGGTCATGCAAGAACTGCTGCTCACCTGTCAGAGGTAAGGGAAAGACTAATTTACTGTCCTCCATAAAACCAGTCAGGCACATTTAAGCTTTTGGTGGGTATATAGTGCTATCAAACCTTTCACATGAACTGCATATTTTCTCAACTTAAAAGCTCTGCACTTAACACTCCTGCACTGGGAGATAGAAGGTTTATATTTTAGAGGTAAAAGAGCCTCCATGCACTGCCATCTCCTAACCTAATTTTTTGAGCCAGCTAAATAAATATATTTCCAAATCAAACACGGTTGGTGGAACTTTTTCTTCGGCAGTGAATGCAGATGTGCACAAAAGCCAACATACAACAGTTTGGTCCATAAGATACAAAACAAACATGTGAATTATTTTTCTATAGTAAAAAAAAAATAATCCTTATTGTAAAAGTGTGCACAATATCTTTTGGAAGACTGTTAAATTGTACTGTTAAAAATTATACTGCATCAGGGGATCGGGTTCCTAATATTTGTATTCGGGATGCCAAATGAGAGCAGATTTTATCCTATTTTAAACAAATTAAACACAAATATGTAAAATGTTTATAAAACTCAGTCCTCTATTTTGGGCTTATTTTGAGCAACTTAATAATTCTGCATAGATTTCTTTAAACAGAACAAAATAAAGTGATGAATTAAGCCTGGAATGCAAAATCTAATGTTTTTCAGTTTTCTTCAAAAGCATACGTAAACATCCCTAGAGATTCACATCCACCAGAAGTTTAATAACATTATTTAGATTCTTTGTGTCCCATACGTTAGATGTATTTTTAATGTCTACCTCTTAAAACAAAACAAAAGTTGTCAGATCTCGTATTCCTCCTCACCACGGTTAATGGTTTCCTAGACAGCGCCTTCATGGAGACACCCTGGCACGATGTGATCAATGAAATCTTGTTTCTCTCATGGCATGATGCTTCCCTTGGGGTCTCATCTCCCACTAGTGCCTGCTGTGAAACTTTGTCAGTTCTTTTACCTCTAAGGAGCTCTCCTGCCCCCCGTGCTCTAAACTACTGCCTTATCTTCCCAAATCAGTCTTCCTGTCTCTGCTGTTCACCTCCCACTTCTTGTGGGACAAGAAGGCTATCTTCATCTTCCCCTTCAGTCCTGTGCCTGATAACTCACTGCTCTCACTCTGTGCAGGAACAAGGAAATGAACAAAATAAAGCAGATAGGGAATCTCAGCCCAACCCACACACAGAAAAGGCAAGCACAAGTCTCTCCTAAACAATTCTATTAGCTCACTCTGTATTTCTAGCCTGGATGCTACATATGCCAGTCTGCAGGAAGGTACCAAAAAGCATTCCTAACACAAAATTAGGTTCAAATATACCACCTGCCTTTGCTGTACTACTTCTCTCCTCAAAAATAATTTAAATATTAAACAAAAATACTTAGTACTTTGTATCTTCAGAACACTTTTGCTACAAGCTGTTGATTTCTCTTTATCCCAAACAAGACTTCAGTATCCTTGTGTTTCAAACGCTTAAGGAAAAAACAACAGCTCTTACACCAATAGAATTTTCCTCTTACACAAAACCACAGCTCTTACAGCTCCACTTTCTGGCTCTGACTGATGTTGTTAAATAAATCCTTTTGGAGTGGTTTAGGAGACTATCATTTCCAATTCTCCCCTCTGCTTTTCCACCACCAGTTGTCACACATGTGACAAAACAAAAATTTGTTCTGCAGCTGCTCCACTTCATTACCAAAGGAGGATATTTATTTTTTAAATTTAATGTGTTTGATTGTGAACTAAGAAGAATTCAAGTGCAGTACCATTTAAGAGCCATTCACTCTGGCAGTGGCCAATGCTCCCAGTGGGATGTTGAAGGGAGAGGGTGCAGGAAGAGCCTGGACCTTTCTTTGCCTGCAGAAGGTGAGCCAGGGAAGGGCCCTGCAGGAGGTGGTGAGAAGGCTGCACAACTTCAGGCTGAGGAGGAATTCGCTCATTCCAAGCTCAGCCTGCAGTGGATGCCCAGCCCACAGCCAAAAGCTCCTCCACCAGCCCACACAGAAGCAAGGGGGGCAAGAATGCAGGAGAATGGAAGCACCCAACAGCAAGGACCTGCAGGAGGAAGAGATTTCCCCCAAAACCAGAGGTGCCTTTGCAGAACTACTTCACTGCTCTGCAGACCAAAGACCTGTCACATCAGGAACAATACTGGAGATTAGTAAGGCAGTCCTTTTATTTTTTTTATTTTAATTTGGATGGCTTTTATTTTTGCCATCTGTTGAATGCTGCTGCAAAATCCTCTACTATCAGTAGTCTTATTCCAGGTGTGAAGATATTTCAGCACCAGGAATCCATCACAAAAAAGATCCTACTTACAGCTAATTTCAGCTAAAATCCTAGTCCAAACAAAACCAACACTGAATAATCAAACTGATTTCAGTGGAATCAGGATTTCATTGCATTCTTTTTTTTCTGGTATTACTCTGGCTTGACCCCTTATATAAAAGCTCGGTGAAAAGAACAAATCTTGTACACATTCAAGATGAACTGAGCAGAAACTCTGCACTATTGCCAGTGGGGTTCTGCTTCATCCATGGACAGACACAAATAAAGGAAAATTTAGATATTTAGATGAAAAAAAAAAGAAGACAAATTCCTCTAGACACTTACAACATTACAATAAGGCAAAAATTCAATTAATAACTCTGCTGTTGAAGGGTGTTCCCCCCACCCCCCACCCCCCTTTCTCCAGCTTTGCAGCTTTGTTGAGCTGACTGTTAAAGCTGACAGGAACAGTTTGATGCATGAAGAACAGACATGATTGCCCCAAGGCAAGGAGGACCACTCCCTTTGCAGCAGCCTCTGTAACTCCAGAGAGGGCAAATCAGCCCCAGCAGATGGAGGGCTCAGCTGTAAAAGAGGAATCCTGTTCCAATCCTGCAGGAAGGAAAGTCTTCTGCACTCAGGAAAGAAAGGCAGCGAGTCCTCTGCAGAGCTGAGAGCAGGGCCCAAGTCACCTCAAACTCTCATTGAAAAGATGATTGATTCGGCTCTATTTTGCTTCTTCCAGCAAAACATTGCAGGATGTTTTCTCTGCTGCTCGCCTCCAAGTTTGCTGCATTTGTTTGCCAAGTCCTGGGGTTGTCAAACAAACACGAACTCCCCCTGATGGTGCACACCTATTTTCCTTGTGCTGCAAATCCTCCTTTTCACTAGCAGGGCACAGTACAAACACACGTATAATTCTACTTATTTTCATGTGATACTGAATGAAACGACTTAAAGCTTATGCCAAATTAACAATCTTTTCTTGGCAATTTCACACCAGGATTCTATGCCAACTTCTGTTTAACAAGCAATGTTATTAACAGAGAAAATAAGTTTTTTTGTTTCTGCTTTGATTTGCCTACTTGAATCTTCTGGTGTAGTGAATTTTCCCATGCATGTGCATATCTAAAAACCTAACAAGGGAAAACAGCTCTATTATTTCCATTAAAATTGTTACTGCACAGCAGTTCTAGAAAATCTAGAGTTTGGGGTTATTCTAAATAAATTAAAATCAGTATTTAAAGCAGAGTTTCAAGGCACAAGGTTCAGAGTCTCCTCTAGACTGCACTATCACACACGCCAAGAGCTGGGCTTTCTGTGAGGATCTCGCCTCTTAGTGCTGCTCAGGAAGTAGAGATGAATCAGAAATGAGATTTAACCAGCCAACAGATTACTCCCCTGGCACGGGGAACACAGCGCTGCTAACGTGCCAGCTCTCCTACTGCCACCCACCATCTCAGCATATGGGGTGTGTCAGGAGCAAAAAGGCAGCAGAAGAGCTCCGTGCTGGATTTCTTCCCCCCTGCCCCCTCCAGCTCAGAGAAGCCGCCGGCGCTGCTGGCAGCATTGGAGCTCCTAACCAGCAGTGCAGAGAATACAAGGTCAGGCAGGAACACAGGAAGGGAATGAATGACTCTGCCTCTTCTCCCTGGGCTCAGCATCAGTGCCTGATTCCAACGATCCTCATGAGCTCAAGGGAATACTTTATACTGTATGCAACCGAAAACAAAATTTTGAAAAAATGTTTACGCCACTCATGGGGGAATGTACACTTAAATCACGAGTGATCTGGCACCTTCTGCTCGCCCATTTCTTTTTTCAGCTTTACTTCCAGTGCTGTTAAAGCCAGTTAAACTTTTTTTACACATTAATCTCTTTTGTTACTATTTTTATTAAAGCAGAATACTTAAATATTCTGTGTATATTTAGGGTTTCACGAGTTGTACAGATGGGCTATTCCTCTGAAATTAAATGATTTGGGCGTTAACACTTGTCATTTCTCTCTGTGTGGATCTAAGATGTCTTCTAGAGTCCCTCTCTACACTTTCTACAATGCAATGGGTCTGAACACAGAGCACATTTTGTGGAGGCTCCACAGCTGAGCTCTGTCACCTAAAGCTGCTGCGTATCACTGACCAGACTCTTTCAACAGCCTGGATTTCAACTTGCATTTACAGCAGGTAAGGTTCATGTCACCTCCAGTAAAAGCACTTCTACTGCTCCTTTGCTTGTATCCAATGTCTTTTTGGCATAGAAAAGATACTTTAAGGCCCACTAATATATTCAGTAAAGAGGCATAAATCTGAAAGATTACCAAACTTCATTAAACACGTCCTAAAAGATGAAATAAGCATACAATAGGAGGCATATTTCGCTATTGCTTGCTGAAATCTGTATTATTTTCAGCTTATGTTGTCCTGAAAAGGAGGGTCATCTACTCAGGCAATGTAAAAAGGGGGTTCCCAAAAAATTCTCAATAAAAGATTTAGTCTCATTGAATTTCTGAAGACAAGGATGATATTTGTCTTTCACAATTCCTGGAGGCTGAGATGCATTATTAAAGAATAGATACTAAAGTATCTGGCTGATTCTGCAAAAAGGACATGATATGACATAAAAATGATTGTGTCAATTTAATATCATCATTAGGTTCCAGAGTTAACAATTCATTAATTCATTTTAAACGAGGTAAGTCTGTATCTTTTACCTTGATGTAAGAGGTAAAAGCATGTAAGATATAAAAAAGTGTTAGTTCCCAAACTGCAGCATCGAGAGGTGATTTCTGGGGCAAAGTAAGTACTTGTACTTTTTCTTTCCTTTAAGGTTTTTAGTAAGGATTGCAAACAGTGCTCTTTGTAATACTCTAGAAAATTATTATTGGCTATCAGAATAATTTTGTATGTGACAGTAAACTAAAAATAACTGAATGTCAAGCAGTGACTTCAGAGTGACAAGTTTCCTAAGATAATATAAATTTCCTACATGCTCAAGTAACCCTCACACAAAAATGCTACAACTACTGTAATAAAGTCAATTTTACTCTGGATATTTGCTGCCATGTGTTCTTATTCTATTTCATAGAATTTGCCTGAATCTAAATATTATTTTGAGATTTTGTCTCTACTTCTCATAATTTCTCATAAGTTCTTTTTTTTTTTTTTTCCTTGTTATTTACCTTAAAAACCAGTTCTTTGTCATTGGCTAAGCAAAGGCTCCACACCAAAGATTCAATTTTTTCAAAGCAATCCTTAGGCAGCTGAACTTTGCAAGTATCCAGTATTTCTGATAATCAAATTCTTTCTTCTCCAGGCAATGCATATATGATGTTACATCAATTTAATTTGCACAGTCTAATCATACTGATTTAGATATCTGTATATCAAAGTGAAGTGCAGCCACACCATTCTGCAGTGCCAGCAGAAGGTACTCCTGGTTTGGAAATACCCACTCAGGAACAGCCCATGGGGCAGCATTCCCTCCCCAGCCCTGCCCTCTGCTCTCCTGCTCCTGTCCTCATCTCACTAACTGATGGCCCCCACGATTTTCAGCTTCAGCAGAGGCATCACTTGCAGAAATGTTTCTTTGCAGACAGCAGATAGAACAAGTCACGTTGAGTGATTCTTCTTATTTTGCCTTGCTACCAACTCCAAGACTGCCTCCCCTGCTTTGTTTGATCATTCCAGACCTTGAAGAATCAGCCATAAAGTGTTACAAAGAAGGAAAGGTCTTTTTATGGCTCATGCAAATCTATGAAGCCTACACAAACTTCCACTCACATATTTAAAAAAAAAAAAAAAAAAAAAATCTTCCTACCCCTGAGCATTTTTGGAAGATCTACAAGGAGAAAGGCAGAGGTGAAGTAAGGATGCTAAACAGCAGTTTGAAAAGTGGGGGAAAGAAACCATAAGGAATGAGCCCCTGTGAATCAGAATAATATAGTTACTTCAGTTCCAGGGAATGTTATTCACAGCCACCCAAGTCATCTTTTAAAAGAAACTCTAATGTTTTATCTCTTTGCAGAGAAGGTAGAGTATTCTGAGCTTAAATGCCTGCAGACAGTTAAATTCTGTGTTACAGGAGAAAAAAAAAGAAAAACAATAAAGACGAATAGCTTTGACCCCTTCAAAATATTTTCTGCACTTCTCATATTACAATTGGCATCAAACACAAAATTACTAAGGCTTTTCATCGGTTTTTTTCTTTTCATTAAAAATGTCCTTGGCTGCATTGAGTTTAAAATATCACAATGCTAAAACAAACCAAAAAATTCTTAGTAATAGCAGCCTGAATGGCAGAGTATTAGCACCTTTATCAAACGGGAAATTAACACAACACTGAATAACACACAGTTTTTAAAACAAATTTGACTAAGGCATCACTGTTCATTAAGCCAGTACCACAGGAGAAGTGTCTCCACAATTTTAAATGTAATTAAAAAGTTGACAGGACATACATTTGAAGTACCCACCACTGAAACTCACTTTGATTACTGTATTTTTCTGATTATTTGGGGGGGTTTTGTACACTCTGATAAAAAAACCCAAAAACTCTAATGCCATTAGTCATTGGATGTTTTTGTATCACATTCACTAGGTCTATAATCTTCTTGTTCTGCCTTTACACATCATCACAAGCATTTTACAGTAGTTTGATGATAGTCATACAGGCAACCCTCTCAACCAGCACACTTTCTAAAAGGATGGTAGTCCTGATGTATTTATAACATGCAGCTGTGCCACAGCTATCCTGTGCAGCGTGCAGGTATCTCCTTACATTGAAAAGGTCCCCTCAGAAATACTTTAAGAGGCCTTTAAAGCAACCCTCTACATTTGCTTTTGAAATGGGGGAGGGAAGAGAAAATTTCCACATTGTGGCTTCAGTCAGGCGGAGGACATGACTTGTGCAATCCTAATAAATCAGAGCATTCCCGTGTGGCAGAAGCAACAGGGGAATAGTGTAAGAGCAGTGCTGCATGTTGACCTAAGCAAGAGCTTATCGAGAAATGATGTCCTCTTAAACAGACTCCTGTAGAGATGTTCTGCATTTCCTCTGACAAATTGTGAGCTCTCTGACTGTAACATTCCTAACAAAACAGGGCTGATTTAGCAATGCACAAACTGCCCATTATCCTACTGCATAAAAAGGCCATTTAAAGCAAAGCCTTAGGACACTGCCCCACTGGAAACAGGACATCTGAAAAATTATCCCCATCTTGTGCCACCAAAGCTGTAAACTACCCTAGGGAATATACCTCATTTACAATACAGACAAATGTTAACTTTAATGAGTTTTAAAACTGCCATTTTTCTTGTTTGACTTTGATAACACTTGAAATCTTAAGCAAATACTTGGTTATTTTTTCACCTGGAATACCATCTAACTGATATTGCCACAGCATTTGTTTTCAGTTGCCCTTTCCCCCACTCAAGTCACAATGCCGTGCAAAAGTGCAATTAAAAAGTACATCCACTCCAAAACAATTCTGGAAAGATTAAACCATCTATTTCAACAAACTGTTCCTGTCTGAAAACTTTGCATGCCAAGATTACTACTTGTCATTATCTTCCCAAGAGATGGAGTACCTTTTTTAAAAGTATCTCTAATGAGATCTACAAATCTATGTGCAAGACAGCTTACTTTATTGTGTTTATAATGATAAAAAATATTTTAAAAAGGTTATGGCTCTTGGGACTGATAAAAACACAATGGGGGTAAGGTCATTCGGAAATGCTAATAAAAGTTTTCATAAAATATGATGATGTTCAAGAAGTAACGTTGTCCATGAAAAATAACCATGAAAGTCCTGTGATGGTAAACACTCAATTTTTTTAGAGCTGGGTAACTCCCCAAATCCTTTATTTGTTCCGTTGGTGCACAGCTGCAGCTGTTGGATTACCCCACATATTCTCTCTGCTGATGCAGTGTCTGTGCTGGAGCTTCTCCCTCTCATACAAGTTTCAAGGAAAGAAGAACATGCACCTGCTGTGGCCATTAAAATAATCTTAAATTCCTAATCCCTCTGCCAGTGACATCCAACAAAGCCTTGTCCTAACCACACCAGAGGAAAATCCATACAAACCCTTTCTCTCTACATGGCGGAATTTTCACAAGAAATTTTGAGAAATCCAGCAAGAACAAGTGAATTCCTTATCTTCCACTCCTTTATCCTGCTGTTCCCTTGCTCCAGACCAACAGCCAAGAGCTGAAAGAGACTGCCTTTTTCCAAGGAGAATTTCTTAACAAGTCAGATTACCTTAACAAAATAAACATCAAATAATGGATTTTCATGTTCAGGCAAAGTACTTGGGAGAAAGCCAGTGCGCTCACTATCAAAATTTCCTCACCTGTGACCAGCCTTTAAAAACAACTATTTACAGCAAGTTTGTATATAGTTTATGCAGACTATCAACAACTATGAAACTATTCAATATTGACACATGTATTCTTGATTGTAGGCAAAATTTTGCCTCAAAAATTTATGATTTTAAATTAATTTGATGTCAACTAACATTTTATCACAGTAAAAAAATTAAATAAATGGAGAAATAAAAATTTAGAGCATTAGCAATTGACAAGATGAGTCTAAAATTTGACTCTGAAAATGTCTGAAAATACTCTGTGCTCAAATAAATGAATTTAAAATAAAATGGTAAATGCTGCATTAGCTTAAAACTCGCAAAACTGATATTTCAAAACAAACTAAAGTTACACAAATAATTATAATCTTTCAGTTATGTAATCCTATATATATTGTGTATATTTACCTTTATTCCATGAAAAATAGGATAACCCTATTTTGAAGAGAACAGACCTAAGATTAGCTAGGCAAAGACCACTTATTTATTTCCTTCTAAAGAATTGGCAGAAATTAATCCAGAAAAAAATATTATAGATATATATTAAGCTTAATCAACCACAGACACAGAAGTGAAGAAATGCAGTTTATGGTGTATACGAAGCTTTTAGTTTTTGACACATCAGAAATAAAGGACAAAAAAGTAAGCTACATAAAACATTAACATTTTGCATTAATCTCAAATTTATTTCTAGTCATCAGATAGTAATTGCTTGACTTAATCCAGTTACAAAGCCATTTACTTGGTCTGCATGCTTTTCCATAAATCCAGGTTTGATTTCCAAACTCAGATGCTCTGCCTATGTCCCTGCACAGAGATCAGGTGACTGCTGAAAAATGTATTTCATGGGAAAAGTCTGTAGAAATTGCACTGGGGGAAGGACTGTTTTTCCTGTATTATATTATTTTATTTTTCAGAAGGCAGAAGAGACAAGGTGAGGATTCTTATTTACTGTGTGTCAGTTTTGCCTCAAGCTACTTTGGGGTTTGCTAAAGAAATTGTGGTGGTGAACACCAAAGGAAAAGGGGAAGGGCACTAGAAGAAAAGGCTTGGGAGAACAAAAGCAGACCAGGCTTTTGGACAAAATGGATAAAGGCTCATTGCAAGAAAGATCTCCGTAAGCAACAAAGATCTTTGTAAGCAATCTAGATGCCAGATTTCACAAGCAGAAATAGAACAAACAGTACAAAGAGATCATAGAGTTGAGTTACACCCATTCTAGGTTCCTCCTGGTTTTCCAGTGAGGAAGAAATCCTCAAATACAAGGTTTTGTTGCCCTTCCCAAGCCATCAAACTAAGCAGCACCTCTGACACCTCGGTTGTTTGACAATAAAAGCTGCCAGAGTACTGGCAAACTTTTAGAGCACCAAACCATTATCAAACTCCAATACAAAGGCAGCATCAATGTTTTACACCATGATCAATAGATCCAGTCACATTCTGACAGTCAGGGCATGGTCCTGAGGGAGCTGCCTGGGAGTGCCATGTCCTGCTTTGCTGCCTCCTCACCTGTAGGGAGAGGCAGCCCTGAGTAATCCCTGCACATCCCTGGATCCCTGTCAGTCCCATTTTTGCAGGCCTGTCTCTCTCAGCCAGCATGAAGAAAGAGCTCTTGTGAACCATATTTCTGACTGCCCCACCTTTGTAGAGCCACTTTCAAATAGTCTTTGCTCTTGGAGACTGTAAAAACAAAAAGCTGAACCCAAAAGCAATTCAAAGCAAACACTGGAAAAGCTACTCCCACTTGTTCCTACAGGCTCTGCAGTAGCTGGCTAAACCTTTATCTTTTCTAAGTTCAAGGTTTTGCACAGCACTTCATAATCTTTTCAAAATGACAAGACAGTACCTAATGCAGCAGCACAGCAAATCCACAGCCACTGCTCCACCCATGTGTTTTGGAAGCACATCTGCATCTGTCTGTGATCAGGTGCAACTTGAAGTCACATCAGCTCAAAGCTGCACCAGTTGCCAGCAATCCACAGATGCTGATGGTGCCACTCCCAGACATGTGTCACCTCCTCTAATCACAGGGCAGGAATCAGAGAGACACACAGAGAGACAAAACAGACAAAGCTTCTGAGTGGAGCCCCTGAAACCCTCCCAGGGCACATCACACAGGGTCCAACTCATGACATACTCGATGCTCCTCTAACCTTTCCTCATCTCCAAATTCTCATCAGGCCTACGTGTGTATTTCTCTCAGGATAATCTGCAAACACACAGAGGCTTCCTCAGCCTCTGACACAACCCCCAGGAGACAAATAGGAGGGAGATCCTCAGGATAGGTGTTCATGCCATGGCAAACACGGGATGACTGGACAGCCATGGCAAGCAGTGCAAGGGTAGCTTTTGTTCTGGAGCCCATGCTGGAGCTTTGAAACTGCCCTCAGAGTGCAACGTTGTTTGCATATTTTGTTTTTCAAATAGAAACATGTAATATTTTGGTATTAAAAAGGAGTTTTATGCTCTGTAACGTAGCACTGAGACATAGAAAGGAACTGGACATTACTGACTCTTACCCTGAAGATTTATAAAATTCAGAAATAAAAACATCAGAAATAGGGTTACTTTTATATGCTTTGAGTCATTAATAAATTACCAGGATTTACTGGTTGAAATAGATCTCTTGTCTGCTATCTTGTTTCATCCAATACTCACTAGTAAAAGCTGACTAAAAATGTTGCATACTAGTTTTTCTGGGATGAGAGAACAGCTGTTTGATGTTCTGGTTTATAAAAGAGGCCAAGAGAGAGTGTATTTGTTGTGGAATTAATTGGTCCAAATTAAGCACATACTGTTTTTCCAACTTATGGTAGGAATCTATGTGATTTAATAAATATGATAAATGGCTTGTGAGAATAACAAAAGATGATTCTGGGCCACCCCTGTAGTGCACAGACTGTCAGCAGAGTTTGGGTAGCTATCATTTCAGCCAAGAAAGAAAGGGGAGAATCTGGCAGACAGAAAATTTGAAATTTTCTCTCAGCTGAAAAGAAAACCAGCCAAAACCATTTTGCAAAATTCTTTCATCTAAAACAGCAACCTGAACCAAAGGCAGCATCTTTACCACTTGAATAAAAAACCAAAACAATCAGCTGTCCAATAACAACACATTTTAACTTGTAATATTTAAATTGGTAATGAGGAAGGTGTTTTGTCTGAATTTCCATTTCTTTCAGGGCCTAATTATGAAAGACAGAAAAAAAATGTGCTACGCACTCTCTTTCACATCTCATTACATTTATTCAGCTTTATTACTAATTCTTTGTTAATATAATTTTCACCCTGGGAACTACATTTTTTGTCTAGTTACCCTGATACATGAAACCCTTAAAGCAGGAAGTCCTTGATCACCACATCATATTTCTCATGGTATTTTAAAATGACACTCACCATATTGTTAGAAGTAGGTTCTATCAGCAGGCTGCTCTCTGGAGGTGTTCTTTCTCTCTCTCTCTCAGGTGCCTTAAAGAAGTTTTATCTAGCGTGGTGGCCTAGAGAGATGGGCAACAGGAGGAGAATTTAAATGCTCACATAGGTGTGCCATGCACCCTCCCCACCCCAGGTTCTGCTGGAGTACACTGTGCGTGGTGTGGCACATTAGAGGATGTGGCAGCAAACTTTAACCCCAGCCTGTTAATCCTGCCACTTGTCAGGGGTGAGAGCCACGGCAGCGCTCCCAGCCTCATTCACAGGGAGTTTATACAAGTGCAGTAAGCAGCTCCCTTAAGGAGCTGAGGAGGAAAACTGCAGCAAATGTGTGTGTGCACTCACAATGAAATCCCAGCCCAGAGGACAGGCGCTGTAATCCCACCAATGATGTTCCAAACCCATGATGGCTACCAGCCGACAATACCCACAGACCTCAATCCATTTTTATTGTATTCAGGCTGCAGTGTTATATTTCCTGCCTCCCCTTAGCACCACACATACAGTGTACTTGAAAACAAAAATCTATAATATTGATCCCACAATGTCACCACAATTATTCTTTTGAAACAGCCATTGAAAACAAATTACATCTGCACTGCCTTTTCATCCGATTGCTCTGGGTGAGCAATGCTCACTGTAGCCGCCAGCATTTTCAGTGTTAGCACTGTGTCACTAAAGACAGCACAGGAAAAGAAAAAAAAGTCAGGGGGAAAAAGAAGGCATCAGTAACATACTTAAAGGGGGGTTGGAGGAGGGGGAAGCCATCAAATTAACCAGACCACAAAATGCCCCTCTAACCTGATGCAACATTTAAGTCTCTTAGCTTTCTGTATGCACACCAGGATGATGCTGGAACTGTACAGAAGCCAGTTTTCCCTCCTAGAGCTCATAAGGTTGGCTTTTTCCTGCCCAGTAAGCCAAATATAGTTGTTACACTAATTAAATTGACAAAGATTCAAAGAGGGTCTCGTTTTCAGGTAGTCCATTTAATACCTTGTGATGACAAAAAGTATTATTTGAAACAACATGATTTTAACCTCATGTAACATAATTCTATTGACAAACTGTAAGACTTTCTTGACAAGGGAGAAGTGATTAACACAAAAGTGATGACTGCAGAACAAACCGACCCATTCAGATTAAAACAGTGACAAGACCAAGCCTGAAGGAGTCTGTCCAGAGGAAGCAGTGGCCTTTCCACACAAATAGCAGGAATATCCAGCCAAGGCAGAGAGGAGGGGGAGGAAGAAAAGCCCACCTTTTTTTTTCTAATTCCAGTTTTCCAATACTTATTAATTTTTATTCCAGTAATGGTTTTGCTCAAAATATGAATCATCATATCAGTGAAACTATAGTGACCCCCATACAATACACAAGCCAGCATAATTTCATAGAGCAAACCCCATCAATAAATGCTAACTTCCATGTGCTTGTTAATGGCATGGCATGGAAAAATAGAGACCTCATCAACAATTAATTTTTTTGCCATTTGCCATCTTGCCAATTGGTGGTTGTCCAAGGGAAAGTGCTTTTGTTAAGCTGTGACCACACAAGTCACAGTGGAAGGTTCCTGCAGCGGGGAAACGATAACTTTGGAGTATTAAGAAAACCAATAGCCTTGTTGACATGAACATGGGAGTCTAACCCCTGAAGCCTCCTGATATGAAGCATTGATTTTTCTGTCTGGGTACAGTTCTAAAGCCATTCATTCTCTATGGTCAGGACTCACAGGGCCAGAGGAGTGGGAAAAAAAAAATAAAAATCTGTTCTTTTCACTTTTACCTCCAGGCAAAGTTGAGGAATAAATTCTACATTTTGAGGGATGATTTGTTCAGGCCATGTTTAGTAGAAGCTTATTGCATAAAAAAACATTTTGTTTCCTTGACCCTAGCAACCTGTGACCACTTATTCTTTTGTGCACCTCCTTCACAAGATAACAGCAGGGGAAAGTGCCTAGAGAAAGCACCCCTGGTTTCTTGTTATTCTCCAAATAATATCACCAAGCTCACTTATTATTCCTCAAATAATACTGTCATGTTCACTTGTCATTCCTCAAATACCACTGCCAGCTGACTTGTTATTTCTCAAATGCTTCCATGCCTACTCGCTATTCCACCTCGTGTAATTACTACATCCCTTACTTGTTATTCCCTCTCGTATACTACCCCTAGCTGTACTTGGTTAGTGCTCATGTACCACCGATCCGCCTCTGCTGTTTCATTTTCACCACTCCTTCAACATGCTGTACCTCCCTGAGAAAGGAAATTATATTATCATTCTGTATATTTTTGCAATCCATACACCGACTCTCTGTTTCCTCTGCACCCCTGTTGTGTTCATTTAGTAGCTATTGTAAATACACACTGAAAAACACCGAACCTCTTGTGGAAGAAACAATAGTTCCACAGTTTGGAGTGCAATGTGTTTCCATTGTCTTTAAAAATAATAATTTAAAAATAAACAAATTAAAGAAAAAGGAAAAAAATAAAATTAAATCTATTCTAGAGAAAATAAGCACAAGTTTTCCCCTCCCTACCAGGACACGGTACTCAACCACACAATGGGATGTTTCCTGCTCTGGTGACAGAATGCTGAGCCAGTTTTTGCTGTTTGTCTCTTGTTTTCAAAGAAACAAAGCGACAGCATTAGACAGGAGATGCCAGTTTTACAGAAGGCTAATGTATGGATCCAAACTTGCTCTGTTTTCAGGTGGCAACTATTTAATTTATTTTTTAAACATAAATAAATATTCAAATGCAATAACACACAATCATCTCTAAGGGAGGCATAAAATATCAATGTCCACAGACAGACTGGAATCTTCACATAGGTGTACACACAGTCACTCCAAACCAATGAAAATAAACACTTCTGAATATCGATCTTTATAAATCTCTGATAGCATACACACACTCTACATGAACATAATTTTAGCAAATGTATATCTACAGACACACACAGATTAATCCTAGGAAATATCCTCTGTTACTATTGCAGAAGTATGCCTATATTATGTTACAGTATGAATATGCTTGTATATTTATTATTAAAATACTTACTGTTCCGCCTTTTGAAGTAGATGGACAAATGATTTAGGAGTAGAAATAGACTAGAAACAAAATTAATGCAAATAATGTGTTGATTTTTTTTTTTTAGCTTGATTAGCCAAGCCAATAGAAAATTCTGGAAAACGTATACAATTATTTTAACTGTCATAGACTGGCAATTGTAATTGACATGATTTGTACGAGATGCGGTGTAATAACTGAATATATTAAAAAAAAATCTCATGGCTTGATTACCAGGAGAACATTACTAGTGCCACAATATTATTAACAACACAATTATCATGGCATCCCTAGGACACGCTCTTAGCACTTCAATGCATTAGCAAACCTTTGCTAACGAAGAAAAAATTAAAGTACAGCAAATTTCAAAGCACCAGTTGTACGCAACATCATTAAAAATTTATAAAACTTCCCCTGAACATGACAAGTGTTTGGTTTAAATGAAGATCAGCCATAAGAAGGAGCAGAAATCTTGTTATTCTTTGTCTCTTTCTCTCCCTCTTTTTCTCTTTCTCTCAGACCTCCCCCAACCACCACCACCTCAATCCAGCTGAAATATGTAACCATTACAGAGTGACAGTTTGACACACAATGACCTGTCAGAACATTCATCTCTCAATGTTTTATTTTAGTGAGGAGCCAAACTGCAGAAAAAATAAGCAAGTTGTTTCAAGGCTTGGAATGAGATCAAACATTTCTGGCATCCCCACTTACCAGACCTTTGATTTACAATGGATCTGTCAGAGGCTGATTAGACAGTGTGTGTTTAAAAACCTATAGATGTTCCACAATTGCACAAGCTCTCCCCTTCCCTCCACAGAGCGCATTTCTGCTCTTTGTTTGAATGGAGAGAATGAGCCAGGTTACACTGCAGAACCTTACACCTTGCAAGTGCAAAACACCGCATGCAAAACTGCAGGCAGCGGCAATTAAACCTCTTAGGCAGGAGCGCTCCCATTCTCCACTAAAAGAAAGCTGTAGCTCTCCCTACTCTGTAATATTCCTTGTGCCAATTTCTATTACCTTCCCCTTCCAGGCCTAAAGTTATAATAGTCTGCAGAGAAAATATACCCAGGAACTGCTGCAATCTCCGCATATTTTCAATAATGTTCAAAAGCAACACGCAGCTAAAAATTAGTCCAACAACAAAGTGCAGGTGGCTAAAATATTCCCACGCTGTAACATTTTTTGCTCATAATTGCAAGTAGGGGGAAAAAAAGGCTAGAAATATATTGTTTCTATTTGTACCTAGAACAGTTGCAGAAAGAGCAGCAGGATTTGTGCCTGGCATTAGAATGTGTAATTCCTTAATACTATATTGTGGCATATGGTTCATTGTAGCAAATTATGAATACATGTGTTTGGAGAGCTTTGGTAGTAAATTTGGGCTTTGTACATCTACAACAATGCCCAAATCTGACAAACATAATTTATATAATATTAAGTTAATACAGTATTATGAAATTAGCTCACTGTAGTAAAGCTGTAATTTTTAAATGAAAGACAATGCGATGAAATGAAAGCAAAATAAACATTAGCATTTTGTGAAAGGTAGAACAAATCTTCCAAAAGTCTGCTTTGTAATTTATTATAATGCCGTGTTTATGACTTCCAGTATATTTAAGCCATGGCATCCTTTAGCAGTATAGCACAACTACACTGCTGTTCAGAATGATCCCAATCTTTCAACTCCTCTCAGGCAATGCTCTCAATTAATTTAAGAGAGACTTTTGAATGAACACTGCCTGTGATTAAGCAAGGAGCAGGTTGGAACTCTGGGATCTAGTCCCCATGATGCTCCTTAGGGGTTCAACACTGCATTTGCTCCATGTGGAAAATTCCAATCAAGTTGATAGGGCTGTAGGAATATTGGCTATTACTCTGTGTGTTAGACAATTCAAGATATGAAATGATATTTCACATATCCATAAGAGGGAAAGTGAGAAAAGAATTATGAAGGGAGCCCCTTAGCTTATAGGAAATGGTATGTGTTAAAACACACAATTTTATTCTTTAAAGGGAAAGAGGAGAGCAATTAGCCAGAGCAGGAGTCAAAAAAGAAGGGGGAGAGGAAGTAAATAAATAAACAAACAAATGTTTTGAGGTCATACCACAAGACCCTGAAGTGATGCATAATTTCTACTATCAACTTCCTTAGGAAAAAAGGGAGCACAAAGAAAAACACTTAGTATTTTATGGCTATACAGAATTTGTGCTCTTTAAAAAGATATAATGCCACATAACCATTTCTAGCTCACCGCTGGTTGGACAAAATAACAGAAATTGTCATTCAAAAACAAAAGTCCTTTGTCTCAGTCAAGGCTTAATTTCTAATATTTAATTTTAATGTATGGTTTTGGTTTTGTTTTCAAACAGAACATATGATTTGCAGGATTTCTGAGATTTCATGTGTCCTAAACAGCAAAGCACCTTATCAAAAGGGGGATTTCCAGCAGGAGATGCCAAACATCATTTGTCCTCAATATCATGAACCTGGGGCTCCATCAAGTTACAGTAACTAAAACCTAGAGGTTATGGCCCAGAGGAAAACAACTGTAGAATATAGTGGCTTCACATATTTGTGAAGTTCATGTCTCAGCCAACGATGAGACGTCACAGATGAAAATGTATGACCTTTCTTTGTGTAAGTGAAAGCCATGTTATACACTACTGAATATTGCCACCAACCCAGAGACCCGCTATTGGTATTTATCATTCTGCCACCTTGTTTCATACTCTCTGAAACACAGAGAAAACACTTTTATCTGAGCAATCAGAGAAAGGTTAGAGTTGCATTAATGGGTTAAATGTATGAAGGAATCATGAAATACAAATTAGCACAAAATGCTAAAATAAAATCCTGTGCAAAATGTCTTTATGAAATGCAGATAACATGTATGTCTGTACCCCAGATACAGCTGCCTTGATCTCTTTCAGTATCTAAAATCCACAAACTATATAATTCCAAATTTTGCATGGGGAAATCTAATTCTGGATAGCATGTGTGCTATTGTCAAGTGTCATATCCACCTGCAATTTGCGTATCATGAACTACACAACTCCAGCACAAAAGTTGGCACACCTTAATGCTGCAAAAACCTACAGATCTGAACTCTGTGCACAGCCTTAATTTTAGATGCAAACAACCACTGTTTTGCCACTATCATTAGGAAAGTGAAACATGCCAAATAATTAAACTGAGGGCAGATTGCAGAGCTGAGCTCTCTGCTCTCGAGGCCCAGAACCAGCCCACAGCTGCTGTGTTAAAGGGGCAGAGCCTGCAAGAGCTCCAACCCAGAGCTCAAGTGACACTGGGGCACTTCTTGGGAAGAGTGAAAAAGTACAAAGTGATTAACTTTTGGGGTCCATTTTTCAACTCCTTAGGCTGAAAATCAGAGAACAAAGATCAGAATCTGACTCTCACACAATGCCATCTAAATGCAAATTCACAGTAAGGATTAACTCACTCATCTTTTTCCAGCCACACCCAAAACACGAGCTCTGACAACTTAGATTTTGTCATATGGATCAAGTAGGGCTGATTTTCTGAAGCAATAATGAGATCCAGTACCAGAAAATAAGATCTTTGTCAGGAAAGCCAAGATCCTTCTTAGAATTCAGTAAGAACACTATTAAATTTGAAGAGATTGGCAGGGGACTTAGGGTGACAAGGGAGCAGCGCAAACACCTTCACTGCAGCAATTGTGTGTGATCACACCCTGCCTGTACATCTCCACCCCATAACTTCTGAATCTACAGGCTCATTCCAACCAAGTTGACAGAAGAGTGAAGAGTTCAAAGATACTCGAGTTCCTACACATTTTTTGAGCATACCATATCTACAAAGAAAAGAAAAATCCTTTTACTGACCTTGGGGACACTTTCAGAATGACCTCATAGCTTATCAGATATCAAAGAATCTGTAGTGGTATGATTAAAAACACACCAAATATAGAAAAAAGCTAGAGGACAAACAGCTTCTGGACATCAACATCAAGTAACAATAATATATAAATGCATGGCAAATCAGACTTCAACAGCTTCACTGAAACTACACATTATGACATTTTTAAAAACTAATTAAGAGTAATTTACCTCAAAACATAGAGGAAAGGAGATGAGAACAGTCAATATCCCAGATTCAGTTATGCAGGGTATTTGATCATCTACAGTTTATATACTTAATAAAGGTTGCAAAACTTTATTTAATGTTCCCAGCATTATTCAGCTCTACCAGCATGAATCTGTATTATATTCCTCAACTATCCACGTTAGACATTCCAGATTGATTTTCCTTGTTTTCAGACTGCCTGCACCCACAATGCAAAATTCTGTGTTAACTTGAAGTATCCTCACACACACATAAATGTATGCATATTTATACCCACATAAAATCTAACTCTGCCACTTTAGTCTGTGACAGACTGTACAATAATTAGCATTGTCAATTACTAATTATAGCGTGGCCACAGATACAGTTATGAAAATGCAGCAAAGTAACAGCTTTGATAATTTCAAAGAATTACACCTTTATTCTGTTGCATTTGAATATTTCCACTTTTATCTATTCTTATAAATGCAGAACAGCAAGAACAATAGATAACATTTTCAAAGCCAAATTTAAGGACACACTGTTCAGACCCCTTATTGCTCAAAGAACATGTCCCCCTCATTCTGTCCTTTTTAAAAATCAGTTAAATATAAACAAATTAACTTCCTATGCATGTTGCTTCTGAGAGAATTACTTTTCATTTTTAGAGTGGTTTTCCATCACTACAAACCTTTTCCTTTCCCTTATGCACCAGCAAACATACTGATACAATTTAAAGGTCATGTTCTTTTCAAACTGACAGGGCCCTCCAAAATTTTGACGAGAGTCCCTCCAAGAATCACACCATACAAACGGAAAGGAATTAAGTAAAGCATCACTTGATGTAGGCTCAATCATGTGAACTGATTAGAAAATGTAACCATGGAGAGAGGTGATTCAAAGTGTGACGGACAACCTTTCAAAGAAAGGAGATGTCATGTTGATAATAATAAGCAAGTACCTGACATTGAAGGAGGGGGTGAACACAGAGGGTCAATGAAGATATAATTGCCTTCAGCTACTAAAAAAAAAAAAAAAAACACAAAACAAAACAAACAACAAAAAACCCACAACAAAGCACTGACCAAAAACCCAAATCTCTTTTCTAACTTTGGTTTCTTCACACACCAAGATAAATATTTAAAATGATCAGAGCATTTTATCTGTGTAACTCAAGTTAAGTTTTAGCCAAAAAATACAGAAAAATATATTAATAACATTCCAGTTGCTTAGTTTTTTCTTTCACCCCATAAAAAGGATACCTTGAAGTTCAAAGCTAAATATACAGTTTTTCCTAAAGGTTATATTGATACATATTGATCTGCATTACAAGTTAGATCATATTTAAGAAAATAGGACTAGCTTTGGATTGTAATACCCACATCATTCAAAGAAATGCTACAAGCAAAAAGTAAATGTGCTTTTGAAAGACACCATTTATCAGGAAGATTATATTCATTTTAAACAGAGCAAGTCTAAATCTTTGAGGGAAACAGTACGAGCTGGGTTAGGACAAAAAGATCTCTCTACAAAATAAAAGCAACAGCTACTATGTGTTCTCAACTTTAGATGAATCTGCAGCCCAAAAGAATACCCCACCCTCTACCGCATTTAATCAATATAAAACTCAGTTAAACTCAAGAAACTGATAAAAATAATTGAAAAGTATAATATTCCCATTCTCTTTTTGACTGTCAACAATATTTAACCTATTTTAAAAATTATTTATTTCTTTCATAGTTCTCTAACTGCTGTTCTTTCCTTTCCCATCAGTTGCTATGATTTATGGCACTCAAAACAGATCCAGCATGTCATGAACTATTATGGTAACAATTTGAAAACATTACATCCAAGATCATTTTAATGATAAGACTTGTCTTCTCTTGTCGATATTAAAATGCATATAATATATATGAATAAATGGAATCTTAACTGATTTAGATACTATATTCTTATTGATGTCAAAGAGGTCAGTGAACACATCTAATGTTTTAGCCAACCATGGATTGAAGATTACAGTTACATAAAAAGTAGACATGGAGCCTTTCTGCTGTGGCACAAATTCAGCCCAAATTTGCACCAGGTAGGGCAACTTAAATAGTTCAGGCAAAATAATTCAGAGGTACAAGTCAAGTTCACACTGGACAAATGCCCACTTCATCAGGAATGTAATAAACCATGGCACCCATGACAAACTCTGATGCTATTTGCTTGACACAGTGCCTGTTCAAGGCTTGTCCATGTGTTGCAGATTGAAAGCTGCAGGACACAACCAAGGTGACACCCCAGTCATACAATCTACTGCCTGTCTTGGAGGGAAACAAGGTTTTACTGCAATCTAGGTCTTTTGCAATTGCTCCCTGGACTGCTGGCTAATGAGGTCAGACAGTACTGTCCATTCTAGACATATTCTTTCCAGGGTATCATCTCTCCAAGAGACATTCCATGAGGACATACCCTTAAATATGCCATCAAAGCAAATTATAATGATAGAATTTATTAACAATTTTTATGAGGCAAAAAGCATACTTCTAAGGAAACATGCAATTAAAATGAGACCAAATAGCAAATGAATTTCTGAAACTATGTAGTAGATGTTATATACCACTGGAAAGCTTTTGTTACATGCAAGGACAACATCTGAGGTTAAGATTGCAGAAACCTCTGACCAGAGATCTTAACCAGACCTCCTTCTTTCAGCAACCAAAGTTTCCCCACACCAAGTGAGTGACCAGGTCTCTGCAGACACATCTGTATGAGGAGACTGACTTTCCTTCTTTTTCTTTTAGTGCCATACTGCTGAACAATTTCTTTCTAAAAAGAAAAGCTGAGACTGAGATCATTTAAATCAGTAAATGAATACCACAATTCCTCAAATTGCAGAGTGGGTGGAGCCCCAGAGGGGCTCAGTTGTCTAATCCAATGTACACTCTGAAGAAATAGGGACCATTGGGTTTGTGGCCAACACTGTCCAATTCAATGCTTGAACGAAAATATAGAGACACTGGGGCAGGTCAGGGGTGAAGTCAGAAAGAAAAAAAATTAAAAGGAGCAAGACAGTGGAGAAAGGGCATGGGATTTATAATACAAACAAATGAGAAATCAGAAAGAAATGACACAGAATTATTTGGCTGTAGTGTCAGAGAGGTGTAACGGGCAAGAGATGTAACAAAGAATTGCTCACCCTCTGTTCAGGCACATGGCCATGGCACTTGTCAGAGGCTGCACCTACACCAGCACCTCAGCCCAGAACAGTGGTACAGCTTTGGGTGAATTTATTCCCTCTTATTGTAGTTGGCTTTGTTAATAAAACTGTTTTGATGACCTGATTCCAGACTCCTTTTGTAGGCAAAAAAAAAAAAAAAAAAAAAAAAAAAATCAGAAGCTCTACCAGATGTGCTCCATTAGTCAATGTAAGTAAAATGTGCAAATCAACAACTGTTTCTCAGTCATCTCCAACTGTAGACAGGAGGGGGATGTTTGGTTCCAATGGCCACACTAACCATAGTCTAAAGTAAAAAATCTCAAATTATACTTACTGTAGACATGAGGCCTCAGCACAAATCAATTTAAATTGATGCATTTATAAGGAGCCTAATTCCTTGCCCATGCAGAGTGTGTCTTAGAAAACTGAGGTTGAATAGAGGTTTCAACCTTTGTCAGAGAAAGGTGACATACGGTTCTTGAGCATGGACATTCTTCCTTGAGCATGCGCTGGGTGACAAAACCATTTGTAACATGAGACCTTATTTTCAAAGTACATGTTTAATCATCTTCCTTACAGAAGATTAAATTCTGATGCAAATGGAAGAGGATGGAGCCATCCCATCACTGCCTGATGTTCTCTGCTAAAAGAGAATGGGAAGGGCATAATGCAAAAAAAGAAGCCAAGCATTTAAGGGAGAAGACATAAAAGCAAAACCCAGGGGTTGCAAAATCCACATGAACTAAACCCATGACTCAAATTAGTATAATTGAAAACCATTAAGCTCAGCTCTGTTCAAGTAAAAATTAACTTTATAGTGACTATCATTATAAACTATTGCTTTATCAGGAAAATACATCATGCTTATATTTTATAATTTTTATTCTCTCTTCCATGTAGCTGCTAGAAGGTAGTTACAATGAGAACTGGGTCTTTCCAAAGTTGTTAACAAGACACATTCCTTTTGGTTCATGGCTAGTATTATGAGAGTTTCTGTCTTATGTCACTATTTCTGACACACGCTGGAGACAGAACATCTTGGCTCAAAAAATACTGGACCATCATTTTATGGGGAGACTTTCTAGACCACAGAAGCAGATAGATTTACAACTGACAACACAGAGGTAATGATAACCCACGCTTACACAGCCCAGAGTCTTACATACTGTAAACTCAATTAGCAATTCTTTTATCTTCACCCAGAACAGATATATATTGAAAATTGCAGATTGAGGGCTTTTCTCATATAGCTCTGACCACAAGGATAAATACTGCCTTGCTTTAGCAACATAATTTTTAGCCCTCTCATTTTTCATCCAGTTGAAGTTGTTTGATTCTAGGAGTCCATATTCCAGGCAGGCAGAGCACTCATTTATGAACACAACGCAGGCAAATGTGCATTTGTTGGAGATGAAAGGCATGAGAGTTGCCCATAATTTTGCCACAAATAAACTCCTCCTTTGGTTTATGCTACATCATACCCTTCCACGTGAATAGTTTTGATAAAGACCTGTTACTCCCTTTTCTTTCACTATACACAGTGTGGATACATTAGATAAACACTTTTATATGTTCCCGTCAAGGAGAAATATCCCACACAACGAAGCAGACCTTGTGAAATAACATTTCACTTATCTGTTATGTCTTTCTGAACCTTCCCTAAGAACTATAATTCTCTAATCCCAGTATACAGCTGCATATACGCTTGCTCCAAGAAATTTCTGTCCTCAAAGACCAGCAAACAAATGCAGACACAGAGGTGAGGAAGGTTTGAACAGCAATATGTACATTCTTTTATAACTTCTTTTTCTTTCTTCTTCGTTACACTTAGAAGAATTATTTTAATAACAGACAATTTACAAGCACACACAGATTTTGAAGAGGTCTTCAAAATACTTTAGAGAAATAGATCATATACTCTAAGCCAAAAGAATATATCATTTTTATCTATTAGGGCTTTTTACATTTTTACTGGGTCTTAGTGATTTACTAGTATAAAATAAAACACAGAACTATACTCTAGTTACAAAAACATGGCCAATATGAGAACAGAGAAAGCAGTAAAGTTCAAAACTACAGTGAATGCAGGGGATTTGAGCTAACATAGTACAACAATGAAGTTATTTTTTCCAAACTTACCCCTGTGTTTGTAATAAATATGGTAATCAAATAAATTAAAAACCTGTTGCACTTATACACTTCTGTCCACATTTGTCAATCATTATTTCAAGACAAATATTTCAAGACAGTGGTTATAACCTTTGCTAACAGAAAAGAACAGCCTGTTTTGGTGAAATAAAGTTGACATTTAATTTACTCTTGTAATTTAAGTTGTTCATTCATTGCTCTTGTATGTTGACAGATAAGATTCCTTTAATGTGCTTGAGCAAAACAATAAATACAGTGTAGTTAAATTTTAGATGTGAAAACATTATGCTTTGTCTTGACAGCACCACAGTTAGGCATAAAGTTATAATGTTCAAATAGTCTCTTCTGAGACTCTCTGTGTCATAAAACATGTAGTCCTTCAAAGTTTATATGTATCTGTCATTTGGCTTTTCCTGAAATCAGAAATAGATGGATGCATATCCTGATTCTTCACCTACAGATTTGAATTACTTTCTCCTTCAGCCCCAGCTCCATGCTATGAATAGACACAGTTCTATCTGATAAAAAAAGGAAACTTTCCCTAACACAGCTTCTGTGATTAGGACCCAGGCCCAAGCAATATTTCTGTCTGCTCATCCAGGAGCACTGTCAGCCACAGCCCCCCCAGCCCAGACTGTCCCTGCTGGGACTGAGGGACCTCACGGGGTGGCTCCAGTGACCCAGCAGGTCCCACTGGGCTCCACACAGCCACTCACAGCCACAAAAGGCTTCACAGCCACTCACAGACACAAAAGGTTCCTCCTCACCAGCTCATCCCCAGGTTTCCCCAGCAGAGTCTCAGACCTCTGGATCCATTTAAACAATGGCATGACAGAACAGTAACAGCCCAAGCTGAGGAGGGACCCCAAAAACAAAACTGCTGGGCTTTTCTCCCCTTGCAGTCTAAAGCTCTGTAGCCTGGGATCGCCCTGCTCAGCTCCCACCTGGCTCTGGGGTCCCTTTCCCAGCTGTGCCACCGCTCCCTGGGCTCTTTGTCACTCAGAGGGTTGGCAGGGCACAGGCTCTTGCCTGGGCTCACACCCAGACTCCACCTGCTCAGAATGGGTCCTGCAACAGCTGGTGGGTTGGGACTTTTTGGGGGTTGTGTTATTGTTGGGGTTTTGTTTTTTTTAATAAAAGCATCAGTCCAGCGAACTTGTTTCAAGAAACCTAAATTCACTGCTCACAGGGCAACTTTTCCTTTTGGCCCTAACAACTCTGATGACATCTCCCCCAGTGGTCTAGGAGTTATTTCTCTGATAATTAAGAAACTGATACGTCCATCACACTTTGTATACATGAAGTAGATCAAGTTCAGCTGCAAAGTTTCATATACAAATACATCTATCTTTTTGTGCATTAAAGACCTAATGTATCCATTGTTTCTTGTTTAGCCCAAGAGATTAAGATCTTCACATTCCATAATGATTGCAGGTAATCTCTCCCATTTCGTACATCCTTGAACAGTAATTGTCTAATATCTATAGTTGGCAGATTTGTCTCGAAATAAAATTGCATATTTAAAAAAAAGTACTTGTATTATGAGAATGCATTCAGTGATGTGGAAGCTACAAAAAAACCCCAGATGGCTCAGACAATAATAAGATATAATATTAAATTTAGACCTTTCATCAAATGTCCTCGAACTCATACTAAGGTCTCTTTTCAGCTTTGTACTTTCCTCTTACTTTAAATGTTAATGGATTATCAAAATCATCAAATTCTGTCATATAATCCAGAATGTCTGCTTTTTTAACCACAGAAAATGAACTGCACAATTTCTGTACAGACAGAACACTATATCAAATTGATCTGCAAAGAAGCAGACACCCTCAGCAACTACTTCACAGGTACATATTAATTTCATGGTGCATTATTAGGACAGATACCTCAGCACGTTCATGATGGCCCTATTACTATGTCCTCATTCTCTAAAAGCCATTGTGCTTATATAATCTGTTATTCAAACCTCTGCAGACTTCTGAGCAAAGGAGCAAGGGATGCTCTCAATCATCACAGCACACACCGAGGTGCGCAACATCTAAAGATGAAACCACCGATGCGAGAGCTCACAGAACACTGCTGCCTACTGCAAAACAGATGGGATTTCTTAGTCTAGGTATTCTATACTGCCTTTTCTCTCTACAAACACTAGTTCAAAAAAGGTGCCATTGCAAAAGAAGTGTTCATAAACAGCAGTGCCTTTCTGCTTGAAACACTGTGGTTGAAAGAGGGCTTCAAGCTCAGTGAAAGAAGAATTGCACTTGGAGAAAGTCAGAGGAAGCAAGCACAGGAGGAGGAATGTGTGATATGTCAAAGGAGCTTGTTCCATCCAAACTTAAGGGGAAAACAGACTAAATATCTTGACATTTCACAGGAAGGGGAAAAAAGGAAAAAGTATCATTCTCTATGGTTCAGATGTTTTGTGTTTTTATGAGACCCCTGGGTTGCAGAATCCATAGTGGTCATCAGGCAGGCACAGCAGTTTCTATACATTTCCACAGATTAGCACATGGATCATGAATGAAAAAGGGAAACTTGGCTCGTGCTGTGTGATAACATGGACTGTTGAACCAGTTTTTCAGAGCTGTGAACAGCCACAAGCAAACTGAGCAGGACTGGGTGTTCTGTCAGCATTCCTTGCCTTTGAGTTCTTCCTACCAAAAGCCCTATCCCACACCCAGCAAGTGAAAGCAATCAGTTGTCCTGCAGCAAAATATTATCTTCAGAAACTATGTTTGTATCTAAAGTCTGAAGCAAACTCTGAATGATCCAGAGAGTCTGCAAGAATACGTGGAAGAGCTCAAAAACACATGAACTTATTTTGTGCAGAAGTCAATGAGTTTGTTAGCTAAAAAAGAAAGCAGCCAACTAAGTTATCCTCAGAGCTGCTATAATTCACCTTCAACATCCAGAGAACACTACAAGGCAATTTCCTCCCTCTGTTTAACCAAGACTCCCCTAAAAGATAATATTATTGCTAGTTCAAGATTCCTTAAACATACTTTGTTGCCACTAAAATATTACATAGTAAGAATTACTGCAAAAAATGGTATGTTTTAAATTAGAGCCAAAGGATCTCAGGTTCTGAACAGTAATTACTTATAGTTTAATATAAATCAAAAGAAATAGTAAACAAAGTATTTTTGAACAATAGAAGAAATCCTCTTTATTTCATCATAAACTTTCCATTTTCTTCATGAGAGGCAGTATGTCTCTCCCTGAAAGGGAAACTTTCCCACTCTGCTAGAGGAATATTAGGACACCAAGGAGGCTTTAACAAATCCTGCTAGTTTCAACAGCAAAAATAAACAAATAAATAAATGGATAGATAAAACCCCCCAAAAAATCGTCCTTGCTCAGCATCTAAAGAGTAGACCAAGACGAAAGAATTAAGACAAAATTTGAAGAGTAGAAAATATGGTATACAGTAGAGACACAGCTCTGTATCTCTACTCTGCATCTGTTTTCTACTAATTAATGCCTTGTGAAAAGGCAAGGTTTAAACTGCAAATAGAGACACTAACTCTGTTCAAAAACATTTTCATGATCAATATTTCCAGCACAGAAGACAGACTCAAAATACAAACTTGCTCATTGGGATAGCCCAGTATAAATCATACCTGTTAACGCTTTTAATGCAAACCATGACTGCCAGGAATGCAGATACAGTTATGAAATTCAGACATAATATCTGGGAGATATCTTTTCCTTCTTTTTTTTGCTAAATCTCAATCTGAAAACCCAGCAGTTTCAATTAAAGTAGAATATAAAGTATATAAAACATAGGGTAATGCCTGAATTTGAAGAGCAGCACGTGTCCTAAGGCACTGCATCATAGTTCAGCCTTGCTTTCGTTCTGCCTAAATGTGTATTCACCATCAATAAAGGCAGGCTCTGCTTTGTCACACAGGTGGAATCCTTGTCTCTCCACTCTCTCTGATTTGATCTCTTCTACTTCAAAGCTGGCATATTGCAAAACTTTTTTGCAAAGTTTACACAGACTTGAACTCCATTGCAGCGTGACCTTATAACTACAACAGCTGTGAGCTCCTTGAGACATTGATCATGTCTACATCGATGTTTGTACAATACCCACTGTAACAGGGCATTGTCTAAGGCTGGGGACTCTGGGCAATATTGTAACATAAATATTAAATAATAATAAAGTTCTGTCAAGTCAGTGATCTGTGAACTACAGCAGGTTCACGTGATCATGTATTTTGGCTCAAAGGCAGCCCTCAGCAGCCATCATATTAAATCTCTATGGTCTAAAAAGTACTTAAATAATGATTCACACATAAGTCATAAAATTAATAGGAATTACATATATTACAAACTTGTACATACACCAAACTTTAAATTTGTGCTATAATTAAGAAACTTCAAGGGGTTGGTTTTTTTTGTCCTTACAAAAAGTAATTCCATTTCAAACTTTGAAAATGTTCAGCGATATACACATATACTATTAAAATACAAATCAACAACAGGGTATCAAAACTTTGAAACAGATTTGATAAAATTTGGAAATACACTCTGCATTAACAGACAAGTATAATTAGAAATTAGTTCAAAGTAAGAGAGTTCCACATGAAGATTCTCAAAATAGGGCTAAAATTGATTTTCCAGTTCATCCATTCCTAGTCAATAATTTTCACCCATGCCATAAGAGCTGTGTGGTGTGTTCTAATATTCCTTTCTGAGAAAAATGCAAGTTGAGCTGCCTTACTTGAAAAAGTGAGTTTTCACAGAGAGGTAACAAACAATAAGTGAAGGAAAAAGAAAATTACAAAGTTGAACTCACAAAAACACTTATTTGAGTATCTCATTAATGAATGGGGAAAAAAAAAAGAAAAGAAAAATGAGAAAATAAAACCAGAAGCACACTGCAAAGTGTAAAACAAAAGCTCAACACATATCTTTCACTTGGCTATGATGAGCCTTGTATATTTAAATGGAAACAAGACCCACTACAAAGCAAGTGAAAAACCATTCACTAAACCAGCCAAATGTGCCATTAGCCCTTTATAAGAATAAGCCAATTATGGTTAAACCTGCTGTGTTTTTATTTTCATGCTACTTCAGTTAAGCATGGGCAATTTAAATGTCTTTGGAACAGGGGGGGTTACATGCTTCACAGTCAACTAAGGTATATCCCACTTTTTTTCCAGTGTAAATTCCAGGGGTAGGTATTATGCAGAGATTTATACTCCTTATATGCAAAAGGACTCATATATATATATAAATAATTTTTAAAAGTCACTTTCAAAAGACTACATAGTTACCAAAGGTATACAGATAACCTACTTGAAGATATACCTAGCTATTCGTAAAAAGAAAAAAATTTGACCTATTTCTAACAGATACCTAACACAGATGTATGAGAAATACATGAAACCAGACAGTTAAAAACTCTCCTGTAACTAATTAAAAGAATAAAATAAGCTCTAATTAGCTTAAAATCTGAGAAACTCATCTGAAAAAGTTAAAGAAGGCTAAATGCAAATCTAGATTTTTTAAGAGAAGTATGCTAAAGAGACGAAAAAAAAATTCAAATGTTTTAGATGTTTTATCTGGTGAGGAAAAGAAACAGCCTCTCTAAAACATGCTCTGAAGAATGCTCTGAAAAAGCAGTAGATGATAAAAGTATTTCAGGTGAAAGTGCTTCTCTATTTCATATGTTTCTTTCTATTATCATTAGGTATCTTTTATTTTTTCTTTATTGCTGAAAATAAAAAGTTACTTCTGCTGACATTAAAAGCTTGATTTTACAAACTATTTAATGCACTCTAAGGATACTGTTAAAAGACAGTGGCATGCTGATGTGAGTTGTACAAAGGTCAGTGATTTGGAGGCTCTTTCAGACAATTTGCCAGGATTTTGGCATTTTGTAAGCACACATAGGACAGCTCTCCAGCAAGCTGACCTTGACAGTGAATTGGATAAATAAACCTTCAATTTACCCCCTCCAGCTCGATGCTAGCCCAGCTGATCCCTCTGGAGCCTTCACCTGTCCATATCGTTCAACTGCCTGCAACTTCCAGCTGACGAACATCCACAGCTTTACAGGTTCTGTGACAAACACCATCTAAAAGATAAGGCTTCTGAAAAGTCAAAGTCAATAGTGTTTCCATTGAAAATTTAATGCTGCTTCCATCTTTACCCATCATTCTTCCTACTGTTGCATGTATCCCAGGAGGCACTTCAAGCAAAAGCACTACTCCATAACAGGTAATGACGTGGCATTTAATGATACTGTCCAAAGTGATCCAAGCCCATGGAAAGTAATGTGCACTCATGTACCAGATAAGCACAGCTGAATGTACTAGAACAGCAGTATCTCTCACTGCTCTGTCACTAGATACAATGTGACATATGCTCTGCCATTGTACCTGGCTTTTCCTTTTACTTCACCATCAGAGGAAAAGAGCATTTTCAGATACAGAGCACCAAAGTGTTAAGGGAATTCAGTAAAAGGTAGGACGGCAACATATCCGTAATTAAGTATTCACAGCCTCTTTAATACTTCAGTGCTCTTGGATTCGCTACTAAAATCTGTGAATTATACCTCATTGAAGAATGTCCTTAATCGACTCTGACATGTTTTATTGGAGGCAGAAAAAATGTTTCAGTATGATAGATAAGGTTAAAAATGTTACTACTCTGATCATTTACTCTAGTGCCTTGCAAAAAACTCCAAAGCCAAAAACCATTTACATCATTCATCTGATGCAATGGAGAAAAAAAAGCATTATCTGACAGCCCATTTTAGATGATGGGACAAAGTGCACATTTTCAATTTTCTGACAAAGTTATGTTGTTTATGTAGATAAGAAAAAGAAGAAGAGGGGAAAAAAAACCCACGACTGTAACATTTCTACCTCATGCCATAAGGATTTGAAATTCGAGTTAAACAGCAAAGTACCTTGAGACCATGCAGAGCAGAGCATGACAAACAAAAATCATTTTTATGGTTTCAAACCAAATAACACATTACATGTTTTCTACTCTAATAGCAGCGCAGGGTTCTGAGGCAGCCCCAGAACGTTGCAGCAAAGCTCAGCATGACATCTCTATGCATGTGTGAGAGCACTGCTCTCGCTGCAGCGGGACCACGAGGTAGCTCAATAAAAGCTACTGAAATATTTTTAAGCAAACGTTTTAACTGAGCTTTTCTCATATTAATTTTGGTACTCTCCAGATATCAATGGCTTCTGCTTGTACTACTCACTGCAAAAGGGACGAACAGGAATCTCATACATATTCAATTTCTATTATTGGTTTTAGGAGAGTGATCCATGACTGTGTTGGGAAGTTAGCAAAGAAAATAAATTTAAACTCACCGCCAGAGACTTCTCCATGGAGCGACATAACACCAGCAGAAAGAGAAAGCTATGAACTTATATTCCTCAGGACAGGGCACATTAAGTTTTCAAATAAATAACCTTTGCATTTAAAACTTACATGGATAGACTATATAAGAGATGGTATGGTTTAACAGTCTGTTTTGCTTTTCCACCACCAAAAAATTGCATTGCTATATTCATGTCAATATAGCAAAATCACTAGAAGTATTTTTACTTACCATGTAACTGACAAGATTTTTATTTCAGCACAAATTAGGGAGAAAGAGTGTTTACCACAACAGTAAAGTAATCCCATTCCAGTTCATTTTCCTACTCATGCACCTAAAGGTAAGCACACATATGCAGAACTGGCTCAATTACCTCAGGCTTTGTGGCACACACGTAAATTACTAAGACATCTATGAGCTGTACCGTTACCCATTAGAAACCAAAATGAAAACTTTCAAATAATTGGTTAAGACTCTAATTCTACAGCATGGACAAGGCTTTAAATTAGTACCAGATGCTGGATTTTGTTCTTTAAACAACAGTTCTAAGGACAGAGAAATATTCATCTTCCAAGACTACTCCTGCCTGCAGACAATATGACCCATCTTAATGAGGCTGCTGAATGCTTTATGAGCAATTTCATCCACTAGTTACTATATTCTGGCACCAAAATTGAAATATTCATTTTAAATCTTACCATTAGGACAGTATTGCTTTCTGCCAAATTTCCAGTGCCAATTCTTACATTCGATTGTGATTGAGTGTTTCTCCAGAACCATACAGATAACAGCAAGGTCTGCCCACGCATCCTGTGTCACAACCAGCTCATTAAGCTCCCTGTTCCCATAGACCCTCTTTGGAAAACAGACACTGGGAAAACAGTTTTTCACGACCCAGTTATAGCCATGCTACCCCATCAGCTACCTATATCTCTGCTTATGTATTTAATCATAAAAATCTTCCTGAATAGATCAGTCCCATCTCTAAGACACAGAGAGGGCAATGAGAGACAAGGAGAGTGGAGAATTCCAGGTTTATTTCAAAATTTTGAGGAAAATTATGGCTGCATTCTCAGAAAAATGTAAAAAATATATGGTATAAGTACATTTGCATGTCATACTAGGATCTGTAAGTCACAAACTTGTTTTGCTGTAATACCATACACAGACCTGTGACCTGGCAAAAACATCAAAAAAAGCCCTTTTTTGAAAACTATGATTTTAAAAGCACACATTAAAAAGTACATTTTTGGAAAATTTTGGAAAACTCAAGTTCATGACATATGAACTTGAGGAATGTGGAAAAAGCTTTATTAATTCAAGTTTTTTCTTGAAGTGCATGCTTTAGAAAACTAGTTGCCACCCATGAGAACACTGTATAGATATTTTCAGTGCTGAGGCTATGGCTATGGGAGATACCAGGGACTGCAGCCAACCAACTGTTCTCCAAATCAACTGTGGAGAGCAAAGCAAGGGGGTCTTTATCTCCTCTTTCCTGGAAAAGAGCAACAGACTCATAAGGTGGAATTTAATACCAAAAAAAACCTACACCCCACAGTAAAAAAAAATAAGTTGAAGAACATGGAGTCAGAATCAGAATTCATGATCTGGAGCTACCTAGCAAATCGCATGAAAACATACCACAAAGTTACAATTAACCCCAGAATATCTGGCTTGAAACTTTTATATTCTTGATGAATGAATTTTTACATATCAAATTTTTCACCACAGAAATTAATATATCATCTCTGTCCACTCATCACTATCATGCATGGACAGATTCACTCGTCTGTGCTTCAAATTTTTTAATCCCTTCTTTGCCTTTGAATTTTGTTTTGCTTTTGCTTTATAATAATGGCTTCACTTTTATACCTCGTAGGGCTCAGGAGGAAGAAGGGAGTAGGGAAAGAAAGAAAGAAAACGTACTTTCCTTGCTATTAATTTTCAGACTGTTTTTTTTATTTAAACTAAGATGTTTTGTTTCCTAGGCAGTATGTATGCCTTGCTCTATGAAGTGCGAGGTGCAATTGCTGCCCTAGCTCTGTGTGTGGCTGTGGCCTTAGAAGTCAAGGATAAAAGAAACAAAACATTTTTTTTTTTATTCTGAAGTGAAAAATCCATTTGATTTCTTTTTGTTTATTGCTGCATTACTTAGGTAATTGCTTGAGTTGAGTCAGACTGATGGCAGGGCTCTGGACCCTCTGACTCCAAACCTTTTGCTTTATTTATTAGTCTCACTTATTAAAAGAATGTCTTGGCTTATATGATGGGTACTATTCAAGCAGAAGTTAAATCACTTATATTTGCAATCTAAGTCACTGACTCACAAAGGCTGAGTATACCATGCTAAGTATTCACAAAAATGCTCTAAACCACGAAAATCATAAGCTCAGCCCTAAAAAATGAGATAGTTCACAAAGGTCTGTGAAGACTTGCAAAACATTTAAGTGAACCAAGCCATACTAACTTGTACACAAAAGTCATTGCACACAAAAAAAACCATAGCATGGACAGCTATAAAACCTGGCCATGTTGAGCAGCTCACATGCAATATAACCTAATTTGTACAGTAAAACCTAGGCAAAATTTAGCTTATCCTCTGCCTCTCAGAATGCTCCAAAGTTTAAACAGCACTGGTTTTTCAGTATTTTCTAACATTCTTAATAGACATCAAGCTTCTGAAATCTTCTATTATGTGGTGATTTTGTGGTGAAAAGCCGAGCTATTTCACTATCTGTTACCTCAAATGGTGCTGAAGTCCTCTTCTAAAACTGAAGATGGCTAACAACAGAATCTTGATAATAATCGATTCATGATAATTCTCAGTTACAAGATAAGTTACAAAAGGAAAGGGCTTCAGCCATTTTAAAAGTTTTCATCGATGTTTTAACCTGACGGCCCAGGAAAAAATGACACACACAGAGTATTTAAGCAATTCATATGTTAAAACCTTTAACCTTGTCATAAACTTTTCCATTCTATTAATTGTTAGTATTTAACATATTTGTTTTAATAAGCTATTCACATCCCCAACAACTTCAAAGACAAAGGAGTCATGGTTAGAACCATACAGTGAAAAACAAGACTTCTGGTTGATGTTCCTGGTTCACATGTCCTTTCTGTCTTTGCCAGATTTCAAGGAATAACTTCCTTACTCTCATTTTTCCCACTTTTAGTGTTAGTTTCCCTTTCAGTCCTGTCCTGTAGCTGAGTTACACGTGGCCCTGGCACAAAGTGAGGTGCATTCCTGTAAGCCATTAGGGATATTCTTAGTGCTGTTTTTTTCCAGCCTATTAGTCTTTGTGCTAGTGCTGTGCTGGTTGCCTTTAGCAATGCACTGTTTGGGTGTATGACTTCTGTATTTGCTTGAGGCCACAACAGTATCAGTGTTCTCTGTCGCTTCCATTTTGTCTCAGGCTGCCCTTGCACTCACTTAAAATAAGTGTGGCCTTTTGCCACTGACAATTGAGAATGTTTGTCCCTATTACGTGAAAAACATGATCCTCCTAGATGTTTAAAGCCAGTAAACTAAATGTTTATTGGGAAAGCATGAATGGAAGTGAGAGCCTGAGTGAGTTTCATGAGCTCTATTATTAAACAGCAGTATAGTTTATCAAGGTGAGTTAATCCAAGACCTTCTCTGTTATTTTCTGATTATTTTCACCAGGCTGCCGGGAGAACAGCCTAGAAATTTTTCTACAACTCTTCTGCTTCATTATGGAAGTGTTCAGTATTATCACATTCTTGATTTCACTTCCATGCTTTGTTAATGACCACCAAACAGCTCCCAGAAAGTGAGTCTCTCAACTTATACTTCCAAACTTCACAGCACCAATATTCTCCTCTCTCAACAATTAAATTCTCCTGAAACGCTCATTTCCACTTGCCCTGAGTGGTGTAGCATTTTCTAGTCTGCTCCTAGGCACCAACACAAACGATTTCCTCAGTACCACCAACTCTTCATCAGTTGCCTCTTCTCTTTTGGCTTCTCCTGCTGTCATTTCACACTTGATTTCCTTCTCTCTAACATCTCATAGAATAGATATTCTTCCTCTATATTCCATTTTACTACTTCTACATTTTGGGATAATCAGAAAAGAGCATCATCTGCTCGCTGTCCACTAAGCCTGTCTTGTACCCTGAAATTATCTCTACACTGCCCATAATGCTGGCAGAGACCTCCAGCCCTCCCACTGCCCTACAGCACACGGTCACCTGCCCACATGAAGTCAATGATAGATGAGATATGGACAAAACTTGCTGAGCACCAAAGGATTCCTCTGCCTTTCTCAAAATATCTTCATTGTGCAGCTCACTGGCCTTACAAGTATATTGAAAATTTCTAAACGTACTGCCTTCAAACTCCAATTACCATAATTTCAGCTCATAATTAATAAAGTAAAAGTAGAAGCAGTAGTGCTTCTGATTTACATAATTAGTATAAAACTCTTGCATGGTTCAAACAAAATGCGGCAACCAAATTTTGAAACTTCATAGCATAAAACTAAGACCCTTAATCTATAATTAAATTTAAGATAGCTTGATTTTTAAGGACATGGAATATTTTCATAACAGGTGTAAAATTTATGTGGAAAAAAAATAAACTAAAATAATGAGATACTACTGGAATAGACACAAATTGTTCCTTATCCGAGTGTGACCATTTCCATTGGAAATGCACATATACAGCATTAATTACATCCTCCTTTAGCATGACAATCCCAAAAAAGAAAGCTTTGAAGAGGGGCTTCACAGGCTTTTCCTGAAAAAGAAAACACAGAAAATAAAAAGTATATAAATAAATAATATCTAAGCACACTCTTGCGAAACTGTAGAGGCCATTTTCACCATCTGGTCTCTAGAATGGATCCCAGGAAAACCAGGTATGGACAAATGTTCAATTTATGAAGAACTCTCAAAAAAGCTTTTCAAAGGACAAAACTAAAATTCTGTGGCCATAGTGTTATGGGTGAAAACTGATCTGAAATCCCTCTTTTTGTCTGTTTAAGGCTATCTACAGTTATACTGCTTTTGAGACGTGACTATGGTCTTACTGCTGAAAAGCATGGGGGTATTACTTGCACAATGCAGGATTTTCACAGGAGGGCCATATCACACTTTTACAAACCTAAAAAAGCAATGGTTCATTCAGTAGCAAAAAAGAGCATTTCAATCCTAAAATAGCATTATTTGAAACCACTGTCATTATCACATCCAAAATATTTTGTTTCTATTATAAAGAAATTTTAAAATTGAGTCATTCACTGCTAACTTCCTCCCCCAGTGACAGAATCCAAATTTCTCTTCAAAATTACAGATGCCAAGTTACCACAGAATTATTATTATTGTAATGTTACAATAATACAGATGATAGTTTTCTTAGCAGAAAGATAAAGAGATTACTGAATTCTAAACCTGAGATGGAAACAAATTTCTTACTTTAAATTGTTTCACCCTCACTCCACAGAAAGAGTGATTATAATCTGCAAGGGGGGGGGTAATAAAGCCCTCCAGAAGCAAGCCTTTCATAACTTCACCATTTTTCACAGGCAAGTATAATTACAGTTTTGCATAACCATCTAATGAGAGGAAGTCCTTTCTTGCAGTGTTAATAAAGGACCTTGCATAACATGTTAACAAAGCAATGGCACTCTATGTAGGTAATGTCATTGTGTAATTAGCATGCTCATAAGATGACTTAAGATTACAGTTTATCTGAATCTAATAACTGCCTATCAGCTGCTTTACCATTCTGTCTTTTTCAATATATCTTTCCTCATGAATGGTTTGAGTATCCACCCGCTCAGTGCAGAAGCGCAGAGGGAATAAAACAAGGCATTAGCAAAATAGAAACCAAAACAATGAGTTTGGGTGCAACAAAATTAATAAACATGGAAAGAACCCAGCTTTTGCACATACCTAGACATGTATTTTAGGACACAAATATCAGTCTTTGGTTCTCTAAGCCACTTAAGAGGCTGCTTTCACAGGACATTACCCTTGGTTGGAGCACTCAAATTTAGTATTTACCAGCAGCCCACATCAAGTCCTGGCTGCTTCTCCTCTCCTGTAGCCAGAGGCTCCCAGGCAGAGTAAAGCAGAATTCAGAGTCTGGTAGCACAGCTGGAGTAGAATCCCCTTCTGGTTTCCAGTTCTGCAACTCAGACTTCAGAAAGTGACAATAAAGAAATAACCTGAAGTGCAAGAACTCAGCTTGGAACAATGTAATGTTGATTCATGGACCCCAACAGAGAAAATATCTTTCTATCCCTTTTTCTCTGTCAGACTCAAGAAAGAAAGCCAAGTGAAGGAAAAGGTAGAGGATGACAGGATAAGTTTTGACTTGGCATGTTCTTTATAATGTGTTTTTCAGAGCTGGAAGGGAAAGAAGTCACAGTTTTGAGGACCACAAATATTCAAGCTCCTGAGAACAGCGAGGACCTCGATGAAGACAGAAATTAGGCAAAGAGCACTCTGTGTCTCTCAACTTAAAAACCTTTACAAAAAAATTTAAAATTACATGTAAAATTTTCCTTTAAAAGTAAAACAAAAAATGCATCTCCCTGAAGTAGTAACTGTAAAACAAATTAAGACATTTCCAAGTATTTTCTAACCTACTTACAGGCATCATTGCTCCCTTGGGCCTTTGTAGCCTTACACCTTCCTTAACGGACTAGCTGAATAGGTAAATGGGTTATATCAGGCCAGGAAATCAATGTGTATACTGTGTTCTCAGCCCCAGATGAGCTTGTCGAAGCCATTTTATTATAGCTGGAGGAGCTGTATTGATCCCACTGTTAACTACTCGGAGGTGGCGAGCAATCCGATGAAGATGCGTCCTGCCGTCCATCCAAATGCTCTCTCCCCTCAATAGTCCTAACAGAGTTAAGCGTGTGCAGATTGAATTAATTTAATGTTTGCTTAATCAAAACTGACTATGCTGGAGCCGAAATTCTATTAATTACTAAAGGAATCACACTAATGCTGTAACATGACGTTAGGCTGGAAAGGGCTTTATTTTACTATGACAAGAGGGAAGGGTCATAGGAAGAATGGTGGGGATAAGTCAGGAGTTATTCCATAAAAATATTTATTTTTTATTTCATATTCCCCAAACAGAGAGAGTTCAGACTTGTCTACTTTTTTTCTAAAATGGGGCTATTGTCAGCCAGCAAAATTTCCCTTTAGTGAATTGACAGGCACAGTTAACTTCATACTTGATGATGAGGAAGAAAGGAGCTGCAACATCATCCAGATTTATTTTGCAACAAAAGTCTTCTCTTGAATGAAACCAGATGCAACTTCCCTAATTTCTTATTTCTATTTAGTTCTAACGTTAGTATAATGATTTTCTTAAAGACAGTCAGAAGTAATTTCTTCTTTACTGCCTAATAAAAAAGTTTCCCAGATTTTCCACACATGACAGCAATGGGCTACAAGTAAACAGAAAGTAAAGTAAAACAATCACTGTTTGACACTAACTTAACTATTTTCAACAATATTATCTAGATATCAGCCAGTGCACGTGCTGGGTTCAAATGCTCATGGAACATTTAGCACAGAAGCACAGATAAGATTTCCAGGTAACTTTTCCCTAGGAAAAGCTTAAAAAACAAGGATCAGTGCATAGGGTTTTGCTCTGTCAGGTGTTCTTGATCATTTAAAAATCCATCACATTGAAGATTTCACAGAGGGAAGGTCTCTCTTTAGTTGTTTTTTGTTTGTTTGTTTTTTCACAATAGTTATTTCGTACATAACTTCATGGTGCTGCATTTTCTTAAGCTAATTTTGGTGTAAAATTATCTGTCTTCATTTGCAACACCAGGTGAGTTTGGTTTTTTTTCCTAAGTAGTCTATAGAGGAAAAGAGTAAGTTTTGAAGGGAACAAAATAATGTTGATTTGATTAATACAGCCATACGTTTACGAAGCACACACTGAGTGCTAAATAACAAACAGTAGCCAACTGCACAGATTAGCTACATATGAAACATATGTCCTGGAACAATGATTTTCTTTCAAAGTGGAGAACAATCTGTGCTCTTTTCTTACACCCCAATTTACCTTTTCAGTTATAAAACACGTTCCTGATTACTACCTTTGTTATGAAAAAAGTTGAGATTTTTTCTTCACAGGCATAGAAAGACATCACAGCAAAATAATTATAAGAAAAAAATATATCTCTGCTTCTATGATCTTCATCACTATCATTTTAACTTAATGCCAGTCTTGACTTCAAGAGTTTCTCGGATGCATTTTAATCTGAGCAGAGAAATGTTGTGCAATCTTATTAAACCAGAGAACTTACTCCATCAAAGAATCAAAATATTACCCCAAGAAACATTGTTCAGTAAGAAGACCACTGCCCCACCACCTGCAGTTCAAAGCTAAAGCAGATCCTAGAAAGGCAGGAACATTCTAGAACTAATCAGAAGGTAAAGAGAAAATGGGAACAAAGTGCACTGACAATGGGAACAAAGTGGGCAGACAACATCCATTTTCCACTTCAAGAAGGGTCATAAGCTGCATTTTGGGAATTTGGAAATTAGTTTTACCTCTTCTCTTAAAAGCCTTTGTTATGACATTGGGAAGAGTTTTGCTGAAAATATTTTGGTTTTATGGGAATTGAACCATGAATTCAAAAGTACCTGGGTGCTACTCATTGGCTAAAACATTCTGAAAGCTAAACTTACTCCCACAAAAAGGGATTCAACTTTGAGTCACATTTGAAAAGGCTGCCTTTGGAGATGCTGAACTTTCTCGTGCATCAAGTCTTCATTACATGTTTTGAAGCAGAGAAATTTTAAACATAGCCACAAAATACTTAAAATAATTAATAGAAAAAGCTCAACGACAAATAACCTGCAAAATAAGCCTGTCTCATTCTGAGACCAAATGGGAGAGTTACTTTGCTGAATCATGTACATATAAATCATAATGTCTTCCCTCCATACTTTGCCTGTTACCAGGATTATTGATGTGCACAGTTGCTCAAGAACAGGATCTTTCTCAACTTAAAAAGTATTACCTTATCAAATATCATAAATGAACTTGAGGAAAAGAAAGCAAACCCTGTGGCTGATACAAGACTGATAATTGATGAGTGAAAGTGCTAAAAATGCTAAGAAACATTTTGAGGCTACTGTAAGCATTTATACTGTACTTAAATTTTAGCTCATATATTTATTTAATGCAAATCAAAATTCTCATCTTGCTTCTGAGATAGAATATTCCTTTTGCCAAATTATTTTCCATTGAAGTGTAATGCTTGAAATCTGCATTTCATGTCGGAGGTGGCTGATCTACAGAGAGAGCAGTGAAACCCAGTGTAATGAAATACTGGTTTTTTACAAGCCATACTTTTGCACAGTATCAAGATCATTCTGGGTTAAAACACCAGTAAAATGAAAAATTCTCATTACAATTGATTCAAACATGTCAAAATGCATTTTACCTTAATCAAACTACCCTGCCCTTCACTTTTCAAACATTTCTAAAACACAAATTATATCTCACATTACAGAAAGAAACAAAACTGTCTGCTTTAAACCATAATCATTGCAAATTGCAGCATTGACACCTCTGAATTAAAATTGCAGGAGAATTCACATCTAGGTTGTTTGAACCACTATCTACAGTCATTTGACATATTATAGGATCAGAATAATTTTAAGACGAATATAATATTCTTCCCCATGTATTTCATTAGTGAGGATCATTTGGATAAAAACAGAGCTCTATTTTTGAAGTCCACTGACTTGCCAGAGATAACTGTTAAGAGTTCAGTGTTTGTGGAATAACAAGCTCTGAATGACAGTGTTCTCTCCTATTTCTCAAGAGTACAGCTTTGTCATCTACCACTGTGATCCCAACAAAGAAAAATCCAGATGTCTGCAAATTAAAGGAGAGCTGGATGACACTCTGCTGTTAATGCTCAGCATACATAAATCATTGTAATAAGAGAAGATTGTTATATTAACCTTTGTCACGCAATTTTCTTTTTCTCTGTAAGAAATAGGAAAAACAACAAATTAGGTGGCACAATAATTCTATTTTGAAGCAGAATGGTGCAGAGAACTTTCATCCCCTTGCCAGTCACATGATTCCCACTTACCTGGAATTTTATATGCGCCCTATAAGTAGTTAACAGTAAGCACACATACTTCACTTCAAATGGTATATTGCTAGAAGGATGGAAAACATCTTACAGATAAATCATAATTTTAAAGGAATAGATACTGGTAGGCAGGAAGCGTGAATTTTAACCTTTGCCCTACCAAAAATCCATCTTATGGCCACTGAAATGCTTTAGTTCTCCCCATCACTTATCATGTATGGGAAACAGGACGTGAAGAATTCCATGTATTAAAAATGAATATCCAATATCTGTGTCAATGCACCAGCCCAGCTGCTGCAATGTACAAATGTAAGAATATTTTCACACAAGGGAGATGGTAGGATTTGCACGCCCACCTCAGTGGAAGCCCAGGAAAGAGTTAATGTATTCCATTGAAGACACCAAGTAATATTTTAGATCTCTGGTGTATAGAGCACATATGCATAGGGGGTAAGATTAATGCTGAAAACTCATCCTCATGCCACAGACCTGCCATTCTCCCAAAATGTTTTGTTTTGAAAAGTTCCAATTATAAATAAACAACCAGTAATCTAACCAAATAAACAGCTAAATAAGTAGTTGTCCAAATGAGCTGCCTCAGCTTGGGAACGTGGTGTCACGTGAAGAATCCTGTCATCCACCCTGGCTCCTGGGTGTTTTGCTTCAAGTTTCATCACCATCTCACAAACTCTCTTTTTTCAAGAGCATAATACAAATGTGCTGGGTGAATAGAAAGGCTGAGGGTTGAGCTTTACAAGCTTAAAAAGGGAACTTGACAATCAAACAGCTTCAAAGAAAGATTCAAACTGGTTTTTGACCATTCCTGCAGTAAACAAGAGGATAATTAGAAAACTTACATTAAATAAAACAGGAAAATATAATAATTTGGGGTTATTTTTGCATCATTTCAGTACACCCATATTTCACAAAGTACTTTAAAGTGAAAATAAATATTTTAAAAGCCACATAACCTAATCCTCACAACAGAGTACAGACAGACAAAGCTAATGTATTACCAACAATCTAAAAACACACAGGGTGTTGCTCTACCCTAGTTCATATTCCCTAATTTGATCATCCTAATTCAATTTTCTTCATTATTTCAACTGCATGTCAAACTTGCCGTCTTGTCTTTCATACAGTCACCTAGTTACTTCAAAATTGTCCCAACACATACCAAAATTAAGATACAAGTAAACTTTTTAAAAATATAAGGGAGAAAGGCACCCTGAAAAACTGTTCACCTTATTTTTTGCAACAAAAGCATTTAGAAATCTAAGTACAATTGCAGAAAATTAGACAGACAGTTGATGGTTTCAGTATGTTTGGAAATAATCTGCACATTCCCAAGGAAATACAGGCTTTAATTTAGAACAGTATTCTATGCTACTGGGATGTCACACTAATTCCTCTATGGAAAGGATGACAAAAGTATTATGAACACATTCCCATGCTGCAAAGGTTGAAGCATGGCTTTATACTACAGCAGTAATTTCTGCTGTCTCTCCCATGTCAAAGACCCAATTCCTAGGAAATGTGACCAACTCCAAAATCAAAAAGCTTTCCTAAAGTGAGAGTTCACACTCTTAAAGCACTGTCTGAGCTTTGCGCACCTAAAGCCAATAAAATTACCCTAATTATAGTATATAATCATTATAGACCACTTGATCCGCACTTTTTGATTTTTTCCTAGATTCTTTTTCTCTGACAAATAGAAACAAAGGCAGTTATTTCAAGAAAATCAGGGAATATGTTTGAGATCTCACTCAACACCTTTAACTATGGATTAAAAAAAAAATAAAAACCAATCACTACACCAACAACAGTACAAATAAGGAGTTGAGATAGTATTTCTAAATTCACCTTGATAGGTACTTTCCGTATGGATGGTAAGCTTACAGGCAGCTGCAGTACAACAGGAGGCAGGGACAGTGTGCAAGCTCCCAGTTCTGGCCTTATCTTTCCATAAAGATAAATGTAAACAGGTGGGATACATCTGCTAAACTACACTGGAATTATCCTTTACTTTCTTTTCATTGCATCCATGTTACAAAGTAGTACAATTTTGTGTTCATCTTTAAACTTCCCAACACATTTGCTCCTGAAATGTATTTTTTAAAGTATGAGTTGCAGAAATGTTTTCTACTTTCTCCATAGTCTCTCTCTTGCAGGAAGCATAATGAACTTTATTTTTGTGATATGGGAAGTGTAGAGAGGAAAAAATGAATTAAAATAACAATAAAAAATTTTCAGATGATCCTCCAGTACTGCAACTTCTTGTTGCAGTCAGAAATTGCATCAGCAAGCTGGCCTGGCCTCTAAACTGTCCCTCTGGAGCCAGAAGGGGAACCAGCTGGAAGGGAAAGGAAACAGCAGAAGAAGGAAAGAGCTGTGCAGCAATTCCACATGAGCAGGACTGCTTAGGAAGGTGAGTCTGCCACCACCATTCTCACTAAGTTTGGCTTCCCAGGCTAGAGTGGTGGTAAGTATCAAGATCTGATTTACTAATATCTCTAGATTTTTTTTCTCCTTTTCTTTTCATTCCCCAGTTCATACTTCCTCATGCTTTCACACAAAAAAAATCTAAGCTTTTTTATTCACCCAACTGTAGAATTCTTCAGGAGCATCAGGGATGCAGTCTCCACAAGGCTGGCCTTGCACACAGTTAAATTTCAGAACGTAAGAAATGTTTAGCTGCTAACTGATGTTTTCTAACCAGAACAAAAGGCAGAGCTTCAGTTCTGAGCCTGTCATAGTCTTACTGACTTTGAGGTTTCCAACACTTCTGCCCATGTTTTCATCTGCAATCCTGCAGCTCCAGAGGTAAAAGAGGCACCAATTCAGGAATAACAATGAATCTCAGAAAAATAGCTTTTTCCACTAAGAATTTGCTTGCTTTCTTATAGTTTCTTTGTTGTTCTATTTAGAAATAATTGACAAAAATCAGCTTACAATTTGCAGCTGCATGATTTCAGTTCTGATTGTTATCTCAGAGAAGCTTCTCAGCTCTTTGCTGAGCCCCGTTCATCCGTTCATTTAATGTTCTGAACTCAGTTTGCAAAAGATTGGTCCCCTAAAACTGCAGACAAAAAACAGTCATGTTAATGACACAAAAACAGCCCATGCAACCTCTCCCGCGATTTTGGTTTTGGTAACATTCATATCATTTGCATCACCACAATCTCTTTAAAAGGGAAATATTTCAGTTCTGAAGGCACCTAGTACTATTTGGAAATGTTTTTCCTGGAAAATTCAATACAAGTATTAAAGTACAGAAGTAGAATTAATTCTTTTTAAATTATGTTTTACTTAGTTTCTATCACTTCTTTGTGATAAAGTCACAAATAATGAAGATGAGTAAGGAAGAAACTTGTGCCATTTAAGAATTGACAAAAAGAAACCCAAACCAAAAAAGAGTTTGGGAGCACAACCAAAACACCCAACTCCATTGCACTTGATTGCAGCCACACTCCTTAGTTTACTACAAGGAACAGGCCAGAGGAAGCTGATAGAACTGCAGGAGTTTGAGTTAATTAAAAAAAACTATAATTTATGTCTCTGATCCCACCATTTTAGCCCAGCTATTCAAAACTGCACATTCTGTCAGTTTGGAGTATACACATTTCTGCACAGCTCCCTACAGGATCAGTAAAGGAGAAACACCCTTGCATCATTCACCATGACCTTCTCTTAAAACATAAAAATTCTCCTTTTTTTCCTGTGCTGCATATTAATTTATAATAGTGAGACAACAGTATCAGCTGTCCATTTAAGTTATTTTAGGTTAGTTTACAGCCTGGTCCTTGAAACTCTATCTTTTAAATATCTCAAACATGTATATACTGTGGTCTGAAGAGCTTTCATGGAGAATGTTTATTAGCCACTTTGATCTAATTCATCACAAAAGAAACCGTCTTAAAGTACATAATGTTCTCCTAAGTGACACATGCTGAAGCTGTTATCCTACTTTTAACCCGTGCTTTCAAGGATCTGAACCCGGCCTTACGTCTAAAACTTAATTAAAAGAATGCTGTCAATATCAATGTCAAAGTAACTTGTCACCCTATGAATGAGAGCCTCAGTCGATTTTTCAAACTGTGCCAAACTTTGGAAGGGCTCTTTCACTTTATAAATCAACTAGCAGCTTAGAATATCCTGGCAGCACCTTCAAGGAACGAATCAAAATGACAGGAAAAGAGGGGATAACAATCAAAGCTTGACTGAATACAGGTGTTTGAGTTTACAGACGAACCACAAATGCCTGGATCTTTGACAGCTGTTGATGTTATCAGTTATGTGCAGCTATTATTGGCTCCGGTCTTAGGGGCTGTAAGGCCTTTCCCTTAGCAACATCTCTGTGGCTGATAACATTTGGCTGAACTTTCAGATCTTAACCTCCCTTCTGACTCCTCGCAGTCAAACCCGCCTAAACTGATCAGAGGAAGAGACACGCAGTGGGAAGACAAGTAAAATATTATTGACTGGACTGTTTCATGTCTATTAGGAAGAAAGAGCAAGGGAGGGGAGAGCTTTCCATCTTGACAGGCTTCAAGATAATCAGGGAAGGAATCAAGGCAACAGAGTAACCCTTAGAAAAGTAAGAAAGCAATGGCTTATGAGAGGTCATTGTTCTACACAAGGAACAAACACGGGGTGATATTTTATTAGGCTCCAATTTGAGTTCCCCCATTTTAGTACTTGCATTTTTTAGTGCTGCCACTTAACAGGCCTAGAGCACTTTTATGGCACACAATACACCCTTAGAGCTTCTTAAGTTTTCAGCTTTACTTAAGGAATACACAGATGAGTAAATTGTTGAGATTCTCATCAGATCAAACTGCGCTCCTGAGCATTTTCAGGAGAGTCACGTTTTTAAGAAGTTTTTAAATTCTGATTCAGCACTTGCTATCAATGTTTTCTGGGCAAACATTTCCCTGTTCCACTAGCAGAAACCAGACAAAAGCAAACTTCAGTAAACAGCATGAACATATTTCTGAAGTTGTTTCATTGGCAATGGCAATTTCTCTGCAGAGCTAGACAGACTATTCAAAATTCTGCGTTCCCCCCAAGTAAAGCCAGGAAGTTCTCTATATATCTATGCATATGCAAATCATCAATCTGATCAAGCTCATCATTTTAAGATCAATAAATTACTAGCCCAATGAATAAGCAATATAACACATGGGGCTCTCTGATCTGTTCCAGGGATATAAAAACAGCCCCAGAAATTTGCACAGCATCACACAAAATCATGGAACAGAATCTCCTGTTCCTCAGTGGAGCAGCACTGGGGTGTTAACACTGCTCATGAGCAGGAGCTCCTTGTTTGTGCTCTTTACAAAGCCCCTCTCCTTCAGAATTCCTCAGTGGGTGCCACTCATGACACACTGGCTTGGGGTTTTTTCAGCATTTTCACATTGTCTTTTTCAATTAGTAATCCACCTTTTTAACAGTAGAAGTTTTGATCTTTCATTGTGTAATATGCCTACTTTTTGCCAAACACAGTGTAAATCCCACAGGAAAACCCTGCTGAACGCAGTCTGTGTTATTGCCATGCCAAATCACACAGCACAGATCATTAAGTGACATCCATATGACAGTAACAATAATAATTGAACAATGGGAGGAAAAGACATAACTGAAGACGGTGTTGCAAAAACAAAAAAGGGTTTGAGAATTATGCTGCATGATTATTTACAAGAATAAAATCCTTTTGATTACTAGCTTTTGAAATAAAACAGTGCTGTTATATATGAGTTTCATCCCCAAATACAAACTCAGAGGTGTAGACTGCATCTATAGATCAGGCCCAGCTACACAGAAATTATCAGAGGTACCATGACCTATATTAGCAGACTGACATTATACTTTTTTATTAATAAAAATAAAAAAATAATAAGTCCAGTTTACCTATTTAAAGTAATTTAAGAACTTAAATACTATTACAGTTTAAGTTTATAATTCTATTTTTAAAAATCGTGTTCAGCCATAAAGATGTCACCATTTTAACCATCAAGTAAAGGTCACATCGGCATTCAGGATACAACTTAACTATTCTTTTTCATGCTTTGACTTTGAATCTTTGTATCTGCACTTACATGGAGGTAACTGCTAGAATCATAATCATATATTTAAATTAGTCACTAGGAGAAAATTAGAATGTTTTGGAAGAAAATTAGACCTGAATGTTTCAAGAATTCATAATATTCTTTAGATATCTTTTTCTTTTTTTCATATAAATCTTCCTGATAATGCCTACACTGAGAAAGGACCAGCCCTCAGGAAGACATTCAGGGGTACACATATTAATAAATGCTATAATATTCAGTCAGAAAGCAAACTGGGAAGGGTAACAGATCACACAAATTAATTACTGAATTGTGAATACAAAAAATAATTCACAAAAAAAAAAAAAAGCTACACAAATACTAGCCATAGAACCTAGAACAATGCTAATTAATGCAAATAGCCCACCCATTCATAATTTCACTGAAAACTCAAAAGGAAAAAAAGATTGCTTTAACATCTTTCTATCTATATATCTCAGAATATATTCTCAATATTAGCCACAATAAATTATAACATTATTGGAAAAAAAAATTAGGTCAGTAAAGCTAAGGAATTTATGACAAACATCATCATACACTGGCCCTAATTCCATGTAACATAGCAATTGAGACAGAACCCTTAACCCACTTTTACATTCTTCCAATATCCTGAAATCAGCTGGCACCTGGATTTTCCAATTTACACACCACGTGCAACAGCCCTTTACAGGTCACACACCAGCAAGACCCTGTCCTGCTCAGAGCTTTGCCTGCCCCCAAACCTGATCTGCATTGGGACCCCACAGCAGCACCTCTTCCAACCCTCACCAGACCCAAACAAGGGCTGGAGCAGCAAACTCTAATGAGGGGTGTTTTTGTCAAAAAGTGAAAGGCACAGTCAAATCTATTTCATTTTGTCATCACCTTCATTCTAGTGTTTGAAAATTTCAGATTGATTGCAGTTAAACAGCTGATTTGGATACGAAAAGCAGAATTTGGGAAAAGGGGTTCCATGTCAAGAAACAGAAATTATAACACTTATTTATGGTTCAGGAGAAATTACAGAACTATCCCTACTATCATTATGTGATCATTCTGATAAAATTACATGAAAATTTGAGCTCTTTCCAAGGAAACTGATATCAATATATTTTACAGTGTGTCCTTTTTATCAAGAAGCCCTTAAAGAATAGCCAATGACAAAATTGAAGTTCTTTTTAGGTTGGAATTGTAATATTATGGCTTACATACTTTTCTTGTTACTTGCAAAAAATAATCCATACTTATGTGAGGAGAGTGAAATTTATGGTGTTCAGATTCCCAATATACTTTTGTACTGCTGATTTTTGGAATGCTGAATTTCTCCTTCACATCTTAACAAAGGATTCATAACCCATCAGAAAGTCTAACATGGCTAAAGAAAACAAGGTTTTCAAGATAAAGATGCACATACTTCTCCCTAGCTTCACTTACACTGTTTGGTTTTTTCCCCACATTCTCCAAAAACAACTCTGTACTTTCAGGGGCCTTCAGTCCAAAAACTGCAGCACTCCTCCCCACATCACCAGTTTTACTGATGATCATCCTGTTGGTACCTCAAAATTAATTTCACCATTTTTAAAATTTCCTTCCTTAAACTTCAGTCCAAACACATCGTATTTCACACACAGATGACTACCCCAGCCTTAAATACACCAGTTAAATTTGAATTTCAGAAGAGGATTCTGGTTATAACTTTAACTGCAGAGAGGCCCTCTCTCCCTTCTTAGTACTTTTATCCTTAAGTCAGCAGCATTTAGGACAGCACTTGTGGTGAGAGCTCATTTGTACACTGCAGCATCGTTATGAAAGCCTTTTATCCTCAATCATTCAACCAATCCAAAAATGGAGAACCATCTTCAAGAAACAAGCCCTAATAAATCTCTTTCATTTCCTTTTAATTTTAGGCAGATAAATGTTACACATCCTGATTTGAAGGCTCTCTGGACATGAAATCACTCTGTAAAAACTCAAATAGAATTTAACCCTTTTGTACCTAACTCAGACTTCCTTCTCCATTCAGATGTTTGTTTCAAAAGGTCACGACCAAAAAATTAAAATACACAGTATAATTAATGACAAAAGAAGCTTGTAGTATTTATCAGAATTCATTTCATCCTCTTCTACCACATATTGGAACAGGCTGGCCTCTGACACAAGATCATCTTCACAGATAGCTGTGAATTTGCAAAAATCACTGACAAGGTCTGTAGATGTTGCTTATTTTGGGAAGAATCTTGACTAGTGAAGAAAGAAATGAGATTACCTCCTGAAAAACTAAAATTATAGTGTAATATCAAGAGTAGTATTCTTTAGCAATTGGGTCTTTGACCAAAAGAACTTCAGGAGGCAGAGTAACCAAAGTAAATGTAACTACTGAAGATATAAATCCTGTCCCATAAAATACAATCATCCAACAGCAAGGTTACAAGGGTCCTAGAGTGAAACAATTTCCAATTTCATTCACTTTTCAGTGGAAAAAAAAAAAAAAGACTAATTTTTTTTAAATTTCAATGAAGGAGCCAGGGAAACAATTCTATTTTTATGTTCCATTTTTACTTTAGAATGTATTGAAAGAGGTTTAAACAATGGAGGACAGCACTATTGAAATCTTACTTTGTTATTCTTCTATGCAATTTACTTTTTCTAATAAAAAGCAAGTGAAAATGGTGATTGAATCTACAAGAGTCTCACACTATTCAAACTTAAGAATTCCACCATTTCACACAGACAACAGAAGCACCTTTTTTTCATTACGGAAGGTAAGGTGATGAGCTATTGGTGCTGCTCTGATGGTGTCTGTGATAGTAGACTAATCTCTACCATCAGTTAAAGTGATTGCCATTAAAATCTTTATTAGCAATTAGCATTACTGCTTGAGTTTCAGTTTTGCCTCTACTTACTGAAGAAAGCAGGGAAAGGCAGCAGTCCAGTGAATGCCAGTGGATTTAAATGGAATATCAATTAAAGAAAAAGGTAAACATTGCAATGGCCCAACACTCTACATATGAGCAACAGCAAGTTAATATATAGGAAATCTGTAACTGAGAAAAACTGGCCTATTGTGTTTTAAGGAGGGATTTTTCTTCTACACCACTATTATTCATTTCACTTTTACAATAGACATTTTCTCTATTCATTTTTCCCACCCCATGAAAGCTAATGTTGAATTCCCAAAGCTATAATCATCAGATATTTGCAAAACCCAGCCAAATAAAGTCACCTTGCTACACATACCTACCAAGTCTTATGGTTACAAACCTTTGCAAACTACAAATGTAATCCTAGTGTGCATGACTGTGCAAACTTGATGGATATTTCTTGTAATAAATACAGAAAAAAGTTGCATCAGATATAAAGTGACTGTCCTCCATTTCTGTGGATTAAAAAATTCATTGCAAGCCACTAGCATGCTGTTTAAAGTTAACTTGGGTCAGTTTTCAATTGTGTTTCATTGTCAAAAGTATACATTTCTTGCAAGTTGACCTGCTTTAAAAGAGGAGTTTCTTCTTTTTTCTATATCCTATCCCTGTGCAAGACACATACACACACACACCCTCACCAGGACGCACTGTGTAGTTATTTCTAGTTTCAGAGTTAGTGCTACAACATTGCATACTGCAGTGGGAGAAGTGAAGTCTACAACTCCCAGCTGATTTTATACAGAAATTCAAGCTACAGAATGTAGTGCTGGAACGAGGGATAGAAAATAGGGCTCCTAGGATCTATGTCTTTATTCCTACACAAACATTGACCTTCCCATGCAAACTGTGAGCTCAGAAGTGCCCTGAAGGTGTGCACTCTGTGGTGTCCAGGTGTGCCAAAGGTCGGGTCACACAACTGCAACTGTGTTTCAAACACAAATTTTATATACTGCTTTTTAAATGTAATTCATAACAAGGAAAGAATTTGGATTTACAAAGGATTACTGTATATTCAGAAAAGCATGTTACCTATTACTTAAAGCTGCAGAAAAAAACCTATTCTGAAATAGTAATGAATTCTACACTTTTTTGTCACCCAAACTTCATGCTTATGTAGATCTTAACACAGTTATGCAATCACCTGGCCAACATCAGCCCCTGGGATAGTAACAAGGTCCTCTCCAGCCCTCTGGCTGCTATCAAGTATGCAGAAGTTAAATGCACAGATGAAAAAAATTTGTCTCAATTTCATATTTCTGCAAAATGGTAATTTTGTACTTAAAATGTACAAGATGGATGTTCAGAAATATAGGCTGAAAGTCTAAATTATACTTGGTCATAATTTATGTAGTACAGTCCCAAAGAGATACAAAAAAGGCAGAGCATAATTTATCTGTTGGAATCAGAGATAGCTTTGCTAAAACTCCCATTTATTCTATCCCCCATAGTCTTAACCAGCCTTTGTCCTTAGGGCGCATTCTATTTAAGCTTGCCATATTGCTGTTTGATCACATATCGTAGCCTATCATTTCTCTATCATCTGGAGCAAATTCAGCTCACAAAAATTATGATAGCATGATAGCAAACACTGCATTTCTAAGATACAAAATATTTATAGCAATACAAAACTATTTGCATGTAAAATGTCTGTCAGGGGAACATGCACTTTAATTTTTAGCGCAATACTATTAGAACAAAGGTACCCAATACTTTGAGAGTGGCTCCACTGTAAAGAACCTAAGCAGAGAAATAGGATGTGATGAATATATCAGGCACTGTTCTCTCCATGGAAATCGCATGTAATCTCACCAAAGCAATGGGACTAATCAGGGGTCATGCCAAACCTGAATTTTTGTTCATTTATTAAAATATAGTATTTCATTTATGACAATAAAGAAGTTTAAAAACAAGAATGAAATGGAAGTCTGATGTGGCGCATGTAGGAAAAGGGAAAAGCCTGTGATTATTCTATCTAGCAATATTTTTTCCAAATACACTTTGATGGAGCAAATTAGCTCAAAATTCAAATCAGAAACATTCATGTCAATTAAAAAAGACCTCTTTAGCTCTAATACTTCAATCTTGATTTTCTTACTCTGTCAGAACTGGTCAGGACCTCTTTGCATGGAGGCAATGTAAAACATCATCTTTTTGCACCAACACTGTTTTTTCAATATCCAGAGATTGTTTTTTACCTTGTTTGCATTGAACCAACAGCTCAGAATATTAACAAACAATGCTGTTGCTGCAGCTGACAGGGCCAACCTTGCAGTGAGACAAGCTGTGGCTGCACTGACTTGGGCTCATTAAATATTTCCATGGTTCTTTTAATCATTAGTATTGCTATCATAAATATTCAGATGTTGACAATGTATTTTTCACAATAAACACTATTCAGCTGTAGATTGGCTGAATTCCAATTAGAATGCTTCTATTTTGCCTCCCAAATTTCCCCTGAAGAAAAGGAAACTTCTCTTTCTTTTTTCCTTTGCTTGAGAGTCATTTTAGCCACTGTTTTATACCGGGTTTATTGCTTACTACAGACAGGTTTGCATTTACGTGGTCTTTTTTGTCACAGATTAATTTAAAACATGAAAGCTCTGAACTCTGGAAAACTTCTGCAGAGTCACAATGCACATGAAACACAAACCAGCAGCTCACAGACACCCCTGGGTTCAGTTCAGACACTAAAAAAGACATCTCCACTTAATATTTACAAGCCACATTCTTTGCCACATTTGATGGAAAGCATTAGGAGTAATGGACAGGTATTTTACAAATTGTTTTGATTTGCCTAGGGGTGAAGGTGGTTGTTTTTTGATCAAAAAAGAAATGCAGATTAATTTTAAACTGAAATTGTGAAATTGCTTCCATTTGGGATGTTTAAGCAAAAGAATGAAAGTAAACTAAGAAATTTCACATTTGTGGTTAAAAATCATTGTCAAACACTCAAAATATGTTTCTGGATCTTTATTCAGCCAAGAACATGAAGTCAATTATATGCACTGCTCTAATCATAAGTACCTACCACTATTCTTGAGTACAAAGGTGATCGTACCTCAATTTTTCCATCATTCCTGGTTAGCCGGGAGCTCCACCCATGTAAATAAAGATGAGCTGACCTCAGTTTTTCCCATCTTCTGTATTTCTAAACTGAAAAATAGAAGTGTGCCTTGTATGAAATGATCTCTTCAGTGGCTACAAAACCCCAGGTTCTGTAAAAAGCTGCAGTTTCAATTTGTTGGAGGTATTTGAGGGAAAAGGTAAAATGGACACAGGCACAAAGCAATCCTTGGCTTCCCTGCCCAGGCTCCAGCTGGCAGGGAAGCTTTGCCTTCAGAGGGATGTCAAGACTCTAATTTCACAGAATCCATTCAAAACTTAACCTTATTTAGACCAACTAAAAACTGCCATTCCTACACTACCAGCTTGTTCAGCTGGTGATTACACCTTGACTAATCCAACCACGTTTCCCTAAAACTTCTTGATATTTCAGTCACACAGCAAACGGGGGCAATACACACTGAGCAGCCACTACACTTGAAGATTTTCAATTCTGAATCTCACTAAAATCAAAATAAAATTTAAAATACCAATGACCTGCTGGTAGTTTGCTGCCAATATTTGTCTGACACTTACTATTGGTGAAGTAGCTGCTTTCAGCAGTCCAGGGCATTTAGGAAAGGAAAGGAAGGATAGGCTGAGGTTCTCCACATAGAGTCAAGCATTTAGGAGCACTGGAAAAAATATGACTGCAGCTTTTCTTGTGTTTTTAAAAGTTACAGGATTGTTTACAGATGGTTTCTGAGCATAAGAACCTACACGCATGGAAAATTTCAATAAAGCGACAAAAGCGCAATAAAGTGACAATTCATATGAGCAAGACAGGGATTTCAACAATTGTCACATGTACGGGCAAGTGAAGAACAGCAGTATCACAAAGTGATTTGTATAGTAGTTTCATCTCAAGGCTAAGTATTTTAAATAGAAACATTCACTGCAAAATAATTTAACTGTAACAAGAATTACAAATTCAAGGACTGTAATTTGTAAAATTAGATTGTGAATCATCTCACTTCCCTTACAAACTGCCTTACACACAAAGGCCATCGCTTTCTATGCATTAATATCTGAATAGGAGAGGCAAAGACTACTTTGGTCTGATAGTTTTACATTCATGTCTGCCAGTGAAACATTGACGTTCCCTCTGTGTGTTACAGGTATTTGTGACACAACCAAAAATGAACAAACACAGAATATAAACTATACTGGAGATACTGTTTTCCTGTTGAAGAAACATGATTTAAGTTTTAGTCATTTTCTCTTTTCATGGCAACAATTTGGGGATATAAAAAGAAGCCCAGGTTGTGAGGGTTGTTCTCAGTGCAATCACTTACAAAGGAGTTCAGCCAAACAAAAGTGTTTCTGGAAAATTATGGATTTTCAAAGAGCTGAAGTGTCACCAACTTGATTTAAGGAAAAAAAAAAAAACCCTAAGTTTCAAAAATTTAATTCCTTGGTAATGGAGAACTGTTACAGACATTAATTGTCTATTTTAGCAATCGGTAGGAAAAGAAGTCTGGACAGAATTCCAGGTGTCATTACAGAATCAGAAGAAGATAAATGAAAAAATGTCTAGACAGCCTATAATATAAGAATATGGGCGTGTGAGGTCCTTCTAGATCTTCAGAAATAAAAGTTGTAGAAGGAACATCCACACAGATCACATACATTTCAGATTATGAAATTGTCCCATTTTGAACCAGTACGTGAATGTAAAGCAGTTTGGACTACATGGGAGTTCTACCTGCTATATGTAGGACAGTGGTACAGCCTTCTCAATCTAAATGCAGGAAATTATTCCAGTCAGTTCAGCTTTCTGACTCAGCTTCCTCCCTTTATAAATGGGCATTTCACACATCTCCTTGGAATAACATTTCTTTGCCTTTCCCAAACTCGGTGGGGCTGGTCAGGAAATGGTACAATATTCACCATGATGGGAGAGGAGCCTTCAGTGGAAGAAGCTCTTTCTGCTACAAAAATACAAAAACAGGAGACCAACATAAGGAAGCCATTTCCCATCTCCAAGGCTGAACTTTTCTTTGAAGTATAAAATCCTAGACTCAGCCTTCCTGTAAGAACTTCAACAGTTCATTTGTATCTTTTTGGCATTAGATATTACGTATGGTTTTGAAGGGATATTTTAAAATAATTTTATTTGTTTAGCATCAACTTTTCTTCATTTTAAGCTATCTCTATTTGGCATTAAATATTAAATGGAAATGGGAAGGGCTCATCTGGGCAGTGTTACAACTTTGGCTCCTTCACAAACATTAGAATTCTCAAATTTCCCCAAATAACTTTGGCAAACAACCACATCCATTAGGATTCTTAGGGCTGCTTATTTCGTGGGGTTGGGGAGGGGTCTGGGAGAGCTGAATCTATAAAAACATTTTCCAGGCCCATTAAGCACCTGCATTCACCATGTCCTTTATTTTTAGAATACAACGAGGGACTAAGAAGAAATAACATCCATATCAGAAATAAATATGCACTGATAAACATTCAAATGTTTCCAATTGTTTCCTTATTCTGTTCCTTTAGAAAAAAACTATAGCCATTTCATAAAGGTGTTACAACCCAGCTAACCGTTCTTTTAATTCAAAAAGTATTATGGTAGGCAAATTACTTAGGAATCTTTCATTTGACTAAGCTATGGACTGGATTTTCACTTGTACCTGCAATATGGGTCCTCTGCCTCAGATTTTCACTTTAAATGAATTTTCTTGCAAAAACTGCACTTCTGCATTAAAATAGCAAGCAAAGCATTTCAAGTTTCCAGCTCTGATATACCAAGGATATAAAATGTTGACAAGACAGTTTTTGAAACATGGAAAAGGCACCTATATCAATCCATGAAGGAGACTCAAAAGTGTAAAAGTTGCTATGGGGACTGTTCAGAATACCAAGACAAAAGGGAAAGCCAAGCTTCAAAATGCAAAATGAGGGGGGTCTTGCAAACTATGCAATTACCCACCAAGCAATCCATGCCCTAGTGAGTAAAATTATCCGAAACATTATAAATATCCAGCTAAGCTTAAATCATAACAGGTACGGGGAAATATCTTTGGAGAAAGGTTCTCACAGAGAACATTTTCCTGCTCAGCATTATGTCCCCTTTACAAAGTAGGACTAGGATTTAGATGCATAAGTAGGGAAGTCTGCAGGTTACATATCCTAAAATCTAATTTTATCGACTTAAACACCTTCTTATTTTCATACTTAAAAGCTATTTTCTAAACATCCCATGGAATTAGTTTTTTTGCCTCAAGAAACAATACAAATAAATCAACTAGTAAGCTATGTCCACCCTTAAGACCTTCTACTGCTCATTCCTTTTAATCATACTTCCCATATTCTTTGACTTTCTATCCTTCATTGCCTTGAGCTATGCATTGCAGCTACTGATGACACACAAATGTTAATTTTGTTCAAATTCAAACACAATAGAGAAGAGCCCATTTTAAAAACTACTTTGCAAACATCGCACTTAAAATGATTGAATTAAAGAGACTATAGAAAGGAAAAAACCAAATTCATTCAAGTGGGTCCCTATGTTAGCTCTGTCAAATGATTTTCAGGCCCTTCAAGTCTAAGACAGTGATTTCTTTCCTTGAAACTTTAACAGCTGCATATTCTATTAAAACCTACATAGAAAGAACTCCTTTAAAAATAAACCAATTGTGAGGCATCCAAAGAACCAATGATAGCAAACTTCATCCATAGTAATTAAGCATAATCCCCGTGACAGCAGACACACAGCAGCTGTGCAGCAGTTAATGATGCTTTTTGTTCTTCTTTTGTCATTTTTAATATTTATTTTATTCAATTTCCCTTCCATGCTTTTTAAATAAAAAAAGTTGAGCGCAAATTAAAAGTGTAAATAGCTATTTTGTTGGAGAAAAGAAGTAGGAAGGACTACTGCACTTATGTTCTGCATCAGTGCTAAGATAAACTGTGTTCCACACTGAGTTTGCAATAAAAAGCTCAGGTTTTACTTTCTCTTAGATATGTGACCACCAATACTTTGCAGTCACTAATCCAAATACAGCATCATTGTGGTCATCATTTAACCAGAGATCTCCTGCTGGGTCTTGCTGCTTATGTCAGATTTGCAGCTACATAAAAACTCCTGGAAATCACATGGCAAGAACTTAAAAGAACATAAACAATTTGGTAACTGCAGCAAGGCTTAGCTTCCAAACAAGGTCTCCTCTACCTCACACCTCAGGATCATGACATTAATTCATAAAGCAAACAAGGTGTAAAGCGACCACTTCCATCTGAGATGAAACAAAGTTCCCCCACATCTCATCTCAAACTGCCATCACTCAATCTGATCAAATAAAATCCTGTATTAAAAAAGCTTAAATTCAAATTCCTTGGATCATTCAACATCACTTCTGTAGAATGCTTCTAACACTCACCACAGGCAAGTCTGTTATTCTGAGAAGCCTCTCATCACCTCATATTTTCTACACTGCTAATTTCACTTATTTACTTTATAACTGATTTAATAAACTTGCTTGGTTTCTTTTTCTTCTGTACTCTTCTTTAACTTTTATAGAAGCCTTTGCTTTTTCTGACAAAGTGGTTCACAGAGAACATACCTGTTCTTCCATAATACTCATGTAGGCCCCCTAACTAATCCCAACTATTAAGACAGTTCTGCCAGAGAATAAATTTTGTCCAAGTGTGCATTACCTTAATATTTGTGCATTTTTGATGCCTCAAGGTGCAAAATCTTCAGCCTTTTTTTTTTTTCAAATAGCAAAGCAACAGCAACTTCCACCAGTAACCACTAAAGTGAATCTATTGTGGTTTACTGTCAATCCACCTTTTTCAAGCAGGTAAAACAAAGATCAAGTCCCCATATTAATTCGTTTCAAACCCACTGTCTAACATTGTCACTGGGCATCGAGACATTATCAAGAGGAAAAAGCTTTCTTGCAAGTCACAAAGGTACTGTACATTTATTATAACTAGGAATGTGATCATCATAAATTAAGTATCAGTAATCATGACTTTCTTTTTAATTGGTTCTGACTAATGCTAGTTTCCAAGGCATTCTCCATGCACTTCCAATGGTTGACTGCATTGTTGGATACACAAGAAGAAAAATCAGAACTATGGCTGCAAGGGGGGAAAAATAACATGAATATTTAGAACTGATCTTGAAACACTGGACCTGTTTCATATGGCTTACACAGCCTATCTTTTAACCCTGAACATGTTAAGTATCAGTTCTTCCTCTGGAGACTTGAAGATCTAGGGTTAACAGCCTTCTGCTTTAAAAATTCATTGAGGTACAAACAAATGGTATTGCTTCCAATGCATATGCATTGCACCAAGCCAAGGGAAAAAAAAACACGTTACCCCCTACAGGATACTTGGCAATTAACTCCAGCTATGTCAGCAATTTTTTGAAAAATTTCCTAAACATGAGGAAATCTCATCTTCACCGTATGAAAGACAAAGCTACTGCAGTGACTCTTCCATGCATTACAATGTGTGTGTCTTACTTCTTAACCAAGCCGCTAATCACGCAAATTATTGCAACTAATTACATCTGAAGGTCTAATTAATTCTTTCAGTACCACATCATTTAGTACGCATTCACAACACAGCACCTGTTTTGAAAATCCTTGCAGTTAATTTGTTTATAAACAAACACTATTTGCATAAAATGTTTAATGAATGGTTTAACAGTTAGTACAATACTCCAGCTTTGTCTTAGTAGATTTGAGGTCATCGAAGGCCACAATAAATTAATTTTAAACTATACAAATTAATTTAAATAGTATGTGTGAATTTCTCATTAATAAAGAAAACATTTCTAACATGTTAATTAATATCTCTGTAACAGGCCAATTACTGTCTGTACAAGTGCATCCTACAGTCAAACCCAAAAGATTTTATAGGGTTCTACTCTAGTGGACTGAAGAATCCCAACTCACACATGCATGGGACACATGTACAAGTCACAGTCATTTTGAACTAACTTTCAGAAGTCAGATGACTTTCTTTTACATAATTCATTAGCCTATTTCAATATTTTTATCAAGTATTTTAAAAACCACTTGGTCACAGTGGCATTCAAAACTTACTTTCAAAAGTCAGATAACTTTTCTTATGCAGGAAATTAGCATGGTTCAATATTTCTATTAAGCATTTTAAAAAACAGACTGATAGTACATATGTCACTTCTGTATGGAAGACAGAAGTAAAATCTGATTTAAATACACTTTCTCTTTATTATCCCATTATGCTTGATAGTGCTCTTTTCTGGCTTTATAAATAAATAATAATATTTTATGCCATTACATGTTCCTTAATAATAAGCATTCTGATTAAAGGATTAAAGCTTGTGCGCAGTGTTCTGACTCAGAAGTGTTATAATTCTCCATATACAATAATGTGTCAACCTGCTTCATGTAGAAACTAAAAGAGAACATTATTTCTTACTATCAAACATATTCTTTGCATGAACCATCATTGAAATATGTTTATAGTCCCAAAGTTTGTTTCTGATTTGCAAGTATTTTCACATTTGATAAGCACCTACTGTAAATTTACATTCACTGGTGAACTATTCCTATGCTAGGAAGCTAAGAAGTGTAAAATATATTTACATCCTTAGCCTTGTGTAGTGTTGCCCCTTAATGCATGTTTTGATGAATTCACATCATTGTACTACACAGAACTAGGTAGAGTATCTGTTTCAATAGGGAAAATAAGGAACAAGGGAACTAAAACCAGCGCTCATTTGCTTTTGAATGTGAGATTTACTGTGACTGTAATCACATACCCACCTCAGCCAGACAGTCAACAACAAAATCACTCAGGGAGACCAACAGCCTGTATTTGCTTCCAAAAACACTCTTAAGTATGCGTAATCTAATCTTTTTACAGCACCGTTTTCTGTTTCAGAAGTAGGGATTTGCCAACAAGTTTCAAAAGAAAAAACTGGAATTGTGATCAAGGACATCACACTGTGAGAAACATCTATGGATAAATGATAAACTGAAAACATAAAGACTTATACTGGGTTACTGACCTAACATCAGTTACTTAAGAATAATTCTAATTCATTTCAACAGTAGGGGTTTGTTTATTTGTTTTTCAATGGATACTTTCAGGTTTTTTTACTCTTTAAAAAGTTTCCTAACCAGCAGCTATCACTTGTCAAGTTCTAAACACATGACTAAGGGACAGGATTTATTCCAATTCCTAAGAAATACAGAACACTCAGTATGTTGACACCAACATCAACCATTATTCACAGAGCAAACCATCTTAGCCATATCAGAATTTTAAGTGATGCAGACCGGTGATGTCAAAGGAGCAAGAATTAGTTATACCAAAAAAAAAAAAAAAAAAATGTGGCCTATCTGATTAATGTTCTGCTAAGTGCTCCTCAATCCTATCCATTCTCTCCTCACGTCTCAGATGGTACAACATATAGCTTGATTCAATTTAGCATGAGTTATTTTTAAGACCTATCAAACATGCCAAGTGAAAGAACAGTTTTGATATGTACTGTACTTTGCTGTTACATGTTTCTTTCCCTTTAGGGTACACAAGGTATGGTTTGCAGAAGCATTTAAAGTCTTTTCATGAAAACAGCTTATAAGTAATTTTTCTAAGGAAATCCTTAAAGTTTTTAACATCCTTTCCCCCATATGCAAAATTGCCTGCATTTCAGATCTCACTCCCCTAAATACATGGCCTGTTTTGATAACATCTGTATAGCAACTAATTAAATGTACTTTCTCTATATCCCATTCCCAAAACTCCACATCTGCATAGGACAGAGTAACCAGCAATACACACACAAGCATTTTCAAAATACAGGAGATAATCATGTTGGTTTAAATGAAGAGCTGAAGAGAGTTACTATTGCTAATGAAGACAAACATTTTTGTCTACATGGCTTAGTTATGTTCTGTTCTACTGTTGTAAGAGTTAAAGAACCTTGAAGATTTGATATAAACAAGACAGAATTTTAAAGTCAAAGATAAGTTACTCAGGCAGCTGCTGAAGAAAACAAGGCCACAGCTAAACTACAAACAGTGTTAGTGCTGTGTCTAACTTAATAAGTTATTTGAAATATCCCATGCACTGATGTCCAAAGTATTCCAAACAAACTTCCCTCCTTTTTCTCTTCTCCCTAAGCAATGGTTACACTGTGTTTCTGAGATGGCTCTCCTAACATTAAGAATCGTTGGTATTTCACAAATAAAGGAGATCACCATGTGAAAAATTATCTTTTAAAATGGAGTTTAATTTGCATATAAGGAACAGGAGATTTATGATGAGCAACACAGCGCAGCACTGCATCTGCCTAGTATCAGTCGTAATTTAGATTGTTTGTGACCGATCTTAAATTCTAAAGCATGGAGAAGATGAAGTGCTCTGTTGCTGTGTTATTGTCAGGAGTCTAAGACTTACCAGAGATTTATTAGTAATCTTATCACAAACATGTCTCAAGTTTTTGCTTTTAATATGTGCCAAGCTCCTCTGAGGAATTTTCCTCACTGCAATTATATTTCTCAATGCATGCATTCTGAAGCTTAGTTGATTTCCTTCCCAAAATAAAGCGACCTATCATTACACTACAGTAGCTCTGCTACATTTTTCCTCTGCTACTTAATAATCAATGTATTCATCATTAAAATCTGAGCCCTGAAGCAATGGTTTTTAGCATATTCTAATGACTAGCGACTTGCAAATTACATTGACCTTTCATGTACATTCTGTAAGCACCTTGTTCTAATGTGTACTGTATTTATAGTTTGCCAATACAAACTAGCCAAAGATTGGATAATTACTGTAATCTATTAGCTCGATTGCTTTCCCTGCTCATTTGTAGCAGGTGCCATGTAGACCATTTTCAAAAGCTGGCCTATCTTTCATCTCCTGCAAGCCCAGAAAGTAAGAAATTCTTCATCTTCACAATATATACATTTACTAATATATGAAGAACACATCTTAAGGATATTTCAGGAATAAGGAATCTTCTTTACTATTAGTGTCATAATGCTATTTGTGACTGACAAAAAACACAGCTCACTGAATGTAAACTTTGCTTGAAAAATGTCAGGCCAAGTTCCATTTTCTGCCCCCTACTCTGACTTCCAAATAGCATTTAATAGGAACTGCTCACTTCTTTTCTTAGAAGGATAAAATGACACTTTTCTCAAAGTAAAGAACTTTTTTTTTTTTTTTAAGCTACAAGTAAACATTTCAAACAAATTTAAATACTTTCTATAAAGGCACACCGTTGCAACTTAAGAAACACTACATGGAAGTATGAACTCAAGTCTCTTTCTGTTGACAGTCTATTTCAAGACAGTTATGGATAGATAACATTACAGACACTGGTAATTAAAACAACACTAATTTTGTCTCAGTGGCTGCGCTTTGTTGTTTGAAATCATCTATCATGGCCTTCATGCTTCACACAATGAGAAGACATTTGTCTCGTCACATTCTGCATGGTCAACACTTTTGCTAATATCTCAGCATACCTGGGTGCTGCTGCACTGTTAAAGTGGGCGTGGGGATTTTTCCCACCCAAGAAAGAACCTATTAAATAAACTGCTTTGAATGTGTACTTTGAGAAATGCATTCTTTTGGCTTACTATTTTTCAGAAGCTACATGAATGCCTTTTCTTTAAAATGGTTTAAAGTATTACCTTTCTTCCTCGCCTATTAACTGAAACTGCATCAGTTTAGCACACAAACCTCTATGCAGCACAGAAAAAAAAAAGAGATATGCTGAATTATAAACATATACTCAGGAAAAAAAAATAAATGCTTGAAATGCCTGGCCCCATATACTACTGAATATTTTTTATGCATTAGTTTAATTGATTTATGGATACTAAATTTTTCTTCCAAGTATTTCTTAATATTCTTAAACATCATTTATTTAAGTATTAAAAGAATTACAGCACACAGATGCTTTATATTTTGATCATAAAAAAAAAAAAGACAGAGAAGACTCATAACTCATTAGGGAGGATGAAGGAATCAGACATTATTTTCAGATTAAACTCGAAAACGGTAACAAAGTAAACCAAAGCAGTTAAGAGAGATTTCAAAGGGTTGTTACTGAATGACACAAGACAAACAGGCAAGATCATTTAACGTGAAACTGAATTCAGCAAGGCCACAAAACAAAGAACTGCTGTGTTGCAGAAGAGGCCTGATGTGACAGAACTGGAAGTGCAAAGAGGAGCCCCATGCTGCAAACCCTTGCTTGGGTTAACCACTGCCCAGCTCTGGGTGCTTCTGCCTCAGCTCTCCGTGCAGAGTAAAGCTGCCATCACTGCCTAACTGTAGGAAAACACAGCAGAAATTGAATATTCTTAAAGTTTATCAGCTATAAACTCAGTGGGTTTTACCTTTTAAAGGCTTTCCTTTAATTAAGATGAATTTCACAGGGGCCCCAGACAGTTTAAAAGTCGAGGTGAAATCACAGGAGCCTGGCTGCTCTCTCCAAGAGGGTGTGAAATGTAAAGACACAGACAGGTAGCCCTCAGCTTTACACAGAAAGGAATCCTACTCCAACACTAGAAAGGTGGCATTGCCAATTAATAAAAAATTTTATCATCATTTTACATACATAAACAGTTTGTAAAAAACAAAATCACTAGTTTACAATTTATAGCCTTTACAACAAAGCCTAAAACAGAAAAAGTTTGGCAACTCTTCCATCTGCAACAAAATTCAAATATTCACAGCCTAAAACTTTTTAAATTCCTGTCCAAAAGTTACACAAGCACTACATGAGACAGAAGCTACACCAGCACTTGGAAAAAACAAAACAGCAAATAAGTCAGATTTTAAGCCAGAAAACTATTTATTTTCACCACCTAACGACAATGCCTCAAATTTAACAGAGCTCAAACTACCTACCCATGGGGAAAGAGCAGGAGCCCCTCAGGATTTAAGTTTCTATGGCTTTACAAAAAGATTTTGCTGGTAACAAGTGGTTTGCACGTCCCAGAGACAGAGCTGTGGGTGTGCAGGTGGGTCTGTGGAAGTGCCTGAAGGCAGGAGGGGCCCTGGGCTTCACGAGCTACAGGGGGTCAGCTTGGATAAACTCACTGTTCTGCACACTGGGAATTCTTCAAAAGGATCAGCATTACACTTTTATTGAATGTAACTGGATTTTAATTGCAGTGTTTCATATAGGAAGGCTGCAGAAAGCCTGTGGCATATGAAGTACTATAAACTAGGAAGTGTCCCACTTGCTCAATAATATGAAGTTTCTCCTTTATTCTAAATTTCACATACTAGCAAAGCATTAGGAACAAGCTGTATCAATGATATTTCAAAGACATAAGTGAAAAAAAAATGAAATTACTTAAAGCAAGCTATGTAAACTATGGATTTTTTTTTCTGCATGTCCTTTTACAAACCCTCTAAAGATTGGTATTCAAAAAATACCTTATCAATAGACACTTGCATGAGACACAGTAAGCAGAGTCCACAGAAGGAAAATGCCTGTTTCCAATACCTATCCCTGCAATGAATGAAGCAGCACAATTGTTTTCACCTTCCATAACTCATTTGCATGAATTTACTTTTTTGCCTTAAGAGGTTGTTGTAATGTGTGTTAAAACACACAGTGCAATTTTAACTCCATAATATCATGAAAGAAATACAGTGTTAGTATAAAGTGTAAAAATGAGTGCTGTTGAATTCTTTGAACAGAAACAACTGCACAGCACTGCTCAAAAGCACCACCCAAAGGTAGAAGAGATGTAAAGACATTTGCAGAACTGTCCTTTTTTTTTTTTTTAATTTCAGCGAAACCTGAATGTAAAAAATGACAGTGCAGTGAAACTTGACAGAGGCTTTTGATTGAAGTCACTGATTTCCACAGCTGCACCTGTAGGAAATTGATGATAATGCTGTCTAAACCATTCATTATGATTTGGAACTTTACTCAAATGAGCACTGGATTTATAAATTTGCTAGACATGTGTTGTAGATAATATGACAAAGTACTGTTTTCAATTGAAAATTCCTTTGACCTAATTTTATAAAAATCATGCAAAACTGGGGAAGGGAATTTATTTCTAAAGCATTCTGAAACAGCTGAAGCTGTGTTTTTGCAACAGCCTGTATGGAAGTGAAATATATTCATAGGAGAAATTCAGCTAACAATTGTACACCTTCGTTAGAGTTATTTTAATATTACCAAAAATCATTTGCTTCTTAGGAAAAAAAAATATTTATCTCTCTGCTAATCATACTTCCAGTATTTCCAAGGCTGAAATAAGCAATAACACAGAATTTAAAAATATATACAGGCATAAACTTTGAGTATAAAACATGGGATGCCAATAATGAACTTTTAACTGGGCATATATTTTGATGGAATAATAATTTTAACAGCCTATTAGCCAGATACTTTAAATGTGAGGAATTTGATACATTCTTCTTGTTGTACACTGCACTACACTAATATAAAGCAAATTAACATATTATTTCTTTTAACTTTTGCAAAAATACTCCAGATACAAGGAATCATAAGACTGCCATAGACTGGATTTAAGTAGGGTAATTGCTGGGGGATAGTTTTTCCCTTTTTACTGACAAAGAAAAGTTGCAAAACAGTGAAGTGAGAGATGCACTCAAACACCAACTCACTGGAGCACAGATCAGGCTCCAGCAATGTCGGGACAAGACAGCACTCGGCACAGAATACAGATCTCCCACCTGCAGTCACAGTTACCCAAACACCTTCCACAGGAACATTTTTCTTACTAAAGTTGCCTTTGTCTGCATAAGTGATTAGAGCAAAAAACTTGTGGAATGATTATTTATTAATGCAGGAAGGATGCAGGGCAGAGTTCTCTGCATGCATCTGTTGCAAGAATACAAAAATGAGCTAATTTACAAAACTCCCTCATCAAAGAAACAAGACTTGTAGTAATTCTGCTCTTGTAAGCATGCCTACACTGTGATTTTACCACCAACTGGATAATTTCTTCCTGGTTTTTATTGCTCTTTGTTGAGGAAACCAGTGAAATAACTAGTTATTAGGATAAACACAATGCTGAATAGCAAAATTGGGCTTTCACAAACGTATTGTAACATAAAATCACATTTCAGCCTGAAAAATATAGTGAGGTTTGTTAAATCCACAAAGGACTTTTCAATATGTTTCCTTTTTCTTTAAGCCTTCATACAGTTCTTCACAGCAAACTTAAAGAAGGTTTTTTAAATAATATTTGCATAGTGTGATATACGGTCCTGGTACTTCAGATTTTACAGACTCTTCAAAATGGGAAAAGACTTCCTTTTGTGAAAGAAACTTAGTGTTTTTAAGTGAAAATCACCTGTAAGACAGGACAACTCCTGCAGACTGAGGAAAGCTCTAGGCCCGGGACTGCATCTGTAAGGATGCTAAAGGCTCAGGCAGGACCTGCAGGAAGACCCCTGAGCCTTTTTCCTATATAGAACCCAATTTCATGCTCCAAAAACATCTTTAACTTTGTAAAAGGGGAAGAAAATGAGCATAGCCCAAGCTTTTTCCATCAGGAAAGCTCCAGAAAACAGAAGAAACTTTCCAGTACTGTGATATGATCTCTCTCCCACCCATGCACCTGCTGCAGGAGGCAGATCCTTGGTTCTCATTTTGTTGAGAAAGCAGCAACATTTCACTTTTAAAGGTCATAGCCCAGTCTCACCTCCCTAAAACTTCAACATATTCCACAATAAGATGTCACAGTTTTAGATCAAATAAGCTTTAAAGACTATGAATATCACTTACAGGAAAGGGTGCAGAAGGGAATAGGTAGCTCCCCACATCTTCTCTAGAATCAAGAGATTTGGCAGAGGGTATTTGGAGACTGTTTCAGAACAATTATTAATTCTTTAAAAAGCAGTAAACTACAGTTTGAAACAAGCACATATATTCCACATGGTCTAAATGCCACAGGTTCTCCCTCCACATTAGACTGACCTTAGCAGTTTATTGAAGGAGCAGGGATCCTCCTCAGGCAGTCAGCAGACACCTCTCACTGCAAAGCACATGCTCACTTTTCCTCAACTGTTACCCAATTTGTGCACCAAATTCCCTTTTGTATGGTATCATTAAGGAAATGCACAGGACAGCGATGCTCTAAGAGTATGTACCAATTTCAGCCATTAGAAAAACAAATCAGTAATTAAATTACCCACAATTTTCAGCTTTCTCACCTTTTGAAGGACAATATGTAGTTACAAAATGAAAGAGTTCATATAGAGATTTCTGCCAAACCTCAAGCCTGCTTGGAATTGTTACAAGATGGTCAGTCTTTTGTAATAAAGAGTTCAAATTCCCTGTTAGAATTACCCAAGAAGTCACATTCCCATAGGATTTCAAGCAGATATTCACTTCAGTTCACTCATTTACAAAGTGTCATTCAGAAAAGCCTGTTTTGCCACTATTAATAGAATTGTTCAATATCACACTACCTAATAATCTGAGGTCCCTCAAAACATATTTACTAGAAGTTAGCTTAAAATTGACTGGATTTGATACTTTCAGTGCTCCTGAGCCAGGTTCCTCTTACCTGCCCTTTCCCCTTCTGGCTGTCTCTTTTTAATTCATAAGCTTTTCATTAGAAGTCGACCCAAACAGGAGCTATGCATCCAACTTGATGATGCTGATTCAAACCTACTTTGATTCCAGACTTTCATGAGGAATGCTTTCAGTACTCCTACAGGATTTGACTAACAACTTCTGACAAACTCAGAGATTCAGCATCTGGGAGTTCATTATCTCCACCAACACACGAGCAGGAGCTCAGTGTAACACCCTTGTCTTTAGCTCTGAAAGAACACTCAGGCATGTCTAGCAGAAATAATTGAGACAGGAGATCATAATACCAGCACATATAAGCAGGTGAGTTAAAAAGATCATCAGGGCTCCCTCATGACTCCCTCTGTGATGGACCTTAGACAGTGGGGAGAACATCCTGTTCCTTAGTACAGGACACGTGTCTCAGATGGCATCTCAGACTGTGCCTTTTCAAATACATCAGTGTTGGCACTTGACACTGGTACAGGTCTTGTGGTGTTCAACTTGGGGATCAGTGATTATTGCTCAGATCTCCTCTAAGTCACTCATTTGTTCTTAACAAGTTTGTGAATTGTGGATACCCAAGGCAGAACCATCCACACTAATTACAGGTATGTATGAAAAATTATGAGGCTCCTGGTGAGAATTACTAAATACAGACAGCAGATATATTTTAAGTAAAGAAATGACAGGAACAAAACATTTTCAACTCCTGAAATAATAGATTTAACTCTTTACTCTCTAACTGGGACACTGTACTCTTATTAAATAAAATTAAATTAGGCTGGGTAGCAGTCTTCAGCTAAAGCATATTTTCATCATCAATGGTCAACACCTAAATCTCATGGAACACAGTGCTGGGACAAAATTGGATCAGCAGCCCTCCAACAGGAGAGGAAAGTGGGATGAACACTTGTGGCTATGCATTCATTTATACCTTTCATACACCTGCAAGAAAGCAGGTAGAGAGGAAAACCTCTAAAGGGGCTTTTAATGTTAAGACTCCACCAAGGGACCCCAAAGACTCTACTCCAATGGCTCCACCAGCCCTTTTAACCTTAGCATAAAACTGACTTACACTGAGGATTAAGCAAGAAAAGAAATACAAATGAAATGCAAAAGGTAAAGAGATGGAAATGGCTATTTCAGGGGAAGAGGTGCCCTGCCTATCAAGGACCAAGTACCCAGAGGTAGGCAATAAAAAAAAAAATTCCACCCAACTGAGTCCAAAAGAATTCATGAGCCTGAGTTCAGGCACTGAAAAGCAATAAAGCAATACCTACAAATTGGTCAGAATTTCTCCCAATTTCATTCAAGCATTTTATTTATCACTGTTTCAAAATTACTTTTTGTGAATTGCTTTTGAAAACTGGTGATATTCCAGCTCACAAAGTAAATTTTACAAAATGAGATTATTATGTATTTTTAATTTTTTTAATTCTTAACTCATTTGCACTTATTTTTTCAAAATACAATTAAAGTATGTGTTTGACCAAATGGACATAATGTTTTTTCTCCTTGAGTTCTGTAAACATGACAAAAAAATAAATACGGGGCTAAGAATGTCTTCTCTATTAGTAATTAAGTAGTAAACTCTTTTTGCATAAATTAAAAATTGCAAAATCTAAAATCTCATTAAACTGATAAAAATTGCAGAGGCTTTATAAGCCAATAAATAAGATCAGAATGGGGTGTTTTTTTATTATATGCATCTTCTGTTCCCAGCGTTTCACATGTTCACAATATTTTCCCCAATGTATTGACATGAAATCACTGTGGCAGGGGGAGTGGAAGAGGTGTGAAGATTATTGCTACCATGTGTATGTGAGGGGGTAGCAACACACAAACAGTTTCCAGTCATCCAAGAGGACCAACACTTAGCACCATTTCTAAAATTACTATAAATAAATATCCTGCGACGGATCACACACCACATAGCCACAGCTCCTGTTTTACTGGGAAAAACACAGCACACACTATTGCACAAGAAAAACAACACAGTTCTTTGAGAACCACCATTCCTGCAGTGTAGAGAGAGGACTTGAGATTTTGGATTTTATTTAAACCTGTAACTTGCAAAATCCATTGGCTCTCCTTGTACTAAAAGCTATGGATCTGCCCTTTTCTCCTCTGTACTTTTAACATAATAGGTATTATTACCCATAACTTTTTATTTTAAAAGAATTGTGCAGCCAGGAAAATGAATGAATTTAATTATCAATGCAGTGTGAAAAAAATCATTAGAGCAAGAGCCTGGAACACTATGTATTAAAAATAAACAAAGGCTATTAAAAACAGTTTTTAAAAGTGTCATTCTTCCTTCGGTTCTTAAAATGTAAGTAATACAAACACAGAAACAACAGAATCATATGTAAACAACTCTAGTTACTGGCAAAAGATGGCCTAGGAAAATGCTAAATGACTGACTGGATCATTTAACTTTAAATCTATACTTTATGTGGCAATATGGAGAGGTCATTTGATTGCTATGCATAAAAAATTTAGAATTCTAATATGATCTAAAAGTTTCACCTTCATAAGACAAAATTTTCATTATAAAATTGTATTTAGTGGCATGCATACATATCTGTCACCTCAGTTTTATAGTATTATATTTCTATGGGCTGTCGACTGGGCATTATAGAGATGACTATTTAAAAACAGTAGAACTTTTTTCCTTTATACTTTACAAATTCTCTGGTTTTCTTCAGAGCTGTAAAATGAAAATGTGCAGGCTCATGCACGAATTGTGGGTTATTTTATTGCACGGAATTTTCACTTTAGAAATCAGCATTTTTCATCATGTATTTCTTCATCAAAAAGGTGCTTTCAGCAACAAGCTTTAGGTTCCATTCACTGCATGTGGACATTTATATTGAGTCATTATCCAGCTTTTGAGGATTTGGAAAGAGATTTTTGTATTTTCACTTATGATTTCACATCATGAATAATCAAATGGCTTTCTCTCCATCAATATGAAAAGCCTCCTCTATACACAAAAGAAAAATTTAAACCAAAATTTGTGGCCTCTGAAAATTTGTCATTAGAAGAAAGAGGTCTATTACCTGTGTACTGCTGCTGTGAAAAAGCAGGTCAAACTCTTAACTCCAGATATATGGGAGCAGTTTCTACCAAAATTTATAAAAGTGATTCCAGACATAATTTGGCCTTGCTGATTAAGCTGTAATCTACTGAAGTCCTGACTCAGAGTTGCTTTTCAAAGTGCTCTTATTTACTTCAATATTTGGTTAAAACTGTATTCTTGTAAAATAATTCCTTGGTACATATATTTTTTTTTTTAATCCAGAAGAATGCTAGTAGGTATCATAGCTACACACCCACCTGAACAGCTGGTTGTCAACAGGGCTGGGAGGGAATGAAATACAACCAATGGGTGGAAAGTGTCCATGGAATATTATAAGTGAGAGCAGAGAACATTGCATGATTCTGTCAAAGATCAGACTTGATTTTCTCATGTGCTCTTGAAAAAATCACTATTTCAAAGTTGAAATATTTAAGCTGAGATTCTAACAAAGCCCCTGTTGATATTTTAAATTAAGATGACTAGAAAATCAAATAGTTTCCAAAATTATTTACTGTCTCACTTTCTGAACATAAGTTCATTAGTGGTTAGTTAAAATGGGGATTTTGTGGGGTTTTTTTTTTTTTTTTTTCTTGTGGTGATGCACTTTGTAATGAAGTCATACAACATTCTGTAGTGTTTCCCAGCCTTAGGCTTTATTGTGTAAGACATTTCAGACTCTAACTTTTACTACTAGGAATGTTCCCTATTTATTTCAAAAAGATTACTTGTAGAAGTAACTACAAGCAGAAGGATTTGCAGAAGTGGAATCCCAGACATGTTTTCCCACCCTTTTCCACTGAAGACATCAGAAAGGAATCTAGAGTTTGAGAAACATCATGCAAGAGAGCTAAGATGTTACAGAGAATGTGAATTTTAAGACAATCTCACTGCACGCCAAGGAGTGTTCCCATGTGCTGGACTAGAAAATACAGAGCTTAATCAGGGAATAATGAGACAGCGAGCAGGTAAGAAAGACACAGCTTAGTGGAAACTAAATGTGAACCAGATTAACCCACAATGTTCAGCAGTCAAACTACTGAAGGATTTAATTTAACAGCATTACTGATATTCCTGACAATCAAAAGTCACACATCTCATGTGGCAGATTGCACAGGTTTCCTCTGCAGTCAATTTTCCTCTGAGAGGACTATTATGAGTCTAGAGCTTGGTAATGGTTACTCCAGACAGATGTCAGCAGAACTTTCCCATCCCCAGACTGTCAAAGAAACCCAGGAAACTCCCATGTTTTATCCTAGAGAAGTCAGGAATATCCTGCAGGACCACTTCTGCCCTGTCTACTCCCCCCTGCAATTTCATAAATATTTCATTTTCCTGTGGCAGCTCTCTGGAGAACCTGCTGGAGTCCCCATTGTGACAGTCTGTGGCCAGTTCTATGACCAAAATTCAGTTTACCAGGAATAAAATGAAGATCAGGCTAAACCACGTCCACCACAACATCTCCTACCTGTGTTATTTTCCCACTTATTCACTCAGAGTGGACACAAAATAATTGATGGGTTTCAGACTGTCAAGGGTTGAGAATTTACTTTACATAAATTTTTATTAAAATAAATGTCAGTTTTCCTAAGTTGATGGCAGTCAGGTTTTGTAGGTTCTGTTTGCACTCCTGTGCAGGCTCATGGGGCAGTCCTCAGCATGGAGCAGATTTCCAGGAGATGTGTCCTCCTCCCTCTCCTAATCAACAATGCTACACAAAACCATTTTGCAAAGTATTTCAGACCCTTGGATGAAGGGCATATATCAATTTTTTTTCTCATATTAACTGTGAGAAAATTAGCAGAATAAAGATGGTCCCTTCTCTTGCCCACTTGCTGCAGTGATTATAGAAAAGATGTGCTTCATATGCCACAGTTTGAATCCATAGTGGGGCAACATCAAAGAAGATATTTTGTAGGAACGTTAGTTTTCATGATTTTATACATAATGCCACCAAATCCTAGTTCAATCTTCTTATTTGCAAGTGAATAACCTCTATATATATGTACAATTCATATGTGAGCTGAAAAGAAAATGTCTTTCTTCAGCATTCCCACTATTAGGCAAGCAGATGGCTCAATCTAAATGACCATGTGAGAGAAAGAAAAAAAAGACAAGCACAGATCAATATCCTCACCGCGATTCCCTGCATTCCAATAAATACCAAACCATCAAAAGAAACAGCAGAGAGAAAAAGAGCATCCAAATATCATTTTAGGAAAAACAGTAAATAATTGAAACCAATCTGAAAACAAAGAACCAATAGATTGAATATGAAGAATGTAAATAAAAACCAAACAAGCTTCACTCTTAACATCAGTGCCTGCAGTTATCCTGAATGTGAGCAACAAAATAAACCACCCCAAACCTCAGTGTGTCACATAGACACACAACAGGGAGAAATTCAAATCAAAAAGAAAAAAATATATTACTTCTCTGTAAATGAGTCACTGTGTTTCTGTGTTTGGGTAGCTGTTTAGATTTTTTTATGGTATTTTGGTTTTGTTTGGTTGGTCTTGTCGGTTTGAGGTTTTTAATTACAGACAAGACATAAGAATTCCTTATTTTTCCAAGGGGCAAAACATAACGATTTAGGAACGCCATGATGACATCAAAAAAATAAATGCCAGATACTGAATAGATTGGAGCTATCTAAGAAATGGCAAAAACACACCAGGCCAAGAGCTTTCAAAAATTCAGCACAAGTTGCTTGCTGCACACAGACCCCTCTCCTGGCCGTGTGTGTTCATCACCTGTGTGTGTTCAGTGGATTAAACACCACAAAACCTTTTTCTGTCCTCACAGGAGGGAAAGAAGAGTTCTCCCAAGCCAGGCCACAGGTGAGGTCACACGTGCAGACTGCACCTTCTGCAGGAAGCCTGCAGCAGGTCCTGTCAGGGTCAGCTCATCTCTGCATCTCTACTCACTGCTCCCCTGCCCAGTGCAGCTGCTTAAAACAGAAAACAAAACCAGGCAAGTACCCAGCTCAAGCAAACAGCAGGAACCTAAGAGACCTCCAAAACTACATATCCCTGCACAAGTACAAATATTAGTATCTGCACCCAGAAAAGAAGTCCTCTGTAAGTAGAGTATCTGTCTTGCAATGAAAAGCAACATCATCTCACCTTCCTCAGCCTTTCCTCCTGCAAGCTAAAGCCATGGAGTCGAACAACCAAATTCTCTTTGGAACTACTAATGGGGATCAGAAATTCAGAACATGCATCTGCTACACAGATTGAGTGTAGTCTAAGATATAATCCAGAGACTTAATTAAGCACATAAGTCATCCTCTAGTGGAATTTACTGGTAAACTTCACCTGACAAAGCATGCAGTTAAGGAGGAAAAGGGAAGATGAAAAGATTAATTTTAAAAGATATTGCAAAGTATTTTACATAGATATTTTGGGCCTGGGTACATCCACTTGTAAGGAAATTTCAGTGGTCATGTCTTGTACTAAAAATGTTTTTCTTCCCACAACACTTAAGTGAAATTCTGCCAAAGAAAGCTGGATTTCAAACTCCTTAAATGGTTCCAAAGACAATTCCTTGCTGATCAAGTTATTAAATGTTTAACAATCATCTGGGCAATCAAACAAGCCAGTAGAGAGCATCTTAACTACTGGCTGTGCAAATTCTCCAAATTCTTGAGCAGAATGTCAGATACCTGGGCTTGAGAGGCAGCAGACCAAGAGGCACATCCAGAGACCACCCAAAAGCTCTGTGCAACCCTGACAGAGCTGTCCTAGGCTGTGCAGCATTGGAAACTAGAGCTTGCATACAGGATAACCACTAGAACAAGGCACTTTGACACAGAACACGAGAAAAACTGTTGCTTAAAATCAGTGGGCTTTGGAATAGATACTTGATTAACCATTTCCTGTTTAATAAAAGTGGGGGGAAAAAAAAGCATAACATTTTTTAAGAAATTTAAATTCTTATATCGCACTTTCATCCTTGTTTATTTGACCACCTTCTACTAGGAAGTTATATCTCTTCTAAGTAGATTGCAATGTCATTCAGAGATCTGAGTGAACCAGGAATTCATAGATCTCAGTCCAATCCAGAATTATCAGTATACCAAGATGACACTTCTCCACAGAGATGCCCATGGATAGAAGTGAGAGCTGGCTGATGAACATACTTGATTTTTCAGTTTTCAAAAACAGGACACACTAACTGCATGAATTACATTATATTGTAAAGAAATATGAATAATTTTAAAAGCAGGTCAAGTATATACTATTCATAATTTCAGTCATTTAAACAAAGTTATCCTTTAAGACATATTTAGTTTCCTACTAAAATATAAGCCTTCCAGCACACATTTCCATATCTCAAACTCTATTATTTTTTTTTTAAATCCCAAAAGCCTCCATTAATAAAGGAAACAGAATTCCATCATGAAGCCCGAATGTAAAAAGATCAGCCTACTGACTGTACCAATCACAGCTGAATATTTTAATACTTTCTAGGACACATTTGGCCATTAAAATTTTGGGATCATATCTTGCCATTTAAAACAAGGACAGTTTGTAAAACATGAAAAAACCACAACAGACAGTATTACTAAACAAACACTTTGAAAAGCTCTTAGCATAAAACATCCTGCAAATCCCACGCACCCCAATACAAACATCTGAAAATAGCCCTGGCTCAATATCCTCTAAGTCTTTTCTAACCCATGGTTTTATAACCCTGTAAATTTTTGCATTTTATTTTAGGACATCAGATAAATGCATTGTATTTCTACTGTTATTTGCATTAAAAAAAAACTGGTCATAAGAGCAAAAAGTATAAACCGAAGTATAGAATTTACCACATGTAAATTTTAACACTGCTAAAAAAAGAACAGAAAAATTCATTTTCTAAACATGAAAATGGAACATAGAGTAAATTAGGGTGGATTGACCTGGTTTTTAGAATTGAAACATCAGAGTTTTGGAGTTCAAACCACTCATGTGTAGTCTTTGGCTGCATTTTATCTGAAATACAAAGACTTTAAGAGGCCTCAAAAGCTAACTTAGGTAAACTGACTTCTTGAAGTCTGAGAAAAACTTAAAGCCAAACTATATTAGCTAGACAAAAAAAAATTCTCATGTTTCTAATTTTGTGCCAGCAGTTCATACACTATGTATAATATTTAAACATGCTCTAATTCTTATGTGTCAAAACAATCACGTTCATTAATATTTCCATTGCGCCTGCACTACTTTGGATGTATAATTTTATAAGAACCATTCCCCAGCTACTTAGTTCTCGTCAAGCAACTCAAAAGAAATGGGAATCAAAATTTGCAACCACTGTATCTGAACCACATATTGATATAAGCAGTGATTAACTAACACTGTTCAGAGACTTGAGGTAGACAGAAAAAAAGGAGTGGAAAGAAGGAAAAAAGTTCACAATTAATATAGGTCCCCCAATTTATATACACAAGAGATATTAAGATAATATATAAATATTATATATATATTAAACATATATTTAATATATAATACATTATATGTTAAATATGTTATATATTGAATATTGTATGTAAAATATTGTGTATATTTTAATATATTAATTATATCTGCTATATTTAAGAAATGAAATATTGCTAATATTTTTTCCAGCATGTAGTGAATCCATTTGCCATAAGTCTGCTTTTTCCCTCTCAGAAACAAAAACCCTACCCATCCCAGTTATGGCCTAGTGTACTTCTATTTCAAGAAAGAAAAAGAGGAAGTTTGCAAGCTTTCCATTGACTTTTATGAAATCTTGCTCGCTCTCTGTTCTCACCAGTTATGTTAAATTAGGAATATTCAGGTTGAAAAGCCAGCACAGTAATTCTAGGAATTTTTTTTTTTTTTTAAAGAGCACTAGTCATTTGGCAAAGTACTAAACAGCTATTTTCTAAGGAATTCTCCAGCTTTACTAACAAGTTTTCAATTTAGTCAATGCCACATATCTCCAAACTGACTGCACTGCATTTTACCTGAGAGGTGTTTACTATCATTGACCTTTACATCTGCACCAAAATAAACATTAAGATTAGGGGAATTATGGCAAATTGGAATAAAATTTTGCCTTTTCAGATAGATTTCTGAACAGACATTAAGAGCAAACTCATCAATACAGGAAGCAAGAGAAAAGATTTACCTAAACCAGAGGCAGTTTAAACCTGAGCTGTACATTTCACATGTCCCAAGGAAAAGAAACTCAAACACTATGCAAAGTAGCTTGGCACTCACAGTGCAAAATCTCGGGAGCTCTGCACAGCTCTGTGCTGGTTTTTCACTGAGGAAATACACAGATTTACACACTCAACCAGCAATGAAACAGCAGCACCATATGATAGAGATTGAAACATGCGGAGCTACAGAACAGATCTGGGGATTTTTAGGGGAGCCCTGTAAATGATTCAGGAACTCTACTGGAAACATCTCTACAGACTAGAAGATAAGATACACTCCAGAAAATATACTTGGTTTAGATAAATTCCACTGAAATATTGAATGATTTTAGCATTTGGATTCCCCCCCCAACACACCCCCCAGATCTTCCAGCGGGTTGTCAATACCTGGGGAGTGAAGCACTAACTACTCTCTCTTTCCTGCCCTTGATGTTTGAACAGACAAGCTGAAAGTGAACTGCTTTTGGCTGAGATAGTTAATTCTCTTCATAGCTACTGCGGGGCTGTGGTTTGGATTTGTGCTGAAAACAGTGTTGAAAAGACAGAGATGATTTCATTATAGCTGGGCAAGGCTCACACAGCAGCAAGGCCATTTCTGCTTCCCCCAGCACCCAAGCAGCGACCGGACTGGGGGGCACCAGGAATTGGGAGGGGACACAGCTGGGACAGCTGACCCAAGGTGTATCTCACACCATATCAAATCATTTAGGTAGGAAAAAACCTCTGAGAACATTGAGTCCTACCTCCATTCTGGAAATGTGGGGGAAGGAGGTGATAGAGAGAGGGACAGGATGGAAGGATTGTGTTCACCTTCCCAAGTCCTGCTGTGTGGGATGGAGCCCAGATTTCCTGGAGAAGGCTGAACACCTGCCTGCTGCCCATGCCATCTAGAGCATGAAATCCTTGCTTTGCTTGTGTGTATAGCTTTTACTTTACCTTTTACACTGTCTTTACCTCAACCCAGGAGCTCTCTCATATTTCCTGTTCTGCTCCTCTCCCTGTCCCACAGCTCTGCAGGGAGTGAGCCAAGCTGGGGTTAAACACTGACAGAACTGCTGATAAATGGTTTGCACAGCAAAGTGAAATACACTGGAACTTCTCAGCTGTCAGATTCCAAAATTTAAAAAAAGAAAAAAAAAAAAACCACAAAAAACCACAAAAAAAACCCACAAAAATGAAACAAGTGACACATGGAGATTTGATTCTCCACCTCTGTCCCACGGTGGGCAGTACTGCCAGGCATTCAGATTTCTGAGACAACTAAGAAGAGCTTTTGCTGTTTCTAGGAAGTTTTATACCTATTCTCTGGAGGTTTTTAATTGTTCATTCTTTAATCTAAAGATTAAAACGATCCAGATTGAGAGCATTTTTTTTTTTTCTGTGGATAGGAAAACACAGCAGAGGCACAACCTTTGCTTGGGGGGCTCACTACACACATTCTAGGCAGCTCTGATCATATTTCACAACCCTGGAAGTGATTGTGATGTCCAGAACACTGAATTATGTCATTAATTAAGGAATAGGGCAGGAGGTAGCTGATTATAAGGGAGAGAGAATCTGTACTTACACAAAACTATTTTCATAATCAGTGATGATAGAAAGGGAAATAAAGAAAAATTAGCTTGTGCTTAATACAAGTGTCCTGGTATATTGTTTTAGAAGATTGTTCTGTGTGTAGAGGTTGCTATTTAGCTCAGTGGTTAGCCAAAAGCACAGTGAAGATTTTACTTATCTTGCCTTAGCACAGAAAAAAAGAAAAAAATATAACAACATTTTTGTTTTGGATAGCAAACTCCCTAATTTCTCTCAAAAGACATATAAGAAAACGGTAGGATAAGGCCCAGGATACATTTAATTTTTTTTTAAATGTTGATTTTACCTAGAGCAAAATGTGCAGTATCCAAATGCAAGAATACCATTTACTAGAGTATCAGAGATTAGTTCATTAATGGGTTCAAGGAACTGGCCATGCACCAGCATAACATTAGAGGCTAACTGATTTTCCTCTGTAAGCCACTTACACAACTGAGCATTTGCAAATCATCTCAAGATGCATGTCAGAGAGAGAGACAACAGTGTTAAAGAAATACATTTTTCATTTTATTCTATTAGTAATACACACTACTGAATGTTACAGTGCAGACAACAGGAGATTTTTTTTTTAAGCAGCTTGGCAAGCCAGGACACACATTACCTACACGGTGTCTTTTTGCTCTAAGACGTGACTCAAAAAAGAGCTGAGCAATACTCACTGAGCAATAACAGGATTTGGTGAAATGATGGTTCTGCCAAATTCCCTACAGACTTAGATTTAGATTTTTAGAGGCCTCTGATTTCTTAGCTGTGTTAAAAAAAAAAAAAAAACAAAAAAAAAAAAAAACCAAAACAAACAAAAAACCAAACAAAACAACTCATTGATGTGAAGAAAAACAGCCATAAGTGAGCATGTGCCTAAATACTTGACTAAGTCAGAGCCTCAAAATAAGGAAATTATGGATATTGTACAAATCACTGCTGTGCCTCTCCACACAAATGTCAGAGCAGTCACTGTGTAATGTACACAGATCCCCAGTAGGATTTGTAAGTTCTCTCAGGTAACACTCACAAGGTTGCAAAACATTTATGATTTCTAAAAGCAGAGAAGTAAATAGGCTACAGACAAGCAGAGTTTTCTGTCTCTCACAGTCTTTTTGCTTGCATCAGGCACAGGAGAAACACACATGAGACTGCAGCAGCAACTTTTCATTCCCATATGAATGAAAATATCCCCTACCAGCCATCTTTCAGAAAGCTGAATTCCAAAGTGACCCTAAAGACAGCACTGACTGGCACTTTATCACTTATTCATAGAAAAAGAAGCTTGTGAGAGCAGTCGTCACAAGGTGAAGATTGGTAACAGCAAGACCCACCAGGAAAAAGCGTCTAAAAGCTGCAGGTACTCAATTACTCCTCTGCAAGAGCCAAACTAACAAAACTGGAAGCACATTAGCTCTCAGACAAGACCAGAGACTACACCACATCCCCTAGTACATAATGGGAGTGTGTAAAGGCTCTGAATATCATATTAAAATAAATTTTTAAATCGATTTCAGCCCTTATTACAGCAAAAATTAGGTGGTAAGTGTATGTGTAAGTCTTAACTAAGGAGTGCTTCTCACCATTTTTAAGGAATATACACAAATGTACACCTTCCTACAGGATGCCCAAACAATAAGCAAAATGGAGGGGATACAAAGGGGTAGGAGCAGTCCTCTGGAGGAAGAGGTGAGTACCATTCACAATTCCTCCTTTTCTAGAAATTAAAGGAATGAAAAATTTTATATTTCATAATGTGGTAATTGAAAAGGTCTTTCACCAATAGAAAACACAACTTTACCTTTCCAAGGAAACTTTACAAGTGAAAAAAAAAAAAAAAAAAAAAAAAAACAACAGAAATCTGCATTTTAAAAATCAGAGTCCAAATTCTCTTTTGCAAGCACTTCAGATGCCAACTAGATGCTGAGAAAATAACACCTCACGTACCCAGGTTATCAATATTGAACAACTCCTCTGCTGGATTTCAACATTTATCATTTGGGATCTTTTGCTTTAGTCCACCTCAAAAACATCTCTCACTTTTTTTCTTGTTTTGGTTTTTTGTTGTTGTTGTTGTTTTACTTGAAAGCCATGGCACTCTGTAGAGGGAGACTAAGGGAGAAGCCTTTGATATGTTTGTGCCATCACCTGCAGGATGCAGCAGCAGGGGCGATGTCACAGTGCGCTCAGGCCATGTTTCCCCATTTCCCGGGACCCCTGTGACACTGATCAGATAAACCTGGACCCCTCCTTCCAGCCCCAACAGGGTTGGCAGAGAGCCAAAGGAACCCTCCCTGTCCAGAGCCCAGATAAGGCCATGTCCCCTCCTGTTTGCTCTCTTTGCCCCGCTCTTTCCCCTGGACCCCATGGAACAAAGAGCTGGACAACTACATCGGGGTGAGAGCCTCTTTTGGAATCTTTGCCCATCTCCTGATGTTCCTCCCCTCAAGGCCTCGTATCTCTGGGCTAGCCTGATAATTTGGGGCTGAGAGAGGGAGAAAAGTCAGGGTGAGAGCACATGGGTTGTGAGCCAGGCTGCAGCTCCGAGGAGCCCCTGCCCAAGCCCAGCGTGGCTTTGGCTGCCAACGCCGTTCTTGGGCACTGCTGTGGCAAAGGTGCTGATGCTCCCCAGCCCTCAGGTGGAGGAGATCCCACTGACAGGCTCTCCTATCCTTCACTCTGCACTGACTCAGTGAATTTTGAATTTAAACTCCTACGGTTATTCTTCAGCTGTATTGCTCTTGCATGAGACAAACCCACATTGAATCATTAAACATTTTCGTAGCTTTGTTTTCAGTTAAACTTGTTTTCTCTTTTCATTCCAAGACCATTTTGCCTCAGGAATTTTCCCTTCCATCTATGTACTCAAGCAACTAAGCCTAATTCTGTAAGGCTAAAAAGTAATATTTATCCATTTTTAAATACTGACTTATTGACTATGGATTTAGGATGTTTTCATTCCTTCTATCCCTCCACTACCACACTACAGCCCAAGCAGCTGCAGATGAATTAAAAAATAATTAAATTGTTTTATATAGAAAGAAGAGAGTAGGATAGTAAAGAGAACTTTCTATTCCTCCCTTCAGCATCACTAGTTGTCAATATGCAGCTGCTCCCTCATGTAAAGAAATAAAAAGTTAAACTTAAAAAGTAACTGATGGCAGTTAAAAGTACACCCTGAAGAAATTTAATACACAAGACATATTTAAAGCATTTTTCCATGTATATCCACAATAAAGCATTGGATTGTGTTTACTAATTTAAGAACAATTGTGCACATTGACAAAAACAATTATGATTGCTAAGTTGCTAAATCCCACATAGCAGAACATGCAAGCATACTTGCAGCAGAGAAATGCACCATTTTTCCTCATATTACAGCAAGCTCTTCAAGGACTTCACTGGGAATCATGAGACACTTCTTGTAGTATTTATTCTTAATGAGATTATACTAATCAAGCTTAAATTAACATCCATTTTGCATATACATGCAGGATTAGTGTGCATGTACACCCATGCAGGCTGGGGAAAGTCTTCCTGATCCAAGGAATAATGTGCATGTAGTGAAAAGCTATTAACATTAAGAAAACTGGTATCAAGAATTCTGCAAATACGCCAGGAGATAAAAGTCACCATAATAGTGCAGTCTGTTTCAGGGACAAAAAAACTACGCTATTATCTCATGTACTATGGAATACACAGAACCACAAACAGAAGTGTTTCAACTCAATACAGAATGAAAAATTCAAAATAAAATTAAAAGTGTCTGAAAACAAACCCATAAAATTACACAGCAGAGTTGTTAACAATGATTATTTATGATCATTCAGAACTGGCACCACTGTTACAGTTTTCTTTCCAAATTTCTCTGTGACACATCACCCCATAACAACTCAAGGATCTATATGGATGACTTACCAGCAGTTTAGGGCTTTAAAAGGTGTCAGACCCAAGCCTGATGTTGCTACTCCTATAGACAGGAGTGCAGTATTTAATCAAAAATTTAAAGCAGGTGATTTGTGCTGGGCATCTCTTGTGGAGAGCCATCAGGGCAGCAGGGATCCTTCACAACCCCGGGACACCTCTCCACTGGAAGCGATCCCCAAACTCATGAGTGCAACCCATTCAGCCCATTGCTACCTGCTACACTGAATATTTCATCAGGAATGACAAGATTTTTTTCTTTCTCCCTCCCTCCCGACCCCGCTTTCATATTTGCTCGCTTGACAACTTGTCACTGCCACATCACTGCCACGCTGGCTGTCCTTGAAACCTGACCTCTGCAGCTTTTTGCGCCCAGTGGTCGTGCCGTCCCTGTCTCACTCCAGCCATTTCTGACAGGAGACATGCTGATCTCAACAGCAAGTCCTGGCACCTGAGACACACTGGGATTACACAGGTAAATCAGGGTATTCCGTGTTGTCTCCCAGCTAACAACAGAGAGAAAAACATGACATCTTGAACAACAGATCTTACATTCGCATATTCAAAAGATTCATCATGCTTTTACAAGCAGATGGGCAAGATTGTTTCCCCTTGCTCTGAGAGGGCAAATCACATATAAAATAAAATAACGCAGAGGGGGGAAAAGGGAGATGTTATCTTGGTTTTCATTTAAACAGAATTAAAGGGTAGGTTACTGAGGAAGATGCTAGGTAAAACAATGAAATGAAAATCAAGAAGGTGAGCAGAAAGTCTAAAACAGTTTCAATTACAACTTTTATTAGAAGCATCTCAGTTTATTTACCATTCATATGAATCCTCTGTGCCTAATAAGGTCTGTGATTTCATTCCACAATGGCACAAGCTACTGAAAATCAGGTATATCTGCAAAGAAAGGTAAGGCTTCCCTTTAAAATGACATGTTTTTAACTTTTCTTGAAATGTCTGTGTAGAGAAGAACGTGAAGTATTTTGACTGAAATAAATGCTTTCATGGAAAACAGTGAGCCCTGGAGATTATGCCGATTCTTGAAGAACTTCATACTGTTTTAAGCAGGTGACAGTAATGTCATCGCCTGAGCTTTTTGCCTTCCACACTTGCACAACAACAAAAAAAAAAACCCAACCAAAAAAAAAAAGCAAGCTACCCATGCAGATAGCACTTCAGCAGAAGCTACAATTAACTTACACCAAGGCCAGGTGCACTACAGTTACCTCCTGGCCAATACTGCCTTTCACTGAGAAAAAACCCAGTCAACAACATGCCTAAAGTGAGAAACAGTCTGCATTTAACACAGTTCCCTTGCAAGGACCATAAACATCTTGCACAACCTACATCACAGCCATGCTGGACCAAATAATTTGGCTCTTCCCTGCACATCAGCACTGTTAATTATCCCACAGGATATCACACATTGCCTATGATACTTTAAGACCAAATTTAAGAGAAAGAAGATGCCCATGAGAATTGTATTTGAATACATTTTCTGCACATTTACAGTTCTCTATCTCTCAGTTATCTTTTGTCATCTGTAAACAGCCATGGAAAGCCCCTGGATTCCTTCTTAAAACCATTCCTGCCCTTAGCAATATAACATTATGCTTGGCAATGTTTCAAAGGTTAGTAGTAATTATCTGACCACACTTTAGTTTCAAAATTATTTTTAAAAATAATTCCAAAGCATACTAACAAATGCTTTTTATTTTTCCAAACCTCTACAATGTGACAGATCACTGTCATAATTGTGCAATTTACATTTGAAAATTACTTTAAAGGAGCACAGGCTACATGGCATTTCTTCCCCATGTCTCATACTAACATTAGTATTCAATCATAAATTTGAGAGCCTAGTCAAATTCAAGTATTCTGTATTGTCTCCTTTGGAAGTTGTACACGCTCAAGAGAATAGTCATTTTAGGCACTGTTCACTGAAGAAACAAAGGGGCAATAATCACAAGAAGCACAGGTAAACCTGGCTGTTTAACCTGTGCATGCTTCAGGTAAAGGAAAGTGAAAATATTCCCATTTTCACTTGTCACAGTTCAATTTCATAACATTCCCTGGGTGTCAGATTTAGGTGGGCTAATCTACATTCCCATCAAACCAACTCTACAAACACAATAAACACTCCTAGTCAGATGGAGAAAATATTTTTAATTTTGAAAAGTTAATGCACTCCTCAGTCTGATTAGGAAGTTCCATCACATCACCCCAAGTCTACAGGCTCGGGGCTGAACAATTCTCCAGACAGTTTCAGATGGGAACCCTACTTTAAACACAAGCAGAGTACAGAGATGCAGCTGCATACCCCAAGCCTTCAATCAGGAGTGGCAACCAGCAGAAGCCTTGGGCAAGTTCAGCCAGCCTGAATAACTTGTCACCAGATCTGTCCTGAAGGAAATTTCATTTTAGGACAGCTCCACTGTTTGCTCCCCTCCTGCAGTGCAGGGGGCAGCGCTTGGTCAGGGGGTTTACGAGTTCAAGAGAAATTCAGTTCTTAGGATTTGAGGTTATGAAATGGGAGAAGATAACACAAGGGAGGGGTTTCCTGGTGTTTTTTTCCTTTGAACAAGGTCTCCTCTAATAAAGGAGGGGATCCTAACAAAGGAAACCCAGAGCAAATACAATTGAATAAGCAAGATGCTATTAGCAGATTTACGATGCTCTCTGGGAACAGTCAGAAAAGAAGTGATCAACTTCCTGAGCTAGGAGAAGTTCATAGCAAGTGAGAACAATCTAAAAAAGGGCCTGTTTATACTTGTGCTCAGAAAAACCTTTTCAAAATAGACAACACTTGCAGCAATCTGCTCCAACTGAAAACTTAAAAAAAAAAAAGCCGAACAGACCAAACAAACCATGACAACCTGTATTCTTTCAGAGTGTAATTATCTGTCCAGTGCAGGGCCACTTGAGCAATCTTGCTTTGTCTGCATCCACTGAGCACAAATCAGTAGAAAATCTCAGAGTAACAGAATTCTTGTAGAATTTAACCCTTGCTTGAAAGCCCCAAGGTGCAACTGAATTATCAGTGCAACGTAACTTAGCAACACTTAAGATAGTCATGCTTGAAAACATATGTAAGCAAGTAGCAGAAATGATAGCACTTTTCTTTAAGAGAAATTTATGACATTTGTCACTTCTGTTCTCAAAGCCCATCTGTCTATCAGTGTGCTCTCTGAGCAAATGCAGCTGAATGCTGTCTTCACAGCGTGTCATGTTGTGCAGATTTAGGAAAACATACGTGCACTTTTAAAGTTCCTGTGCTTTTTCCTACTCAAGCAGAATTTGGAGCCACTGTTACACGTGCCACACTGTTATATGAGTGAGAGTGCAAATTTTAAGCTTCTTTGTCCAGCAAAAAGAGCATCTTTATTATCATTTGAATCTGAAAATTGCATGCATAATGTTGTGTAAATAAAAGCTAAGGAGGCTTAAGGCTCTCAATTAAAAAAAAAAAAAAATCAGTCCTTCCGACCCAAGAACACATATTGTTTAAAATGTTAAAATTCCCAAAGTCACAGACAAAAAAACCCCAAGTATATCTTATGCCTCAAAATATGATAACAAAAAAGATGGGGCTAAAATCAAAGTCCTCAAAATAGCACAGCCTCTGCCAAAGCAGCTGTAGTGAATTTTATTCGGCAGTAACAAGAATACAAATTTTAAAAAAAAATCCACTCACAACAAAAAAAAAAACCAGAAACTAACCAACCAAAAAAAAAAATACAAAACCACAAAACAAAAATAAACAAAACAGGGGGACAGGAGGGAAAAAATTAATACCCACACTTTTAAGGAAAAAAAAAAAACAAAACAGAACAAGTATCAAGTTATATCTTTAGCCATGAAAGAAATCTTATTCATTAAAATACAAAGCAGCATCATTAGGCTTCATAAGTTCAAATCCTTCTTGTGCTTCAGGAATATGTGTCAATATTAAATTTAAAGGTAATGGAGTTTAGATTTTCCAACCAGATAGAATTTAAATAAAGAAAAAATGCCAGAGAACTTTTAGCCAATGTACTTTAGAAGGTGATATAAGATTCTCAAAGCAGGATTCCTGATTATCTCAGGAACTTCAGTTCCAGCAGACTTCGTTGTGTGTTTCTTTGTTTCCACAACAAAGTTGCATTTCTTCAGCTTTAACTAATGTTTGACATATTGAGTGCTGATCCCAGATCCTGCCTTTTCCATACCTTTACAATGTTCGTGCCTTTTGCAGCAGATCATAAAGTTCAAGGGCATAAGTAGATGTTCTGTAATTCAGCCATATGATTCATATGAACTCTGCTTTGCTTAACATACTCAGGAGGCCCTCCTTCCCCCAGGAGGAAAAGAGTTCAATTCATAAAATACTAATAGCTTCATTATGCTCGGAGGCTGAGCTACACTGAGGAGTTGAGAATGGCAGAACTGGATCTGGCTAAAAATAGTCACATGTTTGAAAGTCCTGCTTCAGAAGTACTGTGACATCAAAGTCATTACTTCCATTTGAAAAATATAGATACCTGTATAGTTCTCTCATTTCTCAATTAATATGTAACATAGGTGAACTACTACATGAGCCTGCATGCATAAAGTCTTAAAAACAATAATTTTAATAGCTTTGAACTTAGTTTTGAAGCCTTCTGCCCAGAGGTCCCACAGTAGCAGCTGCACAGGCAAGTCTTAATAGCCACATTAAGCAGAAATAATTGCAGAAAGTCTGAGCTCCCCACCTCAGTGTTGTGGCATCAAGTTCAGCCACAGAACCCAGATACCTTTGCAGCAAAGAGAGAAGCTAAACAATTCAGTGCTGGTTAGCCAGACCTCGCAATTCTACAATCACCTTTGAACAGCTCTCTGTGCAGAAATTGCACACTGGTTTCTGTATTACCACCTCACATGCCAATATATGTATGCATGCATTTGGGCAAAGATTTCTCCCTCACCAAAATCCTGGCCCTCAGCTTCACAGAACAGGTAATTCCAGTCTGCAATTTTTAATGCAGTGGTAAAAAGGCAATGCAGGTACCAAACATTCATTGCTCTGCTTGGCAAGCTCTTGGTCCCACTCCTGGCCTCAGCTTTCCTCCTCGAGTTTCTTTCCTGTTCCCTGGGGGAAAAGGGAAAGTGTTTGGTGTTCAAGCCCCTTTCTTTGACCTTATACTTCATTATCCTCTCTGTGGCCATTGGTAGGAACCTGGAGGTGGGAGTTGGAGTACCAGACCCAATCAGACACCCACAGGACACAACCTCAGATGCTTTGTCTGCCCTCACACTGGGGAATAAAGGTGTGGAAAGTCAGGACCTGTCATCTTCACGTACTGCACCCACTCTTAGGAGCTGGGTATGAGCATTTTAGGAGGAAAAAAAATATTCTCCACAGTACTGCTGGCTTAAACTAGAACCAGACTTCTCTTTGAAAAAATAATATATTCTTGGACACAATCCAAAACACACCTAAGTCAATGGAAAAGGTGCACATAAACAGAAACCAATCATATTTCAGGAAAGCCTATTTGCAAAAAGATAGAAAATATTTCTGCAAAGCAAAATTTACACTTACAGACCAACTTCTTTCATCAGTTTCAAGCATATTGGTGAGAGGATATTGTTTACCACCAGGAATTACAAAAACACACACATTTAAGGTCCCATCCCACTAACATTATAAAAGTGTATTTTAGCTGATTTATGCCCCTGTAGTCGAAGTTCATTCCATATGTTGAGAAACTGAAAAAAAACCAAATTTAACTGTGGATTATCTCCGCATAAAATTTTTACAATGCATAAAATACAAAGAAATTAACAAAAATGTATGCAGCAATTTATTTCTTGCACTCCTTGCCCATAAATGAATTATTATTTTTAATAGATGAACCATCATGCTAGGTTTTTAAGAATACTAAATTTAATTTGTCTATTTGATGCCAACCCATTATTGCAACCTATTAGAAAAATCCATGCCAAAGTCTGCACATAAATGACAGCATTAAAATTATATGTACATGATGCAATCCCAAATATTCAAATTCTAAACTAAGATGTGTATATATGCCTGAATGCTCATTTTCACGACTCCACACCAAATGTAAAATGAACAGGAAGATACATCTGCACTGACTTCAATCTATTTCACACTGATCAGTAGCTAAGAATATTTCACTATAGAGATTTATCACACTAATTAGCTCTGAAATTACTCATAGTAATTAAGTATATTGTTCTTAAACTCTTTAGAGATTGTTGAAATACTTTTGCTGCTACTTAAAGAAAACAAGTATCAAGGGAAAGCATTTTCCAGGAAAAAAACTGTCTATTAATGATTTTTTAATTCATTTAAGCTCTCCCACCCTTCCATTTGCCCTACCCTGGATAGACTTCCTTCTAACTAGACTTTTCTGACTAAAATAATTTTAAAACCCTTCACAGATTTTGAACTGTGACTTACAGCATGTCACGTTATCACTGTGATCTTTGAACAATCCTCGTTTATGCATGCAGCAATCCCAAATGCAGAGTAAAGCACTTCTGGACTCAAATCCCCATATCACAACACTCCAAGCCTAGAGAATTTCTGCAAAGGATTGCCAGGGATTCTGGAGGTACTCAAGACTGTGTGATGCCACAGGATAAAATATACAAAAGTAGGAACTTATATTTGCATGGTTTATTTTCAAACACAAGAGAAGCCTCACTGAACCAAGAAAACCTTTTAGAAAGTATAAAATCCAACAGCACTGGATATCAGCATGGAGTGTGCCCCCCTCGATGCCCTGTGCTTTTCTTTTAAGCAACAGCATGGCTTAAATTTCTCAGGCTTGACATCCCATTGGGCTGGTGCGTCGTGTCCCTTTTTGTCAGCCTGTCACGTCACACAGTGTAATGTGGCATTTCTGTGTAACGGACTGAGACACGTCATGCCAATGACATGTCAGCCTTGTGAATTTCAAAGAGACACAGTTCAATGAAAAACATGGTTTTCTAACTGCCCTGGAGGTTTTAAACCTTAAGAAAAATAAAAAAAGGCTTTTCTTCTCCAGTGATTTTGCCACTGAAAAGCACATGTTTTTTGGTGTTACCCATGTGTACAAGCAGGTAGCAGATATCTGAATATTTGGACATCTTTATTATTGAATCTTAAATTGCTGATTCATTTTGATAATTAGGAAAGGTCCAGAGAACAAATGCATTCACTGAGTAGCTACTGTTGTTTATTCCCACTGGACTACACAAGAAGTGATAAAACTTCTGCATTTAAGATAAGTCTAAACACTCAATTTCCATTAGTCTCAACTCCATGATTCATTCCCAGAATCTTTAATGATACACATGCTCCCATGACTGTAGTGGCACATTTTGAGTCTGCTTAAACACTACACAGAAGGTGGGACAGGAGTCTTAAGCCTTGCCTATCATTTATGCTTATTTTAGATTAGCAAGACAAAAGCAGAATTGGTCTGCAACCCAAAGCACCTTAAGAGGTTTTTCAAAGATATTTTTTAAACATCAGTTTCATGTATTCCAAACTGGAAAACCAGCCAACTAAGGATAACATCTTCCTCCAATCATTAGTGCTAGTCTTTACTCTCTAAACTTCCTAAATGCTCAAGGAAAAGAGTGACTTCATGCAATCTAAAATGCTTTTAATTTCATAATTTTTTTTTTTGTTTTAGTTTTAGGAAAAACAAATTAGGATCTTAATATGGAAATTGTTATGCCAATACCTCACTAAATAAACCAAGTGGATGGCAGCATTTTTAAACAGTGTTTTTGCTGATTCCAAAGCATTGATGCTTTCTCAGATGGACTGCTCTCAAATCACACCAACATCACACAGAGCAGCGCTGAAAAGTGGATGAGGACTGGGAAGCCACTACTGCTGCATGCAGAAAACCAGTGAAACGTGCTCCTTGGCAGGTACCTGTCCTCAGCAAATAGATTTGGCGGGCAATGAAGTCAGATCATGATGAAGTCAATACCCTTTTTCGGTAAAGGAGCACAGAAGAGAATTGATCAAACCTAAATATACAAGAAGAGAAGGAAGCATCATCTATAATCACCACCAGTACTGCAGGTCACCTACACAGCCAGCAAAATTCCTGCTGCTTGCATATATGCAAATGGCTGGAAACAAGAACAGACAAATTAAGACACCTTGTTTTCCTCAATACACCCTTCTCCACAGTCTCTAAATGGAAAATGTATCTGATTGCATGATATAATTAATTACATTGCCTAGAACAAAAAACAAGTCCTAAGGAAATACACATGTCCTTAAAGTAAACTGAAACCTAAAAAATGTGCAACTTCATGGTATCTTCCTGTCCTGATCTTCCACTCTAGTTTTAACCAGACAGCAAGACATGAATCAGTGACAAACATTCATTCAAATATGCCAAATATTTAAATATATCACTCTCACAAACTGGTATATGCCTCAGTGTCACACTATTATCCCTGTTTGGGGGGTATTTCTACAACCTACCAGGTGTTTCATCAACAGTTCGAGTGTTTGTGAAATCCCTAAATATAAAAATGAAGGCAGAGCTCAGATAGTGTGCAGCAGTCAGAAGCTTTGCTGCCATCAGCACTGAACCCCTTCTTACCCAGCAGGTGTTCAGAGCTCCACATCTGAAGAAGCAAATATCTGCTAAAGATATCTGTGGGCAGATCTTTGCTTGCACTCACAGAGGACTCGAGGTGACAAGTATTTACATACATCCATATGTTAGTCACTTGTATTACCTGCATACTACGGCTGGCTTAAAAATAATAAATAAATTAAACTGTTTTCCTAGAAAACAAAAACATTAGTACTCCTGTGATAGAAACAATCATCAGGCAGCATCTTTGCATGGCTGATTAGGTATGAACTAATACTAAGCTCTTTGGCAAAACTAGTTTGATTCCAGAATGCAGAACTTGTCCAAAAGTTACTTTTGTTGTACGACTTCCATAACTACACAAGTTTTTAGATATGACCACAACTACCCTAAAAGAAAGGAAAGATAAAAGGATTTCAGCCTTTGGAATGGATGTGTCACTAAATATCTTTTTTTTTTAAATAATGGGGCTACCTGAAAACATGGTGACAGATAGTAAAAATAATGTTCTTCATTACAAAGCAGCTTTATATAAGAAATTATTTTCTTGACAATAACAAAAAAATAATTGGAAGCTTATAATTTTACTGCCCATCAAAATTCCATGCCAGTATTGCAAGTTGGCACTCTAAGGTGAATTAAGAGCTGTGCTTCGTTTTTACCTTCATAATTCCACCTGAGAGAAGGAGATGCCATTCTGCAGCTTAAATTTAGTTCTAGTACATATGACATGAGATTACCTTCCTTGGAGTGTTAATCTCATTCTGAGAAACACAAAACACTTCTAATGGAATTTTTCAGTGCAAAAAATATAGTAATTTTAAATACATTTTTTAAAATGCACAGTAAAATGTATAATACATTGCTTCAGCACACACCTGCTCACAAAGCTGTAACCAAAACCAGAAGAAAGTGTTCCATTAGATTTCCTGGTTTATAAATGGCTGAAATTTAAAGAAAATAAATGTAAAGCTAAATTTACATTAGCATCTATCATTACACAAACTACACCTGCTTTTAACCACCAGTTCTGAACTGTTCTTTCACATATTACCCCTCTTCTTCAGTCCAAGCATCCCTCAAATCTGCAGGCAGCCCAGCATGAGTCGCCAAGGAGGCAGAGCTGGCCATGGATCAGAAATAGGAGAATATTTTATTCTTCTCCTTTCCCTAATGTAAGGCTCATACACAGGTCTGCATTTATACATGATATAGCACCAAGCAGATCTCCTGAAATATCCAGTTTCTACACATCTGCACAGAAATGTATCCTCTCTGCAGCACAGTACATTGAAATGGGTGATGAGATGCCAGAAGCTGTCAGGAGAAACAAAGAATTTCTCTGAAGTCACTTAGAGATGAGAATGAGATTAAAAGAGGGTTTTTTTCTTGTGTATTGATACCTTTGGATCTACTGGGAGGGGTTTTTATTATTCACTATCAAAAAACTATTTTTAACATTTATATGACTACCCTGAAGATTTTTCATTTTGTGATTATGAGAAAAGAGTAAAAATTATTGCTACTAAAGATCAAAAGGATAACTGTCCCCAAGGATAATTGTGGGTATTTAAATAGATGGGTCTGCTTGAAGGACATTGTTTTAGATAACCCACTACATTGTCTCTCTAAAATACAAAACTGGTCTGAAACTTTACATCCTCAAAATCTAACATGCTTCTTTTTCTCTTTGGAGAGAGATGCATATTGAACAGCTGCCAATTCTCATATTTCCCTCCACAATTAAGAGCAACATCTCTGACAGCTAACATGGACCACAAACAAAATCAAGGACCATTGACCATAAATAATTCCAACAGATACAGCATAAGTAATTCTGTTGGAGAAGAACTGAAATCAACTATTTGATTTTTTTTTAAACTTGGTTATTTTGTTTCTTACATAAGAAAAAACTTGCAACTGTATTGAGCCTACACCATAAATTCCACTCTACTCCAGTATCCAATGCAAGTCTTACATGAAAATACAAGACCTTCATATTTCCAAGTTCTGCTTCCACCTGTTAAATTCTCATGCTTACGAGGTAATATTTAAAGACTCAGAATGATGTGTGACCATCAGGTAAGCCAAAGTAAACACACGAGAATGCCAACATTTCTTTGGCATTATTTTAAATGTATTATTAGCTTTAATAACGCCATTCCAGTGGGGCATCACTGCCATTTCCAGTAGAGAGCTTTAAAGCAAATCAACCCTATTTCTTCTCGGCTCAGAAGTGTGGTTCTAGAGAGAAATTAAGAGGAGCTGAGGGGCACTTGGCCTGGAATCCTCTCAAAGTGTAGATCCCCCTTTTCCAAGGAAACCCGAGCAATTCCAGAGCCATCCTTCCCTCCTCTCCTCAGCCAACCCCCATGTGCCAAGTCACAGAGGTTTCCTTGCTGGAGCTCCCATTTCTACCAGGACAGTGCTCATTTTGCTCCATCTAGGAACCAGCTCATTTCCCTTCCCTCCCACGAGCTTTTAGCAAGCCACTGCTATATTTACTTTCCTATTCTCAATTCCAGAGATGCTATTTAGGGCCTGGTAAGTACCTTACACTCCTTTGAAAACTGCCTTTATAATATTAGCACCAGTTTTGTTGCAGCCTCTTGATGGCAACAAGGCAAAACATCACATCTGTGGAGAAGGGGGAGGCCTTGATTCATGGCTACCCCAACCTCCTAAATAACTACTCTCAAAGAGATTTCGACCTCTGATCAAATGTCATGGGATTTTCAAAGCCATGGACCCGTTTTTACAATCCTCAGCCAAATTCAATTCTTACACTGTGCTTAATAAGATCTGCAGCCCTTCTTTGGTCATAAAGTACTTGATAGTGGCCCTTTTTCTTGGCACTGAGATGGAGGAAGTGTTTTTTAGTATGATAGAAGCACAAATACAAATCTAAAAGAGAAAACCGTCAATCTTATAGTTGAGTAACCATTAACCTTTCCTCCTCTTCTCCCCAAAATACCAATTTGTATATAAAAACAAGCTCCAGGACTTAGACCTTGGGTAGCAGTTTTAAGTCTAAAATCAATTTTCGAATTATAAACCCTCTGAAAATAGGGGTTTATAATGGAACCACTGACAGACCCTTAACTACAGCGGCGCTAGCGGGCACCACTATAATACAAGAATAAAACTAAATTACATCACTTGTCATCATTAAGAAAAATTTTCATCTCAGTTCTTCATTTGAAAAGCACTATAGTTAATGAATGATTACTGAGCCATGACACCTAAATGACTAAAATATAGGAATTATACTGAGGTCAACTCAAGTATTTTTTAAACCATGAAATTAAAGGATCTATTCGCTGTGCTATAGGATACCAGTCCGGGTTGTTATGCTCCCTTGCAACACTGACTTTGAGCATAAGGGAATGGTATGTATTTCTACATTGAAGATTAAGGCCCCATGCAAATTTAAGAGGTGAACACATGATTGCACAAGAGTGACCAAGTATGGGGTTCTTCTCTGTGTTCATAAGTGTTTCCTTCAACACCTGTTTTCCTTACGCTCTTCTGCAGGTAACAAACTTGAAAATGAAGACTATTTTATAGCAACAGAAGGCAGAAATGTCTTCTTTGAAAAATGATATTTAATTATTCAAGAGAAAGTCCAGTAAGTTAAATTTAGTACACATTTAAGTACACCAGATTCTTTTACCAAGAATCTTAAAAAGAAATGCATTTTAAGGAGAGCTGACAGTACTGTACTATCTTGCAATGCTCTGACAGTGCTTAACCACATCCCTTATATATTCTGTGATCCTGAATTAAGAACAAAAAAGGCTTATTATGCATGTGCTTGGACATTTTAAAGGTAAATAGAACCAACTGTAAAAAAAAAAAAAAAAAAAAAAAGCAGAGAAATGTAAACATTGCTCGGATATGCATGGTTTTCTAATTTGAAGCCATTTTATTCATCCTCCCAACTAGGAAAATGGAGATCTCATGACAGCTAGAATTGTTTCAATTGCTAATACAACACAACTAAATGAATGGGACCAGGTAAAGATATGAAACAACAGAAAAGGAAGTAATTTTCATCACTGCCATGCAAAGATTCTACCTCTGTGATACCTCCCCAGTGTACCTACTTTGCTCATGTTCTCACAGCACTGAGCCTGAGCCCTGCTGATCATGAAGATTTGTCTAACACTTGAAAAAATGCCAAAACTATGAAGAAAGTATGTAGTGCCTATGAGATTATAGCTCTAGGGATACGCTGTCAGTCCTCCTCCTTAACCCCAGAAGCCACCTTCACCTAATGTTTCACTGAACTTCAGGTAAATGAGGACGACTGAGTAACTTCAGACCCTCAAATGCTTCAAAGCACAAGCAGTAGTAGCAGTGTTTATTATTTTAACTTCATTTTTTTCACCTTTTTTGGGGGACAAGGGCAGGGAGACACACACACGACTGGCAGGTATGGAGGGAGGGCAGCACACAAGCAGAAAAAAGCTATTCAGGGAATAGTGACTTAACAATTGCATTTATTCATTTTTTCCATATTAAACTTTAAATGCACACATTTCCTAAGAAAGGGTTTCCAAATGCTACTTTAAGAATATTTTGTTTCCCAGTGAGGAAAACTCTTACTAGGTCTTGGAGCTGACGAAAGTATAAGCAGAAGTGAAGGTTACCAAATTGAAAACGATGAATGTAGACTGCATGTTAATTGTCACCGAGCTAGTTTGCTCATGTTGGTCACATGGCTAGTGACAGTCAGATGTTGATGGAGTCTGACCTGTTCTAAAAAGCTGGCATTTTCAAAAAAATTAGATAGAAGCTATCTCTGTAGTCTGTGGAAAAAGAAAAGGGGAGAAAGGGGCTCCTGACAGCTCAAGCAGAGGAGGAAAATTAGAAAGGAAAGCCAGTACCACTACCATATGGGCTCATAGCTCATCAGGACAGCTGGCAAGAAACATTGCTCTTCTCTTCTTTACTTCCAGGGCTGTGATACATTTCTTTATATGGCTATCAATAATGCTGAATGATTAATGCTAATGATTTATGTTAATTTCATTATAAGCTTTATTTGTTGCCCAGTGTTGAATTAAGCCTGTCAAATCATCCTTTTCCACGTTGTTAAAGATTCTTAAAATGCAGAGCTAAATATAACATCTGATCATTAATATGTTAATACACCTGTTTCATATATAGACCAGGAAAACAAGAAAGTGGTTATTTTAAGATTATTCTGAGAGCAGTGGTTATATCCACTTACTGCCAGTTACTTACAGGAGAAACTGACATTTAACATATTCTTCCTGCAACTCTTAAAAAAACAGCACAAATATTATCCTCTGATAGCAGATTGCAAAACACCATGTCACCATTCTTTAAACAGCAAATAATACATGTGCACCTTCTAGTGAGCAATCCATCCCCTGCTGAGACACTCATTTTCTACCATTCTATAGAAAGTTACCCCTGGTTGTCCAAAATAAGTAGGAAGAGAGTAATATTCACAGGATAGTATTTAAGTATGTTAAATCTATCCCTGGATCTACCCAGAAATACCTCTTCCAGCTCAGACTGTCTTTCCCTTTGTGTTCTTCTATATTTTATGAAGGAAAACTGTCAGCCCCTAACTCTTTCTTTATTGTTCTTGGGCCAAAATTCTTGAAATTTTAATTCCACTCCCTCTCTTCATTGAAGTCTGTTTTGTTTTAAAACCAGCACTTACTCACCCAGAGACACAGGTCCCCACTCCAGAGTATCCACAAGGTGCTAAACCCTCCCTGGGCAATTTCCCCTTCCCTCCCCTGCAGGGACCAATGTTGTTATGGGCAGAGGGGATCTTCCAAATCCCAAGAGGGACAGCAGCATTCACAACAGCCCAAGGAGCTCCTGGCACAGGAGGAGTTGTCACACATGGCAAGGGGTAGAGCATCAAGGTTTAGATACCCTTCACCACCTGCTCAGCAAGTAATGCCTGCACTGCACCCCCAAGACACCCATAGAGACCAGGGGCATTTAAGCCAACACCATCCTTTTCCTCATGGCATGAAGTCAACAGAGTCACAAAGTGGGGGAAGAGGGAGAGAAACTTTTTTTTTTTTCCCTGTTCTAAGGCTCTAAAATATTTTTCAAAGTTGAAGTATGTCAGGTATAATTTTTCACTGTACTTTTCCTACCATATCTATTACAGTATTACCTTTCACCTGTACAAGGCCTCCCTGTACAAAGACTGAAAATCACTTCTAAAGTAACATTTTTTAGTCCTTAACTTTTGCTGGGTTTTTCACTTCAAAGTTTGTCTATAATTTTTTAATTATTGCTTTATTTATATATTTATTAATAAATTTCTCCCATAAACAGCTTGAAATAAAGACATTACAAAAATTACTTTAATTCAGTCTACAGAACACACTGCTGCATGATTTTTGCATTTAGACTTGTTTGTTCCTCTGAGGCTGGACAAAAGAGAAGAGTTGGATGACCACAACTACTTAAATGGAAAATATCCTTTGTTTAAGTGGATATCAAGTGTAGGACTTTGCATTTGAGCAAATTTTATATGGAATTTGAGGGAAAAGAAAAAAGATCTTGCAAAAACCTAACACAGAATTTTGACCTAAATACTACGAATTAAAATCTAAGCTTCGTAAAGTTCTAGATGTTTCTCTGAAGCTTCATTGACTTTTGAGCCTGCTCTTGATGTTCTTGTCTCTACACACCTTTCATTCAATTTCCTAGATTTTTGAAGGAGGGCAAGTTTGGGGAAGCACAGAAGGGATTGCTCTCCTAGGAACCTGTTTGATCCACTGTAGAGAGACACTGATATAAAACAGCTAGACTACAATTTTATGAGATCTGAATCCCATCAACCCCAAAGCCATAAAGTACAATTTATATATACTGTATTCATAGACCTAAATTATAAAACTTAAGAAAAATGCATATGAATTCTTAACAGCTTGAACTTTTTATTTTTCCTCTCTTGAAATTTTCTACTTGCAGCTTTAAAACTACAGTATACCAGTTTTGTAGAAAAAGGGAAATATTGTATTTGTTGCTCCTCCTTTTTATGATGAAACGACAGTTCTACCAGTTGGTCTGGGCTATACAGCTAACAAATGTCAAAACATATGGACCAAACCATTTATCAAATAATCTTCTCTGAATAGATAGGCACTATCAGCAATCTGGTATTGATCTTTACAGGCTACTCTATTGTTCATCTGAGCATCCACAATGCCAGCAAGAATTAATGAAAGAAGAAAAACAATGCATACCAAGCACACAACTTCTTTTTTTCACTTTCTTTCTTTTTCCTTAAGTTTGGTAAAATTTATGTAGTTATCAGAAATACATTACTATAAACAAGTGTGCAGGCAGGATGGGATGTGTGATGGAAATATCACCTCCCAAGCATTAACTTCTGCAGACTTCCAGTATATTTACTCCTAGATTAGTGTAGCCTATTTACAGTTAAGATCTAGCATGATAAATTCCTTGCAGCATTACACTGGCATTCACTAGAGCTGAGACTGAGATGGCACTTTCATTAAAAGCTCCATTTCAGGGCATGTTTAATGTCTTGGACATTTCAAATTGCATCTGGCTGAATCTTGGCATACAGCTTGTCAGTCCAGATGCACAGTTTTTGTTTGTTTTTTTGTACAGAAAATCGTATAAATTGGTTGTGGCATCCATGATTCCATTGTGACTAAAAATATTAAACAGTAGTATTTGGGGAACAGGTTTTTTAGAAGGAAAACACAAGCACTTACTCCTTTTTCAAATTTACCTACATGCTCGCTCTCACACTGCCTTCCACAAGCTCTGTAAAAACCCACAGGTCAAACACATTATTCGCCTTCAAATTCTTCTTTCAAATGCTCTGCTAAGGAGATTCTATTTCACATACTATGCTTTGATTTAGATTGCTAAAATGTGAGATTATTAACCCACAATATAAAATTTTAGATATTGACAATCCTGCTGTTTTCTATTCACTGGCTGCTATATGAGTAGCACAATAAGGGAGATGGGATAGAGAGCAAAAAGCTGTGACCAGACCTAAAGCCAACAATTACACCCAGTGAATCTCCTTCCAAACTAGAACAACAAAACACAACCACCACCTACACAGCACAAAGCAACCATATGTGCAAGAAATCCAAGCTTTTTTGCAGGCCTCAGAAATGTAGGTCTGTTTTCCCAACCTCTGCCCCATGTAATCAAAACTCATCTTCGATCTCCTGATTCTTACATTCCCCCCATTGTAATAAATAATAAACACCCCCTAGGTATTTATTAGATGGTCATGGCGGTGATTTTGCCATGAAGAAATGTGGGGTAGAAATATGAAGAAGCAAGAGGAAGTCACACAGCAAACATGCCTGGAACTCAAAATCACAGGTCTGGACATGGTCAATACAATTTGTAGACTGGAAGATGTTCTTTCCTGAGGTCCTACTCAAAATAAACAAGACTGTAACAGCACTAATCTTGTCAACACTTTTATATTAAAGAATCCATCATTTTGTTATTGCATATGAATGTTCCTCACCACAAGCTTCCAAGTTTGACAAACACAATTCCACAAAGCACATATATGTTTGGGAAATAGCCAGGTACTCTGAAGTACTCTCCTTTGAACTGGAGGATAATGGCAAGTCTGAGGAATAAAACAAAATACGAAGTTACTATGGACAGGGCCACTGCTAATGCAGTGTTTTCTGAGGATCATGCATTTCTGAAATACTTCCTGTTAATTAACTACAGGATACTTATGAGTTGCAGGTTTTGCCCAAGTTCTGTTTAAGATCTTACTAATTTTCAGTGATTAGCATTAAGTTTAAGTATGTCAGCATTTCCATTATAAACCACATTCTCAGGGGTTTATTAAATTATTGGAAAAAAATTATTCTGAGGTAGAACTCAATACTTAGGGGTAAATTTTCAAAGTGCAGCATGCAGTTTTAGCTCCTGATCTCTGAACAAAGTCAGTAAGAAGCTGCAGAGCTGCACCCCTAGTCAATGCTTTGAAATTTTACTTCAAAGTCTCACCCCAGGAACAAATTCTGTCACACACACACACAAAAATCAATTTGACCTCTTTAAATCTGAAGAATGCCTACTATTCATATACTGTAACTGCTAATCATAAAAATTACCACTGTTTCCTAAATCTGCCCAACCAATCATAAACAACAGCTTTTGGGAAAGGGAAGAAGGCTCAGAAAGGGTATAAATACTATAAGGTCAAAAAATTATTGTTGCTTTAACCATAAGCATAAGCAGGGTAATTACAGACTGCCATGTTTCCAGCCAGCTCTACACACAAAAAGAAAAACAGAAAAAAGTAGCAGTGCATTTGTTTAGACATCAACATGACTATACTCAACTGAGCTTATTAAATGCAACATCAATAACCAAGAAAGATGATCCTTTTCTACTGCAAAGAAAATGACCAGGAAAATGACTCTAACCCAGTAAAATGGTAGACAACTTACACTGAAAGACTTGAAGGGGAATGCATTGAATATAAAGATGACTAGTGTTGTGGCATTGAAGAAAAAACATAATTTTTCATTGATGTAAGGCAGCAGAGCTGGAAAGAACACAAATACAACAGTAGATCCATTAACCACACGACAAGAAATAGTGTTCACATCGACTTACTAAACTGTTTTTGATTCTTTAGTACCAACACGCAGAACAATCCTTACATTATGTTGCCAAGGAAAACCTAGAATGCATTTATTTCATAATGCAGCTTTCTTCCATTATCATAATAGAGCCATCATAGTTGTTGCAAACACTGTATGGCCTCAAACACCTAAATACAGCCGTTAAATTGGACATTTTTTAAGAGGAGGACATTTTAAGCCTCCCTGGAGAATTGTGTTGCCTGGCAAACTCTCAGCAGGAGCCATCTATTACTGCAAAACCTTGCTTACATGTGAAGGAGGAGGAAATGATCTCAGCTAACAAAGGGGACACATTTGGAACCATGACCAGAGAAGGAAGGTTACTCCAAGGCCGTTCAAGTTAACACCATGTACTGACACAGGACCTCAGGTGGATTTTAAGCTGAGCTGTTGAGTTTAGGAAGCTTCTATCTATCCTTGGCAAGAGATTTTTGTCTTCCATGATGGCAAATTACAGTTTAACCTCTATTTTTATCTTGAAGCCCCATCTCACCTGCTCTCAGCACTTCAAATTTGTTCCCAGTGAGGACAAGGTTGCATTGCAGAAGGAAAATACGAGACAGTAGAGCACCTAAGACACTCAAAGCTTTGTAAAGTATTCCCCTCTCTAAATACAAAGGGTGCAAAACCAGACTTTTTTTTTTAATCACTGCTGTGCTTATTGACCACAGTAGCAAGTCAGAGACAGACACTTTATGACTTTTGGATGAAAATCAGGAATAACTTCTTTTTGGTCTATGTTGTACTGTCCATGCCTAGTAAGTCTTTAGTTTGAGGGTTCATTAATAGTATCAATACAGTGGTTACACAGCTGAAATATCACATGGTGCTACCCTGCTAATTACTTGCTAATCTATTAGAAAGAGCTCAGAAGGACTAACCAGGAGTTAAAGCTATTTCATATCCATTTAATTTAAAGTATTATTCATTTCATGATGGTTTGTTTGCATGTGTAATAAAACTCAGAAGCACAGAGACACCTTTCTTTTGCCAAGCTCTTGATATCAAAAAAGCTTTGAGACAATAAAATTATTAGTGGTGGATTAAAATACGGCACTTGCATTGATCAATGTTCCAGCTTTTCAGTAAGTGTTTTTTGTTCTCATCTTGGCTACATTTTAGGATTCATAAAACCTGACAATCAATTCTCCTCAAAATGAGTAGTAAAAATCTTTCTTTTAATTTCACCTAAACAGTATTTGCACCAATATGCCACTGGCACTGAATCTGCATAACCAATATTGCACTATCTCTCAGTGCAATTTGCACAGATACTTCAATGTGAAAACTGTGCCATGGCAAATCACATTATCACATGCATTTCACAATTTACTCTATTAATGCTGACCTGTCAGCAGTCCAGCATCTCACTGTTTGTTAGAAGTGGTTAATTAGTTACTAGAACCATTAATTATGGTCTCTTGAAAAAACAGAATTATCTAACAATGAGAAATTTTCATTAACCCTCATTAACAATGAGGGGTTTTCATTAAGAATGTAATATTTTTTAGAATTTCTTAGAAGTCCTTTTCCTTACTATCAGTATTATCTTCATCCTAATGGACAGCAGTCTGCTGCACACTTCTGCAATGTCAGAGCCAAATTGAATAAAAACACCTTTTCATTTGGGACAGCATGGGTTTTATGCCACCTCCCACCAGTCACTCCCAGCTAACTCAGCTGTATATTCTGGATCAACATCTTCTCCACCAGCTCAGTAGTAACAGAGACACCCTCACAGACCTCTGTGCTGCAAAACTCAGATTGAGATTGAGCAGAATCTGTACCAGATTAAGAGAGCATTATTTTATTTACCCTTAACATAAACATGCCCAAAAGCAATGCATAAAAATTATACACACACATTCCCTCAGTGTCCATGAAGAGCACCTTTGTGGGAAAACACCAACACCATCGCTTCAAAAATAGTGCCAGTATCACAAGGCATATATTTAAAATTTAGCATATATATTTTTAGATTAATAACACTTGTTATGACAACACCTGAAGCACAACTTTCCTTTGTACAACTACCTAGCACCACTATATTAATTGACAGCATGGGGTAAGGACAGGGATGGTGCAGCTAAGTGCCTATCAAAGCAGTCTTGGCAGTTTGTTGTAGCAAATATTATATATCCAGTCCTTAGGAATAGAATTCAAACATCAATCCTGAAGTACAGCTGAAAGAGGGAGCAGGTGCTCTCGACAGCCCTTAGCTGGGAAAAGCACACACTCCTAGCTCAGATTACTTATCCACGTGCTTGTATTGTACCAACAGCAGCAGCATGGGATCAGGCATAGTGTGGTGGGTAATTTATATTTTAAAAAGTAGAGGGGACAGAACTGTGACCAAAAAAATGGAAAAAAAAATGTAAGACAATTTTATGGTTTACTGTTCAGCAAAAGAGGCAAAGCAAAAACCTCTTACAGAAGCTCTGAATTTAGCAAGTACATTGGATGAAGCTCATGTGCAACTTTATCCAGTCCACTGAGAGCTCCACCAGCAATTGTCTTGTCCAAGCTGCTGGAAAATATCAGAGCTGCTGTACATCTTTCCATTATACTCTGCTATTCTTGGGAAAACTTAGTTTTCTTCATAATCCACTCCCAGCCATGGTAATCCTTGGTGTTCTGATACACTGACCAGCTCTGTTTTCTGGAGCCAGTTACTACTTCTGTGGTTTTCTGCTAGAAATCAGATCCTGAGCCCTGAACAAAAAAAGGCTTGGGAGACACTGCACCCTCTACTTGTGCAGTTTTAAGAAACAAAGGTATACATGTAATGCATGAAGCAAAATTAGTCCTTCACTGGTGTTTTAGGTAGTGTACTGTAATCTTCTACACAGGACAAAAACAATGCAGTCACCTCCAAATGGAAATTTCTACTCCTTGACAACTTCTTAATCTGCAGAAATGGAAGAGACAACCCCATACAGGGCAGGGGAGTGGGGGTAGAAATGGGGAGGGAAAAAAGACTACATAAATAATAGGGCCATTGTCGCTCAAAGGGAGAGCAGACATCCTGCTGAAGGCAAAGAAATCTTCACTGAGGTTTTCCAAATTATTGACAAGAATGTTTTCATTTCCTCATCACCTAACTTTTCAAACTGGGTGGAAAAAATAGCAGGGTTTATACTCAGTCTTTTTCAGCTGCAGCCCAAGAACACGTTGGGAGTTAATATCAGACAAAAACAGTACTACCTTCTGTAACTGAATTTCACAAAATGCAACCTGGCCTCAAAATATAAGGAAAGATTTCATATTTCAAAAAACTATGAGGTCTATTTGGTTGCAAACATACTTCCAACCAAACCTCTACCATACAATATTTACAATCCAATCCCACACTTAAAAACTTCCTGTGGACTTCTTTGTACTTTCACCTATCACTGATCATTGTGTCCCTCCCAAAAATTCACCTGTTTGTAGACAAGAGCAGGGCTAATTTCATTGTCACTTTGGCAGTAGTTTCAGTCATTATTTTATGTATCTTCAACAATCTGGTAGTAAGCCAATTCTGAAACTAAGTTAATTGACAACAGGCAATATGGGAAATATTTTTTAAATATTATAAAGTTGATTTTTGGAAGAGTTGATGATCAAAGTATGCATATTAGCAAATAATAGTCTCATTAATTTTCTCATGATAGAAGACAAAAAACCAACTTTCTCATTGGAAGAGCTTTTTTTAAGTTATATAACCAAAAGGCTGAAGGATCAAGCACCAAATTTTCTTGTAAGAAAAATTCACCTAGTATTTTACTTGCAGGCTCTGGGGTTGACCCAGCTGTCAGGAGAGGGCAGTATATTCTGAGTTTTTATTCAGCATTATTCGTGTCCCCTTTACACGGATCTCACACAAAGCCAAATGTGTGTGATGGAAATACAAAACAAACAGTTTACAAATGTAAAAAATATATGGACACATGTTGGAAAGGTCTGTGGGGGTTTTGGACTCTCTATACTTCTCAGAGCCTGGTACAATCATAAATGGAATCCCTTCCTTGCATTCTTCATGTCACAAACTGCCCTTTATTTTCATCGGGCATTTGATGTTGTCTTGCATATACAATTTTGCTGAATGTGGTTCTGATATAAATACCACACTATTTACAGCTCCTTATGGTTTGGTTGAACAAATCCTGTTCCACTGATTAGAAGTTGCCTATTTTACATAGGTTTATAGTAGATTTGTTTCACTAAGTCCAGGCTATAAGAGCTTCGCTCACTCTGTTTCAATTCACAGTGCTTGATACTGCCTCCTCAGCCTCTTAAAGGTTCTCCTCCTTCTAATCAAACCCCTAGAGGCACTTCAGCATCTAACCTGGGTGATTACAGGCATTGCTGTTGTAATTTTCTAAATTGTAAATGCTTTTTCTTAGTCATCAGTTTCAATTGTGTAAAGTTGCCCAACTGTAATGGAAGTTGCATGCAGAAATATTGTTGAAAATTTAATTTGCATGCAAATCTGCCCACTTGCTATCCTTTATTGTGAAGTGTTAATGTAGTCACATAGTGCTGCTCTCATGGATTACCAGACACTGTAACTATAACCACTTGAATGTACCATCCTGCCTTGCCCTACAAACATTCCCATTTAGGTTCACCACCCACAGACTCCTGCTTGCACACACTTATTTTCAAAGTACACCATTGACTATATGCTCCCACATTTCATCCCGCTCACAGTAGCTACAAAATTACTTTCAACCATTGCAGTTGTGCCAAAACTAAAACCCATATTTTAAATATTAACATTTTTACTTCATTGGCCTCCTTCCCTTTATTTCCCTCAGTCAAAAACAAATGAAAAAAAACCAACCCTGCAATCTCTGGCACTTTCCAGTGAGATTCATCCTGAGCCTTGATATCTGTCTGTTGTCAGAGGTCTTTCCTCTGCCTCATTCACCCAGATATTGAAGGAAAGGCAGCTGCACGTGCTGCACCCTTATTACTGCAGGCTCCATCAGCAGGTGCCTGTCATTATCACCTACCAGCTTTCCACTGTGATTTATTGTTTTAAGCAGTTGTAGCTGTAGGTAATTAAGGAGTACCACTCTGATGCTCTGATGTGACTAATAATCACTACACAACTCCTGTTATGCTAGAAAAGAGTTTCTTTCCTCCTCGCTTCTTCAGATTTGCTCAACACAAGCAGCTGACTTGCTGCTTCTTTTAATTCCATATTCTATGCTTGCAACAGTCTGGATTCAAACTACTTTCAGTCATTTTTAATGTAACACCTGTAGACAGTGCAGCTACATTCTAAGAAAATAATAAAAAATGTACACATACTTATTCACAAGTAAAAATAATTCTCAACTTCGAGACAACTTCATTTTTGTTTCTGAAAGTATTGGTCTGCCATTTTTACAACTGCACAGAAGTGAATTCTAAACTTGGGCATCTTTATACCATAGGAGGTACAAACTCATCTCCTGTACATGGACATTCACTACAATAAATTCTTCCAAAACCTGACTGAAGAAAGCACATGGGAAAGAATCACATGTTTAGCATTTGTCTCTGTGGATTTTCAATCTAATGAGGGAGTGCTCCAACCTACTCTAACTTCCCTCTGCAAAATCCTGTTTTCTTTTTGGAGAAAATATCTCCACCCCAGTGAAAAGAACTGCATGGCAAAATCAAAAGACAATCCAGACATCCATTTCAGAAAAAAAAAAAAAAAAAAAAAAAAAAAAAAAAAAAAAAAAAAACTTAGAACTAAGATCTATTAACTTCAGAGAAAGGGAAACACTTGTTCTAATGAACCAATAACCAATAACCATATTGTAAACATTTCATATCTGTTTTGAAAGCTGAAACAGAAGGGTCATTGCTAACAAAATACATGCACTCATTCTTCAACTGTACACTAGAAAAGTGTTTATATGTTTCATTAGCTATTGGTACAAAGAAAAAAGCACTTCTAATAATTCAGTAACATACAAGTGAAAGACCTTTCCAGAAACCATTTCTACACTCCAGATTTTCTTGGAATTACAAAGATGTAAAAACACACTCAATTGTGTTTTGAGTTGTTTGGGGTTTTTTTTTGTTATGTTTACTAAGAAAATTTACAGGCTCATTCATTAAATCACAGGATACAAGACACTGGAAATGGAATAGGTCACTAAGGGTCAAGTATTATTTTTATACATAACTCAAGCATTGTCCCTGGAGTAGGTCTGAATGATATGTGAAACAGTCCAGTAATGAGTGTTATCACTTAATTTGGCATTCTTATTTGAAATTCCCTTCAAAGCCTCTCTGTGTGTTGAAATAGCCTAAAATGTCTTAGAAACATTCTATTACTACTATAATAAGCAATTTCATAACAGAAGAAAATTGTACTTTTCTGATATGTTTGCACTAATTGAGATGCTGAAAAAAATGTTGGAGCACCAGAAAAGAGAAAAATCAGTAAATATTTTTTCTTCCACAGAAAGATGCAAGGCAAAGCAGTTCAATCTGCACCTACACCTAACAGGATCTGCAAGTTTAAAGAAACATACTGCAATTCTGACTTCTTACAGTGCTCCTTTAATTGAATACACACACTGAGAAACATAATAATAAATTAAAGATGAAAATTTTCACTGGACTTCTGCTTCTCATTTCATGGCAAAATTCCACTGCTAGAAGGAAAATATTTAATGTTCTGACATAACTGGCCTTCAACCATATTTAGAACTGAGCTGGGGCTGCAGAAATAGAGCTGACCAAAGACTAACAGAATAATGTCTCAGAGTCTTGCAATATTGTCCATTTCATTTTAAAGTCCTTATTCAAAACAGCAACACATGTCCCCAGTGCATCATTATGTCATGCATTAACTTCATTTACTCAGAAGAGTTATTCCACCTCTTCCCTGCTCTCAGGCAGAGGTCACTCCTATCAAAGAAGGCAGAGAGTACAGTTTACAAATCTCTGTGCATTAAGACACAAAGAAAAGAATATGAGCATGTAGATTTATTTCAACTCCTTTGAACACAGCAAGAAGTATAGCTATAAGGCAGTAAGCTTAAAGCAATTGATAAATTATTAGGAGAGAGACAAAAAATTGTCTTTCACAGCAGTTTTCCAGTGACCTTAATTTTTAGATTCTTTGCACTTCTGGTCACAGAGTGTCCAGTCTGGCTCCAAGCCCATGGCTACCCTAACTCAGCAAAGCAAATTTTACAAATTGGCTACCTGGAGCCATTCCTACCTCCCATCAGGTGGGCTGGTCCTAGAAGATCTTAATTATTTACAGGTCAAACTTACTCAGCCAGTCCCAGTTCAGGTACAGTTGTTAAGTACAGGCTATGCTGTGCTCTGGGTGTGGTTTGAACCTGAATTTTGTTAACACTTTCTTTAAAAGATTTATTAAAATTTCTTCCGTGAATCACAATTAAAGATTTCTCCTACTTAAACACTTTGGCATGTCACACTAATCCATGTACAAGCCCCCCACATGAAACAGAACACAAATTAAGGTACAGTTCCAGCATACCTTACAGTTTGATGTTAGTAGGAACTCTACATAGAATAGACATCTCCTCAGTCCTTTCCTCCACTAGAATAAAATCCCCGTGCTGTCTTTCCAGAGCAGAGTTCTCAGGATCTATCTGCTGTTCTATCACAGCAGTAATTGCCAAGCACCTCCAATCTAGGGTTCAAGCAAAATGATTCTGGGCAGCTCCACATCCCTTCTCAGGATGTCAGCATTGGCCAGCCTCTTCCATTGCCTTCCTGTGCATTTTATCTGTGCCTTTATCTTTTCCTCCCTTTATTTTGCTTTATCTATTTTCGACAATAGTGACTAGCCCAATATAACAGCATTATATAAGCTTTTTACAGTGCCATGTTTTGCTTTACAGAGTGAGCATAAATGAGGAAACACTAAGTTAAACCCTGACAGCCAATGCTGGATGTATCAGCTTGGCCTATAAATAAGCACTGATCACCTCCATTTTATTGAACTCATTTTCCAGGCAAGCAAAGACCACAAGATTCCTCTGCAAATTTTCCCTTTACACTCTCCAGCAGTGCTGCTAGTGTCAGCTCCGACAGATTTATGGCCTATTCATTCATGGGAACAAAAACCCTGCCAGGGCTGGTCATGGAACACGCAGTAGCAGTTAGTTCAGAAGATAACAGCTGCAATACCTCACTTCCTTATTCAGCACTCTATAGCACACACTACTTGGGAGATAATAAATGCTTCTTGTTTGTATTTCTTGAGTAATATCAGAGGAAAGGGTCCACATTACAACAGTATGAAGTGGCATTGCAACACAGGGGGATTAATCAGTGCTTTCAGTGTATTTATTCCTTCTCTGCCTTTATGGTTTTATAACTGACATTAAAAAAAATTGCTCTGCACTGTTTTTATATACTGTCCCTTCCAGAGATAGTCAAATATTTAAATTTTTAAATTAGTGCTCACTTAATTTAAAAGGTTGCTTTGAATTATATTGAATTCTGAGATCTTACATGTAAACATTCACTGTCAGAATTAACCAGTTATTTTCCCTTACACCCAAACCAAAAAAGTACTTTAACTAGAGATTATTAAATCTGCCAGATTCCTTCCACTATTTTGAGAAAGCAAACCTAAAGATGTAATAGCTTGTCAGATAGTCTCTAGTTGCAGTAAGATGTGGTGTCAGAGAGAAGAAGGCAGACTGAGATGAGCACTTGTTTTGGAGGGCTGCTCCCAGCCATCGGTGTTGGGAGAGGGGCTCTCAGGGGTGAATGTTTAAGCCATGCACAGTTGCCTCTTTGCAGGCAATCAAAACCTTCAACCTTTTCTCCAATGTGTCTGCTGCAGCTCCACCTCCCCTTCCTCTGCAGCAGCCTCTCTGTCCCTCTGAAAAAGGCACGATGGAATTACACCAGCTCTAATCAAAGCAGCATGGGCTGAGATCAAGGCCCACTTATGTGCAATTAATGAATGTTTTCATGGTCCCTTTGAAGGGAGTACCTCAGTGACATAAAAACCAAAATGAACTTTTATCAATTTGTGATCTTCATCTTTTTACCACTCTCTATTGAGAAAATAATGCCCAAATAAAGCCCTAAAATGGACTCTTAATTACATTAAAATCAGGTTTTACTGAGTGCTTTTTAGCCTAGAGCATAATACTCAGTTCTTACAGCTGGCTCAGGAGATCAGAATTTCTAATCTCAGAGAGAATTTTCAACTTCAGTCTTCCTTCAGAACCACAGTGCCCAAAACTTAAGCATATGGGGGTGGGTTTTTGCTTCACCTGAAAAAAAAGCACAGCAATTTCTAATATAGTGGTGCAGAACAAAAGCATTTACCATCTGAATTTCCTGCAAGCTTTTACTGAAGCCATAATCCACTGTCCCAGTTTTCAGTTGGATCAATGTACTTACATACCATGGCAAATAAAGGAGCGGGAATGATCAAAAAGCACACTATAAAACAAACCATTAGTTGGCCTAATTAGAAAATTCACTTCTCTACCAAATCTCATCTGCCTCAACAGAACAAGGTTATACAACGATTTTACTAGATCAGACCAAAGGCCTGGGCTGGAATGTGCAGCACCTGAGAGTCCAACTGCAGACACAAATGCTCAGGAACAAAAAGATGCTTCAACCACAACAGCAGCACAGCCCACAAAAACCATCTCTGGGAACCTCCTCCAAGGCAGGCAGGTGCCCCAGTGGGCTCAGCCTTGGAGATGCAGCTCTGAATCTCCTGTTTCAGACACAGAAATTATGGCATCTCCTCCTGTAACTACAGTCCTTGCTAATCAATCACATTTTATGGTGTGGCCTCTGGCTCAGCTCGTAACACTGGACAGAAGCAAGAGCAGCAGTATAAAATTGTACCAATTTAACACTCCTTCCTAATTTTAAGTGGCACAGGGAGGAGGGGAAAAAAGGGAAAATAACAACAACCCCAAACTCCACCTGTACTGAGGTTTAAAACCTCTGTGCCATTCCCATTGGATGAGGAATAAAGGGAGGGAGGAAATTGTTTCTGCATTTCAAGTGGGCAAAGGTAAAAAACTAATGACTCACATGATTCATCCTTGCATGTCCTACCCTGCCAATATAAATCTAAATATATACACATATTTAACTGTACAATATTTACAAAGAAGCTTTTATAAAGCAGGCTTATTTTATCCACTGAAAATTAGCCACCCCTGCTGTAAAAACTGGATTTTTCCCCCCACTCAACATAGAAATACATCCATTCTTATAATTGTCCTTTTCTTTCAAGTCACCTAATATAAAATATCCTAGAAAACATTACAGTGCATCTGCTAAGCTGTCTCTTTAGGAATTGAGGTTTCAGTGCTTTAATGGGAAAATTGCCTGATTTAAGTAAATCATGTCACCTCCACCCAAGTAATCATATTTGTTGCAGACTTCTGCTGACCTCATCTCTCTAGCAAAAACAAAAACACATTTACATTTTCAGCTTGAGATATTTGGTTCAAATGATTTACAAATAGGTTGTAATGAAAACTAATTTTAGCATACTCCAAAGATTCTATTCAAGTTCTCTGTTGATAGTGTTCACTGGTTACTGTCACTTAAACACAAACAGCATGTTTTTGCATAAAACAAGCAGTAACTCACAAGATCATTTCTTTATAGGTTACAATATTTTGAAAAAGTTTGTTGCAGGGGAAGTAATTGAACATCTAAAAAGCTAAATGTATATGTTTTCTACAATAAGAGGTTCCAGGGTTTTTTTTATATATTGTTTTCCCCTCTGTTTCATGCAGGAAATCCTTTTGGAAGCAACTTCCCACAGCATTATCTGCATCATAACTTTTCCATGTGAAGCATTCCAAAAAAATCTAGTTAACTAGTCTTGTGAAATCTCAGGCAAGTTTTAAACAACAGAAAATAAAACCAATTCTTTTCACCCTGGTTATTTTCCCCATATAGGGGCAGGAGCCATACTGCTGCCATCGTAAGGGCTAAGTTAGAATTTCCAAGAACAGAGCACACCAAAGCTCAGGGCCCTCCAGACTATCAGCCTCAGATGTTCCCTTTCAGCTAAAACTAATTTAGTCATCATTCTTACTTTTCACTTGGTCATGGATTTTCCAGCATGCAAACACAACTTCTAACCCATAGCTAACCTTTATTTCTCTATCTCAAATCCTGATGCAAAAGAGAGAAATAGGGCAGGGGGTTGGAGGTGGAGGAAGAAATCTATGGAACTTACAAGAAATCAAAACTTTCTTGTACGGTTGTAACTTGTGTGCAATTCTAGAGACATGAGACCACAGGGACTATTCAGTAATCTAACCTGAATGCAGCAGAGATTAAAAAACTTCATTCAGCTACTTCCATTCTAAGAGCACACCTCCAGTACTGTGTGAGGAGCTACAGAGATTTATTGAAACTTGTGTAGGTCTGGAGAATTTTACATTTCTTTACAGATCTTAATAATTTCAATTTAAAAAATCTTAAAACCATATCCTTGTAATAAACAGAATATGGTTTTAAGTACTGATAAGATGAAATTGTTTGCTTAGGATTTATAATCCCCACATTTCATTTCAAATTTGAGGTACAAAAGTGAGATTTGAGGAAATCAGACACTGTTTCCCTCAACATACAGGCCAAATGAGACAGAGACCCAGTGGATTTTTTTCCATCATATTAGGAAAAATATTTTTGGATCATAATCCAATCTTTTCTTCCTTTTGAAACCTATTTTCTAGGTTAAAAAACAAACACATTTGGTGTTTCTATTATTTCACAGAGACATTGGCATACTCAGGTTTTTTATAAGACAGAAAAACTTAAATCTCTGCTATAAGAAACCTAAATCTCTGCTATAAGAAAATCATAAGGCAAAATTTACACATTGCAGCCTGTAAATTTAAAGTGAAAGGATGATGTATAACCTCCCATTTACTCATATTGACGTTTAAAATGACCTAAATAAGTAGCATAGGGTCCTTCAGAAAGGCTTCCTTTATTTAATTCTTTCTTCAGCTAAAAGGATGAAGTCTCATGCATAGTTCTAGGGGATACCATTTCTTCACACTAAGAATATTCATTAGAAGAAAAAAGGAAACTAAAAAAGAGCAACTAAGCAAAACTCAACGTTTTGCTTTAGCTTCATATCTTTTGTGCAGGGCTCTCTCCATTACAATTCCCTTTCAAGCATTTACAAAAAGATTGGCTTGTCCTGAGTTGTTACAGAAAAATCAAAAGAAGAGAGAGCATGAAAAAGCTTCCACAGGCAGTAAACATCAAGGTGATAATAGAAGCAATATAAAGGTGATAATTGACCTCAGTGGTCAATTTAGCCTAATATTCTTTCCCTGGTGCTTGCCTTTACAAATCATTTCATGTTTATAAAACTTCTCAATATGTCATAATGGAATACAATAGAAAAAACCTTCTCTTAAGTATTTCATTATCTTCCAATGAGGAATGAAATCAAAACACATCTCGGAAATTTACAATAACAACCCTAGGTCTTGTTACCTACCTGAATGTCTAAAATATCTACTAAAACAATAGTCCCACATGAATTCTGGCATTCTAACCAACAGAGAAGTTTTCATCCCATATTCCTCTCCTGGTTTACACTCTTTCCCAAATTCATTGCATAAACTTTGTTTCAGAACTCACACAACCAATATCTCATTGCACCAGGAATGAGCTAAGTTCCTTTTCAGTGTTGTTTTGCTGCATTTTTTCCCAAATTCATACAACTTTGTTTGAAATCCCCTTTTCCACAGCTTTGATCTCCTAAAAATATAGGTACAACATGGTTTCTAAAGAAGCCTTCCAAGTTTTCAGTACAATACATCACTTTTAATATACACTGTCCAATTGACTAAATTTGCCTACTGTCATTCTCTTATCCTTAAATATCCTCTCTCCTATGGATGACAGATTTTGTTACATTTTCATAGGTCCTATAAAGCCCTATCCTTAAAAGACAACATTTTAGTTACTTCACCTTTAGCAAAGAGCCTGGGTTAGCAGCTCCATAGAAAAACAAGTAACTCAGCATTCCTGTGCAGGAAGGATTTTTACTGTTTTCCAGTAAAAATCAACTACAAAAGTCAAGTATGGGATTGAAGAATGTTAATAATAATAATAATAGCAAAATTGGAAGGGATTTTAATTATCATTATACTCCACCCTCTACCATGGGGAAGATTTGGTTTTAAATTTTACACTGTCAAAATGAAAGATATATTGTTTTTGACATTATATCTGATCTGTGCTTTTAATGTTAATACTATTATTTCAGTTATATGAAGTCATCTGAAGTTCTTTTGCCATCTGCTTCAGCAGTTTTTCCTTCCCCTCTCCTTTGTGGAGTTGTCTATAGCTGCCCCTTCACAACATATTCCTGTAAAAATGACAGTGGAACTCTCCTGCTCACCCAGGACCTTGTTACTGACAATTACAATTAGTGTGTTATCAGGAGCACTGAAGGAAAAACCATGCTACAGTCCCACCATGGGTTGTTGCCTCTTCAATTGCTTATACTGTTGTTCTTGAGATCTTGTTAAAATTATACTTAATGACTGCTGTTTAGATTCGTTTATCATGAAACCTTACACACAGGTTATTCACCCATTTAGCTTGCCAACTCACTTGTTATCCTTCTTTTCCATTAACTGCCTGTTAACAGGAGTTTTGCCTGCACAAATAATTCATTTCTTACACTGGCATACCTTTATTACAGAAATATATATGTATATCACATCTATATCACACTTTTTGCTAATTTATGCCAGAAGAGTACAGTTTGTGTTTTCCCTGTTGTTTTTCTTCTCCATGTTTTCAGGATATTGGCTGATCAATTGTGTTCTGATCAATACAGAGATAAATGGAAACACGCATTTCACCAATATATGTTTATTCCTGCTGAATAGGACAGCTATTCCCTTTGAAATACTTTCAGTTTTGCTGCTTAGAGTTAAGGGGACTGTGCACAGCTTATTTTATATTCATTTTTCTAACTATTATGCACATAATTTAAAGAGAGCTGTGACTATTACTTACAAGTTGGCCTATCCATAATCATTCTGCTCCCCAAGAAGTGATTTCTCACACTCAAGCTGGTTCCACTGAGTTACTGAGTGAAGCAGAGGGGAGTGCAGAAGTCAGAGATAATACTCACCTTCATGTGCACACACTGTCACTGATGCTGTGTCCATGGCCAGGTAAAAGGTCTCTGGAGAACTGAGATTTCACAATGTGAAACCTCAAAGAAACAATCCACTAAATGAAGAATGCTTCCCCTTGGTATCTTCCGAAGTATCCAATTTTGTTTATTCTCCCTTCCCTTTACCTTTTATACATGCAAAAATGAAACAAAATCAAAGCCTCCCCAGTCAAACACACTGACCTGTTCCCTTGTAATATTTTATCTGATTCAGTAAATCCTCAGAAGTTTCTGCAACTACAAGCATGTGTGACTGTCTAGTTTATAGATAAATTATGTCTCATTTTCTTCATATTGTATATCAAAGATACTGAACACTCCTCAGCTAGAGCCAGGAACAAATTTCTGGGCATAACAAGTTCCAGGCATACACCTCTTTTCACCCATACATGCACTAGACCACCAGACACTGAACTGCTTTGAACAGATGGCACCACCTCCACTCAAGGAGCTTTGCCAATGCCAGGCTGGGTGCTGATATCACTGCAGCTCCCTTACAGCAGGCACTCACTCCAGAACTTAAATTTACTGAATGCAATATTATCATAAAAGGACTGCATGCATGCAGGCAAGGAGGGTGTATTCAGCCTCTCTCTCTTTAGTTATATATATCTATAAATAGCCACAGGGGCTAGAATTGTCTAGCTCTGAGCAGACAATAGTGCAGGGCTCCCCCTCCCAGGCTGGGGACAGAGACCCTGCCTGCTGAACTCTGGCAGTGGCACAGCTGTCCTGGCCCTTGCAGGAACAGAGTTATTCTGCTTTTACTGCTCCCATCTCCAAACAAACCACTTTGAGAACCTCGCTCACACTGAGTGCTGTTTCTGAACAAAACTGTATCAGCACAGAGGGAAGCTGCCTGAAAGCCTTCTCCTGTCCCTGATGCTGCCACAGTGAATTCTCTAGGGGCTGCAGCCTTCAGATGATTTGTCTGCAATGCCACCAAAAGCTCATGGGACAGGCAGGGCAAGGGACAGACTTTGACTCCTCACATACCAGGATGAGGAAAATCGATTCCAATGCCCGAGGGAAGAAATTACCACTAAAGAAGGTCACCAACCACTAAAAGTTGTTCCATGATCATGAAGTCTTAGAAGGAATCCTACAAAAATTAGGTAAGTGTGGAGTATGAGCTGGTAATCTATAAATAACCTGGGGTAATGTGAAAGGTAAAGAAAGAAGTTAAACTTTAAAGCAGGTAAGATTTTATGTATAGAGTTTAGGTAAGATACTCTTTGATACTAAAGGATAACTATATGTACTCTGCACAAACAGCAAAATTGATACAATGCAAAGATGATTCAAGTCAATTTGGGATTCTGCCAATGGAGTATGGAGTAACTCACTGATGAAAATGGTCCAATAGCCATTTATTGGAACCAAGAATATGCATTTTTTCCAGAAATCAGTGTGTTCATTCAAAGGCAGCCCAATTTCCTACATAATTTTTAGGGGGCCAACACTGAACCTCAGCTGAAGAAAGGCACAGTCTGTCCCAGACTCCACCATGTGCCCATGGCCTCACAAGCAGAAGAGAAACTAGCAGAGAAGCCACAACTCAAGAACTGCCAGACCTTGGTGCTTTCATTCATTATACAATATACAATATTGTATACAATACAATAGCTGTATTTAGCAGCTACACACCCAGACAAGCTAAGGAAAGCACGCTGCAGGGTGGACATTGTACCTACTCTCAAAGAGAAACTAAATATTCAGAACAAAGACCAGCAGAAGAGTGCTAGGAGCCATCTAACTGTCCCTAGCAGAGATTTAGAGAAAGTAACTCCCTGTAAAACTCAGAATCAAATGGGGAAAGCAAAACAAGAAAAGCAAGACTAATTCTATGGTAAAGTGTTAGCCCAATCATATACAATTAAACACACAGTACTGACAAATACATTATTAACTTCATAGCATTTCATGCTTTTTTTCTTTTTCCTCCTCAGGAAAAGCCCCACTTTCTGGATAATACAATCCCATGGAGAAAAAAATAGCAAAACCACAACTTGCTCATTTTCATAGTCTCAGTTTAAAATCAGCTGCAGAGAAATCAAGGTTCCAAATGCACCTCTGTATATACCAAAACAGAAAAGAAATTCATTTTGAGGCCTATTCATGACATACAAAAGCTTGGTGAAACAGAGTATGCTAAATTAATATAATTTTACATAAAAAAAATTAATAGTCTGAACAACATGAATAAAAAATAAGGATAATGAAAACAGATAAAAGAAAAACCTTTGATGCAAATGTTAAAATGAAACAAATACCCAAAACACAGCATCCACTTGAGCAACAGCAGAACTGCTGAACTACTGGCATGGTATCTGTAGTGCTTGCACAGATCCCAGCCCTTTAAAAGAGGTTGCTTGTTAGTATTTCCTCACTTTTCCTGACATCCCAGGCCACAGCATACTGAAACTGAATCATGTCATGCTCAAAGATGACAAGAGAGTGGAAGGAAAAGGACATCAGGTGCTCTCTCATTCCTTAGGGGCAGGGAAGAAACCAACAGGGAATATTGGATAAGGTCTTAGAAGCAGCTGGAGAAACACAGGGAAGCCAGTTGGAGATAGGGCTTTGTTAGGAGATTGAACAGCCTTATTAGTAGGCAAAATGTATGTTTGATTAAAACTTCTACTTTGTGTTTGGCTGGTTTTGTGTAATTTAATTATTGCAGCACTCCCCTATAGCAGCATGACAAAAACTTTGTGAGCTGTAATGAAGGACCAGCTCTGCTGCACCAAACCTGCAGAGTGACAAGCTGACAGGGAGTGGAGTAGCCTCAGAGCCTGCAGGTTAAAGTTGGCAAGAATCACAGTTTAGGGACAAATCAAGTGCAAACCAACCCCGTCCTCTCTCCTTTACAACACCTGACAACATTTAGTCATTTTAAAGACATGCTAAAACAAAGTCCCTTTGTAAGAGGGGAAGGCAAACCAGAGATGTCAACGGTACCTTAAATAAACGACAAATAGAAAATAACCTATAAAATTAACCCAACAGCCAATAAACCACATTTCAGAGCACCTTACCATGACACCTCTGAGTCTTGAACTTAAAAGAACTGCAGAAAAGTACTTTTGTCCAGATTTCAGGGAGTCGCAATATAACTTTTAAGATGTCAGTAACATCAAGGAGCATGTGATGATTTCACAGTCATCTCTATCTATATCCTCATTCAAACACAAATACAGCTTTTGCTTCCATTCATGAGCATGGTAAACATGAGGTATGAGATGGCAAACGTTGAAATTCTGTCCACTTTCAACATAATTTTTACTTGAACTGGTCTGAAAACAAATGAGGCTATCCTAAAGACAAAGCACAATATCAATATAAACTATTTGATAGGCACCATTAAAAATAATGTATTTCTTTGAACTACTTCTGTCATATTTTCCTCTAAAAGATATTTCAGCTATTAGATAAGAGGATTTCTAATTACATTCCTCTGGTTATTGTGTTATACAAATCACAAAGCCAAGTTGAGTCAAGACTGTGACCAAATGAGCAGCACAACAGCCTGTGGATTCCACGTTATTCTACTTTCCTATTAAATATTTTGGTCACTGACCATGTATAGTTTGCCTTCTCTTGGGAAATTAACTATTTTTTCCATAGCTGCTACCACCAAATGGGGTGCACAAGACATATCAAAGAAGAATTTATGCAACCAACATCCCTCTGCAGCTCTACAATTTTTTTTTGCACTATATATCACATTGAACCAGTGTCCCTGTAGTTCAGTGACAACAGAAAAACACAATCCCTAAAGCAAATACACGTTTTTGCCAATGGCTGTTCATACCCAGTTATGATTTTTGTGTTCCACTCCAGATTAGAACTGAAGCAAGCCTAAGAGTTTTCCTTGCTTCTGAGTTATATTGGGGAAACAGTACAAAAACATTATCTCTTTCTGGTGTAAGAGGGCAAATAAAAGTTCAAGAGCCTTCTCAAAGTGATAGGACATTTTTGATTATTCAGACTTCTTTTTTTAAGGCTAACTGAACTGAAACCAAGATTGAAGCCAATGCAGAAATATCTACTCAAAGACACACTGACAAAGTTATTAATCTGTTTTTAAGGTGTATGTTTTTTGTTATTGAGGCATATGATTTTTAGCATGCTCAATTAAAATATGAACCTATGTCTATTTCAACTTTTCCTATTTTAAATTCTCAATAATACATAAGAGTTATTTATTTTGAAGGAATACCAAGTTGTTATCTTAAGAAGTTCCAAAATGGTGCATTTTTGGATTTTCATAAAATACAAATTGAACTGCTTTGTAAATTATGTTGCTACATTACTATATTAGCCATATATATTAAAATTTCAAATTAAAGACTCCAAATAAAAAGTAATTTACAGATTTCTTGTTTGAACATCAATGAGGCTTTAGGACATAAAAATATGAAAGAAGATGACAGAAAATCCAGGACTTGTTCTGAATGTCTTTCAGACACTAAGAGGTTAAAACCAATCATCTATACTATCCCCTCACAGGTTAATTCATGCATAGAGGACAGAATAATCTACTCATTTGCTCTCATGCAGCAAATTAATAGACCAAGCAGCAAGAGGCATTTGCATCTTTCCAGGACTAGCAGGCTATTTGGTCAAAAGTATATATTCCTCTTGAGAAATCACCCAGATCAAAAGCACCTGATGAGAAATCCTGCGTGGCCTTACACTGTTTGCTGGTATTTTCTGCTATTTTCTGGAGATCCCTGCTTCCAGGTCAGCAAGTCCATAAGAGAACACCTCTTTTCTGGTTTTGTTTCCAGTTAAGCTCCTGTAACCTCACCTCAGAGCCCTCCCCAGGAGCAAGGGAAGCTCAAGTTGCGTAAATCACTGATTTTAAACTCCCTGACCATTTCCCATTCCTCCTCCACAAGGTGACCACCCAACCCCACAGAGCTCCCTGAGCCCAGGCAGAGAGGAGTTTTAAGCATTTTAAACCACCTAAAATAATTTTACCAACACCAATCCATTTTGTACTACAAAGAACATGGAACTGGGCATTGAATATCTCTCTCCATGCCTAGGCAGGACACAATTCTTACAAAGCACTGCAAGCATCCTCCCAGTCCTCCCTGCTGAATCCAGGATAATCACAGAATTCCTTGCTGCTCTGGAAATAACCCATCCACATGTTGTGTTCCAACTGGAATTTTGTAGCTTTTCATAAGCAAGGCCATGTCCAGCTCCTGTTTTCTCTGTCTGGCTCAATGTCATTATTTTACCACTCCCCTTCATGTCAGACCTGATTTTTACACACATCACTGACCTAAGGTATCTCAAGAGGAACCTCAACATGGCCTTCTGAAGGTCAGCCCATTCTAAAAAGCACAGGGCTCAAGAGGTGGCATTTTCCCAAATACTTTGTAATTTTTCTCTGTGCTTCACATTTCCCCATCAATACCTTACCAGATGCACAAGGCTATAGAACCATCAAAACAAAATTAAATTCAGAAGCCATTAAACTAAGCTCAGAACAAATTACTGAATATTTGTCCTCATTTACAGACATTCAATCCTAGCTTTCAATCAAAGCACTAAAAACCTTGCTGAACTTTGTGTTTACTTCGAATGAAGCAAGGTGAGCTAATCCTGTTGCCACCCATTATTATTTAGGACACTATACACAGAATTTGCAGGGGAAATTTTACAAGTTGCTTTTCAAATTTGTGGGTGATTATGCATACCTAATGCACACCTTATCTGGCAGTCATCCTGAGGCTAGAGATGTTTCATGATTTTACTCTCAATGCAATCCAAATTGTGTCCTCAACTTTGACATGCTTTTTGTTTGTGGTTCTTGGACGTTGCTCAGCTGCACCGATGCAGTTCCTCACCCTCTCTCACCCCTCAGAGGAGCTGGGGCTGCCCCATCCCTGCAGGTGTCCAAGGCCAGGCTGGGCAGGGCTGGGAGAAACCTGCTCCATGGGGAGAGGGCTCCCTGTTTGTGCCAGGGGGCTGGGACTTGGTGATCTCTAAGGTCTCTTTCAACCTTTAACACTGATTCTATAATTCTGCTTTTTTCCCCTGTTAATCCTATGCTTGTTTCAGTGCCATTCCCACTTCCACACAGCTGACCCAGTGTGACCCCTTGTAGTCTGCCAGTAACAAACAGCAGCTCACCTCTGTATCACTGCAAGCAGATAAACCACCCACCTCCAGCTCCTGTCTTTTAAAGCCCCTTTAATGCACTCGAGCACAATTCAAGTAATTTCAGATCCATAAAAGCCTCTGGAGACTGATGACATTCCTCAGGAAGATCTGGCTGACAGAGGCAGAGCCAGAGTCTATACTTACCTCTGGTAGAAATAAACAGTTTATATTTGCTTCTGTGGGCACTGAAGCTTTTCAGCCTAACTCTGACAAACACAAACCCAAAGTTATTATCTGAAAACCATCAGTGATGCTATCATCTATGAAAGGCAGTGTTTAAATACTATTTTTAATACAAAATATAAAGCAAAATATAAAGTGCTTCCTCCCAACCTTGGGATATCACATGGTTACTTCCTTGTAACCAAATTCTTGCAACAGAATAATTTGGTGATGTGCTAATTTCCTTTTTTTTATATATTTAGTATCATGACAGTTTAAAATATCAGTGGTGGCTTTATCAGAACTGTAGTATAAATTTTCAATTTAAAAAATGATGGCATTTGAAAAGCCAACTACAAAGCAATCATTTGAACAGCTTAGCTTTTCACTTACCTATATGCTGAAATAGGAAACAGAAGATGGACGAGCTGTAAGTGGGGAGACGGAGGGATGATGCATTTGCTAAACTACAAAATAAGCACATCTCAAAGAGAACACAGAGAACGAGCTCTAGAGAAATTTCATCTAAGGTCTGGTCAGGCACACTCTAGGGAACACAGCCCACCCTGTGTAAGAAATTACTACCCAGAACAAAAAAGTTATACTACACCCATACTTTTTATCTACTTAAGCCTTATTGTGCTGTCAGACTGCTCAGTTTTTAAGCAGAGATTAATCATAGCTTAGATATATTTGGTTCTACTGGGTCAGTCCAGCTCTATACTCAGAACTGTGCTTAGCACTAGTGATATTAAAGAGAAAGCTTTGTCTTTAATCTTAATTATCAGAGGTTGTGTTTTAATGTCACTGTGTGCTGCCTCAAACCAGCAGCACAGCCAGGGAAAGAAGCAGAAGTCCTGACTTATAACTGGAGAGTATTGCCAAGCAGGGCTTACAGGACAGCTCAAACTACAGTGGATATGTACTTTTGGACACTGGAAAATTAAATCTCTATGCAAACACTGAGAAACCTATCACTAGAACAATATCCAACCATGCCTGTAAAAACAGGCTACGTGTTCCCCTTCTCTTTTCAAAGTTAAAAAAGTGCTGATTTTTTTTTCCCCCCAATGTATTCATGTGAACAAGATATTTCACTCACAGATTTTACTTCAGTTCAGTCTATGCACATTTTAAATAAATTAAGATGAAATAAATCCATTTTATTGTATTACTTTGTGCCACCTCCATGAAATAACGCTCATCTTCGTATTTTGTAAGGGATATTGTTGACATGCATGAAAATGGTGCATGAAGTATAATCTTTGAGGATTGCACTGCTAGACAAATAAATCTAAGCCTATGTTTCAAGCTCAGAATGGCACTGTCTTTGATTGAAATGCCTCTGAAACATTCACTCCAATGCAGCTCTGCTGTAAAATTCATACAATTGATTACCAGGGTAGCTGTAACAAAACTAGTGACTAGTAGCTTTGTTTTCCAAACATCTGTTCATCTCTTGCAAGCATAAAACATCCTCATGAAATAAATCACATTCAATCCTTCTGTTTCAGAATGGAGAACTGCAAACTCAAAGCACAAAAAATCAGGATACAAAGGTCTGCTCACACAGGCCATGAACAGAACCAAAATTAGGTTTAATGTTTATGAAAAGTGAGAAACTCTTCTTCTGGAGGAATTTAACGCATCACATGTCTCAGTCAAATAAGTTTGAGCTATGTCATGCTTGACAGAACAGTGATATTTCTTTTCTTATTTCTTACCTACATTCCTAGACCCAGGGAAACTGCCAGGTTGATAGAATCTTAACAGGACAATGCAAAAAAGAGTAAGGTATCCTATAGGGAAAAAAATTGATTTTTCCAATACCAATGCCAAAATTTTAATGAAAAAGGTAAATGTAATCACTCAAGAAAGAAAATCAACTTTCAAGTCTTATTATCTAAACCCAAAGTTAACCAATATCCTCTTTATTTATCATTTTAAGATCAAAGCAACAAAGCTTTGCACAAAATCTCAACATTTCTGGCAGAGCAAGTAAGAAATATCTCTTCTGATGAATAAATTAAATCATATTTTGGAATAAGAATTTATAATAGTTTTCAGCTTCAACCCTAGCAGCACATTGGTAACTCCAGAAATCATCAGAGCACAGAGAGGTAATAATAACACTTAGTGAAAAGGACAAGAGTATATTTAACTGTCAGCTTCCCAATAGCTGAACCAAGAAACTCCCTTGGCATTTTCTAGCACTAGTTCCATTTCCACTTTGAGTTCTTCTTATCTCTAACAAAGAAAAATAGCTTTATGAATCAAGAATCAGCAGCTTTTCCCACAGACAGCATTCTACAACTGCCATTCACAGCAACACCAGGAGGAGCCACGTTTTCAGCTGTGATCAATGCCATTTATATTTCCTTTTATAATGACAGCACATACATTCAAGCAGGGGGACAAGTGGGCATGACCACCATATTAATCAACTTCTAGCTACAGAAGAGTTATTTGCTACAACCCTGGTGATGAGCAGGCACAGAGAAAACCTTGTACTAAAAGGGAAAAGTTACATTTAACCCAACATCTGCTTCTATTATGTCACTAGAACAAAAACAGGAACACAATTACAGCACCCAAATCAAACTCTTTGTCATAATTTACAGGCTTAAAATAGAACAATAAGAACCACAAGTTTTGTAGAGCGTTTTCATTCAAGATGAAGCAAAGACAATGAATATATCACAATTCTGATGAGAGCAACAAGCCATCAAAAACCTAAACCTAATCCTTCTTTCTAACGATACAACTTATTAGAGATACAGTTTATAAATCCAAACTTCTTACATTAGTCTCAATTTTAGTTCACTCTTTATGTTAAAAATATAGTTAATCTTCATTTCTGATCAGTTCTGCATGAAGTCACACAATGTGTGCAGTTCTTAGAAATGAAAAAAAACCTGTGAATGCTCAAAAAATACCTAGGCATGAGGTTTTTTTAAAATTAATTCTATTATTCAACATCAAGGCTTCTGATGAATGTATTAAAAATGTAAGAAAAATATTTCTGGTTACCACTCTGAGTAAAATGAGTTACCCAAATCTCCCATCACACTTCGCTCCAGGTCTACCTTAGTTTGGACTTTAGGAAGAAGGTGACATTTATTTGTACCCAGTGTTAGGAACCATCTGTTCAGAATGCAGCAGATCACAAGGGCAGTGGCAGTCACCAAGAGCATGTTACCCCCTTTTATGAGGATTTTGCCACTTCAAACACAGCAGCCCATGGTGTTTTTCTCTGCCCAATATACACAAAAGTCAGGTAAATTTAGTCAATGCTTCTCAGGCTTCCACAGAACACGTGGCTGATTAAGTGAGAGGTTCAAGCAACCAGCACTCAATTACTCAGAGAACCCCAAAGGCCACCCCACCTTTAAATGTCTGGTTCTTCGTCAAGAACTTGTGTTTATTCAGCAGCTCAAGGATTCTAAATGATTCTGACATTTTTAACACTCATGAAAAAAAGGAGGTGGACATCTTCACCTCATCACAGAACAGCTCTCCTCTGCTTTTACTGAATATGGTCCAAACTTTGATGAAAGAGTATCCTTTGCCATACAAGCATTTCCATGCAGTTGATCCAAGAATTACATACAGAGAGCAAGAAAGATTTACTTAAAAATAAACATTTTATGTCTTTCATCTTGACTCACAGGTCTATAGAATTGGCATCTATTAGAACTGAACCATCCCTGGAATTTGAGTAAGTGGCAGGCTACTCAGTGCCATACAGGAAAAAAAGAAAGCTACTTTATGAATATTAAAATAGGAGGGGGAAAACATTAAATAACCATACACAGGCAAATGGGTCTGTCTAAAGTTAGCATAATCAAAGTACTTAAGGCATTTCTTCCTCTAATAAATTTCCTCGAGCTAACACTCAAAGGCTGAAAGCAGTTGGAATCCAAAAACCTCTTTCTTTCTTTTTAAGGATCCAGTACTCAACTGCACTTCCTCAGAGCTAGGAAACACAACTGCCTGTACACCCTACAAGTTGTTGGTGCCATAGGGGATCAAGGACTCTAAGTCACTCCAAACACTGATTTCCACTCAGTTCTTTACTCCAGCCACTGTAGCCAAGTCCTGACAGCTTACACCTGCTAGTTTGGGTTTTTTGTTTTGTTTTTTTTTCCTTCTCCAAGTACATTTAATTATTGATTTTGACACCAACTGTTCCAATTTAAATTGCAGTTCAAGTTGGTCCTATATTACATCCTGGCCTAAGTCAGGAAGTTGTCATTAACTTCAACAAGGCCATAATTTCAGCCTTTTCCCTCAAGATTTCATACAGAGAACTATCATATAGCCACAAGAGTAGAGAAGAAGGCTTTTCTTTTTAGTAGCACCTGGTTAGCCAATAATTTTGGTAGTCAAATGCTGATAGTCCATGGCACGTGCACCTATATCTGTCTAAATTTAACACCTATCACAAGTCTCCTGAGCCCAGTTTTAAAAGCCAACAAAACTTCATAAGTCAGTTGGACACTTTTCATAACTTTCACCATGAACACTTTGCTTAATGTCTATAATGTGCACTGGGAACAAAATGTGCATCATCTGCAGTGATTTTATTTACTCCTTTATATTTATATGGCAAATGTGAACTCTTTTATTATATTGCAGCCTTGCAAAGCATGTTATCATATTTCATTATCCAACACATAGGCAAATGTGGCTTATGAACAATGCTCTCTTATTTCAATGAATTCTGAATATCTAGCATAAAATTGTCAACATTATAAAATAACGTAAAAGTAACTGCAAATGCCTACTACAAAGGAATGGAGTTTAGCACTCACATTTTCCTTCTAAAGTTTGTCAATGAGAACTTAATATATTTCAAGGAAAGTGTACTTCCATTATGTCATTAGACTTTATTACCCAAATAGTCAAAAAAATGGAGGAGTAGCAATCCACTGATGTAGCTATGGTCCAATTAACTTTCATATTTGAATAATGGATTCCAATAATTCTGATTTCAAAAGCTATAGAATGACTGTATTTTAAATAACTTATTTCTCTGAAGTAAGCACTAAATGTTTGTGTTCTTTCAAGTTCTTTTCCAATTTTAAAAGTTACACACAAGAGAACAGCAAAAAATTCTATAGTTATATTGACTTAAGGTTGGAGTTTTGCAATTTGTTTTCAAATCTTCAGTTACAAGACAGAAATGCAGATTATCACAATCTGCTATTATAAAAATGATTCAAAAGGTTATGGAAAACAGATATAAAATAAAAAGTTACCAAAGAAAAAATACTTTCCTACACAGGTTTAAAATGTAACATTGCAATGTAGTTTAGAGGTTACCATCCCTACCTTTGGGAGATCGACTCAAATCCATCAATCCTGGTCTCACTCAAAAAACTCTTGAACATCCTAATCCCAGTAGTTGTGACTGTTGTCTCCCCTCAATATTTTTCTTGTTTACTTCAGCAAGAACCAGACTAGACCTTTTCATTTTGTGTCCCCCCCACCAGCCAGAGTTCTCATCACTTACAACAATAACAGCATTTTTCATAAAGTCCCTATTTGTAGAATTCTAAAGCAGTAATCAATTATTGTGATCCTCATATTTATGAAAAAGAAATTAAATAAAATAAGAAATGAATCTGTAGAAAACAGATTGATATTACATAGCCCTAAACACTCAAGAGTGCTCAGCCTCTATGATCTTGAGTGACATTTTGTATGTAGGCCACAGTTTCACAGTTCGAGTCATGTGTAAAATATAAAAAAGATAAGTACCATGTGAGCAGAACTAATGGGAGAAAGATACAATTATTGAAGTGAGATGAGGAAAAATATTCACATGAAATATCTGTACTGAATGAATTTGGAAATAATATTTCAAATCTACAATTTAGCAAAAAAATTTCAAGTATTTATTCTAGGATAATGAATTTCTTGAGAGAGACTATTTTATTAATAATGGATGTTCAGATGGAATCAGATACAGTAGGTGGAAATAACACAGAATCATGTCTTGTCAAATGTGTGATTAATTTTGCACTACAAGTATTGATTTGACAGAACACCTCTTTTTTTTTTACCTGTTCATAGCCATTTAAGCGTAATGGACTTCTTTATTATCCAAATGTTATTCCTTTGTTTAAGCTTTTCATTTGAAAGCACTTTGATGCATTTATAGCTAGTTACCAATTCTCTGGATCTTTATATGTGCATTATGTTCTAAGTTTACTCCTCCTCTTTTCAAGTCTATTAGCGTCAATTAGGCTTGCAAGGACATGCAAGCCTGACAGGCAAACTTTGATAAAATGCTTGGGCTGATCAACCAAACAAAGACAACACTGCAACATTTGTTTCCAATAAATGATTGCATTTAATAAACACTTCCTTGAATTTTGCTCTTTTTCCTTTACCATATTGGTGCATATAATTACTTTTATTAACATCGTAAAAGTACCATGCATTGTGATGTACACATCACTTAAGTATCATTAATAGTTTGCATACACTGTGAGTTAAAGAAATGGTTGGATTTAGGAATAAACTGAACCTTTTAGAGCACAGACAATCGAGCCACATTTCAATACACAGCAGAACAGCACAGACTTGCTCCTGCCCAAGCACCTGTATCAGCAGAGGAAAATGGCTTGGCAGTATTTTGTGCTCACATTATACCCTGCAATCATTCCAGAGAAACCGAATTTTCACCTCTCAGCTCACATCTTTCTTCCTACATTAAAATAAAAAAATCTGAAACAGTTTCCCCTACTTTTACTAAGGCTACAATAGTATCTTACTTCACAGATAAACCCATTAATTCCTCAGTAGGAGCATGCTGGAACACACCTAACACTTCATTTGGTTCTACCTACTTACAGTTACCATCCCTCAGGTGAACAATTTCCATCCACCTTTCAGAAATGACAAACAAAGTGAAGAAGAAATATTTGTGAAAGTGTCAGAATCAGATCCTGAATTTATGGAGCTCTGGGGATAATTGGTAACCAGGTAAATGTTAACCAGAAACTCCAGCTGCCCTGAATTTGAAAATACTGCCAAGTAGATGGGAATTCCAGCTGCAAAACATCCTTTAAAAATAAACACATAAACACTCCAAAATAACATCCATTTCTTTGTAGGAAATTAAATAACCCTTTGTGTGAAAATTTGCTAATTTGTTTTCAAATTTAAAAAAGTAACTGGCTCTGAAAGACATTTTAATACCCGATTTCTGCAGTTCACAATTTTTCATTCCACTTCTATAATGATGGAGAAAAATAAATTCAGATGCACCACTTTTAATATCTGGCATTCCTACAGCTCCAAATTTCCAACACCAAAACAGCATTACCTACAGTAACTTGTTGCCTTGGTATGTTCACTGCTTTTTCAAAAATAATATTGTATTGGAGCATTAATTCCTGATATAACTAAACAACAGCACTGCTCCTGAAACCACATTTTGAAAACCTAAGACCTAATACATTTTAAATATTCATTGGGCAGTTTTTAGCAGCATGCCAGTCACAGGGCAACATTTCTTTACAAATGTATGATATTCTACATTATTTTGATTTTCTAAATTGGAATATATCTCCTGTTCAATTGGTAATAAATACAATTCAGAGATATAAGCAGAGGAAGATAAGTGGCAAGTCTTACACATCCAGTGCCACAACAAAAGATTTTTGCAGCTCCACAATACAGATATTTTAGGTAACAATCAGGTGAGTGGACCTACTGCAGTAAACTGGAAATTTAGCTGAAAACAGATATGGGATTATAATACCACTATAGCACATCCAGCTGTTTTTTACTGGTATTAACAAAGAAGGATGCCAAAGAGTTGCTTGAGGTGACAAACTATTGGCCATATTAGACTTGATCCATACCACAACTTAGATTATAGCTTTTCTTTTCAATTTCTTTCAAATTTTAGTCCTTTTTAAGCTTTAAATAAAAATTTCAGTAGCAGCACATTCACATTAATAGGCTTGTACATAATAGGCTTCCATATTATTTTTCAACTACTGAAAATTATTCTGAAATTCTAGAATTAATTGTAAGACAGTCAAATATAGAGTGAGATTGCATAGAGAGAGCAGAGTTTACCACTTTATTAAAATTGTGATCGTTCACATAAAGACTCAACCAGGTCACATATTAATAATTATCACTGACAATCTTTAACATCAGACTAAACCCACAAGTGAAGCAATATTACATCTCTCTCTCTCATTTATCTTTACTGCTTATGGCCCCTCTGTGGTCAGCATGCTGTGAGCTTCGTGGACATTTAATTATGAACACATCATAAATGTGGCTGACAAGGCAGAAGCTGGGTTCAGATGCTCCTGGGATGAGGAAACATCGTTGAAACCACTTAGACTTGCAGTACCTTCATTCTGTTACAATAAACAGTGCTCTGCCTTACCATACACACACTGAATAGAAAGCTCCCTCCCTTTCTCATTACACATTTTCATTTCATCCAATGGTACAGTGAAAATATGAGAAGGGATTGTTCATGAGCCTTTAAAAATACACTATCTACCTCTCACTAGTCACTTTACAATGGTGTAATACCAGTGTAACAAGGACCAAACGCTGAATTTTGCTACCAGTGCCACACAGATTCCTGGGAAAAGGGAAAGAAATGCTATACCTGGGTAATATCTCTGTGAAGCATTTTGGCTGTGCTAGGAAAAAGGACAGACACCTCAGAGAGAGCTCAGGCAAGAGAAGAGCAGCAGATACAATTTTTGCTATGAGTACCAAAAATTATTACTTCTCCCTGTAAATTCCTGGATATCAGCAGATACAGACTAATCTGGCCTGATGGTTTTGACTGCTGAAAAAATTCTGATACATCATTTGCTCTAATAAAGAAACAAACAAACAAAACACACACCACACACCCCCAGGAATTTTCCAAGAATCAAGCGCAGCGGCTCCCAAATATTACAGATCTGAAATTAAAATTTGTCAACATAATTATGTGAACATTTTGTCTTGAAAACACCCACAGTAAGCAAGACCAAGCCATGCAGATTTGTTATAAATAAAATAGGAAGTCCTGGATAAAGAGATTTATCTACTCCACTGCCAAACTGGCATAAAATAAGCTCAAGATCAGAACTAGGACAATGTTCTTTCAGAAAGAAGGTTATATTCTGAACCAATATTGACCACAAAGCTGTTAAAAGCAGGACAAAGATGTTACCTTTAGGTGATTTTTTTTTTCTTTTTGTGGAATAATGTTCATAAAGCTAAGAATTAATATGTGAACAAAGCGTAAATTTTGCAAGCCACCCTGATGCTTAAACACCTAAGTAAGAAAAAAATGTGCATGCAAAAAACGAACCAGTGCCATGTTTCAAAGGAACTGTCCTCTGTACTGCTGAGGTACATATTTCTATACCTCCCCAACAGACTAGAAATAGAAAAGACAAAGCATATAATAAAGCCAAGCACAATGAAAGAGCTCTGAAGAGAGAGCTGAAAAGTAGCTATCATGTTGGCAGATAAATTCTACACACAATTATTCATTCCTAGCCTCTTGACATGTAGATTAATGAGTTTGATAACCCAGGCTTCTAAGAAGTAGATTCAACTCTGTTTCACTAGCTTTCTCCTCCTCTTCTAACTGCAAACAACACTTTGGTCTATTGAGGGGGGAGAAAAAACTCAAATCGATACATTTGCACTGGTCATCAACATTTTGCAATTGAAGTCCTATGTCAAAATATGATATCTGCTGTGGGACAGGGCTCTTTACTGGCCCTGTCAGGAATTCACAGGGGCTCATGTGATCACTGGAGGGAGGAGTTCTTGCTTCAGCAGCCTCTGCGTCCATGCCAAGTTCAAAGTCATATAGTAGCCAAGCCAAAAAAATAAAAAAGGAAAAACCACAACAGCTATTCTCATAGTTATAATGACCCTGTACTCACTGCAATGTGTTCTGTACATAAAATTTTCCATTTCCTCCCTGAGGCCAAATGACCTTTTGTCGACACTTTGCTTAATGTTCACTGATCAAAGTGGATTTTAAAGCAAGTGCTGTATCAGATTCCAGGGACAATGAGTGTACAAGGGGTTGTGTTTGCCTTAAACCACTGCACAGTGATGCACACTTAGGGGGGACACAACATGGTTAATGATTTACTGATTTATTCTCTATCGGGGCAACTCTTGCAGAGTGGAAATGTTTCATTCTTGATTGGTGAGCAGCTTTGAGTCCTTTTTTTCATCTCAAATGTTATGAGTTCAAATTCTCTTGAGTAATAACAGTCATACTCAGCTGCTTAGGATTTAGCAGGAGGCTTAAAGGACGGGGACAGGATGCGCATTTGCTTGATGTTACCCCCTTTTCCCAGTTAATCACAAGGTGAAAAGTAGTCTTTGGCTCTTAAAAACAAAGAAAGCCTGTGCTGCAAGATTATTACTTAGATAATCACAATTTCAGAGACCTGTCTAGTGTAATTATAACATTTTTCTTATTATCAGCAACTAGAAAGGAAATCAAGATTACAGTGGGCAGTCAATGCCTGCTAATGGGCTCATCCAGAGGGAGGGAGGAAATTGCAGAACTGGACAATCCCAGAACTGGACACAGGCTATGCCAGAGTAGTGACACCAAAACAAGTGACATTCCATAGCATTCAGCAGGCACAGACTGATAGCTTTCACAGCCCACAACAGATATTCCTGCTGAAAACACTGTAAGAGTTACTAATTTTTTTTCCTCTCTCTGCATGGCTCTCTAATGATCTGGGTAAGTAATCAATGCGTTTGAACAATTTTGTGCTAATAGCAATACAACATTTTTTCACCTATTCTTGAAAGTAGGTTGGATTACTGGACTTGATTTGTTATTATCTTTACCTTATTCAGGAAGAACTAAGTTGCAATTGCAAATTTTTGTTTTAAGAAAAACTTTTTCTTTAAATATTGTGTCAACCTGAGTGTTTAAATTTAAATGTATTTGCTCTGGATGTTTTGGCTGACTAATTTGGTTACAATTTTGGTGGGGGCTCTTTTTGCTAAGAAAAAACCCAAAGTAAAACCAAACAAATTTAATTTTTTTTTTAAGTGCTTTATTGTAAGATGAGATACCTGGCACTCACAGGGATGAAAGGCATGCTCCAGTAATATCTTGCATTTTATCTACAAGCTTTATGATCTTGCAGCATGAGGCACACCCCCTCACACATCCCAACTGTAAATCTACTGCATGAGAGGTTATTTAGAGATACAAATTACTGTTATGCACAATCTCCTTTGTAATCAAATATATCTTCAGTTTAGCATTCACTTTAGAAAGGCCTCATTCCTCTGATGCTCTTAAAGCCAACCTACTGAAACAAGTTCTGGAAGGAGAGTGTTATTCTTCAAAGTAAATCATAAGCAGGAAAGGCTTTTTCTGAAAGATCTTACAAATAGCTCATGCTGATGTTTCCAAATATTAATTCTCAGAAATATTGACACTAAGTGAACCCTATATGTATCTAATATATTGAGCAATTGTCATGCAGACCTATCCTTCCCTCTGCAGCAGCTCAGGATCTGCATGCAGCCAGAGTATCTAATCTCCAAGCATCTAATCTTCAAGGACAGACATTTCTGCAGATTGAGGGCAGAGGAACCAACAGGGATAAAATATAAGGCTATTTATGAGGATGACTGTATACAGAAATCTGTTTTTTCTGCACCTCCCGAAACTCTGAATCTGAGATTTAGCCCAATAATTTCAGTTACGGGTTTGTGAGAAGGGCAGGGGCTTTAAGTAGAAGTTGGGTTTTCAAGATCAGCCCAGTTCCTTCCATTTGCCACTCCTATTGAGCTGCAGATTTCTCTCAAGCCAGGATGAGCATTATGAATCCATATTCCACCATCACATTGGCACATTCTCCTCAGACACTGCTCCAAACCCCTCCAGCAGTTTCCTGCCAATGCTGATACGGAGCAGCACAGCCACCATTCTCTAGACCTGTTATTCAGCAGCAAAAGGTGAAGAGCTCAAACCACTACAGCCACAGGCATTCTAAAGACAGATTTGCAAAACACCAACTTTGCTATCACTGGGATATCAGCAGCACTGAAATTCTCAAAACCAACACAAACAGCCTGTGCACAATGGTGACGCACCACTGTTTGTATCTACAGTCTTCAACAAGTATGCACAGTCTATGAGATCAATCTTGCTTTAGATCTACAAGTCATTAGAAATCATTAAAGCATTTCAGTGGAGATTACAGAGGAAACAACAGCATTAGTGAAGATATACACAAGTTTGTTAACTGGGAATTTAATTGTATTGTGGAATAGCTTTGTGGTTTCATTGAGATTAACAGCCACCAAGACTGATTTCTGCTCAAGTATGTCAGGCATCTTCTTCCCTAATGCTGTAAAAATAGGTGGAAATGCTCAGTGCCAACAAAAAGTACTTGGGGAATTCTCATTTTACCAGAACAGTGTTGGGTATGACTGGTCCCATACGATGGAGAGAAAAAAATGCTCAGTGACTACAGAAGCAAAATAATCTTCTATGTTATGCTGACTTTAGCACAAGCTAGCACACGAATCACTTTTAATTTGCAAACTGGTGGTCAGTTTATCATATGCATATATTTTAGTCCAGTCAAAGGGAGTGTATTAGTCATACCTTAACAGCTTCTCTGTGTATATAGAATTTTGTATTTAAAGAACAGCTGGGGCTCAAGACCTGGAAGTCCTCTTTGTGTAGTGGCTGTTACATTGATAGACACTGAGAACTGAACAGCAGAAATTATTTTTGCAGCCAAATTGATATGCAAGTGCACATCTGAGCACATTTCTCTCTAATTATCTGTTCTCAGGCACAAAACAAGCAGTTAGAGCAGAAAATACACAGGTATTTATTTCATGTTGCTCTTGCCCAGAAATTTGTATGCAAAAATGGAGATCAAATTGTCAGAAAGAGAATCAAGTCTCAAGCCCACTAAAAATATGCCCCAAAGTGCCTTGCCCATGTGAATTTTGAAACTCACATTTTAGGAAAGACAGAGAAGGAGAAGAAGTAGCTGCTCACAGGACTACCAGAGGCACTGAGATTGGCTGCCAAGGAGCATAAATGTAACTTCAGACTCCTTCACCACAGCCACTCAACTTTCTTGGCAGACATGCATTTTCTACACTCCTTCTGGGGATATAATGCAGTATCTTGGATACGTGCATGTGGTAACAGATGGTAGATGCCAATTGGTTTAGTGGCAAATATTGCATACACTTCAAAATACCTCAGGACTCTGAAGCTGTAAGTTAGAACTCCTGGACAGAGAAATTTAAAATCAACACTTTAAGGAGGATAATGTAAGCTGCATGCAGCTCAAGATGTGCATCTCTCAGATGAGATAATTCTTCATTGTTACTACAGAGGATTTTTTTTCTAATAAAGATTTGTTCTGCAACTTTCACTAAAAAAAAAAAAAAAAATCACCTTTGGCTACCTTGGAGTACATTGAGCCCCATGGACTGCCTGTACAGGGATCTTTCCACTGTGCTAATTTCAGTGCAGTGCATGTTATGTCTAAATCACTTATTGCCATACAGCCGAGATCTTCAGGTTCTTTAACAAAGGACACAGAGTCCACCAGCTCTTACAGAGCTCTGCAGCACCTCAGCTAGAGTTCTTCTGGAATCTCTAAAGAAATCTCTCTACTGCTGTGCCAAATGCAGCATAGACACATGAAAGTATAGAGGGCCAGCAGCAGCAAAATCCTGATTCCAGTACCGCTTCCAAAAATTAATCACTGACACGCTGCTGTCACAGCAGTGCAAAACTTCTACTTTCTTCTCTTATTTAAAAACAACAAGTCTTATTTAAAAACAATAAGTGCTGCTTCTTCCACAAAGCACAGGGGCACGTTGAGAGAAAGCCCAAACTACTGAGCAACAGATCGAACAAATGCCTGGGCACTTTTAACCCGAGGTGGATTCGTGTGATGTATTTGTGTACCACAACAGAGATCCACAAAAGGAATCTGCTCCTGCAACAGCCCAACAGACAAAGACAACGTAAATGAATGCAACGTAATCCTAACTAATTTGAAAATAAAAGAATTCATCCAAATTTGAACAACCAGCCTTTACTGTTGCGTCCACCCAATCTCAATGAAATGTTGCAAGTACTGGTTTGAAAAACTGCATCAGTACAGAAGAAATAACATATTTTAGTTAAAGTACCAAGCCTGATGATTAAGGAGTGAGTGCTCCCTCTTCCCCCTCTCCCCAGCCCTCCACTCACACCCCCCACCACCAGATTCACAGGATTAATATGAGACTGGCTTGAGGGTTTTAGCAGTAACTGCTGCAAAACAAGTTCTGATTGGTTGATTCAGAAATTGGGATTCTGGGCAGTGTTTTATAAAAGGATAATGTATCTTTAAGCCTAGGTGCCCTTCAGGGAAATGTATTGGATAAATGTCTTCTGAAAAGCCTGTAAATATTCCATCGCCTCACTGTCATTACTACCATGAAATGATAATGAAGCATGAAAGAAATATAATTCCATATTCAGATGACAGCATTAGCCTTCATAAGCAAACTGAAATATTTATTAGTAAAATGTTCGGTATCTACGCCTGTAATCTAAAAAAAGGACAAAAATGTTTTATAATAAAAAAGAGATTGAATGCAGAGGTAAAATCTGGTTGGCTGATTTTATTGCTTATTATTAAATCCAGGCAAAACAATTATTTTTTTCTTTTCATTAGTAAGGCACCCAAATTAAAACTATGCCCTCAGGCTGTGAGGTTTACAGTAGTGATTAAAAACAAGAAATTGTGATGCATGGGGTTTTTGACAATGGCATAATCAAATTCATTCATATTGTTCAATCTTTCACTGACAAATATTTTTACAGTGAAATATACCAAACAAAGAAGCACATACAAGTACTATCAATACAGAGAAATTAGGAAGACTTCTTGTTATTGCAGAAGAGAACAGATACAATGTTTCTATAATCTTGAATACAAACATTATAGTGTAGTTAATTAGGGTAATTATTGCCTAAATTGTGCTTAATTGTTTTATACTGAAAAGGATTTCTGAAAGAAGCCTTTTGGATTTCTACAAGGCACAGAAGTGAACACACTGCAGCTTAAGTATTTAGATGTAATTTCCTAAGTTTGATTGCATTTCCTATAAGTCAGAAAATACATCCTGAAGCAGGCTGGGACAGAGATAAACACGAGCCACGCGCCTTGACCTCTGTTTCACCTTATTGAAAAAGAGGCGTAAAATACTCATTTAGTACACTAGCATCAGAGAGCATTCACACACTCTAAGCACATTCTTTATAAAAAAAGGTCTTTGAAGTGAATGAAAAATTAGAAATTCAAGTGACCACGATCAATTCTGAAACACTGCACAAAATTAATTACAGTTTTGCATCAGAAGCAAGAATGTAGATTTCAGACAGTCTGTGTCATTTGTCTCACGCTGTACAATATACAAGGCGATTAAAAAGCCAAATCTGTTCCCACCCCCCAAGTCTAAGGCCTATCAGAGGCTGTGAAGTACAAATGATTAACTCCAAATTATTCAAGGGATTGTACAGACGCTTCAACTTGAATGAAATTTGCGGCAAGTCACAGGAGCTACGGAGGGGCAGATTTGCTGCTCTTTATCAAAATCTGGTCTGACTATCGCTGACAGAATCCAGATAAATTGCACAGTAATCTAGCAGTGGCTGTGGAAAGCTTGCTCTGCAAAATCCAAATCTCTAATTTCTATCTGTTTTTAATTGCTTGACTTAAATTTGCATTTTTATACAATTGGCTTAAAGGATTTATTCTGTTCTTTAGGCTACTCTAATAAAATCGGGTCCCATTTTGCATGGTATCTCAGAAACCTACTTACATTAAATAAGCATGCTGTACTACAAAAATATTTACTGTAGCAGAAAAAGATTCCTTTTTATGTCATGTTCAGAATTAGGTAAAGAACACATGTGTGAGGAAGCTCATTTTAAGCTCCCCTATGAAAACATACCTGAGAATGAACAGGATGGCATAGCTAAGAAAAGTGGGGTGAAAAGTAGATTCAATGCTTATCCTGATTCTCTCCAGGATAAACTGGGAGGAGTTCCAGCCTCATTGATGGAGCTGCTGGTATCAGCCAGTTCATATCCTTATTGACAAGTTAATGTCACCCTCCTAGATCTGAGAGCAGCTTACCCCAAACAAACATTACAGAACACGAGCAGCCCCTGGCTGAGTGACATCCCTCAGCCATGCTCCAGCCAAGTACCTGAAATCAAACACCTGAACGCTGGCATTCCAGCAGGATAACCAAGGCCAAACTGCCAAGGTCTCTAAAATATTACACTTCTAATCACTTTTCATCTGCATCTAGAACTGTCTAATGCAAGAGATTGAGACTATTTCAAACACACCTTTTAACTTTCTAGTCAAGTTTTGCCAAAAAACTTGTCTTATTTTACATGGGTTTTTTTACATGTATATATATGGCCAAAGGCCACTTTATTCTTTTGACTTAATTTGAATATCATTAGTCAAAAAATATATACATTTCAGTGCAGTTTAACCTAATTCAATAGAAACAAGGCCTTATATCCTTACAGGTTGAATTCAAATACATAAGAGAAAAACAAGAACATGCAACCAACATAAACAACAAAAAAACCCCACTACCTGTATTTATCTACAAGTTCCAAGAAGGATGTATTGATTCTCTTTCCTTCCAAGTGAGTGTGAGCAAGACAGCACCAAACAGCTCCTGTACCACAAGAACAAACACAATCTGACCCAAACCATAATCAGGACTTGGTCCTACATGTATTCTCCATGAACACCAGCACTGCTGGAACTTAGTTACATTCCAGCCTGGAGGGCAGCTGCTCCATTCTTTTTTTCAGTGGATAACATGTCCAGGATCCATACTTAGAAAGGAAATCCATGGGGGATTCCCAATGGACTAGGAAGAAAAGCCAGCTATTGAACTGGCCACGCCCATATCAAATTCCAGAGGTAAACAGCCCCCACAGGTGGCAATTCTAACCCTGGCTCTTGTGCAGATAAATCTATAAAGATTCAAGGAAATGTTATTCAAACATTGATATTCCTCTCTTCAAATCAGTGCAGTTCCTCTGGCATGAACAAAAGGCACCTTCAGCAGCAAGAGATCAAACCCTCTTCACGACAGAACCGTTCCAGCCAGCTCTCCAGAAAAAGGGACAGAAAGGTGGAATGATGGCACTTCTGAGACTCAGTGTCCCCAGCAGGCCTCAGGTGTGAAATCTGTCTGTAACTGTTTAATGAAGCACCACAAGCACCAGGACAATCAATTGCTCCACTGCAAGATCCAGAGGAATTTTATTCTGATGCTCTTGCTAATGTCCTCTGTCGAGTTGTATAGGGGGAGCATCATTACTTCTTGCAAGAAAACCAAGCTAAGTGCTAGAAACCACTGCTGAAATGGCAAATTTAAGAGAGGATGACAAAACTGTGTCAACCTGATGTGAAACCCGAAGTCAGCATAACACAAAGTCAGCATACAATCAGTTCTTGTAGCAGAACGAAAACAACTGTCCACAGCCCAACTATGTCACGCCTGTATTTTATCAGAAACCTCCCCGCTCATTCTCACAAATTACTGTTGGGAAGCTCACTTTTTCTGAGTGAATAAGATATGAGAACAAATGTCTCAAGTTAGAAAAGAAAAACAAAGGCTGAAAAACATTCAGGAACTCTAAACTAATTTTATTACAATTGCATCAAATACCGACCAGTGGATTCCTTCCTCCTTGAGCATTCCCTCTAGCACCAGAAATTACACCATACATGCTGCCAGGCATGCTTGAACTTTTTAAAACACACGTAGAATAATCAAAACTCAGAGTACATCTGACATACTATTCAAGCTTTCTCAAGTCTTCTGACAATTCTCCTATTATTTTTTGGTACTCTTTCCCTCTATTACTATGTTTTTATAAGGTAATTTATATAAATCTTCTGTACAATTACAGATAAAAAAATCCATTTAACTGTTGAGTGCATTTTATATGAGTTCCACAATGATACATAATTTTCTAGCAACAAATTTCATATTCACCTTTAGATGTTAGAATAAAGGAAGACCTCCAAGGTTTTAGCACAAGTCTTCATAAAAAATACATTTGTATTTTTTCCTTCTTTCAGAGGTTTTGAATTTTATGTTTCATTTCCAGATGAAGTTAGTTATTCTAAAGTATCCCTCCCTCTTCCTATTTCTCATCTTTGATTCCTCTGAATGGCTATACTGTCAAACATCAGGAGTGAAGAGATCTGTTTGGTGAAGCAGAATTCCCTAAAGCTGATTCCTGCCAATGTGAGTCAGTGTCCACTGTACTCGATATATTTTTGTCAGCTAAACAATAGTGCTATGAACTGTGTCTTTTCTATAGGATTTAATTCCACTGCCATGTCAAACTAACATTCATATCTCACAGCGAGTTCATTTTAAATAAACAAATAAATATTTCCTTCAGCCACTCTACAGCTGCTTCTTTCCAATGAATACATTCCAGTTTTCAAGGCTGCTCTGAAGGATGATCCAACGCTGCTTTACATTTTTAAGTGAGGTAAAAATTGCTCTAGCAATTTGTAAGTCCAAATTTGCAACAATCCAACCTCCAGTTCCAGAGCTCCACCTCCCCATCAGCTCTGTGCTTTGCCCCTCCTGGGCAAAGCAGGAAACAGCCCATACCTGGATCACTCATACTACTTCCACTGATTTCAATGGCATAATTAAAGATATATACTTTTCTTATTTTAAAAATTGGGATTAATTCACTCTACTAATTAGAAAACCTTAATTAAAAGTCTGTAAGACCTCACATATTTTAAAAGTAAAGCAACTGTCTACTTAGAGCTGTGGAAATTTTTTCACTGAACAAAAATAAAATTAAAGCATGATTGAGGCAGAACTGTCCAGTAACAGAAGATCTAAACATCGAGGATATTGATGCAAAAACTTATTTTATAGCAAAAAAATACAAATGTTGAAAGTAGAGAGGACTCATATAGAGCTTTAAGCAACACATCAAAAATATTTAATCTTGCCTGCCCCATTCTATCATTGCAAAAACAGCTAAATCCAGGTACTAATTCCAGCTAAGGCAAAGTCCTAAGGTCAACTGCAGCCTTTAATTTGTTCCTTTTAGGAACTTATGTTACTCCTGAAAACCAAGCTTGTAATCAGAAAGGGTTTGGTGCATTCACCAGCATGTTTCACCAACTTTGTCCCAGATATGCCAAACCAGATATTCCAAATTTCTAACATAAGCTGACAGTCAATTTGACCAAATTTGTTTGCTGCACTCGACAGATTATTCAAACTCATCAGTACAGCAAAACTTAGGAACATGAGCTGCTTCAGACTGCCAAACCCTCAGATACACACATCTTTAGATTTACACAAGTGAATCAAAAACAGCTGCATCCACTGCTATAAAAATCAAGAGTTACCAAAATAAACCCCAAAAGACTGAATGCCACAAGTATCACCCACCAAAGGAGGAGGAAGAGTAGAGGAAGTGTTTGAGAAAAACAGTGACCCCCTGCAGCCCAAAAGGACAGGTAAATACTTCACACAGCCATATACATACAAGAGTATACACTTCTTCTCTAAGTGTGATTTATTTTTTTCCTTCCTGGAGTGCTTAGCTGAAGTTCCAGCAGGCTCTTTCTTTTAGAAGCATGCTCTGATGACAGAATTACTCTGCTGCAGTTCTGTTTATCTACAAGGAGCACAGAAGTCTTTATTCTTAGCTCCCATCTCTGGTCTAACTGTAGCAAAGCTCAGAATTGCTTTTTCAGCATCTCTCAGTCAGATTCAACTCCATCCTTTGGCTTTTTGGTCCCCGTGGTTGTGCTGCCTCCTTGGATGTCAGCCAGTCCCCCCAAATCCTGCACACTCCCAGAGAGCAGCCACACCCAGAGTCCCCCAAATCCCCGAGGTCACAGCAGGGACAAGTCCCTCTGCTTGGGATGAGTCTTGCTCTTAGCTCAGCCATGTGCTCTAGAAAGAAACATGCAGGTTTTTACAATCAACTGAAGTATCTGTCTAGCACTGAAGCCCAACAGCATTCTACAATCAAGCAAATTATAAAACACAGAACTTTTAACATGCTTTCCATGCCAAACTTCTGGGGAAGTGACATAACTCTGTCTGAAACCTTCAACTATACCTTAAGGGGTCCCAAAAATTTTGCATAAATTTTAGCCAGTGTGCAAGGATTAACAGAAGGAAGCTAAAGAGTGTCCAAATTCACAATTACAAGAAAGCTGGTCTTGTGCTGTAATTAAAAGTTTGAAGTAAGTTTTTAAAGTGGTGGAGACAATAAAAAGTGCATTAAATACATGTCACGATGAAGAATAGACAGTTTCATTTAATATTTTAGCACCCCCTCTCATAAAACGACTATTTTATTATTTATAACATGGATGTATTTTCAAAACATGTTTAATAACCCTGTACGTGGAGTTCCACTTTATATCCCAACCTATAAACCAGCAGTTTAACCCCAAGAAATTACATAAATAGTTTGGAATATGAAAAATAACATGGATTACCTGAATGAATTTATCCTTGAAAATATACCAGACACAGTAGAGAGATTTTAAATAAATAAGCAAGTGAAAAAAAAATCAAAAATAAACAAGAAGGGAAAAAAGTAAAATAATGAAGAGTAGAGTTTTTGGGGAAAAAGAGCAGGAAAAAAAAATCATAATCCTTAAACAGATAGAACAGAACACAAAGTATCTTTTTTACCTCAAAACAATTATTTCTTCATTTGGGTTTTAAATTTATTTGTTTTGTTTTGGGGTTGTTTTGTTAGTTTGAGCTAGCATCTCAGTTTTCTCAAACAAAATATTTCAAGAAGTTTTGGACACATTTTTGCCCACTCTGATGCAGTCCCTCTAAGCTCTTGTTTCTATGACTGAGATTTATGAGCAGGTCACTGTTTAGAACAAAAGGTTCAAATAAGCTGCAGTAAACAGAGTGACCTAAAATCTCATCTTGGGCATGAACATTTAAGCAACAGTAAGGGAAGGAAAGGGACAGTGCCTTCACACAGGATGAGATGGAAGTGCTCCATGGCCAGAATGCAAGATAATGTACAAATCAAAAGTTTTTTTCCTTACCTATGTGAAATACTGTACTTGTTGAACCTGACTTCCCCATCCCCACAAGAAATTTCACATTCTGTATTCTGAACTGCCTGCCCAGTGACCTCCAAAAGGAGAGATTTCACACCTGCAATCCAATTCACCAGTGATGAAAGCCTCAATAGGACAGTGAAGGCGAGGAGCAGAAGTTATAGCTCTATCTCTGAGAAGACAAACACTGCTTGTCAATGCCACCTAAGAGCTCAATATCACACAGGGAGCCTGCAGAAGCCCTGCACTGCAAACTGATTTGTGCCACTAAGTGGATGTCTGCACAGCACAGGGCAGCTTGGGAGGGCTCCAAGCCAGGGGAACAAATGCAGCTACAGAAACCCTGCAGCTGCCTTGGGGGAAAACTCCACCTGCACCAGCTGCGATGGAAAATAAACCTCAGGGACAGGAGTTGGTGAGGAACCTAAAACAGCTCCTGATACTCAGGTGGGCATCTCCATAATGCACTGCCCTGATATAAAATAATCAGTTCTAGAGAAAGGTACAACCCTTACCACAGTTCCTACTTGCTTCAATTTTAGTAAGCTGAGTTTCTAACTTCATGCTCTCTCCTGCTAGTGGCTTTTTCCAAGTCATCTTAATATGACAGTGCACTACAAAAAAGCTCCAAAGCAGATTGATTTAAAAAGCAAATAACTCCTGCCATTCCTTCTCTTCCTCACTCTGCTTTACACAGAAAAATCTTTTCATCAAATCATCTCTTAATGAGAAATGTGAAAATATACTAAAAGGTCCTGTGACTGTTCATATGAAACAGCCCTTTTTGGACTGAAATGGATTATTTAGAAATGTTATGCTTTACTGATGCACTTAGCACACAGTTAAGTTTCAGTTGCTTATTATATCCTGTTGAAAATAATGACTCACTGAGCTGCTTAATTTAGAGCTTGGCCTACCAGGGTTGTCTTTTTTTTTTCTTTCAGAAGAAATTAATCAAAAGTTCCAGGGAATCATTCCTCATTGCCCTAACTTGAAAAATAATTTGAAATCCCTTATTCAATAATTTGAAACTTGCTACAAGTTAAAGACACATCATTCTAAAGCATATATGGCAAATGTCCTCCTCAGCAAGAAGGACACATTTTCCCAGGAATTTGAGATCAGAAGCATATGTTGTACTGAGTATCTGACACTTTCAGAAATTACTTATGCAGTGCACACCTCTGCATTCCATTTTTGTGTATCTCTGTGGTATAATACCAGGTATAGGGAAATGCTTTATAAAAATGAAAATGCAATTGTCTGACCAATAAAAGGTATTCCTGTATGTAATCCCAGTAATAGATTTTTAAACCCTTAGCACTGCTACAGTATTATGTATTCATAGTTATTATCTTGTCCACTTCCAAATCCTGAAAGGTTAGATTGTTTAAAGATTTGTTAGCTGTGAACTACTTAAAAAAAGCAAAGTATTAAGCTCAGAGCTAATTGAAAAATAGCATTTTATCAGATTCTCCTTTGATATTATCTTGTAATGATTGTACTTAAGGTACTCACAATACTTCAATAAATAGAGAAATTAAAAATATAACATCTTTAGGGCTTTTCAGAGAATGTGGCTGTTAACAATTTATACTGCTTTTTTTAAACCATTATTTTCTTATATTTCCCACAATGCTTCACATCAGAAGCAAACAGAAACTGAATGATTACCCCAAAGTGTGCTAGATGAACTGGAAAAAGTCTATTCAAACAAAGCTCATTAGTTTTGATACCTCCAGGGCTATGACAAATTAAGCGGCTGGTGAATATGCTTGCAGACAAAAGGATGATGCAAAATCTAGGGCTTGTGCTAGGCATTGTGTCAATAAATTCTACTGGAAAAGGTAAAAATTACCATTGAAGCTAAAATGAAATCCCTTTAAGAAACATGTAGAGAATAGATCATCCCTTTTCTTAAATACATTCATGAATGATGGTGCTATAAATAATAAAGTATTGCTTATTGGCTACTTTGAATGTACATCCTGATGGGTCAGTCCTGACATCCAAAAACTTTTCCTCCAGAGCAGGTAAAGAGCATGCAGAGAGTTTAGGCAGACTCTGAAGTGTTTTGCCATATTGAAAATGTAACTGCACCAAAACCACCACAGTTTGTGCCACTTATTCCAATAACTCCCACTCCTGAACGGAGAGCAGCCACCGCCAAACTTGTGACTGCACCTTTGGAGTGCAAACGCCACAAGTGTGGCAGAACGCCCCGGGGTGCTCAGCCCTGCTCCTAGAGCAGCTCTCAGAAGCACAACCAGCACCAGCAGAGCCCAGGGGATCAGCTCAGGAGCACAGAGAGAACAAATTCCTTCCCAGCCCAGGAGATGACTTTGCTGTGCCCCCCTGAACCATTCTGGGGGTGAGATGTGGGTCTGCTCTCGGTGGGGCTTACACTGGCCAAGGGCAGAGTTGGAATGAAAAGCCCAAGGTCCTTCCAGGGCACTGTGAGCTTCTCCTTGCTGCCTGTCAGCTCCCACTGCTTTTCATGAGAGCAGGCCTGGAGCTTTCCTAACTTATAATTAACCCTCAGTCTTTGCTCCTTAATCACCAAAACCCTTTCTGATGCCAGCCTTGCTCCTCTCACACTTGTTTGTTACTTCCAGCTGTGATGACTGAGCCATTGTGTGGGTGCTGTGCCATGAAATTGTCAACCACTCACATCCCTAATTTTGCTGTTGTCAGGCCATACCTGCTCCTTTACAGCCAGACAGGATTTGATCTGCATAGCAAAGCTTTTCATGTTTAGAATGATCAGGATCTGACCTGTGACAGAAGCCATAGTTCCACATGCTGCAGTTAGTGATTTGCTCCTGCAGAACAGTCTGTGCCTTAAAATTGCTACAGAATTTGAGCTGGAAGCTGCATTCACCTCCTTCTAATGCCACCAGGAATTTGAAGCCAGTTCACAGCCTAACTAATCCAGGTTGCCACTGAAAGCTTTTGGAATTCACTTTGCCATTTGATAAAGCCTCATTTTGCAAGATTTTGGAGCACACCACAGAATCTCCTTTCATATCTGATGGATTATCAAAAAGTGTATTTGAGCAAACAGGCCAATTTTGCCTTCCATAAACTCAGCGAGACCCAATGGAAAGAAAACAATTCCTCTATGCTTCTGTTCTCTATTTTGGAGACAATAAAAATTTGAAAATACCTTTTATTTTTTTTAATTAATTAACAAATTATTTAAACAAAAAAAAAATATTGTAAATATCATTGATCTAAATTCTAACCAGAAAGATTTCTTAAAATTAGCAAAGCACACATCAGTATTTTTCCCAGTATTCATAGGTCTTGTAAAAATGTGTCCATATTTCCACATTTAAGGTTAATTCTGCTACTTAAAATCAGTTTTAAAAGATAGGATATTTCCCTATGTAGCATAGATTCCAAAGGAAATAATCCATTAACAAGCATCATACACCATTTGTTCTGCCAGAAACTACACAGGAACTTACAGTGACAGTTTTTAGTATGTGTGAACACATCTCAGGTATCAAGAAAATGACCTGGGGATGTGGAAGGGAGAGGAAATCAGTGTCTGTTTCTCAATCAATGAGGAGAAAGCTCTGTGTATCTTAATTATTCATTTCAAAATTGCATTTTTAAAAAGTTTTCCTAGTAGTAGTGGCAACAGCAAAGGATGAAATGACCCTCAGGGAGCCTGCTGATTTTATTGGGTTCAGTAAAGAGGAGCTAGAGCAGAGCCATACAGAAGTGAGCCCTAACACAACCAGGCTGGTTGGCAAGACAGTGCTGGCCTTTGAGAAACATCTGGATGCAGAATTGCCCACCTACCTGCAACTGACTCAAACAGCCTTGTGGAGAAATAGGTGTGTCATGGCAAACTCATCAGCAACCTCCAGAGCCGACTTTCCACTGCAGGTTCCATTTGCAAAAAAACCCATGGTACTCTGCCCAGTGTCACTCTCACTGCCCTCATTTGTGTGCAGAGAAATGAAGTGCCTGTCCTCTGGTTTCAGCAGGAGTCCTGCATTTTATGGGCAATGAAAGGAATCCTTGTTGGTAACAGACCAGGTTAAAGGGAATACAATGCTCTCAATCACAGAACAAGAGAATTCCTTGTCCAGTTATTCTCAACTGGTGCAGCTTGAGCTGGGGCTACATCGAGTGATCAGCAATAGAACTTCAGTCCAAATCCCTGATCTGGGGAGGGATCTGGCAAGGGCTGCTTGCTGGGGCAGCATTATTGCAGTGCTGAGGCACGAGTGCATTTTCCAGCCGTGCACCAGCCCCGAGTCCTCTCTCAACACCACTGTCCTGTCACAAGTGGTCACCCTCTCTTGCTTGTGTCCCTGAGAGTTTTCACTTACAAATTAGGGAGTATCTGTCCTGTAGGACTTTGCAAATTGGGAAAGTTTAACAGGCAACTCACTGGATAAAACTTCGATCACCAATATATGAAGCAACAAGTTCCTACAAAAATCCCCAAATATCGAAGTATTCCACTATTACTTCAATCAGAATTATTTGCAACTTAACTATCAGGATTAAAATAATAGACACATTTATTTCTACTTTAGAACTAGAACCAAGATCTTTGGATATAAAAATTAAATGGCTAAATATAAGCTGCTTGATTTCCATATATGCTAAATACAACTTTGGTTCCTCTCAAAACAAAAAAGTCAGATTTAAAACCTCTGCAAAGTTCCAAGCTGGACAAAATCTTTATACCAGAAGCAGAAAAAACTAAATTCTATTCCCTTAAAGCTCAAAGGACACAAAAGTACAATACTGTGGGGTGGGGAGATATCAAAATCTGTTCTATATATAACAACTGCATTCTATTCTCAAAAGACTATATTGTAAAAAATCAACCTAGTGAGGGTCAGGGTTTCTGACTTCTGTCCTAAGACACTCTCTCATTATGAACACAACATAAAATGTTTTGTTCTCCACCTGTTTTGCAAAGAATCTGGAATCTGAAAGTGAAGCTGGGTTCTTTCTCCTGTGCCCATCGTCGCCACTCTTAGTGGGGAGTAAACTCTTGGAGGTTTTCTAGTCCAACTTCAGCCTCCACAGCATCTACACAATGCCAAAATCTCCAAAATGTACCCTGGCCTGTCTGCAGTCTCAGATGTGCCACTGAACCGGCCCAATCCTGATGTGTTGGAGCTGCAGTCAAGGTCCTGTACACTTCACCTGCCTGTGCATTAGGGTTTTTCCAGGACAAAAGAAGAAACATTTTTGGTTTGAAACACATACCACTTCTTTGAATGAAGGAAAAATTCTGCTTCATTCACTCTTAAAAGTAAAAATTTTGTTTTGTATTTTCTCTACCCACATTTTTAGGTTTTTTCCCCCCCTCAAAAAAAATTATTAGTTATAGCGGATACTTATCAAGGGTTGATCTATTGAGACATTTGTTCAATTAAGTAGAATAAAATAATTCTCACAGTCCAAAAAACCCCAACAAACTTCGAGGTGTGTCTGTTGCTCACCTTGTCTCAGGCAGCTCCTACCCCAGCAGAGAAATGACACTTCCTCCTCCATAAACAACGTAAATAAACCCTGAGGTTAACCTTGGCAGCTTCCAGACCACAGAAGTCAGGAAGTTCAATGATTGCAGCTCTTAATTCTGCACTGCCTCACCCAGGAAGGTGCATTCCAATTGTTTCTCTGTTCTAAAAGGATAAAAAGAGCTGACCTGCTGTAGTTTTAGTTTAAATATACAGTTCTGTCACAGAACTATGAGGCAAGGTATCTGAAGACTTTGGAATTCTGAGACATCATCTGTCTCCCCAAATCATTCTTTTGGTTATCCACATTCTACTCAGTGGAGCTACCATTTTTACATCTATTGTGCAGTTCCCTTCCTATCATATTTCATTCTTCCAAACTCTATTGTCAACCACTTCATTATCTTCATTATAATCACTGTCAAGAGTGAAAAGCATGAAAGGCTTCAACGAACATCTTCCTAAACCCACTCCCTTTGTGCTTTGCAAGTCGTTGTGATCTCACACATCAGATCTAGGCTCAAGCAGTGAAATATCAAGAGCATAATTCTTGCAAATTTCTGAGTATCATAAAGTCTTACTGTGCTTATCATCCAGACTGTTATGATGTTACTTCTGCCTTTTGATATGGCAATCAACAAACGTTTATATCCACATGTATAAGAAACATGAATAAAAGATGAAAGACAAATACAACAACACAGATATAAAAGTAGATCTGATACATATAAGCATTTAGGGTATAAAGTATATCTTTTTTCCTGTAGCATTCTGCCTAGTCCATCCAATCAAAGAGAAAAACCAGCTGAAGGAGTGACTTCATCAATTGTCCCCAAGATGTATTTATCATCAGAACTGAATTAAAGTTGGTCCATTTTTAAAACTCAAAGTGATTTTTGGCAATATTTCATGCTCCTAACCAAAAAGCCCTCTCAAACCTTTGGGAAGAGAAGACCTTTTCACTGGAAGGTAACAAAGCTGTCACAACCAAAGTTCTACAAGGACATCAGAGTCACAGCAAGGCTCTCCTGTGCCTCCAGCCCTACCCTTCCCCTTCAGCTCTGGGAAACACAAACCAGGGAAGCAGCAAAGGTATAACTGTGAAATAAAAGCACATTTTAGCAAGAGGATGTTATATGCAAAAAATTACTTTAAGGGATGTTATCGCTAATAAAGAACAGCGGGGAAAAAAAACCCACAAAAGTGATGTTTATTCCTCCCACTACCAAAGCTTTTTCTGAATAAACTAGTAAAATTTATAAATCTCAGCAGGACAGAAAAAAAAATTCATTACAGAAAGAAACCACACTGTTTGGCTGGAAAAAAGAAACAACCAAACAAAAAAGAGAATTATGAGATATCCATTTGTTACACTCTCATGCCAGGCAGATCTGTCTTCAGACAGTTCTTGCACAATCTGAGTTGCTGAACAAAGATAAAATGGCATGAAAACTCCTCCTACAGGCATCACAACCAAAGTTCACCTTCACGCTGATGACACTTTTTGTTTTCTTTTTTCAAAACCATATAAAGATAATGTCATCTCTTCTGATACTGCCAATTCAAAATAGGACTTGCTGGAGAATTGCAGAGTAGAGACCTGCCAGATAACACTGATACTGCTGGTTTTTCTCACAGAAATTCTTCACATGAATAAAGATTTTTTTTTTTTTTTTCATGGAGACTAGATATAAATACTGGAAAAGTTCTGAGAGGGGGGGAAAAAAAACCCAAAGAGTAAACTTATATTTCTCCCATGAATAGAACCATTTTGTCAAAATCTTCCTTTTCACTCTTTTCCTATCACGAAAAACAGAAATCCTAAGGAGTCCAGGAGATGGTGGCCTCTGATAGCTATAAATCTTAGGTGGAAGCTGTGACTCCCAGCTTGAAAAAAATACTTAAAGATACTTTTGACAATTCATATTCAAAACATTGATTCTAAACAAACAGCAATATTCTCTAGGTACATATTTTCAGACACTGCATTGCATGACAAATTCAAGATGAATATCTCTAAACTTCCATGAGCTCCTTCATTGCCTTTTCACCTCCCCATGAGCACCTTGCCCAGGATGGCCCCAATTTCCACACCTTGAGGAAGCCTGGTCAGGGTGGGGATGACACCTCCAAGTTGTCAGGGACAGACAAGAGTGCCCAGAGGAGCTGCTGGCCATCTCCTGTGCCCTTCATAAGAATAAAAGGCTGAAAATAACACAGCAAGGATAAGAGATACACTGCTCCAAATCTACTTGCTCCACTCTGACAATTAGAATGATAAAATAAAACTCACTTTCTCAGGCTCCTTAAGCAAGGATTTCTTAGTATATGGATGTCTGCCTAACACACTGGGTCCTGCCTCAGGCACTGTGGCACAAAATAATTATGTGAACAAACCCTTAAATAATACAGATTATAGAAATACACAATGGAATTACTTCGGCATACTTGGTAAAAAAAAAATTAATCAACAGCTTTAAAATTCAACTGCCATTCCCAAAATTAAGAGATCAAGTAACCTGCAGACCAGCAGTGAAAACATGAAACATTCTGCTTCAACAACAAGAATAGGGTGAATAAGACAATTAAAATGAGCTCTTGCTTCAGTGACTGCTGGGACAACCTTAGAAGCAATGAACATATGTGGCACTTGAAAACCTACATTTGAAAAAGCAAATTCATGTGAAAGACCCCCTGTAAGGGAAGTAAACTTTTCGATATAATAATTTCCTACATTACTTAGCCCAATGGACAAAATCTCTTTAAAATGTCAGGTTTGCAAATCCTCCTGGACTGGTGCTGACAGGAGTAAATTTTTAGTTCACAACTGAACTAAAGTGCAATAGCAGAATTTGTCCTTTTGTGACTGTATTCTTCAGGTTGTTCAAACTGGAAATCCTTAGAGCACCTAAATTCATTTCTGACAGGAGCATTCACTTCCTTCCTAACTTTCATCTGAGCAGTGCAGCTCAACTTGGCACCAGCACCACTTACCTTTATTCAGTTTTCATTCACCTGGGTCAGAGTTATGTAAAGCCCCCATGCTTGGCTTAGGGCCCTGCTATTACTGGGGGAAGGGGAGATGCTTTTTACAGTCACAAAAACACCAACCAAACCAACCCACACAAGAGCATTTCCTTACTTTAAAATAATTACTCCAATTTTTAAAAGTTTTTTACTGGGGAAAGTATGAATGTTATTTTTTATTTATTTTTCCATATTTAGGCATTTCTTTCCCAATTGATTTCCCACACTTCTTTCTGTCAAAGACACATCAAAATCTTGTTTTCAGATGAAACATATTGCTGGTTATTTCCAATTAATGGTTTCCTCTGGAGTAAAATGAACTTTCAGGGCTCAAATGTGACAACTGCTTAGCAAAAACACACTTTCCTTCGTCCTTGAATAATTTTTTCTCAAGAACATTTTAGTCAAACATTTATTAGAAGCTGTATAAGGACAGAGTGAAAGGGGGGTGAGCCAATGCATACTCAGGCTGAGATACAGAGTTAAGGTCTGACTCAAGGACCTATGGAAAGAAAAGACACCAGGAGGAAAAGCCTAGCCCAAGTCAGTGACGTTTATCATTCCATGTTTCATCATTGACTCTGGCAGTTTTTCACTGGCCCCTTTAGGAAATAGTGCAATTGTTATTATTTCCAGCCCTTTTTGCTACAGCTTCATTAAAGGAACCTGGTTTTCAGCAACTTTTTCAAACTTTCTCTATCACTACAATGATAATGACCACAGATAATCTGAGGCAACAAACAAAGACATTTTAAACAACCTCGTTTTTCCTAAGAACACTTTGCCCGCCTCAAAGGCATTTTCTAATTTGCAGTAGGAGTCTCTTTAGTTTCAGCTGACCTCTTAGACCTGGAGCTATGTAAAACTCAACCTCTGTTTAGTATTACACTGCTATGGTAACCTTCAAAAAGGGCATTACAAGAGTACCATGTGTAGTAATAAACTACAGCTCATGTTTATGGCATGTTCAAGCAGAAGAATTTCCTTAGAAACCTTTCTGAAAAGGCAAAGGGGAAAAGGGTGTAACCATGGGATTACATTATTAACTGCTATTGCAGTCTCCTGTACAGTAGAGAAGATTAATAGATTAATATCCTAATGATACTAATCTATTAAAAGAGTTTGAAGAGTCACAAATTCCTGTTTTAAGTCTGGCTATTGATGTATGTGCAAGTGATTTCTGTTTTGCCATTTTACTTATTTGTCTGATGGTCTAAACTGCCATAATTGACACTTATGTAGATTCTGGCTCAAATGACATAGATTTGACCAGAAGAGTAGAAAGCTCCTAACACTGGTGCCTTTGGAAATTTACCTTAACAAAAACAATGCAATATTAAAAAAAAAATATTAGGAATACTGCCACAAACCTGGCTTTTCTGAACTAATAGTAAGATCTTAAAAACCGTGGTCTACATGTACCCTGCTTTAATGTGAATGTTTTTTTCCAAGAACAGGACTCCTAACAAATTCTAGTCTAGAGGGGAAATAAGGCAAATTCATATGCCCTTAGAATCATCTAAAGCACTTTTTGTACTCTACATAACTCACAACTTAAACAGTACACGTGCACAGTCATAATCCATCTTTCATTTAAATTGTCAATACTTGAAGCTGCTCACTTCAGGAATATAAAACTTCTCAATAATTTCACTGGGTAAAAGCAGTTGCAGAGACCACCATGGGAATTTCAAATTTTTTTGTTTGTTTGTTTAGTTGTGGAGTTTTTAATGTCTGTGCTGCCAGTAATTGGTCAGAAAAGATCCATCAGACAATCTTGTTTCCATCCTGTTAAATATTTTTCCCATTGAGGTTATATAAAGTTATTCTGAATAGATTCTTTTCCCTCTATTGAGTCCCAAGCTACATTTAAATAAATGCTGCATGATGGAACTTCTGTCCCAAGTTCACAAGCTGCACATCTTTCTCTCCAGGCTTTTTTCAGCCTCTCAGCAATCCTGTGTACACTATTTAGCAGCCTCAAGCACTCTAAGCTGAGAAACACAACCTAGGAAGCAATTTGTGTCACAGGCAGTGACAATGACAGCACAACAAGGGTTTTCTGCATCGTGTATATGCACAAAGAGTTCTCAAATCTGTCTGCTATTGCTACAAGCTCACCTCCTTTCTGCTCAGCAATACAGCTGGAAAACCTGTATTTGAAACCAGAGAAGGTTTTTCTCTGCTAAAAGACCATCCAGAAGTAGTAATACAGCATTTTGTGCAGTATTTGCACATTCAGAATACAAGGGAGAAGTGCCAGACTTGCTGCTGTCTTTGAAATTTATGGGCATGCCCAGGACCCAACTGTGTTCATCCTATTTGCTTTTGGAGAGAAAGAGAAGGAATAATAATAGAAATAGCAGTAATAATAATTAAGATTCAAGCAATCAAATAAGGGATGCTACATTTAATGAAATTTCACCTCATCCAAATGGATGAACTCATTGCACAAAAGAAGTTCTCTTTCAGGTCAGCATACACTTATTTACACAATCTTTTAATCTATATGCTTGAACCTGAAGCCATTTTCGGTGCAAATATAATAGAAAATACAATTCTTTGGTTCAGTGATTCTGATGTTTATTCTCTTGGTTAAAGAACCATGACTTACAGTCCACTTTTTTTGAGATATGGATGTATATTAAAAATATAGAAGAATAACTGTGGTACAGCAATCTAAAATTGTACCTACTGGCAAATGGAACAAAATTTTAAGTGTGTTTGGTTTAGTTTCCACAAAAAAAAAAAATCAAGTGTCAGAAATATATAGTCAAAGACTACACAAAATAAACAAATTTATATTGATGAGTCAGAAGTTAAACATTTCTATAATTTTATACAGAAAAATGGTGTTTATTTGGACTTTTAAAAAATCTTTTGGCATTATCCCCTTACCAGCTAGGTAGTGGAACACCTTTACTGGTATCAGAGGACCTTTACTAGTATAAATTACTTCCTTTTGGCAACTAGAAATTATAATAGAGATTAGTATTATTGTATATTTCTATGCAGGCATCCACTCTAGAAAATTTACTCTCTATTCCAGCTATAATTCCTAATATAAACTGCTCACATTCACTCAGACTCCTTAAACAGATGCAAAAAGAAATTGACACTTTTCACCAAAAAGCATCAGAAAATTCAAAATTTACTAATATTTTTGCATATCGGTCTCTGGCACCTAACCGTAACCTTTTAATAAACATATAACAGATGTATTTCTTTCATAACAACTCAAATCACTACTAATAATGTCTTTTCAATTAAAGTCTGTTATATTTTAAATATAAGATAGATTTTCCCCTCCTATTTCCATTTATTTTTCCCCCAAAAGCTTCAGTTCTAGTAAATTTTTTAACACTGTAACCGCTGTTAAAAAGAATTAACTGATCCTTATCTCTGATCTAAATCAGTGTAAACCATTGTCTGTTAATAATAAAATTCAGCCCTTACACATAAATGCATAAAAGGAGCTCTATTTAGCATCAGCTGCTGTGATTTTAACTGCAGGTTTAATATTTTCTTTATAAGTGTCACCAGAAGAAACAAAATGCAAACACCTCAGAGCTTGAACTCTGGTTCAAAGTGTTTGAGAAGATGATCACAGACACAAATAATCCCCCACTATTCATTACCCTTAGGGTATGCAAGCTTTCCCAAAAGCACACTTAAGTAATTTACTCAATCATGGCCTGTAAGTTTATTTTCAAGAAGTATTTCAAGAGAGTTCAGGAAAAATTTACTGGGTATTACTAAGGCATACATTTTTAGACTCATGTGCCTAAAGTTAGTTTCCAAGTCCTTTATCAGACATCAAAGTAGAGCTGTAAAACCTTCAAATGTTTCAGATACACCCAGACTATACATCACAGCTTCAGAGAAACTTAAGCTGATATTTAAATTATTGCAGTGTCCAGCTGGGCCCTTGCTGGCTGCCCTCTCTTTTTTAGCCCATTGTGCCAGGAAAGCTGAAGGCAGCAGCTCAGCACAGCAATTCCATGGGAATGGCTGCTGCAAGGATCTCACCACCCACTCCACTCCCAGGTTTCCAGCTCCTGAATTTTATGCCACGAGCATTTATGCCTGAGCAACAGAATTTTTTTTCGTAATCTCACCAATACTTGTCTCTTCACAACTTGTCAAATGGAAAAAAGCACAAAGCACTCAAGCAATAAAAAAAACCCCCATAAATTCTCTGAAGAGTTTTATGTTAAGTGTACAGAGCAGCTAAAATTCAGCAGTAATGCAACTACCCATGGCTATTCAAACCACAGAGCAGCTGAACTCCCCTGATGGCAGTGACAGGCCAGTAGCAGCAAAAAGGGAGTTTTCAGTAAGCATTAAAAAGCCGTGTCATGCAATGCTGAAATCACCCTCCTCCCCTGCTGCTGGCCATGCAAACAGGGCCCTTTGGCATTCAGTGGGTGCCCTGTTAACAGAGCAATTAGCTGGAGCTGCCAGGTATGGCAAACAACCTTTGTACTCCCATGAGGATGGCACAAACCACCTGCAGTGACCACCACAGCTTGCTCTGACTTCCCTGCTCTAGCCACAACACCCAAAAATAACACTTCGGATACAGAGAACAGGATTAATCTAATTTATATTTAAATTCCAGTTGTTTTAGCAACTGGAATTGTCGCTAAAGTCTCAGCTAACACAGTTTCACACAGGGCCATGGAGAGCAGTGGGTGTCAGGAGAAAAGTCACCTGCTCAGACATTTGCTACAGGCAAGGCTCCTGTCCTCCTAGTTCTCCAACAAATAAATGTCTCCTGGATGCCAAGATCCAGTAGAAAAGGCAATATCTAAATATCTATACCCTGCTCTGGTCTGAGCTATAAACGAAGCTATATTTTAATGTTAAAATATTACACTTTTATTTATGCTTTTTTATTAATGCTTATCTAAATAGGTTCTGAACTCAACTCCAGTATGATAAATTCTCATTATTCCATGTTTACACCATTTATGGCCTACTGTGTCTACAGAATGGAGAAACTCAGATACCACTCCTAAGATACCTCATTTTTATATAGTTCAGGTGGAATATCTGCTTAATTTACATTAGATGCTGTGTATTTTACCCAAAGACATATTGCACACAGTCATTAAGTGAAATGCCACAAATGTTAATACCTAGACTACAATATATAGGGAGACAAAAACATGCTAAACTAAAGGAAAAAATATTCCAGGCTGTGAAGTGTAACAAAAAAGGCCCATGATGACAGTTTCATCTGAAAATAGCAGACTGAGACATATTAAAATTGGTTTATTGTCTCCCTAATGAGGCAATGTATGTAAAGCCCCAAATACTCTATAATCAAAGTTACCAGCTAGTGTAAGCTTTGAAAAATGAGAAGCAAATCTATAGCTGATAATTAACAACTTCCTTCATTGTTGACTACACAGGAAGCAGAAGGGTGTTTTTACTGCTGCTCTTCTCTGCTTTAGTGCACGATGTTGCTGTAGCGTGGTCCAGCTCAGAACACAGGAACTGCTTTATTTTTTCCCCCAAACTCTTGAGAGCTGCAGTCAGGAAAGTCTACTTTTTGTACCCTAAAATGCTAATGTCATTTCTTTAGTTAGACAGAATTAGAATAATCTGCATAATTAGAACAGATCATAAGGTTCCAAGGTTATCTGCAGTGTCATGAAGACATCAAGTTTTTCTTATCAAACTGTTTTCCTAGGCTAAGTATAACTCATCCTTGTGCAAACATAAATTCTTAAATACATGCAAAAAACCCCACACCACCAAATATTTGTAATCAATAGAATCTATGCAATAATGAGAGCGTGAATCTAAGCTAAACACCTCCATTACCTTATTCTAATTCTTCCAAATTCCAAACAGAGGTTTATTTTTCTGACCACACTGGGAAAACTTGACTCTGCCAACAAAACCAGTAAAAGTTAGAATACTCAGGTATATGGTAAGACCACCTAGAAGACAGAATTCGCAGAGATTTAATCTGAACCCTGCTGCTTCCTCCTGAAGGACACCACAACACAATCACTTGGACTCCAATCTCCTACCAGGCTGCTACATCCAGAGCATCTCTTCCTTCAAATCAGCTACTAATATTTCAAGTTTTATCAATCTTCTTTGAATATTTCACAGCCCCAAAATCATACACGTACCTACCAAATTAACTAAAACATGGGCAACACGATGTGAGCCACTGATTAAATTAACTATGTGGAAATTTCCCCCCCTCAAGATACAAGGGTTTTCAAAAATCCAGAATTATCTCTGGCTGTATTCACTGCTGTGAGGGTGTTTATACTTTGCCTTAAAACACCTCACATTTAAACTGGGTTTTCAAAAGTGCCTACATGCAAATCAAAATACTACTTACTCATTTGCCCAGGGCAATAATTATATTTTATAAACTTGTCAAATATCCTTTGTTTCTTAATCAATCTTCAGGGCCTATGGCAGACAAGGAAAAAACAGCAGTTTTTTGTGACTTCTAAAAGTAAAATTTCAGGACTATTTTTAAATATTTATATTAGACAATGTGCATGGTTGTATCCACTGAGTATTTCAAGGCTACAATGAAAATTCTAAAACACTAATATCACAGTGTTTTAGAATTTTCATCGGAGACTAAGAGACTAAAACATAGATAGCACAGAAAACTTAAATAAAAGTCCACCAAATCAAACCTGAAAATCATTGGGTAAACCACAAAATATTTCAATATATATTGATAACATCTCTTTTATTACTGATGAGAAATAATAAATTCCAATACAAGAGTTTATTCTTGAGACATAGTGTTCACTGAAGAAATAATAGCACTCCCATTCTTCTGACATTGAAACATATATGATTTTGAGCTTTGGAAAGCACAAAAAAGAAATAAGCCACATTCAAGAAGAACTTGCACATCTCAGTTAAAACACACATATATATAAATATATATGTATTCATTCATTGCTGGATCTGGCATTTGTAACATTAGAGGAAAAAGTGCCTCTCTGTAAAACTGCATAAGATCAGTGTCTATTAATCCAGAGTTATGGCCAAAGGACACCACACCTAAAACTCTGTCATCATGGATCCTCAGATATCTTCATATTCTGGACACCATCTAAATGGAAATATTACTTCATGGGTCTCATCATCTGCACTTTCACAGACCCAAGCTCCCTCTTGTTCCTAATCCTGACTCATATCCATCACCATTTGGGAGCAAGTGTGCATCTTTGCAGGGCTTCAGAATTCCATCTGTCCTGCCTGAGATTTCCTGAAGTACAGATAAATTCCACTGAATAACACTGCAATATGGAGAATGTATACATTTAGAGCAGCATATGGAAAAGCAATATTTAAAAGTACTTCTCGTATATTAAAAATATACATGTGATTTAGAAATGAAAAAAATAAACTAAGGAGGAGGAAAACATCATCATTAGACTACAAAAATCTATGACAAAAGTTTAGGATTCAGATATAGGCTCAGTTGGGTAGAACATTCTACAACAGTTTCTTCCTTCAAGAGTATGTCCAAAGTACAAGAGACCATCTGTAGAAGAAAACACGTATGGAACACAATCAGAAAACAAACAGAACACCCCATCCCCTCCAGCTGGCCACGCTGCTTTCTTGTCCACACAAGGGATGAAGTCCTGGCAGCACAGAGTCCCCAGTGTGCTGATGCACAAAGAATCAGCAGAATTAACAGAACCTTTTCTTTCCTGTTCCCTGTGCACTCCTGCTGCCTGCACTACACCTAAATCCAGCATTTAAATCCCGATGTGGACAAGCAGCTTCACTGCAGAGTCCACCCTTGGCTGTTCTGGGATGTTTGCAGAGCCACCATCACAACCTCAGATCAAGCCACCCTTAGTTAATATTTGCCCTCTGTAAAAGAACTTAGTTTTGCACACCCATCCTTTTGACAGAGCCACAGAGTAACTGAAGCTGGAAAAAGCCTCAAAGATCAGAGTCCCACCTGCGCCCAATGCCCAGAGCTCTGAGTGCCACCTCCAGCCCTTCCTGGGACACCCCCAGGGATGGGCACTCCAGAGCCCCATGGGCAGCCCCTGCCAAGGCCTGAGCACCCTTTCCATGCAGAAATTCCTGCTGGTGTCCACCTGAGCCTGCCCTGGCCCAGCCTGAGGCCGTTCCCTCTCCTCCTGTCCCTGTTCCCTGGAGCACAGCCCGACCCCCCGGCTGTCCCCTCCTGGCAGGAGCTGTGCAGAGCCAGAAGGGCCCCTGAGCCTCCTTTGCTCCAGGCTGAGCCCCTTCCCAGCTCCCTCAGCCCCTCTTTGTGTCTCAAGCCATGAAGGGCCCAGGACTGGACAAAGTCCTCCAGGTGTCTCACCAGTGCCAAGTATTTTTTGGCAGAAGATATGGATTCATCCTTTACTCTGTGCAAATAAATCATCTTTGCTAAAATTTGTTCCATCAACACACAATTTCCCAGTTACCATATCTATGGAATCCTGAAGAGAACTCTCTCCCAAAGGGTTTTAAATCAAGCACAATCTGTTTGGGGATTTTTTTTTAAAACAATGTCTGGTTTTAAAGAAATCAAATGCTTCTGAGCCATACTTTTTGCCTGGATTTTTTAAACAATACAATGAGAAAGCCTGATCAATAAACATTTTCTCATAAGAACTTGTAAAACATTTTCCAAATACATCCCCCTGTTGTCACAGACTAAACTCTGAAAGAACATTGTACTTAGACAGCAGGGAAAAGATATGCAGAGAGAAAAAAAGAATATCAAAAACACACAAACAAATTAAAAGCACACAATGAAAAACAAACCCATTTTTATGTTAGAAATAAATCCCTAGGGACTGTTGCCATAAGCATTCAAACATATGAAAATACAACACCACCATCTTCCAGGAAAACACCCTCAACTCTATTTTGTCTCTTCTGATGTCACAAAAAATTCAAGCTTCATGTGAACTGCAAGTTCTATTCATTCAGCTTTATACTATTTTAAGCATCCAGGTTTTTTCTGCTGTTGTGTTTTTGGGGTGATCCAGTCACAGTTAACATTGCAGGTAGCACTGTCTTCAAAGCTGTAAAAACCTTTACTAGCACAAAGAAATTGCAAAGCAGGAAAAAGTTTAAATTATTGCAGAAATAAACCTAGAATATAAATGGTGCTATAAAACCCTACTTGTTTCAGCACTTTTTTTTTTTGTACTGCACTGTCACTATCATGTGGCAATCACAGGAAATCTATTCTTCAAGAACGAGCTCTTAGCCACTCTTGAAGAGCTAAAAATGCCTTTTTTCCAGATGGCCTAATGATAATGGCTTTTCACAGATCAGCTGCAAAAGTTGGTTGTTTTGTTCTCACTTCAGTTAAGTAAAATTCCAGAAATGCCACAGTCAAGTTAATCTCAAAGAAAACAGATATAATGAACACAGAATCGGGGGACTTGCGAAAACTGTGACTTCAGTGGAAATGCTCCATTCAGCTCTGCAGCCACCAAACCTCAGCTGTGGAGCTACTCCAGCCAAAGGCAGGACCTCTTAGGGCCAGGACCAAGCCAAGACACACACACAGAAACCCCCACTGGGAACATCTTTTTTGACAACCGCCCATAAGCTCAACATCTCTACCCAATCCAGGTTCTGCCCCGCAAAGGAGAACACGAGGGAAAGAAGCATCATGGTGTAATTCCAGCTCAGGAATTGTGGCCCCAGAATCTCATCAGTACGTCCCTCCAGAGCACCAGGCAGATGGCAGCTGGGGGAATTTCCACCAGGACAGGCCTGAGCTCTGCTCTCCAGCCCTTTGCCCTCCCTCAGCAGAGATTCCCAACATTGGCTTCTTTAAACCCAACGGCGTTTCTCCAAGGAGAGGAACAGAACTAAAAAGGGCACTGGAGACAAGAAACCAGGATCATCAGAAGAATAAAAGTACAGCTCATAAATCGCCAGCTTCCAGAAACAGGGAGCACAAATTTGGAGAAATATAAGCCTACTTGTGCTCTGCAGCATCCACTTCTTCCCTGTAAATCCTTCAGTGGCCAATGTCACAAAAAGGACGATGTCCTGGAAGGCTTTTGTTCTGCTGTGCAATACTTGTTCTAATGATCGTAAATCCAAAGGTGTGAGGGAGCACTGCAGAACTGGTTCCCACTTCAGGAAATTTTAGCTGGCCACACACCAAAATTAGCAAACTGGGGTCACTGGGTTTGATCTGAAGCACCACACTAAGTACATAAACCTTTAAAACGCCCTCAGTGTAGTTATGTGTCTTGATAGGCATTTCCAGACTCACTTCTGTCTATTACAAATAAGAAACTAAAAGAAAACCTCAGAGCATTTGACTTCAACAGAAACAGAATCAGCTTATCCTACTAGCACTTGGTTGAAAAATCTTATTGACTCTATAATAATAAATTGCATTTAGATAAAAACTGACTGAATTTTTTTAAGCAGAGTAACACCTACAGCAATAAGGAGAACTCACTACATCGGTGGCTTAATGCATTTAGAACAAAACTCAAAATTCATTCTGTATGCAAAAAGTAAGAATTTTTTCTTCTGTTCCAGAAAGCTTAAACTCCCCACACACATTTTCAGTTCAAAGTTTCCACTACTTTTAACAAAATAATTTTACTTGATTCTCATTCTATCAAATTATTAGTTAACATAAGGAAACTTAACTACATTTTCACCTGTTGTATAACCCAGTACAGAAAGCTAAAACTAACAGTCAGAATAACTGCTTAGAATATCTAAAAAAAAAAATTCAAAAACACAGCTTGCCATTCTCTTTATATTGCAATGCTTTTGGAAAGTTTTTTAACAAAAATAATCTAATACAAATCTACAATCAGTGAAATACAAATTGTGTTTAATATATTTTTAAATACTGTGCGTACAGTCTTTAATGAGAATCAATCCTATTCATGCAAAATTTTAAAAACAGGTAATGTGGTTTTTTTCCCATCCGACTTGTTCACATACATATTTGCTTGTTTAAGTATAAAATCCTGATAAAATCACATCACTCATTTCTAGTAATTCCATCATTAAGCACAATTTAAAATGCCTGATACTAAGCATAGGCACACACAGGAAAAAGCAGAATTAGAAATAAATTTCAGCTGCAAGATTCCTTCCCTGAAAAACAATTTCTTTCCAAAAAAATAACAACTACATAAATGAAACTCATATCTGAATATATTTGTAATACATCAGTATTTTCAACAACAAAATGCAAAGGCAATATATCACACCAGACCCTAATCTAGGACAGGTGGAAGCAGTAAAAAATTCCTGGCAAAATGAAGAAAGCATAAAAGATGGTGAGAAATATCAGAATTCTGCAAAGAGAAAAATGAGTTTGGAAGGACTTGGAGCAAAGCAGCCTCCTGAGGAGGAGAGAGGTGGGACAGGGCAGTGCAGCAGCAGCAGCAGCTCCTCTCCCAGCACAGAGCAGAGCCTCGCTCGGAGCTCGGCTCCCTCCTCGCAGCACAGCACGAGGGGTCTCTGCCTGCCCCCTCTCCTCTCCAAAATGTTATTTTAACTTCTCGCCATAAAAAGATATGATTCCAATGTTTATACTATTTATCTTTAGGAGCAAGATGTTGAATTTAGCTCTAATGATGAAAAAAAGCCTTTAAAAAGGAAAACTCATCGCAACTCATTATGTACGATAAAGGCCACAATTTAAGGATTCTGTAACTCCAATGATGATAATTTTAAAGTAAATTTATAGCAGAAAATAGTTAGATGCTTTTACTTCAGTTATAATTTTCCATTTTGTAATTTAAAACTCCTTTAGTTCATATTTGCACATTAAAAATATAGCTTGAGAAGTCCATCATTAAATACTTTTAATAAGTGCAATAAATAAATTTTACAGTGTGCATAAATCTAAGAACAAAACACAGCTTAAATTGTTAATCTTACACTTTTTCTCATTAATTGCAATACATAAACATATGTTTTATACAAAGATATTTGCTACAAAATAAGTATAATAAATACAGTTTACCACATGTATTAATCTTAATAGTTACAAGCTGTTAATCTTATATATTAGGTAATAATTTGCAATAAATAATTGTTTATTATCTTGATGTCTGCTTGTCTTGGGTTTTAGCAATATGCAATAAAGAAATGCAATTTTGAATAATTTGATTGTAAGACTGCTGGGAAAATACTGTAAGTTATAATTAGCTGAGGGAGGATTTTGTTCACTAGATGAACCATAGAGATATAGTTCAATAACAGAAACATGCATTATTGCTAACATAAATAATTTAAAAAGTTAACTTCGGTTTCAAGCAATAAGATTTTTTAAAAGTTAAATGCAAATAAAATTAGTAAAATATTTCACATTCTTTACTTCTTTTATCATTTTGTGTTCACTGAAAACAGCAACAGAAACTCGAGAAGCATTTCAGCCTCTTGTGATTTTTGGCACAACCCACAAATTTGTCTCCCACCATCAATACTTACCTGCTCAAAAGCAAATCATATTTCAGTATCAAACCATCTTCTGTCCAGTTCCAGTATAACACACTTGCTCATATTTACTGATCTTAATATTGTTTCTCTTATACAGAACTGGTAATAATTTGTCAGAAATATTTGTTCATTATCTTAGTATTTTCTCACTTTGGACTTTGGTAACTTGCAATAAAGAAATGCAATTTTGAATAATTCAATTGCAAGACTGCTGGGAAGAAGGTAAATCCTAATTAGCTAAGCAAGAACCAAGCAGCCCCAGAAGGAGACTGGTGCTTCTTTTTAGTAACTTCAAAAGTTTGCTTTTTAGCAAATGAATGTTAACTGCAAAGAACTGCAGTTAAGGCGTTTCAAACACATCCCTTCTACAGAAACAAAAGGACAAATAAAAAAAATTTAATATAGGTTCTCAAACCCCAAGGTGCTTGTGCTGGGCATTAAAAACAGGATATATTTAGAAATAGGATAAATAGAGAAATCAAATATTCCTGTAAAATGCATACAAAAATAACAGGTAAAGCTTTTTGTGAACTCTTATCTGGCTCTGTTTCCAAACTGTAAAGCATTGCAAATGCAGTCAGTACAGCAGAAAAATAAAATCCATAGAGGCCACTGTACTTCAGAATGTTTATTACCAAAGTTACTATACACATACCTATGAGTATCTCTGAAAATCATCTACTGATAAATATTGCTACAACCACCAGTATTTGTAAAGAAATGCCATTTACTATTAAGAGGAGTCATGCATTCCTGAGTTTTATAACATGCAAATTCCAAACACTCTAACACTGTAATAGTTGTCCTACCTATTCACCTAGTTCACTTATGTAAACAAATTGCTTGCATTTTGTTTAAACATCATCTAAAAATTATCAGTAAACCACCAGAATTTGCTGAGATAAGGAGAGAAACTTCTCACTGAATGATCAGGATCTGGTGTGTGTATATGTCCCCACTGTAATCCGCAAAGATGAAGCAAATAATTTATTTTTCTAGAATTTTTAACTGAAATAAATGCTAAGGTACTGAACATTAGAATGCAGTTTGATAAAACTGCCAATTCTAAGATCCCGTAAAACAGTGGTGGAAGAAGAATTTATTTGTAGGTAGATTTGCACAAGTGTCCTGGTATGTAAAGATTTTAAGCTAACAAAATTTAGAAACAAGGTGTTAAAATCAGAAAATATTATAGGCTTAATCATTACAGAAGTTGAAACATGACAAAAACAGTCACAGCGAGGAAAAAAAAAAATCACTCAAATTAAAACCTTACTCCCAACTTGCCTTACACAAATAATCCCATTGATTTTAATGGGACTACATGAATAAATAAAGCATGGAAGAGAACAGGATGAGCAGCGTCAGACCTATGACGGAATAAATTCAGAAATTCAGAGACCCTTTGCATAACATCCAGGCAACATTTCCATCCAGAACTCAACTGGATACGACTACTTCAGGTACTTAAATGAATTTGTACCCGGCACATATCAGGAGAAAAGAATCGAAATCCTCTGTTCACCAAGGATAAAAGGAAAATATCCTTAAAACAAAACTGGGGTTTTTACATCAGATGAAAAGCATTTGTTAAACAAAGAGCTGAAGAAGTCTGCTATTCAAATGAAGCACTGTACTACAAAAACACAGCGAGACGAGCATTATTAGAGGCTTCACAGCAGATGGAAAAGCTACTTTGTTGTAGCCTAAAGATGTAAAACGCAATACCAGTCCCTAAGTGGCACTGGTACAACTGTGGAAATCACACAGCCAGATGAAGCACATAAATTTCCCCCATGAACAATTGTTTTCATTTCCCTCCCGCGCCGGCGGATCCCGCGGCCGCTGCGCGCCCCCGCGGCCGGGCACGCGCGCGGGGCTGCGCGGGGCTCTGCTGCCCCCGCCCGGCCGCGCCCGGCACTGCGCCCGGCGCATTCCCATTTCCCAAATTCCTCATTTCCCAAATTCCCCACTCCCCCAAATTCCCCCACTCCCCCAAATTCCCCCACTCCCCCAAATTCCCCCACTCCCCCAAATTCCCCCACTCCCCCAAATTCCCCCACTCCCCCAAATTCCCCCACGTCCCTAAATTCCCCACGTCCCCAAATTCCCCACTTCCCCAGATCCCCCACTTCCCCAAATTCCCCCTTTCCCCAAATTCCCCCGTTTCCCCAAATTCCCCCGTTTCCCCAAATTCCCCCGTTTCCCCAAAATTCCCCACTCCCCCAAAATTCCCCCACTCCCCCAAATTCCCCCCTTCCCCAAATTCCCCCTCTCCCAAATTCCCCACGTCCCAAATTCCCCACTCCCCCAAATTCCCATTTCCGACCCGCAAAGGGCTCTGCCCCTGGTACTGGCACCGCCGCCTGCTCGCCTGGAGTTGTTTTCAGCAACAGCTACAGGGGCTGCGCTCCACAATCCCATACCGCAACTCTCTGAAAACTAATAAATGTATGGAATAACTCTATTCAAGCCTCACCCGGTATTGCCATATAAGCAGAAAAGGTTTTGGTGCGGTTCATCTCGGCAAGGTTTTAGACACCTGCCCAAAATTTCTACTTCTATAACCAATCGCTCAATAGTATTGTTAACTGTGCTAGCAAAAGTGGCATTAAAAAAAAACAAACCCACAAAAACCAAAAACACGTGTTTTTACATCAGATAAAAGAGATTTGGTAAAAACAAAACTGCTATTCAAATGAAGGTCAAGGTCATCTTTTGGACAATTAATTTCGTGTTATAAATATAATATTCATTTTACGGTAATGTAGTTATTAGCATAAAACTCCATGAACAGGTTTTCTTTTTAATAGAAAAAAGTTACTCGTTATTATTGTGTTTTTTAAAAGGAAAATGCTGTAATAAATATAAAACCGTGTTGGGTGAAAACCAAAACATGAGCAGAATTTCAGAAATCTGAACATGCCTCCTATAATGCTTAGATGTTTCATCCTTCCATTGTCTTGTTTAATAAAATACCTTACAATTCTCATTAATGTCCAAGACATACACCCTAGAAGTGGTCAAATAAATGGCAGTGAGGTACCTCCAAGTAACTGAACAGGTCACAGACGTCCAATTCTCATTTATGTTCTTCATAAGAGCCCACTTGCAGCTCTTTGTGAATAACAAGGCAATGTTCTCATTTTTAGTTGATATGGATGACACAAACTCCTCAGCTTGGAATAACTGTTCCTGAGTCAGCATTAGCAATTTCCCTGTGTCCCCAAAATTGCACAGGAAGCTCATCCTAGATAGTTACAGGAACATAAATGGAACACTAACACATAGTGCCATTGATATAGTATTGGACACTTTTATCTGTTTGGGCAGCTCATGGCACCATCTCTGGGACCTTCTCAAAATTTGGCAACTATGTCTTAAAAAAAACCCAGATCATGCATGTTTCAAAGTTCCCAGACCTGCTTCTATGCCCCTTTTTTAAACCTCAAACTCACAGAATACATTGGCTATTTCTGGCAAGATAGCCAACAAAAGGTGGAAGCAATCTCATGCACTCAAAATTCAAACAGAAGCAAGTAGAAGAGGAAGGAGTACACAGATTCTTGAAAAGTAAAAAAGATCTTCAATTAAGGTGATATTACAGGAAAAGTGAATGACAACACCTTAAGTTTTATCACAAAAACCTCACTGCCTATTACAGAACTGCCTATGTCCAAATTTTTGCCCTTCCTGGGTTTGATGAACAAAGAAAACATCTTCAGAGGAGCTGTCAGAACTTTGCTCCCCTCATCAAGAAGGCACAAAGTAGAGACAGGGATCCCACTGCCTGGCTCTGGGGGTCTGTTTGAACACAATCACTGCAGGCCAAGGCTCTGCTCTGGCCTCTCCCACTCCCTTCCAGCCAGGCTCCTGGAGAAGGGCTGGGGGATGCACTGCAGAGGAGGAAGGCAATCAGCAGCAGTCCTTGCAGGACTGGGGAGAAATGGGACATTTTGGACCATCCTCCCAGCCTGCTCAGCTGCTGAGCTACAGTGCACAGACTGCAGGGGATTCCTTTGGGCTCGTTCACTTCTGTCCTGCCTCCAGAGCTAACAGTAAAAAATTAAACAGGGCTTGCATGTAACAACACTGAAAGCAGACACAAATTCTGGATGTGAAACCCCAAGAGTTTAATTTTAGAAAAATTACCTAGTTTAGCTAAGAAGTAACTCATGTCAGGTCTCATGTCACATGTTCTATTGAGTGAAGCTGCTCCTTGCTCACGAGTTTTGGAATGTGCTTCATCACCTGCACCTCCTCCTCCTCCTCACAACCCACCTCTTGCCTGTTCACCTCCCTGTCTCCCACCCTTTGCTCCCCCAGCCCTGCTGCTCCCTCCCTCCTGGCCCAGCTGCCCGAGCTGGCAGTGCCAGCACAGAGCCCAGCCTAAAAATCCTGAAGCAGTTTATTAATTTAGCCATGCCCTCAACACCTCCCCTACAGCTGGGAACCAGCACCTACAGTGAAATTCCAAACTACAGCGACAGACTCAAACATTTCAGAATTAGAAAATGAACTGACAATTTCAAAGATATTTATTCTGGAGCAGGCAAAATTTGAGTGCCAATCTCTATCCACATTGCTCTAAGACATCTGTAGTTACAGAAGTTCCTCTTCCCCCAGATCATAGTAATCAAAATGCTTTATTATCCTACCCATGTTTAGGATGTTTCATGTCCCCACTCTGGGTTTCACACAGTTTAGTTCACCAACTCCCCAGCTATTTCAGGTCTACCTACAAAAGGATTTCTATATATGTGAAAAGCATCACAATTTTACTGCGCAGAAAAGCTCCCAGGGAAGCCTTGCTATTACACAAAGAAAGGAAATTTTTTTTGAAAGAAACAATTTTTTTTTTCTTTTAATGCTGTATGGACACATAAGATTTTTTTCTAGACCATATGATAAAAATGGAAACCATGAATAACCAGATATTAAGCAGCATATTACTGATCAGTTTGTATTGGCAAACCTGATACTGTTTATATATTTTATATGCCTTATTTTACCAACATCATTCCCTCTTCATTAACACTTCTTTATTAATTCTTAATATCATTTTGATATCATAAAAAAATCATCACTACTGACTCTGACAAAAAGAAATACTAAATACAATGCTAATATGATACAATGGAAAATTGCTAAACAATAACATGGGTCTCTAAGAAAATTTGATATAGATTTCCTGTAGTTTCCCTGCACTATTTTCAACCCTTTTCACAAGGGATAGAGCAAAATGGCAATGAAAAGTGAATTTCCTGCTGTTACAGCTACTTTGGATGCTCATGCTTCTGTTCCTGTGGAGCCAGCTTGGATCAATTTCAAGAAAATAGCCTTTATCTATACTTTTGCACAGAAAACACATTTCTGTTTTCAGGAGATGCAATGTTTGTCTTTGGTCAGTATTTTAATCTGCAGGATAACATTGTGGTAGTTTCCATATAATTAAAGTATCCCATACTATCAGAGAAAGATTTACAAAGCTATTGAGGAAAATTATTTTTCCGTTATATAAAACAGGTAGAGAAGTATCTAGTTCAGAATATTTAATAAGATTTATGCACTATACATAGACCTGTACATACATGTAGTAACGTTTTACCTGCTGAAGGAGAAACTAAAAGTTTTCTGAAAATTAGTATTGTCGGGCCTGAAGATGCTTGCACCAATTTGTAGATCATCCAAAATCTTTGGAGCTGTTGCAGGTGTGACAATAGAAGGTTACAGCCCACCCTTGTCAGCAGGAAGACAACGAAAGAAATCACTTCATTTGTTTTGGGACACAGACACCTAAGCAAATTAATGCACAAAGCAGCAGCACACAAATTTATTTACTCCTCCTTCACTGGAGAGTTGGTAATAATGGGCTGTAATATCACAGCAAGAGTGTAAAGGCACATGTATACATTCACACCAGAGTTAATCTCATCACAGCTTGCATTTAAATATCCTTTATAAAAAATAAATAAAATCCCATAGACTTCAAGGGTGCAAGAGAAGACCCATTTCTGTTTGAAAAAATACCGGACAAGATACCAATGAAATTTGATTAAGCCACCTTTCATCCTGTTCACAGGCAGTCAAATCATGCACCTTTTACTATTTCAGCTTTCTTGGATAAATATGGACAGGCATTATATAAACTGCACACTCAAAATAGACATTATCTGTTCTAAAACTAAACAAATCACTGCATCTCTGCAAGAAGAAATGCTGTACAAGACTCATTAAACCAGAATTTGAGCTCAGACTCTCACATGGCTGCAGTAGGACCCAAGAGCTGACGGACAACAGCCTGGCCAGGTCCTTGTTTCAGTGCAAATAGAAATCTGAGCTGCAGCAGGACAAGAAAACCCCTGAATTAGAAGCCAGAATTTCCTATCTCTTGGACTTGGATACACTCTACCAGAAGTCTTGTTCCTATTTTGGATTCCAACTCTCTGGAGCAGCAAAAGTGACTGCACAAGGTGAGCACTGTTCTTAACCCCAGAGCTCAGAGTTGTAACACTGAAACAGCAAAAAAACAACTGCTACATCTCATTTTGCACAATTTCACACCAATTTCCAGATATTTAAAGGGACAAATGGTAGAAAGTATTTGCTTTTATCATTTTTAGAAGGTAGATGTGCCTCTTAATAAGGACTTCAACTACCAAGTATAGCAGGTACAGCTTCCTCTCTATAAACCCCATAAATCTGCTTCAATATACAATTCAAAAAAGCCCCAAATTGCTATTGCTATCATGATAAACATTGGAAAGTTCTGCTTGACCTTTTATTAACATTTTTCTATACCAATATGGTTCTTGTGCTACAAGCACCCTAAGGAATTATGAAAAATACTTTTTTCTCTAGTTTAGCCCATGTGCACTTAATAGGCTCACAAATATAATACCATTATAAAAAAGAAAAACTGCCAACACTGCTAAAAAAATTGTCATAACACTAAATTATTATATAAATATAAAAGGAGTATGTCTGTAAAATATTCACTCAATGAACATCCCAAGGTGATGATTTTGCTATGTTGTTTTTATTCCTGGGAGATCCATAACACATTTGGATATGCCACATGTCACCACATGAATCAGGCAGTTAATGCATGTGCTTTTTAGAAGCAGAGATGTCTTCCCAATAGAATGTGCTATAAAAAAAATGTTGAAATTCTGCTGCTTTGTCTGATAGGCATAATTTAATGTCTTGCTTATAATGCTGCATCTTAAGGAAAAATGTGCACTGTCCCATGTAGTTATTTACAATATATTACTAAATCTATGCAAATATATTTCCCTGAGCTTGGTATTATATAAGAAAGGTCAACAATGTTTGAAATATTTTGAAACACATTCCCAATATATTTTGTATATAGCAGTAACGTACAATGTAAAAATATATATCCCAATATATTTTCAGATATTTCTGTTCATTTTATCTTGCTGTAGATTATTACAATAAATATGGGGGGGGGGGGGTTGCCTTAAGACTATAGAAATTGGCCTATCAAGCTATGGCTTTTCATTAAGAGTGCTAATTATACATTTGTTAAAAATACAGCATTTAAATTGCCACATAACAGCACTTTTTAACAAAATAAATTTGAATAGTAACTATTCAATGCCATTCAATAATAAACAGATAATCATTTAAGAAAAATTAAGGGGGGAAAGTTTGCGTTGTTTCCAATGCAATTTTTTTCACTGTTTCTTCCATTCACCTGTTTTTCCACTAACATTTAAACAAAAGGTCCTGAAATACTATTTACCTGTCCCATTTTGGGATAAATACTTGTCCCACGGGACAAGCATCTTTTGTGAAAACTCTGAACATTTGATCCCGTTTACATATCCTCTTGTCATTTCTACCTTCACATCCAGATTAACATTAACAGGTTTTTTCCTACAAGTGAAACTGTACCAGTGATGAGCAGGTTATAAAAACTTGTGCATCTCCAAAAGCAGGAGTAGGAAGTTTAAGGGAATATGAGGATTTTTTTGTTTTTCTCCCCATTAGGGCACATTAGGGACAGCATGTACTTTATCTGCAGAAGTATGGGGTGTTTAAAATTCAGGACTTACATGTTGAAATATGAAGTGTTGCTAGTATTCATACAACATCACTGAAATACTGCACTATTCCTGTGGTGCCCTAGCAAGTAACTGACATATTTCTAAATTTTAAATACCTGTGATTTTAAAATAAAGGTTCTGAAAATTAAACATAGTCAAGTTGTATATATAAAGGACTTTTTCTACATCTTTAAGTGAATTCTGTATCGTGTCATTTTAACAGAGAATCAAAAGAAATCCAACATTCATTAGTGGTCTTACAGACCACATAAAAGAGGATCCATAGGTTTTCAAGGCCAAAAGGAATCTCCTCTTCTACCTATTCCAGCTTACAAGTGCCACAACACTTCACCAAGCAATTCCCAGGCCACATCCAGCTGGCTGAATCACTTCAAGCAGTGAAGAAAAGCAGCTAAAATCAGCCTTCAATGCTAAACCCAGCACTTGGCTCCAGAGGCACCAGCAAAGTGCAGCCACAGTCAGCTGGAGCCAAGGAGGGACCCAGAATCATCCCCCAGCTGCTTGTACAGCCATATCCCATGGCCACATCCCAGTTCCACCCCTAAAGATGGGCCAGACCAAGCTGAACTCACAGGGTCAGGTCTATGGGGGATTTAACTTTGTGTCCTGTGTCCAGCCCTGGCTGTAAGGCACACGTAAAACAGGGCCAGGATGACATACTTCCCTCTCATCTTCTCCAAGTCAGAATTTCCTGTATATCTGCATTTCTACTGAAGCCCTCTACTGCCACTCTGTATCTTTTCCAAGTATTGCTAGGCATCCTATGAAATATTTAAGGCATGTAATGTCATTACTCTGTTGATGTTTTCACTGTGTGCAGCGCTGGTTATTATTAGAATTAATATTTTAATTTCTAACATGTTTCGGCCATCTCTGATGGGTTTTTACTCAACTAGTTCACATCAGTTCTTACCTACTTTGTTTATTTTAATATTAACCACTCTAATATTACTCCTTTTTTTATTTCAACCTCGTGATAAATTAATTTCAAAAATTCATTGTATAGTTGATTTTTAATTCTAATTCCACTGAAGTGTAAGAAATGTTATTCTGAAAGTCTATTCATGGCCATATTTTCCACAGAAATGTCCCTAACTTTTGTGATTGTGATACAGTTTGCATTTGTAAATCATATAACAGTGTGCATGTAATTATTTAATCAAAACTACATACACAGCCATTGGGTCTGGTAATATAATGGAGCTTAATCCTGTTTTCAGCATAGGTATTCCTCACATTGCCTGCAAGTCTCCCTGTTTTCCCCTTAACAAGCTCATGAGCACTTTTTCTTTTTCCATGCTTAGCATTGGCTACGCTGCCTGTGGATCTCCCACACTTTCATTCATCTGAATTAGACAGTAACACAATCCTTTGAATTGATAATATGCACATGAAGCTGTGCTTAGATCTAGGATAGTCCTGGTCAAAAATTGTGATTAAGCCCCACTGCATGTATAAACAGACCAAAACTGTACAGAATGCTGATAAACAAAGTTAATGTTTAATACCATGACAAGCACTACCAATTCAGCATATTAACAAAATAAACTCTCAAAAGTTAAAACATACACAACAACAAAAAAAAACCCCAGAAATGCTACAGCAGGAACAAGCTATGAATAATGCCTACAACTGGCAGGTTTTTTTATTAAATTGTTTCTAGGAAAATATTTTGAATTGTTCCCATAATGTTTTCAAGTAAGAACAAGATCTTTGTTCAAGATTGGGGTTCTATTCTCAGCATTATCATTCTCTCACATGTACATCTACACCACCACAAAGCTCACTGCCTGCATATATCAAAGGCTGGAATTCTGGAATTTTCTTTTGATGTCAGGGACATCCTCTACCAACACTCTGCATCTCTCCACATTGTTCAGCTAATCCAACCAACACCACCAGCTCCTCTGCAACTTCACCCACCCCCGTGAATGCACACACCACATGGGAGGGATGTGTGATGCATCGAGATCACCTTCCAGAAAACATCTGGACCTCAGCTCCTGTGCCTCCAGGAAAGCTATTTTGCCTTGATTCTCACTGATATATCCTATTTCAGAAGGGTACAAAGGCACCTTGTTCCTTCCTCCTCCAGAACAAAACCATCCCCACCTATTCTGGCACTTTCACTCCTTTTCCTGTCTGTACAGCGCATACAAAATCTGCAAAGGTTCCAGAAGTCCTTTCAACAAAGATATTCACCAAACCTAAACATCAGGAATTTCTGCAGAGGGCTTTAACCAACATCATCCAAAGCAACATATTGCCTTCACATAGGAAAGGATAATTTTCATAATCTCAGAATAAATCTGCCAAATATGAACTTTATGTTGCACCATTTCTTGGTGAAGGTATGGTGACCAGAATCCATTGGTATATTTAAATAGCAAGTCACTTTGATATTATACTTCAAAAGTAAACTAATTTAGTCAACTAATCTTGTTTATTTCCTAAATATTGTTAGTTTCTATCAGTCCGATGATTTTTCCAGACACTTACATAACAAGCATTAAAAAGATACATTTAGCAGCTACAACTGTTAACATAACAAAGGCTACAGAATCCAGAGGTTATTGCATTCTCCCAAAAGTACTTAAATAATAGCCTAAAATCTGAAGAATTACTTTAATACTTCAATAAAAATAACCCAATTCAAAACATTTTCAAGGAAACATAGCTCCTTGCTCTAGGCTACCGAATAATGGCTGAAAGAAAGTATATAGCTTGTCACTTCTGATTAGAGAACTGTGCCTCTGTGCTTTGAATGAGAGGCATGTCTGGTAATAGGAAGTGCAGATATTAAATTTAATAAAATAACGTGGAATACGATATATATATGAAACTTGACCAAGTATAGCACAAAATGTAACATACATTACCCTGCTCAGTCAACTACTGTGGCCTAGCATCTAATGACAGACTTAATTTCTATTTTCCAAGGAGAGTACTACAAAAATATAATTTTCAGATTATACAAATATTTTATCAGATGACACAAAAAATGTAACAAAAAATTGCCTTACATAGCTACATGAATACAGAACAGCAGCAGAAATTTGTTAGACTATGAAAGTTCAGCCTTAAAATTCCACAGAAAGGCATTAGGTCTTGTAAATAATTAGTTACAAAGACCCTGAAGATAATACATTACAGCATCATATGACCCACAGCATATTTCTTTCTTTTCAGTTTTAAGGATTCACTCAGTTTGGGGGTTATTTGTTGGGTCATCTTTGGTTGTTTTTTTAACACACAATCAGGATACAGCATTAACATACTTCCTAGGGAAAAGGAAATACTTTATCTCTGGTTTTGCCTTAATTCTGGCATTCCAATGCAAATCCTAATAGCTTTGTCTTTCAATATATTAACCCTCACCAGGTTTTTTCACAATTAAATAAGCTCCACACAGTATTTTCCATTTCCTTTCTAACGTAGAACTATGCTACCTGTGATATGACGCATAAGGGATTTTAAAACAATTCTAAGAGCTAATCCCAGTAAACCCAGAATTAAAGTTCTTGTTTTCATATTTCACTTTCAAAATATTTAGAACTTTGACAGATATGACATTATGTTTTCATTAAAACAGTTGATTTCAAAATGCTGCACTGTGCAAAAACACCATAAACAGTTTATGATGAACTGCCACACTCTTAATTAAAACAATAAATCCAGTGCACAATATTTGTGCAGCCTCTGGTTTGACCTTTGCCTCTTGCTATCCACTACCAAAGCTGCTGCCTCATTCTGTGCACCAGATGTAGAAGGTTTTAAACCATGATCTGAAAGGCAGTAAAGATAAAATAAGAGAAAATGTGCCATTACTCTTTGCAGTTATGATTAATTCAGTTCATATTTTACAATCTGGTTATGGAGTAAAACTGCAGACTTTACATCAAGCATTTGCCATTCAATATACCAAATGTATAAAAATGCCTGATACTTTAGAAAATGGCACAAAGCTAATTCACAACCACATGAAGGACAGAAATAGGAATAATAAAAAAAGGACAGTAATTAGCTATCCATCTAAAATAATGAAGCTATTTCAGCCACTTGGTCAGTCTTGGCAAGAAACACATCTGTTACAACAAAACAAACTAATGCTCCCTTATCTCTCTACTCCTTGATTTTAGATTAAAATATCCTTTAAAACAATCAGGTCTGCTCCACAAAGAGAAACTGAAGGTTATTAGTTACTGTGACATGCTGTAATGATCACAGATTTGTTGTGTTTTCCTGGAAATAAAGTCGAATGCAGAAACAACTCCAAGACCCAAGTACAGGAAATGAGCTGGTATCCTTGAGTACAAGCTGGTGTAGGCAGAAATCTTGCAGACAAGAAGATAAATTGAGAAGTCCTCATTCTGAAAACACTTGAAGATTTATCAATTTGTTACTTTAATCCTCTAGTTTTGTATACAGTAAAGCCTCCAGGAGCAAACATCTGTTTGGTAGATTCAAACATGACTATTCATTGCATCCTTAATATTTCCCTTTTCTGTCAAAAGCAATCAATTGACCAACTGAAGCCAATACAGATCATTCTCCCATTAATGGGAAATTGCCACAAAATATATTTCTGCCTTAGGATGAAAGGGAGAAAACACTATGTTGCCAAATTAAGAAATTCAGGATTCAAATGCAAGTACATTCACGGCCTAAGTAGTGAAGATTTCCTTTTATAGGATAATTCCTCACATAGCATTCTACAGAAGGAGAACCTTTTCTTTGCTAGTTCTTTCATTTGCCCACAGTCAGAAAGAAACATCTCTCCCAGAGACAGAGCAGTTAACAAGGCACCAGGTGTTTGAGGGGCCTGGGCACTGCTCAGGAGTGGATTTTGAGTATTTCTTTTACTCCCCGGTTTCATTTACAAATCAAGGGAAAAAATAAAAGAACACACACAAAACTTTCTCCAGCTTTGTTTTCTTACACAATAGCCATTATGCATTCAAAATCCAAGTGTGTTGCTGTAGAAAGCCACGTATCACTTTTCTGCACCATTCAAAAACAACACAAAAGCTCACATTCAATGCAGGAGTTCTGCAAGGACACAAAAGGAAACATATATATCTACTTTCCTGCCCAGGGAGAAAATAAATATTGAAAGGCAAGACAATATTTTAAAAAATCCACTGCCTCAAAAACTCTTATATCTGTGTTAGTATTGGTAACTCTTGCTTGAATTAGCTTTTTTTTTTTTGGAGGGATACACAGAACAATTGCATCAATAATCACTCAGAAAAAAAAAACCAAACATGCCCAACCTATAAAAAATTTTAACTCCACAAAAATAGCTTCTGAGTACTTTAGGGAAAAAAAAAAAAAAAAAAAGGAACAAAAAAAACCCACAAAAAACCAACTCTATGCAGTTAGGACAGATTTCAAAGTTTACGAAAAGGCATTTTGCTGTGAGAGATTTACTTGTTTTATTCATATTATCAGTTATTTGTTTTATTTGCATTATCAGAGGTCCCACAGAAATGAATCTAAAACACTTGTGACATGAAGTAAGAAAAGAGTTTTAAAATTTAAATATTTTTGTTCATCTTAACCAAATTATTCTTCCAGCAACTATTCCAGATAAACATTTTTGTATTTTTCCAATTTCTAAAGGGATGCTGGGGGATGAGATGATGCTTCTATAACATTTCAAATTGCTAGCTAATTTCTGCAAAGCAGAAAACATTCTTACAGACTAAGCATGCAAGAGTAAAAATTTTAAAGACATCCCTTTGTGAAATACACACTGATCTACCTCTTAAAAATAGCAACCAAAAGTGTTTGTACACTTTTACATTTACCTGAATTCTTCTGCTTAAAATATGCAATCTATTTTAAAGGGCTGCAAATTCCTCTTTATTTTCTTTTGGTTTCTTCATCCAAATATATAACATGTTTTAACCAGGCCTTTCTAGCTAAAGAGATGACATTTCTACCAGCTTGTTTCTTTAAAAGTACTGCATTCTGAAAACTGCAGATCACTCTGCCATAGCTTCCATAGAAATATTCAAAACAAGCAAAAGTCTAACTCATCACCAAATAAACACCATTGTATCAAACACTCCTCTCTAAATCTCTCACACAAAGTGAATTATTCTTATATCAGCCACACATATTTATGATCTCCATGCACATACCTTTTCTGTCAGGAAGGACTGGATGCTTTCCACAGACAGGTGGAAGGACAGAAGCACAAAGAAGTGCCCAGGGCTGACACCCCCTTATAAATCCTGTCCCCAGGTGCTTTGGGGCTGGGCACCAGTTGCACCCACTTAGCCTAACGAGGCTCTGCAGCAGGTGTGGGACAGATGGGAAAGGGAGAAGAGCAGGGGAAGGGGGATTTGCAGGTTGATGCTTTTGTCTTAGTGTTAAGACTGTGTGAGGTTGCACCTGGGTCACTGTGGATTCACCTGAAACCTCTCTGCTGTGCCCTCTGACCCAGCAGGTCCCACCAGCCAGGCTGGCCCTGCAGGTGACACCCATGGCAGAGTCCCAGAGCTCCTGCAACCACTCAGCCAAAAAGGGACCTGGAGCCAAATCCTGCACACATGCTGGGACAACTTCCAAATTACTAATTAATCATTAATGCTTTCACAATACTGAACTTGTTCCTAACAGTGTATCAGCCACGATGCCTCATGAACAAGTATTAAAATTGCAGGAGAGCACTGTCAAGATGTAAATTCAATTTAATGTAGCATTTTCCAAAGCAGAAATCTTAAGCCTGACAAACTCGCCCCTCAAGTTAAAACTTTCCAATGAACACCTGTTACCATGTCCAAGTGATGTTTTGGGTTTTTTAATGTGGTTACCAAAATTCAAAATAAACAAATGTGCCCTCCTGCTATGGATCTATAGCAAAGAAAGTCAAAGCTTTCAAAAAACAAGAATATTGAACATTAGCCAGTACCACATTTTCGGTAATCTAGTTCTCAAAAACACTTCCGTTAAAAACTAAAACATGTTCGTTTAAACAGTAATTTCATTAACTTGAAAGTTTTTGCCCATAAAAATAGGTGATATTTGACAAATTTTCAAGACACTAAAAACCATTTTTATTTAATTGGATAGGTTAGCAAATTTAAATTAAGGGTGATGTATATGTTGCTCTAATAATACTTGCATGCCTACAGCACAAGAGTCCATCCTTTTAGAAGAAAACATTGCTCCACAGAGTATATTACATAGGGCATAAAATTTAAATCAGCTTTAAATAGGAATTTTGCCTAAAGATCTACTCCACTCCAGCTTCTGGTAGATATTTTTTATGAAAAATATGTATTTTATTCTGTGTAACAATTAACTTGCCTTCCTTTTCATTCCTGGAAGAAGAAGTTGGTCAATTGTGGTAAGATTTCTGGTGTGGGCACCTTCACATGAAATGGCTTTACCTTGCCAGTTAAAGTCGTGGAGCTCTGATTTGGAGAGAGCACTGAATACATGACAGAAATTAATACTGGCACATCCACATACAACATACCCATGAACACAGGGAAGTAAAAAACAGGCAGCAAAACCCTCTGCGTCCTTTTCAACCATGAAATATCTGCATTAATTATCTCCTGCTGGATCCCATTAACATGTGCAAAGAGAGGTTGTGGCCAGAAGGAGAAAAGAACCAAGCCCAGGCATGAGCAGCCCAGTTTCATGGCAAGTACAGAACCAACCATGGTTAGTCCAAACTTCCAGCCCAACCACCTGAGGAGCTGAATGAAGTCAGAACAAAGGGAATAAGTCACTACAGGGAATTTCCATCAGGTCAGCTGACAGTCAACCAGCTGGAAAGGATAATTATACATTCAGCATGATGCAAGACCACATTCTTGCAGCTCTTTTAATGATCCTATAAAAAGAATGATGAGAGAATGGGGAGAAAAATACAAATTCTCCTTCTTGTTCAAAATACTCACTTTTCTTCTCAGTATTATCTTTCCTATAGCACATCACTCTAACACTTCAATTAAGAAACATTAAATTTCATTGTAAACAAAATTGTAAGGAATTCACATCCAGCAAAGGAATCAGTGAACTGTCCAAAATATTTAAAGCTTCAAATTTTCATAACTGCCCATCTCTTCAGGATTTAACTTCAGTGGAACCTGCAGATGCTCAGAACCTTAAAATATTCTCCATGTTGTATTGGAATTAGAGATGGAGTCTGGATTACACAGTGCCTGACTTAGACTCTAAATCAAGAGAAATAAAAAGTTACTTAAAAGTAATCACTCACAGATTTCTAAATTTAGAATAGTCATGATCCCAACTGGCTGAATAAAACAGTTCACAAATGTTACTTCAGTCCATAGATTCTGAAAGATGGCATCTGCTGGTCTTCAACAGAGAAACATTCTGTGGTTTAAAAGGCCAATATATAGAGTGCACTAATAACACTGACAGAAACTAATCTATAACAGCAGGTCTAGGTTTTAAAAGTTATCATGGAACTAAGAAGATTAGGAATTTTTCTTTAAAATAAAAATTAATTCCTGGGGGTGGAGAGGGGACAGACATATTAGCATTTATGTAAAATTAGTAGACAAATATTAAATATGCTCACTAGCACAACATTTCTGAATTATGTATTTTCAAAGTTCTTCTGTGAGCTGAACTTTCCGATTATCTTTGTCCTGACTTGAATAGCAAAGATTTAAAGAACTGGAGAAAAGTAGATTAAGAAAAATAAAATACATGCTGGAGTCACAATATTCTTTAACCTTCAATCAGAGACCTTGCAAGAAAACTGGGCATGTGAAGATCAGCATGTGAAAGATAGCATCCATTAAGGTTTATGCTGCAATGGCTTTAGGGTTCATGAATAACAAAAAATGAGCTCAGTCAGGAAAAGTGGTTGAATAAAACTGAGACTAAATACAGTATCCACACTAGGCCCAGGAAATCCACCTTCCTGTGAACTTAGTTAATGCTGTTTTCCTATTAGAAAAGTAAGGAATTTGTTCAATTTTAAAGCAGATAAATGAGGAAAATTTACAATTTCCAGACTATTATAGTCAAGTAACAAGTCTGTCCTTACTGGGAAATGTATTTCAGGCATGGAATGGATGAAATGAAATTAAGTGGTGCCTTCAGTGAGTTCTAGTTCAGTACACACACAAGTATCTGTAGAGGCAACAAAGGAGTAGGAAGGGAAAAACCTGGAAATTTTTACAGCTTATATAAATGAGTATTTATTTTACATTCAGTAGATGAACCCCAACATGCAATGAATGTAAACAGAATAAGTGTTCTCCGAAGAGCTGGTAATACAAAATGGTAGGTAATAAATTAGTTGTATAACCCTCCCTGCCTCCCTGCTCAATTGTCAGCTTTAGGAATTCTCTGGGATCAACTAAAGGTGCTTGCTGAGCACTTCTGCATGCCCAGGAAAAGTCTTCAGTGGCCCCAAACATCAACTCATGGCACTTTGTCCATGATTACTTGGTAGATGTAGGTGACTGATTTAAAAACAGAGCTCTGAGGAAAGTATCTGAATGAAAAATAACCTTGAACTACATCAGGTAACAGCCAAGAGTCTTTGTAAGAGAAAAAGATATGCTTTTCTGATAACGTCAGAATATAATCTCCCTTTTTAAGACTGCAGAAAAGGACTCCTGTTTGCTAGAATGACTAAACAAATAATAAATTATTTTCCAGTGTTTTCATAAATTTTGTTTGAAAATACACATTAGACATTGAAGCTCCAGCAGTTATAAATATGAAGACAAGAATCTTGCAATAGCTTTGTGACTAAAACTCTCCCTGAATGAATAATCCATATCTTTACAATGCTGACCAAGGAGACCTCAAATGCAACACCTGGAACTATAGAAAACCTTTAATAACTATATTATCTTTGTATGTAAAAGGAAACATTTTGTATAGGTCATGTGAAAGGGGTTGATCCCATTCAAAGTTTATATGTGAAACAAATAAGTCACCATAGAGAATCACAATGCAGTAAATAAACTTCACTTTGAATCTTTGTTTTCTTTTTTAACAGCTCGATTTTTTCAGTCTGATTTGAATTTTTGTGTGTCAATGTGGAAATACAGAGCTGTCACCTAAAAGAACTGTAGAGAAACTGTTTAAAACAAATTGGCCTAAGTACTGAATCACTGAGACACTGAATTATTTGGATTGTGAACCTTAATTTGTACTGCATCACACATAAACAATGCCAAATGTGAACAAGTCAACACAAGTCACACTCAGTTTCTGAAAATCTTGAATTCTAGTTTGAATTCTGTGAGCATTATTTAAGAGAACATATCCATATTTCATGAGGGATTCTTGTTGATTTATCCCTGAAAAAAAATCTTCTCTTGAAAAAAATTAAGAGAGGCTTTAAGACACTTCTCCTAAACTAAGTTACCTGAAAAATCAGTGCTACTACACATGAATAAATATTATTTTTAAAAATCATACAAATTGAGCTGTATTTTATCTTTGTAAATGTGTCTTACTAAGTTCCACCACTAGGACAGTAGAAAAAAATAATAGTGATACATCTCCATCTAATTGTTTATGTCTTTCTCAGTGTTATTATAGGACTAACATATTCTCCCTCTCAACTTTTTTTTTTTTTTTAATTGTGGTAGCACCACTGGGAGCAGGTGCCTTGAAGTGGGGGCACATACCAAGCCTGACCTCCCTATGAACAGCTCTAAATTCCCTGATCTCGTTATGAATATTTTTTCTTCAAATGCAAAGCTGCAAAATGCATGAAGGCTAAAGTAATTCAATTAAGTATCTATTCTGAGCTGGAAAAGACCATTTTGTTAGAAGCAGTGGAGCACTAGTTTAACCCTGGTGCTCAGAATTCCCAAGCAAGTCAGCACATTAAGCCAGCTCTTCAACTTAAGAACAATTACTGTCATTTATCAGCCTGAATAGCAATAATGCACAAATCGACAGCTTTCAAGAGGCAAAGACCGAGCTAGGTGTAATGATATGCAAAGCCACAGCACTCTGCATTTTGAACTGTCTTCAGCCCATCAATACATCTCCAAGTACCTACAATTTATCAATACAAATGTGGTACCCAATGAAGGCAGGACCAAAAAGATAAATATGAACAGGGTGGAATAAAAGGTTCAAGAATGTTTGAATTTTATAATGATGAAGTGCAGATCACATTCTTACAGCTTTTTACATGCAGTGACCTGATCACATCACATTTCCCTCAGTAAGAGGAAACTAGGATAAGAGATAATCTTTCCTTCAGGTAGTTGAAAGCAGCTGCTTTGCTATTTTGCCTTTTTATGTTGTTGTTGATGTCTCCTTTCTTTTCTATTCTTTCTTTTTTCCCCTGCCATTTCTATTTCAAATGTGCATCTATGTAGTATTTACACAGACATGGTTACTTCTTATTGAAATATATAATTAACATACCATTATTTTATCTCAACAAAGCATAGCATATACAGAAAGCATCATTTGTGTCTCATTACCTTATAAACTGATTTTAGTAGCAATTGAAGGACTAAAGGAATGGTTGAAATTATCTAATAGCATAGATAGCCAATAGCATTCAGCTCATGAAAGTCTCAAGCCTATAGAACTGATTTCCTCTGTACCTGATCTAATTGTGTGGGGGTTTTGTTGTTGACTTTTTTGGCTTTTTTAGCATTACAGCTTCTTTGTGGACAGAATCTTTCAACAACCAGAGCTATTGCAGTGCTCGGGTATTTAGATTCCCTTGCTCATACAGGCAGGTATGGGCATTTGGATTAGCAGCTCACATATGCAGGGAACAAAAGGATTTCTAGGTTTTACCATGACAAATAAAAATTAGGATTATTTCACCTGCAAGTCTGCAGTTCTACCTGAAACATCTTGTTTTATAATATCTTTTCATTTTCTAATCCTTAATTTCTATTATTATACCATGTAAACTGTTATATGTTTTCCTATCTTGATTCAAGATTTCAAGGAGTTCCCTTGAATTAAACATCTACTTTGAAATGTATTTTGCACGGGGCTATTACCATGCAAGATATTTTTTTCTACACTATTTTCATCTTCCAAAGCTTAATAATTTTAAAGAAAGCACTAAGATGCCCAGATGGATGTAGTGAGCAATGAGCAGAACCAAAAGAGGGTTTGTTAAAGAGAAAAGAGACTTTTAGGTGAAAAGCAGAGAGCAAGAGCTCTGGAGTTTATTCTGAGCACTACTACAAACTTCTCATAGCTGAACACATCCCTAAAACCTGTGCTTCCTCAGTTTCCCCACAGACAGCTCTTTTCTAGCCACAGGGTAAAGCTTCTTCAGGGGACAGGTGGCAGTTACTGATCCATGGAAAACACAACACCCTGACCTACGGAATATCTGTGTGGTATTCCTGAGCAGAGGACTGGAACAGCATTGTCTTCAGCCTTCATCAGACAGAATTAGCTATACCATATGAGGATATATAGATCAAACTTGAGAGGACTTAACAGGAGCCTTCACATTATTTAAAATACAATTTTAAAAATAAATGGTTTATGGTCTTTGTATAATTCATTCATCATCTTCTGACATTTGGGGGGAAGGTGGATGTTCAAATGCTTTGAGTTTATTTTTCAAAATCTTTTTTTTGCGTCTGGCAACTTTTTTCACAAACTTCTGCCTTCTTACCAAGGGAGCACATTTCATGTTCCTAAGCATATCTGTCTTTCAGGCAGCAGCTGCTGAGGTGAGCAGAGATGCAGAGACCCAACATCTCAAAGTGTGAGGTGAACTGAACCTAAGGGATCCTTCCCCGTGACCTTCGTTCTGCTGCTGATTACAGCTGTTCACTGGTTTGGTGGACTTACCAGTTAATGATAGGAGTATTCTTTCAGAAGTAATTCACTGTCAAGGTTACTGAAGAAATAATGTGCAGGACCTTCCCATTTCAAGGCAAAACACAGAGAAAGCTACCACTGATTAAGACAGCAGAGTTTTGAGAACTTAAGAACTGCTGTGTTTGCTCCAGTATTCTGCTTTCAGCTCAGTTAGCAATGCATATGGAAGAATCCACCATAATGGAAACATAATAGCATTATTTTCCAAGAAGGTGAATGGGAAACTAAGCAGAACACAATGAATGCTTATTTTGATTTATATCTCTCTTACTTGTTACTGTGTTGGCAACACTTACGATTTTTCACAAGTCTCCTATTACTTGGTATTTCTTCTCATCTAACCACTCCTGCAGCTGTATTATTATATTTTAAAAATCTCATTTTCTCTTTCTAAATTATGTTTCTAACATTCAGTAATTACAAGAAAACACTGCATGTTCCAAGCCAAAAGTTTCAGAATACAAAGGGAAACGAAAAGAAAAAAAAATGCATTGTTTTTTAAAAAATGTTTTGAACCAATATAATTGGGCTTTTTATCAAAAATGCAGTGGTCATTTTTCTGGAATATTCCTGTAAGTAATGGCTCTAAAGCTACAATCCCAACAGAACTTTCATCCCTTCTCTTTCTAACATGTTTGTGTCCAGCCTCTCTGCTGTTATCAAGCTCTATTACTCCTGTCTAATAGCAGCATCAGAAGTGCAAATTTGCTATAAAAATCCAAGGCACAAACCATTACATTGATAAAAAAAATAAATAAATTATTCAGAAGAAGAGGAGAATACTCTCAAATAAAAGTGTAACCTGAACAACCTAAATGACATGTTATTGTGTCAAGTTCCTTTGTTCATTTCTTTTGTCTAAACTGACTGAGAGTTTGATCTTGCTTTCTCTGAATTCAAAACAAAACTTCCATTTTTTTTCTTTGAGAAAGCACAGAAATATCTTCTGAAACACAATGATATCCTCTGCTGAAAAAAAGTCAGATTTATCACTTCCTTGGCTCATGTAATAAGCAGAAACAAAATGGTAAGAAAAAAATTAAATAGAGTTTTAACAACCAATTAACTTATAAACTGTGGTGTACAAACAATAAAATGGGAGTCAAACCCTCTCCAACTGAATAAAAACTTCTTGACTCTTGTTACTCTTTGAACTATCCACGCAGTAATTTAGAAGACAGTGCAAACTCACAGACTGAAAAGAATAGAGGGCAAATCAGGGCTAATTCAGGGATTCAGATCCAATGTTGATATATTTGCACATGCTACAACCCAAATAGGAGGGTTTTCTTCAATGTCATCTTATTATTCTGCAAGGCAGGAAAACAGACAGTTCAATCACAAAATCATAATGCTTAAGCAGCATGAAATCATAAAGCTAGCAACAAAACAGGTGAAGCATGCTACATTTATGATTCATATGCTTCCTTTCACCCTAGCACAGCACTGGTTTGCTCACAGCCCTAAATGGCCAGTCCCTGCTGCTCTCCCCAGCACAAGAGGAGTGAGCAGTATTGTCCTTTTGGGGGTACTTACTGTGCTGCACTCCATCAGACAAAAATAATGCACATGAATACTTTAACTGTTTAGCCAACTGTACATAGAGGTAACAAGACACTCAAAATAGGATTGTTGTTTAGACACCTATATAAAGCTGAATGCATACAAATAATCTTTACTGTCATATTTTAGATCCATTGAGATTGGTATACAGCTACAATGCAGTTGGGTGGGTTTACTTTGCTACAGACATCCAAATTCCCCTAAAAATGGACATGAACCAATATGAAAAATTATTTGCAAAATTATATCTATAAAAGAAAGTCTGAAAGAAAGTCTAAAGAAAGTTTGTCTTTGCTTATTTAGTGTTCTCATAGTTTCTTCAAACTGTGATTTTGAGATCATTAGCATTGATATTCTCAAGCACATGAAGCAAGTACAGCTTGAAAGAGGTGTCTCCTTGAGATGTGTGTAAAAATCCAGAGCAGAAACAATTTAGAGAAAACTCTCAACTCTATCTCATGCCTCCACAAGGTGACATACATGACAAAATAAACTGGGACATTTCCTCTCTGTGATAAGGCTGGATTGAACACAGAGATGAGGAGGAAATGGAAAGGACAGCTCAGATCACCTCAGGGGGGCTGGAGACTTCTTCAGCCTCTGCAGCAGGTGGGTAAAGAATTGACCTGCAGAATTCAATCCACCTGTTATTACCCCACATCTTCCTGATACAAGCCAATCTCTAGCAAAAGGATTATATTTTCTGGCGTGACTAAATAATCTAAAAGAAGTGAACTAGGCTCCCAACTGCCTTTTTATAAATTTCAGCCATGTCTCATACACTGGCATTTGTTCATTACAAGGTAAATACACCTGCTATACTGCCATCTGTTGTCAATCAATAATCCACAGCATCAACAAAATTTCTACATTGTTTTCAAGATAACATCGTTGCTCTCAAAAATTATTTGAACCAGCTTGTCGTATATAATGTGAATATAGTAAAGATGTCTTTTTCAAGATGTATTTACAATATTCTTTAGCATATGAAACTTGTTGCAGTCAAAAAGAAAAGTTAATGATACAGGAACTAATGCATATCATTTTCTGAATGCTAATTCTGAGACATCTTTTAGTATTTTCTACCTCAATCAAAAATTCTTCCATTTCTCATTTTAGCCAGAAGACAGAGTCACTGTTTCCTTATGAGGATCCTCCCCACACACACTATCCTGCCATGTTCCTAGAACTATGGTAGCTTTCAACCACCTAAATGTTAATAACCACAATAGAAATTGCAAGTTATTCGGAATTTTGAGGCCCTGATTCCACACAGGATCTTACCATTGCCTTAGGTGAAACTCCACTTCAGCAGCTTATGATAAATCTTTCTAGAATATATCAGGGGTGATATATATACTTCTGTCATCTTAGTATCTCTCCAGCCACAACCTTTAGCTCAGTGAAATTTCCACAAAAGTAGAGGCAGCCTTCACAAAGAGAGTTTACTGATCCCTCTTTCTGAGAGGGGATTTTACCTCTGCTCATCAGGGAACTGCAGCTCTGGAATAAGAGCTTGCTACTAAGCTAAATCTAGTGCAAATTAATAACCAAGAGTGCAGCACACAAGAAGCAGTGTTAGGAAAAGCAGATAACTCATGGTCCCGTGTTCTTCACATGCAGGTGTCCCCAGGAAATGAGCAGGTTCCTGTCACACAGCTTGAAAATACAACTCAAGATCAACATGAGCTATAATTAATTCATCAATTAACAACATACCACTGCACTTACTGAAATGGCTGCACAGGAGTAAAATCCTGGCTCACAAACTACAGATATCACGAAAAGACAAGCAGAAGGCAAACGAAACACAGATTACAAGTAGCTGAACTCCTGGAGTTCTGCGAGTACTCACCACAGTGACCAAAACCTTCTGTTTGAAAAGGCTTAACATGAAAATCAATTTGTCAACCATCCCACTAAATCTGAATTCCACAACACTGTAAGGAGATTACAGGTGTTTTAAAATTCATTTTAGTTACATATTTAATTTGCAATCACAAGCAAGTGTTTCAGCAGTCATACGTTATGTGGCTACACCTGTAGTGACATAACAAAAACTGCTGATTTGGGGCCCTGTCTGGCACTGACAAAATAGAGAATCTAAAAAATCAGGGTTACCCTTAACAGCTGGATTAGCTGCAAAGGTGTATTCTAGGGGTTTTTTCTTGCTTTAAAGCAAAGAAAGCAAAAACCCACTCAGAATTCAAACAAATGTGTCAGTGAGCACTCGAGAATTCATCAACACAGATACCCAAGTTGTCTGTAAGAGGAAAACATTTTGCAGGTACCCTGTGAATTAGTCTGATCCCTGGTAAATTACAAAAGGTTTATTTTTTCCAAGGGGAAAACTACTATATTTCATTTCCACAAAATTTTAATTGAGACAGGTTTGCAGAGCATTTTTGCATAAGACACAAATTCCTACATCTGAATACATTCTGCTCTTTCATTTTTTTTTCTTAAAAAAACAATACAAACTTACATACACAACAAAATGTCTTTTCTCAATGATCAGACATTTCTTTATAAAGTTTTCACTGCTACCTAACAGGTACAAGTTTCATGCACAAAACATCAATAATTTAGCTTCTGAAACTTTGTGTTACTTCCCATGAAAGACATCCACACACATTTAGAGTTCAAAAGGTTTAAAATGTTTCTGCAGCATTACCAAGGGTCATGATGGTAACAGCAGACAAGGTAGGGAGACTGCACTGCTATTAATTATTACTTATAGTACATAGTGTTTAATTAATTGAGCAATAAAAGGTATTGCTATGATTTATCAGAGTATTAAAATCTCATTCACTGGATTCTTTTTCTTTTTTCTTTTTCTTTTTCTTATTTTTTTTTGCTACTGAACTACTGAATTTAGTATTATAAAGCAAGGATTATACCTTTTCAGTTTAATTAGGTAATCCAGTTTTGGAGCAAGTTAAATGGAATTCTTCTGAATATTAGTAAGAAGAAAATAGAAGTTGTATTATCATTAGAAAAACAAAAATCTAGGGTAGATATTTTTTAAATATATCCTTCATCTTAAATGTATGCAACTGCAGAACTGCACAAAAAAACCCGAAACAAACAAAAAAACAAACAAACAAACAAAAAAGAAAATAATGAAAATATTGTTTAGGAAGTCCAGCATTTGGGAAACTCAAAAAAAACCTGGAAAAATGACAAAAAAATGTGAAATCCAACTGTAACAAAAGGAAAACAACTGGTAACCAGACAGGGTTTTATCATCATTCTTTTTTATAGTTTATGAAGAAGTATTAACTGACAACAATATTGCATTTCAGTGTCAAAAATCAAGCTTATTTCTGCTTCATCACCACTCTTTTAGAGATTTTTTTCAGAAATAAGCCATCTCTATTAAAAAGGGAAAATGTAACTAATATCAGGCAAACTTTTAGATAGAAATATTCTCAATATATTTCTACAAAAAAATTCCTGAATTATTTTCAATTTCCCATCATTAATACTGGTTTTGGGACTACTTCTTTTGTGCTAAAAGTGCAGAAGCAGCCAGTATGGTACCAAGATGTAAAGACCTGAATTACTGAGCTCAGCACTCTTGCCTGCATGTATAAAGCTCACAAATACATTATGTGCAAGAAAAACAATGTATTATTGCATAACATTCTTAATTGCATCTCTCCCGGCAGGACTCCATCCAAACACGGCGTGTTGTATCTCTATAAAAAATATTTTGTAGAAGGACTTTGGAAAAGCAGAGAGTTAGTAAACAGATAACCATTGCACATATAGTTACAATGCATTATGTATTTAATAACCTAAATTTTTCAGTTGACAGTGCAGATTTTTAGTGAACCTGAATGGACAGAAACTCCACATGCTTATATGGAGTGCTATCTTTACCTGCTCTTATAAAGATAACCTATTAGCCCAAATGGCAGATACTATTTCCATGCTCACAAATACTGCCTAAGTATTTCTTCACTTAAAGGCATATTTAGAGTTCATTTCTTTCCAGATTTGAATTTATATAAACGTTGGAGAAGATGAAAGTTTTCTGAACTACATTTCCAGGGGAAGTGGGTGAGTTTGTTCTCCAAAAGCACATTATCAGCCTGGAGGAGAGAAACAAAGGAACATGGTATGTGAATGGCTTCCCAAGAGTGCTGTGGGACAGCATCTCTCATTCTAATAGTTTGCTGACAGTCTTTGCTATTTAGGTTTATGCTATTTAGAACATTTATGCATGTGAAGAAAGAAAAAAAAAATCTGAATTTTACAGGTAAAGTAGATTCTTGGGACTTATGTGCAAAATCAGTGAGAAATTTTTCTATCCCCTATCTTCCAGAAAAACTGTGAAGCTTTCCTTTAATTTCCATGACAGCAGTTGGGAAATAGCCCTTGTTCAATACTACAGGGGGATCTCCTCTGTTTTCCTGTCATTGCTTTCTTCATTACTAGAACCAGGCAAGGGCAATCCCAACAGCACATCTGCTGTGAATCTCTGACTGTTGTGAAGAGTTCCTTCAAATGCCACATTATCACATCCTGTTTAAGTTGGTTTCCCTTTGAAAACTCCAGCTTGGGCAGAAGGGAAAGCAAAATAGGTGGTGAAGAGGAGACCAGAGAGGAGATGCTGATGCCTGGATTTGTGTTTTTCCTCCCAAAGTTCCTACTCAGTGGAAGCCTTTCCATGGTACTGTCTAATTATTCACCTGCTGTCTTTAATACAAGATGTTATTGCAGCATTTCATATGGAAAGAGAGACTAGAAAAGCATCTGATATTATCTCAGTTACTGTGGGAAAAGTCCTCACTCTGACAGTGCTGATCTAGAACAAGGAATGTCAGCCTTGTTAAGAATCCTAAAAAGAAGTCACTGCATCCTTGTAGGCAGAGCCCAAGCTCACTCGTGCCAGCAGCAGTCCTGCAGGAATAAAGCCACCAGGAGCTGGTCAGTATAAAGCTGCTCAGTGCTCCATGCCCAGGCTGGCAGTGCCAGGGCTCCAGCCACGCTGCCCCAGCCCAGGGCACAGATGTGGGAACACATCTGGGAAAGGGAAAACTGCCTGGCAGTGAGGGGAGGGGGCAGGAAAGGCAGGATGGAGGGAAGAGTGAAAACAAGAGCAGCCCTGAGAGCACCGAACCTGGAGGAGCCCCTGGCTGGGGCTGGGGTGGGCACAGGAGTTTGGGAGGAGTGATGCTGAGCCTATGAAGGAGAGGAGGGGAGCAGAGGCAGGTGTTATTTTTATTTTCTCTGTGTTTCTCACCATTCAAATCTGTTTCATTTGGCAATAAATTAAATAAATTTTCCCCAAGTCAGGCCTGATCTGCCCAGGACAGTGACAGGTAAGAGATCTCCCAGTCCTTGCCATGACCCCCAAGGCTGGCTGCAGGACAAGGTCAGCCCTGCACATCCCCAGGCTGATGAACAACACCCCTGACTGCCAGCTAAGGGGAGAATAGAACAAAAAAAGGGGGAAAGGTAAAGCTGGTAAATATAAAGAAGAGGGAATACTAGATTTATTTGAAATCTTATCTCTACCTGGGCTATTCTTGACTCTTAAGTTCTGCAGTCAGTCCCTGATATATTTGGATATTTTGATCACACATCCATACTGCCAATATTTATTTCAGTGACACATTTGGGCCTCTGTACTCACTTAGTTCTATTCTCAGCACACGACCAGAACCCTAAATATAGTCCCAGTCTGTCTGTGGGTATCATGCTGTGCAGCTACAACAAGCATGCTCTACTGCAGTAACCCTTTCTTCTACCCTTGAATTGAGTAAGCACTTGGAAGGATCTGTATCTAAAAATGTTCCATTTCTTTTATTGTGTCAAATCCTGGTTTTATCTATTTGTAGTGAAAGATGTGAAACTGTATAAACTGGCTATAAATAAAGAAACATGCTTTCTAATAAACCTTGTATTAATCTGACAGGGTTTATATAAAAACAACCAAAAAAAGAAACTAATAAAATACTTCAAAATTATATTTTCAGGAGATATATGCTGAATAACCTTATGACACCTCCTGTCTTCTACACAATTACCATTCCCACTAAATTTTTTCAGAATCACACAGCTAGATACAAACTCTATAAATGCTATCTTTAATGCTAGGCCCACCATCCAGCCCAACATATGGAGAAGTGATGGGGTTTTTTTCTGGTTTTCCCCCTTCCCCATTGAGTTCACACTTTTACATCTCCTTTCCTTAGGTAACCATAAAATCCTACCAAGAATGCAGAGTTAGATTTTTGTCCATTAGTAACGACACTCGTGGCTACTGAGGAGCACCAGGCTCACCCTTACACCCTCGGTTTGTGTAGCAGTTGTGATATTGATCCAACAGCCCACAAAACACAGCTCTCAATGGTTACCAGAACTGAGCAAAACACGTGCATTCTGGAATTATTAGCACTATCACAGCGAGATTAATTTCCTTTTGATGTTCTTCTATCAGGAGCTCTACTTTGATTCATTGATGTCACAGAACAAATTAGTGCAGTACATAGCCAACAGTCTGATATTAAAATCGGACATTATTCTGCTGCTGATACCAAACAATAAAGTAGCAGATGGCTTTTTTTTTTTTTCTTTTATGTCAGAGTAAAGGGCTGTACAAACCAAAATTATTTCTTTTTCTGGAAATTGTTCTTGTTGGTTTCATACATGGGTCAAAATCTTCACTGTCTGAAAGGACTACTTGTATGATCAAAGGTCAAACCTTCAGAGGCATAGAGAAGACAAGAGGGTTCATAAGCTTCTGTGTTTTTGCTCTTTAGCTTTAAAGTGGCAACAAACCATAGTATCTGGTGAAGAAACAAACACTGACCAAATTGTGTTTAATTTTGGACAAAATATTTGCCAAACATTTGATTTTAATAACATTCTTTTATACACAAGAATTACTTATGCCACGTGCTAAACTTGCCTGAAAGAAATTATTTCTTCATGGTTAATTGAAAGCAAAGGTATTTACTCTGGCATCAAACCTGGATTTGTAAGTGCAAGCACAACTACTGCAATGTTCTTCCTTTCTACACTCAACATGAACTTGCTTCTCCAGTAGATTAAAGACAAATGTTAGGAGTTATTATTTGTTTCAGATGTAAATGTGAATTCAGGTAAATGTGGCTCAGGTAATTTCTCCAAGCACATCTTCCCATGATACTCCCAATGTTGTAAGGACGTCTGCACCTCTTTATTCAGCACAGCTGCTCTTCAGAACAGAAGGATTTGAACACCCAGGCTTAGGGACAAGTCCCTGTGCTGAGGAACAGCCCAGCCAAGGCTGACACTTTTCCTCCTGCTGCCTGCCAGAATGCACAGGCACTGCAAGGAGTCATTGCCTATGGGTACCTTTAAATGAATTAATGAAACCAAGCACAAAAGTTTGTCTCACATTTTGTTCAGCCCTGAAAATGACAGGTAAAAATGCAGGGTTTGTGCAGCTATTCCTGCTCACCAGCAGAAGGAAAGAACATCAGATGCAGCAGAATCCTGGAATTTCAACTGCACAGACAGGATCAGAATATGTATCACATTCACTGTATGTCAAGTGGTTACTTCAATAGCTTTGTACAGTACAGTTTTCAGGAGCTTAGGAGAATGAACAAACTAGAGCCACTTACATTGACCTCAGCCTATGAGTCTGGCAAAGAGCAGGGAAACATCATTACATATTTAGTAAAAACAGAAGACTCAAAATACAGACTCTAAATAAATTATAGAATCTCTAAAATAGGAATAATACTTCAAAACTTTCATTTAAAAACACCTCAATGAGGAACATGTGTGCTGCTAAGTGGATTAGCAGCAATACAAGTCCTATGGAACAAAACAGGCCTTCTAACAACTTGCAATTTGCATTTCCCCATGGAAGACTGGTGATTAGTTTTACATTAATTGCAGCATCCTCTTAATACTGTCCCAGCCAGGTTTCACTGGCAACCAGAATCACTTTTCATTTCCAATTCTTATTAGCTGTTATATGTATCTAATGCTAGCATATGAGTTGAGTTGAGTTTTTCCATTATTCTCATTAATATGGGATCTTTTGAAGCTTGGACTACTCATTAAAGAGATTAAGGGTGGGGGCTGGAGAGGATTATCCATAGTTTACGTTATCTGTTGTAGAGAAAGTATCTGTGCTTGGCTTTTTAAAGTCATGTAAACTCTTGGCCATGATGTCAGACTTTAATACTCCCACTTGTTAAAAGGTAGACACTTAAATTCATTTAGAAGAGCAAATAAATTACAAGTTAATAACACTGACCAGGGTATTTTTAGAAAGTTCTGTACAGCCAAGGATTTTCTTTCCTAAGCAAAATGTTTAACAAGTTCATAGCACTTTTCTTATATCCATCTCCAATTTTAACAAAATTCTTTTAAAAAATAAGTATCCAGACAGGCACAAACACAGGATAAGTGTTCAACTTATTTTTTCTAGGTTATTGTGCCTCTTTCTCTTCCACACCACAAAATACCTCAAAAGCTGTAATCCCCATCATTAACCATTATAATGTTTAGAACATATCCTGTTCTAAATGTGCAATATAGTGAGAGCTTCTAATAAAGTTAAATTTTAAAAATCTCCAGCTTTCAGGGTTATCAAGTTAAGTCAAGGACAGTAAGATGGTGGGCAGGGAAGATGCATTTTGTACTCACTGCAACACCTGGCTTTACCAGCAGCAGACCAAGTCCTGTGTTTTATGCAGAACACAATGTGGTTTGCTTAGCTTGGAAACTGAAAAAGAGCAGAAGCTTTCAAAACACAGAGAAGTAGAACTTAGTGCTCTTTCCCCATAAAGCTGCAGAATGCAGGTCCCTCTCAGCTGTTAAGATTGAAGAATGACTTGGAGTAGAACAATAATGTCAGAAGAACAGTGAAGTGCACACTAGACAGCCATAAGAACTTCATTTGACTTGTATTGGCAATTGATTTAAATGGAATTGCAACCACCCATCAAGGTCAAGAGTGCTTTCTTGACATTAGGGACCTCTGTGTCAACTGTAAATGTACAGTGGTCATCTATTTTTTACAAACATGTTCAAATCATTATAGATCACGTTTTAGAATGATTGTTTTAATGTTCTAGGTAATGGGATTTTGCTGAATGGTAGTATTGCTTGCTGAACAGCTTGCAATTTATTCTTTGCTATACAAATTACTCCACAAAATAATAAAATACCCTTTATCAGATACTGCACAGCTTAACCAAAGAGATGGATCACACCAGGTACCTTCCATTTTAGTTTAACAGTGGTACCATTAAGACAACAATGTTGTGATTTCAGGACAATAAGATCTTGCTTAACAATAGTGCAGAGCATTAGGCAAATGTTACACTAACATTTGAATAAAACCTAAAATACTGGTTCCAGGTCAAAATCTCTGGAATATCCCACCACATGTATAGTAGATTGTTCTCCAACTGAAGTTGAGGGCAACCTGTTTATCTGGACTTTGTATACTTATAAAGAAACCCCACTGTGACAAGTATTTTTACATTTCTCCAACAAAATGTTTTTATGTTGCTCTAAAGACACATAAAAAGCACATCTCTCTTTTGGAATACTGATACTCAATGTTCCTGACCAACAGAGATAAGGGGTACCCTCTAAACATCTTTTCTATATAGTTCTGTGAAATCACTCATTTAGTTTCCAAGTTAACTATGTTCAGCTCATACATATTTACTGCCTTACTTTTATTTCTGAGGTAAATATATTTTGATGATAAAGAGCCATAAGGTTAAAATCAGAAAGAAAGAAGAAATAGGTTCAGGGTGAAACACACTCCTCCCAGGAGTACTGCTGTTATCTGCCCTTTTGGCACTCTCTGCATTCACATCTTTGGAAATTTTGAAAAACCACAATCCCAGAATGGTTTGGGCTGGAAGGGACCTTAAAGCCCATTCCACCCCCTGCCATGGGCAGGGACACCTTCCACTAGCCCAGGGTGCTCCAAGCCCCATCCAAATGTGCCTTGGGCACTGCCAGGGATCCAGGGGCAGCCACAGCTGCTCTGGGCACCTGTGCCAGGGCCTGCCCACCCTGCCAGGGAACAATTCCTCATTCCCAACATCCCATCCAGCCCTGCCCCCTGGCAGTTTAAAACCATTCCCCCTTGTCCTATCACTACATGCCCTCATAAAAAGTCTCTCTCCATCTTTTTCAGGCGCTGGAATCACAGAAGTTAGTTCAAGAAACAGTGAAGTGTGACAAAGAGAAGATGACAGCACAGACCAGAGGTGAAAGACCAGATCTGTGTCTTAGAGAAGTAACAGTATTTATATTGGCTCCAGCAACCCCTGGCACAGCCCAAACAGCATTTGTGTTTTGTAATCTCTGTTGCCTTGTGGTTTGTGATTCTCTGTTTTTTAAACTTAATAACACCTTTTTGTGGAACTAGAATTCAACTTACATTTTTGTTTACATACTTCTATACTTGTTTATATTTAATAGGTCTATTTCCTTAGTTGAAAAAGTTGTCAACAAACAAAACAAGTGGAAAAAATTAATACTAGGTTAAACAGGACTAAATGTCAAATCTTAAAACTTAAAGACTGAATAAATTCAAAATTAAATTAATAAGTTAATCTTATTTTTAATTGCATTACACAGAATTATTTTATCTGTTACATAAGCTATCTTTAAGCAGTTATTTGTACTCCTTTAGCATCTGTTACATAAAGGGACTCCTTCACACCAGATTTTAACTGATGTAAACACACCACTCTCACTATTTTTCTGCATTTGTTAGGGAAAAGACTTTTGAGTGTTGCTGCTTCCCCATCATTCTACTAGATAACAGAAATCTAATTTGGATTTTAGTCTAGGCTTGGGCTGGTCTTGCAGAGCAGCGGCTCCTCAGCAGCAATGCCCTCACAGAGCCATAGCACCAGCAGCGTCCCAACATCCCAACACTCCAATACTCCAACATCCCAACACTCCAATACTCCAACACCCCAACAGTCCAACACCCCAACACTCCAACACCCCAACACTCCAACATGCCAACACTCCAACACCCAAACACTCCAACACTCCAACATCCCAACACCCAAACACTCCAACACCCCAACACTCCAACATCCCAACGCCCCAGCATCCCAACAACCCAACACCCCAACACCCCAGCTGCCTTTCCAGCCCAAAGCTGGCTTAAAAGTTTGTCAATTCCTTTTCTTCCAGTGCCTCCTTTTTGACTAATTACCTAATCATAATTTGGTAACCTAACAGTAATTGACAGCATAGAAATGCAAACAGCCCTGGCCTGAAAGCTGCCATAAGCAGAGTTATGTCACCCAGCATCCTGGCTTTCACACAACTATTTCATTACCTGTAAGCTTCTCAGTAATGAATATGCTATTAAAAGGGTTTTTTAATTTTCATGTTTCTCATGTTGTAATTCTCCAATAAATTTCCCTGACTTCCAACATAAATAAGTTTCATTATTCCTCATTATTAAAAGAAACAAACACATTCTCCTTCACTGAAAGGGTGTCATATAATTAGATGACCTTCCTACATAAAATCATGAATGAAAAAAGACCTGACAAGTTGCATAAAAATATTTAATCAGACATTAGGACATTAAATATAGTTAGTCAAAACACAAGACATTATTGTACTAACAAATGCTTTCAGAAACAGTCTTTTACAATACAAGAGATCAAAACAGACTTTAGTTTTACTACATCATTAGACAAGTCACAGATTTTCAACAATTTATCACCAATTTCTTCATTTGGTTGCTTTAAACATGCTTTTTAAACATACTTGATAACTAGTAAAAATTGTATACAATGCAAATGACATTTCAGATAAGTTTTATTGACTTAATGCTCTGGTAATAAAATTATAACAATCAGTATTATTTTGATTTATTGCAAATTTTACTTTCACCTTTAATGGACTTGGTGCATGGCAGAATTGAATGTAATGCTGCTGCCACCTCAAGGTCACTACAGAAAACTCTGATGGTTCATTCTGGTCTCCTCCTATCTAATCAACAGTAGGAAGATTGAAAAACTAAGAATGAACAGACTCCTTTGTTTTCATAAAGTTATTTGATGCTCACTATGTGCAGATTCCATGTGCATATTTGCAATGAAAAACTGATTTTCTGCCTCTGTGTACATGGAAGTACAGACACAGACACACAGGCAGACACAGGACCTGCAGACCTGCAGGCAAGCACAGCGCTGAGGGTTAGAGGAAAAACAAAACTTGGGATGACAAGGAATGTTCCTAAAGTGAGCCAAACCGTGCAGTCCTGATTTTACACCTGAATGAGAAACTGAACTTAGTAAAATTGCAACGGAATTTCAGTCCATTACCTTCCCAGGGTTTATGTTTGTTTGTTTGTTGCTTTTTTAAGTTTTCAGATAAAAACCACAATAGTATGAACAATTCCAGCTTGTCACATTTATATCAATCTCTTGACAGAGATTTTGAGGGGACAAATACACAGTAAGTTATGTAGCCCAAATAGGAAACTTGTGCAAATTTTCCTATTTAAGATTCTGTAGAGCAAATTAATATTTCAATGAAGAACAATGTCTTTACTATAAAATATCTACAGTACTCTGTGTTTCTATGGATGCTCAGAAAGAATATAAGTTTGTACTCCTAAAAGCTCTACAGGAGCATAGTAAAAGCCTCACAACATCATCCACATGACAAATATGTGATCAGTTTGATAAATTTCATAAAATTTATCGTGGTTAGGGTGATGTGACTGTTACCCTGAAGTTATCTGAAAAATGTCACACTCAAAAAACACAATCTACTGCTTAAAACCCACATCAAGCAGCTCTGTGATTGATTTAAAAACTCTATCTAATCCCATTTGGCAAAATACAGATTGCAATTCAAGTATAAAAGTCTGCAGGAGACCAACCTATGGAATTTAAGGAAAGTTGCCAGGACCACTCACTGAAGGACAGAGGACTGGTCCATGATTCCCTTTAATGACATAAAAGTATCCAAAGGCACTTCTTATTTCTTGATTTAAGCTATCCAGTTTCCATGCTGAGCAGAAAGTTTTAATACTTTTATTCTGGCCACCATTATCCATGGTAATTAATACTGAAATTGTCATGGATATACCACAGTTTCACACTTGAGTGGATTTCCAAATTTTTGGGGCTATTTTGTCTTTTGGAAGCTAGCATGTAGTACATACTCTAGAGGTTCTTGCTTGCACCAGAAATGAGGGTATTTTAGTCCACACAGAGCAGTTTAACAAGGAGGGAAAAGTAATGCCTTTTAACTACAACTGTAAAAAAGAAAAAAAATCACCAATTGACTCAATTATAGGACTATTAGCTATATTAGAACTCCAGGGAGTCCAATTCTTTTTAGGGGATCTCCTTTTACAGGTGAAATATTAAGTTATGTAATGCATGATCTGATTCCAGGCTTACTGCAGCTTATCATTCACAACTGAATTCTCCTGGATGTGTAAATACACACTGAGGACAGCCACTGGGGCATTTCTGAATGGTAAATGTAACAACTGGGATCAGTATGTACCTGCTATAATGCAACGCTTCACATACAGATAATTTCTCTTAAGAATGCAAAAGGCACTTCTGTATTTTCTCTGACTATAATAAGACAAAAAGAGTGGTACTTTGCTGTCATTGCTGTTGGAGTCTTTTGTGCATATGACTCCCCCTGCTACAACTGACAGTAATAAATCCCATTCTGCACTCCCTGGGTTGGATTACAGACCTAAAGCACTGTTTGGAGTAAGAGCTGACAAAAAATATCAGTATCTATGCAAAGTGATAAAAAAGGAAAAAATACTGGATATTACAATATAGTACATCATGTGGCACGTCTCTGTGGACTGCCTTGATATTTTCTCTATAGATAAATAATTTTTGTCCCTATTCTAAGTGGAGTTTCCCCATGGCCAATTCAGCAGTAAAATCCCCCACAAAATCTGTGATTTTACTAATTTAAAACAGATCTGTTCTCAGTACATGCACACAGTCCACACTTTGTGTAAATCCAGGTTTAAGGGAACTGCCTGTTCTGAAGGCTGTGAGAAGCCCTGAGAGGTGAAGAAAATGGCAAAACATCACTTAAGAATCTGCAAGTTTATCATTTCCCCCTCCAAAAAAAAGGAAAAAGGTGGCAGTAAGGTCTTTGCTCCCTCACACTCAGCTACAGCCCAGGTTTATCCTGCTTTGCACTCACTGCAGACCTTCCAACAAGAGACAAATGTTCCATGGCAGTATTTTGACCAAGTCCATAAAAATCACCTCCCATCACACTCAGAGCAGTTAGGGGTGTGATTTTGGGTGACATTTTTATGTAAGACTTAACATAGAATGCAGTTCTAATTATGTTTTGCCAACATCACTGGCAGAAATAAGCTTTCACTTCCTTCATGGATGAAACTAACAGATACAGCAGCTGTGAAAAGCCCTGCTGTGCCAGTGTAACTTCTATATAAATTATAAGTTATATAAGTTGCTGTTGGTATAGCTGTATAAAAAAAAACAAAAAAACTTATTTATTGCAGACAACATTTTAGCACTTTGCCTTGAGCCAATGTGAAGCTTTCCACGATGTCTCACTCTTTTCAATTCACCTGGTTGCCTCTTCAGCTCAAGACCAATAGGAAGTGAGTATGTTGAAGATAATAACAATATTCCATAGAATAGCATGAGGGGAATTTTGGGAAAAAATTATATTCTCTTATTCCTGACAAAAAGTTGTAAATATAAGTGAAGAAGCAGATGAGAAAGAAATATAGACTTTTTTTTCTGTAAAAAGCAATTCCAAAAAAATTACTTATGTTCAAATAACTAAGATTCAAGGGAATGAGAGTAAGTTTGCAAACAATAGGACAGATGCTGTTAAATCATCTCTAAATTGCAATTACGTATTTTACATATACACTTACTTGCACACATAAAATTAGATTTACGTAGAGCTTAGAAGTGGCCCTGAATCACAGGGTTTAAATCTGGAGTCAATCCTATGTCTGCACTCCCATAAAGCTGGGGGAAGCAGGGGATTTTTAGTTTCATTTCCTGTATAAAATCAAGTAGATGTGATTCTAGGAGACAGAATAAGTCATATAGGAAAGCAGAAGCAAAGTGTTTTCCCTTTAATTCACAGAAAAGTATACCCAAAGTACAGAGTGAAAAAAACTCATCATTTGATAACCTGTCATGGAAAAATACAAGGTCTAAAGTAATGAGAGAGTCACTGATTTGCAGTGGTAGCAGTACTAAAATAATTAAAAGACAGATCAAGGGGAAACAAAAGACAAAATGATAAGAAGTTAAAAATGTCATGGTTATTCTCTGAATATATGACATATATCAGACTCACTGCTTTTTAGCAAATACTAATAATTTAGATTTAGTAAACATATTAGTAACCATCTTCTCAAAACCAGGAGATACGTATCTAAATTAAATTAATATAAATCAGCCCCTAGATGTCATTGTTGCAGCTGAAATATCACTTAATACAGAACTTTCCTAATTCTCTAGCAGAAAAGGCTGTGTAAAGCAAAATAAAACATCTAAGTAATATAAATTCTGCTCAGCTTTAATGCCTCACTGCCAAAGCACAAAGAGCTCTGAGGCTGTAACAAAAAGATAGCGAAGTCTAACTACACAAAAGGTTTGTGTGTGAGGTTTGGGTTCTGGCAGCAGAGAAGCAAAACCACCCCAAAGGGAATTGCACTCTAAACTTTCTGCACAAAACATCCCACACCTGTCCCTAGGAAGGTCCTTCCTAACTCCTATCGACACTGGCCTCAATACCAAAAATGTTGTTTCATATAACAATCTAAATCTATTGAATAAATCTAAATCTAAATCTAAATCTATTGAAAAGTTATTTCAATATTTACATCTCTGTTTATATCTGGAACAATTGTATATGTTCTCTCATTATATACAAAAACTTGGGTTTAAAATACTCATTTTAATTATTGCAAAGTTTTGTTATCTACCATCTATTGTAGCAATGAGTTCCAGAGGTTGATTACACTTACAGAAGAAGAAAATTAAATCTAAGACTTCCTGTACCTGTTTTGAAAGTGCAACCATTATTCAACTTCACTGAATAACTAATTAATCTAATGGTAGGAGAAGTGTATTTAAAGTGCAATTTATTTCCTTTATACTATTTATTATCCATATATGTCTACCATGTTCTATTGTATTGTCTAAATGAGGAGACACAGTGTTTATTCTTCCCTGCATAATTTCTCAGTACTCCTAACACTTCTCAATCCACCTGCAGGATTTTCTCTCAGAATACAATGTAGTCCTATTTCATAAACAAATAACACAATATCATTTCTGCTATTCCATTTTCTTACCATGCTTCTCTCACTCTCTGCATTTTCCTAGATTATGCATCACATTTGCAAACTTCTGTATTTAGAGAGTCAAAATGTCCCCTAAGGCTCCATTTCACAGTAAGGGCTCCCACGATGCTCGTCTGATAAATCAAAGTACTTGTACAATACTTGTACTCCTATGTGAAAATATGCATATTCTTCCAAATTTTCTGAGGAACCAAACATATCATTTTCCATGTGATAGGGAGCTGTATTTTATGCGCTCTGACCATTTTTTTTTTTTACCCAGAAACAATACAGCTATGAGCAGATACAGACAATATGAAACACATTCTGTCTGCCAAAAAGAATTTTAAAAACCAAATCCAGGCTTCTGTGATGTAGTTAGTCTATAAAGATAGCAGAAAATTCCCTACTTGCCAATCGTATTGTAATGCAATGGCAAATTCCATCTTTTTATGGCGGATCTATCTACCTCACAATAAAGGTCAACTCCAGCCTACCACGAACAGAAACTTAGGTGAAATATTAAATTAAAATTCTCCTTCTTCTCGTGCCACTCTAAGTGCTCACACCACACTCATGGCACTGTTCACCCAGGAAGGGATGCCCCAGCCAAAGCCCCCCTTCCCACCAGGGCTCCATGCAAGGTTCACTTCTCTTGTACACAGAGCTACAAATCAGTTTATTTAATGCCCACTCAATACAGTCAGGGACTCCAGTTATATAATACATTATAATAATGTTAAAATTATAAAGCTTTTGGATAAAAATGTAGAAAACTCATGGGCTAAATTGGATTTTTCATTGACAATTATATAACTCATTGCTGGTACAAATCACTAATGAAAACAAGCCTAATTGTTCATTTGATGACTGAAAAGAGTTTCAAGACTGAGGCCACAAAGAATAAACAGGGACCTTATAAACCCTAACCCTAACCCTAACCCTAACCCAAACCCTAACCCAAACCCTAACCCAAACCCTAACCCTAACCCTATAGGAAAGCTACTACCTGTAGATTTCTGTTATTTTAAAAGTGTACACAAAAACCTGTGCACACTTTGCATGTTTTCACTTCAAGATTGCATCTTTGCTGATGCAGCTCGAAATTCACCTGGTGTTTCTAAACTATGTGTTACTCTTCTAAATTAAGCTTATAATGTTTACCATAAAACTCATGCCACCGACATTCTGTACATATTTACAGTACTTAGGAAGCAATTTGGTATAAACTTTTACAAAAACATCAACATTCTGAACATATTATCCCCAAAACAAGAGCTTCATCTCTACTGCTCAGGGAGAGGTGCCTCATCCAGATTTCATTTGGCTTCATGTCTCCTTCAACTTCAAAGCAATGAAAATGAAAAACAGGAAAATAGCTTTGTGAAATACGAAGCCTTTCAAATTAATGTAAAAGCACAAAATCTAAATCTGCCTTTTTGTACAATCATACCTGCACAGAGAATGAAATCTTTAACTTAGTCCAGGTTTAATTACAACAAAGAAGAATAACAGAGTGTATGGAGATGATTACTCATCAACCCAGTATTTTTAATTCAGATCTATCAGATCCTAGCATATTTTGATTGGAAAAAGGAGGGTGAGAGTCCTCTATCTACAAGAGTGATTCAATTCAGGTAACTGGTTAATTAACCTGTGACATATACACACGTGGAAACAAAGCTTTTAAAGGAAGAGGATACATGAAAAATAATCATTTTCTATTAAAAAGCTCTACTTAATATGGCAGAAAAAGCTGAAACAAGTTGCCATTATTATTACTACTACCTTTGACACTGTGAATACTATACAGCTTAAAGTTTTACTCTTATTTTTTTAATTAAATGCATTTAATAGGTGTTAAGAAGATAGGTTGTATCCTTGCATTTTCCTGACAGCAATTTATTTTTAAAAAAAAGTCTTATCAAAGGCTTACCAAACTTTTTTACCAAGTCAGAGATTGTAAGATACGACTTGAATTGTCTTAAAACTTTATATAATTAAACAGAGCTTCATAATTCAAGGAGTCAAAGAGAAAAAGTAAAATTAGAGATAGCTGTTGAAAGCATGGTCAAATCCATCGCTTGAATAACACCAGATTTGACAATATTTTTGAAAGGTCATATGTGGCAAGCACATTTCTCTCCCTCTCAGGATTTTCATAGAGGTGCACAGAGAGAAATGAAGGAGAAAACAATTTCTATTTCTGTTCCTTGTTTTTCCTATGTGGAATGTGTTCGGAGAATTGTTTACCTGGAGTGATTGCTTGATTGGATTCTGGTGAGGATTGTTTGAGCCTGGTGGCCAATCCAACCCACCTGGGCTGGACTCTCCAGAGAGGGTCACGAGTTGTGTTAGAAATAGAGTCAGAGAAAGTAGTATGTAGTTTTAGTATCCTCCTTTTATATAGTATATTGATGTATTTTAGCATAGTTATAATAAAGAAATAATTCAGCCTTCTGAATTGAATCAGACATCGTCATTTCTTCCCATTGGTTTCACCTGCATTTACAATAGTCATATACTTCAAAAAGACCATATGTCTATGAAACAACATACAATCATTAACAAAAAGTTCAGTCATTGTAAAAACTTCCTACAATTTTACCAGATCCCTCCAAATCCAAATCTCCACATCAATACACTTTAATCTCTGTTCTGGAAATGAAGATTGGATTTTACTTGCCATCACCCAGCCACTTGTGAAATGACTTTTGAAGCTCATGATTCCCCTGACTTTTCAGTCTATATGAAATATCTCACAAATTCACCACATGTGAATGTACCTGGTACCTGGTAGCCCCTGACGTGCAGTGTCACACTCTCACACACACACTGCTGTCCCGTGTCACACTCTCACACACACACTCCTGCCCCTGTCCCGTGTCACACTGTCACACACACACACTCCTGTCCCTGTCCCGTGTCACACACTCTCACACACACACACACTGTCCCCTGTCCCGTGTCACACACTGTCACACACACACTCCTGTCCCCTGTCCCGTGTCACACTGTCACACACACACTCCTGTCCCTGTCCCTGTCCCTGTCCCGTGTCACACACTGTCACACACACACTCCTGTCCCGTGTCCCTGTCCCGTGTCACACACTGTCACACACACACACACTGTCCCTGTCCCTGTCCCTGTCCCCGTCCCTGTCCCTGTCCCTGTCCCTGTCCCTGTCCCGGTCCCTGTCCCTGTCCCGGTCCCTGTCCCCTGCCCCTGTCCCTGTCCCCGTCCCTGTCCCTGTCCCTGTCCCCTGCCCCTGTCCCTGTCCCCGTCCCTGTCCCTGTCCCTGTCCCCTGCCCCTGTCCCTGTCCCCGTCCCTGTCCCTGTCCCTGTCCCCTTTCCCCTGTCCCTGTCCCTGTCCCCTGTCCCTGTCCCTGTCCCCTGTCCCTGTCCCCTGTCCCTGCCCCTGTCCCTGTCCCCTGTCCCGTGTCCCCTGTCCCGTGTCACACACTCTCACACACACACACACTGTCCCCTGTCCCGTGTCACACACTCACACACACACTCCTGTCCCCTGTCCCTGTCCCTGTCCCTGTCCCGGTCCCCGTCCCTGTCCCTGTCCCTGTCCCTGTCCCTGTCCCCTGTCCCTGTCCCTGTCTCTGTCCCGGTCCCTGTCCCTGTCCCGGTCCCCGTCCCCGTCCCTGTCCCTGTCCCTGTCCCTGTCCCCTGTCCCTGTCCCTTTCCCCTGTCCCTGTCCCTGTCCCTGTCCCGGTCCCTGTCCCTGTCCCTGTCCCTGTCCCGGTCCCGGTCCCTGTCCCTGTCCCTGTCCCTGTCCCTGTCCCTGTCCCGGTCCCTGTCCCGGTCCCCTCACGGTTTCCATGGCAGCGGGAGGCGGCGCTGACGCGCGCCGGCGCCCCCCGCCGGTCACCTGACAGGGGCCCGCGGGTCACGTGACACGGGCTCCACCGCCGCCATCTTGCCGGAGGTGAGGCTGGCCGGGCTCTCTCCGTGTGTTGCGGGCCGGCGGCGGGACCGCCCGGGGCCCGCGGGCAGCAGCAGCAGCGGGCGGGCAGCAGCAGCAGGCGGCCGGGTGCCGGGCAGGGCTCCAGGCGCGGTGACGGCGGCGGGCCGGCCCCGGGGCGACGCGCCGCGCCGCAGCCCATGTGCGGAGCCGCGGGCGGCAGCGGCTCCCGGCGGAGCCTCCCCGGGCCCGGGGCTGCCTCCGTTCCCTCCTTTCCCCTCCCCGCCTTCTCCCAGCCCTCCTCCCCGCCCGGCGGGCCGGCTCTTCGCTGCTCTGGGCTGCCGGAGCGCGGCGGCTCAGGCCGTGCCGCCCGGCCGGGCTCTCCGTGCCCGCGGGGCCGGGCACCGCCGCGCCGCCCTCGGAGCCAGGTTTGCACTCGGGCTCGGCCCTTCCCGCCCCGCAGGCGCTCGCCCGGCCCGGCATCGCTGCTGGGCTGGGCTGCAGCGGCGCTTTCCTGGGGCTGCATCCTCCCCTCCGCGTCCCTTTGGCATCCCTGGGCACGGCGTTCCCGTTCCCGTGCTGCGTTCCCGTTCCCGTTCCCGTGCTGCGTTCCCGTTCCCGTGCTGCGTTCCCGTTCCCGTTCCCGTGCTGCGTTCCCGTTCCCGTTGCCGTGCGGGCCGTGGGGACAGCGCTCTCTTCACCTCTGGCTCTGGGGCACCTCTGGCTCTGGGGCTGGTCCTGTGCAGGGGCACGAGCTGGACCCGGTGATCCTTGTGGGTCCCTTCCAACTTTGTGATAATTTGTGCACAGTTCTTGCTATCCCTCTAAAAACCAAAGTCTGCAACAGTAGGAATTAAACTCTAAGCAAGGAGTGACATAATACATATACACCATAGTTATGCATCTGGTAACGGGGATCAGCTCCACACATCCCAAATAGAGGTCAAGGTCCTCTCTCTGTTTGCCTTTTTGACATAGCAACAGGATATTTCTTTTATGATCTTCTGTCGAGGATTTTTTATCTTAGCTGTTATGCTGCTTTCAAGTATTTTCAGGTAGAGAAAATATTTGCCTATTTAGCATTACTTAAAAAGTTTTAAAAGTACAGAAGGTAATTTAAGGTAGCACCAATTTTCCTTAACTCATTTTCCAATTGAAAATATTTCAAGTAGACATTACTCCTTTGAGTGTTTCATTAAATCTGCTTTCAGGGTAAAAAGCAGGTTTGTTGACTTTTCACGATGGTTTCAAAACATGTTATAGACAGTTTGAAACAAACACCGAAGTGTTTTTATACAACTGAATTAGGGTGGGTTTCAAATAATAGTTTCCAACTTGACGTATGTAACATGAGGTGCAGACGATACTAAAAATTTAACATTGCTTATATTGATAGCTGTGATGATAACCTGAACTGTAAGCTGGATGGCAGATGAAGGTAATTTATGTAGTAATGCCCAGAATTTTTCTGAAGTGGGAAAGGGGCAGCACAGACCTTGCTCTCGTGTCTGTGCATTTTAATGCTGTACACTAATTCCACAAGTATAAATTAGTGGATTTCATGGGTTTTTAGGACTAGTTCTGTAAAGTCTTATTTGGCTTCTTTAGCTTTCTTGCAAAAAAAAAAAAAATCCACAAGTGTACTTGGCATAATTTTTCAAGGAGACTGATCCCTCATCTCTTTATGTTCTCAGTTTTATACATAGTATATAAAAATTTTGCATAAAATGTGTGTATATGTAGTGGCACTTAATTGGTTATTTCTAGACATTTTTAGAGAACTAAATTTAAATGTAAGACTTTCGTCCAGTTCCTTCACCTCCCAGCCCACAGTTCTGCCCACATCACAGAGTTTGTTTTCATGTGCATTTTTGTATATTGGCTTATAATTGGACCTCCAACACTGTCACATTATTGCCTGTGGTTTATGGTTTGATATTTTTAAAGGAGGGGTAATTGGAAATAGTAACTGCCTGTAGCTTCCCCTCAAAACAGAGAAGAATTGCTCTTTATAACTTTAGTACTGCTTGATTTTCCCTACAATTAAGTAATTGTAGCTGTAATTAATAAGTTTTCTAGAAAATGACATTTATAATGAGAAGTATGATTTGACATTTGAATGGTCTTTAAAATAGTCATACTGAAATGAGTAATGCATATAAATTCCAGAATTACTTTCTTCTAACATTTCAAGGAAAAAAACTGCTTATTTTTGAAAATTATATTGTTTGCTTTAGGACCATTGATGCATCAAAGTACATTAGGAATATGTTTTCATATCCTACTGTGCTTTTAAACATCAGTATGCCAGTTACTGTCAATTGATATTTTAATGTTTAGCATTCAAATGTGTAGTGCTTGTAAAGAAAAAGAGAATAGCTGTAACACTGTTATTCAGCTTACACTTGAAAATACTTTTCTTACCCTTGTACAGCTTGGAGGTAGCCTCTTGGAGGCTCTCTTGGAATTATTCTGTGCAGCTGTATTGAAAAGCATCCACTAAATGTCCCAATATCTTTGTCTATTTCTGTCGCCATTCTGAAAATTTTTATTAGTTTAGTAGAACTGGGCTTCTGTGTTTGGTAAAGAGAGAAATGTAAATAGTACTGGGCTGTGATTTCATTATTGTGCAGGTATAAGTCTTTATTTTTATGACCCCCATTCTCCTAGGTATTATGGAAGAAGGAAGCAGCATTGCAGTATTGATGCCAAATATTGGGGAGCAGGAGGCTGTGCTCATTTCTGAAACAGTCATTGGCCCAGCACTGCAGAGCAGCGAAGACCAGAGGAAATGCAAAACTGACCCCCTGATCCACGTTATCCAGAAGCTGAGCAAAATAGTTGAAAGTGAGAAATCACAAAGGTGCCTTTTAATAGGGAAGAAACGTTCCCATGCCGAGGCTTCTGCGCAGTCCTTGGACACAGCTGAGCTCTGTGAAATCCCAGCTAAGGCCATCGAGCTCTCGGTGATTGCTGCTAAAAAGACTGAAGAGTTGCAAGCAGATTATTTTGTGACTGAATGTCTTCCACCAAGCAAAAAAAAGGTGACGTGCTACCAATGTGGTCTCTGTAATTTTCTATCGCCTTCACTCTTAACTCTACAAGAACATATAAAACAGCATGGGCAGAAAAATGAAGTGATATTAATGTGCTCAGAATGTCATTTTGCCTCCAAAAGCCAAGAAGAACTTGAATCCCACTTCCAAAGTCACCATGAGAATGGTGGTAAAAACAGCATCCAGACAAAAGCACAGCAGTGTGTCAATGTCACAAGTTCATTTCTGCAAGGGCCAGTGGAAGGAAGTGTCAAAACAGGGACTGATCAGACAGGAAATGTGGAATGTAAGGATACAGCTCAGTCTGCTCCTGTGCCTGAAATGGGTAGGAGGAAATGGTACACCTACGAGCAGTATGGCATGTACAGGTGTTTAATTTGCAGGTACACCTGCGGTCAGCAGAGGATGTTGAAAACGCACGCTTGGAAACACGCGGGGGAGGTTGACTGCTCCTACCCCATCTTTGAGGAAGAAAATGAAAACACCAGCTTGTCAGAGACAGTTGTAACTCACACACCTCAGAGTGTGGATACGGTTGTCCTTTCTGTGGAAAACAGTGAACTTGATATCCATAGTGAGCCTTCTCTTCAGCTTCAGATTTGCAATTCTGAGCAGCTGTCATGTAAATCGCCCCCAGGAACAAATGTGAAAGAGGAAGAGATATTAAGTGAGTCCGTGGTGCATTCTCCTACTACAGAGGTTGTAGAGGAGACTGTATCAGATACAGAACCAGACAATTTGATAACTGACAGCCTGCTTTCATCAGCACAGAAAATCATCAGTTGTAGTCCAAATAAAAAGGGTCACATTAATGTCATAGTAGAACGTTTGCCAGGTGCTGAAGAAAGTGTTTTACAAAAGCCATTCTTAATGAACACTGACATTGAAACCGAAAAAAAATTGATCTCAGAGGAGACCTCTGTTACCTGTGAAGAACCTGCTGAAGTTTATCATTCAGATGCAATTCAAGAAGTAATAATAGAATGGAATAACACCGAGAAGAAAGACAACGAATTAAGCGCTAATAAAAATGTAACAGCTGATGAAAATGTGCCCCCTGCACGAAGGAGGACAAATTCAGAGTCCTTGCGACTGCACTCCTTAGCAGCAGAAGCTCTGGTAACAATGCCAATTAGAGCTGCGGAGCTGACACGGTCCAGTCTCAGGGCTCTGACTGGAGAAGATGCTGTGGATGCGGGTGCAGGGCAGGGAGGAGCTGATGGCCCGTGCATGGCTCATTCTAAAGTGGTGTCCTCACTTAAGGATCCTTCAGAGGAGTTCGGCGGCTTAAACCAAAGTGAATGTGCAATAGTTGAGATAAAGAAAGACAGACCGGAGTTATCAGAAGCACCAATTAAAATGGGCATCAGTATGTCACTGCTCACTGTCATTGAAAAACTGAAGGAGAGGACGGACCAGAACGCTTCTGACGACGACATCCTGAAAGAGCTGCAGGACAACGCGCAGTGCCAAAGCGCGGGCGCTGCCGCGGCGGCCGGGAGCAGCCTGGTGGAGTTCATCCCCAGCGCCGAGCGGCCGTACCGCTGCCGCCTGTGCCACTACAGCAGCGGCAACAAGGGCTACATCAAGCAGCACCTGCGGGTGCACCGCCAGCGCCAGCCCTACCAGTGCCCCATCTGCGAGCACATCGCCGGCGACAGCAAGGGCCTGGAGAGCCACATGATCAACCACTGCAAAGCCCGCATGTACCAGTGCAAGCAGTGCGAGGAGTCCTTCCACTACAAGGTAAAGCTCTTCCCCGTCCTCTCTAGAATCCCTAAATTACCTATTGCTGCTTTTTTCATAACTGGTGATCCCTCTTTCTAACTTATTTCAGTCTGACACCCTGGCTTCGTTGTAATTACCATTAGGGATTATTGCCAGCAGCGCGTGCTGAATGTACAGTTCAACTGTAATTATTCTGCTTTACCCACTGAAATAACCTTGCTTCCTTACATAACGTTTTTCCCTGAGAATTATCTTACAGACATAATATCGTGTTGTTTTTCTGCTCACACATAGCAACTGCAAGAAGAAATGGAAACATCAAAGAAACATAGCCGAAATTTTAAAAGAATACTCAAACATGCCTTCCTCTTGTGAGTGTAGCAGCTCGGGGTAACATTGAAGCAGATTTTTTTTTTTTTTTCTGCTGTTTTGTAGCTCTGGATGTTCTGTAGAACTTAGATTTGAAAGATTACATACCAGAGCAGAATAATACATTTCTGTCATTTTCCTAATTGCTATTTTAAGAAATTAGTGAGTGAGTTCCTATGCACTCAGCTCAGTACTCAGGAATAGAGAACAGATTGCATCAGTACCCACCTGTACAGCTCAACCTCTTGGAAGCAGTGGTCATGCAAATTTTCCCACATTTATTGTCCCAGTTTGAAAAAATATACAGGTAGGGTAGCAAAAGGCTCTCTTCTCTTTGTCCTCCCCAAACAAGTAGAAACAGGACTGGTGTATTCTTAAGTCAGTAGGCAATATGAAAATTGAGTTAATTTTCACACAAGTCCCTAATCTAATACTGCTTTTGGAGTACTGTCATTTTGGAGGAAGAACTGTGGCCACTTGTCTGTGGCAATGGGGAAAGAAGGAAATCTATTTTCTAAATAAACACAAATCATAGAATCCTCTCAGTCACTCTCATCAGTCCTTTTATGTTACTAATCCATGATATTTATTTGTTTTGTTTGCAGTAAAATTACCTAAGGGATAATCTGTGTATGCTAACATGCATTTCATATCAGTTGTTGTTAAAACTTGAGTAACAATGTCACAGATGACTGCAGTATTCCAAGTGATCACTGTATGTTTGTAGCATATATTTAAACATTAGGAACTGTTTTTTTCCAGAGCCAGCTGCGAAATCATGAAAGAGAACAACACAGTCTTCCAGATCTGTTCTCTACAGCCACAGCTAACAAACTAATAGTTTCCAATGAAGCAGATGATAGAGAAGGTACTGTTTATGTTTACATTTGAAAGTCACTCATAACATTACTTGTTTGCTGTATTTGTGTAACTGCTTTTAAGATCTCTTATGCTAAAATGTTTTCATGCCTGTTCATAACCTTAAATGTATGTTCTTTCCAGAGGGCAGAATTTACCACAGTCAGTTTTGAGGTGCCGTTTATTGTTAGGTGATATATTTTTAGTCCCAGTAATTAAATCCTTCTTATGACAAACAACTTATGTCCAATATTATTCTGGATTTTTAAGAAGAAAATCTTTTTTTCACTCCTTCCTTTCTTCAGCAGCTATAGTATTTTCCAAATGACCTAAACAAAAGAAAGTCTTTTTTTTTAAGTCACCATGGTAATGTAGTTTACTGTCAGCATATGCATACAATGCCATCCCTTCTGAGTTTAGAAATTTCTGTTTAATTATGGTAATGTCCAAAGTGAGTAATTTATTTTAGCCCTAGTGAGGCAAATGTAAGACATTCTAAATATGCAACCTGTATCTGTAAGAGTTGCCTGGGCAACAGTAGGTCTGCATTTTCATAGAGACATAGAATGGTTTGAGCTGGAAGGGGCTTCAAAGCTCCTCTCTTTCCAAGCCCTGCCATGGGCAGGGACAGCTCCCACTAGACCTGGTTGCTTAGAGCCTCATGTTTGTTTAATTGTGTATCTGCTTCTAATTTAATAGGGTTTGTTTGCAAAACAGAAACAGAAACAAAAGAACAAAACAAAAACAAACCCAGCAAACTCTTGAGGCATTAAGGTAATCAAATAGGGGAAAAAATAACCAAATTCTGATGTTTAGGAGAAAATGCAGCCTTAAAATCCCTTGTGTGTCCTGGAGAGCCACTATGTAACATTGCAGCGTGAATGCATCCTCTTCTCTGGCAAGTTACAGCTACTGAAAATATTTACAGCCTTTTTATTTTGAAGGCAACACTGTAATTATTAGCATTTTGCAATTTTAGAGCATTATGGATAAATACTAGTAATTAGATAAGTCTCTGAACAACTGTGAGCTGAAGTATTCCCATTTTGTGCACAAAGCTCTTTTCTGTCCTATCTGTGCTCTCTTGTTTGTTTAGACAGCAAAATGTACACTCTAATAGTACTTAGGTTGCTGTGGAAATTTCTGGGTTCTGTTCTTTCCTCCACAGCTGCTCAGTGAGTGCAAAAGTTGTTGGAATGGAGGCAATTTCTTGTGAAAAAAGGCACTGACCAGCAGGAGCCAGGGTGGATGGGCAATGGTTTGCCCAAAACAACTTGGTACATGTCAGACCAGAATGAGTTCCCAGCTTTGCCTTCTGCAGCTCACACTGCCTCCTTTTTTGGCTTTCAGTATACAAGTTAAAAGTTAATTACCTTGTCAACCTCAGGTAGAATGACCCTTCCCAGCTCCATTTTGCTCTCATCAATGCAGAAGGCATTTAAATTCAGGAAATTGATCTGTACTGCTCAGTACATCCCCAGGACCTAATCCTGAGAGGAGCCAGGGGAGACAGGGAAATGGCCAGGGAGGGTCTGCTGGGAGTAGGAATGTTCCTTATTACATAGTGGGAGTTTTCTGTAGAAGCAGTAGCCCAGATGCTTTAATGGCAACGTTAGGAAATAAAACTGATACTTTAGCAAGTTACAAATATTTACAAGCACAGCTTGGACTGTTACTTCTGACAGTGCTTTGTGTGCTGAAAACCAGTGTTCCTAAACATGCTGTGAGACGGGAATAACTACCTTGCAATGCCTGAAATGTGTCAGGTTTGGAGAAATACTGTACTTTTTGAGCTCAACTCCAGGTAACGTGACTGGTAATGTGAAAATCAATAGTCCTATCTGCTTTTGAAATTAGCATGTTTAATGAGGTTGTTTTACAACCTGATTTTGTAGTTTGACTTCCATGAAAGGGAAGCCCCTGTTCAAGAAATCTGCCTGCTTTCAATTAATTTAGAAACGTTTTTATAAATATTTTTTCTTATTATTACCATATATAAGTGTTCCAGCCATGCACTTTAATTGTTTAATCCACATGAAATTTAGTAATATGGCTTGAATGAAAACAGTTCTCCTTCTAAACTTTTATTAACTCATACTGTGGAATGCTTAAATTATTTCAGAACCAATTTATAATCAAATTGCAGCACCACTGCAGTACAGCAATCTCTTGTCAAACAGATGTCATCCCTATAAAGCGACACAAAACAAAGAAGTTTATGGCATAGCATCTGTTTATGTGAAAGATGCCTGAGCTGGAACAGTTTCATTTCTTGTCTATGAAATGGTTAGTCCTAAAAGTCTCTTTATTCATCATGGTTGTACAATAAATTAAAAGGAGCATTATGACACTGGATATGATCAGATTGTAAATGTCTAATAATGAAGGAATAGGGTAATAAGCAGCATTACAGGAGCACCTGTTACTGCTGCTGCAACAAAGATCTGACATTTCCATGTTCACTTGTAGGAGACCTGATAATCTCCATCCAGAAAGCAAAACAGGCCCCAAACCCACAAGAAATAAAAGCCTGTGGTGGGGGTGAGGGAAATGAGTGCTATTTTGTAACAGCAAGAGATTATGTGATGTATTATAATTTATGTGCATTTTGTAGAAGGAATAAATATAAAGTAGTGATTGGTATAAATAATTGCTCCTAAGTGTGTGCTGCTGGGTGTGAGCATCTTAGAATTATGCTGTAGCTAATATGTTTGCATAATGCTTTAAAAATCTCATTAGATACTGTTGGTTTTAAACTGCCTGCCCACTGAAATACCAAATTCATAACAGAAAATACATTTGGAAGCAGTTCATTCCAAAGCTGCAGAATTTAAGATGGAAAACCCCTTCAAGCAGAGCACAGCCCCTGCTCTCCCATGGATGGATCTGCAGCCCAGTGAGTGTCCTTGATCCACTTGAGGTCTCCTACATGAATGTGTTTTCATAAAAGAATAATGCAGAAATATAAATTCCAAAGTCTCCAAGTAAATAATTAGGATTGTTCTGATAATTTTTACATTAAAGGAAAAACAAATCTAATAAATCTTACTCTATGAGCATATTGTAGGAAAAATTCTAATATATTTTGCTTTAAGGTTGATTTGGAAAGAGTGCCTGTTGTATATTACTTCCATATTATTTCTTATAAGAATGCTGAAGAGTGAGCACTGTGTCATGTTTTAAAATGAAATATAGGAAATATATTTTCAGTTATCTTGGTACACACAGAAATATTCCGATTTTATTTCACTGTCTTTGCATTCAGACTGCTATTTTATTTTATATTATATACTATATATTCTTCACAATAACCCTCTGGGATTATCAACCTTACCTAATTACTTTGCATCTTGAACCAAAAGTGCTAAATTTTGGAGTGAAAGTTTAATTAGTTGTAATTTTCCCTTACTGTTGAAGCTGTGTGACTGTATTCATCAGAATAATATACCTAGAACCCTTTTTAGCATAATTCAGTGCCTGCCTGTGGGAAAAGAAATGTCTCCTTAAAAGAGTTTTACCATCATGACTCTTAATTGTTTTGATAATGAAAAAGTTGAGCCTAAAAAAAAGTGCATGAGGTACAGCATGATAGGCTGGAATGAGAAAATTACCTGTATAAAAAATGCCATCCCTCTTCCCAAATGTTAATATCTTCACCCAAATCAGTCCCATTATTCAGTGAGGGAACAGGAACAGGGCTGTTAAAGTGTACACACTTATATCTCAAAAATACCCAGCTGTGCACTGGTGGGCACACATTTTCCTCTGTCAGGAGTCATTAGCCTTTGTCTCTGCAACCATTAATTTTTCAAGAGTCTTTTTCATTCTGGAAGGAAAAATTACTTTTGTTTCAATTGCTTTTTAGTAATTTGGATAAATTCCAAATTATTTATTAAGACATCTGGTCAATATTTTTTTTATCATCTCATATCTTTCTAAAAGTGTTAGTATATGTTGGATGAGAAAGAGGATTTAGAGGCTTTGGGAGGTCTTTTGCTTTTCTTTTCTGTGTTTGCCAGTTTGAAACTCATCCATTCTCAATCACAGTCTTTTCCTTTGATTCGATGCATTCTGCAAAGCACTGAAACTGCTGGGTTCAGCAGTCCCACATATTATCACCTTTTGCTGAAACACAGGAGACTTTGCCCAAATTTTAGTAATCCCTGTAAATGGCAGGGCAAATGCAGAACAGTATAGTAAAATAAACCATACTGTTTATGTGGTTTCTACTCCTTTATTACTTCTGTGTCTGCTGTCTTATTTAATACTTTAAAAGTATTAAATCTTTATCGACATTCAAAACTCTTGCTTTAAAATGTAAATTTGTTTTCATAGTTCACTTGCGATGAAATCATAATCTGAGACTTCCTTACAAGGCTGAGTGCAGCTCTCTGCAGTAATGGATTTTGTTTCCATAGGAAGCAAGTCTTCAGCCCAGAAGCTGTTCAGGTGTGATGTCTGTGACTACACGAGCACAACCTACGTGGGAGTGCGGAACCACCGCCGCATTCACAGCTCGGATAAGCCGTACAGGTCAGTGCTGGCTGCCTCACCTGCCAGCGCCTCTGAACTGCTCAGGCACTTGCCAGAGGTGGTGGTAAAAAACTGCAATTACACTATTTAATTCAAATTGCTGAAGGAGACACACTTGCTGGCTGACTCAAACTATGTCATTAAGATTTGGTCATTTTTCCAGAATGCATCTTTTGCTGTGGCAGTCTTCTGCTTGTTTTCAGTTTGAAGCATTCACATGTGGAGAGGAAGATAGTTCTGTTATAATACTGGACTTTGGCCAACAGTAATAATATATTTCTCAAAACACTTGCACACCTAACTTAATTTTGGATTTGCTTTATTGGAAAATGTTCTCCATTGTCACATTACTGCTTTATACATCAGCTGCTACAGAGTGTGACAGTCTGCCCTTGTCACCAAGAGCCTCATATTTTTCACTGGTTTCTAACAGTAGTAACATACTCACTTAGGGTCATATTTAAAAAGTTTTCTACAAGGGTATCATATGGATTTGTATAGGAACTTGGGTATCTAAAATCACGTGTAATACTACTGCTGAGGTCCCCAGCAAAAAAATAAATCCTGCATTTTCCTATTGGTTGCTGCATAAATCCCCCCAAATTCAAGTTGTGCTTATTCAGTGTGGATCTCTGTCCCTCTCTAGTGGCTAGAAAATAGATCTGAGTCAATAGATTTTTTGATCTGATCTGCAATGTAACCTTCAGTCTTTAGTGTAAATTCTAGAAACTCAACACCTTGAAATGCTGAGCCAAGCCAGGGACTTTCTCTTTTGGATAAATAAACCCTGAAGACATGTTGTATTTTGATTTGTGCATTACAATGATATCCCATAATGCTGGCAAAAATTCACGAGGTATTTACTCAGAGAGCAAGTGTGGAATACAAATAGATTGTTTTCTCCTCAGAACCTTCACTATTACCATTATTTATTACTTAGTGAAGTTGGAGCAGCAGATACTGTAGAGTGTCTTGTACGTGGTAGTTTTCAAATTGCTGTTAGCAGCCTGTTTTGATTTAGGAACCCTTGGAAATTTTCCACTGGTGATACAGACTGCTGCATGCTAAATACAAACAGACCCATCTGCCTTGCTTCTCTTATTATTTTTTCATAAACCCCTTAGACAAATCTGAAAACCTGGCAGGATACTTGAGCCACAGTCTGAAAACCATAATGATCCAGTATTTATGGTATTTCTCCTTCTGAAACATGAATTCCTCAACCCTTCCATAGCTTCAAACAGCAACCTACTATATTGCTGCCTGTTTGAGAGCTGTAAAAATACTTTATTATTTGTTTGACAAAACTTGCTAGAAACTAAGCTGTTGAGCCTTAAATTATATGTTTTTGTAGATTTGATATGTTCTGGATTTTAATACTGCACAATTAAATCCTTTCAAAAATATAGTGAGTATTCTTAGGCTAAGTATGCTGCAGTCTCAAACTGTTTCACACTATAGAACAGACTTTATAACTGGACGTTTTACCATTTCAGAAAAAAAGAAACACCTAAAGTTCAAACAAATACATAAGAATTTTAGCTGAGCTTTGTGGTTTCTGTTTTAATATGGTAGATACAAGAAGGTTGTGAGGTAGTATATTGATATTTATGAATAATAAGGAATTTGTGTAATACTTTGGAATCTAAATCCATGGAACTGAATTTAGATCAAGACTTTTATGTGTTGGTTTTGTACAAAGATATTGTGACAGAAGTAAAAAGAAAAAAAATTGAATGGCATGATGTGACACACTTAGGGCACTTAACATGTTGACCGTGTCACTGACTTCATTTTCAGCAGTAAAGCCCTGAAACTTGGTGTTTTGTTACTGGTTTGGCTTTTAGAATGTCATGAGAACATTGCTGGTGCATTAAGTAGAGCATATACTCTCCCCTGCAGCTCTTAGGGTCACATTGTGCCTTTGGAAGGGATGCACCCAGCCACATGCATCCTCACCTCCCTTGCACATCAGGAGAGGGGCACGAGGCAGATTTCAGGAAGAAACATAATCTGTAAGCCTTGTGATGCTTGCTGAAAGGTGGAGGCTTTTTTGGGCTGCAGAGATTCTTACTGCCCAACAGCAGCTCAACGTCATAACTTGGACTTGTGTAAATCTGGTTAGTCCTCCCGCAGCTGTGGCCTTTGGAGGCACCTGTGCATTCTGGTAGCTGTGGGGTTTGGAGCAGTGCCAGCAGTGAATCGCCAGATCAGTCACTTGTTGTTGTCTCTTCAGATGTCGCGTGTGTGACTTCGCCACCACAAATATGAATAGCTTGAAGTGCCACATGAGGCAGCACCCCCAGGAGCATCAGGCAGTGCAGCTCTTGGAACAGTTCAAGTATGTAACGGGGCTCATGTGGCAAAAGCTCTGGCACCGGGGGTCTTGTTACATTCCAGCAGTGTTCAGATCCTGTTCCCTTCCCTCCTAGAGTCATTCTTTGGTCCAGAGTTGTTTGGGGTTGTGTGGGGTTTTTTGATGGATTTACCATGGCATTCCCAGGCCGTGCTTCTGCTGCCTGATAAAACATGTCCATGACTTCCCTCTGGGACACTGTTCAGAATGTGGTGGTTGCACACAAACTGCCTATTGCAAGTAGTTTCTGATCCTTGTTAGTTACCTAAGCATGCCTGGAATTGTTTAGGAGATTGTATGAGCCAAAACCATGCCGTGGCACTTCTAGCATTCAACATTACAGACAGGTAAATTCCAGGATCCAGGAATGTTCTCTGGCTTTCTTTAATATCCCAGTCTAGGCACAGCCTTTGCATGTACGTGTTGGAATGCTGGTTGGCATCACCTAGTTGAGATTTAGTATGAATAGCCATTAAGGGATGAGTGTCCCTTATAGTTTGTCCATAGATTTGGGTGGTTTATAGATATATGAGAAAGTTGGTACAAATATGTGTAATTGTCTACTACTAATTTGTAACAAAAAATAGAAGTTGCGAAGGGAAAAGAAAGAAAATCAGGAGTATTCTGAGTATTTCTTAGTGGAAGATTTTAAGGGCAATATGAAAGGTCTAAATAAAGCACACTCATATCGAGGTTTCTTCTCAAGAAAAGCTGCTTCTACAATTTAAAAGTACTTCCAGTGCATTTTTCCCAAAATGTTCCTAGAAGAATTAAGTTGTATTTGCTCAGCTGTCATACTTCCCACAGTATTGCTCTTGGTATTACCACGGATTACTGGAAACCTCCACACTTTGGTCCCTGATCCCCAAGGAATTAGTCTATCCAAAGCTGCAAGAGAATTGTTTCCTCAGTGTATCAATGTAGAATACACCTGAACAGTGAAGTTTAATAATTCAGCACAAATGAAGCAGTAGGGCAGGTCATGCTATGGAATTGAAAGGCTTCCACTACTAAACTCGGTGGTAAATAATTTTGTTTCTCGGAGATAGCTGAATATCCTGTAAGCATATGATCATTAACTGTAGTGCAGCATACTAAAAGCTGTTGGAGTTTCTGTGTCTGATTTGAACTGTATGCTAAAATAGTCAACAGTATTTGGCTCAAAAGATGCTGTTCTCAGCAAAGTAAATTTTATTAGTAAATCACTAGACTAAATTAATGAGCTTCGAAAAATGAGAGTATTTAAAAGGGACTAACAATGGACACTGGGCTGTGGCTTCATTGTGTTCTGAAATCACTGACCAAGCAATGTTAGTGGCACAGAAAATCATATATATGGTGAGACTAGTGGGCACATTAAATGAAATTAGAATATTTGTTGATCTTTGTGTTTAACAAAAAAATTATTTTGGCTTAATTTTATCTATAAATTTACTATAAGGTCTGCCTTTTTTCTAATGATGTATTTTAATAACAGCCTTATTAGAGATATTAGGATTCCCAATCTGAGAATACACTCACCTATATTTGAAAGCATCTTCTTTGTAAGGCTCCAAATTAGAAGGAAAAGAGAGAAATAGGATGCCAGAGAAGAGTGAGCTAGAAGGACACACCCGTTGTTGCCCAGTAAGACAGAATTACCTTGCTCCATAAGCAAGGTAATGTACTGTGCTTTCACCTCACTTGGGAGGTTTTTGCTGTTCTCTGCAATCTTCTGCTGAGCAGAAATAGTTTCTGTGTATGATTATTTGCAGGGCATTTAAGGACTATGCCCTACTGTCATTAAGAAAAGTCATAAAACCTTACTGAATTGTAGTGTATAATGTGGTTTTATGTAGGCCTTCTTGTGTTTCCAGGTTACATTTCTGAAAAGGTCTTAAAAATGTACAAAACCTGACTTGCACTGTGGTAATTTTAACAGATTCCTCATAGTAACACACTGGGATCACACTGCTTGAGCAGAGCTGCATTCCTGGTTATAATTTATTAGCACAAGGTCACCTTTGATTGATTCTGATCTTTTCCATGGGATTTGGGGAACTGAAGCCTTCCCAAGAAGAAGGCAGCTGAGCAATAGAGCTTTTTTATCCAAAAGACTTAAAAAGACAGATCCTGCCCTGAAGTGATGTCATTCAGTATCACTCATCTCCTTCATGCTGAGGTGACTAATTTATCATCTTAAAAAACATATTAAAAAACTTCCTCTGATGTATATTCATGCATGAAAAGGGTTATACAGGATTTGATCAGTCTTGGGTTATTTCTGTCCATAAATATACACTGCATCTCCCTGAATAGGATTTATTCTTCAAGGTTTTATTCTTTACTGCATAAGATGGTGTTTTACAGGGAAATAGAAAATTTAGTCTTGTGGTACCAGAGCTGATGGAAAACTCTATGGAGAAAATGATCATCTGTCTGAATCCTGATCTGTGAATATATTCAGAATCTGACACTGTCCTCAGCAACCTGCTGATCCTGCTTGAGGGGCTGGATTGGACTGTGTGACCTCAAGAGGTCCCTTCCAACTTCAACAAATCTGTGATTCTTCATAAACTAATACCTGCTATACCAGAAAATACTTATTTAGTTCAATTGACATAATTAGTGCTAATTACATGGTTTCTGCTTGGTTCAGAGCAATGGCAGAGAGCTCAGCACCTCCCTGCCATGTTTCTGCACTCAGCAGAAGTATTGCATTTCTGCAGTGTTTGAACAGTTTTATGAGGCCAAACAGATAAGATTTCAATTCAGTTGTTTAGGAAATTTAAAATAAAATATTAGAAACTTCTCAGACCCTAAAAATAGTCTTACATTTCAGGATGAAACTTTGCAAACTAACATGACCCAGTTATGAAACTGAAAATGGGACCAAGAAGAAGGTTCACATGGATTCCTCTGCTTATTCATCCTTTTGGAAGAACTAAACCATTACTAAACTTAGAAAATTTAACTTCTAAATGTTTCTCTTTTTCCTTCTCATTTTTCCCCCAGATGTTCTCTCTGTGGATATGTATGTAGCCATCCTCCATCCCTGAAGTCCCACATGTGGAAACATGCAAGTGACCAAAATTATAACTATGAACAAGTGAACAAGGCTATTAATGATGCAATTTCACAAAGCAGTAGGTATGTTTTCTGTCAAGTCCTGTTACCTTTCAAAAGATCCAACCCTGACTCAAAATACAGCTCCCATCAAAAAGCAACAGCTGTATATTTTAATATTTGTTTTGGGTTTTATTACTATTTCAGGTTTCAAGGACAGCTCACTGACAAAACCTTACTAGAAGGCACAGATGAAAGTACAGTACCTCTACTAGGAAGTACAGACAACTTGGTGTCTTTTACAGAGTCCATTAACCAGACTACAAATGAAATTTCAGGTTCTGATGAAAATGAAAAACCCACATTGATGAATACCTCATGCAGCTTAGAAAAGAACTCCACTCTACCCCATCTTGGCACAGAATACTGTGTTCTTCTCTTCTGCTGCTGCATTTGTGGTTTTGAGTCTACCAACAAAGAAAATTTGCTGGATCATATGAAAGAACATGAGGGTGAAATCATAAACATCATTCTAAACAAAGACCACAGCACGGCTCAGAATACAAACTAGGTGAAGCAGTAAGTTAAGAGAGGATTTCCTAGAGTGAATATTTTCTTTTTTTGCTAATTTTTGCCTGAGAAACTTGCTAAAGAGAAGAATTGCAAGCAAAACTTGATTTCCCATCCTGAGTTCTTGTTTCAGTAGGAGTCCAGTGTTTGCTCCAGGGACTGCTGAATCATTTAAGAGATAAATATAAGGTGTGGAGAATAGAATGATCCATTTTAACCTGTTACTTCTTTATATGGTGCCAAGAATGTAGGATTGTTGGGTTTTTTTCATTTCCTGTCAGGTACTAGTCAGTAATAATGCATTAGCACAGTACTTTAAAACCCAAAGGTGTGAAAGCTTTGAATCACTTGAAAAGCTTTTTTCTTCCTCCCTCTTTTGTTGTTTTCCAAGTAATTCAGCAAAGAAGGTTTTTACCCTCTCTTTTGGAAGATGATCTGGCAACAGATCAGATAGAACTGTTACAATATGATCTGGTAAACCCCCCTGCCTGCAAGGTGGGGTGAGGGGAGGTGGGCCAGGGCATGTGTGTGTTGTATTCACACACAGGAGTTCCATTTTTCCCAGTCTTTTTAAGGCTTTACAAACTCTCAAGTCATTTTCCAACAAAGTCTGCCATCCTTTCCCTCAATTTACAGCACCAGGAAGTGAACCATTTTGTTAATAACTATTTGTTTGATTGGATCCTAACTACAAAACTATCTTTTCAACTCATAGTGCTTAACAGATTTTTTATAACAATAACCTGTTGTTTCTCTATGGTTTTCTTGACACGTTCAGATGAATTATTTCAAAAAAGAAAAGCTTATAATGTCACTTTTCATTTGTGGTGATTACTTTGCAGTATGGATGAGCAGTGTTTTTAATGAGAACAAGATATTAACAATAATTGCCACAAAGTGATGTAGATGAAAACTATGTAGATTCCAAAAGATGTAGGTGAGCTCAAATTGGGATTTTCAGAAACGCCTACGTGCTTTGGCAATCGTTGAAATGCCACTGGCTGGCCAAATTTCCCACTTGTCTGTCAGAGCTGTAACTGTAGAAATTATGAGCTGAAAGATAATCTTCCTGTAGAAAATCATAGTTTAAAAAAAAAGAAATTGCAAACAATGTCTTAAGCCAAAACTGTATCCAGTCACTTACTGAGTAAATTTTACTAGTGCCTATAGTATGGATTGATAAAGGGAATTAGGGATTACTTTGTTGTATAAAAAAAACAGGAATCTCACCCTTTTAAAACCTTCAGCTTCTAAAATTACAGCGTGGGGGGGTTTTTGTTTGCTGTTTTTACAGTTACAGGAGTTGGCAGTAGAAGATACTCATCTGTATTTCAATGTGGAATACTATTTCACTGGCTGGTTTCCTGGCAACTTTGTTGAGGTTATTGATTAAGTTGGCTACTTAATTTTTTGGAAGATTCATTAAGTGTAGTATCACTTCCAAGAAGCCCTTTGGCAGCCAGATTGAAACTTCCTAGCTCAGGCATTCCTGAATACAGGAACTGTATTCCTGCTTCTAATGAGTGGCAGGTGCACAGCAGCTTGCCTAGTGCTGCCACGGGCATGCAGTGACCTGATTTTTAGTAGCTCAGTACTTACAAAGTTCCTTACTCTCAGGAAGACAGTGGTTTCTGCTTCCTTTATTTACACCCTTCTGGCAGCAGCAGTCAGCTGCAGCTGTAAATGTGAGAGGCTGGCACATGGAGTGTCTGTATTGTGCTAGCACTGCCTGGAAGTGGCAACCAGGAAAAGAAAACAGTGACAGAAGTCACAGCTTCATGAAGCAGCACAAAATGTAGAGGCCAGGGTAAAAGCACTAAGACTTCAAGTGTATTTGATATTTGTTTTCAAGAGATTTCCTCAATTTGACTTCTTCTTTTGGGTTAAACAGGTATTATTTTGTTTATGAATTAGCAGAAAGTACACATTTGACTTGAAGAATTAGGCTATAAGGTCAAAGCATTTCTGTGTTGAATTTTTGAGATACTTTACGTTTCTGAAGTAAATTATACATTATTTTCAGTTAATAGTTATTTTTCATATTCCTACAGATAGAATTTACATTTGGAAAGCACATTATTTATTTACATTATCCCAAATTCCAGAGATAATGGGATATTTTAATGGGATATTCATATTGTCTTACTGACACTGCTATTTTACCTTCAGTATAGAATTAATGTGAAAATACTGCATCATCTGGAATATAGCTCAACTTTCCATTTGTTTGAAAAATCAAAGGACAGCGAGATCCCTAGTAATGCTAAACTACCAGTCAGTATTCACAGAAACAATATTTACCACACTGTTATTTTTGTGTAATTCTGTTAAGTTGCTCAGCTAATGAAAGATAAAAAAGGAAAAACTTGCACTCATAAGCTAAGAAGGAGATGGCAGTGAACCAAAATTTCAGAAGCCAATAACCTTGAATCCAGCTGAAGAGGTGTGGTGTGTGTGGAAGCCACATGTGCACCAGGAATCAGTGGCACAGCATTCCTAAGCAGGACGTGTCTGTTCACAGTTGTTCTTTGCCACCTTGTTGCTCTGTTCTTTTTGACCATGTGTTCCTGTAAAACAGAAAGCTACTTGCCTCTAAAAACCATTATCAGTCCTGACAAATGCCAACAAAGAATTCTTTCCCATATGCACAGAGATTTACTTTTTTTAGCTGTCTCCATGCTGCTTGCAATTAGTTACCCACTCACAATTCCCATGGACTTTGTCAGAAGATCTGCATGTGAAATAATTATATACTTTGTTTTCCTGAAAGCAATTTGTTTCTCAGGTTATCTGCTTTCGAAAGTGTATGGCTAGCCTGGTTGCATGTTTTGTAAGGGGTTTTAAGCACATTTCAAAGTCACTAACACTGCAAATTTCCCATTTCTTTAAGCCTTTAAACTATTTTTGTCTCTTAGGTCACAGCGCTAGCAGGTGATCAGCTATTCACTTGCTGTTTGTTTAAATTAGATTTTATTCTGTGATACAAACTGTACCTTGCAGCTTTTTTTGCAATGCCTGTACTTCCACTAAAGAGCAAATTTCATTCATACTTGGCTGTACTGAAAAATGGGTGCATATTTCATCTTCCCAATTTATGCTTGACCCGCAAAAATAGAGTGGGATTCAGTCGGAGTTATTGTATTTTCCTCTTTCATAAGCACTTATTTAATCATTTAAAGAAATGTACAGTTGGTGCTCAAAGTAACATTTGTTAAGATATATTTAATAGAAATTTACATTTGCATTTGATATTCATGGACATGGGTACATGTATTTTTTTAAGAAAAGGTATTGTAACACTATGGCACTGCTTTTATAGCCAAAGTATAAAAAAATTTAGAAAACTGACATATAAAGACTGCAGTTAATTCTGATACTGTATCTTATTAAATAGGATGAGTTTTGTTTTATAAAGTTATCCAGCACATTAAGCTGCATGCCTTAAGCTCTCTCTAGGATTGTGTTCCTGATAGGCAACTCTTTGGAAGGATGAAGCAAAGTCTGTAGTACTACTTTAACTACCTTCTGGAATACTGTACAATGGTAGAATAATTTATTTTGCTTTACAGGAGTTTGTCACGTATTGACTTTAATATTGTATTTTGGTAATAAACTTTTTTTTGTTAAATGCTTTAGTCACTTTTATTTGGCCTCTATGAAATATGAATATGGAAAATCCAAAGACTAAACCAGTGTTTAGAGAGAGGGAAATCTGTTTGAGCCAAAAATTATTTGAAATACTTTACTGCCATTTCTTACTCTTGTATGAAATTATTAGTATTAGTTATTACTAGTTTAAATACTGCTAATACAAGTTTTATCAAAGTAACTGTGGTGAAGAAATACGAAACTATTAAGTCAAAATATTTGTAAGCCTGGATGCAGGTAGGGTGGCACCATGCTGAAGGAAAGAACTGCAAATTCAAAATTCATAATGAAACTACTAGGAATTTTTTGCCTGATTTAAATAAGAGTGAAAGCCTTAAACAGCTTTTTTTCAGGTGATTGACTTTTGCTTTTCCAACACATAGCTAAAATGTATCTTGAAACCTATTTTTAAATATACAGCATATTTCTTGGCCTTGCTGGAGCTTTTCTTCCCATCTTTCTCAGGAAAAAATAAAGTCAGTTGGTGTTGCTGGGGAGAAAAGAGAGAGTATGGCCAGGATTCCCACTGCTGGTATCAGCATGGTTTACAGTTACATAAACAAGCAATCTTTTGCCATTTTCTTGTTGTTATTATTAGGGCCCTGGGCCAAATATGTTGAAATAAAGGCTGGAACTACAAATGGGTTTAGATGCAACACTACAGAATGCTGTGTCATGCAGCTTTTTCACATCCTCTCTAATGCAAAACCTGGGAAAAAAGCTCTTTGTAGTAGGATGTGCCATCCAGGTATTACCCTGTTCACTGGGCTAAAACACCTTCCTCACTGCAGCTGGACAAAGCACAAGAGCCTCCTCAGAAGTTTCTTGCCCCCATAAGTGACCTGGCCATGTGTGACCACAGGCAGGACTGGACACGGGGCTGGGACAGCACCGAGGGTCCCGTGATGGTTGGAGCAGCCCTGGGAATTGGGAAAAAAGGAGCCAGAGCCCTGGCACACAGCACTGGGATTCCATCGCTCTGTCCTACAACTCTGGCAAGTGCTGAGGGTTGGAATTGCTGCAGAAAGCTGATGCAGCACAGGGAGCCTTTGTTCTGCATCCCTTGAGGCCTGTTTGGAGAAGAGCTGTCTCACCAGGAAGGGACACACCAGTAGAACTGATGTAAGGTTAGCTAGCTAATAAATTCACAATTGGTCAAGACAAGATTTGCCCAAAAGCAAAAACTTCAGGACCCTGACAAGCTTTAAAAGTTGAGAAAAGCGAGAACCCAGAAATTTGCCATATTTGCCACCTACCACACGGCTGCTGAACAGCAGGTTTAGACTTAAAATTTACTGGGGCAGAACTTGAGTCCTCTGCTTTTCTAGTTCATGGTAGCTCTTTCTACAGTGCAATCCAAGAGAAAACACAAATAAACTGAATTTAAAGTTTCTTCCAACCATTTCCTGTTTGTAGATGTTTGGCACTTGCTGGGATTGTGGCTAACTTGGTGCCAACATGAACACTCTGCTACTTCCATCTAGTTGGAACAGAATGAGCAAACAGAATATTGTTAAATATCCTTTCGCTATTTTGGCAAGTAAGAAGCCAGCATTGCAACAGTATTATAACAATACAGTTATGATATAATCATCAGTATTATTGATTGCAAGCTACAGTTTGGTGACTTTTAATTTACATTTTATAATACAACTTTTAGATATTAACATCCATCTGGAAGCTCTTTAGTTCTTCTGTATTCTCACACTTGAAACATTAAATTTTTATCAACAGATGTTGCTGAAATAATAAATTGTTTTAGCGAGAATATGTTAAATAATAACTTTTTTCCTAGTGCTGCACTTAAACACTTATTGCAACAGGAAATTACTTGTTAAAATATACAGAATTGAGGAAAAAATGCATTTTTTATTTCCTCTAGTATCTAATCTACTGCTATTTGAAACTTGAACAGTAAGTATTAGTATTTCAGACAGAAGGTGATAGCTGAGCATTTAGATACATTAACAACTGTGTAAAGCTGTGTAGCACTTTTATATTACAGAAACTTTTTAGTTCTAATAACACTTTTCTGCAGTGTATATTGTGTTAATATTCAGAAATGTCAGTGAGATTTGTACTGTTGGTCCTGTGCATCACTCCACAAAATAGAAAACTTCAGCTGAGTACAGTGACTTAGCACATATAAATCCATTACATCCATGCACGGGGTCATAAAACACAGGAGAATTAAGATAACTCCTCCCTTATCAGGGACTTCTGAAGCTCCTCACTGATAATGCTTTATAAACAATTTCTGTAACTGCCTGTTCTTGTAAAATTTACTTTGCATTGGCCTCTTTACAAGTAGTGGAGAAGTAGAACTGTTATTCCAGGAAATATCTTCCACAGCATCCCCTTTCTTAGAAATGCAAATACATTATCTGCTTTACACAAAAACCTGCATGCACTCAAGGTGTTTATCTACACTGTAAAATTTCTTGTACATATATAATGTGTTCAACAAGCACATGACATCTAGGATGCGGCAGTGACAAAAGGAAGGTAAATCTATTGCCCATGGTAAGGCACATATTTATTTAGTTTTCATTCTTATTTTGAGCATTCCCCACAAATGTATGGCCTACCTTATTGCTCAGAAAAACCAAACCCAAAACCAAAAGAAGCATGGCCGTAAATTGACTTACAGTAGAAATGTTTAAATATTTTGAGAACTTGATCATAGGAAGTAAGACAATTCTGTTGATTCTAAAAAATACTTACAAAACAAAATAAGCACGAAGAGCAGATACTGAAAAATTTCCTGATTTCTAGTGTCAATGGCGTCAAAATTCAGAATGATCAGGATGATTGCTACTTCATTTTCTTGCTGTCTCTGAGCATACTTTCTATGAATTTCATGGCTCTTCCTGCTTGAAATACTAAGTTTTTCAATGAACCAAGGTTGTGCAATGAGAGGGGAAAAAAAAAAAAAGTACTGCTGTGCTTTAAAAGTGTGATGGAAAATAACTAATTATTGTCCTGAAGAAGTGAACTCTCTCCCCGACAATTCCACAGAATTTGTATGGATTATTGGGAAATCAGCATTCCGTGATGGGACCTGGAGTCGGTTTGTTGGTTACAGCTTCATGGGGCATGGTTTCTTCTACAATCACTAAAGACAGCGCAAGTAAAACTTACAATCAAGACTTACTGCAGGGGTAGGTCGTACCCATTAAGTAGAACAAAGTCTGGCATTGCCTTCATCTTCCAGCTACAAAAGGTCTTTTCCCCCTTTAAACGTTTATGGTGCAGTTAAGCAAGAAATACAGTGGAGCTTATAACGCGTTGAACAGAACACGCAGCCCTAATTTAAATTTTAAAGTCAGACATATACAGTACTATACCGGGGGGAGAGCAGTGGTGAGGAATACATTTAAAAAAAACACTACAAATGAATTCTAGGGCAGTACTTGAGTAAAGCAGCCTCCGAAGCGGGACCTCGTGGGGAGGGTCCGCAGCCCCTCAGCCCCTGGGGCGGCGCGGAGCGGGACCGGGACCGTGCCGGGGCCGTGCGGGGCCGTGCCGGGGCCGTGCCGCCCTGTGCCGGGGCCGTGCCGGGGCCGTGCCGGGGCCGTGCCGCCCTGTGCCGGGGCCGTGCCGGGGCCGTGCCGCCCTGTGCCGGGGCCGTGCCGGGGCCGTGCCGGGGCCGTGCCGGGGCCGTGCCGCCCTGTGCCGGGGCCGTGCCGGGGCCGTGCCGGGGCCGTGCCGGGGCCGTGCGGGGCCGTGCCGGGGCTGTGCCGCCCTGTGCCGGGGCTGCTCGGCCGTGCCGGATTTCCGCCGCTCGCCCGCCCCGGCCCGTTCAAACCGGGAGGCAGCCGGGGCGGGGGCCGGGCCTGTGACGGGCGGCTGTGCCCGCCCCGGCGCTCGGTCTCCGCCCGGCAGGGCCGAGCGCCGCGCCCGCCCCTTCCCCTTTCCCTTCCCCTTTTCCCGTCGCTTCCCCTGCCCGTGGCCGCTCGGGGCCCGGGCGGTTCCGCAGCAGCAGCGGCCGCAGGTAGCGGGGCCGGGAGCGGGCGGGGGGAGCCGCGCAGGCCGCGGGAGCCGCGGGAGCCCCGGGCCTGCCCCTGCCCTGCCCCGGGCCTGCCCCTGCCCTGCCCTGCCCCTGCCCTGCCCCGGGCCTGCCCCTGCCCTGCCCCGGGCCCGGCTCTCCGCGGCGGCGGGGCCGGGGGCAGCGGCAGCGCCGTGCGAGGAGCGCTGGCACGGCCGGCGGGGCGGGGATGAGCGTCTTGCCTTTGTTGATGAATTGTCAGGTGTGTGCAAAGCCGCTCTGGCAGGACGTGAGCCCGCGTGTGTTCCCGGGTGCGTGGGGAGGCGGCGAGGCTGACCCGCTGCGGGAGCTTCACACGAAGTTGTGCGGCTGAGGCTGTGTCCCTGTGTGTGTGTCCCTGTGTGTTCCTGTGTGTCCCCGCGTGTCCCCGCAGCCGGCAGGTGCAGCAGCGCGGGGAGCAGCTGTTGCTCCGGGCTGGAGCGGGCGGTGCCCCGGGGAGGGATGGATGGATGGATGCATGGATGGATGGATGGATGCATGGATGGATGGATGCATGGATGGATGCATGGATGGATGGATGCATGGATGGATGGATGCATGGATGGATGGATGGATCCGGCCGGTGACAGCGGCTCCGTGCGCGTCCCCAGCCCAGAGCGCCCGGCCGGGGCTGCCCCAGCTTTGGGCTGGGGATGCTCTCCAATTCTGCGGCGTGGAAAGCATCAACTGCTCTGTTAACGCTGCCTCTAGGTTTTTATAACACAAGTGTTCTCTGGCATCGTTTTTGCATCATTTTGATCCCCTTTTTTGGGTGTTTCCTGAAAGGCAGGATTGAAATGATTTGGCTTCATATTTTAGGCACCCAATTAAAATTGGCTGAAAAAACGATTTTTTCTTTGAAGGGATTAGATTTTTTAAAAAAGGGAGCCTGGTGTGCGTTTTGAGTCAAGGGGTAAAAAACTGAGAGCAGTCAAAATAACGAATCTTTCTGAAAACCTGTTCAAGAGTATGTGAAATAGTGAACATTAGTCTTTATAATTCGAAGATAATGTTTTCTATAATTTGCTGAGTGAGATTTAAAGAAAAACCTTGCATTTTGCTAAGATAGACTTTATGTACAGTGGAGTTCCAGAAGTCAAAGTCTTTGATGTCAGTAAGATGTGGTTTTATTTTCACATATTTCATACAGTATCAAGTGACTGCTTGGGTAGGAAGATGCATTGCTTGTGTGTGTCCATTTAGGAGTCAGGCTGGAGAATAATGAATTAAAGTGACTGACATCATGACAACCATAAGACAGAGAAGGGTTGGAAAAGGCACAGAAGCAGCTGAAGATCAGCCTTCAGAGGAGACAAATGTGAAGCCTGATGGAAAAATTCTGCCTGGTGAGTAATGAAAAACAAAGTGACATTATGGCTTTTTAGTATGTTTTGGTTTTGATCTGTCCTAAGCACAGCTCAGAGCTAGGCATGTGTTAAATGCATTTCCATACTTGAATAGCACCAAAATTAATTGGATGAGACAGAGGGTCTCATGCAGATTGCTGCATGTCAATCTTATCTCTGTTTTAAAATCTTAATTTAAATTGTTTTTTCTATTTATTATTGGTGACACGCTCTCAGCTTGTATGTAGCCATCCAAAGTTCTTCAAAGAACCCCAGTCCAAATCATTGGTAACATAAAAGGATTTGAAGATAACTGATGGAATGTACATAAAAATAGTCAGGTTGCATGTAAAATCTGAATTTAATTGCAAACGTCTGCTTTTAATTTATAGGACACTGGTTAGGTAAATTTTAAAGAGAGTCATTAAGTGTCTTAATTCCAGGATCTGTTTACGTAATGAAAATCTGACATTTTTATATATGGAATGAAAGCTTTAGAGCTGACAAAGTTCCTTGGTTTTTGGGGAATTTTTGGATTAATTTATTTTAAGGGATATTTTGATCTAAATTCTAAATGTTTCTCTGAATTTGGGAATGTGAATGGATTGATGTTTCTGCACAAACACATATATAAAAAGGGCAAGTGGTCATAGATCTGCAGCCCAGCCCTCGGTTCCATGGAATTACAGAGTTGGAACCCTTCAGCAGATGTCACACGCAGTATAAAATAGGCATTTCAAAGACACAATTCCAGATCAATAATCCATATTGAACCTGACATTAACATTGACCATACCCCAGGAATGGAAGTGCACAGTGAGGCTGGAGGTCAGACACATCTTTTCTTTGCCATCATCCCATCCCTGCCCTCGCTCCTGTGTCAGAGGAGCCCATCTGCAGTTCAGAGCATGACCCCACCACCAAAGGCTGCTTTGGCTGCTCTTCAGTCTCTGTGTGGCTATTTAGTGAGGCTACTGAACCTTCACTGTTGTTTTTTACAAAAACTGAGCACCTCCCCACCCGCCAAAGGCGGCTGCTTTTAGACCTTTCTTGTGAATTTCTTGCTTTGTCATCAGTCATGCTGTATTGCTTGAATTTCAAAAGTTCTGGAAGATATTTCAGTTCAGATTTAAAAATTAGTTATGGCATTGAGCTAAACATGTATAGGATCATTGTGTTCTTAAATTTAAAGTATACCGACTAAGGCACACTTTATTTCACTCTGTATGTAATTAAAATACTCTGATTTTCCTACTTGAGAAAATAATAACAAAATATGTGTTAAAACCAGGTGTTCTGTTACCTGCAGAATGTAAACTGTATTGGCATAAGCAATGGATAAATGGCTTTCCAAAACAATATGTCTCACAGTTACAGACTGAAATATTTTGCTTTCAAGATCCTCCAGGTGGAAAGGTGTGGAACATACTCTCCATAACTGTTGGTGGAATTGTTGCCATCTCTCTTGGACTTCTCACTTCTGTTTATGTGGCTACACTGCATGAAAATGACCTGTGGTTTTCCAATATCAAGGTAATGATAATTTTCCTAGTTTCATCAGTGGTTTTGTGGAGTGTTAATATGAGCATTAGTTGAAATTTCTTTTTTTTTAATTTGTCTTGCAACCCGCTCAATACAAGAATATTTCATTTTTAAAAATTCAGTTTAAAAAAAGCTGTGCTTCCCTTCCCACCATACTTCATCAGTTCTATAAATACCTGTCCCCAATTTTTTCTCTAAAAATATTTCTAGAGAGCTCCTTTCTGAGTTGTAGCTATGATTCTTCCAAAAATTGATCTTTATCTACAGTAGAATTTCAACATTTAATTGTATGTTTTTCTATAATCATCTTAATTTTATTGAAAGCAATCTAAAATTAAAATAAAAACCAACAGGTAAAAGAAAAAATATGCAAAATCCTGGAACACAGTTCCTGAATTGTATTTCCACCGTTGTAATATTATTTTGTAATACAGTTTAGGGACAGTCTCTTGGTATTCAAAACTAATTTTATATAATGTCATCCTAAATGTGCAAACCTCAAAACACGTTTTGGCCATTCACTAATGTCAACCCAACTATTCCCAAGATCCAGGACTGACTAGTTTTTTCATAGAATCACTGCAGAGAAAATAATGCAGCTGTACCCACAGTTAAATTTAACCAGAGAAAAGAACAGGTGAGTCATTTCCCTTTCAAATGCCTAAGATCCATTCTCTTAGATCTGTGTATTGTTTTGTTCAAAGATTACATATATTTAACTGGAATACTTGCCTTGCAATATGTCTTTTCTATGCTACACACTTTTTGTGGCCCAGAAATATTTGTATTCCCCTAATACAAATAATTTGCATTTCCTGCAACAGTTGCTGCTGTATTATACATGTATTACTGTGTTGTGCCCACACTTATCTTCCATTGATTATATAGAAAGATTGTACTCAATTTATTGAAGGTGCACCTTGGGTTTGCCTTTTCCTTCCAAAAGCAAGCAGTGAATAAATTCAAGGTGTTGTGTATTTCCAAGTACAAGCAGGCATGGGCTTGTGGCAATCTATGAACATAGTGGATACATCTTTTTTATTCTGTCAGACTGACCCAGAGGAGCACAGAGCTGACTGAAATAAGCAGTTCTGTAGTTGTAATTAAGTTGTCCCCTCAATAGGTGAAACAGTCGTTTTATTTGATAATTACTGTTTTTATTTGAAGTACACTAGAATGCCACTAGATATCAAAACTGAAATAAACCCCTCTCGTTTTTTGTACTCTGGATTATCTATGTAGCTGTTATTTCATCCCATGGAGGTGATGGATAGCTGGTAACACTGCAACAAGAGCAATTTCAGCCAATTTCAAGGAAAGATTCTAAAAGGCAATAAGTTCATTTAGCAGCAGGGTAAAGGAGGAAGAGCTGCAGACACTCTCTGTTCTCACTGTCTCTTCTTCAGAGGGATGTGATCTCCACCAGAGCATGCATGTGCAGACTACACAGTGCACATTTTAAACAAAATACTGCTTTAGGAGTAGCAGGGGAAGAGAAGAGTGCATATGAAGAGTCTGAAATTTCCTGCAAAGCTGAGGCAGGAAGGCTCATCCCTGTATCTGTAAAACAACCCACAGCTGTGTCTGTGCCTGTGTGTAGAAGTGTGGTCTCTGCAGGGGTATGCACATGTTTTCCAGCACTTCTCAACTGGCTAATCTTGTCATTACAGCACATACTGTATATTAAGAAAGATCAGACCCTCAAAAAGCACATAGAAAATAAGCGGACAAGGTGCTTTCTTCTCTAACACTTTATAGTTTAGCCAAAGCATATATTTTTGCAGGTATTAACCAAACTTTGCAAAAGTTTGAAAAGTGTAAGTTCTATTTTAGTTCATACCTGTGCCCAGATTCTGGGAAGGGAGAACTGTAGTCTAATCCTTGCCCCACAATTATTGCATGCCTTGCTTAGTGAAATGCAGAGGTAGTCTCATTTCATTATATTTTCATTGAACATAACCTAGAATAAATGGATACATTCCAAATGCACGTCCAATGTTTTATTAACCCCCATGCCTGTGAAATACAGTAGAACATCACCACTGCTCTGCAACATAGAAAATAAAAAATCTAAATCGGTTCTATTTCCATGTATTTTAAACTCCTGACTTCAGTCACCCTTAATTTGCTGTAAATGGGGCAAATTTGAGGATTTATGTTGCTGAAATCTGATACAAAAATTATATAACAGTGTATTATTCCCCTTAACTTTGTTCCTTTCATCCAATAAGCTACAATTAGTCAGATAAGAATTCATGCCCAGAAGGGTTTGTGTAGCAACTTAATTAATACAGAGATGTAATGGGAGACCTGTTTTGTTTTATTTTCTTTTATATGAAGGTAGTTTTCTATTTGAGGAAGGTCTGCAGTGTTTTTCTGACACTTTTGCACCAGGCAGATGTTTGTATCTGCACCTTTTAGGTGCAAAAGGTGGAATTTTGTTTCTGAAGACCCTACTGATACACAAACACCAGAACTGCGTATTTAAAAAGTAGACAGTTGTAGTCAACCCTAAAAATTTGAAGTAAAAAGAGTTTATTATGCAAAGTCATGATTCCTAACTCCTAAATAATTGGAGTCAGGACTTGCACACACACTTGCAGTGATTGCCTTTCTGTAATTTCAATTGCAATTCATCGAAAGCCAGTTCAGTTTTGGGTGTCTTCCAGCAATGGTTCACCCAAGTAGAAAAACTGTCTGGTCGTTGTTAAACTGTTTTGCTGTATTTTGAATATGGCTTTCAACAGTGCATTGATTTCAGCTGCTGCTCTCTGTGTGAGTCTTGTTCTTGTTTGCTGGTAAATGTGCCTGCTATTATCCATTAGCCATGGTCACAGGAGAAAGATGTACAATTGTTTTCTTACCAGAAAAACTGAAAAAGCACATCTTGAAGAGTGGTTTATGCAATGAAGGAAGTACACAATTGCTCCTTTTATTTTTTTATTTCAAGACTTCCTGAAAGAATGACCAAAAAAAACCAAACCAGAAAAGATTCAGTATATCTAACACCTAGTCAGGAGCTGTGTTTGTGTCCCCTTCCAGCAGGGTTCACAGGTTATAATCACTTAAATTGATCAACTAATTTTGAAGAAAAAAATTTGAGTCCCTTCTCATATACAATAAACCAACAAACATTTCTGTTTGTGATAGTGGAAATCAAAACAGATTTCTTATCCAAAAATCCTTCTCAGTTTTCTGTAAATGTTCTGGCATAACACATCTGAAATGACTTGTCTATTTTAAGTGATTTTCAGTAGCAGTTTAGTGGCTGCCCCTCCAGTATAGCATCTTTTGGGAACAAAATCTGCTATGCAAATAACAGTATGGGGGGCCAGCTCTCCTGTCAGCCATTGCTTGTTCAAATGCAAATTCTGAAGACACTTTGAAAAGGAATAAGCCAAGGCTACGGAGCAAATTAATACTGTAAGAAAAACAGATAAACTTCAGAGCATTCATTTCTTCTTCATCCCTTCTGTGTAAGCATTTAGATACTGTTACTGATTTTTCCTTTGAATAAAATTGCTGCTTGCAGGAAGTCAGGGATGAAAATACAAAATTGTAAGAATTTAGTCTGTGAAGTGCTCATATTTTCCCTTTTTACATTTTGAATGCAAACCCAGAGAAGCTGTGGCTGCCCTTGGATCCCTGGAAATGTCCAGGTTGGACACTGGAGCTTGGAGCAGCCTGGGACAGTGCAGGGGGTGGCACTGGATGGGCTTTCAGGTCCCTTCCAGCCCCAAACAAAATGACTCTATGAAGAAAAGCAGGGAAGCAGGTAATGAGAGCTGCACAAAGTGACAGCTCAGGCATGAAGGGAAGGAGGGCATGCAGGACTTTGGCAGTTTTTTTGCACAGAAGTGCCTGTTGAGGTGTTAGGGGTACTTTTACTGTGGATCACATCTGATCTGGAACATGCCTTCAAACAGATGGGCTTGAGGTTAACCAGCCAGGAAAGCTTTCAAAGGATTAAATACATTTGCTGAAGGCTTGTTCTCAACTGGGAACGCTGACAGCAGCTGTGTGTTGAGAAAATGTTCAAATCTTCCTGGTCTTAAATTGAAAAGTAATAAATAGTTTCAATTACACAAATTTTGTTTTAGCTATCTCAAAAAAAGAAAAGTAATTGGAGCTTTATTTATGCTCATTATTTATAGAAAAACTCAACTCATACTTTGGCTGCTTGCTCAGCATTCTGAAGGACTTGCTTAAGGAGTTTGAGGAATCATAAGCTCTAAAATTTTGCACTGCCCTTGAGAGAAAGTCCTTTGTATTTGGTCGTGAAAGCTTAATATTATTAGGATACAATTGCATAAATTGAAATAATAAGCAGCTCTCTGTGTGTCCCAGAGGAATGTGTTCCTTATTTTTCCCTTGGAACAGTGATAACTTCTTTGTTACAACCTCACAAAGGGACTATACAGACAGATAAGCATGTGCTCTCACAATATTTACCCATAAGTCTGTATGTTTTTATTGACATGGAATGCTAGGAAAAGTATAAATTGCTGTAGAACTGGAAAAGTCTTTTCAGTGACTAAAACAGATGTTATCTTAGCATGAAACAGATGTAAAACACACTAGTGTTTGTCTCATAAAGTATAGCATTTGGTTGAATACAGCTGGTGCCAGGATTACAAATTAATCATGTTTGAATGCATTTTTGCTAATTAGATCCCCCTCTGTGTCTTCTCTTTCCCCCCTAATAAATTCCAAATGTTAGCATTCTCTTTTGTTCTTTTCTTTATGAGCATTTAAGAGTCAGCCACTTTTTGGTATCAGAAAACTTTCCAGCAGTGATGAATTTGAAACTAGAGCTTGTTTAAAATCCAGCACTCTCAATTTGCTAAGTGTGTGGCTTTTGGTATGATGATGATTTATATGTCACAGGGCAGCTGTGAGGGTTTAATTCTGAATTTAGATTGAATCACTTGTGGTTTTATCTATTGGCTTTTCTCAGACCAGAACTAATACTGGTTTGTCAACAATTGACTCCAATAAAACACATGATTTGAGATAAGAACCTCTACTGGGCAACAGAGGAAAGAAAAACATGATTTTTTTTGTCAAGCTTTATGTTAGCTCTGAAATAGAATTGATTCTGCTCCAGCATAGGAGTTGGGACTGTATGAGAAAGTTGGAAGTCTTGGGGTTTTGTGCAAGGTTGCATTAACAAGAGTGGCATTCATACAAGTCTCTGAAAAAGTAATATTCTGTTATTTCAGTAACATTCTTTTGTATAGAAAGATGAATTCATAAGGTTATTTTTATAAATCACACAATTTTTTTAGTGACTTGCACATACCACATACAGGGATTTCACTGGATTTTCAAACCTTGGTATGAACTTTTTCTAAGTGGATAGAGACCTTTTCTAACTTACTGCTTAGGAGATACATTTGCTGGGATGTTATTATACAAATTACCAAAAAGATCACTAATAATAGAATAATTCTGTATAAGACAATTGTTAGTTCTCATCAGATTGGTTGTCTCTGTTTTAATGTGGTTGCCCAAAGCTGTGGATTTGTTAAATTTCATTAGATCTTCACAACTAATGGGGTAACAAAAGGAAGTGCATTCCAAAGCAAAGAGCTTTCAGATCTTACTAGACCCCATCTGCTGCACTATCAGCCAAGAAAAAGGCATAGCTTGAAATGTAACTGGTTTGAAGTGTATCTAGTTTAAATAATTTGAACATTTTAAATTAGAAATTAGTTCACCGCATCCTAAAGCCAACTAGAGATCCCTTTCCCTTTCACCTGTAATTTAAGAATGAGAGCGATGCCAGCTGGCTTCCTGCAAAAAGCAGTGTTGAAAAAGTGGGCAGCAGCATGCCCTGCCAGCTGAAATATCCCTGGCACCATGGTGCAGCCCCCACACTGAATTAATTGAGCCTTGAGCTGGCAAAGCCGTGGAACACAAAGGGATAACTACATCTGGGAGAAAAGGTTAAATGCACAAAGCAGGGATGTGCAGCTTTGCAGCCCAGCTGTGGGCCACTGTGCTAATCTAAACTTGTCAAATTGCACAAAAGTAGTGAAAGGCCCAAAATATTCCCAGGCAGCATATCAGAATCACAAAAATCTTGTACATTTCCCCAGTTAAAAGAGTCATCTACACCCCAGCCGTTTGCCTCTCGCCCTAAGTTGTCCATGTGTGTTTACCTTTATTTGAAGTAAATTGCTTAGAATGTGAAACCCAAGGACTGGAGGCTCTCTGGAGGTCACTTTCCCTGGTGCAGCAGGAATTGGAGTTGAAGGCAGCTTTGGATGATGGTGAAAAGGAAATGGAAAGTGAATTTACTGTTGAACTTCACTTGCAGGAGGTCGAAAGAGAAATTTCATTCAGAACTGAGTGTGGACTTTATTATTCGTACTACAAACAGATGATTCAGGCTGCTTCCATACAGCAAGGTATTGTAAATTGTAAAGTAAGTTTTGCAGCTGTCTATTTGTAGGTTTGGTTGGGGTTTTTTTTTCCAAGTATAATTGAGAACAGGGCATACCATAACTATGAAAGATAGTGTAACAATTGTACTGGAGACAGATTTATTCTCTTCCTGCGCCAGGGAGCCACTAAGTTATGGACATAATAAATTTCACTGTGGTGCATTGATTTCTGTGCCACACCTTCACATGCTGATGAAGGCAGTCACTTTGAGGGAGAACTTCCATATCTGTTCAGGTTTCAGCTTGCTGGTTTATTCAGTTTATTACTTTCATTTTTATTCTTCTCTTGTTTAATTTGAGACATGAGCTATTTCTGGGAAGGGGCAATGTTTTTTGCTGTATTCCTGGACAGTTGACACAAGGAGCAGCTTCCAAGGAAGTCATATACAGTGATGGGGCTTTCTCTGACAGTCTCAAGTTTTCTAGATATTCAACTGTTTCCCCTTAGCAATATTGCTTATACTACACATTTTTCAATAATAACTTCACCTGTGATTAAAGTAGTGCCAAGAACAGTTCTCAGGATCCAGAAGGTACCACAGATTCTATGCTGGGGATGGAAGTATAAAAATAAATGTTTTATACACTACTAAATATATAGTACTTGAATTATCACTGTGAGTCACATTTGAAGCAGGGAAGCTGAAGACCTCAGAAGGTCATGTTGATTCAGAGGTAAAATGTTCTGAATCATTGACTCAGAGTTTGCAGTGTCTGATGAGAAATCCTAAAATACCTTTGAAAAAGTTATTCACTGTTCAAATGAAGATGGAGGGGGAAAATGACAATCTCCTATTTCAATTTCTTTTTATCATTAAGGTTTACATGGTTTAGTATATGACAATAAAACTGAATCTGTGAGGACAATTAACATACTTGAAAGAATGAATGTTTACCAGGAGGTGTTTCTCAGCATTCTGTATAGGATTCTTCCAATTCAGGTAGGCATTTATTTATGGCTTTAGATTGTAAGTGCATTATGAAGATTGCGCAGTGCATCTTAGCTCCCCTTTGTAGATATATTCTAATTAGAAATATTCCTGATACCTTTTTAATTTGTAAAAGCAAAACCTAATTCATACTAAGTATAATTCCCCCCTGTGAGTGTTTTAATGTCAACATCAGTATTCTTGTGTTTTACAGCAATACCTAGAGCCTGTTTATTTTTATATCTACACTTTGTTTGGACTTCAGGCAGTTTATGTCATTGCTCTGTATGTAACAAGCTGGCTTCTTAGTGGAACATGGCTTTCAGGGTTGTTGGCAGCTTGCTGGTATATTACAAACAGGTAAGTCAGATGAAACATTTAATCTTTCTAAAATTTTACCTAGTTTCAAAGGTAAGGCATTAAAGCTTTAACTGCATGATTAATTGGACAAAACATGAAACTATAAGGCCTCTTTCCAATTAGACAGAAGATGGAAAGCACGTTTAAATAACAAAAAATAATTAGAAAATAATCAGAAAAGAGCTGACATATCAGACTGGGTTTTTAAAGGTTCTGGAAGTTTGAGTAGAAAATTTTGTCCTAAAAGTAGTCTCTGAAAGTGACATCTTTCAGATGTGTCTGGAGTTCCAGGTGATGTACCCTGTCTTATCCAGCCTAGGATCTCTCAGGTGTTAAAACACCTGCATGAAAGCCCTTCAGGTGTCTCCTCACTGCCCCACACCTGCCTCCAGGGGTTCCTTCCACAACCTCAGCTCATCTGAAGTTCAGCTTCTCTCTCCCCTTATTCCTGTAGCCACTTCCTGCACTAAGCCTCAGATAAAAAACATGATAATTGAACTGTCCTAGTGCTTTACCACTTGAATATTATCAGTTTGGAGATAAAAACCTAAGAACTGGCTTTATGCCAGAATTAAGCTGCTGGCATGAAGCTAAGACTGGTGACATTGGCTGTTACCTGGAAATTGCTCAAGAAAATAAAAATACAGTCTTGGTTCTACCAGAAATGTTTGATATGTTAATGAGCAGCTCTGAAGGAATTTTTCTGCAAGCACATACACTACAGAATAATTACCAGTGTATGGAGGCAAGATGTTTCTTTCTCCAAATATAAAAGTAATTAAAAGCCACATGCAATGTACAGTATTTCACACATTTCTTTCATGAGGTCATCTCTTCCATTTACAGAATATCTGGAGCAAATTTGTCCATCTTTCTGATAATTGGTGAAAAGTGAGAGCTTGTTTCCTTTATGCAATATAATAAGTGCATAGAATGGATTTGGATGAAGCCTTTCTGTCCAGAGTAATTGAATCTGAGACTACTGAATAATTCCATTTAGACACGTTCTTTCTCCAGCTAAGCATGTCTCAGATATGTTGCCTATTTGCCTTTTTAGCAAATATTTCCTCTACACCAGGAAAAAGAGAATCCTTTGTTTATAGCTTTTAAGTCAGGTTTTGCAAATGACCATCCTTTGGGGAAATCTTCCATCACATATTTCATATGTTCAAAAGCTTCAAAAAATGACCAAAAGCTCATAATCAATTAAACTGTCTTCATACTCAAGTCATTGGGATCACAGTAAAAATTATGTCCTGTTTTATTCTTATATGTGTATTTGCAAAGCAAAAAATGAAGTAATGTGACTTGTCCTGTGGAAATCCACAAGCTGTATTTTGTGAGTGCTTTTAGTTTGGGGTGTATTTGTCATTTCTAAATTACCCAAGATGTGCTTCATAAGTAAGATGTAATCCATAGTGTATGTTTTTTACAGTTAGTGAAACTCAAGTACATCATTTGAGATGCAGAAACAATGGATAACTTGCAGAACCTTCATAGTGATTTATTTTCAGAACCAGGTGTGTTGAAAGAATTGGAGTGTAGAGCCTCCATTTTTATAAATAAGGAGTTAAAATAGCACAAAGATGTTTGTCATTGCAAGCTGTCTGTCACCAAGTGTTTGCTTGATTTTAAATTTGAGAAACTCTCTGTTTTGTACAGAGTAGATACTACAAGGGTAGAATTCACCATTCCTTTAAGGGAGAACTGGGCACTGCCATTCTTTGCTGTTCAGATAGCAGCCATCACATACCTACTCAGAAATCATCTACAGCCTGCTCAACAAGTGAGTATTTCTGACAAGTATGACACAATAAACTCGGTAACAGAGAACTGTCCTGATCTGCAAGAATAAAGCAAATGGGTGATACAGTTTCTTTTACCCACAGTTGAGTTACCACTCCTCATTTTGATCAAGTAACCACTATTTATACCACAGTAAAACAAGTATTGCATTTTAATCTGGGGGATGGAACTATCTGAGATCTCACTGTTTTCTTGCAGATGGTATTGCAGTAATAAAACACAGGAATAAGTCAAGAATTTGTAACTGTAATAAAATGTTTGTTATCCTCCAAGCTGTTATTGCAGTTAGAAGATTCAGTGTTTTAAAAGTGGTTTAAAATAAAACCAGATTAAGGTGGGCTTTGGTTTGGTTTCTTCGGGGTTTTTTTTTTTTGCTTGATTTTTTGTGTTTTAACAAAGAAATTATAAAACTTTGTTCCCTCCTTCCAGAGGCTCGCACTCATGGCTGTATTCATAGCAACGTTTCTCTTCAGCCTGACTTGGCAGTTTAACCAGTTTATGATGCTGATACAAGCATTGGCATTGTTCATACTGGACTGCTTGGACATGCTTCCCACAGCAAAGGTAACTTTCTCTTTGAAAGAACCTACTTTTGTTTCTTTGTCTTCATAAAGCCAACAGTTTTGAAGTTGTTTTCCTAAGCAGTGGCCTGAATGCCCAGAAGAATACAGATAATGCTGTGTGCCTTGTGCTTTGAAGTAATCTCAGTGTATAAACCCTGCAAGTGTAAATGTGCTTGATGGAAACAACACCATTTCTGGTTTCTGTTCACTTGAATGTAGTTCATGTCTATTTAATTTTTGTCTACTTTTGTTTAGACACTATTTGACTCTTCCAAAAACCATCCTAACAGTTGATCTGATACCACTTTAGCATGGCCAGCTTTAGCATGGCCTCTCAAAGCTGCCAGAAGAAGAAAGTACCACAGGAAATCTTTGTGTAAGCTGAAGTCAAAGCAGTGTATGAGTTTTGCCTCGAGCATTGTGCATCCTTGTTTGCCAGTCAGGGCCAAGCTCTGTGCACAGGAGGAGGATGCCAAACATCAGGTTGTTGGGGAGAAGCAGTTGTCTTGCCTGCATTGACATTCACCACAGAATAACAGCATTGCCCCTGCTGTGTTGCTGAGCTGGATAAGCCAGAAAATAAAACAAGTCTTACTAAGAAGGTCAGGGATCATTGACAGTCAATCTTACAAAATAGAAATGTACTGTAGAAGATGAAAACACTGTCTTTGACATAAATATTGCTGTGAAATTCTGCCAGGATCATTTTAGGCATGGTGAAAGCTTGCACTGGTTGAAAAAGGTTCTAACTTTAGGAAAGGGTACAGGAGGATGAAGAGTAATTCATGTAAATCCATTTTAAATTTGAAGCAGACTTGAACTGTACTGATTGAACTTAACTGAAAATTAGTATGGTGCCTGCATATCAAGATAAATGTGACTTACTTAAGTTTCTGAACTCTTCAATATATCAGCAGCTGCAAGCTGAAGTCAACATTTAATGTGACTGGTCAGCTGCCTTAAAAGTCAGCAAATTACCAGCGTCATCCTGAGTTACCCCAAAACAGACTCACCGCACTGTGTCTGTACTCATCTTCAAAAAAGCACTACTAAGAATTCTTGGGAGTTTTTGGGCTCTTAGATACTGATTTACACCACTGCTGTAACACTAGACTGAACTTGGGATCTTTCTGTGAGGTAAAATACATATTTTGGTACCTCTGTGTCAGAAAATCAGCTGGGGTTTAGGGTTTACATTGGGCTGAACATTGATCAGAGTTTAGCATAACCCAAAAGGGGTTATATTGAACTATTTCTGAAAAATTTGAGAAGGCAGGTGATGTTTGTGTGGTGAACTGCACTGAACCATAACTCTTTAGTCATAAAGACATCACAGAGGCTACAGAAACACTTCTTGGACTAAAGAAAATAAAAGCATCTTCCAAATATTAAGTAACTAATATTTTCCTCACACTGCAGTTACAATCAGCTATAATCAGCAGTTAATATGCTTGATTATAGGATCAGGCTTCCTTAAGTATAAAATGGGCATAAAATATTAACCTAAGTAGTTCAGGACATAAATATAAAAAGGATACAGTAATGGCTTTAAGTGTAATGATTTACTGCAAGATGATACATTATTTGCAAAAATAATTGATGTTGAAATAAATTCTAAAGCATATTCAGAGAAAAGCACCTATGACTGTATAGTTTTATAGACATAAAAATCTCATTATTGTTACAGGTTACATGGCTCTATCTCATTCAGATTTCTGGGTTACTGCTGGTCTGTGTCCTGCAGTTCTTCAATTCTATGATTCTTGGATCATTACTTATAAGTTTTAATGTTTCTGTCTTAATAGCAAGAAAAATCCAGGTAGGTACCAAAATACTTCTGTAGTACTAAATAAAGAGCATTTTTATATGTGTGTGTGTGTGTGTGTTTGAATGAGTAATTTAGATGCATTATAATTTTCATTTAGTAATAATAATTAGAGGAATTACTATAGCATACAGCAACCCAAACATTGCCTGATCAAATAATGATTTCCATTACATTAACTGCAGCTTAACCAAGCACATCAGACATCATAATTCCATGATTGCTATTAACATTAATCATTGTGCAAGCTGCAGTTTGGATCCTGAAAAAAAATTGCATAAATGGACTTTACACCTGTTTCAGCAGGACTTGTCTTGCATTTATGGATCTGCCTCCAACAAAATAATCTGTAACAACTAGGACAGCTAGGCTCATGTCGAGTTCAGCTTCCTGAAATCCATTGTTTCTTTCAAAGATTAGGGTTTTTTTACTGTAGTTACAGTTCTTTTTTTTCTGATTCTGGCATTGTGGTCTCTGACCACAAGAAAGGAGTTTACAGAGCCATTCCTATTGTCTGCACCTATTCCCAGTTATCTGTGAACAGCTTATCTGGATCTTGTAACTGGAAAATTGCTCAAAACCCTGATGGAGCTCAACTGATGGAGCCAGAAGATCCTTTCTCATGTTTAGTGGAAGGTGTAATGAGTAGGTATTTCAAAAGGCACACAAGATTGTGGAAATTAGGGAATAAGTTCTGTAAATATGCTAGGGCTGCTGCCAAGGAAAGGCTTTTTGGTTGCTTCCAAAACTCTGCCAGATCAAAGCTTTTATGACATTGTCTCTTCAGTTTTGTGCAAGAAGTATATCTTTATTCTGGCTACTTGGTTCTGTGTCCATTTTTGCTTAAATGACCCTAATGCAAATTTGGTGCTGCTCAAGACTAGCAGATCACAGTTGTTTAAAATACCCTGCATGCTTTTGTTCCAAATACATTAAAAAAAAAAAAAAAAAGGACTGAAATACTAATATTTTCTTCTTTGTAGAAAAACCTAAAAAAGGGTGGCTTGCTTAATAGGTTTGGGAAGCTTATCCTCCATGTTCTACTAGTCCTGTGCTTGACTCTTCTAATAAATAAATTCATTAAGGTAGGCAAATAATTTTTGATATCAAAAATTACACATTGTATTATGTTAAAAGCTATTTGTTAACCATCTACAGGAATATCATTAAACAAAAACCGCAGTAAGATTTTTCTGCATGTCAGAAACTGCATTTTAGAAATTAAAGATCGTTTTGCTAATCCTTGGTATACAGATTGGAAAACTTCATAAATTAACACCAAATAATTGGTGTTAACTTGAAGGTCACCTGTAATTTTATATCAATTGTAGATCTCTACTGTTGAGCATTTGCTAAGTTTTTCACTGAATTTTCTTTTCAATTAATGTAGTTAAAACTGAATGCTTCTTTGGATGCAAAGCACCCATCTTAGTAAGCCTCTGTTGCTTTACAGTTTCATTTAAATGAAAAAAGCTGTTTATTGTGCAACATTTTTGATATTTTAAATATAATTTCCTTTCTCTTCCCCCCTTGTAGAAAATTCTTAATCTTGAGTCAGATGAGCATATATTCAAATTCCTGAAAGCAAAATTTGGATTTGGAGCAACAAGGTATGATTTAGCTGCAGGTTTGCTTTTTGGTGTGACTTCTTTAATTGAAGCTTTCAGGTTGTTCCCATTTCAAATGTGTGCAATAAATCACAGTTTTACCTCATGTTTGTGTTATACTTGCCCTAAAAATAATCTGCACAACTGTGGCTTTATAATTTCTTGAGAAGAAAGGAAACTTTGATCCTTTTTGACATCAAGTTGTGAAATACATGATGGACAAAGGTGTTTTGTTGTTTTTTTTTTTAGAGATTTTGATGCTAACCTGTATCTTTGTGAAGAAGCCTTTGGTTTGCTGCCTTTAAATACTTTCTCAAGACTCTCCAGTACATTACTTTTTTATGTCTATGGATTTGTTCTCTTCCTTCTGACAGTAGCAGCTGTAATTGTTGCCTTTCGGAACCTCAGGTAAATACAGTTTTAAGAAAATTCACATTTTTATCAATTTTCTTCAGCTGGCTGAGGAACTGACAGGTGAACACAGCAGCAAATACAGCATTGCTTTGCACAGCTACTGAGGAGTGGGGTGTATGAGAGCGAAATCAGGCAGAATAAATAACTTCCAATTGAAGCTAAAAATGTAACCAAAGGAACATCCTTCTCTAGATTCAGTCAAGCTCTTTGCTGCTGAAGTTTTGCAGTATGTATAATGTTGGTTGGGTTTTTTGGGAGGAGGAGAAGAAGAAGGGGAAGGGTGTTTTTATCTAAAACATTTTTAGTTTGTTTAGTTCATCCCATCTTCCCTGTGCAAAGCACTCCAAATCACAGATTTCCCAGGTGTTACCCTCAAACTGCCCAGAAATGAGCTGGAATATTCTGTGCTGCACTTTGTGATCCATGTGAAGGGGCAGGAGCTGTAACTGCACCACTGCTGGCAGTTCCCAGATAATCTGTGGGATTTTGAGGTATCTACAGAGCACAGAAGAAAATCAGACAAATGTTATTTTTTAAAAAATGGTTAATTATAGAGCTCTCTGTTTACTTGTACAACCTGGGCAAAAGGTAGAAGAGATCATATAAAACTTGATAAAGCAAAAATTCAAGGAGTGTCACCTGACTAGTGTCACTATCAGAGATTTTAGGGAAGACTGGATAAAAAGGAGAGAGAACAGGAGAAAGGGAGAGTATCCAAGATATTCCAAAACTATGTTATGACAATTACATATTACAGTAGTAATTGTCAAATGTCAGTAATATGTAAATAATTTTGGTAGTATTCAGCCAGCCTCTTTAGAAACTTACTGGATCAGTCAATTTTCAAAATAAAGATTCTACAGCTCTTATTTTCTGTAAGCCTAGATGTAATCCCAAACATGTCCCTAATTTTTAATGTATTTATCTCACTTATCCCCTGCTCTGAAAAAAGAAAAGCCCACAAACTGAAGCAGCTTCTTTTTTTTTCTTTTTTTTTTTTTTCTTTTTTTTTTTCTTCTTTTTTTTTTTTTTTTTTTGAAGGGCCCTCCACATATATTCACAAGGCTAGACACCTCAAACAATAGCCACTCCCTTCAGGGCTCATTTTCCCAAACTCTGCTTCCAATCTTTGGCTTTAGTAACATCCAGACATACCAGCACAACCCCACAAATCACAGTTAAATTCTTCACTCTCATCAAAAGCCCTCTGAAAATGAGAGTCACTGCTTCAAAAAAAGAAACCAAGCTTGCTTTGCTGTAAACAATTTTATCTCATTATTCTAATGAGGTTGATGTAAAATTGCATTTCCAGAAATCTGCACATGAAAAGAAATACGTGATACTGCATCAAGTTGGTGGCATCAGGCTAAATTAGATCATAGATACAATAGAAGGTTGTGGGCTCATAGCAATGGTTGTTGTTTCTGGCCTCAGAAAGATCCAGAGCTTTTTAAAAGGCAGATAATTATATGAAATGTATTACACAACCTAATATAACACTTTTTTTCTTCAATTAGTGGTTCAGATCAAGTCCATTTTAAGGAAAAAATGGAAGAATATACAGTGACCCTGAAGCCTGATGCTGCCTACAGCTTAGTTCACACAGTTCTTTTTGGATGCCTGGCATTAAGCACAATGAGGTATAATTTTTTGATTCTACTAAGGGCTTGTTCAGACGATTGAGTCTATTTTTATAAGGGTGTAAAACATGTTGACCACAAATTGATAGGATCATGAATCTTCTTTATCTCCCTAGTGTGTTTCTGCTTGTAGACTGAGGCATTTCCCAAATTCTGCCAGGAAGAATGGAAGTTTGGGAACAGAGATGTTCTGGAGCATGCATAGCAAAGTGCAGTGTCAATCCTGTGCTCAGTTTTTTCAGAGGCATGAAAGTCCAAGAAAACTGCATTCAGAATTTCTCTAGACATTAACTGCTCTCACAAGCAGCTTTGCAGAGCTCCAAATGATCATGGAAAGCTTGTGTTCTTTCAGGATGAAGTACCTCTGGACATCCCACATGTGTGTATTTGCATCCTTTGGCCTGTGCAGTACAGAGGTTTGGAAACTCATCCTCAAGTGTCTCCATCTCTACACGTCCCAGAGGGTGAGCACTGCCTTTCATCCACTGGGCTTTGGGCTGTATATGAACCGAGTCAAGGCTCAGGGTTGAATATTGCTTTTAGTTCTCTCAAACCAGGTATCTCTGCTGGATGTTTGTAAAAATTTAGTAAGTGAAATGGATTTTCTGGTGGTTTCTATATTAAACAATTCCGTTGGAATACACTAGATGGCAATATAGATGTGGCTGTGAAAAATAACCATAATTTTACTAAAAAAGTCTCCATATTAAGAAATCATCAGCAATCTGAGAAAACCATTGCAGTCAATTATATTGACAGTGTTTTCCACCTTGTAGAATACAGATTTAAAGATATAAATCCATTTTTTGTGATGGGTCTGTAGTTACGGTTTTACTTGAAAATAAAATCAGAATATGGGATTAAAATTCAGTCTCTTAAATTCCACTACGTTAAATATTTCAGATATCAATACATTAAAAATTAAGTCTATTAAATGTATCATCAAAATAACCTTTTTTTTTTTTTTCAATTTCTCATAGACACAGGTGATTAAGTATTCTATACCAATAATTACATTACTGTACATTTCATTTAAGGTAAGAATTTTTTTCCTCAGTATTCTGGCATATTTTAGTTGCATTAAATTTTTTCTTTCTCCTAGAAGATTTGTCTTATTAGTAACCACATACAAGAATTACAACTGAATTTTAAAAATGAGGATAGCTGTGCATATGGAATTGTCTGTGAAGGATCAGTTGGGCTTATTTGATCCAAATAAGATAATAGATACAAGTGTTTATCTGACTGTATGTGTAAGTAGGAGGTGTTATTTAAATGCATGATTTTATGGAAATGGGAGTTGTCTCTTTTGGTTTTAACTAAGTTGTAGATAACATGCATATTGTCACATTGTGTCATGATTTATTGCAGGAGCAGAAATAATCATAATCTCTACTACTGTGCCTCATCTCATGTTTTAAAGTTCAGAATTATTAAATAGTCAAGTACCTGGTTTGTCTTCTGTCTGTTCCAGAAATAGAACATTATTATAGTCAAACACTTGACTGTAACTGCATAAAACATACCTAAATCAGTAACATGTACAAGATTATCAGTCACAGTAGTGAGATAAAGAACACTGATTTAATGAGGAAACCATTCTTCTAATCTGTAGTCACAAAGACAAAAGATTCAGAGTCTGCTTTGATGGAGGTAGTTGTTTCTGCAATAACTAGTCTGAGATGAAAATACATCTGTTAAATAATTCCCTTCAGAAAAACGCAAGATTCATTTCATTGTTACAGTTTGAAAGGCAGTAGTGAAGCAGTTAAGAAAGCTGCTAACAGAGTTCACTCCAGTATTGTGTTCCCCTCTAAAACTGAAATAAAAAGTCAAAAAATACTGTTTTAAACTTAAATTGTCTTATTTTCCTGTTAGAGAACTCTTTTTGTCCGCTGATGTGACTGTTAGGAAGTCATTTGCCATTTTCACCATCTCTGAATATGACAGAAACAATGCTATTTCTTCTGACAGGGGGGATACCAAGAGCATGACATTCTGATAGTCTAATGTGACAGATCACTAGGAATAATTTTCCTCCCACTCTTCATAAGCAGATGTAAATTCTGTCAGATTCAATTCTGAAGTCAACAGAAACCACTGATTTCATGGGCTTTAGAGCAGTCGTTAGTTGTGCTCAGTCTGCTTGAAAAGCATCATTTTCATGTTTCTTTTAAATAGAGGAAATAATTTTTATTGACATTAAAAATACTATATTTCAAATTTCTCAGTAGGAATGAGAAATTTGTCACCTCTCAGTCGTTTTTTGTCCTGAGTCAGTTCTTACAGTTGAGCTGCCAGAAGAGTGGATCTCTCTGTGGATCTTTTCTGCAAAGCTGAGAGAGTTGATGAGAAGCCTGAGGGAATCACAGAATATTCTGAGCTGGAAGGGGCCCACAAAGCTCTTGTCCCAGATACCTTGGCAGTGGTCAGACAAGAATACTTAGAGAGACATCCAGAAAGTACCCATTGCTTCTTTGAGAGTGTGGTTTTATATTCTCTCTCTAAAACCTTGTAAACAGACAGTGGAAGGAGATTTTTGGAACAGAGACTTAGTTATCCTCTTTTCCAGACAAAATTTGTCTGTTCAGTCACTGACTGCTCAGATTGCAAGGGCAGTTTCTCTGTACACCACAAAGTGTTAACTGGCCATCAGGGCTGGTTTTCTAGAATTTGTAGGAGGGCAGCTTGGTGTTTATTATCTTTTATATTTGTCAGAAGAACTATCCCTCAGTGCAGTTCCTCAAAATAGGACTTTTATGGGATTATTAACCTAATCCTGAATAAGCCAATGAAAGCCTCTTTGGAGGCATGTGGTTACTACTACAGCCCCAAATACATGACTTGAACGATAATTTATTGAGATGCATCTGCAGCTCCAGTGCTGGCTTTTTCAGATTTCAGGTACAGGATGTTTTGAGACCTGTAAGACATCTGTATTCCTGTTTACGTGTGATTTTCATTATTACAGTGCGAACATCTTTCATATAAAGTGAAAAGCTGAAGTATTTTCATGCTATTTTAGCTGTGCTGCAGATAACACAACACATGCATAAAGCAGTACCAAGTAGTATTTATGTTTCTCTTCTTGCACTTTTTAGGTAGGCTTCACCTTTATCTGTGTTCATTGTATTTTAACTTCACAATACTGCTCATCAATTTTTGTTTGCATGTCAATAATTTCTGAATAAATTGTTGATACTTAAGGTGAGATCCTGAGCTTGAGCATTCTAATTCCAAGGATTGCCAAATAATCTTGATTTTTCTCTAAGCGTTAACTCTCTATTCCTATTACTTCTGCAGCTGCATTTTTATCTTCACCCCGGCCAAGTCCTTTTGTTCCAAACATGGACATTTATGCAACATATTCCCATGATCTGAGCAGTCTTTGGGTGTACTGAACAGCTTCAGTTCAGGGCTAACTTGAGCCACTTGACAACTGCTTTCTTTTCCTGAAGACTTTGACCCCCAGAGACAAGCACTGTTACAAGTTGGAAACATCTTTCACATTTCCCTCTCTCTTCTGAGCAGTTTGTTACATCCCTTATGTGCTCCATCTGTTGTTTTTATCCTCTCTTGGTGTCACCAGACTTTTTTCAATCTGACATATATTTGATTTACAAGACAAAGTTCTGTTAGTATTATTGGTCCATATTTTCATACGCTTTACTTTTTATTTGCCATTTTCTTGTATCTGGATCTCCTGAAGTACCTTAATTTTGTCTTGGTTCTACTAATCAAATGTTGTGCTACCTGGAAATTTTTTAATTCAGTAATAGCAAGCCCCATGACCAAAGTTTTTCTCCTGTAGAAACTGCTTGTAGTCACTCAAAACTTGCAGTGCTGTGACTTAAAAAACCTTTACAGAGTGAATGCCATGGAATAGCCCCAGCACTGGGCAGGGAGCTGTGCCACTGGTTCCTCAGGAGGTTACAGGGCAGGGTGCACTGACTGAAAAGCAAAGCAGAGCCCATTCCTTCTGTCTTCACCCTGAAGGACTCCAAACTCTCAGAATGTGTAGCTGTCCAGGGCAGTTTAGTAATGAAGAGAGGAAATTTTGATTCATTATGAGACTCCACAATCTCCTTTCACAACAGCCGAATTTACTAATCTCTGGGAGAGCTTCTGAAGAGCAGAAATATATCTGTTATACTTCCCAGAGCTTCCCCAGTTTGTGATGCTGCCATGGCTCCACCTGGGAGATGCCAGGAGTATGTGAACAAGTGTTTTAAGGAAGCAGTTACACTAGTGAGGATCTTAATTGGCCCAGTTACACCTCCTGCCCCCAGGTCTGCCATGTAACTACAGTTTTAGTGAAGGAATGCCTGTGTTTGCTAAGGGACTCAGCAGCACCACATTCAAATTCCTTCTGAACCCTTGGATGAGCATTAAAATGGGATGAATAATGGCTTTTTAGATTATCAGGTGGGTTTTCTTAGACTTTCTCTTGTAGCATTTCAATTTTCAAACCAGCAGTCCTCCTTATCTGAAGAAAGCAGGTTTGGAATAGGTTTCACCATAACATCCTCTGTAGTAAAGACTGATGCACAGCAATCTGTCATTAGCATTGTCATTATCTTCCTTAATTGCTCCCTTCTGTCCTGAAATATTCACTGGTTTAAACAATAAACCCTTAAATAAATCATTGTTCCCTTAGCTTTTTGAACAGGAGAGTTAAGCTTTTCAGAATCAGTTTATATCCTTTTTTCTCTCCTCAGGATTTGATTTATGTATTGTTTGTAGTAAATTTTGAAATGCTTTCCCTTGATGGTCTAGTTGTTGTTATTCAGTCACAGCTTTATTTTTGCCTTCGGTGGTTCTCTTTTAATTCAAACTTCTGAAATATCATTAATAGCACCTGCAGTACATCTAATAATCTTCTGATACAGATTTCCTACATTTTTTTATTTAGTTTTATATTTACTTTCCAAACTTAATGTTAATTCTTGAGGCCTTGCCTTCTCTTGTCATCACTGACAATGGGTAGTTCTGGTCCTGTTCATCACGTGGCAAGAGCTGCAGGTCTCAAACTCTGAAACTGTGTTTTCATCCTGCAGTGACAGCCACCTCTCCTTCCTGGGAAGAGCAGAGAGACACACTTGTGTATTGCAATTTACCCGTAAGCTGGACAAGATTATTTGCCAGCTAAGAGGAAGTAATACATTTCAGCATCCAAAACTTGTTTGGTTTATTCTGTCTTCAGGTTGTTCTATTTTGTTTCCATTTTAGTTCTGGCCAGGAATAATGGATGAACTGTCAGAGCTGAGAGAATTCTATGACCCAGACACTGTGGAGCTGATGAACTGGATTAAGTAAGAGGATTTTTTCTCTATTTCAGTTAAATGCTATTTGTGTAGATCTAATGTTCTTAGTTATAGTGTTCTCTTTATTTGTCACAGCTCAGCAGTGAACTCTGGTGACCCGTGAGGATAGTTAGGGTGAGTGGGTTATCAGGAGGTTGGGTATGAGCAGCTGTGGAGAGCAGCTCCATGCTCAGGTTCAGTATCCCTGCTGTGTTCCATGTGCACCAGGGAACCAGCTGGTCCCTTTGCTCCCATAAGCACACAGTTTTCCCAGACAGAAGAGGAAAATTTGGAGATGTCAGACTTCTCTCCTCATATTATAGCTACTTTACATTAGTAGACTTCTGCAGTGAAATAATTTTATTCCCCACCCCCCCCCCCCCCAACCTAATATCCTTCTCAACTCTGTAAATGTTAAAAAGTTTGGATGTAGTGCTGGAAAATCCTGCAGTCTGTTTGTTGGACTTGAAAACAATCTAAGTTGTTTCTGCTTGTTATAATGAATCCCAACAGCTGATCCAAACTGCAAGCAAAATATTTTTAATTGAACTTGAACTTGTTACAGCTACACATAGGTGCAGTCTTTCAGGAGTGTGAGTTAATCATTCCAACCCCACCTTATAATTTCTGCTTTCTCACAGAGCATAGGAAGGTATTTTTTAGGTGGAAACAGTTTGGAATACTTCATGTAGAAGATGCTGAGAAAAAAGGCCAGGTAGGATGTTCTCTGGAGGGCTGAGTTCTCTGGAGAACTGAAGGAATATGTTCTCTGTTAACATAGAGCAGCCACTAAGAACGTTCAGGTTAAGTTTCTGAACAGGGAGATTCCTGGGACTTGTATTTTTTTGCAACTCCAACAATGATTTAAAAAAAAGAAAATTGGTTTCATGCTACAGAGGAAAACATTCTGAAAGTAAATCTGAATATACAACATTAAATATTGAACTGTTTGAAGTATTTCCTTGGAGTATTTCCTTCATATGCAATGAACTTCAGTGAAACCAGTCACCCAGCCTGTTCTCCCCATGGCAACATATTTACACTCCATAATGTTGTATTTCTTTAATCCATAAACTAGAAGAAGTAATTTAGAAGTAAAATATATTACAAGCCTTCACTGACTTATTTTGAAAGCAGGCCATGATTTTTTTCCATCATTTAGAATCTTTGCAGCCTTATTGACATATTTTTGTGACTAATGTTTACCAGCCAGTTCCATTTAGCACTACTGTTTTATTAAAAGATGGTAAATGTCTGATAGTTAGGTCTCTTGTGTGCAATATATAGAGTTATATATAGATTTATACATAAAATATGCATGTGAAGTTATTCCCAGCCATGAACTGGATTTGACTGGCTCCAATGAGAATAATTTTTCATGTGTTCTTAGTGCTGAGAATGCTAAACTGGTGCTTGTCATCTCTTCATTCCAAGTCATGACAGACAATTACAGAGGGGCATTTTTTTACTTAGAATTTATTGTATTTAGAAATATTATTCCTGTAAAGAAGAGTTAATTGTCTATGCTTTAAATACCAGTCAACAAAATTTATGGTAAGTTTCTCAAAGTGGGGACGGATTTTGTTAAGTTTGATGTGTAAGAGAACACTTTTTCTTTACTAACACTTGATAGTTGTGGTGTAGTTAATGTCCTGTCAAGGCTGGTGTCAGGAACTAATCATTCATTATTAAAACTCAGTATGAAAAGCTCTAATTTGTCATGTATAGCAGTGAATTAGGAATAACTCATCTGTCTTGCAATCTCTCCACAAGGAGAAAACCCTTCTGTCCGCTTAGCTCTAAATGCATATTAACTTGTCCAAATATACAATCTGAATAATGGCCAACTATTAGTCTGTCCCCTGTGAAGTGTCTGCAGATGCATTCCTTACTCTTCCCCTCACTAAAATTGCCATAGCATTTTCAGGAATTCTACTGGTTTGTATCTGTACAATTGCAGAGCACAATTTTTTACATCATGATCTTGCATAGCCCAATCTTCTGCTTTTTTTCCTACCCACCATCCCATTTTCTTAGCCTTTTTCCCACAAAAAAGTCAAGAATCCAATGCTCCAGGGATAGTTCACAGTTCTGTTCCCAGCTGGGAGGTATATTAAAATTCTTAGTTTTGGTCTTTCTCCCTAAGACAACAGGAACCACATGCTCATTTGTGAGATGGGGAAGAATATCAGTAGAATGAGCAAATCAATAGCGTGAACTTCCCTACTCTGTTTACTCCTGGTAAGTGTTAAAGAAGCAATGTCTTCTGCCTTTAAAGGGGAAATCTGTCTACAGTTGTGGAATATTTCAATAGCAGTTGCCAAAACTCACAGAAAAAGTTCTTTAAAATCTTGGGCAACAGCCAAAACAATGGAAAAGTTAACTGACACTGAGATTCACAGAGCATTGTTGGATGTTAACTGTACCTGAACCAGGTGTGGGGACAAGCAGGCAAATTTGTATATTAGTGGAAACCCCACAAATTTCCAAACAGCTTCCAAGGTTATGCAAATGAAACACTCATGATTCTTTCTTTTTGTAATTTATACTAATTTATATTAATTGCTATATTTTATTTTCAAGCCAGCTTTAAAGTTTATTACTTACATTCCTGATTCTCAAGAGTAATAACACTGAAATCAACACATGTTCCAGACTTTAAAGGCAATATTACACTTTTTAAAAAATTATTGTTCTTATATTCTTGGGCTTTTGTTGGACAGACATGTGAATAAGTTTCAGGCATGAACTTGAGAGTGCCTTAGAAGTAGGTTTACACCGTGTAGGTGCACTCCTTTATGTGAGCATAATCTGCATGCATGAAATTGAAGCTGGGACTCACAAAAATGCATCTTGTTGTTCTTTCTTTGTGGCTATCATTTTCCATTTTTGCAATTTTCAGTCTTTCCAAACCAGAGGGAAAAAAAAGAACCATGACAGTGTGACTGAATATGCTTTACTGCCCATCATGTGCAGCTAAATATGTGGTATTTTAATATTGCATTCTGCAAATAAAAAGATTTTGTTTTAAAGAAAAAGAAAAATCTATCATTGCATATTCCTCAGAATCTCCTTTTCTCAAATCCTTTCACTTTGTTGATTCATACAATACTCAGGCACTAGTAAAAGAGTAATCTGAGACTTTTCAGATTTTATGGCTTTGAAAGCCAACTTCAGGGTTCAAGTCTGGAGGACTTCTACTAGAAATAGCTAGTATTTATTTTTAATGATGTAACCTCTAATTGCAATGTTGGCCATTTATTCCTTAGTGCTTCCTAAAACTAGCTCACAATAATTCTTTAGTTTAAGGATTACTACCACTTTCAGAGTCTGTGCAAATACTTCCTGTAAAACTCTTTTATTTTTAATGAGTTATTCTTTAGTATTTATATAATTCTCTAAATTATTAAGTGTAAGGTAAAGAAAATGTTCCTACACTGTAATATAGTGCTTAGTTTACCCATTAGCTCAGCTGTAATTAACTTGTTGAAAGCTTAGAGCTTCAAAAATAAATGAGATTATTTGTTCAAAATGCCATCAGGTCTGCTTGGAATGGCATTTAAATTATATAATGTAAATCAGTTTGACCTGTAAGTCCTTGTCATTATTTAGTGACATTTCCTAGAGAATAAATTGTTTGCAGGTTGGGCAGTGTGGTATGGAGCTTGGCACAGAGCTATAAAAACAAATTATCCTTTCATTTTATACATCATTTGCTCAGACAGTTGTAAAAATGGCTTGGTTTTAGTGTAATAGAGAAGTGTCACTCAGGGTTTGCAGCACAGGAGGTGCCCTGGCTGCAGAGCCCTGCAGCGGTGCCTGGCTCAGGCAGGGGTGGGCAGGAGCGTCCCTGGGGTGCAGGAGCCTTGCTGGCCCTGGGAATGCTCCTCGGGGCTCCTGTGGCCCCAGGACTCAGCAATGGCTCCCACAAGAGCTCACGGGCAGGGAACTGGAGAGGGCAACACCGCCTGGGCTCGGTGTCACCTCCCGGTGTCACCTCCCGGTGTCACCTCCCAGCTCTCTGCCCAGGGCACTGAAATCCAGCACTTGTGCTCCTGGCACTGTCAGTGCAGCACAGGGAAAGAGAGCTTCCAGCAGCAACGTCTGAGCTGGCCAGCAAACATGGACAGTGATGTAGCTGAAGGAGTATCATTCCCTGGGACTTCAAACCTCAGGGAAACGTCTGCCTTTACTTGGAACACCAGATTTTAAACACCCCGCACCAAAGCACTTAAGGCAGTTGTTTGAAAAGCAGGCAAGGGTCAGTAGATTGACTTCAAGGGATAGGGAGAGCAGGAAGTGCTGGCAAAACTCTTTCTGCCTGTAAAGAATGCAACTCAGCTGTATTTCACCCCTTCTGGGCAAGAGTGAATGCATTTGGAAAGGGGAGGAAGGAAACTGAATCTTCTGCATGATCCATTTTCTGAGGGAAGGTGCACTGGGGGCTGCAGCTCCAATCTCTGCTTCCTGTGACCAGAGCAGGCTCAGGCTGGAGGTCAGGGAAGGTTCTGTGTCCCCAGAGGTGCTGGCACTGCCCAGGCTGCCCAGGGAATGGGCACGGCCCCGAGGCTGCCACAGCCCAGGAGCCTTTGGACACCAGGGATGGACAGGGGGGATGCTGGGGGGTCTGTGCAGGGACAGGGGCTACACCGGGTGATCCTTGTGGGTCCCTTCCAACTCAGCATCTTCTGTGATTCTACATTTTTGACAAGAATTTTTACCAGGAGGTTATTCATAAAGGGCACTATCACCCTTTAGCTTTCTTTTTAAAGAAAAGAACCTACAGGCTGGTTTGGCTTTTTTGTTTGTTTGCTTTTTTTCCTGTGGTTTTGCCTTTGGTACTTGTTGGGAGGGGCTGCATGAGTGGGTTTAAGAAAGTTTGAGTCTGCTACAGAGCCCATTATAATGCAAATCTGCAGTCAGAAGAGCAGGGTTGCCTTGGTAAAGCCAGTCAGGTTTTAAAATTCAAACTTAATCTTGAACAACCACAGAAACCTACTTTGTCACATTAGAAGTTGCCTGGCCCAGGCATAAACAGAGAAGCATGCTGAAGATGCTTTAAGAATCATCATTTTTATTTGGGTGTCTAAGCTCTCCTCAGTCCCTCTGTTGAGTCCAGCCCATGTCCTTTGCAGCTTAGTCCTACAGACTTGTGCTTTCCCACAGCCCCAGGGATGAGTCCTGCCTGACAGCCTGTCAGGGCCATCCCATTTGCATAGTACTAAATTCTAACAGGAATTAATTTATTTTAATGGAATAAGTGCTTCAGAACACTTGTGGCTTTGACTATTTTAAGTAATAAATAATTTCTTAAGAGATTAAATATTTTCAGACTTTAAAATGAAACTGGTTTTTTAAAGTGCTGAAGGAGTAGTCTATCAGGAAAGCTAAACTGGCCTATTAAAAATACAATCTCTGGCCTTTCTAGATGAGATTAATGTACCAGTTCAAGATTTTTTAGGAAGGGTTTGTAATTATTAATCCATTTGCTAAGCATAATCTCTTGAAAGGCGATAATAAAATTTAATACTTGTCGCAACATTTTCAAGCTGATCATGGAGCTTAAAGATGCCTGAGTGTGTAGCTGCAGTTTCCAAAGGCTCCGTAAAGTGCACCTCAAAGTGGCACAGTTACTGAAGTACTTCAGCGTGTGCATGGGGATGTTAGGCACCTATTCCCATTCTAATTTCATTTTAGTTGATTGAATGTGTGCTGCTTTCTGTTTGTTTAGTCTTCACAGGTTATGTGCCTACTAAGAACTAGAAGACACTTCAGCATACTATGGCCAGTTTCAATTAGCCTGATTACAGGAGTGTACATTGCCGTGCATTTTTACTTTCTTTTTGCTCTGCCCTTATATTGTGTCTTTGCAAATATTTTAGACTGTAAACTTGTTGGGAAGATGGTGAGCAAAAATAATTTTTTCATTATTAGTACTTGAGTGATCTTGCAAGTATATACCAGGACTGCTGTTTGGAGTATTATTCCGGCATCTTCTGCATTCCCCTGCCCCAGCTTTTTGCAAGTGGGATGTCTTTTTTCATAGTTTCTCTCCCACAGCTGTCAGAATAGGAAGAGTAATGTCTCCTGGAATAAAGTTTTTGTTCCAAGTAAATGGTGAATGCTAGGACAGGAACAGAAGGTTTTACCTAATGTGTATCATACACAAACCTAAGTCACACTAAGTTTCTTGAAATATTTAAATAATCAGAATATAGAAACCTATAAATATTCATAGGCTTTATGAACCTGATAAATATATGAAATATAGAAATAGTTTAAAATTGTCAGGATCGTGTTTTCCTTAGTTTTCCTCATAGTGCTTAGTAAATTTTTTATTTGCAGTTGAGTATTATCATAATTTATCCGCTTGGCATTGAAGAAAACACAGTTGCTTGAACAGTTTGCTCCCTGAATAGAGGAGAAGCAGAAAAATATTTTTGCAGTCTTTTTTTTCCTTCTGATCTGTCACAAGCATTGCAAAAATGCCCCTGCAGAGACTTCCTCAGACGTATCAACATTTGTTTAGGTCAAACACTCCAAACACAGCAGTGTTTGCTGGGAGCATGCAGCTGTTGGCAGGAGTCAAATTGTGCACTGGACGGACCCTAACCAACCATCCCCACTATGAGGATAAGAATCTGAGAGAGAGAACAAAGCAGGTAAGAGATTTCTGATTTTTTTTATAGTAATCCTTGCTCATGTCAGTGACTCCACTCCAGAAAACAATAATGTCCTAATGGCACACTGCAAAAGGCATCACTCCATTACTCATGGAGTAACTTACTGTCAGTTGCCCAGGCAACTGCTTTGAGATCTCCTGACTCACTTCTGGCAGCTGGTGAATGTCTCAGCAGCTCTGTGCCTGAGCACCCAGCTAGTCCCAAGGGCACTGCTTTGGCTCCTGTGGCATCAGTAGATCCTCATGCCCACTTGGGCTGTTAAACCCACATGGAGCATTCTGTGATACTCCCTTCAGTTCCCAGAGCATCACACAGCATTGGATACAGAAACCACCCTGAGGAACTGCGCACGCAGCTGGGAGACTGTTTTCACTTCTCTGGACTTGGGACATTCTCAAAGCCTGACAGCACCATCCAGTGTTGTGTAGCCAGCAGCATCCTCACCATAACACACATCTCCACATGGAGATTTTACTGAATAAAGCATTTATAGATTGTTTCTATAATAATTGATTCACATGGTTTCCCAGTTCTTTGTTTGGCTGAAGATAGAGGAGTCATGACAGAGCAAACAAAGCAACAGTGAGTGGTGATGTGTGTGTTGGAGCTCCGTTCCCTTGTCCTGCAGATCTACCAGATCTATGCCAAGCGCTCTCCCGGTGACGTGTACGGCATCCTGCGCTCCTTTGGCACGGACTACGTGATCCTGGAGGACAGCATTTGCTACGAGAGGAGGCACAGCAGGGGCTGCCGCCTGCGTGACCTGCTGGATGTGGCCAACGGACACGTGAGTGTTGCAGACCACTTCAAGGAACTAAATACATGTTGCTTGACTTGGCTCTGAAACCCAGTCACTGAGAGCTGAGGTAGCTCAATGTATTTGCACTGTGGGAAGGAAAACCTGCTTGGAGCCTTTAGACATTCTCAAAATGGCCAAATTAACACTTCTTGCTCTTAAGGGTATTTGAGAATAAAAATGGGGAATTTCAGCCTGGGCAGGATAAGTAATCACTTCCTGATGAGCTCCAGGTTAGGAGCACACAAGCAGAGTTCCCTCCCAGGTGTGAATCACTTCAGAGCCTCTGTTCCCTGAGGTGCAGTTCTGTAACCACTGTATCAGGGGAGTTGTCAGGCATTTCTGGGGCTGAGCTGGAGCCAGAGCAGGCTGCACAAGCCCAAGCAGATACAGACCTCTGACAAAGCATCTTTATCCATTTAGAGACAATACTCTAAGTGCTACTGCTTTAAAGCTGTTTTCTTCCTCCCACTTGTTTCATACTGTGAACAAACCTGGCCAGCCTGACCCAGTGAATGTATTGTGGAGGTTGTTATGAACTTGTTATTGCCTATAACTGTGAATTGGCTGAAGAAATTTCACCCATCTGTTCCCTTTCATTGCAGATCATGGATGGCTTGGGAGAGAATGAACCTGATTTGAAACCTTCCTTGTATCCTCGCTTCTGTGAGGAAATTAAAAAAAACCTTCCTTCTTACACCATGCACTTCACCAGGGTGTTTCAGAACAAAACATTCCATGTTTACAAACTTGCCAAGCATAAATAACGTTTCCAACCATGACTTCAGGTGCAGTATTTCAGTGCTAGGACCCACATTAGGAAATGCAGATGAAGTTTACAAACAGGTTACATTTGTAGGACATTTTACACCAATGGGTTTTTGTTTAATTACTGTGATTCTTTTTTTAGACAGTCTAATTTTGATAACATTATTGATGTTGCCAAAATTTTCATAAACTCATAAATAAATGCTAGCAGGGACCATTTTGATTTAAATTCTGACCCTCAGAATACTAAGGCTGTAATTGTTTTCCAGTTTCAACTGATTAGAAGACAAGGGCAGCAGCCTGTAAATATCTGCTCAGCAGTTCAGATTTTCCTCTCAAATGGTAGAAATTCAGTGAAAGCAGCCCATGCTGCTCCTGCCCTGAGTAAGCATTGCCTTTGTGAATCCTAAAAATAGTCACAAAACAAAGTTTTGTCTTACAGTCTGATCCTTTTTGACAGATCTTGTGCTCTTTCAGTGCCTCTTTCTTGAATTCTTTGGGAATGTATGCAGATATGAGTTTCCAATTTTGTGAGTGTGATTGCAGAATCAGTGAGTGTGGATTAAGCAAACAATTTTTAAGAAAAATAATCTTTGGTCCAGCATTTTTAGTGATCAGAAACAAACTGGTTTATAACAGTAGGTGTTTAATGATGGAGTGTTACATATTTTTAGTGAGAAAAAAGGCTGGAGCATGCTTGATACATGTTGCATGTTTGTATCCTTGTAAAATGCTCAGAACAAACAAAAATCCAAATTTCTCAGTTTGGATTCTCAGAACACTTTCCTGTATATACTTTCTGCACTACAGGGGATCCTTTTTCTCCTTGTGTGAATCCCACCAGGATAGCAAAATTGGACAAAACAAAAGCTAATCTCTAAAGTAGCACGAAACCAGTATTTCAAATACATTCAAATAGTAGAGCTTTGTTTTGTATTATTTCAGACACAAAGCTCTATATTTTAGCACAGAATTATTGTGTCCTTGTTCTTTAGCCTAAAACAGAGACTACCAGTATTTTAAAATGACATGGAAGATTAAGTGAAGCCAGACCTCAATGCTGAGAATTTTGTGATTTGTTTGTACCCTTTGTCTTTTTACCAGCCTGAACTTTGTGATTTGTATCGGATTTCTAAATGTTATGAAGGTACCAAATGACTTTTGCTGTGTTTTTAGCACTGCTTTGGTTTTAGATTGAAATCAAAAATCAAATTTGGAAGCCTCACAGTACTCTCCATCTTGAATTAGACATCCACTAGGCTCATTTGTTTGTTACGGAAAAACAGAATTGTAATAATCAAGTGCCTCTAGGCCCAGGTTGAATTAACATTTGAATGCCTATATAAGACTGTGGCCTGTGCAAATAACTCAGTTATAGTAATTACCACTGCAATTAATTTCTAATGATGGGAAACTTAAAGTGCTACAGATAGCAAACTCTACATTTAATTTAATCAAGATGTGTAATGAGATTAGCTGTCACAACTGAGTTGGGCTCCAGTTCTAAATGATGTGTTTTCCCTTTCAGTTGTACAAAGGTAAATTACCAAAGAGATGGAGATGGTTATGTCACATGCTTAAACAATTTTATATTCACTAAATACTCATTAAACAATGTTCAACATCCTTCTGCCTTTCTGTGTGGCACAGAAGGCTGTGCTGTAGCCAGGCTGTGTTAAATCACATGCTGACAGGAGCTGGGTTGTTACACTGAGCAGATGAAACTCCTGAGTAATTCCTAGCCTGTATCCTTTAATGAGGTTGGAGACCACTGCAGTTTAACATAATAATAAAACATTTTAATCAGTATTAAAACTTTAATTAGGCCTGTAATGATGCATGGTGGTTCTTGCTGCAAGCCTGGGTCAGTGAATCCCTCAGTGAGTGCCTTCAGTAACTGAAAGCAAGCACACAAAAGGTAAAAGATGTCTGGGCTGTATGGCTTGTTCTAGAATGCAATTACATCTTTCTGGAGAGGGGCAGTGACTTTCCTTTGGTGGAGGGGAGGGATTCCCAGGCCCAGTGATTGACAGCCTGTTGTCTTCAGAATTTACTTGTAGGTAACAGCTGAGACTAAGAAATCCTGACTGAAACAGTAATTATATTTAAACAGACTTATTTTAAAAATGCAGTTTCTAATATTGCCAAAGGAGAAGTTTAACCTTTTCATATAAACTACCAAGTGCAATCTGGTTTGTTTGGGGTTTTTTATACAGAAAGATGTATTAAGAGAGATTATCAGAAAGGTTTAACACTAAGGGTTATTCCAGGGACTGTAGTGCAGCATTCAGACACCAACCTACTTCAAACTGTAAATCCAAGTGCCAAGGGCCAAAAGCATTTCCCAGCTCCTCCCTGCCCCAGTTTGAGACTGGGGCTGGGGGGAAGGGCTGCACCTCCCATTCCTGAGGTGCCAACTCTGAGAACCAGCAGTGGGAATGGCAGGGACAGGGCTCCTCCTGTGTGCTCCTTGTGCTGCATGTGATCAGTGGGATTGTGGTATAAATTACTTTTTTTTAGATTGCAGAGACAAAATGCTATCAAGGAGCCAGGACTCTTTTAGGAGAGAAAAGCCTTTGAGATCCATAAGTGTATTTTCATTTCTTGTTTCAGTGTTCTGCTGGTGGGATCTAACATAGTTATTTTATAATATGTTGTTGTAAAGAGATGTAATGACTATTGTATACTAAATAAATTGTGTAATTTGAAAGTCACTTTTTTTTCTTGTTTATATGTTGGGATGGGCTGATAAAGACCTGGTTTGGGAATCAGCTTTGTTTCAGTCCAAATGGAGGAAAGCAAATTATTTTTCTCAAGCAAGTTTTGTCTTCTCAAGCTTATTATATTGTGCATAGCACTGACTTTTGGAATCACCTTTGTGTTTTAACAGCTGGGCTTCCTTTGTTAGAAGCTACAGGTAACAGCCATGACTTTTATAAGTCATCACCCCATGCATGTCAACTCCAGTAAGGTCAGTAGACTGAGGCAGTATATCCATTTAAATAAATATTATTTCTTTCTTTATTAAGTGTATTATATAGATATAAAATCATATATTAAATGCTTTGAGCACCAGGGACCTGCTTGTTTCCACATTGTAGCTCAAGTTTGTTATTTTTAATGAACAGAAAGGTGCATTTTGTGGGAGTGAAGAAGCACATTTCAAGAGCTGTATGTGCAGTAGGATGTCCTGATGTGACTCTTGTGGCAGGAGCTGCAGGATGTGCAGAGCTGGAGATAAACCTGCCCATGTGTAGGACTGGTCTGAAGGGGGCTGGGGGGAGTTTGTCACCAGCATTAATTAGGGATTAATATAATTGATGGGATGTCAGCCACTCGTGGTGTTTTTGCATAGATGGGATTCTGGGCTCCAGGGAACCTCCTCCTTTCAGTCCTCAGGAGATGGCCATGGGTTTAATATTCTTGTAATTAAGAAAATGCTCAACTTTTTTCTGCCCTGTTTTTCCTCCTAAACCTGCTGGTCAGTAGGTCAGTCCTAAGGACAATCAGCTTTCCGATAGCTTGGCTCCATGTTATGTACTTGGAATGTTATTTTAACAGGTGAAGACCACAAAGATTAATGTAGTTGACAGGCAGCCAGATTAAATACTAATATCCACATGATTATTTAAATTTCCGACCTTTACAAACATTTTATGCTAAATAAAATGTTCTTACTATATGTTTAAAGTCTGTAAAGAACATGGAAGAAGATTAATAAAAGTACTAGATTATTGCAAATCCCACTACCTAGGGACCCAATGGGGTTTTTTATTCAATATTTCTCCTTCCCCCCAACCCAAAGCTTTCTGTGGAAAGCCAGCTGTTCTCCCTGGGAGCCATGGCAGTGCTGGGATAAGCCTTTCTGCAGAGGCACTGAAAGATTTGTGTGTGCCTGTGCGAATGCAGAACAAGTGAGGCTATGATTTCAGCAATTGCACAGTAATTAAAAGAGCAGCATGCAAATTAAAACAGATAAATTAAGTGAACTAATTAGTTATCTCTGGAAAGAGGAAGAGTAGGCTTTAATAGGGCATGACAGCTGCAAATGAGTGTGTCCTATTACTGAGATTGTATCTACACAGGTTCTAGAGGAGTTTGGAAATGTTTCCTGCCCTTTTGTTTTAGTCTGTATGTTCTGTACAAGGTGGGGCTCACTGTCAGTGCAGGGGCAGCTCCGAGGCTCTGGAGGTGTTGTTTTCATGTTTGGTTACAGAGTAGGGCCACAGCTGTAGGAAGGAAGCAGCAGCAGGGCAGCAACACTTGGAACAGCACTGAGACATCTGAACATCAGCAGCTCTGTGGCTGCTCTGTGGGACACGTTTGTCACCTTTAGGGTTCCTGGGCACCACTTGTGCTTGTTGTTACTCTAACAGGGACCAGTTCCTCAGGGATGGAGGAAGAGCTTTGACAAGGTCTTGTTCCCCTGGGGAAACCCAAAGTGGTTTTTGGGTGGGTAACTGGATCCTGAGCCCACCAGCAGAAGCTTTTCAGGCAGCACAGCACCCATGACTGACATCTGTGGAAGCATCTGATCAAAACTGAGAGAGAAATAATTTAACACAGTCCACCCTTCAGTCATCCTTAAACACAAACAAGGCAGAGACACCCGGGACAGAAGGCTGGTTTATTATTTATACAGTGCCTGACATAGGCAGGACACTTCACAGGCAAATAAAGACAGTGTTGGCCCCAAGGAGCTTACAGGCTAAATTAAATTAAACCAGCCAAAGCAACAGCATGTCTGTAGGTATGGGAAGAACACAAGGTATGTAGACAAAATTATTGCTGTTTCAGGAAGGAATAGATTTTTGTGCACAATATATATTTAGTTCATTTTCCATACCCTGTTTGTGGCTGCTGAGATGATGGAATACAGGAGCTGGCAGAGTGGACTGGTGAACACTGCAAGATGTTTCAGCCAAGGTTTCCTCCCAGGCAAATAAATGTGTCAGTAAAATTACAAAATCACAGACTGTACTGCCTGTGAACCAAAACCATTGGGTGTGAATAAAAACTGGATTTAGGTTTTCCAGAGGACAATGCCCACCACCTGCAGTGTGTAACAGTGCTCAATGGTGCACTCAGGGTTTTCCAGAGTGGCACAAGTGCACATGAGAACACGGTACTTTGTGAAAATTTCTCATTTGGGAAACATGCAAATTGAGCTGGCCTGCAGTCAACTTTCACCTACTTACGGGTTTTAACAGATGTATAAAAATAAAAGCCAGACCTCCCAAAACAAGCTACTGTGAGCAAAAGCAGTTTCAGTGTCTGTTACAATACATTGCTTCATGCTTTGTTTTAATGAAACATTATTAGAAATTAGGATATATTCCTATTATTAGCTCATAATGTATAATGTACATATTACATATAGTTTACATATTATAATTGATATAATTTACATATTCATAGAAGAAACAACACAGCTTAAGATTTAGGGTTTGCTGCATTGTACTCCATTTATCAAAATTCATTTAGTGGCACTTTTTCTCTTCCAAATATTGTCAAGTTCAAGAAAAATCCAGCATACTAGCTGGACATTAAATGGTTTCAAAAAGGGACTGATTAATTTAGAGCATAATATTCCACCCCCTGCTACTGCTGTTAGTTTTTCCCTATGTGTCTCTGTGTCCAGGTATGTCCTGCAATGATTCTATCATAGGAGATTTAACAAAACATGAGCGGCACAGTTGTAGATGCAAATGGCACAGTTCAGGCTGGTTTAGGCTCAGTTTAGCAGCTCATTACGAAGGATTGTGGTGAACTGTGGTGTTTGCTACTGAACTTCCTGACCTTTGAGGCATGGAGCCAGCAGACCTGGCCTTTTCCTTCAAAAAATTATGTAATTGTAAGCAGCTTGGTTCATGTGTTAATGCCTAAATCCAGTTTCTGCCCTTGTATTGGCAACATAAAGGGATTTTATCACAGTGTAAGTGAAGTTCAGTTCATCCTTCTGCTTCTTTCCCTTTCCTGTACCCCTGCAGTGGCACCTGCACGGTGATCAGTGAGCAGGGCTGTCACTGGACACTGGGAAACAGGAGGGATATAACACACCACGGACTTCATTATATGAGAAAAAGACAAGGTGCTTTTTTCTTCAAATGACTGTCAAAGCACCAGAAACAGCTCATCCAGCATGCTTCCCTCAGCCCCAGCACACCTCGGGCCGTGCACATGGATCCCTCAAGAGTCCTGCATTACTTCAGTGATAAAAAAACACCCGTACTTCTTAATATATGAATGACTGCGTACACCAGATTCTCTCTTTATTCCTCCCACGAGGTTTATATACCAAAATGCAAATATCCAGCGTGTCCTCAGTTGAGCTCCTACCCACCTTTGCTGCCCAATGTGCCTCCTTATCTGAATCCCTGTAGAAACAAGCAGAAAAGGCCGGGTGGGGCTAATACAGAGCAGGAGTATAAAAAACTGCCTCACCTTTGCCTCCAGAACTGCAAAGAGCAGCCCTGGGGAGCTACAGCTCTGCTGGCTCTCTGTGCGAGTACAGCTGCCTCAGTTTCTCGAACTTGGGTCCCCACTCGTGGATGTCCTCGCCGGAGCCGAGGGAGCTGAGGGAGCTGAGGGAGCCGAGGGAGCTGAGGCTGCCGGCGCTGGAGCCGCCGCCCTCGGTGCAGAAGACGCGCAGCGAGTCCTGCGGCGGGCCCGCGGCGCGCTCGGCCTCCCTCAGCAGCCGCCTGAGCGCCGGGCGGGCCGGGCTGCCCTGCACGGACACCTGCAGCTCGGCCATGTTGTAGGCGTCCTGCAGGGAGAAACCGGGCACAGCACATTAGTACTCTCTGTAGGTCCCACGGGTTCATGTTCTGCGGGGAATAAAGAAGGAATGATCGCGGGTCTGTCTGCTGTGGGCACCTGGAGGGCTGGGTGCTCTGCCAGCTGCAGTGCACCTGGGAAAGCCTCTGAGGAACCCCTGTGCGCGCTGCGCTGCTGCACTCAGGGTCAGAATCAAGTCTGATTTCATCCAAAAACTAAATAAACGTGACAGAAACACCCCAGCTTTTGTTCTGAAATTCAGATCCAAAGTCTCTTATCATGACTGGACACTGATCCCACAAGTGTGGCAGAAGAGGTGAGAAAGGCTCTTCACAAACAGCACGTTTAAGAAATCTTTCTGCAGAAGTAGTACAAAAATGTACTGTGATTTCTGATAAAATGTTACCAGTCCCTGGAATAATGCCTAATTATGTTACATGGCAGTGGCACAATTGTAAAAGCCAAGTAAAACTACCTCCTCCCAAAAAAGTCACTGATTCCCTCCTAGCTCAGCCGCAGTAAATGCTGTCTGGGAATTGTGCCACAACCTCTGGCACAAAGCTGCCAATGCCAATGGTTAATGGCATTCACTGATCAGAATCTTTGTGCCACCTGACCCCAGCATCCTATAGCTCCCTACAACCCAAAGGCTGTGTCCCCGGACTGATTTACAGGCCAAAGTAGAATGCAGACAGGTAGAGGGGGGCAGAGTTCATCAGAGCAAACATAATTATTTGTATTGCTAACACTGTTCATGGTAACAGGAGCCATCAATGACAGAGGTGTGGAATCAGCACTTTCCCAAAGATTTCTTTAGCTTTCCAGCATGTGGCATTGTGCATAACCATGTTGTAAGAGATTAACCCAGGCAATGTCAGTGAGCTTTGCTGAATTTCCTCTGGAGGCTGAGAACCACTTAAATTTCCCCCACCTGCAATCAAGAAGCTGCTGAAGTGGCAGGATGGGCTTTGGGACAGGAGCTGCTTATTCCCATTCCTCTAGAGACTTAGGAGTGCTGGTGATGAACACTGAGACCTGCAGCCCAGACCCCTGCCTTAGGCATGTCCTAAGTTAGTGCAAGCCCCAGTCCAGCCCCACTCTGAGCATGGGTATCAGGAGAATCTGTGACATGGAGAAACTTCTCATTGTGCACAAGTTAAATGGGAGCTTGTTCCAATACAGACTTGAGGATCATCCCTCCACTGAACTGAGTGATAATAAAAGCATCCTTCACTGCTACTAATTGTTCATTAAAATGACACATTTCTTCTGATAATAAACCCTTTTTGGCTGGCCATCCACAAACTCAACTCAAGCCCTACCTCTGGGTGCAGAGCTGACTTTTAACAACATCTGGTGGTCAGCTGAGTTCAGTGTGTAACCAACAATGCATTGACCTCCTGCAATTTTTATGAGCTCCTAATTTCTCTGGGAGAAAATTTCATTTATTTCAGATGCAGGAACTCCTTCATATGGCAACTCCCTATCCTCAGAGCCCTACCATCCACAAACATTACAAAAATGAATCTCTCTTATCCAAGCAGCCTCCATGATCCTTTTGTTGAGGTAACATTAGAACACAACTAAGGTGGTGTAATTCTAGGTATTTTGGGGACTAGTTTGTTTGTTTGGGTTTTTAAAATCTAGACAAACAACTAGGTTTTAGCTTAAAAAGTTTCAGCTGCAATCCCAGCAACTGTTAAATCTGAATAATTTAGGAAGAGTGCACAGAACCCAGAGAGGCTTCACTCGAAGCACTGTTTCTTCAGGCAGAGTAATAACCTCAGATGGAGATCATCAAGTCACTAATTTGGTTCTACTGCTTAAAATAAGGAATGCATTTTAAGAACTCTCCAAAAGTAATTAAATATGTCATACAGTAACTGTAGATTTCCTCAAATAGACCTTCTGGGTGTAAAATTGCAAAATATTGCAGAGGAAGTTAATCTGATTAAGGAAAACAGGCTTTATAGCTGTCTATGTTATCATGTCGGAAATGTCTGTGTTTATTATGTTCCCACTAATTCACCAAGAAAATAAAGATACTCTACAAGTAAGAATATTTTTAAATCACTGGCTTTTTTTTGCCTTCACACTGGCACCATGACTATTATTACCTCTGCAGTCACACCACCCCTTCAATCCATGAAATGAACAGTTAGAAATGAAGTTTCTTACCTTTTATAAACATAGAAAGCATCTATAGGTCAATAAATAATCTATTAAGAGTACTTATAAATAATATTCACTATTTTCCTTCCAAGCTCTGCCTTTCACTGACACATGAAAACCTTAGAACAGCCAGCAGGAATGTTAATAATACCTGCTTTAGGTATAATCTGCTCTACTCTAAGTATAAACAGCTTGTGTTCAGTGTTGTATTTATCTCCAAAACACAAAAATGCAGAAAGGTTCTTCCACAACCACCACATGCTCCAGGGCCTCAGAAGAGCCAATCCAGCACCTCCTCTTCCCAACATGGGAGGTGTGAACACCTGCTGTTGGGAGCAGTCTCTGGTAAAGCCTGGCCATGAGGAACAGTCACACCAGGCTCTTCCAAGCCCTTGGAGCTCCAGCAGAAATGAGTCCTGAGAACCTCAGTGTCTCCTGAGCCCCAAAGCCAAACACAGCAGCTGTTCTCTACTGCTAAACTCACCCTGCAGGCTCCTACCAACATGCACTCAGGATCACTGGCTTTAGGACAAATTAAAAATGGATAGGCACTTATCTCTGCTTAGGAAACATGCACCCTCATCCAAATAATTCATTTGCCAACTGCAGGGCTGAATCAGCAGAACGAACACTGAGGACAAAGCACAAAATGCATTTTCCTTAGCATCGTAAGGCAACAGTCCCCTCTTAATTGTAACATAACAGCGATCCTTACTTCATCTTGCTCCCCACCCCCTTCTTCATTGTAGTTGAGGATGTTTTCCCTGATGTCCTCCAGATCCTCAGGATGAGCAGATCCATGGTAAATGCCTCCGTGCAGACCCTTGCGCGTCTTCCAGTGAGCCCAGAGGAAGGCGGCGCTGAGCAGAGCTGTGGGGACACAGGAGCAGAGCTGTGGGGACACAGGAGCAGAGCACAGTCATGCAGGCACCAGCAAACCCCAGTGCACAGCAGGGCCAGCACGGCTGCACTCTGGGCTTCCCAGCAAATGTCTGGGCTTTGCACTGTCCAGTGAGGTGAACATCAAACACGGAAGAAGAAAAGCCTTTAAAGAGCATTTTGAAACACCCTTTAAAGCCCAACTCAAAGTTGGTCAAAGACCAAAGAGTGTCTCCGATCTGTCTCTGTCCTGTGTGGAGTTGAACTTTGTCACAGAAAATGCATTATAGAGGGGTACAAAGAAGAAATAACACATTGACAGTAACATACACAATTACACACAAATGAAATACAAGAAGACACAAGACAGAAGAGAAAATTATTTTAGATGTTTTACTATAAAACGAGAATCAGGCACATTTTGCCTTAGCATTCATTAAACATTTTTCTTAAATGCTGAAGTGCATTTACAAAATTGACAAGCTCCAACATCAGATACTGAACATTCTGTAAACAGAAACTTGTGCATTACCAACTCCATAAAAATCAATAAAAGCTCAGAGTAAGACCTCAAAGCATTGAATACCATAAATTAGCAATGCAATGAACTAAAGAAACTAGAATCTCTTACAGAATATCTACGTGTCAGCAGTTCTGTGGAGCAGCATCTGAATACCTCGGGACTGAAACTGGGGTACACAGAATTCATGCCCTGCACTCCTCTAACAAAGATCTACTATCTACCTCAGCTATCTGGGATTCCAAGAGCTGTAATACCACTTAGCTTCCCACGAATTTGCTGCTTATATTTGCATGGCAAATATAGTATCTAGCAGAGTAGGGGAAAACTATGGTATTTTCATACTCTTACCACAACTTTTTAACAAAATGGCATTAACACTAACAGCCAGGAGGAAAATTCTGTGTCTTTATTCAGGCAAACTTCCATGACATTTGAATAAACAAGAAAGACCCCAAGATGTGATCTTTCCTCACTAGTAATACCTTTGGTTTTCCTCTTTAAAATCCAATACCTAAGCCTGAAAATGGCAGAGGAAGACAAAATGAGCTGCTTAGGAGCTGGGACACAACTGGCAAGACACAAAGCCTGCTCCTGCCTGACCACTGCATTCCTATCAGACAGGAAATTTCTCCTAGACTGAAAAATCTGTTTCATACTCAGCAGTATTTTAAACAATGTTTATGTGGTAGCTGTCTCCAGTCTTGCTGTTCAGTTGTATTTGCTTCTAATTATGCATCTGAACAGTTTCTCAGCAATGACGTGAAAATGTGAAGAAAACAAAACTGCAGACACCTTCCATAGCTCACAAATATTGATTCACTTAGGGATGGATGCACAGAGGGATGAGAAATCAGTGATGGGCCATGGCAAAGGAACAAAGGCAGAGCTGGGTCTCCCTCGGGAGTTTTCGGCAGCAGATGAGGCGATGGCTGCCCAGGACACGTGCGCTCACCACAGGTAATACAGGACGTAGTTGCCGTAGCTACCTAGGAGCGCCAGGAAGCAGACGCAGATGGCGAAGAGGGAGGTGAAGCTGAGGCCCGTGTCCTTGTGGAAGATGGCCAGGGTGATCTCGCAGCGGCGGCCGGTGTAGCCGTCGGGGCAGTGGCACTGGAAGGTGCTGGGGGACAGGGCCACGCAGGTGCCGTAGTTGCAGGGCCGCTCTGCGCACGCCGTGTACACGCACTGCCGGCCCGAGGCGTTCTCCAGGAGCATGTGTCCTGCAGGGCAGCTGCACACACCAGGCAGAACAGCACTGTTAGTCTGGGAGAGAACAGCCGTGACAGGCAGCACTGAAGATTTTAAAACACACTTCGGTGACACTTTTTGCACGGTTTCCGAAGCAGCCACTGGGAGTAAGTTATGTGAAATCATGACAGCTCATAGCCTTTCCTGAGGTGGCCATAGCATGAGCTCCACAACTTCAGACCCAGCCTCTGAAAGCCTGGGCTTTCAGAACATGAGTAGTTCCACTGCCTTCTGCAAGATTATTCTTGTGACAACCAGCTGGGTTGGCCTCTGCAGTTCTGGCTAGGCAGGACATGCTGTGCTATGTTCTTTGAGTTTCCAGAGTTAGAGAACTCCATTTGTGTGGACAGTGGCAGTCAGGATTGTGTGCAAATATTAAGGTGTGCGTAAGTAAAGTGTTCATTTGCACACCACAAGCAACAGGAATTAGTGTTGACCTGACTCCAGCCACAAATACAAGAATCTGAGCTCAATAGTGTGGTGTTCCTAAAGCAGCTGGAGGAGCCTGGGAGGGAACAGAGGCAACAGCCTGGGGCAGTGTAAGAAATCAGACCCTCACAAGAGAAAGCATTGACACTGTACAGCACAGGTTTCCCAGCACAGCCAGGGAACTGTGTCACTGCAGCTCACACACCCTCCTGTCCTTGTTCCAGGGTTTACAAGCATCCTGGATTTGGTGCTGCTCTTTACATGGGTTCCATTAGACAAGCAGCTGAACTTGCTCCACAATCCCTGGAGACAGGCTGATTTACATCAGCTGCAGTGGTGTCTCTAAGGACACAGTAACCTGCTCCCTGTGCAGGTGTCCAGCTTTGTGTGCCACTGTGGCTCTAGGGATTTGATGAGATTGCCAGTGCCAGCCTTCAAGCTGCATACTTCAGCTTCCACCCTTTCCCACCTCACTCTGAAGGGTTTTGTGCTTCTATTTCCACCAATTACCTGCATTCATGCATCATCCACAAATCAATACAAATAAATTCCTGGTTGCAAGGGTTATTCCTACAGGCCTCTGAAGAACAGCCTTCTTTGATGCCTTGGGCACTCAATACTGACACCAGCTCTTTCCCCTGAGTGTCCAGAGGGAGTCTGTAGTTGTTAAATCTGACATCCTTCATACATCCTACAGCAAGGCACAAAGAGACAGTTTTAAAAACCATTCAGCAAGAATCATTTGAAGCAGCTGTATGTTTTGGCAGTTTATACGTAACAAAGGACACAGGCTATCAAAGTTTAAATCCATGACTAAATTCATTTAAACTCTCATAGCATTGTTCTTCATTTTTGGACTGAATTTGCTGAGGTTTTAGATCAAGATTCCCAATGTTTTCCACAAGAATCAAGTGCTGCTGCAGGTCTGTGCTGGTTTTGGCTGGGACAGACTTCATTCTCTTTCCAGGGGCTGGTGTGGGGCTGTGTTTGGATCTGTGCTGAACACAGGGTTGATGACAGGGAGCTGTTTCTGTGTTTTTGTCATTGCTGAGCAGGGCTCACACAGAGCCAAGGCCTTTCCTGCTTTTTTGGGGCCATGCTAGGGAGGGGGCTGGGGCTGCCTGGTGGGTTGGAAGGGACACAGCCAGGACAGGTGACCCCAAGTGACCCAAGGGATGTTCCAGACCATGGGGTATCATGCTCAGGATATGCAGTGAGGGCAAGAAGGAGGAAGATGTTTGGAGAGAAGGTGTTTGCCATCCCAGGTAACCAGGTAACATTCCACGGGATGTGGCCCTGCTCTCCTGGAGGTGCTGAACACCTGCCTGGAATTCCTGCAGGGAATTCAGGGAATGTTTTGCTGTGCTTGTGTGCATGGCTTTTGCTTTCCCTATTAACTGTCTTTATCTCAACCCAGGGGTTTTCCAGCTTCTACCCTCATGACTCCCTCCCTGATCCTGCTGGTAGGGAGTGAGTGAGAGGCTTTGAGGGGTTGGAAGCTGGCTGGGGTTAAACCACGACAGCCTAGAGGTAGTCAGTGGAATATGTACCCATCCACTGTGATTTCCATAGAAAAGTCCAAATATTGTGGAGAATCTGTTACATGTGGATAAGCTGTTCTATTCTTCAATGCACCAGTAAAAACTGTTTGTCTGATTTTAAATTGTAGCTTATGACTTACCTTTATAGTATGAAGAGCAAACCACAAATAATGGTGGGAGAGTCTTCAATCAGGGATAGAAAATTTGTACTGAAGATATGTGACATTAACTTTGTATGCACAGGATGCCTCAGCATGAAAACATATACTTTGATTAATTAAGTACATTTTATGACTTTGAAGTCTTTAAAGTTTCAGCTACTTAGCAGCAACATTAATAGCCCTAATTAAAATTATCTTCCTGCAACCATTTGACTTCTTTATTTACCTGAAAACAAACACTATTACTCCCATAAATAAAAAATTCAAAATATGCTCCCTAATTCATATCATAAACTTTATTTATTGGAATACTTCTAGTAAAGCAATAGAAAACAATTTTTTTCTAAATAATTTGTGATACACTTAAATTGTAAATTATTACTCTATTTAATTTCTCTCCAGGCCCTTTTGTATTACTCACTGAAGTAGTCTTGCACAGTGAAAAGATGACCAGCTTGCTTTGAATGGATTTACTAGGACCTGGTTAAAGAGGTGAAGTGCGTGGGAAAGCGGTGACCTGTAGACACCAGGCAGGTTTAACCAGCAGTGATGTTAACCGGCAATAAAACCTGTGCCAATTTGCTTCATTTACACTGTGGGTTTAGGCAAAGGCCAAATTTCCAGTTGAGCTCAGAGTAAAGAGCTGCCATGGATATCCCAAACTTCCAGTTCTTTATATTTCTCCTTTGTGGAACTCCTCATTTTCCAAGCTGGAAACTGATTTGCTTTAATCAGACACTGTGACCTTATGCACTCAGTTGCTAAAAATTCAGATTTTTAGCTCTAATTCAATAAACCATTTCTAATTTTAGTTAATGCTTTGACTGAGTGTAAAATCCAGCAATACTGAGGTAATAAACCAGGGTTTGGTGGGTGCTATGCAATGCACATATAAAATAGGAAAATTCTTTTAGCATAGGAACAGATGTATTTGGGAAGGAAGGAGAGCTGCCAAATGGACTGGGCAGAACCATGCACTGAACCAGCTCTGTCTAAGGGAGGGAGCCATGCACAGTCTATCTGGGAGAAACTTCTAGATCTCCAGGTACAAAAACTCTGCAGCCAAGGCAAGAGGTGACCATCATTATTCCAGGTGCAGTAGCCAAATGTATCTGCAGGCAATTCCCTGCTGTACCTTCTCCTGGTCAGAACAGCTTATCCATCCCTGTTGCAAAGTGTCATGCAGGCAATCTATGTACTTTGGGCTCTACATAAACAAGAAAGTTTCTTGTACTCTGTCTTTATTTTTACAGGTCCATATTATGAACAGTGGGATTGAGAATTCCTACCTTGAAAACTCCTGTTTTGATTGAATGGGTAGGTGTTTCCAAGGACCAAGCTGCTGGGGTCAATGACAATCTCTTTGTATATTCCTGCTGCTTTAGTAATCTCTCTCTTTCCACCTCCTTCATAAAGGCGAAGAGTAAATTCATTTTCATTTCTCTCCAGTGTGATGTGATGCCATTCACCATTATCAATGTGGTAGGAGGGAAGGCTTACAGAATAGTTTCCATCGCCCAGATTGTATGAGACCACTAGGAGTCCTTGAACAACCTTGTGGATAATTAACAAATAGCAAGAAAGAAAAGAAAAGTCATTGCTTGGCATTTTGTATTGACCTGTAACTTCAACCTTAAAGCAGCTATTTAAATTTAGGGTATGTTTATACTGCACATAGGTGTAATATAAAAATACTGCAGGTGCTACTGAATTAGGCAACCTGAATGTGGTAGCAATATACTCACAGTAGTATGTAAGTCACCTTAGGAGTAATTTTACCCGGATCTCTCTTGCACAAATTTATGAGGTTCTAATAGTTAAGAGTCTGGTGTATCACAGCTACAGTGACAGCTCAAACCAACATGGCTGAAGAACTGACTTGTTCAGTGGTGTGTATAAAATGAGAAGCTTGTCACTTTGAGAGCCTGACATCATTAGAACTGCCACAGGCACCTTGCCTAGCAGAGTCTGCACTACACAGAATGGGCTACATGGTTCAAAAGGACACCAGGTACACACCCTATTCACCCTATTCTGTATAGGATCTGCATTTCTCTGCACCTGGCATCAACGGGATACCACAGCTGAGTGGTCAATATCTCAAGTAAAGGATCAGATGTATCTAGCCACAAAACCAATTCCAGGCTCTCGGTGCTTAGCATAAAGTGTTGTTCTGTTTCCATCTCCTAAGCGAGTGTTTCTCTGAGCTGTCCGTGGCTCGGGTGTCACTGTCTGTGAGGGTGCCCTCACCTGCAGGGTGATGTGCTCGTCCCTGGCCCGGGACAGCACGGTGGCGATGACGCCGTGGGGCTGCCGTGTGCGCACCAGGGCCTGCAGCAGCGTCCTGCGGGCAGACACACTGACAGGCAGCTGGTAGCGGATGTGGCTGCCTGCCTCAAACCTGTACTCCTTGGCCACTGCAAGGGAGAGAAACCTTTTTAAACCATCTCCTTGTTATTGCTCTTAATGTCAGAATAAGTGTTGAAAGTAAAGGGAAACAATTGCGATGCACAGCATGGATCCGTGAGACAATTTGTCCTTTGGGACATACTCCTGTATTTATTTCCACAGCTTCTCTAGTCACTCTCATGCTTTATTTCCCTCTGTAAAGAGGTGTTCTCCCACCCAACTTGATCCTGCTAATGGCTCCTCCTTACAGTGCTCACAAGGGGTGACAGCCGGGAAGCAGCACCTCTGGGCCAAGACAAGAGCCTGCAGACCAAGTACCACAATGAAATTTCAGAACCTGCTATTTTATAATTGTATTTCTGCTGCAAACTTAGGCTCCATGAGAGTTAAAATTCCTACTATTTCCAAAGCACAGATCCTTAAGCCAGCAGAATCTCTTCCTGACACCAAGCGAGCAGTGATTTCTAATTCCAGTTGCATGGTTCTAGTTCTTCACAGAAAGTGGTACTGGCACACTCATATTTTTTAGGTTATTAGATATTTCTGAAAGTGTAAACAGATGCAAATCAAACAAATGTAATAAAAAAAAAAACTTTTTTCACAATTTCTTGTCAGGCAGCCATGTCATTATGCAGTCACTGCACAACACCCTCAGGATTAAAGAAATTATCCTGTACTGAGAAAGCAATTTCTCAAAGGGAATTAGAAAAGAAATTGTTGAAAATCACAGGCAACTACACTGCAACACGGCTTTACAAAATATCATATAAAACCATCTCAACTATCATTATCTGCAAATATTTGAAGTTTCCTGTACTGTAAAATTTAGCAGCGTACACTAATGAAACAGAAAAGCAGGGTTCACCTTTATCACATCGATAGCCGTGGTAGCCTGGCAAACAGTGACACGCAAACGAGCCCCAGTCCCCAAGGCACCTCCCGTGGGCACCACAGGAGGAAGATCCCATGGTCTCACAGCTCCCATCCGTCAGGGTGCAGCCCGGGAAGCTGTTCAGCGACTCTGCGGGAAACTGAAGGTCATACACCTTCAAGAGACAATTTGTGATGCAAAATATTATTTGAGAAACATATTTTATTTTTAAACAGAAATAGCTGCACCACTTCACTGTCTGTTCCTCATCTGCATTGCTTAAGTTACTAAGTTTGCTTTTTGACATTCAGACTTCAGCTGATTTTATCATGAACATATTTTGCCTTTGAATAAAGTCAACTGACTACGAAAACAAAAAAAAACCCCTAATACTTCCTAACAAGGCAGACAGCTGGCATAAATATACTGTTATACAACTGGCATTCAGAAGTTCCCTGAATGCACAAAGAAGCTTGGAAAACAGATGCATGAAAAAGGGGATAAGCAAACACACAACTCCTGCCTCATTCATACATCTCCTTCTATTGAGAAATAACTTTTTAAGGTACTAATTCTAATTATCACAGAAAAACCCAGAATTTTCTTGTATTTTACACTGATCTGTGTAGGCATTGAATACATTGATAGAAGCAGATGTTTCATGTATAATACGAACAAATCTCCCAAAAGTTTAATAAAGAAGTTTTTTCTCTGCTGAAGCAAACATTACTCTGCTCTTACCTGAGTATCCAAGATGAAATTGCGCAAGCAACCAGAAAAATGTTTGTGTAGCAACTGTGGGTAGGAATATGGTAATGACTCTTTCACACCACCCAGCTGGAGAACAGGGTTCACATTCAAATACCTTTAAAAATCATATCAATAATAAAAATAGATGTGCATCTACCTTCAAACATAGGCAGATAAATAAATAAATAAATACACCACTTTTCCAAATAATAAAGGCTTTATAACATAACAGTAGAACACAGCTATTTTATCTTCTCTCTCTGAAATAAAGCTCTTTATTTTAAAGGGTACTTTTTAAACGTGACAGTGAAACCTGCTGTAAGTTTAACTGTGGGACACTATTACATTTTGGATATGTTTGCATTCAAATCAGAAACAGCTGTGATATTCTACACACCATATTTTCCTTCAAGTGCTCTGTGTGTACACAGACATCCTATGCTGTAGGAATACTACAAAAAAGGCTGTTCTGTGAATGACAAAACTCAGAAATCTAACAGTTGGGTTCATGTGGTCTAAAAGGCATGGTAAACATGTCCAAGTTCTGCATTTCATCTCTCCAAGCCAAAGAACTCCATGCATTTTTGACCTCATACTTTCTTTTTCCCAGAGTTATCAATTAATTTCTTTTGTTTTCATTTGTCCTTATATTTTTCCCTTTCTTTGTGCTCCTTTCATGACCAGGAGAGCTCCATGCAGCTGCGGACAAGGCTTAATCCCAATGCTCATCAGAATGCTTGCTTGGATTATCTATTCCACAGCTAAAGTATCTTTGTTAGTACAAACGTTTCCCTAAAATATAACCTGACTATTCCTTACTGTAACTTTAGACCCTGTACAGAAGAGATTGTCTAAATCCTCTTTGTACCATTCTTTTATACACACAGAGACTTATCATCTCTCTCCTCAGTTTTCCTTTCTTTCTGTTAACTGACCTCAATTCCTTCATTCTTGATTCCTACTCTCAGGGTGAGTTGATCAGTCACTGCTCTACTCTGGACTGTACCCAGCTGCTCCTTGTCCACCCTGCACTGTGGGGCACCAACTGCCCCCAGGATTCTGATGTCAACTGGCCTAAATTTGGGAGGTTTTAAAGAGCAGGCTCACAGTGACTTGATAAACGAGAGAAATCCCACAAAAGCGCCAGTAATAGCCACAGAGTTTTGGGGTTGACAATTAGTACTGCAACACTACTCAGTGGAAGACTGGTTCCTTAAAATTTGTTTAGTTCTTTGAGGTCCAGGCTTGGTGAGAAAAGAGGAAATGCTTTTTATGCTCCTAACCATCAATAACTCTGCTTCAGTCTAACAGGTCAAGTGTTTACAGGCTTAGAAAGAACTGCCTGCCAGGGAAGCTCCAGGAACGTACCTTGCTCTCCGTGGGACAGACCCCAAGACTTGGCAGTTCGTGCGATCCTCAGTGGACAGCCAGCGGCCAACGCCTTCGATCTCGGACAGCGCGGCGGCGCTGCAGCCATCCAGGGTGAAGCGGACAGCCTGTGCCACACACAGCACACCCAGCTGGCTCCTGCTGCACCCACCCTCCGCTTCTACCTCCTGCACACTACCCAGCCAAAAGGGCTGGGGTCTCCCTGTTCTCTTTATCTTGCAATAGCCATTAGAGCTAAAATGGAGCCATTTAACAAAAATAGGCACTTCTCAACTTTATTTGTGCTTCTGAGTATTTTAACCACTCACACAAGACCTATAGCTGCATTTGCAAGTAAATAAATATCTGCTTTTTGTGCATAAGTAATGGATTCCAGTGGCCACGTTCTACATGTGCTGCAGCAGAGCTTAGAAAAGGTAAAGATTGCAGAATATGGATTACGACATCAGTGGATGTGGAATTCACAATAAGGTCACCCCAAAATTTCTATTACTCATCAAACCTACACGATCGGTTAGGACAATACCTATTGTCTGTTCTTTATTGAAAGGCTGTTTTTTCTACCCTCCTGTCTCTGCACAGGGAAATATTTTTAGAAATATTAATGTCCTGATGTGGGAAAGAAAAAAATCCAATAACTGACCTGACCATTGGTTCTGACTTCCAGTCGATGCCACTTCTTGTCTGCTACATTCACGTGACTTGGAAACTGCAGGACCACAGAGCCTGAGCCATGGCTCATCTTCAGCACAGGAATACCACCAGAGAGTTCTAATACAGCATGAACAAGAAATTCCACATCAGCTACAAAATGTCACTTTTGGGTATCTCAGCAGTTAGTGACTGTACTGATTTAATGGATATTGCTAGTGCCATACAGGGGGGTCACTACAGAAATAACTAGAATTATACCCTATGTCTTCTATTAAGCAGAAGTACTCATTCAGTATATTATTTACTTATACACTTTAGATTATTCCACTTCTCTGTCAAAATACTGAAACTAATTCCTGAGAAGCAATCTGCAATTTTATGATGCTCTAAAACAATTAATATATGTATGTTTCTTCTTTCTCATCTTCTACTCAAATTTACAAGCAACTGCAAAGCAACGAAAAAAAAATAGGTAAATTATTAACTATACAACCACATTACCTTTCAATTAATCAGGACTATATAAAATGCCAACCATACTGTTAATCTTGTGTGCTAATTTACAAAAAATAAGCAGCAGTAACCTTTTTAATATGTGTCAACGTAAAGCATTAAGTTCTACTTGTAGATGAATCTTCCCACAATGGCACGTGGGGCTGGATTCATCCATCACATCATTGCCAGTTTCAAAAAATCTGCAAAATTGTCCCAAGACCAAAGGGAGTTTAAGTGGATTTCTTTTCTCACTAAACTAGATAAGAATGACATGCAACTAAGACTGCACTACTCATGTAATACCTATCTTCAAAGCACCTAAATTCCTTTATAGCACTACAGATTTCTAGGCAGATTGTATATATATATATATATATCAATGTGTTTTGCTGTCCCCTTCATTTCTACAACTCTGTGATGAACCCAAAGCCAGAGGTGCAGACTCTAAAAATAGACATCAAAGGAGAAAGACTTGTTAGGAAATGCTTCAAAATATTTTTACACCACAAAATAAATTAGCTCATTAAATGGAAAGACAGAATCCATAGTCTAATTGTTACACTGGTCACAAACAATCCATTCTCAAAAGACATTGAATTTTTCCACACCCTTTTGCAGAAGTACCTATTGCAATAAAGTTTTCTGTGCTCCCTGGTTCTGGATTTGATAAAGGGCCACTATATAGTAAAAGTCCATCTGGAACCACAGTAATAAATTCTAGAGAGAGAGAGCTTTCAAAACAAGGTCTGATGGGACGAAACCATGCATAACCATTTCCATGGAAACTGTGCTTAGTCTGCTGGCAGTCTGGTCCATGAAAGGAAGCAGGACAAAGACATCTGAAAGACCATAAACAAAAGAAATAGTCAAAATTCACCCATGTTCAGTTGTTTTTTGGTTCTGCATGCAGCAAATGCAGAACTTAAATCACAGTTAAAAAATCAGCAAAACACAGATTTTAGCAGAATTTTAGGTGTGTTTGGCAATTATTAAAATGCTCTAAGAATACAAAGTCTTTTTGCTCCTTATACTAACTCCCTCAAAAAAAAAAAAAGTATTTTTGATGCCAAGTTTTTGAGAACAATGAACTTTTTTCCTAAATATCACAGAACATCAAATATCAATTTATTCCAGAGTGAACTTGGGGATGTTAATTCCTGGCTGGAATTAATTTCACTAAGGGAATACTGCTGCACACCAGGTGATGTTATAATAAAGCAAGTTTATACTCGAATCCTTTTTAGGCTCCTTATTACCCATTGTTTGAACTATATTTCACTCCTACATCCCTACTGCTACCACTGATATTCACCTTTATTATTGTTATTATTATTCAGCTCTCCTGGAAAAGAGAAAAAAACAAGGCACACATGCCTTCATCCTGAATTAGGTGCTCTTAACAAATGAGAAGTGTTAATTATGTGTTCCCCAAGATTTTCTTTGTTACTCTTGCACTTTTTGGGACCACAGCCCCATCGAGGCCATCAGGAAGCCCCTGCTGCTGTTAGGTTTACACCGCAGTGCACTTGTGAGGTTTTTCTGTTTCTCCTCCAGTCAGAAGTGCATTTGTGGTTATTTCAGGCAGGTACTGCATAAGCACCACTCCACACTTTAAGAGCAGAGGGCAGCAATGATGTGCAGGGCAGGTTTGCTCACCTGTAGCCGTTCAGAGTGTCGACACACAGGCCCCCGTTGAGGCAGGGGCTGCGGGGGTAGGAGGAGCAGGGCTGGTGCAGGCGCTCACGGGCAGAGCAGGAGCAGAGCCCGTGGCTGGAGGTGCTCAGGGACACGAAGGACACGCTCCCCGTGTCCATCACTGTGGGGATGTCGCTCACACTCAGGTGGTTTGTGCAGCCCTCACTGCAGTTGGCGCCCCTGCATTCATCAACATCGATCTGGGAAATGTTCAGTTGTAGAGCTGACTGCATCTAAGAGAAAAGACAGTACCACTGCCACCCAATGAAGGCTTTTACCTCAATTCTGAAAAATCAAAGCCATCAGACACTTAATTCAGTGTTTAGTTTCTTGAGTGTTACTTAGAAACATCCCTGGTTATACAGGCAAGAAAAGTCATTTGAAAAACTCAGGAAACATTTCATTAAAAATTTACAGCAGCATTTTGTAAAAACTTGATCATTGACATGATTGATTGTGAACATGTTGAATCTGTATGGGTCTAATAACATTATTTTCAATGACCAAAGCTCTGAGAGCAGTGACACTCCTCAGAACTGCAGCATCTGCATCACACCTGTCTGCATGACAACAGCAACAGGAGTGTTTCAGCTCAAACAGGGTAAATCCTTCCTCAGCAGTAACACCCAGATACTATTGCTTACATTCTCTCACACAAAAGGACACAACAAAATGCAAGGCTGAGCCGAGCTGCTTTCAATAATCATGTCCACAGACATGACAAGACAACTTTGTAGCAACTTGGATTCAGTCTAACGTTTTGTGCCCCATAAATTTACATTTCATGTCAAGCTGTCTGCAACAAAACACAGTCAGTTCAGCATACCTGATACTGTACTCTATGCTGCATTAACCTTTGCTAGTTCACTGTGTTTATTGTTAATTGGGGTTGCACCTGAAAGCCCAAGTACCAAATAAAAAGAGCCTCAGTATAACCTCAGCTCTGGTAATGTGGGAATAGTGACTCTGAGACCACAACTTCCATTCCAAATGGAGCAAGGAAGCTGGGAGGGAGGGATGGAAGGGAGTTGCTTACCGTGTGAGAAAAGAACAGAACTGCCATTGGCCCTGGCTTTTTGTCCTTCAGCCTGCACCCCTAAATTATCACAGTTTGCTCCTTCCACTTATTTGGGAATTTTGCACAGGTGTCTGTTATAGAGCTTCAGAATCTGATCAGTATTTGGTGATTCAAATACACTGAAATGTGTATTTAGTACCCAAACCTGAGTTTGGGTGAGTGAGGCAAAAGACCTCACTACTCTCACAATGGTACACAAATAAACAAGGTATACAAATGTTAAACTAACAACACTAAAGCTTTAGGTATTTAATATGGAGTTTTTTTCCCAAATGGTAAAACACATGGCAGATATCTTAAACATAAGCTTTGAAAATATAAGAAAAAACAAAAACATAAAAAACATAAATACTAAAGTGCTTCTATTTTTTTCTCATTTGTGTAGTCATCTCAGTTCACCACCGTCAGAACTTTGATCTTTATAATCCTTTGTCTCTATATTCTTAAATATCATAACATGTATTGCTGCCCATGCCCCCAAAGGCACAGAGTATACTTTGTAATGACATGATGCACAGTCAATGCAGGTCTGTGTCTGATGCCCACATTTGTCACCATAAGTGGAGGGTCTGTAATGCACATTTAGACATCTAGGTAATACTGTTATTGAACAACTGTATAAAAACAACCTTGGCTCCCTTTAAAAAGTATTAGGATCGATTATTTTTCTGCTAAATAAAAGTTTCTGTTGTAAAACTATATCCCCAGAGGGTAATGCAAACGTATTATTTATGTAGAAATTCAATGAATAATTCCAGTGCTAATTACTTATTTTCTATATTTATAGTTATACACATAGAAAAACTGCTGGAGGAATTCTCCAGCTATGATTGGTTTTCTGTAAACTATTGGTGATTACTCACCAGAGCTATTAATTAAATATCGAAAGGTGACATATAATTAATAAAAACATATATTTTCATTAAAATAAGTGAAGTAATACCCTTGTTACCATTTTGATGAATTCAGGTGTCATGCATTATGGCAGAGAATATTTGAAATCTATAGGATTTTCTATCTTATCATAGCAGTAATTCAATAAATATGTAAAAGAAGCAGTCATTACCCTTCATGAATACTCTCTGTCTCTGGCATTCCCTATTTGGTCACTCTGAAGAATCTCAAAATCCACAGAGCAATTCAAGATACACCAAGAAGGAGGCAGGGACTAAGTTAAGACAGCCCTGTTTGGTTCCCAGACTCAGGCAGACTCCGCCATATTCACACAAATGGAAAGTTCTGATTTCTCTTTGGAAAAATCATCCATATGATGTACCATATATTAAACCCACACATGGCCAGGGCAAGTGAAAAGCTGAGCAGTGTCACTTTGCCTTTGTGCAGGGCTACAGAAAAATCCAGCTGTGGCCAAGACAGGCTGTGTCTGTAACTGAGTCAGAGAGCAGGAGAGTTAGGGAACACCAAGAAGGGGAGGAAAACATCTTCCATCCAAAAAACTATTTTCCCCTGACAACAGTAAAAGTTGGGGGAAGGTGTCACTTTGTATTTGAAGATGTCCTTTGGTGAGATGAATGCAACCACAGGACTGGTTGTCTCCATCTCACTTACCTGTTCCAACTGTTCCCTAATCCACACATTCCTTCCAGCAGGACTTTTCCTCTAAGTGCCACCTCTTTGTACTGTAGAATTTCTGTTAGGGTGACATCAAGCCTCCACTCTAAGTGTCTAAGCACAAGCTGATGTGGGGATTTGGGGATGACACAGTGAAACACTGACTGGAGAAAACACAGGTATCTACCCCATGGCAGCACTGCAGACCCATTTTTCTGCAGCTCTCTAGTGACTATCCCCTGAACCAGAAGTTAGTACAACCACACCACACCAGCATATATGGCACTAAAAAGAAGGGAGAAAGCTTGAATTAAACACTTGTTTTTACCCTGAGTGAAGCAATAAAACCCTTATCTGCAGATGCAGTATAGTTTTCCACTGAGGTTTGGGATACACACCCTGCAAACTCAGTGTTTGGCTGAGCTCCACAGAGGAGAACCAACCTCAGTTTTGAACGCTGCCATCTCCGCATGCAGTTTCTCAGGTCTGTAATAGGCCGAGCCAGCACGGACTGCAAATCTCACATCTGTCTGTCTGCCATCCCTGCCCATCACACTGAAGACAATCACATCACTCAGCTTTGCAGGTAACAGTTTTGCAAGGAACTCCTTGAGCTCGCCATGCCTCGTTTTGCCATGTTCATCTCTCCTTATGAACTCCTCTGCTGTGACACCTGGTCAGGGGATTCAAAAGTAGATAAACCTGAACACCTGGGAGCTCACAGGTTACTTTCTCAATTTATCTCTTATTTAACAATATGGAAACATGCCAGAAAGTAGCCTACAGTGATAAGCAAATCGAGTATTGATTTAGTAATACCTACACCACGTAAACATTCAGTTAAAGAAGCATCTGATCTAAAATCTCACCAGCAAATAAAACCAACCTGAGAAACGCACAGTGGCTGAGTTTTGTACAGCTTCATTTTCCAGGTCTCTGACATGGACTTGTACTGTAGATATAACATCAGGACAAACTCCATCAGAAACTCTGACTCTTAAGTTGTATATTCCCTGAGGAGTGTAATCCACCATCAGCAAAGACCCAGTCCTCTGATTTAATCTGAAAGATCTAGACAGAAACCTTCAATTAGAAAATCTTAACAAATCAAAGTTGAGGACTCACTTTATTCATTAACACCATTCAGAAGGCTTTAAATGTTACTGTGAAGGTTACAGGGCCAAAACATAGGGGAATTATCCAACAACCTCAGAAAAGCATTTCAGCCACCTAAACTGAGAAATTGCAATCTGCAGGTATTATACAGAGATGTTCCTTCCACTCAGCCTTTCCCAGAGTTGAACAAAAGCAATTTGAACTTGCAATTTGAATTTGTGCAGTTGAACTAGGTGGGTCAACAATCATCATGGGCAAGCCTCTGAGGTCAGAATAGGGAGTGAAAAAATCACACTGATCATTCCAGGTTCTCACATCTCTATCTGGAACAGGGTAAGTCTGTATAAAATCTCTCACACGATCTTCACTGGACAACTCAAAGGGCCAGTAATTAGCAATCATGGAAATCTTCCCATGACCATTATTATGGAACAGTGACCTCTTAGCATAGAAACAGGCAGAGGGGGCTGCTGATGGACAGAAAATCTTTAATTCTGGGCTACATAAAGCTTTTGAACTTTTAGTCATAGCACAGACTAAAATTCACTTTCACATCCATTTTTTCCCTTTCAGACAGCATATAGTTATGCCCATAAACCATCTCACTTTATAATATGAACAAATAATGTCTAAGTAGGAATTAAGGGTCCAATTCAACATTTCAATTAACAAAAAAAACCTCCACTAATCTGAGTCATGGTTTTCACATGAAATTGTAAATTTAGCCATCAAAGGAGAGCACCAAATTCCCCTCCACTTTTGATGAAATTATCCCTTCTTTGCTTTTAAATTCAGGATTTGTATTCCATCAACCCTAACGTCTGAGAGCAAGACTTTGGACTCTGTCTATTTTTAAACTAGAGCTTACAGAATGCACATTTTAAAGTAAATTAACTATGACATCTGACTAAAAATGAACATCATGGTGTGATTTTGCATTGTCTTGCAAAAAATATTTCATGCAATGATTTCTTAATACCTAGTAACCCAAGTGAAAAAGAGCATTCAAAAGGTACATCCCTTAATACACTCAATAACCCTGGCTTTATGCACATCCTGAACACAGAGAAATACATGGTGAGAAAATAATTACACAAGCATAAATATTACTCATTTTGACAGAAATACAATCCTCACTTGAGCAGTTTTCCTTCAGAGAGAAATGTTTTATTGTCCCAGTCATCCTGATCTGGTGCAAACACTTCCCCAAGCACTGTTGTTGACCATTTTCCTGTTGAGATAAATTACAATAAATCTGCATTTAATTTTTGCTTTTCAGTACACTTTATATTCTGTGACATTCATTACTGCATTTATTATTTTCAGACTCCTGCTCAATTTAGTGATGGTTATGATCCGAGATTCTTAAAACAATGCATAGCTTGTCATATGATTTCTGCCAGTTCTGGCAATGTGAGCACAGTGGAGATGCCACATGAAAGAAGAAAAGCAGGAACTAGCACAAAACAACACCAGAATCATACATAAATACAACTCTCTAAAAAACTCCCTGACAAAACAAAAATTAAAAATCATCACATCAGGAGTTAATTCCAAATGTTTCATTGCTACTCTATTATTTTGAAGAGCACAAGTGGAACACAGCAAAAGAGGGAGAGCTTCTTATGGGGTACAGCTGGGAGAGAAGGAGCTGATTAGGGCAAGGAAAAGGGCAAGAAGACACCAGGCTGGGCCAGATCTTGGTGATTTTTTCAGGCCCTTGGGAGCTGGCACAGAAGTGGAATATTCAATCAATTTTTTTAAAACAGCAGAAGGAACAAATCCAGCGAAGGATACTTCTGAAATTCACAGTCCAGGTTCAACAACATGGGAAATTTTTAAGATTCAAATCTGGAGCCAAGCCAACCTGGATGCTTCATTCTCTCATTTTTACAGTATGATCTGGTCACATATTTTTTGTAATTTAGGCATACTAAACTCAGAAAATGTAACTGCAAAATTCCTTCTGCAGGTGAACACTCATTAATGGAAAATATATTTTATGGGGTTATAAAAATGCTGCTTTTTCTGCAAGTTCAATATATACCTGTTTGCAGCTAACAGTTCTTTAGTAGATAACCTTTTACACACTAAGGTCTGAGTTTAAGAAATATATTTCACTTATTCCACTTTACTTAGTAGTTTACAGAACAGGAGCTGCAGTTTTGAAGTCTGTAAACCATTAACGAAATAGATTAACAGATTGCAAGAAAGAAAATGTAAAACTCTGCAATTTCATTAGTCTGATCTAATATCCAGAATCTGATCTTACATCCAGCTAGCACTTACCTTTGTAGCTGTACACATAGACCTCCTTGTGGCCAGGCTCATGGCAGTTGTCGTTCTCATCACCAACTGTTATAGTCAGAGTGGTGGTGGAGCTCATAGCTGGAATCCCACTATCTGTTATAACTATTGGCAGGTGAAACACCTTCTGCTTTTCTCTGTCAAAGGACCTCAAAGCTGTTATAGTTGCTGTGTTATTTCTGTTGTCAGTAAGAGAAAAATCCAAGGAATTCTGATATTCTGGTGGCAATGAAAAGGTAAAGGGTGGCCCGTTTTCCTCAGCATCTGGATCAGAGGCATGAAGCAGCTTTGAGGTATGGTTCATATGCACTATTTCAGGCTTCAATGTATTCTCCCAAACTACAGGCATGTATGGCGCTTCAAACCTTGGTCCATTGTCATTAATGTCAAGCAAGTTAATTAAAACTGTAACACTTCCAGTGCGGGCAGGTGTCCCCTGATCTGCAGCTTGTACAATTAAAGCATATTTCTGAATGGCTTCACGATCAAGTGCACTTGCCACAACCACGTGACCAAACTGGTCAACCACAAACTGTCTCATAGGGTCTGAATCTGACTTTATTGAATAGATAACCTTCCCATTCAAATCAGAGTCCTTGTCTGTAGCCTTCACTGTGGTTACTGTAGTACCTACAGGCACATCTTCAAATACAGGGTTTGTTTGAATAAACTGAGAAAGGAAAGCTGGGCTGTGGTCATTTGAGTCTTCAACTTCAATCAGGCACACTGCAACACTAGAAAAATCCAGATCTTCCACAGTAATAGTAAGATTAAATTGCCTTTCACGGGCATTCTCAAAATCCAACTTTTTTTTCAGTCGAACCGTGCCACATTGCCATTCTTTGTCATTCTCAATATAAAACTTCTCATCTGGGTCCCCCCCGATGATACTGAACATTAAGTCTGCGTTTTCCCCAATGTCTGCATCCGTAGCACACACCTGCAGGACTGCTGAGTCAATGGCACTGTTCTCAGGAACTGCTGCCTGCCACAGCTTCTTTGTGAATTTGGGAACGTTATCATTGACATCTGCAACCCAGACAGTGGCAGTGGCAGTTCCCGTTAGCCCTCCCCCATCTCTTGCTTCAACAGTAAGAAAATAACTCTCAGTCCTCTCCCGGTCCAGCAGTCCCCCTGCCACGTGGATGGTCCCGGTACTGGGATTGATATTAAACATGTCAGTACCGAACTCATTTTTCACATTCTCTGTTATCCTGTACGTCAGGACAGCATTCAGACCAACGTTTGGGTCATCACGATCGACTGCAGCCATTTCCATGACTAAGGTGTCTGCAGGAGAGTTTTCAAAGACATTCCCATTGCAGTCATCAGGCATGCATGTGAACACGGGTGCGTTGTCGTTTATATCCCACACGTTGATGATCACATCTGCAAACCCTGTAAGTCCTCCTCCACCTTCATCAGTAGCCAACACAATGAATCTCCACAGTGCTCTTTCTTCCCGGTCCAGCCTCTTGTGGGAATAAATGCTGCCTGTTTTCTCATCTATTGTGAAAATGTCAGCTGCACCATACCCATGCAAGGAATATCTCAAATCTCCTCCATCAACACCACTGTCAGGATCACTGGCCATAACCTACAATAGTTTTGAAAAAAAACCAAACATAGAAAGCATTAAATATGCAGTGATTGCATCACACTCTGTATGCTGCTCCAGTCTAAAGGAGTCCAAGCAAAAGTATATGACATGGTATTAAGATGTGCATGCCAGGGAATAGCAAATCCAGGGACAATTCAGGGCAGGCAAATGTGCATTTTTAACAATGTTAACAATTTAACAATTTTAGTACTAATATAATATTATATTCTTCATATTCATACAGGTAATTGAAATATTACATTCTGATAACTACTTTAAATTGTCCATTATTTGCTTTTCAGGATTAAAAAATCCATAATGTTTATCCTACTTACTATCCCTGTAATTTATATTTTTTTCCACAAACGTTAATTTCTTCTGTTTGGTGATTAAAAAAACTTAGTCAAAATAAATTTCATTAATACATATGTGCTGAGTTATTTTTAACATAATTGTGCCACAGTAATCTGAGCTCTTTAACTGAAATATTATAATCTGTGAAACTGCATACACTACCTGAAGTACAAAGACTGGCAACAAATCCAGTTCCTCAATTATACTTCCATAGTATTCATTGATAGAAAAAACTGGAGCCTCGTCATTTTTATTCATGATGTTGATGATGATAACTGCATAATCCTCCCATTTCCCATCAGAGGCCAACAAGTGGATCTCATACATTTTTGTGTCTTCATAGTCCAGTGGTTGGGCAATGACAATGGCTCCTGTTTCTGGATCTACATCCAGCACTCCTCCTGTGTTTCCAGCTGTGATCTGATACCGTAGTTTAGCATTTGTTCCTGTCAATTACCAACAGTGTCAGAAAACACACATTTCTTGAAGTAGACTGATGGTAAGATGAAGTAGAAATCACACAATAACTGATTAGTGGTATTATTATTTTATCATTTTTGTGGTCTTTTAAAACATGCAGCTATGTCAGACTACTTAGCAGCATTTTCAATTCTGATGTGTTCAACTGCAGTTTGTCTCTACAAAATGTGTCTATGCAATGAAGTAATAATTCTGTTTTAATTTTATTTGGTGAGCAGAAATTAAGTGCCATATATCCATCATATCAGGTCCCTTGCCCAACACTATAGAGCAGACTGACAGGCAGCCTAAGTCCCAAACTAAAAGTTCCTTGAGTAGGTAAATCCTTCTGCAGTACATCTTCACCACATTTGCCTCAGCCTCCTACAGAGTGGGAGGAATCCAGTGAAGTCAGGATTTCCTTGCATTTCACAAACACACAGAGAACAGTCCTTGGGACTTGTGCAACAACAAAAAAAAAAACAGTTTCACCACACAGTGCAGATGAATTAGCAGTGCTCCATGGTCAAAAGATGCAAGCATGTACTGACCCCTTTCTCTTTTATGAGCACTGGTAATGTACTTTTACATGATTAGTGGCTGAATTTCTGGCTGATCTGTGGATAAAACAGCGTAGCTAAAGTTCATCATATGCATTTAAGAAGTCTAGATTCAAATAAAACAAACAAACAAAGCAAAACTATCACAGAGAAAGCAAATGAATCTCACTGAAATCAAGTCTGACTTATTCTAGTTAACCAGGACATTTTTATTGGCACCCACTTGTAAGAAAATGATCTGATCTATAAAAAATTTGTATCCATGGGCATAGAAATGATCTATCACCCCACATTAGTGCATGTCTCCTGAAATAAGAGACTGTTCCTCACAGCTCACAGTTATGAACTAATGTTCATGCCTAAGCAGTGCACACTTAAAGAAGTTTTAAAATCTGGGAACAGAAAGACATTTCCTTTTCTCACACCACCAAATATGCCTTGGAGTGCTAAGATTAATGAAACTGATTAATATTTTGGACAGAGCTGTGGGGGATTGCAGTGCTTTACCTTCATCCTCATCGTTAGCACTGACTGTAAGGATGGTGGAGCCCACATCCTGGTCCTCATCCACGCTCACCTCGTAGATGCCCTGGGCGAAGACGGGCTGGTTGTCGTTCACGTCGCTGACGGACACGCGCACATACGCCGTGTCTGCAGAGACAGGGAGCCACGGGTCACACCCCCAGCTGGGACACTTTGTCAGCTACAGCCCCTTCACATTCTGCCTGCACATTCAATGGAGACAAGTATGCAGACAATACAGAACCAAACCCTTAGGGCTGTGGACCGCCTATATACCGACATTACTCAAAGGCACTCGGGTATCAAATAAATGTCACATCCAATTTGCTTAAACACATACTACGTGAATAATTGAGCAACTGATGCCTAATATGGCAGTTGCACAGTGCTTAGTCATAACTTTTTGTTCTGAAGCCACAAAATTTTAAGTTTTTATTTAAGCAGGGTGGTCAATGGAGAAAAGGATTTTCTATCTTGCATATTCCTGCTTCATAATTACTTTTGACTGAATACCATGCATATGCAGTACTTTGAGAAACACTTGCACGGCCCAAAGATTTGCATCCTGTAGATAACAGGCACATCTTTGCCTGCTAGAAAACACTCTCTAAACTCTAAATATGAAGGTCTATAGGTTTTTTTTTCATTTCAGAACAAAAAACTTGGTTGATCATCATGTAAAGCTTATCTTCGAGCTCTGACACAACTGCTGCACGAATAAACAGAAAAAAAGCCACCACTAAACCAGAACAATAGACACTGTCCCAAAAAGACATGAAAAAAAAAAGGAAATTACCATTTAATCTTGTACTTCAGAGCTTCTGTTTTCAGACACAATCCAAGTAATATCACACTTCCCACAGCCATCTGTCTCTTACCAGAGTTTGGCTTCCCATGCTTTCCAGGTCGAGCTGATTCAGAGCCATCCATTGACTTGACTTCCAGAAGGTAGGAGCCCTTCTCCTCTCTGTCAAACACCGAGGTGGTGTAAATGGAGCCTGTCTGGGGGTCCAAGCGAAAACAGGTGTAGTCTCTGCCACTGTCATGTAACAGGGAGTAAGTTATCTACAGGATTAAAAAGCACAGGAAAGTTAATATATACTTTCCTTTTGATGAATAGTTCACAGCTAGAATAGTACTTAAAGAGAGGAAGAATTGTCCCATATCCAAGTACTTGATTGGGCCAAGGAAGCTGGGTAAAACTGCAGCCTCAGCAATCTGGTCTAAAACCAATTAACTTCCTTGACTGCTGATCTGTAAAGGAAAATAATTTGTCTAATCAGCTCCTGATTTCACTAGCACACGTTTGCACAGTGCTTGTGCTGCAGCACTCAAACTCAGCTAAAGATTCCAAGTGTTTCTACAACATCCACAGGTGAGCTGCATTTGAACCTGCTCAGGATCACAGACCATGTTCTACCCTCTATTATATGCATGGTTTTGTGACTTGACTTCAGTTTGTACTTTTGTTCTGAGGATGTATCTATTTTTGATCTGTTTAATCAGCAAGGAATACATCCGCTTTGGGTGTTAACTTGCCATATTTTGTAAGGACCCAGTTTGCAGTACTGCCAATGATTTCCAACTCCCAGAAGCTTTTAACACAGCTTTTCTTCCACTCGTTTATCCAATCTCATTTTAGGTCTATGTAGAACTTTCCACACAAAGAAATTCTAGAGGAAGCATTTCAACTAAGCTACAGGCTGTGTAAATATTTCCTCTATTTTCTGCCTCACACCTACTAGCTTTAGTCACATTTTTCACCTGGCAACACAGAGAAGCATGTAATTAACTACTTTATTTCATTCTACATTTCCCTATTAGTCATCCCTTTTCTAGGCTGAAGATTTCCAGACTATTTAGCCATTGCTCCTGCAGAAGTTACTCCACAGCTTTCATCAGAGGAGATGAAGGTGCCCACTTTCTTACCTCACCATGCTGACCAACGTCAAGGTCAGTGGCAGACAACTGAGTGACAAATGTCCCCACATCAGCTCCCTCCGTTACTGAGGCTTCATAAATGGATGAAGTGAAGAATGGGACATTGTCATTGACATCTAGAATGTCAAAAAGAGCACACAGAGAGAAAACTGTAAAACTTTAAAGGAAAACAGAGCAGAATTATACCGTGACATCACTGAGCAGCTCACACACCTGTGACATTAACATGGACTGTGGTGAATGCTGCCAGAGGAACTGCAGCCACGTTCTGTGCTCGCACCCGCAGCTGAAAGCTCTTTGTTGTTTCATAATCCAGGGGCTCAGCTACCAGGATTGAAGCAGAACCATCGTGTCTGTTTGGAGTCAGGTAGAAGCGCACTGGCATGTTGGCCTCTGGGACAAGCCCCTCTTCCAGGTTGTAAGTGACACGAGGATCTCCAAGGGGAGAAGTTGCTTTGATTGTCTGCACAGTTCAAAAGTGTGTGTAATCAACCCTTCTGCAAGTATAGCAACATTTCTAAATGCTTTTGTGTTTTCATTCTCCCAGATATTCAGCTACAAAGCACAAAACTCTTATACAAGCTCACTATTTGAGCAAATAAACTATGTTTAGTTACTCTGCAGCCTGAGAACTACAGACAGGCAAACAACCTTACCAAAACTGAGGCATCCCTTGTTGTATTCTCTGGAATAACAACTTCATAGCTGTCTCTTTCCCACTGTGGAGGCTGGTTTTCTGCACTGGTTACAGTTACAGCAAGTTCAACTTTACTGCTCCTGTTACCTCCATCTGTAGCAGTAATCTCTCGAATTATAGATGTCTTCTGAACAGTAAAAAAGGTTTAATTACAGAAGGTTTTGAGTAGGCCTCCAAAATAAATTAATACATAAAATTAAAAGTACACTTAAAAATAACCTTCACAGGAGAAAAAGATCTGAAGATGAACTCAAAATATGTACTAACTGTAAATTTGATGAAAATTCTATTTACCTTACTTAAGAGGGTTGGAAGATTTTGCTATATGTCTCAATAAACCTAAGCAAATGTCACACAAAATTTAAAACCAAACAGAACCAAAAAACCACTTTGTCGAGGACCTGAGTTCTTAAGCTTACCTATTAACAGTTCTTGTTACTAGGTCTGTAGGGTTTTTAGATTAATTTAAAAAAATACATGAAAAGGATACAGTTTCACCAAACTTTTGTGTGTCAGTTATTTAGAAGTTCAATGTCAGCATTAAAAGTACCTATTTAAAGACTGACATCAACAACAAGAGTTCAATTTCAAAACAAATTACTTTAAAACATGAAAATATAGAACTGCTCGTGTAGGTATTTAGAAATAGCTGAAACTAATCAATTTTAGATAACTACATGAATTATGCTTTCACCTTCCTGAGGAACAGCTATGCTTAATGCACCAGAACTGACATATATCAAATTGGGAATCTGTATCAGGACCAAAATTTCATACTTGTTCTTATTCAGGTTTGTGTCTTGACTCATTGCCTGTGAACACAATGAAGTGCTACACTTGGGTTCTTGCTCCCCTGCTTATGACCTCAGCCTTCCAGCCCTTGGAATCAGCATGCCAGAGCCAGGGAAATGGGAAGAGCAAGTCTCAGAGGCAGTGCTGTGGCTGCTGCTTCCCAGCTGAAAGCAGGGCTTGCTCATATGCAATTCACAGTCCATGAACTCAGCAGCTAAAAGCCTTAGACTCATGTTTAATTTAAATAGATGTATTGATCCTTTAACCTGAGGGGGTAAGCCAAACTCACGACCTCAGTCCCTCCTATAGTCAGCTTAAAAAAGAAAGCAAGCACCATACCTGAGATATGGGCCGGTTTACAAACACCCAGCCTGTGGTAGGATGGATCTGTAAATAATTTGGTTCATCACTTGCTATGGAGTATGTAATGGCAGCATTTGAGCTGTAGTCATCATCCCGGGCTGCAACACGCAGGAAGCTGGTCCCAACTCTTGTGTCCTCTCGGAGGAAATCTAAGGGAAGGAAAGGATATTTCCTTTGATAAAATGATCATTCATTTGCTAAACTACCATGGACATTTTAGTAAGCCATAAAGAAATAACTGCCATACATTATTACTCTAGTATAATTTTTTATTCCTTGTAACAATGGCCACATACTGAGTATTTCAAAGGACTGCTATCACTCCAGAGCTACAGATCATATCTGAACTTCATATTACCTCATTCATAACCTGGAATTCTTATTTCTTATAAGGTACTTCTTTTAACTGTATTTTAACCCAGAGAATAATTGCTCTTTATGAATGACATGGCTATTGTTTCAAGGAACTTTCCCATAAGGCAGGCCTATGAGCCAAGGCTGTACATGTTACATCACACATTACACAGAGTAACAGCTCTGCAATAAATAAGCAAAGTACATCTCTGGATGCATCAAAATTTGCCACATGTTTTACTGCCAGGATAGGCAAAAACCCAAAAATCTGAGACATGGGGTACGCTCACACTCAGGGCACTGAAACTCTATCCAATGACTCTCAATTACATTCATAGTGGGTGTTTTCAAATCTGGGGTCATTGTCATTTTGGTCCAGGATGACAATATTGATCTGACATATTCCAATGAGCGGCTCCGCTGCCTGATCTGTTGCTGTCACAGTGATGGGATATTCCCTCTGTTTTTCTCGATCAAATACCTGAAGAGTTGTCAGAACGCCTGAAAATAAATTAAATATCTAAGAGTTAAAATTCTGTGCAACTGGCAATATTCTGCATGCAGGTGTTTATTTTTCTGTCAATACATTGGGATACAATGCAGTAGGTTAAGCACACATATAACATCAGCTTAGGGTTCGAGGATCCAAACATGAGATTTAACAATTGCAACAGCTGACATTGTATTGCTCAGACAGACTCAAACTTTAGTTACACTTACATCCACACACAGAGGAATTGGAATTAGAATGAAAGTGTAATTAAATTTTAGAAAATGGAGGTAAGTACAAACTAAGGAAATGAGTTTCTCAAAAAATTATTTATTTTGAAGAGCTCTAAGTACAGGATAAAGGAACGTTTCATATCTTTTATCCTCCAGAAATTCAGCCTGAACTTAGTTTTGACCGTCTGAGATTTAGCTCCTTTGCTGTGCTGTCATTTGGATAAATCACTTATATGCCATTAGCAATGTTACAAGATAACGTACACTTAAATTAGGTTTGTTTGGGTTTTTAAATCCAGTTATGAAAGCACACAAGTTACTTCACAAAGCAAAACTTCCACATGTCAAGGAAAACATCAGTTTTAGTTCACTGCTGGACATGTATGAAACTTAGTTTCATGGAAGACTTGTTCATGCAGTTAATACAGTTTATATTTGGTCTGCTGTCAAAACACTAAATGAAAAAGCATGAAGTCGGATTTTATCTAAGCCTGTTCTCCAACAGTGTTACAAGGTGGTTTCTCTATGCCATTATCAGTACTGACATTTGCTTTACCTGTGTCAGGATGAATGCTAAATGCTGGTAGGACACCATCTCTGTGCATCAAGCCATATTTCACTATCCCATTGGTCCCTTCATCAGCATCAGTGGCTTCAACTTGCAGAACAACAGTCCCTGAAGGCTGGTTTTCCAGGACAGAAGCATGTTCCCGATAATACTGGCACTAAGAGAGGGGAGAAAAAGAAAGAATGAGCAATTTTAAAAAGGGAAAAATTAAGGACTTCCCTTGCCCTTTGATTTAGAGGTATACTATCAGGGGAAAAAAAGGATTCTTTAGCTACACTTGCATTGCCAAGCTCTGCTGTTAAAGTTTTATCTTTTCCATAATTAATTTAAATTTCTCTTGCTATTTTGTGGACAACACAAAACATGAGCAAAACACTGAGCATCTCCAACTAAAGCAAATATTTGGAGAAAAAGTTAAAGTTGCTTCCAAATGCAAATATTCTTCTATATTAGCAAAGGTCTAATAAAAAAGAGGGCATACACTTGCCCAAACCTCAGAATTGTTTTGATCAAAAAGGGATTTCTACACAAAGTCATTTTGTCAAGGAGAGGTTACTGAGAATTTCTAAGACTGACATGAATAGTTGCTGACTTTTCAAAATATGCAACATTGCTCAACATCTGAGCCATCAGTACCACCCACACCTAAAATTTTTGGACAACAGATCTTTAACATGAATTAACATTCTGAAACCAAATTCAAGCTTCTTGTATTACAGTACTTCACTATTTAAGCTAAAACACTCATTCTTCTCTGCTTCATTAGCTCCAGACACACAATCATCAAAGGAAGCCTATGTAATTTAGAGAGGTATTCTGGAGTACTGTGGGACAAGCCCACTGCACAGACAGCTATCCCTGTGGATTCCTGCTCACATGTGCCACATGGGATCTCCAGAAGTGTTTCACTTGGCCTCATCCTCTGAAATGCCAGAGATGAGGTGTGGTTCAGGGAACAGACAGGAGCTCACAGGAGCTGTTCTGCCACAGGAGCAGAAAAAACCGTGAAAGCCTTAGGGAGGGATGGAGAAGGAGGAGAAGACAGGGCCCAGAGGGAAGCAGAGCACCTCTTGACCAGCTCATCTGCTGCACACCTGCAGTGCCAACAGTGCTAAAACATTTTTACACAGTCCAGTACAAATGACAGGGGCTTATATATTTACCTTCTGAAAGACAGGTTTGTTATTGTTGACATCATCAATTTTCACTACAACCTGGGCAGTACTTGTGAGAGGATGGGGCCCTCCAGAGGCATTATCATCAGTAGCTGTGACATTCAGAACATATTCTGTCCCCTGCAGCTCAGGAAATGGGCTTGCACGAAGTCTAACTAGCCCTGTAAAAACAACAAGTTGTGGGGTTTTGCTGTATTAACCCATTCCCACTATTCTTCTCACTAGTAATCATGACAACAAAGCAGTCTGGCTTACCTATTCACCAATAAACCATAAGGCTATGCTGTTTAATTTAACTGCAGTGTTTAATTGCAGTCCCACATCAAAACAAAAGTGAGATATCACAATAGGTTTGTCTATGGAGCAAACTGAGCCAACAGCCACAACTCAGCCAATGTGCACATAAATCTGCAGCTGCCATGGACAGCTCAGCTGAACTTACTTCAGGTTTACCTTCCTGCAGCTCAGTCACAGCAGCACTGAGCTACAGAGGCACAGGCTGAGAAACCTCTGTTCTGCCACTCTCAGAATTGCCCACAGGACACACCGTGCTGGGTGGGACACAGAGGCACTGGCAGAAAGGTGCTACAAACACAGAAGGGACCACAGCTGCCTGAAATACTGCACAAAGGGGCTGGCATTCATTTGCTCCACCATCCATCACATCTGTTATTCATCAGGAATAATCACAATTTTCATCACAACAGAGTATTTTCACAGTATCAGTGTCACTAAATTTACTTGAAAATGTATTATTTTAGCTGCAGTTCTCACCTTTGACACTTCTCCACTGTACCTCCACATTTCTACTACAAGAGGGTACAGACTATTCCCCTGACATGACTCCTGGAAAGAAACTGCTGTAAGCCACTGTAGAAACCTCTACTGGTTTATTCAGCAACAAAAGCCCAAAAGTGTTTTGGAAAAAATGCTAATGTTCCTAAAATTAAGTTTCAAATACTATAGAATTAATTGGCAAAAAAGCATAAATATACCTATACATGATTTTCTATATTAAAACTATAGAGCTAATCCCAGGAGATACTATCAATCAAATGTTGAGATGCTTTGACCAAAAAAAAAAAATCAGTTTCTCACAAAAAAGATCTTCAGAAGTGTCATGTATATTAATGCTGTAGCTTTTAGACACTTTCAAAACCTTTGTTCCTCTTCAGATGCCAAAGCATCTGTAGAAACTTAACTCTTGGAACCTGGAACTCTATTTTTAAGTCAGAAAGGAAGTAAAGAAGTTTATAGTAAACTCAGGGTCATGATGCAATGCTTGCAAGTTACCTGCAGACCATATTTTTGGGAACGTTTCAGAATCTAACATTAATATTCCAAAACCATGATTGCATTGAAATTAAAATTTCATGTTAAGTGAAATTTTGAAATCTATGAAATAAAGTGAAGGAATAACTAAGGGTAGCTTGCTCCTTCCTATGTATTCAATGCTTCTGCTTTGGAAAATCTAAGTTCAGATTTTGATTGCAGTTCAAAATACAAAGTAGTTTAACTGAAGTTAAATAAGTTACTTCAATCCTTCAATGGGATTTCAATTTGTTTGCCTGTTTCAATCTCAAAACATCCTCTTCTGTTTTTTCAAACAATCAACAGCAAATAAATCCTATTAATTTAAAAGGATATGCCAACCTACTCAGATGTTGGTGTCTGTGCACTTATTTATCTTTTTTTCTCATGCATGCAGTATTCTTGGCTAAACAACACTGGTCATGTGAATGATTTTAGCCTTAAATGAAAAATATACTTCAATAATTCAGATTTTGTATGCTTTTACCTTCACTGAAATAAAACAGTGGTAGTCCCATTCCACCTACAAACACATGATTCTGTGTCAGCATAGCAGAGATAAGTCCAGCCAAGAAATGTTTTCTCTCACCAGCATGATCAGGACATTGACATCAGGGAAAAGCCTCATTTAAAATCCCAGATGTCCAGTTTCTTATATTAAATTCTATTCAGATACTTGTCTGACATTTTGGAATGTCACCCTGTTATCAATAATAACATTCTCTATTAAGTTACTATCTTTTAAGCTACCTGTTATTTATAATAATGCCCTCTATTAAGTTACTGATTGAAAGCAAACGCTGAACAGGTAAGAGAGGTCAATTATACACAGATTTTAGGAAATCATACAATTTTTTAATCATTATAAGAAAGTACATGCATTCTTTCCCTGCACTTTTTAAAACTAAGCTTCAAGGATAGTGCATGCTATTCAGTTTGCTAATAAGACCAAATTCAAGGTGCATCCCAAGAGAAACAACATTATGACCACAGCAGCAAAGAGTTAATATACAATTACCTTTCTTAGGGTCGATAACAAAGTTCCCTTTCTGATTCCCAGACAGAATATCATAGGTCACACCATCTCCATCAGGATCAACAGCATTAACTGTGGCAATCAGCGTGTTTGGGCCTGCATCTTCAGAAACAAAGCTCCTGTAGCTGTTAAAAACCCCAGACAACACACATTCATTAATTTAACTAGGATTTGTAATTTTCCAATACAATTGTACTGATACGATACTTTTTTGTTAAGCAGTGAAATGACATCATTGATGATCTATCCAGCCATCCACATCCTTCTGTTGTTACCCCCACATTTCCCTCCAAACTTTCAGCAGTACCACAGCCTTGAAGATGAGCTGTGCAGTAAGACTTGTGCTAAATGCAGAATTCACTTGGTTTTTTTAATTTAAAAAAATGAGCTTCCTGATTCACAGACTCCGAACAAACATTTGGTAAGTTAAAGCAGTTCCCATCACAGCACTTTCTGACACAAGCCCTCAAAAGACTTTCTGTGCAGCCCTTGGCCCAGAAGGACTAAGATGAGAGTGAGATGTGGAGGATATGTGCATAATGTTAGTTTTACAAAAATCTCTGCTCAAGTCCAGACACATCACTGACATTGTAAGCTCTTAAGAGGCATTATCAGCCTAAGCTTAATACTCTCTGGAGAAGAAAAGCCCCCTGCTTTAGCAAAGTCCCAAATATTTATTATTTTATCTGACTGCACTGAGCATGTGTCAGACTAAGCAGCCCCCAGGCCTGTCCACAGGAGATATCCCAAAGCTCAGCTGTAAGGATGAACTGCAGCTGGCTGTATCCAGCACAACCCAGATGCACCACTGGGTTACAGTGCCTATGGACACACTGGCCAGATGCTGAGAATAGCAAACAATTGAAAGGGAAAGCAAATGCACAGAAAACCATTTCCTTCACTTTTCTTGTGCTTTCTATGAAACTTCCATAGAAAAAGCTTTTCTTCCCCCAGTTTTATATGCAATGAAGTAAGAGAAGTAAATCATACTGGTTTCGCTCAGTCACAAACCTCAAGACACTGTGTTAACTCTGCATCTCAAAAGCAAATGAACAGTAATTCTGATAATTTTTTACATGAAATACAGGGAGAGCGGAGTTTAGAAGAGATCTCTTAAAAAAGAGAAAGTAAAAACTGACAACATGAAAGAGATTGGTAGCCTTTAGCATCTCATAACTGAGATAAAGAATAACTGTGATGAAAGACAGCTCATGGCAAGGAATCTTGAGTTTGTACTGGACTGTAAATCTGTTTCAACAAACAGCTAGAAGGACAACATCATCACCAAGATTTGTATTAGACTGCCACAGAGCACAACATTAAATTGCAAATAGTCTCTCAACGGGCCCCAATTTACATGTGTTCACAATGATTCTATTTCATGGAAAATTTCAACTAAGTTCTGTCTGAAATTTACCTCTGGGTTCAAGATTTTTTTCGTAACAGGAAAGATAAAGCAAAATCAAAGCCTAGTTCACAAAAAACTTGAGATAATTTATATTCCAGGAGATGAATTCAATTCCAATGCCTATCTACACATACAGACAACAGCAGTTTCCCTGCTATTGCACAAACAACAGAAAAGCTTTTTGTGAAGGTTTGGTAACTTAAAATAATATTATTTTAATCATTTTCTTCAGTAACCTTTAGGTACAAGACCTGGCAGGGATTTTTTTTAAACTATGTATTTTGTTTCCAATTTGTTAGAGATGTTTACAGCATCTTAAATAGTATCACTTACTTCTGATTAAAATATTAGGAACAGATGCAGATAAGTATTCAATATCACTGAACAGTAAAAGAAATTAAATTAAAAACATGCATCAGTGGAAGAATGAGAAACACAACCTGGATTAGTATTTGAAAATATAGAGAAATACAACATTAAATTACAAAATACCAAAATTTCCAAGCCACATCTCTTCCAAGGCAATGTTTAGAAAAGAAAGAATGGCACAAGATTTTGAAGCCAGAGGTTATCTGCACAGAAAACAAGGATTGTCAGAAAGCTTTGATGTTTTGTTCAGCTAAACCCCAAACTTAACATCACTGAAATCTTTGCCTCAGTTTTGTTCTTGTCAACTTCTACTTTTGAGAGTAGAAGGCTGGTACAGAAGCTGACTGGAAATTCCATTACTAAGCCTCTAACATCAGGGCAAGTTTACAGTACTTCTGGCATTGCTTCAGATGCTGCTGGGTCCCAGCTATGGAAGAAAGGTGCTTACAAGTATTTAGAAGAAAAAAATAGATACATACAATTTGTAGGGGATGGAAAGTGAAATTAAGTGAACTCCACTTAATGGCATTTATCTAGTGGGTTTTGTAATTCAGTTGCCATTATGGATTGTGTCATCTAAGCATGTTTCTTTGACAGCTATGAACCAGGGCTGCAGACTGCTGACTCTAAGTTTAAACTGCCTAATTAAAAGGCAAAATTCCCCCATGTCTCTAGATGAATGAGGGCTGATGGCAACAACTCTATTGCCTGGTTTTTTCTGCCTGATTTCCTTTGGTGGTGGAGTGGTGCGCCTGAACTGTGTAATCTGAAATTTTTGCACCATATCTTTCAGTACATACTGGAAAAAATAAAAATGCATAAAAGAGATATAATAAATAATAATAAATAAAAATGTAATAAAATATATTGTCTATATACTACCCTTTTTTTAACTGAGAGTTTCAGAGTCAAAATATCACCCCACATCTGTCAGGCAAGCTCTCAGCTTTGATTGAACCAAAACCAATTGCCATTCTGTGATAAGCCATTCAACCAAAATACAAAAAGCAACAGTAAAAGACAATGGAGCCTGAAGAATATGTATTTACATTGTCTGAGAAAACTCAGGTGCTTCATCATTCACATTGGAGACATGGATCCTAACAGTTGCTGTGCCAGTCCTGGGCTCTTCCCCTTGATCTACAGCCATAATGATGAACTCATAGAGGTGCTCAGGGCGCTCGTAGTCCAACCGTGTGGCTGGAAAAATAGTGCCATGAGAAGTAATACTGAAGTCTTGGCTCAGAGTGTAATACAGCAACTGGGCATTCTCCTTTGAGTCACAGTCAGTGGCTGTCACTGTTAGAAGAGAAAGACATTGTATAGATCAAAGTTGGTGAATTGGAATGGTAAGTGCATTTATTACTACTGTAGTAGGACTTGCCTTGGCATGTTGTGCTTGAAATCAGTCAGAAAACTCTGCTGTGCCTTGTGCTTTTTAGTAAACTAACCCTTAGTCAAAAATAAGTAAGATAAAAAACCAAAAGTTAAGTCCCTGGGAGAATTTGATGCTAGTTAGTCTTGTTAAAGATGCTTGTTAAAGAGTCCTGTACCATCAAGAATATATTCCCAAATAGAGAAGTATATTCTCATGTCCACCTGACCTACACTGCTGACTCAAAATCACTCAGATCAATGTGCAATTAAATATGGGACATTTACGTATATTATTCAACTGATGTGCATTATGTGTTTGTCAGATCCTATTCATAACCTACAAAAATATATGCTAAAAGCACAGTTACCAGACCAGTAACTAACAAACTACCATTAGTACAGGATAAATCACTAAGCAGAACAATAGGAGGTTACAAAAGCCTATTTACTAGGGAAAAGCAATTTTCCAGCAGCTGAATTTCCTTTTCCTCCCTCCAGATTTAGAGAAAGTTTGTGTAAGGGTTAAAGATTAATACAAGGCCCTTATGCAAATGCTTAATAGACTCAATTTTTTTTCTTGCTTTACAGAGCACCACCACTTGAAGCTCGAGTTCTTGGTCTCCCTGGGAAGAAGCAAAGTCTTCTTGTCAAGCATCCAAACAAAACCTCACATAGAACAGTTAAAGTGTACAAGAGTCTGTTAATGCAAGAGAGCAGAATTCCTACAGCAAGCCCACACAGGACTCCCAGAGACAGGCAAAGAAGGTGAGCTGAGGTGTCCATAACTTCTGATCCAGGATCACTCTCCTCCTTCAAGAAATGTAGCAAGACTGTTACTATGAGCCTGCTGCTGTAATACCAACCACAACAAAGGTCTGTTACTTCAAAATTCCACAAAGAAAATCTCTTTCCTTTGCCTTCCTGTCCCTTAAAATTGTTTGGGCTGTGGCACCAGTAAATAACTCTGACATTAATCTACAAGGTGTCATTTGCTTTCAGAGAGCTGCAACTACCCATGCTGGGACAGGTAATTTTGTTTTCTGAACTGAATTCTAAATAGTACAAGGGAGAAAAATACAGTGAACATAATAAATGGCTTCAGGAGCACTAACCTTGGAGAAGTGCAGTTGTCATAGGAACTGTTTCAGGAACACCAACTTTGCTGTAAATCGACTGATGAAATGCGGGGGCACAATCATTCACATCTGTGATTACAACCAAAACCTTAATGGAGAAGAGGGGAATGTTAAACAGCAAAGTGAATCAAGGGAATGACCTCACTGCTCTGGAAATACCACATGGAAGAATTTCCCAAAAACATCATTGAAGTCTTCAGCAGCTATAGGGTAAGACATTTTTCTTAGATTGCTCTTTGTCTGCTGAGTGCCACTGAAATATTACATTCCAAGACACTAGAAATTGCCAAGTCTCTGACCCTGCAGCAATGTTTTCCACTCACCTTTCATCTCCATTGATTATTCCTTATTACTAGTTTAAAGGAAAATGGACCATCTGCTTGCCAAGCACCCTTTTCCCATTATCTTATCTTGCAACACTTCTGTGATTTGTAACACTAAAAACTCTACTGCCAAGCATATTACATTTTAGCATTATAAATCTCTAAGACCTAGTTCTGAATTTAATTACAGCAGTACAAATCAGATGTAAGTGGAACTGATCTCCAGGGAAGTGATCACAGCCCCAGTCCTGACAGGGCTCAAGGAGTACTGAGGCACAGGGTGGGATTGTTGGGGTGTCTGTGCAGGGCCAGGAGTAGGACTCAATCTTTGTGGGTGCCTTCCAACTCTGGATATTCTATGGTTCTGGTAAACTAAGTAAGAGATACAATTTTGCCTCTAACATCTTTACAAATGCTTTCTTATTCCTGTGGCCAATATGAGCCCACAGTTAACACTCCCAACAGCAAGGAGTGTGTAAAGGAGTCTTTCTGGTGCTCATGCTGCTGCACCTCCTGCAGTTAGTGAAGGCATTCTGCATTACAGCACCAGGCAGAGCTGCATTCCATGAGCCTTGCAGAGCAGATATGCATGAACTAGAGCTGCTCTCTCAACTATTGAGGTTGCACCAGTGTAAAGCAGGTACAAGTTAAACTACCTCTAGGCTAAACATACTTGTAAAATCATCTCACAATCCTCTTTTGAGTCATATTTTACTATTCTTCATCTTGTATTACTCAAAACATTGGCATACTGCTTCCTATCTCTCTGTGTCCTCACACTTGATCATAATAATTCTGTCTCCAACTCCCTATCTATCAGGAAATATCCTAAAGCATGAACAAACTCATATAGTATGCTTTTCCTAGTTCAGTGAATCTCTGAATTCAAATAACTGTAATAACTACATTAAGAAATATTTTTGCTGTCAAACAGCTTTCTAAAATAACACAAACCATCACCTTTTAATATCAGTGAATTTTTATTACTTTCTTGTTTTACGAGTTCACTTTGTGTTCCTGATACAAAACAAGTAATTCTTTGTCCTGCCTTTGTTTTAGAATGGAATAATCTGAAATGTACCTCACACTTGATGAAAGTAGAGTAAGACAAAACCTCATGCCTGGCTTGGCCACATCCATTTCCATGTGTTATCAGATAAGGCTTGGGATCTATGATGGGACAGCATATTGACCCCTCAGAAACAGCTTTTAGAGCATCTGCAAGAGTGAAATCCAAGAGTCCCTAATCCAACATCTCCCCATAGACAGAAAGACTTTTGAAATGGACAGCAGAATGGCCAGCATGGGAAAATGGGAACTCCTGGTGAATCTGTCCAGACTCAAAAAGATGAAGGAAAATGGAAATGCACCCAGGCTGCTGGAGAGGAACACCTACCTCAGCAGCAGTGCTGAACTGCCCCTCATTCTCCTCAGCCCTGACCAAAAGGAGGTACTGGTGGGGGTCACCTTCATAATCCACACTTCGAGTTAGACTGAGCTCTCCTGTTGCCTGATCAATGCTGAACAGACTCCCAGGATTAGTGAGCAGACTGTAGCTCAGGGATTTCTTCTGATATGACACAGCAGTGACTGTAAGAAAGCTGCATTAAAAGAAATAAAAAGAGAGGACTCAAGGACGTAACACGACATTGTGAAAAATACGACAAAAGCGATGCATATCAGAAATGATGGTGCAACCCTGCAGGTCTGCTCAGAGGTATCCTCAATGAACTCAGTGACAGCTGTATCTAAACACCAAATTTGAGCATTTTGTTACACAGTGCTTCTATCACCTTGGGGTTAAACAGATAAAGATTCTTGGAAGCAGAACACAGTAAGGATTAAAAATGCAGGAACAGAGGATTTAAATTTTGCTGCAACTGAATTTGCCTACTTCAACTTCCTTCTGTGGTTGTGATGGTTTTCAGGCAGGAAACTAAAAGATAAAGCAAGATGAAAAAGATTTGTTTTAATAACAGCACAATAAGTTTGCTGCAGTCATACCATCCTAAAGTTCCAACAGATAACAGCAAAAAGATAAAAGCCAGGCCCTAATAGCAGTGAGTGTTACAGCTTATACTGGACATATATTGTTAGCTCATCTGACATTATCATTTTTCCACTGAAGTGCAATATGTTTAAAGCCTTCAAGAGGAAACACCCACAATAAGAAGCAAAAGGAGAAATTTAAATATTTTTAAAGGATTTAAACCAGAAAACTAATTCTTCAAGGTCGTTTGCTTTAATATGCAAGTTGCTTAGGAAAAAAATTCCATCTCCCAGGAGAACACACCAACCTGATCCTGTGGCAATTACAGTCAAAAAAACACAAACTCCTTTTGTGCAAACTCCTTTTTTTCCCCTTGCATTGCCATGCTGCTGTGTCTCATGTCCATCTGGTGCACTACTGAACCAATGGACAACACTGCTGTAGATCATTATCTCACTTCAGTTTCTCCTCTATTTTCCTGTGCTGAGGTCTCACAGGCAGTTTCAGCCGGTGCATGACTGCATTCCTTCCAACAGGAATTCTTTTGCTCTCCTTCCAGCTCCTTGCCCTGTCTGCATGTTCAAGCCACCCCTGCTCTCCTGCCAGCACTGAAAATCTCAAGGCCATGCTGGAAGCACATTTAACAGTCCAACTGAAAACTTTTTTGCCTTTTTTGTCTTTGTACCTCCTCAGCTCAGGCTGCCCGTGCAGCTGTAGCTCAGTGGTGTGACAGGCAGACCAAAGGAAGGGAAAGATTTGGTAATGATCCACTGCTCAGCAGCAGCCTGAAATCAGGCTCTAACTAATCCTAAACCAGATATTCAGTTCATGACAACAACTCTGTTCTGCTTTGGCAAACCAAAACCACTACACCTGCATACTTGGGTAATTGGCTCAGTTCAAGTATGAGAATTTTAGGATTCTAAATGGATTTTCATGGCTATTTCTGGCCAACACATTACAGAAACTACTTTCACACTTTCATTATGTATATTCAAACATTTTCAGATATAATAACCACACAAAATACTTCATTCCTTTTGGATATGACCAAATAATTTGATCAACTGACTAGTCTACTATTATCTAAGGTGTGCAAACCTACTTCTGATAGTGATTAAAAAGTTATGAATAATTTTATTTTTAATTCTAAACATTATTGAACCCAAGACAGTTGGACACCATAGTATTTTGAAATTATTCAATTTCTTTTATGCCTGTGCAATTTAATTTTATTGCAGTTTTAAAGAAAAACCTTGTTATCTACTAATATTGTTTTTAAATCTTAACAGTCCTTAGTTATGTAGACACTGTAAAACTGAATGTTCCAGACTAAACATTAGCACCACAGATAATATAATATGAGTAATAGTTGAACTGCCACAGAAGGAACACATTGACTGGACAAAAGTATTCTTGATTCAAGTAGAAGAGAAAATATTTTTTGTAAGAGAAAAACGGTTTGGAAAAGAAGGGACTGAGTATTCAGATAGACTTATAAGGAACACATTGACTGGACAAAAGTATTCTTGATTCAAGTAGAAGAGAAAATATTTTTTGTAAGAGAAAAACGGTTTGGAAAAGAAGGGACTGAGTATTCAGATAGACTTATGTTACTTACATTTTCTGTGATATTTCAACTATCATGGTTATACAAAGAATGGAGAAATAAAATGACAAGTTCTGTGGCATCTTCATTTTAGCTCAGTTTGTCATTGTGATGAAGACAGGAAAAAGAATCTCGATTTTTCCAATTTTCACCTGGTGGAGAAGGCACTTCTCCGAATTTGACACATAAAATGAATGTGTTCTTTCACACAGGATACCTTTCTTCATAATGTAACAGTACTAATTTGTATTCTGCATTTTGTTTGACAGTTAAGAAACAATCAACATCTAATCCTTTTCATATCATTTCAAAAAGTAAGAAAACACAACTATTCAACAGCACTTCTCCCTGTAAAAGGGCTACTCAAACAATGTATCACCAAACTGTGTCTGAATCACTTCTCTTAAGAGACCTAAATTGCATCTCACAGTATTTATTTATGATTCACAAACAATGCCAAGGCTCTGGGAGATCAAACAGAAGTCAAAAGCAGGACCACAACCTCACTGCACTGTTGTGAGCTGTTACTTACGGCTCTCCTTGCGGGGTGCTCTCAGGAACATACACAAAGTATGAGATGTTGGTGAACTGTGGTGGTCGAAATCCAGCAATTACAGAAACAGAGGCTGGGGACCCTCTGCTTCCAAGTTTATCTGCTGCTAGTACAGTCAGCAAATACTCCTTGTCCCTCACCAATGGCAAACCTGTTGTTTTAATCCAGCCCGTGTCCTTCTCCACTTCAAATCTGTCTTGGCCACCTGAAAGGAACACATCCACAAATTGTCATCAGTAAGAACATTTTTATTTGATCAAAATTAGGAGGAGACTACAGTGTCAATTCCCAAGTTGGCTTTGGCTTACGATCAGTATGCACACTAAGGTTCAAAAAAAACTTAGAAATCAGTCATTACATTCATCATTCATGACTGCATTTCAAAATTCCATTTCACTCTCTGGACAATTATCATTCTTCTTTATCATTGAATTATAAAATAGTTTGGATTGGAAGGGACCTTAAAGTCCAGCTCATTCCACCCCCTGCCACGGGCAGGGACACCTCCAATAAGATCAGCTTGCTCCAAGCCCTGTCCAGTGTGGCCTTGGACACTTCCAGGGATCCAGGGGCAGCCACAGCTTCTGTGGCCAACTTGTTAAAGGATCTCCCCACCCTCCCAGGGAGGAATTTCTTCCCAATATCCCACCTAAACCTACTCTCTGTCAGTTTACAGCCATTCCCCCTTGTCCTGTCACTCCAGGTCCTTCTGAATAGTCTCCTTCTTTCATCCTCCAAAATTTTGCTGTTGTTTGACCCCAAGTATCCCTTACCAGAAAATACTCCACTGGAGAGGTATTGTTGCTCCTCATCTGCTCAGACACTTTTGAACTATTACTAAAGTTTTTTAGCTTTACAGAAAATATTATCACTGAGTTTGTACAAGCTTTGCACAACCCAGACCTTTGAAAGTTTTTTACAAATGAACCAGAAGCATGACTCCCAGAAGGGATAGGAACATAACTCTCTTTTCCACCCAACTAACTACTCCTCCACAGACTGTCTCATAAATACAGTCCCCATTGCCACTCCTTCCCAAAGCCTTGGGATTACTGACTGCTCCAGTCCCCATCATCTCCAGGGATATATTTTGGCAAGAACTGAACTTTGCAAAGAAATCCATCCATACATCAATAAAAGCTGATTTTTCTCACACATGGTGCTGAAGATTTATCAGCCTTTTGCAGGAGGAAGGAAAAACAAAGCTGAGGCTAAAAAAGTCACAATAGTGAAGCATAATACTCGGGGAATGGGAGAGTTAAAATTTACCTTCCAAGAGAAAATATTCTACAGTTCCATGGATCCCTTCATCTGCATCCACAGCAAACAGCTTGTACACTTCAGTCCCTCCTGCAGCCTCAGGAGAAACCACAGCCAGGAAGGGGAAGGGCTCCATGGCCCACTCAGGAACGTTGTCATTCACATCTGTCACAGTAAGTGACACGTGCACCAGGTACCAATCCTTCCCTAAAGGACACAGCAAAAGGAAGAAATCATTAGAGAGCTACTTCATGGCACTGAGACTAACAGAAACCTATCAGGACTGAGTGTGCACTTCCTGCAATACTGCTGGCACATAATCCAGAAAAACCTGGAGTCTGAAGCTCTTCTGGAATGAACAGCATCCAGGCACAATGTGGGGAAGAAATAACCAGCACAAGCACTGCTGAGCTGTAAGACTGGGGACATCCTAATCACATTCTTCTGAGATCTCTTCTTAGGAAACATCACCCATTCTTATATTTTCAAGTTTTAAATACCTTTTTTCTAAAAAATGCTTTGTTTTTCTGAAGAAAGAAAAAAATTAAATGTTTTGTTTATGCAAAGTTACAGCAACTCTGAATTTTGAAAGTTAAATACTTGTTGCCAAAAAATTCTAATCTGCCGTAAGCAATTATTTGCCCTTATATAAAGTTCACTGAAATCCTAATATAGTTTTCACTCCTATTTAAACTGAAATATTATTAAATACATACAATCAAAATCCAGAAGAACAAACTACCACAAAATAGAATTTTAAAATTTTCCAAAAATCAATAGCATAAGATTCTTAAAAATTGAGGAAAAAATTATTTCCTCTTTATTTATTATATTTTTACCATTATTAAATTAATGCATGAAATAGCAGACCACCTAACAAGTTTCAGCCAGGTATTGCTGAAAAGGTAGCAGAAAGGACACTTTTTTTTTTAACTGGTAATTATCAGTAATATCAGGGAGCACAGTATGGATAAAACTTGGGTCTGTGGGCCAGTCTGGCTTCCAGCAGACTGGCACTGGCCTTGTACATAGTTCTGGACAGAAGGCAAGCTGATGTGCCTGCAGGCCACATTTAATGCCTCTGGCTCCAGAAGGGTGAGCCCCATGTGGCTCCAAAGGCAGCACAGCTGCACTGGCACTGCACTGTGCTCCAGCCTGGAATGTGGCCCAGGCCAAAACAGCCATCTACACTTACAGCATGACTTAGCCACAAGCTTAATAATGGATGTGAATCAGAATTTTTAAAGTTGATGGTGTTAATACTTGATTTCAGTGTTGATTTATTATTTAAACATACATGGAAACATACGGACAAGCATTTATTTTCAAAATAGCTCTACAGCAATTGAAACAACATGCAAAAAGGAACATCTAAAACTACCAGTTTTAATTTAAATCTAATTAATAATACAAAGACCTTAGTATTTAAGTATATATTGAAGTAGAAGATGCTGCCAAAATACCTAATCTAGTAGACAGTGTTATGTTGCTAAGGAAGCCTGTTCTCTCAGGAAGTTCACTTAGGCTGAACTGCTGTTCCCATTCTCCCTCTCTACTGCAGCATGACATCCCTCTACAAAAAACATCCCTACTCCACCTAAAATCTGTTCCTTTGTGTGAGGTGTGCATTTACAGACCTTCTCCCTTCACTCCCACAGAAGCACCACCACCTGCAGCTTCAGCTTTCCAAACTCAGAAGTTCCTGTCTGCTGGCAGGTGGCAAGTTTAGCACAGCACATCAGAACCTGCCATCTGTGAACAACCAGCTCGTGGGCTGTTGTAAAGAAAACTCCTTGGTGCTGTGACTGGCAAAGTCAAATAGAAGTTTCTTAGTTTAGATTCCTGAGACTTAATCCATCATGACCTTTGAGTACATTCTATTTTTACCCAGAAAATTCTCTTAACAGAAAAAATCAGCAGTCACCCAGGATAATCACTGAGGCTCTCCTGAGCTCACCTTGTAAAACTGTATTAATTCATCTCTAATTTAAATCTGTAAATGAGTACATGGCATTTTTTTTTGTTTCTCTAAAGAGCAACAAAAATTGTATTGACAGTAACTTATTAAATCCAAATTAATTTATTTGTAGTTACACCTATTCCGAGAATCTAATGTTCCAGGGAATATAATATCAGTTTTACAGTAGCACATATGAAAAAACAGTGCCTACAGCAAAACCCAATATCTAATTTATCACACAGTAAATTACACAAGCCATCAGTTTCCTGAAAAAGAGCCTGTATTGGGTTTGCCCATTAAACATGCTTTGCACCACTTTAGAACATGGATACGTGCCACATGTGTCCTGACATTTTCATGGCAAAATTCCCAGTTACCATGTGCATCCAAGTCTTACAAACCCTTCCTGACTGTGAGACCCCCTGTGTGTTATGTATTACTGCACCTCTGCAGACAGAAGTGTTGGGAGGCCCAGTGTAAGGATGCTCAATTCAGCTTCTGCAGACAGATGTTCCTCAAAACAGTGTCTGTGAAGCCAAAGTTTCCAAAGGCAAACTCAAACTGCCTCACCACAAAAGATGGCTGGCACTGAGGTGAGAGCACAGTTGCCTGCTCTGATGTTTTGTAGTCACCCAGGTGTCATTCCCCTCAGCTGCTTTGCTTTCTCCTGTGTGTAGCACCAAAAAAAAAGTCACAAAAAGCTGAAAAACCTTTAAAAACCCCAAATATGTCAAAAGCAGCAACATGTATAATACTTCTCACTAGTATACTAAATAGTACCAGATGTGTTTTAAATACATGTGTTCTCACGTCAGAATATGTGTCCCAAAAGCCCCAGGTCAGCCAGTCCAAGACATCCTGAAGAAAATACAGAGGAGGGAACATGCTGGACATTGATCCAAGGTTAAAATACACCACAGCAGCACACACTAGGGTGAGCTCTAAATGAGAAGTGCCAAACACAACTAGTGACTGCTTGAACACTCCTAAGATGTTAACTAAAAGGTGTCCAAATAGAGTAGTTGCAAAAGGGAGACGTTAATGTCAAAGTTGCCTGTCCCTTCTCAAAGGAACAGCTCTGGTGGAAGCTGCCCCAAGTGTGTAAATACCCACTATTAGCCTAGTTTGCCTGGGCATGCTGTGGCCTTAAAGTAGCAGCACTAAATTAGAATCTGGGTTAAGAACCTTTGAAAATCTGCCCCTATAATAGCAAGACCTATTGAAGGATTTGAATTCTACCTTGGTAGCCCTGCTAGGAGTAGAAAGGTTACTGATGTTTGTCTCTCTGGTGTCTGGAAATCACTACTCAACCCCTGAACTCACTCTGGTTCAAGTCCTGCTAGAGTTCCTAACATGCATGTATTATGTATTCCTCTGTCAGAAAGTAAGACCCAATTTAAGAATAATTCATTTTTATTGAAGTAGGAATAAATCTGGTTACAAATGCCAATTCACTGAAAATTAATAGCTGTTACTTGGAACATACTTGTAACTGAGAAACAATTACAAGTAAGAAAACTGTGCAAAAGTGCATAAGGACCAATAATCCTCACATGCTCTAGCAAACTTTATTGCTCAAAAACTCAAAGGACTTGGCACATTCCTCCAGGCACTTGTATTTTAGCATTTAAGAGACCTTGGTGTCACTCTGACATTTTGGCAAGACCAAAGCTTTCAGCAATATGTTGATTACTTCTGAAACATGTGAATAACCTTAAGAATTTTGTTAGGACAGTCAAGACAGTCAGTAGGAATTGCAGTGCAGGTAATGGAAGAGATAGCATTTAAATGCCTCTCTTGACCAGCATCCATTTCCACTGCATATGACTCTACAGATCTTATTGGTATATTATCTTCCTCCATCAACCCCAGACAATCTGATTCATAAGAAAAAATGCTGAATAAATCATCATGATTTCTCAGATAAAGGCAGTCTGGAGGAAAATTACTGCAAGTAAGTTTTCCCTTGACTGAATACCATATATCAAAGGAATAACTAAAGCAGAAACACCAGCCAGGACTGGAGTTCTCTGCAGAGACCTACAAATGTGACCTGACAACTTGTGGGAACAACATCAGGGTGTCCAGCGAAGCATGATTGGACAAGGACTTGCCAGAGGACAACGAATGCGATGAAGAGACTGACAGCAACAATAATGTCTGTGTAATATATGGATGTCTAGCAGGACAATACACTAATGATTTCAAAGTAATTGTTCCTGTACATTATTTTTTTTAAGCATAACTCCACATTCTAATTAGCACAGCAAGTATTTCCAAGTTTTTGCTTGACTGTAATTGCCAGGTCACACACAAAAAGCAGTCTCTGGTGTTTTCTAACTGACACAGCTGCTTACCTGCAGAACAGACCTTAAACCAGATTTTCAACTGATTTTGAGTAAGGTACATAAAATTAATTTTCTCCCTTATGAATTTTTTTTGTGCTTTAAGAGAGTGGATGAATAGAAATTTTATAAATATACACCTCCCTATAGTTCAGGTGTCTCAATGCCTCTGTCCATCAAAACATCCCCCATATGTACCTTACAGATATATTAATATATGCACATCAGAATATAATAGTAACAGTACATAATCATGAATCTGCATTCATATGTTATGATTAATAGTAGTTTATTAGTAGTATATGTGCAGCAATATTGCTACATTATAGAAGAAAATAATATGTTACAATTCCACTCAAATCTTAGCAGAAACAGCTTAAAACTGATAATCCTCTGTGGATTTGGGTTAAGTCCTACAAACACACAGAGAGGTTCTACTGGAATTATCTGTTCCCAATACCAGGCCCTGATAAGCAGTGGAGATACCTGCCACTACATCCAGCAGTGCAAGCTGACCACTGCTGAGACCCCTAAGTCAGGAATCTGACCCAGGCTTCATTTTCCAAAAAGAATTTTCGAACTGTTGTGTAACACAATAGCAATTACAAATGTCTCAGTATTAAATGCTAGATGTTTGACTTTCAAGCCAGGCACACCACTGATATCTTACACAATGTCATCCATTCAAAAGGAATCCTACTCAAAGAATGGTTCTGCTAATTAGATTGTTGGCACACAGATTTTGCATTTGACAGATTTTCTTCTCTACTTTCAGACAAAAGAAAAATTTAAATTGCTTTCTCACAGATACAGAGCAAGAGGAGATAAAAGACAAAATGGCCCTTGCTGATCATGAACATGACATTAACATAACACTGGAATATCTTATGTCAAAAATAAGTATTTTTAAAAGTCATAGAGAAAATAATACTTCCAAGTGAAAAGGGTAAAAAAAACCATATTTTTATTTAATCAGAAAGTATCTTTCCTCTTATTTTTCTTCAGCATGGAAACTAATGAAATCAGGTTCTATAAGCAGATTGCTTTTCCTACGTATTTGCAAACACCACCTCTCTGCCCCTCGCAGTATCAAATCTAAGCCCCCTTCACAGCTCTTTTCAATTTATACAGAAAACTAAAACTAAAATTCTAAACTCTAGTTCAGAGGTTTTTTCTACTTTAGCTGCTTAATTCCCTATTAGAGTCAATTCGTGTATCATCAAAAATCCTTCTTAGGGCAGCTCATCCTGAAGTCTGCTTTTTTTTCTCTCTCATACTCCCTTCCAGTTGGAATTACTTCCTTTTAACTTAATATTACTGACAAAAGCTGTAGCACAGAAATTCATTCCCTATCACCAAAATCAATCTTCATGATCCACTGCTGAAACCTCATCATAGGTATCTATCTATAATTGCTTATTTTTCATGCCTATCTGTGGTTGAAAACTGATAAACAGAAGGATTTATTATACTGCCTTGCTCTGAAATCCAACCACATTAGGTAAGGTAATACACTAGCTGGCCACGTTTCTGCTCACAGGAGATATATTATATGTCATCACTCATCATTTTCATCCCTTGGAAAAAAAAAGAAGAATGAACAAAAAATTAGGTAACTTGCTGGGAAGTTTAATCATAGTAAAAATGGAAATAAATAGCGATGAGTCAGTAAAAAATAGGGAAAGTCTCTAAAACATTTAAACAGCAATAACAACAACAACCAAACAAAACAGGAAAAAGCCTTAATACTCATATACTATGAACACTAGGTTACACTTCCCACATCAAATTTAAGATATACAGAGGAATTTAGGAAGGGAAAACCCTCTCAAAATTGCGAACTTCTTGGGACTAAAAATTACAAAAAGCAACCAGGTATCTTGATGGGATAATGGTTCTCTTCTGCTTTAGGTTTTTACAGCTTTACTGAATCCAGGCTTATTTGAAGAATCTCTTCTATGATATTCACCATAAATTTTCTGGGAAGGGATTTTAACATAAAGTAATATGAACTAGCTATTGCAGCTGGTTATAAAGGTTCATTGGATTGCAGAGAGACAGTGCAAACTGATATGTCATGTCATTTCAGACAGCAGCTAGAAAAAAATATTCCCCCACCTACCAATAAAGTTATACCAAAGGTGGCAGGAAGAAGGCAAAGGATTTAATATTTAATCATTCAGTTAACAGCAACTTCTGAAGGCTCTTCTGGTTAAATCAAGCCTTGAAAATCGTTCCTGCTGAAACAGTCTGACTGCAGTTTCAAATACTGTAGGTCAGAGCTGCCTCTAAACCCATCTCTTTTCACCATGTCATTTTAAAAGAAGCTGTCAATCTGTGAAATCAAACAGATTCTCAGACTTCTGATTGCATTAGGATTATATGACTGCCTTTTCTCTCAAAAATCCAATGGATAATTCTATAAGACAAAACTTGGAAATAAAATCCTTATATTCATGAAAAATGTAGATTTCTCTGCATCAGTGTAACTGATAAAACTGACAATTCCCGACATTCTGATTTTTAAAAATCTGACAATAGAGACTATGCAGTTGACTGAACATGTCTCTGCAATTGTGGACAAACATTATATATTCCTTGAATGTTCTGAGTGAAGAGGTATTATATTATCATGATTAAAGCACAATGGGTGAGAAGCTAGGCTGCTCTTGGCATTTTCAGGTCATTACAATTTATTTTTAAAAGGAGATTATGAAAATGTTAAAAGTCTTGCAAGCCTTAAGGTTACTATTGCTATTACATACTGCCCTAAATCCATCAGCAAATTAAGTATTCAAGCTGGAATTTTTCTTTATGGCTTGTGGGTTTTTTAGGTTGCTTCCACTTTTTACCTTAAATAAACAAATGTTTTTTGAAAACTTGTGTTTTTATTTGGGTTACTCCAAGTTAAATATTTGGAGTTGGGCGAGAGGATATTGAAGTTTTGAAGACTCTCTGCAAATATCATACTGTGCTATTTCAAAACCTCACTCAATTATATGTCTTCATGTAAAACACCTAGTGAGCATAGTTTGGGAAGATGTTTTCAGAAAAAAAAAAAAAATCTTAATGCCCTAAGCCTCTAGCTGCAATCAGGAGAAATCTCTTTTCCCATTTTTGTACCATAACATGAGATAAAATCTACTGGTTATTGTACCCAGTCCTACTGTATATCCTTCAAAAATAGAACAATTATGCACAAACATTTCTCTACTGTCATTTCTGAAAATTCCTGAGGTATATGATGGGCTACTTTTAAGTACAGTAGTTTGCTCATTCATAAAACATTAACCTTCCAAAGAGATAACTTTGATGGGCTCAAGCTGGGGACAGCCCATGTTCTCTCCTAATATGCCTCATCTTTTTTGCAGACAGAATAATGACAGCCTGGCATGTCTCTGCTCCTTACCATCATACAGCTTTTAAAATAGAAGTTAAAGCAAACCAGAAAACAAAAGTAAAGAGAGCATCAGAGGAGCTCAATGATCATGACAGAAAGGAAATTAGCATAAATAACCAATTAAAAGACATTAAGGTGATCACCAAGTTATCAGGGACTTCCAGTAACTGAACTCATCAATCTTCTGAGGGTGGCAGTCAGGGAAACCAAGAGTGCACAGATGTGAAATAATGACTGCAAATTAATAATCACAACAGACATCCTTGAATAACAAAACACGTGTCTTAATGAATTAGTACTGATTGCCAAAAAGCATTATCATAAATAGAGAACTTGTCTAAAGCAGGAGCAGCTACTGTACCACTGTAAGATGGGAAGTTCTCATGAAATTTTCCTTAGAATTTCTTGGGGAAATCCAGCTTGTTTTTTAGTAGTCTTTCCTGTGTGAGGAAGAAAACAAATAGGGAAAAAAAAAGTAAAAATGCACCTACAATCACCAGCCTCACCAGAGAGGCTGCTGTATGACCTTGGATCATTGTGGAATCCTAGAATGATTTCAGTTGGAAAGGACCTAAAAGCTCATCCCATTCCACTAGACCAGGCTTCTCCAGGCCCCATCCAACCTGGCCTGAATGTTCTAAAATTTATTAGTTATATCAAATTGTCATATTTGTGCTGAAATTTAGTTAGATTTTGAGAAAAAGAGAAGTTCATTTCTTTTGTAGAAACTGAATGTTTGAGATGATAAACAGCCAGAAGATCTAAACAGCTTTGGTGTTCAAGTCATAGCAGTCTCAGATATTTTTAATCTGACTGCTTGGAATAGAAAGCAGAAAATTTCAAATTATTCAGACAGATCAAACATCAAGATGGTCCTCCACAGTTTCCTCAGACATTCCTTTCTGCCATAAATCAGTAACATTCCAAGCCTGTAAACACCCATAGCTGTCCTGAATGCACACAGAACACACTTATTTTTTTTACTTAAGTGCATGAAACCCACTGCTGTTTAATGAAACCCATCTGCTGTTTAATAGATGATGATTTCAACTTAAGCTCAGCTTGAAGTGTAACTGCTGACAGCTGTAATTCATGAAAGAGGTAATAAGAAATGTAAAAGGCAAAACATCACCCAGAAGCTACTTAATTCTTAGGGATGATCCCCCCAGAATCAATACAGCTAGTAAGGGACTAAGACCTCAGATAAAATTAAAACAGATGATCCTTGACTTCCAAGCCCAAAATCCTTCAAGGTGAAAATATTACTAAAATTGAGATCTCCACTCTCTATGTTGATTTAAACAGGATAAATATATTTAAAATACAAGTGATGCTGTTAACTGGGGGAAGACATGTCAAACATCACTCTCAGTGAATCCCCTGATGAGAAATAAATGAATGACAGCAGATTACAAAGCTAATGCCCATGGATCAAGTAAGGTCAAGGGAGCTTGAGACAGCAGGATTAGAGAGGTGGGATCTTTAATGCACTTCCCCCAAGCACTAATGGAATAATAATGGCTCCTTCTCAAATTAAATGCTACCCCATGTTGAAATATTAATGTGTATGACAGTCTAAGAAATTTTACCTTCTGCTCACTGAGTAAAAACTTAAAATAGCATTATGCTTTTGCAAAGAATAAATGGTGTCCTAATAAATTGAATGGGATAAAATCCTGAAATGCCACCAAAAAAAACCATGTGAGCATAACCACCAGTCCTTCCAGGCAAGGCTAACTGAAGAATATAACCCAGGGCTGACTGATCAGTGAGGTCACCAGAGGAAACTCCTCGTCAAGAACCATGTGCCAAAAACCATGTTACGCCCTGAAATTCTGGCATTCTCTTTAGCATTTCATGGCACAAACTAATGCATAGGGTTTTCCTGATTTTCCTTTTGGTTTGGGGTTGTAAAGTCCGTGGTTTGCATTATTTTCATTTGGATAAAATGTTTGCTAATTACGAAAAACAAAGATTGCCGGGACACTCTTCAATTTCAAGTGCCTTCAGCTCTCAAGATTGATTTTTCTGTCCAGTGTCAAGGCAGAACCTCACAGCACCTTCCAGTATCTGAAGAGCCTGCCAGAGGACACCCTTTGTCAGGAATTGCAGTGACAAGAAAAGGAGTCATGGGTACAAATTGAAAGAGGGGAAATTTAGCTTAGGATGTTAGGAAGAAATTTTTTACTGTGAGGGTGGTGAGAGACTGGAACTGGTGTCTCAGGATGATCCCAGTCTGGCAGTGTTCAAGTGCAGGCTGGGAAAGAGCTCACCTGAAGCTGAAATACAAACCAAGGCATAATGTCCACTCTTGTCCAGGCCCTGAAACTCCTCCACAGGCACAGGGGAACCCATTCCATAAAAAAAACAAAATCCATTTGATTAAAAAAAAACACTCAGCATTGCAGATCCAGATTTTTTTGTTGCTACTTTCTACTAATTACTGCCTCCAGAAAAAAAAAATAACTATGATAAAACTAAGCCTACAAAGTATCAAAAAGAAAGAGCTATGTTCAGTGAATAAACAGAACTTCTAACATAGTAATTCCTCTACAGATTGCAGTTCATTTACTGTAGCAGTAAAATACACCAAATTGTTATTTCAAAGAATAAAAAAAGGATTTTTTTGGGCATCTACATTAAAATAAAACCATTACATTGATAACCAAAATATGTTCAGTCACAAAGCAACCACACCCTGGTAATGATAATGAATGGTGATTTGTGCACATGACCAACAAAAATCTTAGAGCTAAACTGCAGCTTTGCAAAAAAAAAAAAAAAAAACTCTACCCTGAATGCTGAAAAGTTCTTCATACTGAAAAAGCCCCTCAAATCTACCCCTGACACAGGCAAACATACACCAGCACAAAGCCTGTGGTGCACCAAGAAATACTCCAGCAGTGATGAGGGAGTGTGTTACACTGGCAGGTACTTGCCAGGCCAAGTGAAGTGAGCTCCCTTAACTCATACCTTCAGCAAAATGCAACTCAGGGAGAGAAAACCCTTCCTTGTCATCAACAGGTGGGAAATACCTGGATATTGAAATACCAAAGGTCTGGCTGCATCTGGAATACCAGCCCTGCACACACTGCTGTGCTGATTATCCAGGACAGCACTGAGAGGAAGTAAACAAAAAATTTTCCAAATTCTATTTTAGCTAAAGGGGGGAAATAAACAAACATACAGCCTGTTACATGCCACTTGAAGAAAAGCTAATTCAGGCAAAGGACATCTCCTACACAGTCCCACTTATGAACTAAAGAGTGGGGGCTGTCACAAACTAGGAAGAAACTGCTCAATGCTGCTTTGTTAGCATACACCCATCTTCTTGCTACTATTTTGAGAATGCTCTGTCAGACAAAAAAAAAAATCAGTTATTGTGCCCAGAGATGCATTAGGATCACTTGTGACACAGTGCTTTTAAGCACTTTTTACTGCCCTAGGTAATGAAGTGCACATTACAAATAACTCACAATAAACTACACTGAAAAGATAAAGGAATAGAGGGTAGACTTTATATGCTAAAGTATTTAAACATCTTGTCTTATCCTCAACATCATTGCCTGGGTTGAAGAAGAGAGTAATGACTGAATTAATTATTGGTTCATTTTCAGTTCACAGTTACCAGGCAGCAAGAAGAGTGGAAAGTGGAAAAAAAAATTGAAGAAATTAATACAACTTTATACCACTTGAACATAAATAGACACCTGATATCATAAACTCTAATACTAGACACCCACAGCTACTGAAATGTTTATGGTTATGTGTAATGTAAAATAAGAGACCACAAATGTTAAAAGCAAAAAAGCAAAGTAAGTAAACTGGAGAATGAACCTGAACTTGCACTTTTATTCACAACAAAATTCAGTGTAGCCATCTCCACACTTTCATTCATCCTGAAAGTTCACTTCTGTAAAAACTGTTTTCTCCTGTAGCTTTTGCAATATTCCGCACCTATTTCAGACTAAGTAAAACACATAGTTATGCTAGGCATTTTTCTCTTATCCCTTCCTTTTGGTTTTCTTTTTTCAGATTACTGCAATTTGGACTCTGACTAAGCAGAGAGACAGAACTTTCTAAATCTGTTTCAAAGTATTATGTTAAATGTATTTTAACTCCTATAAAAGGAGTAAGAAAGCACTCTGCAACTTGAAAGAGTTTTGAAAGTACCAAGTCACTATTAGCCTTTAACTGATGAAAACAATATTATTAAGATGTATTTTGAATTTGGTCTCCGTTAAACCAAGGAATTTAAAGTCACCACTACCTAAAGTATGGCATTTGGACTGTCCACAATTGCTTTCTACCTAATCTCAGAATCAGAACTTAGTCCTACATATTTCTAAGAGATTTATTCTCTTATTACTACATACTACCAGCAGTAAAACATTAGGCTAGTGGAAAATGCTCCAAACTATTTAGTGAAACTACATGATGGTTAAAAAAAATCCCGAAATTAAGTTAAAATTTGTTTCAGATTTTTTTAAACTGCATTAGCAAGTATTGCCTTGGAAGTGAAATCTCGGGCATGACAGAATGACAAGCTTTGTTCCAGGCAATCTCAGACTTCTGTATTCAGACTAGGTACAGGAAAAAACGAGCTCAAAGGTGAGACCAGCAGTAACCCGGGGCGAGGTTAGCTACCGCTTCTCTAACAACATCTTCTTGATCCTGACAGAGGGAACTGACACCAGCAAAGGGCTGGACTTGAGCTCCATGACAGCGGGTGAACATCCCAGCAGCACACTCGGATTGACCCGATGGGCTCTGTCACTGCCTCGGAGCAATGCCATTCCCCTCGGCAGGCAGCCCTGCTCAAGGCTGACCAGCGGGGGTAGGACACACAAAGCGCTGTGGTTTGGAAATTGGGCTGTCAAGCTCTTGGTCTGCAGCCAAAGCTCAGGCTGGACACAGCACAAAGCCAGTGCAAGTGACTGACACCAACACGCGACCGCGACAGGCGCGACGAAAGCCCAGAGAGAAGGAGAGGAGGATGTGAGAGCTGCCCCTCAGGACCCGGGCGAAAGGAGCTGCTGGCGTGGCCTCCCTTCACAGGGGGAAGTACCCGTGTCACCGAAAGTGTCTGCGCTAATTACAGCCCTGCAGGCATCCTCAGGGACCGCTCAGACACCGAGGAACACACTGCCTCTCCCTCCTGTGGGCTGCCCCTCAGCCACAGAGCAGAGATAAGGGACAGGAATCGCGTGGGAAGCTTTTCATCTCTCCCGCCCGCGCTGCTCTGTGGCTGAGGGAAATCTCCTGAGCAGCTGCACTGCTGAGCAGTTCATCGTTTTCACAGCCACTGAAAGTCTCAGCACGCCAAACCCTTCCTGAACCCTTCCAAGATGAAATCAGGCCAACCAACTCATGTCTTCTGATAAGACTTTCTCCAGAATACTCATTCTGGGCAATTTCTGCAACCGCGTTACAATCACGAGTAACATAAAAATTAAAAAAGCGACATGGTGAATGGGCAGAGATATCCACCATTCATAAATTTAAAATATGCTTAAACTAATTTATAGTTTCATAGGCGAAAAATAGTAACCAATATGACAATTAAAAAGAAAAAGAGAATTCTAAAAATCAATATATGTAATCAGTAAATGAAATTAGCTATTTCATTTAACTTGAGTAAGAGCTTGTGAAAAATGGTAAGTCACAGACATGCCATTTTAATGGTGTACATTGAACTCCTGAGATATTTTTTAAAAAGAACAGCACCTGTTTGGCTCCAGTCCTGCAAAACCCCACATCATGCATGTGAGTCAAACACACTCAACTTTAATAATGACTCAAAACTCAATGGCTTCAGCTGCATGCTTCAAATTAGGCATTTACAGGATGAGCGCTATAGAGAATATTTTAATAACAAATACCTGTGCTGCGCCTCAACCACTCACTAAGAGGTCTAACCAGTGAAATACTTAAATTCTGCTAAACGCCTTACCGCTCCAAGCATTTTTACACAGCTGTACAGTCCACTTTTCCTAAGCTACATTAGTGCCTCTTGTCACTTCCAGTGTTTTTAATGCTAATAGTTGATAGATTTAAAAGACCAAAAGTACATTCCACAAAACTGCACATGACACCTGATGCTAAACCACCGCTAGGTGCTTGTTTTCACCTGGAGACAGATTGTCCTCGCTCTCCTTGATGGGACGGCTACTTGGTGTAAGACTTTGCCTAACACCCACCTCGGCGCTCCTGGACGCGGACGACGAGCTCCCAGGCGGCCACCGCCTCCCTGTCCAGGGCCGCCCGCAGCGTCACCTCGCCGCTCTCTCGCTCCACGCTCACCGGCGACTCCTCGACGGGCGGCGACAGCAGCTCGAACCAGGCGGAGGGGAAGCGCGCGGGGCCCAGGGCGGCCAGGCGGGTGCCCGGGCGGGCGTCCTCGGGCAGGGCCAGCGCCAGGGGCGCGGCGGGCGGCAGCGCGGCCCGGCGGCGGCGGGGCGGCGGCGGCGGGAAGCGCTTGGGCAGCGGCAGCACCTCCAGCTCCAGGGGCTCGCTGAGCAGCGCGGGCCGGCCGCGGTCCCGCGCGTAGAGGCGCAGCGGGATGGGAGCGCGCAGGTGGAGCAGGGAGCTCACCAGCACCACGCGGCCGCTGCGCGGCACCACGAAGAAGTGCGCGCTGCGCGGGAGGGCGAAGTAGCGCAGCTCCGCGTTGGCGCCCGCGTCCGCGTCCTCGGCCCGCGCCTGCCACACCTGGGACTTGAGCGCCAGCGTCTCCTCCACGCGGAGCTGCGCGGAGCCGGGCCCCACGAAGCGCGGCGCGTTGTCGTTGTCGTCCAGGACGCGCACGGTGAGCGCGGCCAGCTCCGCGGGCGCGGCGCCCTGGGGCGCGCAGCGCTTGCAGCACAGCCCCAGGCGGAGCGAGTACAGCGCCCGCGCCTCGCGGTCCAGCGGGCGGCGGGTGCGCAGCCACACGCGGGCCGTGCGCGCGTCCAGCGACACCTGGAAGTGCGAGTGTCCCTCGCCCAGCAGCTGCAGGTGCCAGCGGCGCCCCTGCACCTTGGCGCACCAGGGCTCGGGCCCCAGCCGCGTCAGGGGGATGCTAAGCCCGCGCACCCGCGTGCCCGCCGGCCGGTTCTCCGCGACGTGGCCGTCGAACGAGGGTGTCCTGCGCGGGGCGGCGCGGGCGGCGGCCAGAGCCCAGCACAGCAGCAGGCAGCCGGCGGCGCGCCGGGCTGCGCACCGCGCTCCGCACCGCGCTCCGCGGGGGCCCATGCCGGCTGCGAGCGGCAGCGGCTGCGGGAAGGTGCGGAGGGTGCGCGGCGCTGCCCGGCGCTGCCCGCAGTGGGCGGGCGGGGAGGGGCCGGGACACGCGGGGCCGTCCCCGCCCTGCCTTCCCCCGGTCCGAGAGCACGAACCGTCCCGTAGCCTGCTACAGGATGTTCCCGCTGGGCGAGCTGCCCAAATGATCCCGCTGATGTAGACACCTGCCGCTTGCTTCTCCTCCTCCGGCGGCCGAGTTCTTCCTCCACGCCCCGCGGGCATCAGTGCACAGGTGATGTCCGTGTCTGTCACATGTCAAGCAGGCTCTCCCAGCACTCCGGTGTCCCCTGAAAATATTTAATTGTGGATTTCTAGACAGCTACCTACCCTAAAATGCCACTTTTGCTCTCAGCGTGTGCTTGAGCGCTGTCACTGACCTAAAGTCACATCTTTAGTCATAATTAATCATCTCCCTTATATCTCCCGATTTGTGAAAGTAAAATATTCTTGATGAAATGTAGCTTGACTAAAGAATGTTTCTGGTGATAACCAGAGAGAAATATAACCCAACATTTATTTGCTTGTTTGGATTTTTGGAGTAAAACTAAAAACCCAATAAAACTAAATTTCACCATGTTATGACTACATAAATCAGGGATGTTGTAGAAAAAGTTACTAGATTATGCAATTCCTCTTCAAAACAGATCAGTCCTTTCAAGAATAAAGTCCAACACAATATAAAATGGGAGTTTGCTGTGTTTATGTAGTACATGAATCATTTAAGATTAAGAATCATTCTGAGATTAAAGAACAGCAAAATAATAAAAGATACTCCTTATTGGTCACATTACTCAAATTTCATGAGACTGAATAATGTTTACATTTCTCATAAAACAGTGCATTTCCCTTATGTGTGCCACCGAAGACTGTGGAAAAGTTGATAGACATAAAATTGTGCTTTCCTGCAAGCCTTTTGGAGAAACTGGTTGTCTTTTTGAGGAATTGGCAGGCCAGGATCAAGTAGGAAGCTTCTGGGAGACTCAGAATAAAAAATCCAAGTGCTCAACAGGGAGCAACCTTCACCATTTCATCCTGCAAGCAATTAAGGAGACACAAAGTATCAGCTTCACACGTTAATATATTCTCTCCATTTTTGCCTCACATTGAAATGTCTCTATAAAAGCACCCTCCTTTATAGGATGTTATCTTCACTGTTTCTGTGGGGGCTCTTTTTTGGCCTTAGAATAGAAAATATTACACATGCGGATGTGTACAGAGCAAAGGGCAATAAAGAATGGAATGAGATAGGAAGAACCCATAATTTGGTGACAAAGATTTACATGGCTTCAAGATAAAAGGATTTTTTTCCAAGAGTTTCCTAACTAGTATGATACTACAAGGAATCTACAAGTAGTATTTGACCAAATTTTGATCAAACCATTTCGTGAGAGCATTTTAGTGAGTTCTGTTTTCTACATCCACTAGGATTTCCTTCTGTAAAAACATACCAGGAACAGTACTGTATTTTGCAAGGTCTTTCACTTCTGCATCAGAAGTTCAACAGATAAGTAATTTAAACACACATGTGGTTTTAACAGACTAAAGATGAGCCTCATTCATGATTTCAAATGCAGAACTCTACCCACATTATCCTAATCAGCATGTAGACACGAAGCTGGGAGACTGCACAAGGTTTTTTTTTTTTAGAAAAAATAGAGACCTTATACCATTGTTTATCAAAAAATAAAAGGATGTTGTTTTATAGTTCACTGCTCTATGGTAATCATAGAGAACTACTTGAGACTCCCCAATCCTATTACCAACTCTGCAAATCAGTGAGAATCTGAACTGCTGCCCTGGATACTGTATAGTGAGAATCCTTCTGACTTTAACCCACCTCCAGAAATCCTGACCACGGTGGCTTTACACTGCAAGTTCCTCAGGTCTTCTACTTCAAAAGTTAATTGAGATCTCAAATCATGCCTTGAATTACATGTGTGCATCGTTTATTACAGTAACTTGAAGTTTCCCTCTTTTCTCTCTGTAAAATCCAGGATTTACAACCCTCAGGGTATACCTACATGCCTGAGAGTAAATCTCCTGCCCAGGCTCACAGGCTGCACAGATTCTTATAAGCCTAGAGTGCAGGTGAGCATCGCTTCCAGAGATCTCACATGACCACAGATCTCTCCTGGTCACACACAGCATCAGGCTAAACCAACCTGCTGGTTACTGAGGTTCACCCGTGTGACCAGGTGATGGCAAGGCCAAGACAAAATCATAATCTCTGTCAATGTTATGAATTCATCTTTGGAAATTACTGAATTGTAACAGTCTGTAACTTAGTAATTTATAAAGAAACATATTTTTTATAAAAACATGACAAGCATTTAATGCAGAATTTGCAGTTTACAAATCAGAATTCCTGAGAAACATGAGCAGAAAACATTCTGAGGAAAATCTTGCCTTAACCTTATGGGACTGCAGTGTCAATATTGAGGCAGGAGAGAAGAACAAGACATTCGTCCTGGTTTGCATATACCTTGTAGCTGAAGAGCGGGATGGCTTAGGGAAAAGTGGGACAATCAACTTTGCTTTTGATCAAAAGGCAAATATGCCTGAAGCAGTGAGTGCTCTTGATTCCCACTTACTCAATAGCTGACTTCAATAGAAGAAAGAGGCTGGAAGTCCCCTAAGATATTTTACTATAAATAACTGTAAATATATAATCAGAACAGAATTAATTGACCCCTCCGGAGCAAGATGTTGTATGTGTCACCAGGTGCACCTGCAGACATTCCTCTCAAGCACAAGTTTAAACCTTCAGGAAGTGCTCTGCTCTGCTGTATATCCAGCCAAAGGAAGCTCTTCCTACACTATTTACTCCCCACTCAGGATTCTACAAGTGTCTTGGCAAGCAGCTCTGCAGGATCCAGCCCAGAGTGATACAACAGCCCCCATGCGATCTGAGATGGTTTGTACATTGCCACTTTTTATAACAACACTTGTAGCTCCATTTTCTCAAATGCAAGTACAAGTGATAATCCTTTCCTGTATAATTTTGCAAATTAAACCTAAATTATTCAGAAGTACAGCTGTTGTTGTCTAATCCTTGCTAGTTCTTTATGCAGCTTTCTCTCTATAAGTCACAAATTTTTCTTGGAATCTAGTGCTGAAATGAGTGCAAGAAACACCTTCTGTCATACTCAAAGCAGAATTCTTCTTCCAAAAGGGAAAAGATAGTGACATATTTAGTATCTTTCATTATTTTATAACAATTACTTTCCAGTTTATTTCAACCAGCTGGAAGACCCTTTCTGCTGTTAAGCATGGTGTGCTATATACAAGTCCAAGGTTAAGGTTAAGGAAAATGTTTTAATTACAATAATGTACCTGAATGGACATATGTATGCAGCTGGAAACACCTCCTACATGACTTATAATCAAATTAAATCAGCTATACAGCCATACCAAAAAGGGAAACCTGAGGTGTGTTGAAATCAGACAACATCCTCATGATCAATTTTCACTCTAATCACACTCTAAAGGTATACTCTGTTTTCCCTGGCTGGTGCCTTACTGCTTACCAGTAGAAACATATAATTAATAATGTTCCTTTAGCAGTTTGAAAACCTTTACAGAAAAGCTTTTCTTAAGCCCCTAAGTCATCACATGATCAATTTTTTTTGACTTGTGACTAACACAGAAAATACATGAAAAAAATTTTTTTAAAATAATTATTTTTGCATGACTTTATCCTATTCTCTAAATGCTCATTTTTCTCAAAACTGTTTTCCATTCCCATACTGCTTTAATGAAATGTCTGTGAGAAGCAGACTGCTGTTTTCACATTCAATACATAAAACACAACAAATACACATGCCCAACACTAGATCTGAGTAAATATTTTTCCAATTTTTTTCAATTATTTGTATACATGCAATAAACATAAAGAACCCATTAATTCTTTCTTGTCTTTCCTATTGACAAGTGTAAATCTCCATAACTTCAGTATCTTTTGTTTTGGTCATCACATTTCTCCAGGTGTGAAACCCAAACTATTTACCTCAGCATAACAAATCAAAAGAACAAATTACATTGTCAGAATGTGCAGATTTGGCAAAGAAAATGTATCTGATTGCATTCCAGCAGAAGCTAGGCAGGCTTCTGGTGAGCTGCTCAGCATCTGGCCTAAAGGGCTGCTGAGGAACCTGATCTCCCAGATTCCCCAGTTCTGGGAAGGACATCACTGGACTGCAGCCCAATGGCTTGGGATGTGAAGGCTTCCAGGGTCTGGAGCAGACAACAGCTACAAAATCAGGGAGCCCACATCTGCCAAGGGCTGTAGCTCTGAAAGCCACAGATGAACTGACCTAGATCCAGTGTCTGGTGCAACTCTCCTCCACACAGGGTTCCTGGGTTTGAGACGGGATTGCTCCCAGGTAAAAGAAAGCAAAGTTTGAAGTATCACACATCAACACATTTAACAGAAAGGTACTTACAAGAGGTTTCTATAAACAATCCTTTCAAAATAACATTTGTTTAAATAACTCCAAACAGTGTGACAGTACCATGCACTGGTGTCTGGTTCATTTGAGGTATCTTATACTGTACATCACAATTAGCAAGGGTGTCAGTCAGAACAGTTATTATAAGAAATATTCTGGTTTAGTCAGTGATAAGGAATAATATACTACCAACAAGGGCAGAAACCACCTTTAAAGTAATTATCTCACCTTCATCTTTTTGAAAATTAAAGAAGCTCGACAGTGATACAAACCTAAACTAATATTCTGATTTATCTAACTTACATTTTGTGCTCTTACGTGTTAAAAATATTCAAGCATATTAGTGCTGAAAATTTGGAAACCAAAGATTATGGCTGCTGTAAAGGGGATACAGAGAAAATATTGTTTGTACAGCTCAAGGAACCAGTGAGGAATGATGCCTCTGTGAAGATTCATCTTTCATGTGATATGAATGTGTGGTGAGACAAGCTGAAGGCAGTCAGTGTACCTCTTGTTTAATTCTTTTAGAAATAACTGCAAGTAAAGCAGGGCTCGGGCAGCAGGTCCCCTGCTTTCCTCATAACACAGTTACCATATTCCCTTCCGTCCTGCTCCACTCCTCTCTCCTAGAACAGCTGCCAGGGTGTGGAACAGCCAAAGCTCTGCGGGGCAGCTCAGGCCTTCCCAGCACACCTGGGCCTGAGCAAAGGCAAATGACAACAGTAAAACATGAGCAAGCCCTGCTTTTTACCCCAGTCTCACCTTCCCTCTCCCAGCTGGAGTCTTTCGATCACCCCCGCTCCAGCTTTCTGTGAAATCTGCCCTCCATTTACTCCTCTGTCTCTCTTTTCATCTCGGTGAAACAGCAGCCAAAGGGGGAAACTGACAATGAGATAAAGTGGGTAACTTCAATATCTTTAATGTGCATCTTTTATTCCATGGGCTCTTAAATAAATAATTGGAACCAATAGTGTTCCAGAGCATTTAAAGTAGATATTTTTCCATAGGCAAAATTTAATAGTTGGAATGCAATAAATACTTAATAATGAAAAAAAGAAATCTAGTGCATCTTATACCTGTGTTATTTCCAAAAATAAGTAAAAAAACAGCAGTAGTTCATGTCTGTTACTAAAGCAAGTACATACTCACTACCAGGAGAGAACTGCTGGCTTAGTGCATCTCTTTTTTACACAGTAGTATCTTTTAATAGAGACATGCTTCAAATTTATGAAGTTCAAAGAACATGGAAGGGTTAATTTCAGTTTGTTTTGATATTTTTTAAAGCAAAAATACTTCAGGTGGAAAACAAGGGTAAACTTCCACATCTATATATAGCAACTGTTATAAACTCCCAAATGAACACTTCTATAAAAGTGAGAATATCTAAATTTTCTAAATAAAATAATACTACTGGCAACAGCAACAGCTTTCATTTTAACTTAGAGTGATATTTCTAAATTGTCTAATCCCTGTAATTCATTGTTCATTTTTTTGGGGGGGGAGCTGGGAGACATGTTTCAGAACAAGCAATGTTCAGTTGCAAGAAGCTGAGGAAGAAGGACAATTCTAATCCTCTCCTACAGGTAGTGCTTAATCTGCTCAGCTGAATGCAATGGTTCTAAACAGTCAATACAAATGTCTCATTCAAGTTAATTCCCACTCTGAATCTGAAATATGGGAAAAAAGTTTTCAAGAAGGGACAGTAAAACAACATTCCTCATTAACTAAACCAACAAACGAGTGACTAAGTGCTTAATCCTGTAGAAATTTGACAATACAGTAAATATTATCAGAGGAAAATATTACCGTTCCAAAAGAAAAACAGGAACAGGTTTAAGCCACGATCCACTCTCACTTCATATATGTGCTGATAATGCAGAGTTCCTGTTCTATTGGCTTTGCTGTGCTCCAGCTCATTACACACAGCTGCTTCCCATGGGACAAGTACAATACCCAGAAGGAGAATGAACAACCTGAAGTATAAGATTTCAGCCAAAAAACTCAAAGGCTTCTATGCTCTACTTCTTGATAATGCAACAAAACCCCAAAACAAATGTTTCTTAAAAATTAAAGTGTAAGAGTATTTATATATCTATAGTAATAAAAATACCGTTAATGGCTTCAGACGGGTTAAAATAACTGTGGACACCTGTGTAGCAGAGAAAATCCATGAGTGATGGCAATCCTAAAATAGGAAATGTGCATATATATATATATAGAGAGAGAGAGAGAAAGAGGTATAGTTATTTCAGATTACTGAAAATTATGTATGAACTCAAGTAGTTTGCAGGTTAGACTTAAACCCCAATTCAATTCCTACTGAAATCTGTAAGATACAATCACAGATGCTGTACCCCACTTTAAATAATAAATAAATAAATATATATATACATATATATATACATATATACATATATATATATATATATATTTAACATAAGGAAACACCTGAATATGCTCCTCACATCTGATGGGACTACATGGATTATGTTCCTACAAAACATATGCTCCTAGCCTTTGAAATTAAATGTAATTAAAAAATCTGTCAACAAAACTGTAAAGAGTAATATTTTTTTTCTTTTCTCACTCCTGACTTTTACAATCTGAGATCTCCTCACACATGGGCATAATTCCCTTTCCAAATCTATTCTACTATATTTTGCTATTATTGCATACAAATCTTTGCAAAGCCATGCTCCAGCCAGGCCACAATGATTCTCATGACATATTTATGTATTTATTTATTAGAGCCCACTGCTGAGGCACCATTCAGAGTGTTGCATTGCAAATAATCTTTGGCTGCATTGGTGTGTTTTTTTATGGAACAGTGGAAAGGGGAAATCTTCTATGGCTTCAGTAAGCTTTGGAACAGGCACAATGTTATTGTATGATTACTAATTAGATGCTTAAAAATCACTGTTAATTACTGATGATTGTTGTTTCTACTCTTGCTGTAAATTTTTCTAAATTTCTTTCTCATCAAACACAATTCAGTTTGCTTTTTTTTAATATTACTTTTCTTAAAGTATCTTCAGTTTCTGTAAGGTGGAAATATCTTGCAATGTTTATCTTGAAGGTGTTGCAATGTTTGCCAATTTTTATAACAATGCTTCTGTGATTAATTTTTATTAAATTTTTAATTTAGGCCAGAGATAACTAAGCAAGGATTTCATCAAGCAAGGATTTCCAGTGTATCTTCCAATCAGAAGTGCTAAAGATAGAGTTTACAGTGTTGTCACAACCATCAGTATTTTTCTTTATTTACAATTGCTTGAGGAATGAGATGTTTAGTTCATGAATTTTTTCATGCATTCTGTTATGACTCTAATGTGTTGTCATTCTAAGGGTGATTACGAGGCCAATGTGAGCATTACTTAAAGAAAACCAACATTTATAGTGATAAAAACCTTGTGGAAAAAATCAGCAGCTTTTCTTGATCCCTCTAGTGTTTGAAATTGAGTCTCAGAGGGCTTGTGAAGGATCCTCCTTATTGAAAGTGATCTCCTGGAGATTTTTACATACCTCAAGTAGTCCTGAGAACTCTGCTGAATTCCTAATGTACACATAGTGCATAATTACTTGCAAACCAACACATACTGAGCATTTCTGGCAGCTGACATTCCAAAATAATACAGAGTATAAGTTAAAAAAATAGAAAAAGCAATCTTTTAAAAGCATGTCTTTTCTGTTTACCATCCTTCATCAATATAAATGACACACAGAATTCTGTGGATATATCAAAAGTGTCTAGAATTTTCAGGAATCCACTATTTCTAAATTACAACTAAAGGTTCTGAGCACTATAAACAACTCAACTGATTCTGAAAAACCTTGGCCCACCCTTTCATGCTTTTGCATTTAGAACTGTCCAGTTTGCAGAGGAAATTATCTATACCTGGGAGCAGCTGAAAAAGAAACCAGGCATCTGACAAGCCAAAAATGATACACAACCTAAAGCACTGTTGCCTCCAGATTTCTTTGATAAACCAAAGTCTCCCTTTTTGCTTCCTGAGCCTCATATCATAATTGGCAATAACTACAACACCTTCTCAAAACACAAAAACTCATCAACTGCCAGCTCCCTGCTAATAAACTCATCCAGAACAACTTATTAAGACATAACCTTTAAGTGTGTGAGCAAACAATATGCAGTGAAAGCCTCAACACAAATATCTATAAAGCGAGATGAAGTATTAGGATTACTGCAGCTTTCTCTGAGCGAAGCCAAGCATATGGTGGTATAATGGAGCATGAATTTACAGCAGCAGAGATGTACGATATAGATTAAAGCTTCATCTGGGAGAACATACTGCGCAGCAAAAAAAAAAAAAAAAAAAAAAAAAAAAACCACAAAAACAAAATACCAAACAAACAAACCACCGCCCCCCCCCCCTAAAAAAAACCCCAAACAATTTTTTGTTTTATTTTCTGGTTTAACCATGATGAGCACCGAATACCGTTGTGTAGAACGAGGGCTCCCTCTGCTGCACACGAGGAAGGACAAACCAAATCCTGCCTTCTGAACCACTAAAAACTCTGAAAATCCCGAAATAGCCCTGATTTTCAATCGGTCTGAACATGCTTCTCAGGAGTTGCGAGGTTTTCAGGCAGGACGGATGGGCTCCTGTGATACATCTGGAGGATGCAACATGGAAAGATCCAAAGAAAATTAACTGAACTAATTTTGTCGGCATTTGCTGCAAGGGTTGTTAAATGAACAAGCACTTGACACACTTTGTTACTGTTTAAAACTAGACCAGAAATATTTGGTGAACACATCTTTATTATCCCTGTTTTGAGGGTGCTGTGGCTTATTCGTCCTGGCAGAGCAGCTTTTGGGGTTGTTTCTTCAGTTAAATTAAATCTTAAAGTACCAGTGGAAAACCTACGCACTGTAATAAGAGTATGAGTGACCAACACTAAAGGCTGAAATTGGAGGTGTGAAAGTTAGATTTTTAACGTGATTGAAGCTATTAAATGGGAGTGCCAGTAACACTTGCATTGCTATTTTGACGCGATTAGAGTGTCTTTGTACCCAGTCTGATGAAGGCCATTACTTTTGTCAACTTTTTGGGGGAGAGTGGGGTTTTTTTCTCTTTGATTTCAGCGACAGGGCCGTGGCTGAAGGTCAGTATGTCCTTTAGTCCCCACTGCGGACTGAAGTGCGGTGCAGGGCACTCAGCACAGGGAGGCACTTTTGGGGAGCCCCAAAAGCAGAGTAGACCTGAGGGTGGTGCCGCTCCCTGCTGCTCCCGTGGGATGATCCCCGAATCGCGTCTCCAAGGCTGCTTTTTAGAGGAAATCGGAGGGCCCGTGGCAGACACAGAGCCCAGGCCACTAGGCCATGGTGACATTTGTAGCAGTGGCTGGCACCGTCCCGTGCCCTCACACACAGCGCGCTCCGGGCCGGTTCGGTCCGTGCCCTCACACACAGCTCCCTCCGGGCCGGTTCGGTCCGTGCCCTCACACACAGCTCCCTCCGGGCCGGTTCGGTCCGTGCCCTCACACACAGCTCCCTCCGGGCCGGTTCGGTCCGTGCCCTCACACACAGCTCCCTCTGGGCCGGTTCGGTCCGTGCCCTCACACACAGCGCGCTCCGGGCCGGTTCGGTCCGTGCCCTCACACACAGCGCGCTCCGGGCCGGTTCGGTCCGTGCCCTCACACACAGCTCCCTCCGGGCCGGTTCGGTCCGTGCCCTCACACACAGCGCGCTCCGGGCCGGTTCGGTCCGTACCCTCAGGTTCGGTCCGTGCCCTCACACACAGCTCCCTCCGGGCCGGTTCGGTCCGTGCCCTCACACACAGCTCCCTCCGGGCCGGTTCGGTCCGTGCCCTCAGGTTCGGTCCGTGCCCTCACACACAGCGCGCTCCGGGCCGGTTCGGTCGGTACCCTCACACACAGCGCGCTCCGGGCCGGTTCGGTCCGTGCCCTCACACACACCGGGCCCGCACCGTCCCCCGCTCCTCACGCCGGCAGCTCCCAAAGGAGGGGCAGCTCAGGAAAGGCAAGGAGCTGCTGGAGAGGGTCCAGCAGAGACCACAAAGATGAGGAGGGTTCTGGAGCATCTCTGTGATGGACAGGGACTGTGAGATTTGCGTTTGGAGAAGAGCGAGAGGGATCTCATCAGCCCATACCAGAGTCTCCAGAGGACGGTGCCAGGCTCTGTTCAGCGGCGCCTGGCGACAGGGCGAGAAGCTATAGCTATAGCCGTGATCTGAAACACAGATTCCACATCAATATGAGGAAGAACTTCTTTGCACTGGGGTGGCAGAGCTGCCAGAGGGGTGTGGAGTTCCCCTCTCCGGACACGCGTCCCTGCGCCCCCTGCTCCGCTGACCCGCCCTGCTCGGGGGGGCTGAGGCATCGGCGGTGGATTGGCCTCGCCTGGCGCGGCGTGAGGGGCGGGGCAGCGCTCGGCGGTGGATTGGCAGCGCCTGGCGCGGGCGGACTCGGCCATGGCGGACGAGGAGCTGGAGGCGCTGCGGCAGCGGCGGCTGGGCGAGATCAGGGCCGAGCACGGGGTGAGGGACGGGGCACCGGGGTGAGGGACGGGGCACCGGGCCGAGCACGGGGTGAGGGACGGGGCATCGGGGCCGAGCACGGGGTGAGGGACGGGGCATCGGGGCCGAGCACGGGGTGAGGGACGGGGCACCGGGCCGAGCACGGGGTGAGGGACGGGGCATGGGGCCGAGCACGGGGTGAGGGACGGGGGCATCGGGGCCGAGCACGGGGCGAGGCAGCGGCCGACCCTCCGCCCGAAGCGCTTTCGGCGCCGCTCGGGGTCTGGAGGGGAAGAGGAGAGGCGTGTGTGTGACCGAGACCGGAGGACAGCGGGAGGAAGCCCGGCCGTGCCGGGGCTTTGCCTGCAAACAGCGCCGAGCGCAGCCCCGGCCCCGCCGCCGCCTCCCTCCGCTCCTGCCCTGGGAGGTTCGGCACACGAGCGTTCCTGCCCCGAACACTCACTGTTCCATGGATTGCCTTCCTCGCCTTTCCAGCCATCTCAGTTTTCAGAGCTGAAATGTTAGAATTCAGAATTTCAGAATTGTTAGGGCCGGAAGGAACTTCAGGAAATTATCCAGTCGAGCCTCTCACCAGGGCAGGGTGACCTGGAGCAGCTGACACAGGAGGTGTGCAGGTGGGTTTGGAATGTCTCCAGAGACAGAGACTCCACTCCCTCCCTGGGCAGCTGCTCCAGTGCTCTGCCACCCTCCGTGGAAAGAATTTCTTCCCCATGTTGAGGTAAAACTCGCGTTTTAGTTTATGGCCATTGCTCCTTGTCGTGCACTGGGCACCACTGAAAAGAGCTGGACACCACCCTCTGATACAGTCCATACATGGATTTATATGAAGTATCAGTTTTGTTGTTCCTGTGAAGGATCTAACCTGCCTCCAGCCAGCCCCATCTCCTGTCTCTGTGGTTTTCCATCCTGATTTCACACTTTTAATTGTTACCTGTAAAATCTGAGATGTTGCTTCCATATAGAGTTCAAGGGTTTTTTGGTTTTTTGTTACTTGTTTCTGAATAGTCACCAGTAATAGTGACTTGGAAGTTCGCCCCCTTTTGTTTTTCATATGTATTAGTTTTAATGCACTTAACTCTTGTAGAACATCCCTTATTAACTTTTCATTGGTTTCAGGACTTAAACTTGATGATACCTGTGGGTTCCTTCCAACTCAGATTATTCCATGATTCTGGGATTTCAGCTGCCATGCTGAGAATGTGTTACGTTTCATTTCACTCATCTTTAACTTGCTCAAATGGATTTAGAATGCTTTTGTCAGTTTTCTGGGCTTTGGAGAAGCCCATTATCCCAGACCTAAGGGGAAGGCCTCTTCCTGCCCCCAGCCACAGGAATCTGTGGATGGACCAGGAGCAGCTCACCCACTGTTGGCATGGCTGCGTTGAGGAGAGCAGAGGGCGGCACATTTATTGCTAGGGCAGCAGATTCCCGTTTCCAGGACCTCATCCATGGGCAGGCAGGTTTAGCAGGCAGGTTTATCTTCCATCAATGCTGCTGGAATATTTTAACTTTCTGTCCTGTGTGGAATGATTCTGGATTGTGATATTTTCTCTGGTCTCCTTCTTCAGGATCCTTCCGCTGATCCGTCGCAACAGGAAGCAAAGCAGAGGTATAAATGAGACTATTGAATTCTGGCCTTGCATCTAATAATTTTTAACCATTTACTCTTTTTTTTCCTTTTTTTTTTAATATTTAATTTCTTTAGAATGTTGCCCCACATTTGTTTTGTTGCTGGGAAAACCACCAAGAAAGGGATTGAAATGGATCAAAGTTTGGATGCAGGTGTGGCTCCCTTGCCATGACCATACTGCCTGAGCCCTGCTGGGTGGGAGGGCATGAGGAGAAAGCAGCAGCAGCTGATTTTTCCCGGGGGCTTGTCTGAGTTCAGTAACCTCGAGAGCTGCAGTGATACAGTCGGGTGCTCTGGGGAAGCATCATCCCTCCCACTGTCACAGAATCCTTGGCTCCTCAGGGGTGCTAGGAGTTAGTGATCTAAGTCTTGAATGCTAGCAGAACTCCTCCCAAACTAGTACTTTTGGGTTGGGTTTGGCTGTTATTGCAGGTGGAAGAGCCTTTCCCAGTTGATTTGATTTTTCTGGGAGACCTAATCCAGTTAAAAAGATGACACAAAATTATTTTTGTCGAAGCTCAGTGGGGGAAGCAGTGTTCAGTATTTGTGCTAATTTGGAAAATTGTAAACAAGTGTTTGAAGAGCTGACTTTGCACAGTCCAATTCTGTATCAACAAAAGTTTCATAAACTAAAGGTCCAGTTTTGCAGACACTTATAGCAAATATTTTAAATACATGGAGACTTAGTGAAATGTTCTAAATGAGCTTTGGTCTGCTTTTTGGAATTGCATGGGCATTTCCTTGTGCCTGCTCTACCATACTGCCTTGGGGTGAATTCACATGGATAAATGTAGGATCTAAAGGGTAGCACAGCTTTTTTCTCCTAAAATGTAACTATGAGCAGTGAGAAGGTGTAGGTATGAAACACCACCTTGATTTCTTGGAAGATGTTGCCAGCTATGTAACTTCAGCAATGGGAAATGGACATCCCCAGGACAGGAAATGCTGTAAATGTAAATGGAAGGTTTGAAGTGACCTCAAGAAGCCACTTACACAAATCAAAAGTCTTCCATAGTTTGCCGTTCTTTCCATGTTATTTTAGGTGCTTGAAATCCCACATTTAATGTGTGGTTCACTTTTCCTTACAGGGAAGCAGAGATAAGAAATACTATTTTAGCTCAAGTTCTTGATCAAGCAGCTCGTGCGAGATGTGAGTATCCAAGTAACCGCCTAATAAAAAATACTCATCTAAGTGACTCCTCAAAAGTGTGTTGTACAGAGGCCAGACTAGAAAAGTACTGTTGTTGCTGAGAAGATAAAACTTGCAGCTTTTCAGCTGGCAATATCAGTGATTAGAAGGGAGAGGCTAATGAGTATCTGAATTATGTTAATGTTTTGGATTTTATTTTAATTAGTAGGAGGAGTTACATGGAGAGTCAAAGTTGTTTAATCAGAAGCAAATATTTAAAAGTAAGAAATATAACTGTCTTGTACCTGGCATAAATGAAAATGCCTTTTTCAATTTATTTCACGACCCTGGCATGAATAAGATTGTTTCCTAGGGACACTTCTCACTTTTTTGTTACTAGTGAGGGTATTGCAGAATGTTCTAAACAGAAATGAACAGAGCCTGTTTTTGTTGCAGTAAGCAATTTAGCACTTGTGAAGCCAGACAAAGCAAAAGCGGTAGAGAATTATCTTATACAGATGGCAAGATTTGGACAGCTAGCTGGAAAGGTCAGTATATTTCCTAATTATTTCTCACCTATATTTGTTTCTAAACCAAATTCACTCTAAAAAAAGATGTTTATAATAGATGCAAGTTAAATTAGCTGTAAATAGCTCCTAAATTCCATCAAAAACCTTTTGTAAAAAAGGAAATTGTGATGCAGTTGTTTGATACTAAGCATCTTTCAGAGTGTATTTATCCACATTTTGTTTGACTTTCCTAGGTATCAGAACAAGGTTTGATAGAAATTCTTGAAAAAGTGAGTCAGCAAACAGAAAAGAAAACAACAGTGAAGGTGAGTTTTTTTTTCCTAGATGTAATGTTGTATGAAGCAGAGCAGCAGAATTGCACGTGTGGGACCAGTTCAGGCTGGAACTTTGTCCTTCCCTGCTGAGCGCTGGGGCTCCATCAGAGCAGTCCTGCACAGCTCCTGGGGCCAACGTGGTGTGGGGCAGCCTGGCCCAGCTCTGTCTGTGCACTGACAGGGCCTGGGGCAGGTGTTCTGCCCAGGCAGTGCCTTCATTGCCACGGGCATGGACTGGGAAAGGCTTGTGCCAGCCTGCATTTACATGACCCTTCAATTTTCACTTTATGTATTTCATTTTAGTTCAACAGAAGGAAAGTATTGGATTCGGATGAAGAGGATGATTATTAATACTACTGTAAGGCTGCCAAACAATAGCCTGGAAAAATGCTGTTAGCAGGCAGAATGCAAGATCTGAAAATGTTTACGCTTCTTGACTTTTTTTTATTATTATAATAAGGCCAACAAATAACTTGTAAAATAAATCTGAGAAGGGGGATTTTATAACTTAAAGTTTTGTAGTATAAGAGGCCTGAGCAGTGTGGGGTTCCCCGTGGCTTCATTAGCATGAATGTTTTGTTGCCCTTTCCTCACTGTAAGCTCTGCTTTCAGCCACTGCACACACTTAACTTGCTGTTATTGGAGATCGCAAGCACAGGAGCCAAGTGAGACAGGGAACAGCCACGCAGAATTAAAGTCTGTCCAGACTCTGTCACAGAAGTGTTAGAAAGGAGATTCCCTGAGCCCCTGAAGGATGCCTGTCCAGCCAGTCACCGGCTCTCAAGTCCTTACTGGAAATTTAAAAATGAAGGTATCTAAATAGAGTTTGGATCAGGGGATTCCTATCAGGCAGTCTGTGTAAAGATATGTTACCAGCAAACAGGTGAACTGTTCCCCTGTGAGTTCCTGGGCTTTCAAACAAAGCAAGTTAACTGTGTCATACACAGCACTGTTCAGACACTTGTCATTGTGTATTCTTACAACTACCTCCACTTTTATCCAAAGGCTGGAGTGTTTCTTACCTGGAAGAAAAAGACAGACCATTTCCCTAAACTCTGCAACTCCTGCATGCATAAAGTAAAACTGAACTTGTGCTGTACATTTATTCAAGAATATGGTTATGGAAATCAGTAGGATAAATACTGTAATGTGCTGACAAATTCTCCCACCACAACCCCCTTATCTGACATAATTTAACAGGATCGTGTATGATTCTAACTGCAGTGTTTTTTGGAACAGAATAAACTTGTTTTAAGTGAGCACTAGTGGGTGTGTTTTTCATCTTGTCTGAATGTAGGTAAAAATATTAAACAGTTGTTATTTTTGTTTCCTTTGGTTTAGACTGTGCATTTTGCTTCTCTGTGTTTGTAATTAGGATGCCTTAGCTTTAGTGATATCCTGAGTGTGCCAGATTTCTTCAGATTTACCACCCTTACTGAGTTTGAAGCCAAAGTTTGGTGAATTGACTTTTCTTATCTATATGGTTGAAAAATCTTAAGAATAATTTAGTTAAATGCATGCTACAATAAAACACAAGCAGAATTCTCACTCTGTAATTTGGAAATCAGATCTTAATATCTGGATTATTCTTGCTACAGGTAAGGACCAATTACTTGGGGTCATCTTTATAGTGTCACAAGAAGGAAAAACCTGTTTTACCTCTTTCCTTTTTTGTCTTTTGACTTGTAGTAACTGAACATCCTTTTATTTATAATGTGAATGCAGACCTAGAAAAGGAGGTTATGTAAAGATGCTCAGTTTCATTAACAGTTCTATTTTATACACCTCTGTGTATAAATCTGAAACCACATAACCTAATAAAGTTATCTGTAAATGTAGGAGGAAGGAAAGTCCAAGAGTAAACACAAGGTAAAGTCTCCAAATGCCTACAAAACCAAACAAGAAAATCTGTAATAGACTCAATGCTTGGACAAAAGCACTTAAAGAAAACAGCATTTTCAAGAGTTCTTTTACTCGTTTTTTCTTTCCATCATTTGGCACAAATCCAAGGCACATCAGAAAATCAGATGAACTCATAAATTATTAGAAAAATAAACACATTACCCTCAAATCCAAATGCCATTTGACATTTTACTTCTTAGATTAAAAAGTTATCTGAAAAACCCAGCACTCTTATCTTCCGGCTTTGTATTTTGCCAGGTAGTTTACTAATACCACAGTTAAAAGAAAGAGAATTATCTATACAAATAGTTCATGAAATAAAATGCAAGGTGCATGTGATGAGGCAAGAATAAAAAAAATTCTGCACTGAAAAACCTGGCTTGTGCTATTTACAGCTTGTCCTCCTATAACCAAACAGTAGAAAATGAACTTCCAAACTAAGCAGCCACTTGGTAGTTCCCTGTGAGCTTTCAGTTCTTCAGTGGTCTCCCCTGGTAATGGGGCAGGATTTGGCCTATTCCAGCCAGTGCTCACTGATGTGAGAAGTACCTTTCATAGTGGGAATTTCACCTTTTTAATAGCAGTCCAGAGCAGGCTCTGAAGCCGTTTTGTGTGTGGATGTTGCCCGGGATCAGAATCATGAATACTTGTGCATTTTTGCATTACTTCCTTTAGAGGAGGGAAAAAGCAACTCAAATGCATGCTACAATAAAACACAAGCAAGCACCTTGTGCTTACTTCTGCTTTTTTATTAGGCTGTGAACAGCAAGTCCAAAGTTTAGGTTTGTCAAGAGCTCCGCACTTTTTCCCCAGTATATTGGCTCCTCTGTAAGAACGTGATGTTGCAGCTCCAGTACAGGGGAGCATTGCTGAGATATTAGCAAGGATTGCATCCCCTCACATTAGTAATGCAGATGTTACGGACATTGTTTGTCCAGCTACTGAAATATACAGAAATATATACTATAATGGTTTGTAATGTTACAATAAAAATAGAGACATTTCAATTACCTCTGGCAATAAATACCTTGTTATCCAATATATCTTTTTATATATATAAATATATTTATATTTAATTCTCAATGTAGTGATAAAAACTGAAAATGCAAAAATTATTCAAAGACTTTTAAAACAAAGTGGGTGGCTGAAAAATACAATACAGGATTTCATTTGGTTTACTGTTACATAGAACTTTTTAATAAGTGCTGAATAGAATAGGAAAGTAATTTTGCTGTCTTCATCTCCCTTACATCCCTGTTAGTGAGATCAGTAATGATCTGGCTGTGTGGTCACCTCCTGCATGAACAGAGGAGTTGGGCCCCAGGGTGCCAGAACATTCCAGCTGTGCTGCAGAGCCTGTGCCTGCCCTGAACTGGCTGTGTGACATCTGAGCGCTGCTGAAATTCAGAGCACCGACCTCAGCTTCGGCCTTCCGCGCCCGCGCCGTGCCAGTCCCGGGAGCGCGGCACGGCGGGTCCGGCCGGGCTGCGGGAGCATCCCTCCCTGCCCGGGCTGCGGGAGCATCCCTCTCTGCCCTGGCTGCAGGAGCATCCCTCGCTGCCCGGGCTGCGGGAGCCTCCCTCGCTGCCCGGGCTGCGGGAGCATCCCTCGCTGCCCGGGCTGCGGGAGCATCCCTCGCTGCCCGGGCTGCGGGAGCATCCCTCATTGCCCGGGCTGCGGGAGCATCCCTCCCTGCCCGGGCTGCGGGAGCCTCCCTCGCTGCCCGGGCTGCGGGAGCATCCCTCCCTGCCCGGGCTGCGGGAGCATCCCTCACTGCCCGGGCTGCGGGAGCATCCCTCTCTGCCCAGGCTGCAGGAGCCTCCCTCACTGCCCGGGCTGCAGGAGCATCCCTCCCTGCCCGGGCTGCGGGAGCATCCCTCCCTGCCCGGGCTGCGGGAGCCTCCCTCACTGCCCGGGCTGCGGGAGCATCCCTCCCTGCCCGGGCTGCGGGAGCATCCCTCATTGCCCGGGCTGCGGGAGCCTCCCTCACTGCCCGGGCTGCAGGAGCATCCCTCGCTCCCCGGGCTGCGGGAGCCTCCCTCACTGCCCGGGCTGCAGGAGCATCCCTCCCTGCCCGGGCTGCGGGAGCCTCCCTCACTGCCCGGGCTGCGGGAGCATCCCTCATTGCCCGGGCTGCGGGAGCATCCCTCATTGCCCGGGCTGCGGGAGCATCCCTCATTGCCCGGGCTGCGGGAGCCTCCCTCACTGCCCGGGCTGCAGGAGCCTCCCTCGCTGCCCTGTGCTGGCAGCGGCACGGTGACCGTGTGTCTGCGCTGCGTTAACCTGCTCCTGTGAGGAGCCGCCGTGCCGTCATCATCTTCCACAAACTCACCGCTGCACCCCGAGACAGGCACCTCACCTGTGCTCTGCTCCAGCATTCCAACCGATTTTAGTTTGCTTTTATCAAAGCTTTTAATAGCCATCTGTGAGGGGAGAGAAATGGTATGTTAAAAGCATTATCTATTATATTATATATCTCTTCATTAAGAAGGAAAATTAATATATTATTTCTTGAACATTATTATCACATGAATTTCATGACACTGAGAACACAGTCAAGATTAGCATACTTTGTAAGAGAGTAATTATATTTGGGCTACATATGAGAAAACAAGAAGCCAGCCTGCCCCAGGCTACACACACATCAGTACCAGACCTGAGAACAACAGACATTCCAAAACTTATTTTCACCTCACTATCCCATCAGCATCCCAACTCTAGTTCTAAACACCGTTTGTAGTGCAAGTCTCAATGCACTTGAAATTAACAGCCATTTCTTTTTACTATTAAGAAAAGTGGAAGTAGTAACAGACAGGGTCACCCAGGGATTGCTGAAGGCAAAGGCAGTTTTCCCTGCTTCCAGAGGTCACCTGTCAGGGAAGAGACACCCACCCTCCCCACCCCTTAGTTCCTCTTTCTCGTTCTTCCAAATATTCGTATCTTCCATTTCCACACCTGCTCCTGTTTCTGCTGTACAGAGTGGGTGCCTGGCCTGGATTACTGGCCACTCTGCAAATGTTAAAATAACCAGAAGAAATAAAGATAATGCAAGCATGCTAATGACAGATCTAAGACAAGAACAAAAGGAGAAAGTAGCTTTTTTACTGAAATAATGCCAACAATCTCTAAAAAGCTGCAGACAGAGGTTATTTAAATCCACATTTAAATCCACTAACAATTCAGAGCTGTATGGACTCATGAATTAGTTCAGCCACAGCTGTATGAACTCACAACCACAGAACAGGGCTGGAGTGCTCTGTATCAGGGTCACATACTAGTTTTCTGACACCTGTGTACTGAAATGACATACTGCCTTCTGTGATCCACAGTTATAAAATGTAAATCCCAAGTTATATAGTGAAATATTATCATTTAGAAAGAATTATTAAAATATTACAGCTTTATAGAATTAATATTCTCAAGGCTTTTGGCAAATAGTCTTCTAAGGGCTGTAGGAAAAGGAAGAGTATCTCATTTTCCAGAAGGACATGAGCTGCAGAGTCTGCATTTCCATAGCTGTGCCAGATGGGCAGCTGCTGGACTAACCTGGTACAAACTGTTTCGTTTCGGACAGATAATTTTTCTCTGATTCAGTGTTCTGAAATGGCCCAGCAGAAGATGCAATGAGAGTCAAAGCCAGTGTAAAGGAGGCAGAACGAGCACAAGCTCTGGGGAAGGCAGCATCCAGCAGCTGGTGTGGGTGGGTGTCACTGCACCCCAAGCAGAGGTGAATCTATTACGTACAACTCTGTCACAGCTGACAGTGCAACATGCAGTTTGCTGTCACTCTTGCAAACAGCCTCCTCTTACAAGCAGACTTAAAGCAAACTCTAATTTCAATCTACTGAAAAATGTCTCTTGCCAAAGCAAGCTACAGCTCCAAGACGCTGCAGTTTTTCAGTTCTAGGTTTTGCTGGACAGGACACAGAAAACAAGACAAGTTTTCTCTTCAGCCTGCAGTAAGACGCTTAAGAAATTGAAAAGAATGAAGTGTTCAAGAGGTGTCATAGAAGCACCACTGAAGTTTGAACAATGATGAAACGAGCAATTTGGCAAACAGGTCAGAACTTGTGTGATTCAATTACCATCACCAGTAAACTTTCTCTGTACCAGAGATTAAAAAAAACATGTACCCAGCATAATAGCAGAGCAACAAACATAACTGCTGTAATATAAGAATAATCTGAGCAAGTGTTTCCACTTACCTGGTGCAGTAAGTGACAGTCAAAATTAGGGACACTTTTATCTCTTGTTATTGTTCTCCGTAAGTGTTTTTCTCTGAAAAAGATTTTAAGAAATCAAAGAAATTAAAATGTCTTCACATAAGCCTTTTATAAAGGACTCTCTCTCAGAAGCTCCACAAGGTGGAACCGTCTCACCAGAAACAGACATCTCCCTGACACCACCTTCCCAGAATTGCAGCCTATTTGTATTCCCTGTATTTTACTATGGAATATACATTAGGGCTTAAAAAGATATTGAGCAAAACCCAAGCAATGAGTGAACACCACTACAGTATATTTAAGCAGTCTGATTCTGAAATGCTTAACTGATGGTACACAAGTATTAGTGCAATCCCAGTTTTAGATACATTTTCCCTCCCTCCCCACCCCAGTGAGCTTGTCATGCCCAGAACATCTGCCTGGGGATGTGACAATGCCAGCCCTGCAGGATTAACATCCACTGGCACACCACCATGTCATGGGTAACCACCCCAGACCCATTTTGGGACTTAGCAGCTGCACTTCACCTTTGCTTATGGGAAAAAACAAACACACTCTGAGCAGGCTTCTCTGCTTACTTGTTAAATCTGTTAATTGATTGGACCAGTTGAAGTTGTCTGCTTATGGGATCATCGGCTTCCTTACAGGGCTTAGGGTGCACTGGGGGTTTAAAAGAACAGGCAGCTAAAATTACAACTGGGTCTCACTTAGGAATTAAAAAACACAGTTGTGATTTTAAATTGAACATAAAACTGTAACAGTGCTAACTTGAATTAGAGTGGTGATTTGTCTTTTGAAATTTTAAAAACTTTTAAGTTGCAGAAGTAACCATTCTTCCTCAGATTATTACAACTGGCCAAGCTTCTGAAAAGACTATAATTCTGGACTTTGAGGCCCCAAATGCCAGTTTTTACCAACCTGAATTAAAACAGAGATGCTAAACCACCTCTTCATTAGTATTATTCACTCGTATCTTCTATTGCTCTTTTAGAACTATTCAAAACATTTGAAAAAACTATCCTCAATTTTAGGTGTCAGCACGCTGTGATTAATTGTGATTTTCTATTAACCAGACATTCGCAATCTTTCTGAGGGAAGGAAGCAAGAGTTACTTTGAAAACTCATGGGTGCTGAAATGGACACTCCTGCTCCTCATCCTCCCTGATTCCTTCTTTGCAGCCTCCCTGTTTTCTTTCTACAGTCCTGGTGGCACTGTGTCCTTTTCTGAGCTGTCCAGCCCAGGGGACACAGCTTTTCTTACATCCCCAGGGTAGTGAACTTGAAAATTCACCTGAAAAACTTCTGAGCCAGCATAATGGGAGCAGTGGATAAGGCAGATCAGAAGCTGAGGGTGAGAGGTAAGGAGGAATCTGTGGTCCTTAAGCTCCATCTCAGGGGCTGCTTAGGCACATTAAGATAGGGCCATGTGTCAAATCCTTTAAGGAGTGAAATAACTTTGCATCATTGAATATAACATATAATGTTATTGCTATTAAAAAGGGGAAGGTCACTGCAAGATAAAAGGTATCAAAAGGATGGTTACTCATCCTTCCCCAGGCACTGGGGCCCTGCTGCAGCCCAGCTGTGCTGGCACTGCACCTCGTGGCCACACTGTGCCACCTCCTGCCACTTGCTCAAAGTCCTCTGCAGACTGTGCTGGAAGGTTCACAGTCACCTCTGTAGCTCTCATTTCTGTCCCAAAACACGAGAGACAGTAACTAATGAAGAGTCATTCCCTGACCTGTTTTAGGGCAGTATAAATGACACACAAAAGTCATTTAAATCTATTTTGCTTTTCACTGAAATGCACAGTTCCTACATGGCTAATTATATAATCTCAAATGTGGTGTGTTTTTACCTTTAAATGTTTTTGTAGGTAAAACTCATACATGTACCCCAAAGTAGGTGAAAACTAAGTTTGAAGCACTGGCATGCATAGAATACAAAGTCTGCTGCATTTAGTTACAGTATTTTAGGTGTTACCTATCATAAATATGAAAAACAATTGACTGTTCTATTATTATATGTATAGCAATTACATAAAATGTTTTATACAGTCACCCATGAATTCTTAAATATCTTTTTATCTATACCAATGAAAATATCACAGGTACCTTTTTTCCTTATCTTGCCAGTAACGTGCTGCTCACTCTCCTTCTCTCCCTCTGCTGATGTGGGGACACAGCTTGGTGCTGCTTCCAGCAACTTCATGATGTTTGAGTTCTTGATTTTAAAAGTTTACATTTTCACCATTATTAAAGAAAAAGAAAAACAACAGTACAATTTAGTATTCAGTCTGTGCAGAGTATGTTAATAATGCTTGTATGAATCAATACAACACATATAAAATAACTCATAAAAACAAACTTGAAATTCTATCATTCTGAGTAGGGACAAAATCAGTGCTCCACAAAATACACTTTAAAGCAGTGATGATGTTGGAGTCCTGATCTCTTATTTTAAGCTGTATTACTTATGGGTAAGCCAATTTCAGTTTAAATGGTAACATCCATACCAAAATTGATTCAGTACAGAATTTTGTGGTCATTAAGCTACATCTCAGAGGCCATTTAAGCACATTAAGATAGGAGTTATGTGTCAAATCCTTTAAACAGTGAAATAATTCTGTATCATTTAATATTACATATAATGTTATTGCTATTAATAAAGAGGAAGGTCAGAGTGATCTATTGCAAGATAAAAGGAATCAAAAGGCCTGCAGGGCAGAAGATGGTGGGTGAGACAAGGAACGTTGCTACCAGCGCAAGTGATCAGTGCAACGTGTTCATTTGTCTACATCCAACATTGCTTCTGCTCTCTCTGCCATTACAAAGACTTTAACATTAATTTTATCCAGCTCTGTGCTTCCACTCTTTCTAGACTCATCCTTTTAGTCTAGGATAACTTATTCTAGAAACTCAGCCGGTTTTCCCAGGCCACCAGAATCATGGCTAGGCTGCAGTAGGAACAGGCACCCCGGCGTTTCTGTGCCCCCAGGAGCTGGCTGCAGCACTCACGGGCTCGGCGCAGTCTGCAGGGCTGCAGGCGCAGGCTGCAGGGGTGCAGGCGCAGGCTGCAGGGGTGCAGGCGCAGGCTGCAGCGGTGCAGGTGCAGTCTGCAGGGCTGCAGGCGCAGGCTGCAGGGCTGCAGGCGCAGGCTGCAGCGGTGCAGCCGCGCTCGTTGCGCAGGTGCCGCAGGGCTCCGTGCTGCAGCAGCAATGCCACCAGCTCCTCGCTCCCGCCTGCCGCGGCCTCGTGCAGGGCTGTGCTGCCCTCGGCGTTGGAGAGGTTCACGGAGGCTCCGTGCTGCACAAAGGGAAACCACAGTGAGAAAGGAGCAGGGCAGGGCAGCAGCCCCAGAGCTGCACACGGCCAGGGGCAGCTGCACCACCAGTGCCACAAGAACCCACCCGGCCACGTTGCTGCCCCATCTCATTGCCACGGCTTCAGGGATCAGCTCATTTCGGTTTTGCATATATCTGTTACATATTCCAAGCTTCAGAGAAACCCCCAACCCTACGTGATAGAATCCCAGGCAAGAAAGCCTGCACCTGCCACATAAAAGTTCCATAAAAACAGCTACCTGTACAATAGTGAGGTAATATTTATCTAATTAACATCTGTGAAGGGATGGGATTGAAAGGAATAAGTTTAGAAAAACTCCTATTTCTTTCCCCAAGTATTTTTGACAGAGGAATGCATAACTAAAAATACTGATCCTGAGTACTGGGTAAATACAGGTATCACATGAGAAATACCAGCAAAACACTCTGTCTTCAGTGATCTTACCTGCAACAACAGAGCAGCAGTCTCATAGTGACCATTCAAGCATGCATAAATTAAGGGAGTATTTCCATATACATCCTTTTTATTTAGTTTAGCATTGTAATCCATCAGACACTGTACCACCTATTGAAAGAAGTAACAACTTTACTCTTACTGAGTAGGAGTACTGAGTTACTGAGTATGACACTAATTTTCATACTTTAACACCCACATTTAAAAAAGAAAAAATTAAACAACTACAAAAAAGGCCAGAAAATAAAACTCAAGGTGTATGAAAAATAAATATAAACAGAACTTAACAAAACAAAACCACCACAGCAGCAGCATCCTTTTCCAAAGTCATCACAACACTTGGAAGGAGTTCTTTATACTGTAATTACCCCATGAACTAATCTACAACTATCCCATGAATTAACCTACAACTCTGAGTTGTATTCCTTGCTTCCCTCGTGCCTTTTCAAAATTCTCTTTTTTTTCCCTCCTGAAATCTTCAGCTCCTTATTTTTAAAATCCTATTTTTCTTCTTTTCTGCATCTTTCCATTTGCCTTTTTGCCCCTGCTTTTTCATATTTGTTATTTTCCTGTCTCATTTACTCTCCCTTCTGTATTGACACCCTCTTCCCATGGGCTTATGCTTCTCCTTCACTGCTTTTACTTCCCTGACTCGAAGTGAGGGATGAGTAATCTGCTGCCTCGAAGCTGCACTCCACACATGATCTATTTAAGAAGTTGAAAATACAGTAAATATTCAGTACTGTGGCTACTGAAGATACCAAGACACAAACATAACCCAGAGAAGGTACAGAGGAACAAACACAGAAGATTCAGCTGCACAAGGGATGTTTAAAGCATTTGAAATACGACAGAAGGTTTTTGAATCATGTGCATTAAACCAGTATTTTAAGTCATATATGGTTATATACATAAGTCATATATGTTTATATAAGTCATATATGCTTTTATAAAGAAAAGGTGTCTACTGAAATGATTTCAGCTCAAAGTTCCCCTTTCCATCTGGAGATTTAGACACCAAGAACAAAAGCCAGAACCACCACACTCATTTTCTCTGCTCCTGGTTGCTGATTTAGCCGGGCAGCTTTGGGTGGGTGGCAGGTGGCAGGGAGGTCTGTGCCAGGCAGGGTTACCTGGGCGTGTCCCCTCTGGCAGGCCAGGTGCAGGGGAGCTGCCAGCTGCGAGTTCCTGGCGCTGGCCCTGGCGCCGTGGCGCAGCAGCAGCGACACCAGCTCACTGTGCCCGTGCAGAGCAGCCATGTGCAGCGGCGTGAAACCCTCCTGGTTTGAAACATTCACCCCCAGCCCGTTGGCACAGATCTTGGAAAACTTCTGTTGAGGAAAACACACAATAAAACTATAACCATGCTTTGTTTTAATTCATTAAATAGCCAAATACCTGCTAGAGTTTGTATAAAATGGGCAGATGGGCATTACAAGAAATTCTGCTAGAGTCTAATTTGAGGCCTTCAGAAAAAGCCAGTGAAGCAGAGCAGTTTGTTGGTATTTTTCAACAGTAAATTAATTTTATTGTTATCCCTTTTCTTCCAATGTGATAACTTCATGGAGAGCAATCCTAGGCAAAGTATTCATGATATTAAAAAGTGGCTAAAGCAGCACAGGTTGAGACAGAAGTAAAACTGAAAGTTTTTATACAGCTGTTAGGATGCTCATACTGGATATGAGGCAGTGTTAATGAGTTACTTTCATTTATACACATATTTATGCTCTTTGAGACAGACATTAAACACCTCTTAATGCTACATGAAGCTTGGGGTAGTAAGGATACAAACTAAAATTAATTTAATTCACCTGGAAGCCAGAGTAGCCCAGAAAGAAGACTCCCTGGGGGAATCAGGCTAAGGAAAGCACCTGCAGGACAGTTTACCCAGCTGTACAGAACATCCTCTTTCACTCCTCTTGCAAACTGTGCCTGCATGACATTTACAGTGGTGCACAACCTTTCATCCTGTGCTTTCACATGTGCCTGCCTAACACAGGGGTTAGGATTAACTAACAAGTTCCTTCTTCTCATGCAGCAGACAAGTAAATTCCACAGCAGATCCATTCCCCTCCCCATCAGCAATAAAACGAGCTTTATGGATTCTGGCATCTTTAGCACCTGATCTCTGTCCTGAGGGCACAGAGACACCCCTTACCAGAGAACAAAGCACAGTGTAAACGTGAAACATTCCAGGACAACAGCACACTCTAAGCCTGCACAAAATAAACCTGTGGTGGCAGTGGGGAATTCAGGAGTTAAACCATCTCACAGTGCTGTTAACCCCAAAGCAGCCAATAAACTGAAAATTTGTACTTAGGTTTATTTTGCAATGACTTATCCAGTCATGTACCCCTTCAGACACGTCCTGGAAGGCAAGTTATAGAATTTCTATTTCCAAAAAGCTGGGATTGTCCCTTATGTAAAACAACAACAAAAACCCCAAATCAGAACCACATACACACACACACAAAAAAAAAAAATCCCACAAAAAAATCCAACCAAAAAACAACAAACCAAAAAAACCATAGAAAGAGTGCATTGAAAAGCCTTGTTCTATTCTACAGCGTGGTAATTTAGGGGGAAGGAAACCTTAGCAACTGAAAAGAAAGCCTTTGTATTTATATGAGATCTCTGAAGAGGCTTTAGATATGGCTTGTAGAAAAGATGCCATGCAATTAAAAAAAAGACTTTATCAGCATTACACGGATTCTGGGATTAGCAGGTATTCCTTGCTGAACTGATTACTAACAGGTAAGTAGATGTGCTGTGCCAGTAGCAGTGTACACTAAAGAGAATCAGAGGCTTAGAAAATAATGTTTACTCAAAGTGGCCCAAACCTTCCTGACAGCACTCCACATAACCTAAAAGCACACTGTGACACTTTCTCAATCCATTAGACATTGTGCAAGTCCATGAACACCGTTCCTGTATCCAAAATGTTCAACAATTCCATTAAAAAAATAACAATTTCATACTCTCAGATAAAGTGTGAAAATCTGTATATAGTTAATTTATTTTTAGACAGAGAAACAGACATGCTGGGCAATATGAATACTATTTCCCTGGAGCTAATACATTACAAGCATATAAATTACTCTTTTTACAGAATGAATATTCCAACCTTTTGTGCTGGCCCACATTTTGAGCACTGGCATAATGGATGGCAGAATTCTGGTTTTAATGTACCAGCTGTGTCATCCTCATCTTCCAAGTCTTCTTCCACCCATTCCAAGAGATAACGGACCTGGCATAAAAAGCAATTCCTTCTTTATAAAGTCCAACAGTTCCCTGTCCTAACAGATGTGCACACGTAGACAAGTCAGAATTGACAAACACACACTCGTGAGTCTCTCAGGGGGAGCACACAGCTACCTCCTGCCATCAGCTGCCCACAGGCCAAATTAAAAAATCAAGTGTTATTGTTGACAAAGCAGCTAGGAAGTTCTCCAAGTACAGTGAAGTGAATTACAAATGACTTCCTGCTGCCTAATCACAATTGCAGTGCTCACCCACTCCCAAACACTCCACATCCTTTTAGCTCAGATGATTTGTGCTAGCTCATATCAATGTGAATTCTGCTTCATCTTTTGATTTAAAGAGCATAAGGAACGACAAGGATGCCACCATTTAACTGATCCCCAAAACTTTGCAGGGGCACTGACTTTCCTTAGGTCTCTCACTTAGGAGTCGGACAGTTTCACTTTTTCCTCAATGTACAATGCCTCATTTTTGAGAGAGAGGCCCTTTAGTGAAATCTTAGAGCTCAGGGCATTAATTTGCAACCTGCAAACAGTGATGCTTAGGGCATTTACATTTTACATTACATTCAACAAAATAAAAGCTGTTTAAGCAGTACATTTTTACCTTGAAATTCATTAATCTACATCTCACTAAAGACATTTTAGAATTAGCAGTGATTGCATTAAGTCTCCATTACTACTGGACCAAGGCAAGAGCTCTACAGCTGCTAGCCCAAGGGAATGGGGACAGTGGGATTTCTGAGACATCCCTCCCACTCTGTTTACCCTCACACTTGTCACAGGTTCTGCTCCTCACCACTGAGCTCTGGGAAAACAACACATCCACGTCCTAGCCACTAAAACACATGCAGCTACAACAAGTCCTAGAAGCCAGGAAGGGCCCTATACCTGATTCTGAATTATAACATATTTGAGCCTGAAAAGGGATGTTTTTTACAGAATATTGCTTTCCCTGCAAACTCCACGTTGTTCTCTGCAGTAAAGGAAATCTCTCAAGCCTGCCTGTTTATAGAAGGCCAGCTCAGCAAAGCTTTACTACTTGCTACATTTGTACATGTCTAAAATAAGCAGAACTGTCACTTCACTTCCCCCTTTCCTTGGAGACTCTTACAATTGATTTCCTCCTCCTCCTGGGGCAGCCCAATCCTGCTGCTTGCATTATCCAGTGCACAGCTCCCAACACAGTGATACCAGTGTCTCCCAAAAACCTGAACACACTACTCCAGTGCCCACCTCATTATAATTACACTGCAGTAGCCATTCTTCTTGGTTTAAAGGTATTTTTGGTCAAAATACTAACTGTACTTTCAAGCAGACACACGCTGAACCACCTCAGGAGATTGCCCAGTCTCATTTGCCAGGTAATTTGTCACCTGAAAAGTTCTTTACACTGCTGGGTTACTTTGGAATACTCAGCTGATCACCCTGGGTCTCTGTTCCCTCACTCCAACCTTTCAGCTGCTCCACAGCACTAATTTCAGACAAGAGATTTGCTTTTTTTCTGTGGTAGATTTGCACATATCCTTCCCACTGAACAGGCTGGATACAAGGAAAGCTCCAAATCCAGTAGCTATGCTGATACAACACCAATGACACAATAATGTTTCTTTTTCTTAAGTCTTCCAGTTTCACAGCACTTTTTTAATGCCTCCTCTTGCAAAGCTCAGTTGGCTGTCACAGCAAACATCTACAGCAGCCCTAATGACCAGGCTGCTGTGGCTGTTCCTATGGAGACAGACCTCAGGCTGCCAGAACAAGGTCAGAGTTTTTAAATATTTGTGTTTTTTTAATAGACATGCAATCTGTAACCTTTGCCATCCAGCTGGATGATTCTCCTTGTATGAACAGCTTCACATGAACTTCAGTAATGAGGAAAGTAAAGCCACAAAAGAGAAGGTGATTCTGTCATCTGAATTCACAGACTGGATTTCTATATGCTTTTCATTGCTGGTATCTATTGAGCAGTGCTAGATACTGATTTCCCAGCAAATTATAGCACTGTACTTAATTTTCTTGATGAAGTTTAGATTTTCACAAAGTGGGTGAAAAGTTAACTGCAATACATGTACATTTACTACTGGCCAGGAAAATGGAAAATAGCACTATTGTATATGTTACTATTTCTTGAAATGACTTAAGGGCTGGCTTGGAAATAATTACTTAAAGTCACATTGTAAACTAGGACAATAATATCTACCCAACAACGGAACAGCTCTTTGCTCTATCAGTTAATAAATTGTTTGTATCATCTCAGTGGAATAAAACAGAAGAGAAACAGAATTAACGTGGCACATATTTTGCAACATGGGTTTTCTATCTTCTGATGACTCTATGAGGCTTCATTGGCATTTGTAACTCCTGGTACAAACCAACCCAAAAAGGTTTTTCAGAACATGCACCCAATGGAGCAAACCTGCATCCTCACACAGCTTTATTGTTTTGTTCTGTGACCTACAATAAAATCAAGAAATCTACAACCTTACACACATTTCCAAAAGCAAAACTCCTAAAGACTCCTGTGTCATCTTCAATGTTTCAGTAGAATGACATTGGAAGTATCTTATTTTTTAAGGAATAAAGGCAATAATAAATTAAAGAAGAAAAGAACAAAAATAAAAGAAGACAGGTGGTACCACAAATTATAGATCATTACCTCTGAAACTGGCAATATTATCTCATTAGGTGTCCATTTGAAGTAAAATCCAACCTACACATTGCTATGTGCCCCACAAATAGCATCTCTGTGCTGACTAGTGTCACCTGAATTTCCTCTTTACATGAGATTATTACACAAAACATTCTCCAACTTGACACTGTTTACAGATAACTTCCTCAATTTGAACAAGATAAAAAGGAATTCAGTAATGTTCAACAGCCACATTAACACTCACCATTTCCAGATCTCCATCAGCAACTGCTCTCAGGAGTTTTTCTACCTATATATGAAGAAAATTATTTATTTGCTTTGTTAGTATTAAGCAGAACACAGAAAATCCTGTGTCCTTTGCTAACTTCCTAAGCTCATGCTGTAGGATTACTGCTGGCCCATTTCATATTTATTGATAACGTTTTAAAGGAAAAACCTTCTTCCTTTATGAAACAGAGAATCTGCACAAGGCCTGTGGCCATTTGATGATCTCTGACTTGTTTAGTTGAACAGTATTTATCTAAATCGAGGATATGTGGCCTACCCATAAACAAAGCCATGCAAGCTGATATATATTATTATGCTGCTCCAGCAGGAGCTGCCCTGTGCATTTCTGTGTGAACCTAATGTTAAAAATCCCTGCTCAAGGCAAATTCCTTCCCTAATACACACTAACACTGGTTGGACTCTTGCTGAGCTGTGCTACTCTAATTATCCAGCACACAGCTCCAAACATATTGATACCAGTGTCTCCCAAAAACCTGAACACACTACTCCTGTGCCCATCTCTTTATAATTCCAGTGTACAGTATAATTACAGGAACACAAAACTATTGAGAAACAACAGTTTAAGATGAAAAAGATGCTTTCCAATTGTTACTTTTACGTCTGCAGATAACTGGTTTAATCCTGTGTTAAAACCGAAACATTTACAAATCTAACTTGACCGCAAGTATGAAATTCGTTTTCTTACTTAAAATCTGGGAATATATAAATACCAAAGGGTGAGCATTAGGACAAGCAGCAGCATTAGCCCATTTTAGTGTAAGGTGAGTGGGACCCATAAGCCCTGATAATTTCTTTCCAAAAATAACAACTTTCTTAAGTACTTTCTTTAGTACTTTCTTAAAGCACTAAAAGCTGCCTCAGGCCCCAGCAGTGGTACATTTGTTATGCAGCTTATAGATAATTTATTAGGAGTACTTAGGGCAAAATGTCTGCTCCATGCATTTCCCCATATTTTCAGTTTGTTTCCTCACTCTTCCATGGAACAGAACCTTCCTTTAAATGTAAAAATAGAATAAACAAATCTATTACAATTCACCTGCATATCCAGTTTTTCAGGTACTGAAGAGAAACTGTGCTTGGAGATACTAGTTCCAACAGAGCAAGTCCCAAATTTACAATCCTGGCTCTTTCACTCTCTTTTCTAAGTCATAATAAACAAGCCACTATTGACTGGCTCACTTAAGAGTTTAATTCAGTATTGATTAATCAAGGTCTGAGTGGATCCCCTTAATCCAAGATGAAAACCTTGAAATCTGGAAAACTGACTGTATCAGTTTCCCATTATTTCCAGTGGTGTTTCCTTCCTGGAGCTCTCTCAGCACCAGGCTCTTGCCTCTTTGAGCAGGGAGCCCAGGTGAAACTTGGCAAACAGAAATCAACTAAAGCTGGATTACAAAGAAGGTCATTAACCCCAAGGAACTCAGGTGTAAGCAGTTTGTAATCTTTTTCCCTGGTTTGAACTACAGTCTTAGTAGCTGGGTGTGATAAATTTATTCCTTCAAAGAAAAAATAAATCCTCAGTCTACAAGGAGAACTTATTTAGAGAGCTTGACTCTGTAGAAACAGGGAGGTACAGCCCTACACTGAGCTCTCCTAGAGCAATGCAAGTGTGAAATCATATTGTCCACTCAAAATTTGCATCTTTGTGTTTCTTCAATGTTTTTAGAGAACTGAAACTTCTAGCAAGAGAACAATCTTTTAATACCAGGAAAAGGAATAAGTTTAATGTAGTGGTGATACTGAGAGAAACACATACTTAGGGTAGTCAATTTGGAAAAAAAAATGAATAGGTAGACTTGGAAAAATAAAAAGAATCATCAGAATGAGTGGTGATATGACAGTCTTGGGAAAGGGCAACAAAGTGTGGATCTGAAATCCCACAGGAAAAAATTCAGAGGATGCCATCTGGTGAGGGCAGAGTAAAATCAGCAAACACATACATGCAAGATATTTAATATATAGTCTGTACTTCTTCACTTGTTACAAATTGATTCCCATACCTATTTGAAAGCATGTCTTAACATTCCAGTTTGTTGTTTGCCAGCATACCTGTACTAGTCTCTTTTCCCTGACAGATTTTCTAAGCTAACAGTGGCACTTGATTCCTGGATGGGACAGCCAGGTGCTTGGGGCACTGTACTTTGGTAAACCTCAACAAATTCTCAAATTATGTAGTTAACTTCAATAAATATGAACAACTACTTCAGAGAGGTGTCAATTTTCCCTCAGAAATAACCAACAGAGCACTTGAAACCACACAAAAATAAGTACTGAGATAACAAGCCTCAGGGGACAGAAGTTACCATTTTCCAAATCAGACAGAAGGCTATTCCTGAAGAAGCAGCTGAAAACTCTGTGGCAAATTATTACTCTTATAGCTTCGTTCACTTTGTTTACTGTCAAAACCCATACCTCAGTCTTACCTCTTTATAACTGTTTTTTGCTTCTTCTTGCCTTATATCAGTTGATGCTGATGATAGGCTTGAGACAGATGATCCTCTGCTGAAAGTTTCTGTTGAGTGCTGAGGAGACCTAAGCGGTGACTTACAGTTGGAAAAAAACATATAAAAATCAATCAAACAAACAAACAACCATAAAAAGTTAAATATCATATAAAGGAGGTTAAGCATAGGCAAGAAACAATTTAACAACTTGCATGGGCTGTTACCTCAGAAGCACTCTGTCCTCTTTCAAATGTTAGGTAGTTTACTTCCATCAACGACAAAATCTGCACAAAAATATTAGAGAGAACCAATGTAACTCCACTTATAGAGGAATCTACTGACTGAAACACAAATTAGCTGACAACCTAATAATTAGTGACAGAATATAACTGAGCAGATTAGAAGTACCCATTAACAAGTTCATGCTCTATCCCACAGAGGGTATTCCTGCTGCTGGAGTTAAAATGGGACCTTTCTTCCTCAGAGTAAAACACACATTTTCTCTTTAATAGTGAAACCCCCTTAGCAATGGAACATCTCCACCTCTGTGGTGTGGCATCAGAAGGAAATCAGGCTGGAAGACACAGAGGAATACCTTGGAATTCAATGCACACTGTAGGGAGGTCTCTTTCATCCGGTTCTGAATTTCTGGGTTTGCCCCATTTTGCAAGAGCACTTCAATGATCCCTTGATAGCCCCAGCGAGCAGCGATGTGGAGAGGAGTGTCTCCCTTCTCATTGCCAACATCCAGTCTGCAGGAATGCACATCATAGTACACCAAAGCCTTGACACACTGGGAAGAAAAGGAAAGCTATCAATAAATTATAGTGTTGTGTCTCAGTTCAGACAACAGGCACAATCCTAAAAGGTTTGTTTTTATTGCTGCTTATGTAACCCATTACCTAAAGAGAAGGTTTTAGTGGTTCAGTGTCATTAAATAAGGAGTTAAACAACTACATTGCAAAGCACTGCTATCTTTAATGTGAAGTCATATTAAAAATTGCTGTGAACTACCAAATAAAGTCCTCATTTAGAGCATTAAACAATTTAGCCTTCAAATAATTTTATTTACTTTAAAAAATATGTAAGTTTAGTGCTGATTTGCATCAGTTTAATTCCATTGCATTAGAATGCCCATTTGGTTTGTTACAAAACAATTACTTACATCCTCATGACCATAAGTGCAGGCTAAATGAAGTGGAGTATTTCCATTATTGTCCTGAACATCAGTACTTGCCTTGTAGTGCAATAAGAGCAGCTTAAAAGAAAAACAAAAGTAGACATTTAAGTAGCTAAAAAATTAATGTACAAACAATTATTGCTCTGCAGATTCCTTTAGGGTTCTGGCATGATGATGAAGCACTTCATGAGACATTAGCTCTGCCTCCCATTTCAGTCACCACCCTCTTGGCACTGCAGCACTGCTTGTGCCCTACCCTGAGAATCAAAAAGTCTCTTATTACATATTCAGAATTTTAATTGAAAAAATTGAATTCTGTACTGCAGCAAACACTGCAGTATATTCACTACATCATCTACCTCACATTTCAAGAGCCTATGCAAGTGAAGACACAACTTTATTTCAAAAATGCTAACTGAAAATATCACATATATTAAATTCAAGTAGACAATAATTACTGTAGTTACACAGTCTATCTTCAACACAGTGTGAAGCATTTAACTCAGCCCAGTGACTGCAGTGGTTGATCTGTCTCAAGCAAGAGCAGAGATGCTCTCCATTTGTATTATGTATTGGACATCTGTGTTAATAAAGTGGATGAATTATTAGGTATGCAGAGCTGCCAGCTGGTTATTTCCAATGGCTGAAAACCTTGCAGTAGAAGAAAAAATAAACTATCTTGGAGACTACAATGATGAAAGATCCTCCATTCTGACAGCTTACACAGTTCTGGTAGAAGTTCCCCAGAAGCTCTAAATGACAGTAACAGTAGAAGAGCTTAGTAAGAGGCATGTATTTATTATTTAGGTTAGGTGTTGTGCTTACTGTAACATTCTGATATCCCTTCTGACAGGCGAGGTGAAGGGGAGTTGAACCGTGGTAATCTGTGGCATTGACAATGGCTCCTTTGGCTACCAGTAAATCCACTAATGAAGTTTGACCTTGGAAAATAAGCATTCAAAGAAAGGTGTAAACTTTGCACACTGCTACTTTTCAAATTCAAACAGTGACTATAAACCAAGATACCCTGCATTTCTGCACACACTGTTTCCATATACTGCATATTCACAGCCTTGGTATTTGGGGTTTTTTGTGGCAGATATTTCAATGTCAAAGCCCCATAAAATAACCTCCAGCTAAAAGCAAGCTATATTTGTATCCTACAAGTAATAAAAGAAAATATTTGGAATAAATATAATAAAAAAGGAAATTATAAATATGAAACCACCCACTAAGAAAATAATACAGCTTCTAATAAAAGGAAAATTAATTGCATAATGAACATTACAATGCAGGTGTCACAGATCTACAATGCACAGCCAGCTGCAGGAAAGAGAAAAGTTGTTTCTCAATCTGCCAGTCCTTTAAAAAAAGACTGACTTCTAAGGATATATCTTTATTTTTTCAAACCTGAAGAAAGCACCACTGTGGTAACCACTATGGCAAAAGTAGAGTCAACAACCAAAGATTAACTCAGCCATAGGAAACTGAGCTTAAAAGAATATACAACAACTTCAGTCTGTGCTCAGATAGAAACAGCAAAGTTTCAATAGCAAAAAAGCAATAAAACAACTTAATGCAGAATTCCAACTTCAATAAAAGATGGGAAACAGGCTGACATAAAGACAGGAAAGCAAAAGGAGGAGGAAACACCAGTGAAGCCCACTCACCACAAATAGCAGCTATATGAAGCGGAGTGTATCCCCGGTCATCTCGGGAAAAGGGGGTGACAATGGAAGGGTCATTCAGTTTCCTTTAAAACACAATGTTTGAAAGCAGCTTAATTACCCAGGTGGTGGTAGGAAGGAGGAGAGAAAGGGAAAAGCTACCAAGAATGGCAAAAAACTGATTTTGGAACTTTTTATCCTTTTACATTGACAAATTATTCCATACAGAACTTTACATTTTGTTAAGAGAAGTGTGTTAGTCCCAGATCTGTAAGTTTGATTCAAGAGAAGAAGCACCATGTTTACCAAAGCCCACATAGGCTCCATCACAGAAGGGTGGGTTCCAAAGGATTCTGTATGTTCCCAATATTTCTTCTGTTTTTCAAACCACACACACCCACATGCTCTCTACTATATCCCAAAGTGCACCCAAATTCCTCTAGCACCAAAAGCAGCATACTTCCTGAAGCAAATCTTAGATAAAGGCTTCTACACAGCTTTGTCTGCATTTGTGGGGTGAAGAGTGCTCACCCAGAAACCAGCTTCTCGCATTTGTCACAGTAACACAGCGGGTGACACATTTTCTGTACAGTGTCCTTATCACTGTCACCTTGACTTAGCAGCCGCTCCACTTCCTCCTGATCACCTGAAGCAATATGCTACAAAAAAAAACAGGAGAGAATGAGAAACCAATATAAAAGACCTCCTTTTAAGACAAAAAAGCCGAGAGTAATTTACTGAAGCACAAAATGAAAGGAATCGATTATGAAAGACGTAGTCAAGCATTAGAAAGCAGAAATGAACAATGTCACAGCACAAAACCCCCTAATGGGCATTCAGTATTAAAAAGAAACTGTTCTTGGCTTACTTCACTTTCTATAAAAAAATTAAAACAATTCCTATTGTCCTCTTTAGACTCAATCATGAAATTGAGCTCCCTCTGTGCAAAGACGTGTCTATAAAATTACTAAGTCTCCAGCCATAAACTGTGAACACATATAATTAGGAGCTCTGCTTTGTGTCCTTGTATAGGCAAAATTCTTTTAGAATGACAGTATGAGATTAACAGATAATATGAAGTAGCTGTCAGGTGACTACATTTAAATTATTTCCAAAAACTCTTCCAATTTCAAGTACTAAAAGCTGTGAGACACAAGCAGTATCACATCTGTGATTTAAATGGGCCACACAATACCAACAGCAGTAGCATTTCATCCTCATTTGCTTCTATATTTCATATAACATGTACTGAAATTCATAAGATTATATTATATTAGCAAGGCTTTGGCACAGAAATGTACTCGATTGAAAAGACAGAGTAGATTTTAGCATCTACTAAAACACATTTCACAGTACTAATGTAATTAACCCTTCATGACTTTCCAGAAAACTTCAGAAAAGGAGGCATATAAACTTGAAATGTGCAAATACATACATACATACATAATAAGAGTTATTAACCTTAAACAAGCAGTCTATTGGTGCAGCAGACATCTGGGACAACAAGTTCATCCTTTGTCTTAAGAGCAGCTTGTCACACAGACTCTCAGATTCCTGAAAATAAAACAGATAGATTGATTATTTATATAGTCATCTACAGGCAAAAGTGCAGAACCCTAAAAGTGGAATTAACTTTAAAGAATACTAAACACTTATTTACTGTGTATGAATTATCAGACACACGTGAAATATGAATCTGTTTCACTTTTAGGATTTTGAGCCATAAAAGACTGGGCACCCATAGAAATAATAAGTAGATGTTCCCCAGAAAATTCCTTTACTGAAATTCACTGTTAATTAACATTAATGGTGGTACCATCTAAAAAAGAACACAGCAAAACTAGAAAATATGTATCAAAGACAGAATGAACTGTAAGAGGTACAACACAGCTTTCTCAAGAGGAGAAATTAAGGCAAATTCACATAAAATACATCTATGGATGGCCACTATAAAAGATGACCCAGATACAACACTGACTCAAAGAATTCTGAACGCTCTGCTGCTGGCTGAAAAATAGAAGATTGCACCAGGCAAAGCATTGCTCTGCAGCAGATCCATCTGTGTAGATTTCCTACTTGGTTTGAGCTAAGCAGATACAGCTGCAACCCTTGCAGCAGCACTTAGAGACAGCTGAAGAGACACTTCAGGAAGCACTAAAGAATATAAAGGCCTCCAATGCCAGGTGAAAATTATTAAGTGGAGTTAGATTTAGAGACAGCAGCACTGACCCTCCCATGAAATAAAACAAAAACCTAAGGGAAACACTTTCTAAGAATGCAAATGGAAACTTTTGCATGTGGTTGGTTCTGATCCACAGCTGCTTATGGTTGGCAGTGGTGCTGTTGTAGGATAATGGCTCTCCATAAATGGAAAGACTTCAGCATCCATGAAACAGAAAACCACTGCATTAAAGACACACACCCATGTATCAGGCAAACTTCAACAGTTTAGGATCTGGGCTATGGCTTTTGCAATTAAAGTCTGTCAAGACCAGATGTAAATGAGTAAAACCAGCCTGACTCCACTCTTACATTAGTAAGTCAGCATGAAATTTGAGCCCCATAAACTGCAAATAAACAACATCAGTTGATTCAGACTTTCTAGAAATTAAGACTATTCAGGTTTCAAAATCAACACAGATGCCTTTCATAAAGCTGTCCAAAAAACCCTTAAGAGTTCAGCAAATAAGGTCATTAAAAACATGCTTGTGAGATCTGGAGATGAAAGCTCTTCTCTGTACTTCACAGGATTTAGACACACGAAGGTGACAAATATTCACCAATCTTTTCAACTCTCTGTACTTTAGCTAACAATACCCAAGCATATCTTCTCAGAATTACAAGACATACAACACTAGTCTCCTTGGATAGAATCTTCACTAGGAACAGGAATAACTTCCCTAAGACATATCTGATCAAAAATTTAACTGCTAGTACAAGTTCCTAATGTCTAATCAGAATTTCTAGTGTAGATGCTCACAGACAGCTTTATACTTGCATTGTGGAGAATCTAAGCAACCATTAGCAAGAACTAATGTAGTTTTAGAACTGCTCCTTCCACAGTGTGTGTCTTCAAGAGAAGTGTTCTCCAACTGGAATCATTATTTTAAGAGAGTCACATGAGACAGCAACCCTAATGTAGCAGTATTATATATTTATTATACAAATCAGAATAAAAAGAGCCCAGGTGAAACCATGTATCTTTAATAGTGAAATATGGAATGATGAGAATAAGATATTGACTGAAGGATTAAGCAAGTTTGGGCCTTCAAAGTCAGAAATTACTTACAGCCCAAGAACTTTTATTTCTTTTAAAAAGAGATTGCTTGGAGTGAGACTTTCAAGTATTTTAAGAGTATGTTGTTTAGAAAATACACACCCAAACATTAATGGCCTTTTTTTATCTAATACAACAGTGCATAGTAAAAGAAAGTATTTATACTTATGAGAGTGTACCTTTGTAATGATCTATCCCAAGTGATTCTCACACATTACAGCTGAGGACTTGGAGGAAACTCAGGTGGCAGAAGCCAAGAAAGGAACTCTTGAACACAAACTAAGGCTAATAAAGTGTTTGGTGAGGAGGGAGAGCAGGGATCATTTCCCCATCTCAAGCTCTTCCCACACATGAAACAAAATGCTGCCTATTCCCTCATGGCTGGCTCTGACTCCCTGTTTCCTTATACCTCACTTGAACCCTCTGAACCTCAGAGCCTTACTACACAGTAGCTGTGCATAGGAATGAGCTAGTATCCAGCACTTATTAACAGGAATTCTACTTGAGTCATGTTGACAATTCAGAAATTAAAATTGACTCTCTCATGCTTTACAGGCTCCTCTCTTCCCCACAAAGTGTCTCACAAGGACTTGCATGACCTCGGGTGGAGGGATTTGGCAAGAATGTCCTTTGTGCAATTCACTTACTGACAGGAGGGTGAGAATGTGCCCATTATCCCTCAGGGTACATTAGTCCCCTCCTGAGTTTCTTTCTGGAGTAATCTTCATTAGGGATTGGACAGCAGCATTACTCAGCTGCCAGAAGCTCCATCTGAAGCCAGCTATAAAATTAAGCATAACCACATAAGGGGCTGAATGAAGCCCTAGGGCACAACAATGCTCCGGCTCATTTCAATCCCACACCCACTTCCAGCACAATCTGGAGAAGGAAATCATAGGGCAGCAAGATGACAGCTGCTGCTGCTTCAAAGTTCATCCCCTTTACCAGAGATTAAAGCAAATATCTCAACTGGCAACTTTCTGAAGTGAGAACTATGCTCCTCCACCTCCTCACTATTCTTTTTCCATTTCCACTTCAGTGTCTTCTCATAGTGTGCCACCTTCTCCTGCCCAGGAGAAAAGGGTGGTCTGGATGTTTCCTTTCCAGCTGTGTTAAGGGCAAGTTGTCCCTCACTTCATCCTCAGGGTTCTGCTGCCTTCCAGCCAGGCTGACTCCAAGGAAAGGCAATGCAAGAGGACTTTGTGTTACACATTCACCCTAAAGAGATAAAGTTCTCTAGGTCTGGAGCTGATCCAGCTGAAGTATGGGCAGAAAGACTAATGGCTTGCTCTTCTCGTGGTGCAGACACTGAATTCCTCATTTAGACTTCTCAAATATATAGTTTATCTTTTAAGACAGGAGCCACCCAAAGAACTATTACCTTAATGGAAGTGGCACTTAAGTTACAACATTTGAATGCAATCCCAGTATAAAAGCTGCTATCCTTAACTACACCAAGACAGATAGGATGAGGCATTTAATAGGAAATGGTCTTTATTCTAGAAATGCAAGAGCAGTATATTCTATCATAGTTTGCTGGCATTGTTGTAGAAGACAATTCTACTTTGGTTTCAATTTTCTTTCAGAGCCCCAGCATTGCTCTTTGTATATTGATTGTGAATGACATCCAAGTGACTGCAGGAATTAAAGTCACATAGCAGGTTGTTTCTTTTAAACTAAGATTTTTATTTTTTTTAAATTTAATTCAATTACAGGCAAGAAACACCACTCTTTTTTGCACAATATGAAAGTGTTGGTTACTTTTTTGGGGGGTTTTTTTGAGTGTACAAAACAAACTTGCACAAGTTCATGGAAAAATCCCAGAAAAAGACAAAACCAAAAATAGCAAGAGGCCAAAATGTTGCAATAAGTGCTCCTTAAGACTGTGCCCCAGGTTGTCCCATCCCGAGCCCTGCACACTGAACCATTGTTCTGGCCCCTGCAGTTAGACTCCAGGGCTTTGCAGTTGGGCAGACTGAGACACATTGAATTCACACTGGTTCCACGTTCACTCCTTTTGATGTCCACATCAGCTCAGGAAAACCTAGTTTTACAATAGTAGAAAATTTTACAGGAGCGGTAAGATTAGATTTCTTGACTAAAAATCTACAAAATTCTTAAATTACAGAAGTCTCTAAAGTCACATCAGCATCACCCTTGACTGGCCTGCAGGGATGTGACCAGATTGACAGCAGGTCTAGTTGCCCAGTAGGAAATCTCTCATGCATCCACAGATTTCCTGCCCCTGCTAGGTCAGAGATCCCAAGAGCCACACTGACCTTCAAACAGCACCTTATCACAGCCCTGCACCCCCTTCAGTGAGCCATCAACTCAGTGCAGCACTGTAACCCACACTGCAAACACATGGAATTCTTCCAGTATGAAGATTTACTGAATAATTCTAAATTACACTGTTATCTCCAGTCTGCTAACACAGCTAAGCTTTTATAATTACACAAAAATTTAAGCTGTGCCTGCTCCCAAGTACTGCACTGCTTTCACAATCATGGTAGAGTACAAACAGGAGATAAACATACTGGAGACTCAGCTGTAGAAAATGGTGCTGTCATTTTTCCTCTAACCATACACAGAGGCAGATTTGACATTTAAGTACTTCCTCAAGAAGTATGCAACGAACAAAAATATTGGCACATAGTTAGGACTTCATTCTAATAAATTAGGTAAATTTAGCATTTGCTTCAGGTAGTTACCTCTACTCATTTTTTTAAGTGAAAAAAAGGAAATTCTTATGCTAGTTATTTGTATCCTCTGGCTGGATTTGCACCCACAATGGTACAACAAGCAGGCATTTGACAGAGTTTAAGAGCAGCTTACTGTTGATCTGTCAGAGAGGTTGCCTTGCCGGATGTATTCTATTGCAGCCTCAATGGAGGTCAGGCAGTACCCCAGCTCATCCTTCACTGAGCTGCAGAGCCTGAAGTTCTTTATGTAACTCAAGTTGGCCATCCTGGGAAGAAAGAAGTTAAGTTATGAACCACTGAAACTAAGACACTAGCATGGCATATTGCAGCTCATCTTAGGCAATCCAGGCAGATAAAAGGGTGAGTTGGCAAAAAGCTTCTAAAAAGCCTGTTAGGCCAGCAATATGGCTGTTCTGTGCTTGTAGAGTGATCAGATCTCTACTTATCTCTTATATATTCAATGAAGAGTTATCAATTGGACAGAAGGAATAGAAGGATGAGATAAGGACAATAATGGGAGATCAACATCTTTGAAGTGAGTGAAGCAGTGTTTCCAGCACCATAAGCACCACAGTGGACAGCTACAAGTTAAAGGCCAAATGCTAATCTCACATATCCAGGAGAGAACAGAACTGAGAATCAGTTTGGGTACAGCTGGAAGGTTTAGATAGACTTTTACTGAAAATGAGGAGACACAATGGCACAAGCTAGCAGGAAGTAATTAAACATTCACATCTAGATTCTGTGTAAGAAATGCACCAAATTTTGATAAAAATGCACAGAGGTGTCACAGCTCCCAACATAGATGAAAGAGAACCACTCAGTTAAGGCTGTATTGACACACAGATTTGGTTGAGAGATGGCCTCCCACTACAACTTTTTTCTAGGCTGAGAATCAAAACAAAGGCACATTCCTGATAGCTCCTTCATTTAAGTTACACGTATAACACAGCTTTGCTATTCATCCTGTAAAACATTTTCTGCATTTCAACAGGCCCTCTTACACATTCAGTAAGTTGTAACTGTATGTTCAGAAACATTTGGCCCTACAGCAGCACTACACAAGACGGTAGGAAGGAGTTCTGTATAGCTAAAACAGTTACATACCAGTTTGGGATTTCTGTTTTTACAAGCAGATACAGCAACACAGAGAGAAGATCATCTGCACACATGGTTTCCATGTTAACTAAAAAAAAACAATTTACATTTAGTATTAGTCATGTAACAGCTCAAATCAGGAGCAATAACTCTATAAAGTTCTGCCTCTTAAGACTAAGGGCCAGCTATTAGTAGAGAATGCATGGAGAGACCAGGGCAGGCATCCAAATGTTCTCAATCTCTCACTGAAATAGTCTGCCAGGAGCCAACACACAGTTGCAGTTTGTGCAGTACACACTGCAATATTTGACTAGCATCCCTCCCTTCCCATGCAGCAAGAGCCAGGGCAGTAGCTCAAGATTTCTGAAATTCTTGAGGGCAAACACTAGTCTCAAAGTTGGCATATTTTTCCACAAGCCAGCAGTCTTCCTAGAGAAAAGAAGGGATGAAGTAGGGAAAGCATAAGTTCACTGTGCTACGCTATTTGTCTTGTAGAAGTAGAAGTATCTTGTCTTTTCAAGCTAGATAAAGTAAGTGCCAGGTTAAGGGACTGTGCTTTTGTATCACAGAATCTGCAATCCACAGCAGCACCTTTGTTTGGCCCCAGCCATCTTTTGCATTTTGCAGAAGATGCATCTCAAGAGTTATCAATTTCAAGATGTCAAGGGGAGCACGGACAAATACACAAGAAGGATTCGGCAGCAATCTCCAGTGTTTCAAATGGATCACCCTCAGGGTCCTGGCAGATGTGAGCTTCCTACATGTCCATGCTAAAACATACACAAGCTAACCCAGTGCCCCACCTCAGCCCACAGGAACCAGTGCTGACACATCTACCCTTCCCTTCTGCTCTGTTCAGAGACCTTAGAGACTCCAGCTCAACTGTGTTTGATCCCCAAGAGCTATCCAAACAGTTGTTTATACACTGAAGTGCTTTGTGTGTGCTGTTTAAGTTGAAAATTATAAATTGACTAATTACTGACCTCTTTGGCTTGGAGACTGCATAATAATTTGTACAACTTTACGCAGACAAAGTAGCTTCTGTTGGGGGGAAGTGCATTTGTTCAATTGACCCAGTTCCCGCTTTGCACGTGGTATATTAAAACTACAAAATAATTAGAAAGGAATGATTAGCATACAGAGTTCCTCTGCAGGACGTCCAAAGCCCAAGTTTTAACTTATTCAGAGCTGAATTGAAGAATGGTTCCAAAATATTCCCACTTCTACTCCAAGTGCACCTGCATTTCTGTAGCCCATAGATGGCTTAAAAACAAAAAAAAGTAATCAACCATCAAGGCAAAGATTGTCCTCATATGACACTTGCAAAGCTTTGACTCTACATCTCAAATGAAAGTATAAAAAATCTTGCTAGTGTCTTAAGGAAAACACTTTTTGGCTGGCATTATCCTATTTCAAACAGGATTTCAGTGACTCTTCAAGAACCCACAGTCATCTCTCTCACCTGAACTCGGGCTTCACTCCAATGTCTTTTTGCTGCAGGTCTTGAAGGCTCCTCGTGATTTTATTAAAATCAGCATCCTAATTAATAGAAAGGCAACAGGTTTTTTAAATGCCTTAGATAAACATCACTAGTATGGAGCAATCAAGGAAACTTACCTCACTTGCCTCAATCGTCCCCACATATTTGAAGACTAGGTCATAAATAGCATGATGGATATACATCTGTAGGAAAAAAAAAGTATTTTAGGCATGAAAAGGAGAATTAAAAACAGCTTGCTATTTATTTTCCTTCATTTCAGATGCTTACTTCAACTGCTTGTTTGATCAGATTCATCTGCTCTTCTTGCTTTGCAAGCATCTTCTAGAAAAGCAAAGCCATAAACAGCAAGAGAAAGTCAGATAATTCATTGCTTAAGTAACACTGTGCTATGTATTTAGGGGAGTAAGTCTTTACCAAGTGCGAATCTCTCAAAAGATGCTGCAGACATTTGGTATAAAGTGCATTGACAGAATCCTAGGAGAGAGAAAAGATAAAAACCATCAGATTCAGGTTAATGGGACTTGAAGAAACAAAGCTTAAATAAGTAATGTAAGTCTTCCCTGTCTCAAAAGTGTACAGTTTGGTAAGAGTTTTAGCAATAATAATTGCATTTACTAAACAGTTCAGATAGTGAAATTCTTAAATGTGAATTACCACTTCTCCCTCCTCCCCTTTCACAACTCTAGGCTACTCTGACACAGAAATGCTCAGTAAGGCAAAGATAACAGCACCAGTGAGGCTAATTATATTTAGCAAATTAGACATCAGGAAGGAAGATACTGACTATGTAGTGGCGGAGGCTTTTCCTTTCGTGTTCTTTAAATGTTCTATAGAAAGATCCTATGTATTTATCAAATCTCTCACAGTGCCTTCCCAAGAACTCTCTAACATCTTCAATGTTTTTAAGAGAATAGGAGTTTGATGAAGCTGTAGATTCACCTAAAATAAAAGCCAAGAATTAACACATAGACTTAATATATGTATGCATGGTAAAATACATTTTGTCCTTACATATACAGCCAGCTCGTGTGCACTGAAACATGAACTCAGCTCACTGCACCTTTAACTAGAGGTATTGCCTTTAATTAAATGACTTCAAAGCATCACATTTGAGCAGGCTCCCCTGCTTTTTATGTCAAGTGTTTATTTGGAATAGCTAAATCAGATTTCACTTATTTTTTTACACTGGGATAATTTATTACCACATGCACTCAGCTTATGAGTTGTGTAAGTCAAGTTTGAAAGCAGAAGAAAAGCATCTTACAGTGTTGACAGAGTGACCATGCAGGAAGTCAGGGTGCTTTAAGTGAACTGCAAAAATCCCATCATGAACTTTTACATAAGCTATTCTTTATTTAGACACGCTTTCTCTGAATGGGAGAGCAAAGTTAAATGAAGAAACACTAAAGCAAAGACACTTTTCTTCTGAATAAAACAATTGAAACCCTCAATGAGAAATGATGCTGTTTTTCCAAAAATTATTTCTAGGCAAATCTTTCATCTTCAGCCAAAGGCAGGCAGCTAATAAGAAGCTTAAATAATTATTTTCAAATTATTTTTGAAATTAGAAAATCCTACACTTCTGAAAGACTGTGATATGACTATATTCAGTAATGGCTATAAAGAATATCACATTAATAATTTTTAAGATCTACATTAACACTTACAGAATTTAAGGCTATATAAATGGCAGTTGGGTTTTTTTTTAAAGCCTTCCATACTTCCCTCACAGTACTACTTTCACACTACCCTAGTACTACTTCTCTTTGCATTCACTTGTTTCAAATATTCTTATTTATTTAGGAAGACTAATGTTTTTACTTCAGAAAAAGCTGAAGCTTCTAAGCTTCTTAAGGAGCTTCTGTTCTTAATTAGTAAACATAGATTGTTATACAAGTTCACAAGAACATGCTGTTAACAATCACAGTATTGACTGTAGTCTTGAAAAGAGTGTTAAAGCCTTCAGGAGCACTTTCAGTGCAGGACAAAAATTGAGACATTCAACTTCATAAGCTGGGCCACCATCAGGAGGTTGCTACCTAACTCTGCCACCCAATCTCTATCCCTCTATAAAGTGGTCATGAAAGCATGTACCTCTCCAGCTATCTGTGCATCCACCTTGCATCTCAAGACACACATGATCACATTTAGGATTAAATCCCTTTTTTAAGCAGTCAGCACTAAACTGAGTATTCCACAGATAATTCTTAATTCTACAGGATTTATATCCTAGTCTCAGCACTAGTTTTGCTGGGAGCAACTTGGTGTTTCTCTGCAGCAGCATACCAATATTTGGCCCAGCAAATTCATAAATGCCAATGGCTTTTAACCAAGCCAACACTTTCCAGAATGAACACATTTATTAAGCACATCAAACACCAATTTGTTCACTGTGCAAAGGCAGCCACCAAACTGACACCAATACATACTTGAGCTTTCTGTTTTTTCCAGAGGATGAGCTATGCACAATATACTAAAGCTTTCTTCTTTTTCATTGTAAAAGGTTTCCTCAAAGAGAACAGGTACAGAGAGAGTGCAATTAAAACCAGCTCCTAGAATGATGAGGTTTCCTTGTATGAAGATCTCCTGAAACAACACAGAGCAGATCAGGTATGAAACTCTGCCAGAAAAAATGGTTCTCTGGCTTCTGCCTCGCACAGTTACATTTCCAAGGGGGAGAAGAGAAACTTGCAAGGCAAGAAAGAGCCAAATTGGGGAAATTTCACATTTTCATGCTGTGTTGACACTGAAACAAAGGCTCCTTCATTGTGCAGTAGCTGGCTGAACCTTGCTTACAGCCACTTCTTTTACAAGTCTACTGCTGGATGAGGTTTCAGACAATAACCAAGGTCTTGTTTGCAGATTTTAGAGAACTTTTAGTAGAAAGGAAATTTAAAAAACCCAACAGCTTAAGGTCAGTACTTAATCCCAGTCTCAGAAAAATACCCCACACCTTGTGTGTATTTCTCACATCTGGGTTTTCTTTTCCCAGCAACTCCAGTGAGGACATCTGGAGCAGGAAAAACCTGATGACAGCCTGCAAACTATCTCTAATGTAAGCTGTATGCCCTAGCTGTCAGACTGTACTGCAAAATTACAAATGAAAAACCTGGGATTCTATGCAGTGTCAGCCCTACTTGCCTTGTCTGTAACCATTAGTTCACACAATCAGTCAGCAGCAGCAGTGAATCATTTACTGGAGTGTCCCCAAGCTACATGCAGATATCAAACAGAAATACCTTTCCATTTAAGGTTTGAAAATTTTCTTCCAGTGGCTTCAGAACATAAGATTCAAACTGGCAGGTAGAAAGACTGTTGCTTGAAAGGCTTCCTTTGCATGGAACTAGCACCTAGAAAAAGTTAAATCATGCTTAAGAGAGAAATGCTGTGTATTGCCAGCTATATATCAATACCTTTTGTCCTTACGAGGCAAGCAATTAAATTGGGCTTTTAAATATTTACTGTAAACATACAGGAATTATAGGTGCTTTTATTTAAAAAAGGAGAAGTTATCACTAGACACACAGTCTGATAATTAACCCAGAAATTTCACTTAGTAACTTATCTGAAAAAGGCCGACAGATGCAACTGAAGCAAACAGCACTAAGTAAATTAAATCTTTAGTTAGGTGGCACCAGTCACAAATAACTTAAAATTACAACAGACGACTTAAAATAAAACAGCTAATAAAAAATTGAAGTTTATATTAAAACTCAAAAATCAATCAGAAAGAAAAAGATCTAAGATAAATATCTTGGGTTTAGACTAACAGATGGGCAATTTGGGACAAATTCTTAATTAGAAAGAAACAAATTTTATCATCAGGTGACAATAACCTCCATGTTTAATGGAGTCTCTATGCACTTAATTGTGAATTAAAATTAATTGCAAAATACTCAGATTAGTAAATATTAAGGACTGGAGTTTTTATTCCAGGTCAGTTTAATAGCTTTATTTTGCTACGTAAAATGCTGTCAAATGAGTAACTGCTTGTCCACCAGGCATCTCAAAAGGTCAATCCCATTTAAGTTATAAACTTGTGAGAGAATATGTAACTTCAGCTCACAGAAAAGAAAATAAGTTTCCTGTAGAGTTTAGAAACACCAACCCTAGCTTTTTACTACCTTGCAATATATCAAGAGGTCCATATTAGTAATGTGCAACTTCAACTAAAAATTGTTCTGCTTCATTTCCAAGTTTTGTAGGCTTGAAATAATCTTTACATGTTTCATAGCAGACATGTGATATAAATTCAAGTAGCTACTATTTACTAATCAGCTTTTAAATATTACTTTTTCATACTTACAATACCATGGAGTTCTGCAACTTTGCTGCATAGATCAGGACGTCGCTTCTGAATGGCCAAATAAAAGGGATTTTTCAAGATGTCTTCATCATACATAGCCATATGGACTTCAGATATTCCAAAGAGATGTTCTAAAATACATATGGAGAATGGTTGATGCATCACACTTGTATCCATTAAAACATAATATTTGGGAATGCCTAGGGGCAGTTTGATTCTCCTCATCCAAACAGAAAAAGTCTTTTCAGGTCTTGATGTAAGTAGCCAATGGCACTGCTTAATTATTAACTACAGTTACCTAGAAGTTATTCAGACAGAATATTTTTCATGATTATACATTTCTAATCACACAGTTATTCTCAATGTTTCCTTAAGCCTTCCAGGTGTTGGGGTCTAACTGTGAATATTAAAGAGAAGTTAAGATCAAATGTATTACCACTTTGATATACAAACTAACTTCTCCTGCTGATATCTAAAGTCAAGAGACAAATTAACAGCTTTTCCACAGCAGATTCTACTGCACCATGGGACATGGATGCTTTTGCACTGTGCTCATGTAAGTCTTAAAACTCACCTGTAAAAGGATTACTCACACACACCAATGAGACACCCAGACAGTGTAACAGAAACCCCTGTGTAAGGCAATCCTCAACTTTCCAGGGAGGTACACGAAGGAGATATGAATATCCGTGACATAATTAAAAAGCCACTGTGAAATTTATCATAATTTGTGGTCATCTCTACTCCCATGAAAAAAGTTTCAGATTTGAGGTCAGGCTGCTAAGAAACATTTGGCTAAACAGAGCAAAGGAGCAACTGGAGAGTCAAAGTCCAGCCTGTAAACACTGGAAATGCTATCACTAGGTGTCACAGTGCCCTGGAGAAGATGATCCCTAAGGAATCAGACCTTCACCTACTTGCTTCCTCAATTACAATTCTCTGTAACACATCATACACAAAGGCAGAAAAAAACTCTAAAAGGGTCCTCCTGGAATAATTTCAGAATTATTTTTTTAAACAAGAATAGAGATTAACAGGCATACAAATGCTTAAGTAACAAGCTTATTCTATCTATCCCCTCATGCAGGTTTCCTTAGTACTCAACAGAAGTTGTATGATTTCAGTTGTATATAGCAAGAAAGGGTGAGCACAGCTATAGACTTTAATTTGAGCACACCACCCTTACACAATCAGTATCCCTCTGTTTCCTCCAATGCAGAATTATTCCTAGCACATCATTTGCTCAGTGTGAGCTCACTGTATGGCAGTTCAAGGGGGTGGAAAAACATACACCAAATTCCCATGGATTCCAGATAGCTTTTGAGTTTCAGCAATGCTATCAGCTCATCTACACCCCGACCAAGCTGGGCTCTGGTCCCTCCCCTGATCATGCACAAGCAGAGCTTCCTTAGGGAGTTAAACACAAACACAACCAGTCAAAGTACACGTAATTTCCATTATAAGGGTATCACCAGTTACCTACAGCTTGGACAACCCCAGTCTGAAACACTGAAGTCTGGCAGCGGCAGGTATGTGCCTTTAGCAGCTTTCCTGCACTATTCCAGACTAAATGGTCCCTCTGCTTTCAAAGCATACAGTAACACCAAGAGCTTCTATGAAAGACTACTTAGCCAGTGCTCCCATACCAGCACAGCTATGCAGTTTGCTAACACAGTGAGGAAGAAAATGTTTGCTCATTGACACCTTCACAACACCAACCAAGTTGAGTAATTAAAGACTTTGAACCTAGAAAAAGTCCAGCTTAACATGTGCTCAACATGAGCCAGCCATCTGCATTTGAAGCCCAAAACCAACCATGTCCTGGGCTCATCCCCCTGCATGGGCAGCAGGTCAAGGGAGGGGAATATGTCCCTCTGCCCCGCTCAGGTGAGACCCCTCGGCAGAGCTGCCTCCAGGCCTGGGGTCTGAGCACAAGGACATGGAGCTGCTGCAGCAAGTCCAGAGGAGGGACACAAAGATGCTCCAAGGGCTGGAGGCCCTCTGCTCTAGAGACAGGCTGAGAGAGGTGGGGGGTTCAGCCTGGAGAAGAAAAGGCTCCAGGGTGACCTTATTGCACACTCCAGTACCTAAACGGGCTGCAGAGATACTTCAGACAAGGACCACAAGTGACAGGACAAGGGAAAGAGCTTCCCACTATAAAAAGGTGGATTTGTCTTAAACATACAGAAGAAATTCTTCCCTGGGAGGGTGCTGAGGCCCTGGCACAGAAGCTGTGGCTGCCCCATCCCTGGAAGCGTCCAAGGCTAGGCTGGACAGCTCTGGCACAAAGTGTCCTTGCTCACAGCCAGGGGCAGAACGAAATGTGGTTCAAAGAGCCTTCCAACCCAGGCCAACCAATTCTATAATCCCTGATCTGTCCTACCACAATGTCTGGGTAAACAGGATGATCACCAGTAATTCCACCAGATGATTACTATAAAAATCTCTTGGCAGGTAGCTGCAATCCAAGTCCAAGCTGTGGGCTCCTTCCTCAGCCAGTGCAGAGGGAAGAGAAAGCACAAGCCCTGTGGCAGGTCTGCTGCAGGAGCACAGGTATGTCTGCTGATCCACACAACAGCAGGGCTGAGACACACCTTCATGGGCAGGACTAGTTAGCTGCAGAAAACCCTGGCTGCTGAACACCTGGCTAGGCCACAATTCCAAGTAAGTCTTAATGACAGCAGCTTGCAGTCCAAACATGACTCAGTGACAAATTAGTATATATAACTAAAAACAATTTAGTGTAAGTCAAGCACCAAGCAGGGCTGTATGAACATATACATGTAACCTGCAAAATAATTTGCCACAGCAGAACTTGAGAGTCCTACATGCTTTTTTTTTTTGATGGCTTTGGATGTTCCTGTCCTCATCACAGCAGATAAACTGACTGGAGCAGAGACTGAAGTAAGAAAGGAAAAGGAGCCCTGTAAGCAGAATCCAACCCATGGAAGGCAGTGATGCTTATAACCAAGAAACTGCATGAAGCAGGCAATGATTTTTTTTCCCCACAGGTGGATCAAGCTTTCAGTGAAGGGTATTTTTTCCCACATCTAAGAAGTAGGCCTGAAGAAAACAGGCTCAGGTTACAGATCAGGAACACTTTCCAAAAGGAACAGGAAGCACATGGTTTAGATTGCTTGGCAAAGCTATCAAATCTCTCATGTTGTAAATCTCCAAGAACGTGTCAGACAAACCTCCACTAGAGGTGACAGTGGACATAGCAAAGCTGGGAGGGTGGATGACATGGTCTTTTGAGACACTTTCCAGATCAAGATTTCTTTAATGCAGTTGTCCCACTGAGGCAGTTTCATCTGCCTTAAGTTTGGTGAATTCATGTATCTGTCCAAGCAGCAGAGGATCTGACTGCTGAGATCCTCCCCAAGACAGCGATGGAGAAGCTGTTAACACACCACACACTGTCAGGGGAAAAGGCATATTGACACAAGGAGGCAACCAAGCATCAGACTGCAGTGCTAAAACTGCAGAGCACAAATGTCTCCAGCCGCTTTATTGCCAGTCTTTCAGCCTAATGAATCTTCAAGTCCAAAGACTTCTTTCCATAACAGGAGGGGAAGAGAACACATACCATAAATCCTCCTCATCATCAAAAAAAACAAAAACAAAAAAACAAACAAAAAAAACACCAAAAAATAAAAACAAAAAAAAACCCCTGAAATTTAAAGTAACACTTCATTCCCTGGCATAAAAGGCATAAAAAATTTATGTGAGGAGAAGCTCCCACAGAAAGCCTGCTGTGTCTGACAGACCACTTAAAATACTATCTGCACCTGAAAAAACAGTATGAGCAATTGGAGTACTTTAAGAATCATTACTGATGGACCATCATAGGGAGCACTTGAAATTATAATCTTCAGTGTCCAGTTCATGAGTTACACACCACAAGTAACTTAGCGATGTGCAGCCACACATTCTTAGTTGCAACCGCCGATTCTTTTACAACAAAACTGATAGGGCTGAATCACACTGGGAACTCCAGCAAGGAGTAAAAATAAACTGCATTCAAACATTGAATTCTGGTATTTCAGTTCTTGTAATGCACCTAAGGTGCCACAGAGGTGCTCCACCCCAGGAAGGAAGGTAAATTTCTAGTTCACAGGGGTGTTTGTCACCCTCCCTGAGCAGAGCAGATGGGAGCTCTGCACTGCTCCCCACATGCATGTTCCTGCACAGCAGGAAACAACCCCCACTGGCCACATTGGTACTGTTTTGAGAATCACAACTCTCAATTTCCTTCCCTTTTCCTCTCCCTTACCCCTGCAGCTGTTCAATGTCTCGTTAGGCATTAGGTATCACATTTGATTAAAAGGAAGCCATGAGAAACAACAGGTGGAATACTTATTACCTAAAACAGTTTAGCTACTGTATTCACTTAGCCCTCCATCACTTTCCCATATCATTCTCCAGAGCAATAGAAGTGTGGATGTAGAAGCAATTTAAGTTATCAAAAAAAAACAAACCAAAGGAATTTAGTCTACAGATTCAAGAGAATACATTAAACCTTCCCCAAAGCTCAGGCATTTTTGAGATTAAGTCAATTTCTTTCCACCCCAGAAGTTAAATGCATCTGAAAATATTGGCTAATGCATTGCTATAATTCTAGGAACACATTAGAATTCTCCATTAAGAGTCTGTTGGCAGAGCACAACATCCAGCTTCAACCTAATTTAACTTGGGAGTGACACAGACTTGCTCTTCTAGCTGCACCTTGGACAGCTTTAGCTTTACAGTGAAAACAGAAAATGCACAAAGCCTTATATGCATTATCACAACTGATTAATGACTAACAGAATGCTCATTAAAAACTACCATCAGCTATATTCAGTATGAAGTTTACCAAATTCTATCATGCTGAGCAGTAAAGAAATACTCAAGCACTAATGTTATATAAAAGGTTTAAACAGAATCACTTCAGTGTATGGCTTCATGCCTGTAAACACAAAAATAGCTCAAATTGCTGGAAGAACAGAAGCTAGCTGGAACAGACAATCTAATAAGCATTATGTTACAGTTTAAAAAAAACCTATAATCATAATCTTACAACAGACTAATCCTGTCTATATCAAAAGCGGAGTGATAATTCTAACAATATAATTATGGTACAAAGGACAGCTCAAGTGAAAAACATGGAACCTAAGCATGTCCCTGTTTTCTGTAAAACACTGGAAACAAGGTCTAATTACATTTGGTAATGAAAACAGTGAATAGGAATAAATCCTGACAGTTCATTTTCTTATTGATGGCGTTTTCCTTTAGAGATGAACAAGTGAGGAACCTTTTCCAGAGCTTGCAGGTTTCAGTTCCTTTTAGGAAGTACTTTGAAATTTGGACAAACAGCCACGAAAGCGATGATGACATTGCATTTGCATTGTTACTTAGCAGTTACCTCCTGTCCACATTCAACTTGTACAACTACTTACTCAAACCTTAGCCTCATCATCTTCTGAACATCCTGCTACATCTCTACTAAAGACTAATCAAAACATTCTGCAGAGAAAACATCTTTCAGAACATCATGAGGGATTGTGTATACAAACACTAGTCAATGCCGAGCAGCGTAACATTCTGTGTTTTCACCATGATATTTTAATAATAATTTAGCAGAACAAAGTAAAAACAGCTACCAAAGTCAATAAAAATTATTAGCCAAGTTCAGTAACCTCAGTTGTCTCCAGGATGGCACGTTAGAATGTTACACTGGGATACTAACAGCAAGTACCTTAGTGTGCTCCCCACACAAATCCAGCTTCAAGGGAGCAGAATGCCAAGTTCTCCAAATCCTTCAGCACCAGATCCATTAGCATGGTAAGAAGTATAAATTCACTCAATTTTATTTCACCAATATTGTCAAGTTTCATGTGATAATATCAGCTTCACCTTAGCTCCCAACAGCTACAACAGGAACACTAAGGCTTAGTAACCTGATATTTCCTGAAGTGCTCAAAATAGTAAGTGAGGAACACCTCATTACTCAACTAAAGGATTTTTATCTCAGAGTAACAGATAAATACACATACAAACTTTATCAGATATTTATCATTCTAGCAAACTGCACAGCTCCACAAAAAAAAAAAAAAAAAAAAAAAGTAAAAGGAAGCAATTGTTCCTTAATTCTAAGTTAAGGGGCTTTTTTTTTTAACAGATGTGCTTTCTGCACACACCTGAAGAGCACCACTTGTTAGGAGGAACAGCCAAAGGTAAGCATATCTTAGAGCTCTTTACAAGCAAACAGGAATCTAACAGTGGAATTTAAATAGACTCAGTCCAAAATCTCAAGTTACCACTCCAGTTCTTGTTTTACAGCACTATTACTCCTTGGTTACTCTGCTTCTGGGCAAAAGTTACAATCTGAACTTTAGCCCTACATCAGAACTCACTTCAAAGTAAAAACAGAAGATTATTTCTTTTTCTGAGCATTTAAAAACCCTAAAGGATGAGTGTTGAGCATCCTATGAAAAACACCTGACACATTCCAGTACACCTCACTCACCATGAGGGAATAAATAAGTAAATCTATTACTACTCCTTCTAGATCCAGATTCACCTTGTACTGACTTCTGTGAAATTGAAGTATGCAAGAGTAGCACCTTGAATGATCAGATTATAGAGTGGTGAGTGGTAAATTCACATCAGTCAGCTCAAGGCTTACAAGCAACCAGTGAAAAACTAAGCTTTATCATCCCAGAACATCAGCCTGACAGCAATAGAACAGAGTCTGGGGTCATGAGCATTCCAGGAAGATGCTAATTTCTCTCAGCATCTCCTTTCCAGGCACACATTTCTTCCACTGAAGGGTTAAGGGCTGACACAGAATCTCATGGCTTGGGTTTTGCCTCTACCCAACACCTCCCAAGCCTTTCCCAAGCCTGGCAGCTCTGGCCCTGCTACCATTGCTCCATATCCTTGGACAGGCATCCCCAGAGCCTGCAGCAGTACTGAGCACACAGGGCTACACCAGATCCTTGTGCAGCTTCTTATGAGCCCAACCTCCAACTCCAGAGCTCAGCTCACTCAGGAGAAATGGTGAGAAGGTTCCTCCTTTATATTTTAGCAGTGCATTTGCACTATTGTTTGATGCGAGCACATCCTTATGTGCCCCAGACTCGGAGGTTTGAGTCTCCCCCATCACTTGTTCCTTTTCTCCAGAGGAAGCACATTTCCATACATGTGGATGCTTCAACAGCCAAGCTTCCCCACCTCTACCCAATTACTTCAACATATTCAAACACATCTTTCTTGTCATCAGCCAAGCATCAGGAACAAGCTGCATTCTCTTTTCACAACCGGGTAGACCCGAGATTCCCAATTCTCACAGGTTTAGAAATCCACCAGAAAGGCTGCAAAGAAGTTTCACTCCTTGGCTTGCCACTACTGAAGCTGCATTACATTCTCTGATGGGCAGCCCTGAGTTACTCCAAGCAAGCCCCCAACAAAGTGTAAGTGCTGTTCAGTGAACCATCAACAGTTACAAGGAACATTTAGAGGGAGAACATTAACAGCAAACACAAAGTTCCCACAACAGCTTCTCAACAGCATCAAACAAGGATGCTTCCTTCAAATACTAGGGAGCTGTATTTAAGGTCACTGCCCCCTCAGGCTCTCAGAGGTTTCAGCACTTTGGTACTTCAAGCCCCTTCTTTGGAGGGGAGCAGGGGGTTAAAATTCTTATGGAGTTGAAATACACAGATGTTTCCTGAAGCCAAATCTTTTCATTCATTTAGGCAGCAGCGCAAGGGTAAGAAGGCTGGAAAACAATTCAGCAGGTAAGCTCTAAGGCAACATAAATTATTTTAACCACTCCTGGTGTTACAATTACCACCCAATGCAACATTTAACAGCCAAAGCTAATTAAGAGCTTTCTGGAAGTAAACATCATGATACAGAAGTATCAGTCTAATATTCCCCTACAATATAAATTTAGATTCTTCCTATGGATTAAATGCTCTCACCACTACATACAAGCAAAAAGCAAATCACAGAATTCAAAGAATTCACAATTTACCAGTGATCAGGGAGAGGGAAGGGGTTGATGTCACATTTCAGTTTCACTGTATTTCATCCTTACTTCTTCATCTCATAGTGGCTTCAAACTTTGCCAAGCCATAGCAGTGTACAGACCAAACTTAGTATATGAGCTTACTCTAAAAGCAAGTCCCTCAGTCAAGGCTAACCAATTATTAAAGCAAAACAAAACTGCATTTACCTATATGCTACTTTAAAGTATTAAAATGAGGCTATAACATTTAATTAGTGATGTTCAAGATACATCACAGAATACTTTGCAAACAGTTTTAAGAGTACTGCACAGGAAGAATAGAATCATTAACATCTACTGCAAGAAAGCCTTGCCACAGAACCAGGAAATATATTTTTTCTACTACTCTTTATGCTGCTTCCTAAGTCAGTTCCAAGGATTTTTACCTCCATCCTAATAGCTTTCCCAGGACAGTATTTCGGCTAGTCAGCATCTTGTTTGAAAGCAGTATCAAGATTTGAATTTTCACAACATCGTACCTGACTGACAAACAACTGAATTTTAAGAGTTCCCATAATCTAAGCAAGTTGTATAACTGCATGCAGCTGAACTTAAATTAGAAGTAATCTAAATAACAGGCTCTTCCCATACGACACACCTAAAGATGTATTTAGGCATTACCTGATACAGATTATGATTGCTGCTACCTTCAGGTTTAAATAGTCACATTTCTGAATCAATTCTCCCTACCTCTCCTTCCCAGACACATTTGCAGAAGTGGTTTCCAGATTCTCATGTAACTTCAGTACTCTGTGGCAGAATTTAAAAATAGCTAAAACAGACACACAAATATGCATAATTTAGTCAGCAATAAGCTTAATACTTATGTCACATAGGACTCCAGCTTCAAACCCAGAGCTAATCCTTTTTCCACCTGACAATGATTAGGCAATTAGAAGACTTCACTTACAATCAGATCAAAATCATCCTGTGTTTCTTTATTCCTACAAAGAAACAAGCATGACCGATTTGCTTCTTCTAGGCTACCAACATGCAAATTAACAGAGCTACTCAGCTTAGTTGGCAGTAATTTGATAATCTACACAAAGTTAAGAGACCATTTCTTCCACAGGTAGCAAGTAGCCTGCAGCAGAAGCTGCACAGGTTTTGGAACTAGGGACAAAATTAAAGCAAGATAAAACATAAACAACAAAAAAAAAGTCAGTGGAGTCCAACCAACCAAAATCTAGAAAGAGGAACATAGGCTAGACAAGACTCTTCAAGCTGGGCTCAGCAGCAGAAAGCCAGTCTGCCTGGACTCTGTTCCTTTTAGTAAATTATCTTGCTCGTAACACACACTGCCCTGCAAAGGCAGTGATAAAAGATAAGAGAATGGGTCATGCTCCTCTTGTGGGACTCCTGTGGCTTCACAGCTTTTTCAGGCTACTGTAGCATCACAAAACCACTCGGCTCCCCACAAACGCCGGGGCATGAGTGGTGGTGTATGTTGTGACAAGCAAGCTCTCCAGAGGCCCACTGCAGCAGACACACCAGGTGCTGGAGGCAGCAGAGTTCAGGTCACCGAGCGGCACTCGCATCACCTCCATCCCACTGGCTGCACACACGAGCACGGCCTAGTGCCCATCGGTGTCACCGTGCTGTACCCAGCACTGCCAAGGGCAGCCGCTGGAGCACGGCTTCTGACAGCGATAAGTGGCGTGTTTCCTGCCCTCCCTGACTGAGCTAAGTGCCGGTGCCCCGGCCCGCACGCCAGCCCTTCCTACAGATGACAGCAGCAGCGGGCTCCCTCCCCAGCCGGGTCCCGGCGCTCTGAACACACGGGACACGCGGGGGGCCGGGCACGACCGACCCGCCGTGCATCGTGGCGCTCAACAGGGCGAGGAGCGGCCCTGCCGCGGCGGTCACTGACCAGGGCCGCGTGTCCGCACGGCCCGACCCCGCCGAAGGCCGAGCGGGCACGGCCCCGCCGCCGCCCAGGCCGCGCCGAGCGGCCCCGGGGCACGGCACGGCAGGGCGGGCCGGGAGCGCTCCTGCTCCCACCTCGCGGGACGGTCCCAGCGGGAGCCGCAGGCTGCCCGGGGCGGGAGCGCTACTCACAGCGACACCATCACCTCCCGGCTCCCCGGCCGCAGAGCCGCTGCCGCCCGCCGCTCCACACCCCAGCCAAGCCCTACCGGGGTCCAGGGCGGGCCCGGCGCGGCCGCACGAAGCCAATGGCTGGGCAGAGGCGGAGGGCGCGGCGAAGAGCCGGGAGCACCGCGGGATCGCTGCCTGCGGAGGCGGAGCCTGCGAGGGCTTATAGGGCCGGGCCGGGCGCTCCCCCCATGTGACCCCGCGGGCGCCCAGCTGGGGCGAGTTAAGTGGCGGCGGCGGGGACCGCCGGCTGCCGCTCCCCAGAGCTTTAGCCTTGGCTTTTTTGATTTCTTATTTTTTTCTCCTCCATCCTCGGCGTTTGGCACTTTTCAAACAGCAGCGCCCCGCTGAGCGCGGCGCGGACCGAGCCGCCCCGGCGGCGCTGCAGGCGGCGGTGGCGCGGGGAGCGATGCTGCCCGCCCGCCCGGGCTCGCCGCCGCCCGCCCGGGCTCCCGGAGCCGCCTGACCGGTGCTGGATGCGGGCGCGACCCGGAGGCAGCGCTTGCCATGTGTGCTGGTAGCGCTTGGCTGTGGCAGCGCCCGGGGCCCGGCTCCGGGTAGGTCGGGGCGGCACCGGGCACGGCCCCGCCGCCACCATGGTGAAGGAGGAGTGCAAGGCGCTGCTGGACGCGCTCAACAAGGTGACCGCCTGCTACCGGCACATGGTGCTGACCATCGGCGGCACCTCGGACTCCCAGAACCTGCGGGAGGAGCTCAAGAAAACCCGGCAGAAAGCTCAGGAGCTGGCGGTGGCCAACAGGAACAAGCTCACCACGGTCCTGAAGGACAAAACCGTGAGTAAGGAAGATAAAGCCGAGTTCGAGAGGCTATGGGTGATTTTCTCCACGTGCCTAGAGATCCTGGAGATCGATATGAGGAGGGCCCTGGAGCTGGGCCACGAGTTCCCGCTGAACGTCCCCAAAAAACACCTGATCCAGACGGGCATGAGCGGCGGAACCTCCGGCGTGGCCGCCCGCGCCATGAGCGTCCAGAACATGAAGTACGAGGCTGAGCACAACATAGACGTGGTGGATTTGAAAGACCTCGAGAACGAGATCAACCAGGTAGGAGAGATGATGTACGAAATGGAGATGAAGGTCAATGTCCCCCAGTGGACAGTAGAGGCTAAGCAAGACCCAGGGGCTGAACTGAAATCCACCATCAGCGTGGGTGCTTCCTCTATTGGCATGATCTCTGTGGAGGAAAATAAATCCTTCTGCGATATCAGCAAGGTTCTAGCTGGGATTATTTTCACTGCTGTGCTCATTATCGCTATTGTCCTGGCGGTGTGTGTGGTAAAACTGTCTTAGGGTGGTGCAAGCTCTGACAGGAGCGACCCCTCTCCAGCCTGTCTCTGGAGTGTTTCATGCCTCACCTTCACTTCCGAAGTGTGTCACTTGGATGAGCTGAGAATTTTAAATGAGCACTTAAAAGAACAAAGCAGAACTTTTGCCTCTGGATATTCTAAAATGCACTATTTGTTTCTTCATGCTTTTTGAAGAAAAGAGATGCACAGAATAGAATGTCTTCGTTTACTGGACTTGTAACAGTTAAGCGAAGTATCAGGGTATTATCACTACTGGCTGTAACAGGGATTTGCCTGCTATTAATAGGTCACTGTTCTCAGAAGCCTGTGGTTTTTGTTCTTCACTAGCTCTGGTGTTTGTTGCTGGTCACTGTTTACAGTATTGGAGGGTAACATAAATGTGATGGCTAATATGGGTGTTTTGTCTGACCAACTGAATAGAATACTTTTTTTTTTTCCCATCAAATACAAAATGTATTTCTTGAGCGGAGGAAAGGGGTAAGGATGAAAACCCCAATAAAAGAATGTAACCAGCCTCTATTTTAAATAAGTTAATGGTTGGGGAGGGGGGAGAAAATGGAACAATGTTTGATACCAAGTACTGTTTGTTAATTTAGACTGGATTGTACAGAACCCAGTTGCATGAATTGGCACAGTGTATGTCAATGACTAATCGCTTTCCAAATCCAAACAGCAAAAAGGGGGAGTTGCATATTCAGAAAAATACTAGCAAGCCTCATGGTTTTCATTCATGTTTACCACGATGTTATCTTTCCCTGCAGAATGACTGATTCTTGCTACTGATTTTAATTTTTCTCTCTGAAGCAGCAATTTGTACTCCGTGATTAACTATGAAAACAGCAGCAATCAATCTACCCACAGCAGATGCAGTAACATGGGAAAATAGATTTTAGCAAAGAAAAATTATGTTAAGTTAAAGCAGACTTTTCCAATGGGATCTCCTCTCCTGTTGACAGGCAGGGACTGATGTTTGTATGTGTACAGCCACATTTCTGCAAGCTCCCAAATTGCAGAAATCCAGACAAAGCTAAAAAAAATGTGTCTCAGTTTCATATCTCAGTCATGTCTGATTAATCATCTGGGAAACAGGAAGCCTTTAGAATTGGTCCCATTTGATAACGCTACAAATCTGGAAGGGAATGCAACAGCATAAAACTTTCAAGTGCTTCCCTGTGGAATTGTCAACATTTAAATATAAAACTATGGGAACAGACACTTAGCAGAGAAGCTTTACAATGTTTTGTAAAAAGTATTTATGTGTTATGGTATTTATTATTTACTTCTGGAAATACCTTTTATTGCTGTGAACACACACTGTCCTTTCAGGAATGCTTGGTACACGTGCTACAGTGCCATAGGTGTATGGGGCACTCCACAGCCAAATATAAAGACCCCAAAATACTGGGGGTTTAAGAAGTAATTATTCTTCATTGATTATTACGGAACATTATCCAAAGTAATAATCAGACATGTTTTGTGGATGGTCTTCATGCTTGTTAAATAAAATTGACAACATGCATAAACACCTAATATTTTTTAGTATTTTTGAGTTAAGAACTAAACATACATCAAAAAATTGCAGCAGTTTATTCTTTAAAACTTAACTGGATTTATTGGGAGGGGAAATGTATTTGAATATGGTCACTTGTAGGTGAGGAAAAAAATAGTAAGCAGAGGCCTGAATTCAAAGCTATAGATTATCCTTATGTTGAAGGATAATGTGAGCTCTGCACATTGGTCCAGTCTAACTCCATTCTCTCAGGAATTCAGAGTGTTCCAGGACAACTCCACATTCCTTTCTGTTGTATTTCACTCATTCCATAGAGTATGTTTTATATGTAGTTAATCTATGTCTGTAGAGATCCCTGACAGCTGTCTAACAAAGCCTGGTCTGTATTTATCGGTGCTACAGTTCCAGCCTGCCTAGACAAGGTGTAATTGCTGAGTGTTCATTTAAATTCGATGATCTGCTTCACAATCACAAGAAGTAAACATATTTAAGGAAAATACAGTAAAAGCTGCAGAAGAATTTGGATTGTCACCTGTTATCATTAAGGACCTGTGAATGTTTTCACTTTTTGCACTCTCAGTTCACAGAAGGGTAGAGAAGCCATTGGGCTCTATTCTATGCTTCCTGAAAACTCCACATACCTTGTGAAATCAGACCATTTAACCACATGTTCTCAAACCCCCAAGTCATGAATGCAAGTCTGTTTTCTGGTGGATAAGTAAATGGTAACAATGACCACATTCATTATCTTTTATCTTGGTTTCTTCCACATACCTAACCATAGATAAATAGTTTATCCATGCTTAGTGTAGAAGAATTTTTAAGAATAGGTCATCTTTGAAAGCAAGCCTCAGTGGGTTGGTAAATTGTAACTTTTCAGTCCAATACAGTTTTGGGTTTTTATTTGGATTTTTTAATAAATTCAAAGAATTCATATAAATAACCTCTAAGTATGTAAGTCTTGCTTTATTATGAATATGCACACAACTACTATTTAAAGGATTTGCCTTGGAAAAAGAATTTTCAAATCTTAAGACAAAGCTGGCTGCAAATTCATTCATCATTAGTATGTTCCTAAAAATCTGTATCATCTAATATTTAGGCTATCTAAAATTAATAGATTAAGTAGAATTCTAACAGAGGATTGGCACTGTCTACATGGATAAAGTGCTGCCATTTGTCTCCTACACGTGTTTATTCCATGTGACAGAGTTTGGCACGATACTGCACACAACCAAAACTAAATGAAACCACCATTGCCCAAAAGTACGGAGGCTTCCTTTAAATTAAGAAATAGAGATACAGATTTGTAGTCTTCATTTTTTCCCCCCTATTGGAATGCAACTGGAAGGAGACTGGAAGTGCTGCTCTGTAAGTGAAAAATGGGAATTCATACTTCAAAATACTCTGTATTGAAACAGCGTGATGAAAAAGCACATAACTCTCATGTTGATTGGTGAGAATGTAATTATAGTACAAAAGAAGATGGTCATTGCTTAATTAATATCAGTGTTGATCTACTTCAGCTCCTTTGTCTTTAGTCACAGAATACACATATTAAATTTGGTGTATACTAAAATCTTACTCCTGACTTGAATTACACTGGCTTTGCCTGTGCATGGGTTGTATTTTCTACACTTTGAATAATGCAAATCTGTTACTGTCACTATTTATTTAACTTAAAATAAAGTACTTCCTTGTAACTTACTGGTTTGCTTGCAGCAGTAATTTAAACCAAACAAAATCTGTCAGAGCAAGTCCAGAGGAGGCCACAAAGTTGATCAGAGGGATAAAGCACCTCTGCTGCGAGGAAAGGCTGGGAGAATTGGGATTGTTTAGCCTGGAAAAGACAAACTTTGGGGTGACCTAGTTGTGCCCTTCCAGTGCCTGAAGGGAGCCTGCCAGAAAGATGAAGAGAGCCTGTTCAAAAGGCATGGAGCCACAAGGGGAAATGGCTTCACACTGACACAGCTGGTTCTGATGAGATACTGGAAGAAATTGTTCCCTGTCAGGATGGTGAGGCCCTGGCACAGGTTGCCAGAGCAGCTGTGGCTGCCCCATCCCTGGAAATGTTCCAAGGCCAGGTTGGACAGGGCTTGGTACAATCTGGTCTGGTGGAAGGTGTCCCTGCCCATGGCAGGGATTGAAACCAGATGATCTGTAAGGTCTCTTCCAACTCAAACCATTCTCTGACTCTTTGAAAAGCTAGAGTATTAATATGGCTTATCTGTAGTAGGCTCTTCTAAGCTAAAGTTCCTGTTTCAAACACAGTAATAAAAGTAATGTGCTAAGCTCTCTCATTAGTTTTGTTAGCATTGTTAAACACAGCCCTCTCAAACTCCCAAAATTGAATAGTGATGCAGCATACACTGCCAGGGAAGCAGCAGTCTGAAAAGCCAGGAAATCTCTGCCCTGGGAAACAGCTACAAACAGATGATTCTGCCTGCAGCGCTGGTGGTAAGTACAGAACCATTGGTTTGGGCAACCTGAAAACCAGACCAGACTGGACTAACAATTGGATTCTTCTTGTGTTAGGATCCAAACTCTGCCTCTTTCAGCCAGCAAAGCTGGCATTTACTTTAGTCAAAGATTTACACAATCTAAGGAGTGTGAAACTTAGTCCTGTGCTATTGGTAGCAACAATGATCAACAGTTGTATCAAACCACCAGAACTGAGTCTATTAAACACAGCAATATGTAATTTCATTCCAGGATTTCCAGCCTATCACCATAACCCATTACACTTTTATAGTTTAGGAACACAGGATCGTAATTAATGTGATTCTTCTGGTGTTACAAACAATGTAACATGAAACTTTAGCACTATAAATATAAAATAAAATTAGTTTCAAAATTCTTCATGTAAGTATGAAAATATTTTTACAGTAATGCAATTATTTAAAACTGGACCAAATGACTGATGTAATTAGCTTTCAGATTAAAAATTAAACATGTGCTTATTGTTCGCAGAGAGGATTGGTTACAGGCTTGCTTTTCCTTCTCTGGAAGGTTTGTGTTGTTTATGTTTGCTTTCCACAAATACCTTCTATTTAAGTGCTAATGGAATTCCTAGTCAACATATTTACCCTTCACAGATTTTCATTATGTAAAAAGTCATTCAGTAAGACCAGTGGATTACAGATCTCTAAGTCCTTTCTCTCAATACGATTATGTAAGTCTTTTAATGCAGGAAGAGATCTGGACAAAATAGTTCACACGTGAGCAGCATTTGCTACAGTAAGTGTACAATAAAAGTGGGATTAGAAAATAATGTCTTTCATATAAAATTATCCACTTGTTTCAAAAAACGGAAAGGAAGTGGAAGTATGTAGAAAATACCAAAGTTTGCTTTTTGTTATATACAACAGCATCCCAATGCTAAACAACAGCTTCTCTATAAAAAAAGAGAATATCTTATGCCCAATGGGACAGAGGATATAAAATATTCCTGAGTGGAACTGACTCTATTCTCTTATTACCTCTTACAGAGTAAGAGTAAAAATAGTTTGATTTGCTACATGTTGTTATCCATTTTAACAGAGACAATGCTTATCTCCCTCAGTTGCACACTACAGATGACTTTCTCCTGGAAGAAGGCAGCTGGATCCCATCACCCATCCTCCCAGCTGGCTGCTGTGGTACTGGGTGCAGTTGGGATGCAGCTTTAGCAGCTGCCACTGCACAACCTGTGCAAAGGTGAAAAGTCACAGGGCATTGAACCAGCACCAGGGCTCTGCTAGATCCTCTCAGCCAGCCAAGCACGAGTGTTCCATGCTGGAAGCAATGTGACTGCAAACACAAATCCATCACAACCCCTCTGAAACTGCCACCCACAGAGGCCACTTTCCAAATGCAATGATGTTCATTGCTCACTTCCAGTCGTTTGTGAGACTATTTACTGTGATTTACCAGAGTGACAGAAACTGACTTCTCAGCCCTCCACAGGGTCAGGTGGGTTTTTGTTTTGTTCTCTTTCCTTGAATTGTATGTTTTATTTACACTGTAGTACATGACATTATTTATCATATACTTAAATCACCACCGAATTAAACAAACTCACAAATCCTCTGAAAGCTAGGTGTAATTCAGCTACACAGAAATCGATGTGACAGCTGTGGTATAAATGTGGTCTGTTATTTTGATCATTTCCACTGTGCGTGAAATTGTCACTAAGTTTCTGACCAGTCAAGTCTGTTTCTCACACAAATGTTCAAATAACACACACAGTTGAACTCACCGATGTGCCACAGCACTGAAAAAGCACACAGCAAAAACAAAAAATTACTTTAAAAATCATGGGACTTTTGAAAGAATAATAAATCTCATATCTTACAGTCATCTACAACTGTCTTGGGGAAAAAAAAAATTAAATGCAATTTCTCTGTGTGATCCACAAAAATCTATACAAAAATAGCATAAACTTCGGGGAAAAAAAAAAAAAAAACACAAGAAAGGGAAAATAAAAAAAAAAAAGACAAAAGAAAATACTTAACTATTTATACCATATAAAATGACTGAGGACTGCCAGAGACAGCAAACATGATACTCCCTTAGCAATTTAATCTAATGTGCTAATTGCAGGTGTAACTTTAGAGATACACATTTGAATTCTGAGTCCTGGAAGGTGTGCTCCAAATGATTCCTCAAACAAGCCACCAGTGCTCAGTCTGGCAAGAAAATACATGTGTGAAAACTATTCACATAACTAAAAGCTGCAGAATTAGAATAATAATTTCCATTTCCATAAGACTGTAATCCATTTTGTGTCTGTTGGAAGTAGAACAGTTCCAGTTGTTAATACTATCTGTAACCTAGTTTTCTCATCTGCCTAATTTGCTGGAATATCATTTTGTATGAAGTTAACTGTTTTGTGGTTTTTATTTTTCTTTTTAGTCAATCTATATAATGGTGTTATCATAAACCTGCGTTTCGTAGATGTAACATTTATTCACAATTTGGAAATGATACTTTAAAACATATACAGTGAATAATCTATTTACTTTTCATATTAATTATTAAGTCTGCCTATTTGTTGATATTATATGAGCTAAACAATCTAAAAGCTTTAGCATGTCATTTTGAAGTGACCTGAAGATATTTGAAATACCATTTGAAATAGCTGGAGGCAATTAAAAGATGTGTAGATGGGGCACTTGGGGACATGGTTTAGTTGTGAACTTGGCAGTGCTGGGCTTGTGGTTGGACTCAATGATCTTGGGGTTTTTTTCCAACCTAAATAACTCTGAGATTCTACAATACTGTACCATAAGCCAGTTTAAGAAGCAGTAGACAAACTTAGTGAAATCTCTGCATTTTTTGATACTTGCAGTTGTCACAAATCATTTCTGTAGAAATTGCATCTGCATGGGGACAAAGATGCATCTAAATTAAACCAAGAACTGACCTAGTATAATCATCTCCAACTCACAGGATACCATGTAAACTAAATGATGAGATATTGGTGGACCTTGTTTTTCATCTGAAATTAATGATTACAGTGGTGAGATCTGCACTGACCTGTCTGGGCAAAATACTTTATGCAATGATGTAACAGAAGGCATGAAGTCATTTGATTGCTAAATAGTCTAATCACATACAAAAAAATAAAACCAGAAAATTAATTTGAGAATAATTTCTATATGTCTAGTGACTTGACTAAACTTTTTTTTTTTAAACAAACATGCATTTTCTTGTAAGCAGTAATTGAACTGTAGAGAAAAATGTTGAAGTAATCTCTGCATTGCTGAAATATAATTCCTCAAAGAATTATTATCAGTGCAATAATCTTATGGTATTTTATTTGATGTAACTTTTGCATCACTCAGAAGGGTTTATTTTTCAATACAACACAATCTGGTTTTGAAAACAACCTGAAATACAAAAGTTTTTGGAGTCCATTAAATAAACAATTTTATGTTCTGGCATACAAGAAGCATGAAAGACAGCTCAATTCTTTATTTTTTAGCAAAAACACCTTTTCTTCTTTTTTTAATCATTTAATTTGGAGGGGACCTCTGACTCTTCAGCCTTCTGTTACATTTGACTGAGTGTCACACATGTATCTAGCTAATTCTTGCTATGGGAAGACTTCTCTCCACACTGAAGTGCCCTGTATTCCCAGCCCACAACTGGCCCTTGAAGCATCATGTCCTTGTGCTGGAATCCTTCCACACAGTAATGCAACCAGCTGGTGTGCTTGGTTTAGGATTAGTGATAGATTTTCTCTTTTTTTTTCTGAAATCACTCATAGAGCTATAGAATATGTAAGTACAAGTGAGATAAGCTCTGCATTCTAGCAGAATATATTGAAGAAAAAAATCATCTAAGTTGGAGATGAAGAAACATGCTCTATAGACAACCTTACATCTAATTTGCCTTTAACACTTTTTCTATATTCATGTGAGCTACCTCCAGCAGGTCAGCTATAGCTTTGAGCAGGCAGATACACACTCTAAGAGCTCATCTTTTGCATTTCTTAGCAGGAAACTGGAAGGGGGCAAAACATCCCTTTGCATCCTTTATCTTAGCTCACAGAGTTTCTGAGTGCTCATTCTCAGAACCTCCTGCAACCTCCAGTCCTGTTAACTGGGTCAGGTAAAGACTCACACACTCCTGGAATTTCACATGAGATGACTTCAGCTTTGCAGTGAATGGATACTGAACTGCTCTAAGACAATTCTGAAGGCAGTCAAAAAACCTGCCAGCAATAGGGTGAATCTGCTGACCCTCAGCTAAGGAATGGCACCTTCTTAACAGGTGACATATACTGCAAATGGAGTAGGAAAGAAAGTTTACCTTAGCTTGCAGGTGGCTGTCTTTGGGCCCAAAGAACTGCTCTGGATGCTGAGCTCAGTCCTGAACAGAACTGTAACCCCAGCCCTGGCATTCTCTGGGTGGCTGAGGCCACAGCACCATGCCAGCCACACGCCCCATTTCCACTGCCCTGCAGGAATGCCCACAGAGTTTAACACCAGTGGGTGCCAGTGAAACCAGGGGAGTTGTGATCAGAAGGATAAAGCACCTCTGCCATGAGGAAAGGCTGAGAGAATTGGGATTGTTCAGCCTGGAGAAGAGACAGCTTTGGGGTGACCTAGTTGTGCCCTTCCAGTGCCTGAAGGGAACCTGCCAGAAAGATGAAGATGAAGAGAAACAATTTACAAGGGCCTGGAGTGACACAGGGGAATGGCTTCATACTGACAGAGAGCAGGTTTAGATGGAATATTGGGAAGAAATCTTTCCCTGTGAAGGTAATGAGGCATTGGCACAGATTGCCCAGAGCAGCTGTGGCTGCCCCTGGATCCCTGGAAGTGTCCAAGGCCAGGCTGGAAAGGGCTTGGAGCAAGTTGGGATAGTGGAAGGTATCCCTGCCCATGGCAGAGGGGGAACCAGGTGATCTTTAAGGTCTCTTCCAACCCAGACCATTTTATGATCCTATGCTTTGTATGCCAAATTATCCCTGCTTTACATACTAGCACTTGTGAGCCTTTACACTGTCCAAGATAAAAAAAACCAAAAAACTAAATCAATATTCCAGTTAGAAACTTAAGATAACACTATAATCATTGCTATTCTCTGGTGCCAGATTTTCCTAAATATGTTCTGAAATTATGTTCCAGGACTATCAGACATTGCATTTTTGTCATCCTAAGACAGTTTTGTATATGTGTGGGTATTATATCTGATTTGAAAGTGACACCATTCATTATTGGTATTCATTATGACCACTTTCTACTTAAAATGCCTTTATGCTAAAATGATCTGACATAATGGACCCTAAATTTTTTTGATCAGCCATCAAGTTCATTGGATGTTAAACTTAAAAAACCTCAGTAGTTTATTAATAGTTCACCAGTAAAGCAGCTTTTGGGCAAAGCACACTCCTAACAAGATGTATGCTTAATGCAGTGAAATAGTTAACTACACAAAGACTGCAAAATGAAAACAAATATCAAGATGAATGTCACGATTTTAGATTCAAAGTACCTTAGTAGGAAACAACAAATTAATGAGCTTTGTGCTTCAACTACCTAACGTGGTAATTACTGATGAGCAAAAATGATTAAATTAGTGAGGAAAAGGACTGCTCAAGTTACAAGATATTATTGGTTTTGCTTGTATATTTGGTGATAAGCAAGGGAAGGAGAGGGAGGCAGGCTTGTCTATTGTCTGGCCATGCATTTTAGCAGCATCAGCTGGCTTGGCTGACCTGCTCTGCCCACTGCAGCCAGGCACCAGGGTAAGCTTATGGCCCAGCTGTGTCTGGGCACACCTCAAGGTCACTTTTGGATTTGTCAATTGACATGAGCCAGCATCCCACTGCTTCAGCTGCTTCTAAACTTCATTTCAGTTCCAGTGACACGCATGTCATAGGCATCAAGTACAAGCTCAAATATAACATCAAATTGAGATGTTGTCAGAGGCACGTACAGGTATGAGGGTATTTGCCAAATGCAATCTGGCAAGAGAAGGATTATGGATGCAAGAAGGATTTTCCCATGTTACATGTAAATACCATTGTCGCAAACTTCTCAACCTGTGTCATCAACTTCTTTCTGCTTAAATTTCTTACAGATTAAGGAAAATTGAGGAATCAAAATCAATTAACAAAATAAAATGTTTCCTAAAGGTTCAAAGAACCTTTCAAGGTTTTGGTACCTTGCTGAATAATTTGTTTTTTCAGGTAACAAGGTACTTAAAAACCTCAAAACAGAAGAGCTCTGTAACGATGAACTCAAACTCTACATACTCCTCCCGTTTGGAATGTACTAAAACAAATTCAAACAACTTGGCAAGCATCACGTTTAACTACAGATCTAAAATGACTTTTGCTGTCAGCACGGCGTGCTGTGGAATTGAGATAAGGAGATTTCAGTGGGGCCAGCTGGCGGGTCAGCAGCAGCATTAGCGCACAAATCCGAGTCCTCGGCTGCTGACCCCGAGCTGGCTCCCGGGGCTGGAGCTGCGGACCCTTCCCCTGCGCTCAGGGGAAGCTCCGGGACATTTACACCTTGTGGTGCTGTAAATACACTCCGTGCTGTGAGCCCCCGGGAAACGCCTGCCAGCCCAAGCCACAGCTTCCAAGCCACTTAAAGCCATCGCCTCGTTTCTCCCGGCCATCGCTGCCTTAAACCCTCTGTATTTCCCTAAGCTTTCGCCGACTGAGGACACCCGCTACTTACCGGCTTAGGGCAGAGGGGGGCAGAGGCATCCCGGCGCTGTCCCGCCTCCCGCGGGCCTCCCCCGGCGCCGCCCGCCCCGCTTCGGGCTGCAGTGGCTCCTCCGGGGGCGCAGGTGGCGGTGCCGCCCGGCCGAGCCCCGGGAGCGCGGCCGCCCCGGCGCCCTCCGCCTCGCCAAGATGAACCCGCGGCTGCGGCACTGGCGGGAGGCGGCCACGCTGCTGCTGGCGGCGGGCACGCCGGGCCCGGGCCGGCCGCCGCGCTCGCCGCTCGGCCCCTTCGACTACGAGCTGCTGCTGCTGCGCCGGAGCTCCCGCAGCGGCTTCATGCCCGGCGCCCACGTGTTCCCGGGCGGGCTGGCGGAACCGGCGGATTTCTCCGCCGAGTGGCTGGGGCTGCTGCCCGCCTCGCCGCACTGCGGGCTGGGCGCCGTGAAGCCGCCGCCGCCCGGCGGCAGCCGCGCCCCGCTCTTCGCCACCGACCGGGAGAGCCTGGGCTCGCAGCTGCCGGGTGAAGTCGCCTTCCGCATCTGCGCTCTCAGGGAGACCTTCGAGGAGGCGGGGATCCTGCTGCTGGTGCCGGGGCGCGGGCCGGCCCCGCCGCTGCCCGCCGAGCGGCTGCCGCCCGCCGCCGAGCTCGGGGAGTGGCGGCGCCGGGTGCGGGAGGACGCGTCCTGCTTCCTGCGGCTGTGCCGGCGCCTGGGCTGCGCGCCCAACATCTGGGCGCTGCACGAGTGGAGCAACTGGCTGACGCCCGTGGGCAGGGCCGGCCGCGGCGGCCGCCGCTATGACACGGCTTTCTACCTGTGCTGCCTGCAGGAGCGGCCGCCACACGTCTCGCAGGATGACCAGGAGGTGACAGCCGTGCTGGTAAGAGGGGCCGGCGTGCCGCGATGCAGCACAGCCCGGCGGGGCGGGTGTTGCCATGGGAGCGGCAGCTCCTGCCCGAGCCCTTCTCCCACGGCCCCTGGCTCTGTCGAGACTGTGCCCCTGCACTTCGAACAGGGGTAAAAATCATAGAATGGGAGGGGTTGGAATGGACCTTGAAGGAAATCGTGTCCCACCCCTGCCATGGGCAGGACACCTTCCACCAGAACAGGTTGCTCCAAGCTCCAAGTGTACAAGGTCCCTCCGACCAGAGATCCAGGGCTATCCACAGCTTCTTTGGGCAACCTGTGCCAGGGTCCCACCACCCTTACAGTAAAAAAAACTGCCTTCTAATATCTAATCTCAAAGTCCCCTCTTTGGATTTGTACCCATTGTACTCCTTGTCCTGTTACCGCAGTTCCTGACAGAGTCCCTTTCCGCTTCCCTGCAGTCCCCTCAGATACTGGACGGTGCTGTGAGGTCTCCACACAACTGTCTCTTCTCCAGATCAGTCCAAGCCCTCCTGATAAAGCTCCTTGAGACGTGAGGAAAGGGGAGGGAGCTTTTACCTGCACGGTGCCCCTCTCGCCTGGGCACCTGGAGCTGCCACCATCACCAGAGGTGCAGCTGCAGCAGCTGTCGGGAGAGGGTTTTTTGTGAGGTGGTTGTAGGTGATCCGTGTCACATCAGATCCTTTTCACCGTTAATTACTGTCTCTTTCAAAGGCAATTGACAAATACCATTTTTTAACATTCATTCCTGCAGTATAGTGCAGGGTTGTCACATTTCCTCAGTATTCTGGGAGACATCCATGTGGTATATCCAGGACTGCATGAGATGCTAGTGGTTTTTCTTTCAGAGTTACTTGGAAGATTGTAAGTAATATGCAAACTTGTTGAAATAGTTTAGTAAAAATGTTGAAGTTATAACTTTTTTTACTTTTTTTTTTTTTTTTTTTTTTTTTTTTTTTTTTTTTTGAGAATGTAAAAGTAACAAACTTCATGAAGAAATTCTAAGAGAGCTCAAGGTCAGGTACATTAGGATCCTTGAGTTTTTCTAGGGATTCTGAAGTTTGATTACAAGTTAGAAGTAGATGAGAAACCAGACAGTTCTGTAAAAGCCTACCTAACAATGTTGGTATTACTGATGTTGCTATATTTATTTGTTTAAGAAATTTTGCTACAGAAATTTGAATTTCAGGTTTCAACCTGAAACCTGACTTTCAAGAGTTCATGTTGTAATTTTGTCAATAACAGTATAAATCTACTGCAAACAATTATGTCCATATTATTAAATTCACAATGTGAGATGAAGTCAAGATTACCAATAATTTAAACATGCAGAATTATGATGAATAGCTGGGTGTTCATGCTCTGAAAACAATGCTTCTAAGAAGCAGATGTTTAGAGGTACTTCTAAAGCTCAAAGCATCAGTGGCAACCTCTGGTAATAGTAAGTTTAATGTTTTCTGTTGGTTTCAGTAAACTATTCTGTCATGCCCCTAAAACAAATGCCAGTTTTTAATCCTGGCATATATGTATGTAAAATAAAAATTTCTTTTTATTTGGAAAAAAAAAGAGTAATTTTTATTGATTGTTTTTCAATTTTAAGAATGTCTGTTTTATTACTTTGGTGCAGTTTATACATGGTTTTTATTGTGTTCAGAAGATGCTGTCTGTTGCAAGCTCCTTTGCTGTATAGACTTCCTTGCTAAATGACTTTTCAGTTTACTCAGACTTTCTATCTGCTGCTGAAACTATTATTTCAAGACTTGTTTTCATCTTCCAGTGGTCGTCACCTCCCGAAGCCATCGAACGGCTTAAGTCTCAAGAGATCTGGTTTCCTCCACCTCAGTTTTATGAATTCTGCAGGCTGTGCAACTTCTCTTCCCTCAAAGAGCTGCAGCAGTTCAGCTCCGCACGTGCTCTGGAGGGCTGTGAGCGATGGATGCCCGTGATGCTGAATGCTGCAGATGGATTCATCCAGCTGCTGCCGGGTAAGGACACGCTGGAGGCTTCCCCTAAATACACAGCATCTCCTGAATGCTGTGTGCTGAAGCCATATGACATAAACCATCCTTAACTGTAAGGAAAATACTCCTCTAAGTCAAGCTGGTGCATGCTGTTTCCACCTTGTTTGCTACAGTTGTGACAGTGGCTGCAGTCAGAGACAAGCCAGGACATCACACAGCACAGTTATTTCTTAGTTATTCATAATCTCATTGTCTCACCACTGTCATCATATGTGTATTTGTGAAGAAATTGTACTCCTCTGTACATTTCAGCTTTGTGTAACCTGAAGAATGTTTAAAAACTTTTGTTTTGTCCTTTTCAGTGGAAATTCTCCTTTACTTCAGGTGTTACTTTGGGAGGAGAAGCACAGCTGCAGTATCACAACTCCCAGCTGCAGTGATAAAGCACTGGACTAAAACTATACACTCAGCCATCTTCCTCCTGCCCTTTCTTCTACTTAAGTCTCCCCCATTTCATAATCATGTACATGCAGTGTTAAGAAAAGCTGCATATACTATTTATTATTTTCTGCTTTCCTAAGTTTGTTGTTCATTATGCTTTCCTTTTTTTTTCTTTTGGTCACACTTGACCTCTAGGATTTCTATATTTGTGGTTTATTGTCAGTCTTGCACAAGAGTATAATGCCTTAATATTGCAAAACATTTATATCCTTCAACAAAATAGAACAAAATACATTTCTGTTCTTAGTCTATCTTTATAGACGTGAAGAAGTGCTTGTCCTGTGCTCTCCCTATTATATACACTCCTGTCTGCCCAGGCTGTCGTTACAGCATATTAATAGCATATTATCAGGAGCTCTGGAACATTCAATGTGCACTGCAGTGTCACTGACATACTTCACAAATTTATGGCTCTATCTTTAAGTATGAAGGTTTTTAGAGTCAATTTACTCTTGCATTGCAAAGCACATTTCCACTGATTTACATGTCTGATAAATGTTAAGCAATTGCCAGTGTCACTGAATGAAAAGGCTGAACAATAATGTTGGCAATCTATAACTAAATCTTTTTTCCTACCCCCAGGAGATGAGTTATATCCGGAAGATCCAGATTATACTGGAGAAAAGAAAATTATTATGTCAACAGATAAGAAGGTTGAAGATCTCATGAAAGAGAGTGGGATATTTCACAGGATAGTAATAAAAGACATCAACAATCTTGCTGTCTATGTTAATATTCAAGCAAAATATAAGCATATAAATCCACTGATGATAAAGTGTGATAATTCAGATTACAATAGTAGATTATAATATGTCTTTGGTTTAAATCTAGAATATTTTTAATTGCATATATGCTCACCGTGGTTTTGGTGCTTTTTAACTGTTGCCAAATAGCAATGAAAATATTTCTCTGTCTGTATGTGTGTGTGGTGTCACACCCTTGTGTATCTAATCTCTTGAGTCTTTAAAAAGAGCAGTTGCGCTGCTGTTGGGTCACAAAGATCCTCTTCTCTCTGAAATGAATATGTTATGTTCAGAACAAACAGAGAAGAGTTGAAGGATTCCTTTACTATGCTTCCCAAAGTTACCTGCTAGGTAACTGCAATGTGTGTCTAGAAATGGTAAAATCTCCCATTCCATATTTGCTGACATTTTCCACTCTATTCTCTTTTTCATTCTGTGGACAAGGAATGTATGTATAGATATAAATATAGATATATACATAAATTAACTATAATGCACTTTTTAAAAGAATATTATAAAGTTAATTTTTATATTTGATATACTTAAATTATTTCTACTAATGGTAATCATTCAAAACTATAATTTTCAAAGGTAGACCTAATTTAAAGGAAGTCTTCTATGGAATTGAGTGCATTCTTTTTATCAGTATATTTTTTATCTTCAACTTGTAAGCAATTAAAAAAAAAAGTTTAATTTTTTAGCTGCAAAAAGATATCAACAACTTAAGGGAATAATATTCCTCCTTGATATACCCGCTTTTATATTCTAACATCCCACTTTTTGTTTCTTAACTACTTTACTAATATAACTGAGATTTAAGACCTTCAGAAGAAAGATTGTTGCTTAATTTTTTGGGTTGGATTTTTGTTTGGTTGGATTTGCCTTTTCTTTTGTGCAATAAGTGGAGTCAGTGGAGCAGTTTTGTAAATTTTTTATCTGGAAGGAGAATGAATGATGACTTCAGCTTAATCGGTAAAGTTGTTCAGAAAACTTTGTTCCAGCTTTTGTTCTGTTTCAATTAAAACCTCTGCTACAATTAGCCAAATTTGATTTGTATCATTCATTTGGATTAAAAAAAATACTGAAAAAAAGGTGTGTCTTTCTCTTGTCTCTCAGAACACACCCAGGCTGGTGCTGGTTTTGCAGACCTTGTTGAGGTTTGTAAACCTGTGGTGAACAATGACCACGTAAGCAGAGCACTGTGTATTGTGCAGTAGAACACCTTCTGAATATTCTGCTGGGTGTGACATTCCCTTTTCTCTGGTCACTGGAGACTTCACCTGCCTGCCCTGACTTTTCAAGTAATGGAGAGTGCCCTAGGACCCACCCTTGGTAGCTTCCTCAGGAAGATTCAGTCCCAGGATGAATCTCATGAAGTCCCAAGGACTTGTCTATGTTCAGACTTCTCAGATCTTGGTTTTCTCTGAGAAAAAGTACTTTATTTCCTCACCTTGAAGTTCAGGAACATGGGAAATGTGGGAAGTATGACTGCAGCAAAAACTGAGCAAAAAAAAAATTCAAATGTCAAAGAAACCCTGGCAGTCCTCTCTATGTGCATTATCACTGAAGTATTGGGGGTGGGGGTGTACAGTTGCTTAAGTTCTCCTTTTCTAATCAATAGACCTCTTTTCTCCCAGAAAATTATATATAATTATATAATAGGTGTATTCTAATCAATATACCTTTTCCCCCCAGATCCCTTGCCACATTCAGCTCCAGCTCTGTCTTAGCTCTCCTGATCCCATTCCTATACCTCCTAGCACCATCCCTATATTCTCCCCTTCCTATTCCAGAAAGAATATATGGATACATATTCCTGCTTCCAGTGCCTGTGCATTTTCTTGCACTCCATTCAGACCAGAAGGATCTTGCTCAGCTTCATTGGTCTCCTGCCTACCTTGTCTGATTCATTACACATGAGAATCAAGAGTTTTTGTACTTCAAGGAAAAGATGCTTAAAGAGCTGACAGCTCTATTCGCTCCCGCTCCTTTATCTCTGAGAGCAGTTTCCAGGAGTTCTCATCTAGTAATTCCTTCAACAAGTGACAGTGTGCTCTCCTAGAACCTTCACTTTATTCATCTGGACCATATACCTCGAGATCACAAATTCAAATACACAAAATATTTATTTTATTGTTCTGCCTTTTATGGTTATTTTACCAGTTTACTTTTATGGTAGAAAGTAAGTATTATGAGAAAAAAATTTTGATAAATTGTTTAGCACCTGGGCACAGTAGGACTGGATATGGGAATGTGGGCAGGGGAGGAGTGCAGGGGTGATGCCAGGTGTGTGGAAAAATGCAGTTTTGGCACTTGTGTTAGGTGAGGGTTCTCCCTCTGTCTGGCTGAGGTTGTATCTTCCTGTAGAGCTAAGAACTACTCCAAAGACTTACACTAACTTATTTCACCACTTCCACAGGGGCAGATCCCTATGAACTCTTTCCACTTGTCCATTTACTTCTTCCTGCTACAGCTGTTTTGTGTTTTTCTTTTTTCCTGTGCTTGTTGTCCCTGGGTTAGTTAAGAACTACCAGTGTCCAAAGAACTATTCTGCCATTGCCTCTGCTAGAGAGACTTCAAACCTGAAATAAATTCCAAATCCCAACGGTTTATTGTAATAATGCCCTCAAGTCCCAAAAGAATACTCTTGATTTCAAGTTGTTTGTAGCAAGGCTTTTATTCTTGCACTATGAGTTTGGTTTCCATGTTGTACCAGAAGCAAGCCGGCGGCTTTGTGAGGCGTCGTGCAGCGCGCAGGCGTTTTCAATGGCGGGAATACCGAGCTGCGCCATTGGGGCCGGGCCGGGCTCTGACCCGCCCCGGGCTCTGACCCGCCCCGGGCTCTGACCCGCCCCGGGCTCTGACCCGCCCCGGGCTCGGACCCGCCCCGGGCTCGGACCCGCCCCGGGCTCGGACCCGCCCCGGGCTCGGACCCGCCCCGGGCTCGGACCCGCCCCGGGCTCGGACCCGCCCCGGGCTCTGACCCGCCCCCGCCATAAAAACCTTTCCCCGCCCGGGCCGCTCTAGAAGGTTCTGTGGGGAGCGTGGTGGAGCGACGCAGCGAGGTCAGTGGGCTCGTTCCTACGGGTACGGCGTGGAACTGCGGCACCACAGGGGGAAATAGGGTTTGGGGAGAGGGAGTAAGGGGAAGAAAGTGCTTTTTGACGGCCCTGTTCCGTGCCGCTGTTCCCTCGCTCGGCCCGTCCCGGGGGAGCGGAGCAGGGCCGGGCAGAGGGACGGTGAGCCCCGTGTCCGGGGGGTGTCTGCGCGCCGCCACGGCTGCAGAGCCGCCTTCTGCCGTCTGTGTCTGCGTTAGTGCAGCGGGTCGGGGCGAGGGTTTTAGTGACGTGCAGCGTTTTTACGGGTTAAATTCTGTCTAGTGGTAAGTGTGAGATTTGAGCAAGCGTTTGTTCTCTAGTCCGTTCTTAACAAAGCGGGAATGTTACGAGGAGCGGTTTGGGAGAGCTGGTCCTTTCCGTGAGTGTGCCTCATCCCCGCACGTTGATGGGCCATTTAGTGGGTTTGCAATAATTAACCTGAGACTTCAGCTGAAGTTGTATTTATGCCCCTCACGTGTTACTGCTGAAAGAAAATGATTTTCTACTTTAAGAGTCCGAGGCAGCACTGCCTATCTCTTGTTGCAGTAGAACGGTGCAGGGTAAGAAACGAGTGTGTAACTCAGGAGCCTTGTTTGTGTTGGATGATCTCTGGTGAAGCATCTGCAGTCGTTTCAGCTGTTCCATTGTCACGTTAAACCGGCAATGATCGGTGCTGTCCCTTACGGCTCGTCGCCGTCTGTCACCTCAGGGTAGCTCTGCTGCTGTTGAATTCTGGCTTGTTAGCAGTACCTTTGGAAATGGAAGGACAACGTCTTGATTTTCCTCTTCGGAAGAAAAGTTCTGAAATATTTCATTAGGCACCTAGTTAAATTGTTAATTCTATAAGTTGTATGCTAGACCTTGCGGTGATGATACCACGATGTGATTTCGTTTTGGTTTGTGCCAAAATGAAATACCAGTTACTTGATGGAAGTTTGATTATTCTTTTGTAACTTGTAGATCTGGTATGTACTGTTACAGATAGATGTAATGTGAAATACTAATAAAAATCTGTGACATGAAACTTGCCTGCTAAGTTTGGGATTCCTCTTTTGCATTAGGCTGAGGGATTTTTTTAAAGTTGTAAATATTCTCCTCTGGTGTTTCTGTTCATTTGATCATGCAGGTAATTTGTTACAGCCCTTGTCTGTGATCAGCCTATTTCTGTTGGCCTTTGAATGGAAAAGATGCAGCATGGATGGTAAATCCTAATTAGGCTTTGGCATAGTCCCTCATTAAGAAAGCTGGTTTGAACCATTTGAAACGTAAATCATAAGAAATAAGTTGCTTAAACTAGTACTCCTGACATGAGTAGTAAAAATTTATAGGCTTACTTTAGGTGTATGCTCTTCAAATAGGCTTCAAAAAAATGGTGGTGATCAAAATGGTTCATCAAATGTTTCTCTTTTACAGTAGTGATAAGGGAGACACAGGAGATAAACATGGAAGTCGTGGTATTAAAGGTATGCTGCTTTTTTTTATCTGAAGGATTGATGTCTATTTCCATGTGACTAGAGGTCGCATTTACAAAAAAGATGTTGCCTGTGTATTTCCATTCACCAGCATTTCTTTGCACTTGTGGAGTCATATTCGGGTTATATATATATTGTCGTTTGTTTTAGGTTTTATTTTCTTGTTTTTATTGTAAAGTAGGTGTGTGAATTAACACAGGCTGTCAGCCAGAAAAACCACAGGCTGAAATAAAGGGAGTGAATTTATTTAGTTGCCTGTCTAACTGGAGGATCTGGGGCACACCCAGGCAGACAGTGGCAGGCTCAGCCCATCCCAGCAGGATTCATCAAGAACCCTGTGAGCTCTCCTGTGCTTTTTATGATCTGAGGTTTTGATCTTTCTCCCAACACAGAGCTCCGCATGTCCATGAGAGTGCCTCCAAGCCTCTCCAAACACATGTATTACCTCTGCACAGAAATTCTACATCTCAAAACAGAGGATGAACAGCAGTAGGCATAATAGATGGGATTTCCCACTCTGATATTCTCCAGGCCTTGGCATTCCCAGCTGCAATGTCTCTTGAGCTATTGTGCAACCTTCCTCATTATTTTTACACTTCTAGTTCTTTCTTCCCAGCAGTAGGGATGCAGCTAAAATCTAAAGTAGAGGATGTGCAACACAATGTTAAATAATGTGTAATATAGTGCTAGATTATCCTGAATTTCACAGGATATTGTAGAAAATGCAGAATACAGCCAGGACAGATGACTGAGGGGATAGTCCCTACTGCATGATGTTATGCTGAGCAATAAAAGCTGTAAATATGTCTGTGGTCTTCAGATTACCTGTCCAAGCCTGTGTGATGAAGCTCTGTGTTCTGGAAATGTCCAAGCAATTGCCAGTGGGGAACAGTGGTGCCTTGGTTGCACGTGCAGTTCTTGCTTTGCTTAGTCAGCTGTTCTAAAGTCAGCCTGTGAGTTTTCTCACTTTTATCCTTCAGATTGTCTGGTCATCCTGCTGCAGGGACGTGAGAGAGAGCAGCTGTGTGGGGTTTAGCTGCCCGCTGGGATTAAGCCACAACAGCTGGGGACCCACATCAGCTGGAGCACTGGAATGTGGCAGTTTACAAAGGCTTGGCAGAAAGGTGTCACCCTGTTCTAAAGAAATGGGCTGTCATGCTGACACTGAGCAGAAAGAAAAGCCCCTTGGTGAGGTTTCATGTTTTCAGGGTTTTTTATGTACTTCCTGAGGACTTGATATGGAAGTAAAAAGCTTTGTCTTTGCACTTTTCACACTGTATGGTTTAACCAATTTTTTAGATCATGCTGCTCCCTTGTAGACCCCACATGGTGTTTGTTGCAGTGTTAAAGAAACTTGGAAGCTGAGAAGCCATTTCATGAACTAATGCTGTGAAGGTGAAAGATGTTTTGCTTCTTAGCATTCTGTATCACAGTGTCAGTCACCGTAATTTTGAAGGTGCCCCATAAAAATCAAGTTTTATTTTTACATCTGCTGTTCAGATACTCTTAAAATTCAGTAGTATTTATTCTCTACTCCTTGTCCCAGATTGAGGATCCAAGTTGCTTTTGGATTGCTGTGAAAGAATATGTGCCCGGTTTTGTTGTTGAAACTGTGTATGAAAACCTGAATGCTGAAATGGAGCAGTTTTATAACACTTACAAAGATTCAGATGAAGTAAAACAAGAGGAGATAGAACTAGGCCAGGTAAGAGCATTGCTCTACATAGAAATAATCTATTATTTGAATCTGTTCGGGGGTGAAGTATCAAATATATGTTGTTTTCTTTTTTTTTTTAATTTTGCACAAAAACTGATATTAGCATCTCTGTGAGTTGTGTTTTCTCATCTGTAAGCCTTCGAACTGTAAGCTATAATAAGGCTTGCGTTTTGCAAAGAAAATGGAAGGCTGTGTAATAAATACCATGTCCTTGCCTTTCAAAAACCTTTGAGTGTAATTGGGGCCATTTGAAAGAACCTGCTGTCTTGTTTTTTCTCTCTTCCTCAGGTTTATGTGGCTTTCAGTGAGGAGCTGAAGTGCTGGTGTAGGGCTCTGGTCAAGTCAGTCCAGTGCCAGATAGATGGTTTCCAGTTTGTGTGTTTCCTTGTGGATTATGCCAAGTACTGCTATGTTGCATCAGAGAAGTATGTGTTTCTGTCACTGTGATGTATTTGTTAATACATCACATATAATAAATTTGTTAATAGATACAGATGCTATTGATATTTATTAAGTCAGTGCTTTGGTTTAATTGAGGTGTAGGTTGTGTCCACAAGAAGCTGCTAACAAAATAATACGCTTGAAAGAACCTAAGTGCAAACCAGTCCTTATTTTGTCATACTTCAAAGATGCTTTCCAATTTAGGTTTTGCTTTTTTAAAGATTCAGAATAGAAATAATGTCAGTCTTTTGTGACTGAGATGTGTGCTTGCCAGTTAAAACTTACCTTTATATTATTTTCTTCTTTAATAATTTGGTGTATACTAAAAAAAAAATACGGCCAGTAAAGTTCAGGAACAAACACTATAGAAGCAGGGTTTCACTTGCTGCAACAGCTCTTGAGGTCTAAACATAAATATGTGGGGGTTTTCCCACTAGAGTTGACCAGTTATTTACTAAGAGCTGACAATTTGTCTTCTCATGGTGCCAAAAAAGGTGAGTTTTCACAGGTTCTGAGTACTTGATGAAATGAGCTTAAAACCTTGTGTTTTTAAAATATTGAAAAATATGTTCTTATAATTTTGAGCAAGCTAGTCCAGCTCTTAAAGTTTGTTTCTTTTTTAAAATATGCAACTCGGAGCACAAGAAACTTCACCAAATTGTTTTCATAATATTCCACAAAATTAGAATTTATTTAAAGTATTTTAAAATAAGTAATGCTTTTAAGTTGACTGTTTCTTTGTTGGGAAACCACTTGACAGTGGGTTAAATACCATGAAGATATTTAGATGATGAATAGCAAGAAGACTTGAAACTGCAGTGGCAAAGCATCAGAAAGATTCCAGGTATCTAGGATGTGTATTGATACTAAATGCATAGACATCAATCCTGTTCACCAGTTGGTCCTGATGGCACCTCTTAGAGTAAGACAGTAGTTTCAAGGTGGGAGCCAATGGAATCCAAACTCCTGGAAGAACTGTGTTGTCAAATTCAGGGTAACAGGAGGTGGTTTGTGAGACCAGTGACTTCTGGAGAAGAAATTCTGCCCTGTAAAATGAAATAATTTTCACTTTGTTTTGCAGCATTCGAGTTCTAGCAGAAGCGTTTGCAAAGATCCCACACAGAGCAAAGAAGTGTGGGCTGCACTGCACAAAGCCACTGACACTGTATATTGACTACTGTGAAAATACTGCCAAAATAGGGTAAGGAGAGCTAGTAAATACATTCTGTGTGTGCATTTCTGAATGTGAGGGTTTAGTGCAGAATTTTTTAGAAGTGATTATATTTCGAGAAGAAACCTACAGTATTGTCATTGTGGACACAGAACTGTACCAGCTACTAAGAGGAAAATCAACTCTCTTCCAGCTGAGGGAACAAAGCTCCCCAGGGGACTGGTGGAATCACCATCCCTGGAGGGATTTAAAAGATGTGGCACTAAGGGATGTGGTTGAGTGGTGGCCTTGACAGCGCTGAGTTAGTGGGTGGACTCAATGAGCCTGATTTTTTTTCCAACCTAAATGATTCAGTGATTTCTTCATATTTTATATTGGGTGCAAGCTGTGATACCTTGACAAAACAGTATCTTTTAATTTTGATGAATTCATGATGTTGATGAGCTGGAACAATATTACCAAGACTAAAGTAATGTGCTAAGTATACAGATTCTGCTGATTTTTGTAGCTGTGCACTTTGTAAGAATTTGCATGATATAGAGCTTTGTGCTTGTATAGAATTTTTTTTAATTACCATTTTCATGTTTGATAATGTGGAAAAACTGGTTGTGTTTATTTTCCTAGACCAGCCAAAAGATGGGATACTGCTGCTATCGAGCATTTTCGAAAGCTTCTTGAAGGTAAATAGCACTTGTTTTGGGAAAAATCAATTGTTGGAGAAATGTAGTACTTGTGTACAAGTTCATTATACTTGAGTATACCTGATAATATTTATAAATGCTGTTCATTAAAAACAATGAGAAATGATCTGCCTAAGTATGGAGTGACTAAGGCACGAGTATTTGTGGAGCTGTATTTTGAGCACTCTAGGCTTCCATGCTGCATTAGTTTTGGTAGTTAAATAGATTGTGTTTAGGCTGGATTAGGCTAACTGAGGGAGCTTTCATGTCACCTTTGTTTTGAACATTGGAACCATTCTGTGTATTCAACATGAGACTCTGAATCAGTATCACAGCTGTCCTGCATTAGCGTGTGCAAAGGTGCTTCAGGACTTTATTGGCTGTGTTTGCCTGAGTGAAAAGTGTGACAGAGCTGTAGAAACGTGCAAGTACAACTTCTTTCTAGAAAAGGAAATGTCACACTTAGAAAGCACATGCTGGTCGTGCCCCAGACTGTCAGAGCCCAAGAGAGAGCCAAGACTTTCGGTGTAGAGCTAAGAGTGATTTGTCTCGGGGGTTGTTAATCTGTTTCAACTCACAATCCTCCTCCAAACACTAAGGAAAATTTCCTTTTTGGGGCTTTTACGTTTTTATTGTTAAATTCCTCATTTAACTTAGGTGAAATAATAAGTGTTACATGTTTTTACTGTGATGCCTATTTTTGTCTGTCTCAGAAAGTACAAGTGAAGAATGCTGATAGTGTGATAGGGGTTTAATCTTCTTTCTTGTGTTTATTACTACATTTAGAGGCTACCGAGGTTAAAGCCACAGTACAGACAATAGAAGATGAAGTGTTACAGGTGTTTCTTTATGTGACTATAAGAGATGAAAAGGTGAGATACTTTTATATTTTCAACTCTGGTGTACTTTGCTATTAGTTTAAGGCTGGAAAGCATGTGTTGTGAGTTTTGTAGTTTCAATTAGATACATTAGAAGCTAAATCACTTATTAGAGGTTTTTATTACAGTGCTGTTCATTGTAAACCTCTAGAGAAATTCCAAGAGGCAGAACTTGTATTTTTCTCTGCATGAACCTTTTTTCTTTTTCATTATTGACAAGTAACTGAAGTCCAGCCAGTATTTAAGTGGATAACTATATGCATTATTTGGCGTACTTCTTGTGGTATCATATTTGAATATGTTTCAGTAAGGCAGCTGCGTAACACTGTAAAAATAACTAAAATTTCACACTCTTGCATACGGGTGAGTCCTTAAGCAGCTAGAAAAAACATCCAGTCTAGTTCCACTTGCCAAAATGTGTAACGTGTGTTAAATTTCTGCTGTAGCTTCTGCCAGATTTAAGCAGCTGTATGGTAGATACAAGAAGTCTTAGGCCTAATCCTACTCTTTTTTCCTGCCAAATTTTGATGTATGCTGAATCCAAAAGAAATTAACAGGCTTCGCTGGATTAGAGGGTTCTTTTAGATGCATATTGCTCATTGAAACAGTTAATTCAGTGCAGAATTTTGGCCAGACACATAAAACTCACTAATTAACACCTGTTGAAAGAACATACAGGAAGATAGGAATTTGCGTTTTTTAGAATTCATATTTGACAGAAAACATTCACTGGTACTTCTTATATGTGGGGTTCTGCTTAGTTGGATTTTGGGAGGTTTTTTCTCATTTATAAAAGCACTGCTTTTGTTTAAAGCTTCACATAAATCCTAAACAAGGATGTGCTGGTGTAGCTTATTGCTTGTTGACACTGATCAAAAAATATCTTGGTTTTTTTTATAGATCTGTGTTAATGATGATCTGGTTGCAAAGCACTTTGCTCATTACAAGGAAAGTGAAGGGACTGCAGAGAGTTCTTCAGATGTTTCTGATGATGAATTTTTGTTCTATGCTGAATGTGTTCCAGTGGAGTTTATTGGGCCTACGTTTCTTGCCAGGCCAAAACTGCCCTTTGGGGAGGAGGTGTCATCACATCTTGGACCAGGTGGGACCCACAAGTGGGGGAGACGGTCCTACATGCAGCACTTCGTGTGTTTAGTTGGAAGTGTGGAATGGGAATGTCCTGTCTTGGTTTGGATCCCAGTGATTGGGACATGTGGTGTGCATCTCTGGCTTTTTTTATGTTCGGATAATCAGAAATTGGTATCTCCATTTCATTTACCTTTTTAGGTCTTGCTGGTTGTAATTCTGTTCTTGAAAAGCCATCCCAAAGGTCACACACAGATCTAAATGACAATATGGTTCCTGTAAGTATTAAATTTTGTATTAAATTGTGAAATACAAACTAATGTAAACATACATAGGCCAGATTAGGAGTGCTGTAGTCACCCAGCTTCTTATTCTTAGACAGTTTTCTGAAGTTTGTTTCATCAAAATTGTTGCCTTAGTCAAAGAAACTTAGAATTTGTGCAAGAATGCTGCAAAATATTTGGAGAATCCCACAGTTGAGTAAGAAAACCACTTGTATTTTAAATACTGATTTTGAACAATATTTTAGTGCTTAAAATTGTTGCATCCCAGGTTGGTGGGGGAGATGCAGATACTGGGATGCCTTGAGAGGATACTCACTTTTGGGATTGGGTGACACAGTGCGACACTCTCCCACACTTCCTTGATTCCTTATGTTAATGGCCCCAGTTACATCACCCCTGTTCTCCTTCCCAGTTCTAGAATGTTCCCTGTTCCCACTTTCCCATTGGTTCCCATTCCATGCAACTCCTCCTCTGTATCCCTGTTTTCCCCTGGCCCCACCTTTGCCCCACCACTGGTCCCTCTACTCATTGGCCCTGAGACTTGATGGTCTGCCTCCTCCGTCCCATATATAACCCCTGGACCCTTCCTTGTTCTGGTTCTTCTGTCCCTGAGCCCCTTTGGTGTGCAGTCACTAAACTGCCACTGGAACTTCGTAGGAGGAACCCCTCCTGCCTCTGTCACTCGCTGACCTGGACTCTGCACCCAGCAGCACGAGCTGGTGCTCGTCCTGAGCTGTCTGCCTTTCCCCAAGGCAGGGATTCAGCAGCTTCTGCTGTGCTGCTGCATAAAATGTGTTTCCTTTCTAGGTGGCCAGCATGGTGCCAGGTTTGCCTTCCAAGGAAGATAGAGCAGTTTGGACAGAGAGGTGTGCTGCAGCATGTTCAATGTTCAGAATGGTTCTATAATCAGATAGTTGGAAGCTGTAGTATGGTTACAGTTAGTGTTCTTAGGCCTCTAAAAGGCAGAGGGAAAGGGAAGGTTCAAACATGTGCTTTTGGGGAAGGAGGGACTTCGAAGCTGCTGGAAAAATAATTAGACTGGAAAAATACTAGCTATTTCTAAACAGTAGCTTGACAGCAGGGGTGTGGTGGGGAGGTATTCTTCTGCACATTATTTTTAGTGTGATATATAAAGTTTTCAGATTTAATGAAATACGACTGGGTCAATTAGTGCAATGCTCTCACTGCTGCAGGTCAGTTGATGCATGTGTAGTAAACTTCACAAGTATCTCTTTCGGTTTCAAACTAATGCAAAGATGTTTTGTTTTGAAACTTTTAAGAAGCCTTTTTTTCTACAGTACAATCTATTTTTCTTCTAATGTCAGGGAACTTACCAACTCACTTTGAAAAAGATTCTGAAAGATTCTGATTTTCACTAAACTTTGCTTTTCAGGTGGTGGGTTTTGATATCTCCTTTTGTATTGAGGGTTTTTTTCATTGGAATAGATATGTCAGAAATACTTGAAGTGAATTGCTTCATGACACTTGGGAAATACTGGTGGTGTTTATAAATTACATTTTTCTTTTGCATTTATGTTGGATTTAATATCTCTGTTTCTCAGGGTTCCACAGTTCTTAAATTCCGTTTCAGTTCAGACACACATAGTTGAAGATGACCAGCAGGTATTTCAAAGATTTAACTTGCATTTAACTTCTCTTGTGTGTAAGCATTTTGGTTTTGGTAGCATTGGGCCTTTGTGGAAGGAGGTCGGGGGCTGACTGCGCCTACCTTGGCCTCTGCAGGCTAAAGCTGTGCCAGCCAGCCAAGTTGGGGATGCCTCTCTGAATTTAAGAAAAGGCAAGAATAGAGGGAAGGGACCAAAAAAAAAGTGGCAAGCAGGCAATGCCAGGGTCAGAGGACTAGGAGGAGCCCCATGCAGATGTCTCTGAAGGGGCTGCAGTCTGTGGAGGACCTGCACTGGAGCAGAGACGAGAGGAGTGTTGGAGAGAAATTTCCATCTGCATGGTGACTGCTGTCCCTGCCTCATGCTGCTCCTCGTGGGACTGAGGGCCAGCTGTATGCAGAGATCCATTGCATCTCTTGGGGGATTTAAGACAGTTAAGACCATCTTTGAAAGTCTTTCTTCAGGAATAGCAATAACAAGTTTTTATCTTGGCCTTGGTCTGTGTAACCTATCAGTATGAATTAACCATATTTAAAGTGAATTTAGAATTTGATTCATTTACATAAAAATCCCATACAATGAGTGCTTCTGAGTTTTAGGTAAGCTAAACACCTTTTGTTAAGTGTTGCCATTGTCATCTTTGTCTCATGGTTTCAGAGTTTTCAAAATGTTGGGAAAGAAAAAAATTTTGTGTTCCTGAGCAAGAAAATTGAACCATCATCCGTTTTGGAAACAGCACCACTTTTTGATGGTCTGAAAAAGGTAGCAGTGATGATACTACATTGATTATCTTTTTAAGTTTCATACCTCAAATCACCATAGTAATTACAGTAGTACCTCAGTTTGATTGAGGAATGTGTACAAGATTGTTCATGTGATTGAATAAGTGAAGCTTTGGAGAAATGCTGTAAGAATTCTACACATTTTCTTTCTTGTATATTAGCCACTACTACAAGTGGATTTGAATTTTAATACAGTAATTGAACAGCTTAGCCCAGAAGATGGTTTTTCATATTACCTGTTAAGGACATTTGTTATGTAGTGGGTCAGAAGCTTTTAAATCACTCATTACTATGCTTTGTCCTTTGTTGGTGTTTAAGTACAGAGATTTAATGGAAACTTTTAATTTCTCTTTCTGTAGGAACTTGCTTGCAGCAAGTTTTCAGGCCCTACCTTCACACAGTCCTACTGTTGGCCAGCAATAGCTTGGGGATGTGATGTTGTTGCCATCTCCCATCAGGGAAATGATCCCTTATTATATATTCCACCAGTTCTTACACTTTTGCAGGAAAATGATTACCAAGCCTTGCACAACACGAGTGGGGTATGTATATATTGGACCAGAGAACCTGTTACTACTCTGAATGTTTGGAAAGTATACATTAATGTCATCTTAGTGTATTTTTTTGATGCCTGCCAGTTTCTGTAAGGCCTCTTAGAGGACTTGGATGGACTCTGTGAATGGAGCGAGTTCCAAATTTAATTTTAAAGCAATCCCTAACAAATGGCTCGTGCCCTGGCATTTACATACACAATGGAGCTTTGTTTCTGCATAAGTAGTATATACTTATTAAACTGAAATGGGTATTAGCTGTTTTAAATACTATAATGCATTTTCTAGCTTGTATTAGATCATAGAAATAGAATTGCTGAGGTTATAAGGAACCTCTGGAAGTGTCCCAGTGCAACCCTAGTAAGACAAGATTCTTAAGGTTCTGTACTTCTATTTAATATTGTGTTGTTAATTTTTGTACCTGTGTATGTAGCCACTAGCGCTGATTGTATGTCCTGGATGGAAGAAGGCACAACTTGTTTTTGACCTGCTGAAAACATTCATGAAAGGCTGCAGACCCCTTTATCCAATGCTGATAATTCTTGGGCAGAACGAGGAGGCAGCCAGCCAAATGGAAATGCGACGCTGTAAGAATATTTTGTCACCTTAGTTATGCTTGAAGGTAGTGTGGGCTGCCTTAATTGCAGGAGCATGTGAAAGAACAATTTCTGCTTCTCAAGGTCTTGGTTTATAAAATGAAGTTGGGGGTTTTGTTTGTTTAAATGGTGGTTTACAGTTTCTGTTAAAATAAATGCTTAGTACTTTGTGCATCTAACTCAGTAGCATGCAGAGGGTGCTCCACAGAGAAGCAGCATAGAAGTGATAAAAAAACTGTTGGGAGACTTACCCTGCTTAGATATATGTAGTTAAACATTTAGGTGTGTTCTGGTTTGGTGCCTTTGTTGAGCTTTTGTTGATACCTGCATTTCCAAAAGTGGCTTTTGTTGTGCCAGGGAAATAAGAACTATGGATAAAACTATGAAGAATTTCAGCAGTTGGTATTTTTTCATCTATCACTCAAGTTTCAGCCTGGTGGGTGAATTCAGACTTTCAAGCAGTAGAGCTGTTTTGGTGTATTTGCACCAGTGAAGATTGGTGTGGTTTTATTTCTGTGTGTAGATAGATACACATGCACACACATGTATGTAAATTCCTAAGCTACAATGTGTGCTTTTTTCCACTGTTGAAACCAAGCTTTCCTGAAATGGCTCTTGCATATGTTTACAAATATTTCCCTTTTGCCTATTTGGTTACAAAGCTATTACCTCTACTTCCAGTAGCTTACTGGAAAATGAGATGACCTCCTGCTTTGTAAACTTGGTAACCTTCAGAAATTTCACTTGATTTCAAAATATCAGTGCCTCACCCACTCATGAGTTGGAAAACTTGCAGGGGTAGAAAAATACAAACTCCACAGCTTTGAGATGATGGATCTGAAATACATATGTGACCCTTTTTAATAAAGCTACCATGTCCTTTGGTGTCACGGCAATACTCTTCCAAGTAGTAATGGTAATAGTCTTTCCTTCCAACTTGTAGGTAAAGTAGTAGTGACTACACCATACAACGTCCAGAGGCTGCTGGAACATAACACTAGGTTGTGTAGGGTTTGCCATCTTGTTCTTGATGAGATTGAGGTGCTGTTCTCTGACACTTTTGAACAGGTAAGTGACTTATGCAGTTGCTTGGCAAAGTGCTGTTCTAGTTGTGCACGTGTATGAAACAGTGGCACACACTGAGGAAAAAAACACTGGAAGTGGGTTTATGGTGAGCTCCCTTTTTTTTTTTTCCTTTATTTCTGTGTTTGGTTTTGGGTTTTTTTTTTTTTTTTTTCAGATTTCTGTGTTGGCAGGGTGGGCTTGTCTCCTAGTTACCACCTAGGTTTTGCTGAATGCCTCTGCCCTCTCGGATCTGTTTTGTCTAGGCTTTTTTATATTGCAGAGTTGAACAGATCTTTTTCCTGAGATTTCCATCTTCTCTGGACGGAATCCTGCATGCACATGCATATGCTGTCCTGTTGCTTTCTCTTGCTTCAGAAGTCATACAAAGGATAGGGTAAAAGTGTACATACCAAACTGGGGGTGAAACTTGTAGTTTGCTGTGGTAGTGGCTTTGTGACTGGAGAAAAGAGTGTTCTCAAACAGTGTATTTTTCTGGGCTGTCATGAGCTTGCTGGAATACGATGAGAGAAAAAAACCTCTTTTTTTCCTAGGTGTTTACTATACTGGCTTGTTACAAGAAAGCCACTGCTCAGGCACAGGGGAATCTACCACATCAGATCATTGCTGTGGGGACTCAGTGGAATAAGCATATCACACCCTTGATAAAGGAGTTCATGACTGATCCTTACATTGTGATAACTGTTATCGAAGAAGCTGCCATCTTTGGAAATGTGCAACAGGTAAAACTTAGGAAACTACAGCACTGCTTGGATATGTGGCTGCTGCTGGTTTATTGGAGGCAGGTGGTGCTGCAGTGCTGCCTCCCAATGTGAGCTGAAGTGGTTGTTAGAAATCATGTGCAGGTAAATCACTAAATGAGCTGGAGGTCTCTTACTTTCTTTTATAGGACTGAGATGAAGACAGTCCTTTGACTATCTCATGGTTAGTGCAAGCAAGTCTAAATTTAATGAGCTATATTTGCAAACAGTACAGTTTTTGACCAGAATGTTTTTGCAGTTAGCAGAACTACAAGGAAAGCAGTGCCAAGGCAAATGAAGTAAAGCATTTGGTTTGCTGCTTTCACACAATACCAAACTTTAGACCTCAAATTTCTAGATGGCCTATTACATATTTTCAGGTATCTTTTCACTTAGTTTTCAGGCAATGTGGTATAGCCCTGAGGAATAACCCAAAATGGTTTAAGTTTGGTTTGAATTACAGTGTGTCTCAGCATGGCGTCGTATGTGGATTTTAGATGTTGGAAAATCTCCAAAAGTAGATACTCTGAGCATGTAAGGAAACTGAAAATAAAAGTTGTGAGAAGCCTTAATGATTGAGCAAAACTGGAAGTATCCATGTGGATGCATTAAGGTTAGGATTAGGAAGATTTAAATAGTAAAATACCTGTGGGTTATATGAATTACCAGCTCTCTGTTTTGTATTTGCTTTTAGGTGGTGCAACCCTGCATGAACAGCAACAGAACTGCCGAGTTACTCAAAATCCTGGATTTTACCCAGAGGAATTTTCAGAAAGTGCTGATCTTCACTGACTCGGCAACTGAAGTAGAGATGATTCATAAGGTAAGAAAGAGTTTAAATTTAAATAAGCAGGTTTTTTTTTTTTTAATTTAAAGTAATAACAGACTAAAATATCTTGGCTTCTGAGAATAAAGGAGGAATATAAATTTGGAAGTTAATCATTCCTGCTAAAAGTAACTCCAGACTGACTGTCAGCAAGTAGCTGGCATAGATTATCTGATACTTAATGAATTCATTTCTGATGTAAATATTAGTGTGTCTGGATGTTTATTCTTTAATGAGAATTAATAGGAGCAAATCTGGTTTGGGATTGTATCTTTTTAACACATTTCCCTTGACTATTTGAAGGTTCAAGCGTACCAAAACCAGGCCCACCACCACTTTAAAAAAGTGCTTGTTGATGTTAAAGTAGGATTGAATCTGTTTATAGTAATTATTGTTGAACAAGAATTCTTTGAACGAGAACTCTTTGAACACCAACTTCAAATATTTTACATGGCCTTTGAAAATATTTCAAGGATTCAAGTGGTGAAGAGTGCTTATTCTGAGAGACTGAAACATAAATCTGTGTGTTGTTAGATCATGGAATTGGAGAGGGCACATCAACAAGAGGAAAAGCTTGACATTTTTATTTTCTTAAATGTCTAATTTATTAAAATATGAGCACATGAGCTTGTAGTTTTCTTGTTATATGGGAAATTAATGAACCTTATCTCTATTAATGCAATTTTTTTTCATATAAGCAACCTAAATTTAATTAGCTCTTTCACTGTATCTCTGCAGTAAGATGTGTTAAATTCTAGTAAGAGATGCTGCCTATTAGACTTGATTGGAGAAGAGGTACTGCATCATTGCAGGAATGTGTAACTTTCCACTTTGCCATGCAGGCACTGAAGAGCAACTCAATAGTTTCCATGAAAAAGCATAGAGAGAGCAAGTGTATTGCTGCATGTGTCTTGGAGAGGTGGAGAAAAATGTACAGTTCTGGCACTCCTGCTGTGTTAGGTGAGGATTCTCTGGTTGGGATTGTATCTTAATGCAGAGCTAAGATCTGCACCAAGCACTTAAACTGGGTTACACCCCTTCCACAGGGGCAGATCCCTATGAACTATTTCCAGTTCTCTGTTTACTTCTTAATGCTACAGCCCTTTAGTTTTTTTTCTTCTTTTTTCTCCTGTTACTATTTTTCCCTGCTTAATTAAAAGAATTACCAGTGTTTTCAAAGATTTTCCATCATTTCACAATTGTCTCTGCTACAGAGGATATACTAAGTCTGAAATAATTTTCAGACTACAAAGATTTATTGTCATAATTTCTGTAAGTTCCATTAGGGCTGTTTTTCAAAATTTTTTTTCAGTAAAAAAGGTCTTTAGTCATTTTCAAACTCAATTTGTTCTTCATGTTCTATAAAAACAAGAAGACTTAGCTCTGCACAGAGCTATGGGAATTTCTGCACTATTTCAGCTGTCTCCTGTCTTTCTCCTGTGAATTACTGAGTGGTGCTCAATTCTGTGTATTCTGTGGTGCTGACAGGAACTGGAGAATTCTGTGAGCTTGGTGTGAAATGCTGTGTCTGCCGTATGCTAATGAATTTATTGATTGGAGAAATAAAAAGCCTTACAGGAATGTATTGGGGAAAAAAATCCATCTTCATCTTCCAGTAGGGAAAAGGAAATCAGCCGTGTGTGTGATGTGATACTTCCCATGTTTGATTTATTACAGTTACATATCTGTGTGAAACGTGTGCTTAGTTTTAACAGATGACTGCCTGCAGTCCTTGGGAATCACAGATGCAACTTGGGTGATCCATTTCAGTTTCCCATCTCCAGCAGTCTTTGGGCAGCGCCTGCAAAGCATGAGTGACAACTTCTGCACTGGCATCAAGGTTTGGGTGAACCTTGACTGGGTAATGCTACGTTGGGTTATTACTGGTGGATACATAAACATTTTCCCAAAATATTTCTTCTAGGATTCTGCTGTAGATCAGGAAGATATGAAGGCCACGTCAGTCATTCTGCTGACAGAGGACAGTTCCTGTCATGCGCCTGGGATTCTCAACTATTTAAAGCATGCAGAAGCTGAAATTCCAGAAGAACTCTATGATTTGACTGCCAGGGTGCAAGAATCTGAGGAAGACAAGAAATTTTCAAGACCCCTGTGTGCTTCTCTTAAAACATTTGGGATTTGCAGGCAAGGAGATATCAGGTTTTTGTGCCCTGAATCATGATTGCTGCTGATTCCTTGGTGAATTTTCTTGTTGGATGCTTTTACCTAAAACATGTTTTGCTTGTCATTTTTTTTTTCTGTTGCCTGTTGCAAGTCACTTAACAGTAGTTTACAACTGAAAGCAAGGAGCTTTTTTCTAAACTTATTGTGGTTTTTTTTAAATGCAGGAACAGAACAGAGTGTCCAGATCGTCATCAAATTAATTTATCAATAGACATGGCCCAGAATATTGCAGATGAAATGATAGAAACACCTGAATGTGTGACAGTAAGTTAGTTTTCCTTGGGCTTGGGTACCAAGAGGACAGGTCTTAAACAGCTACTTAATTTTTTTTATTCCATTAACCCTACATAAACCCATAGGATTAATGTACTCTCCCTTGCATAAAACAGTGTGTCAGATGTTCTTTGTGTTTTGTTTTGTAGGTAATTCCGAGTTTACCTCATGTTTTTTTTCTGTTTTGAAGATTCACATTTTGTGGGAAGAGGACTTGTGTTCTGTGTATTCATTCCTTTTATAATTGGAGACTATATATGAAAATTAACGAAGATGGAGGTTTATAGAAACTTACACTTTTTGTGAAGGAAACACAGTAATCTGTGGGAGTGAAGAGAAGTTGAAGCAGAAGGATTTTTTCTTAGCTGACACGTTCATGCGACCTTGCTAAAAAACTGAGCATTTTATGGCCTTGGGCTTAGAGAATGTATTTTCATTTATAGTATGCCCAAAAAATGGGGAGCTCCTCTCTTGTAGGTAGAACATTTATTTCCTTCAAAAATACCAGTGCTTTGGAAGACTTCTGCTACAGAGTGCTGTTTTAGTTAGACTTTGTAGTTCACATCCATGGAACCTTCATTGCTATAAGGTTGACTTTGCTGCAGTGATTCTTCATATCCCTTATGAAGAGTTTGACTTTGTGTCTCCAGCTCCCTTTGAGACTTGGGCTTTATCTGAGGTGCCCTCAAAGCAGCATTTTATGCATTGATGTGCACAGCTGTGTGTTTTTAGTCCTTTTTTTTAAGTCCTTTTTATGTAAAAAAGCAGTCAGTTTTCCCTGTAAGGCTGGGGAGCATTCAGAGTAGAGCTGGAGTGGTGCAGAACGTGTGAGTGGTTAATAACCTAGCAGGTAATTGGCAGAACTCACTGGTGTTTACTGAGGTGGAATATCATCACCTGACATGCAGCAATTCCTGTTCCATACACTGCTCTCCACTGCTGGCTGAACTATGGGCAGTTAGGATTGAGAATAATAACAACTCACTGTTTTCTGAAAAATCTATGTACAGCAACATCTGTCACGTTTTGGGTCTGGAAATAGGTATTTGACCTATTTATAAAGACTTAAATTTCATTGGTTTGAGGAACCATCCACCCCTCCTTTCTGCTGATGTATTTTATCATTTCAGATCCTGCCTCTTTTCATTGTACACGCAACAAACTACTTTGGTCGAATAGTCAAGAAACAAAAGGACCAATATGCAGTTCTTGCTAAAGAAATGAATGATTATTTCAAGGTACCAGGACATAGGATTTCTGTTAACACCACGGAGAAGTCAGTGTTCTATGGGTTACTTGAGGGAGCCGTTTGCCACAGGTAAAATTTTGTTGGCTTTTTTTTTTATTCATGTGCATGTATTTACTGTTGGATAAAGAAAAAAGTTAGCCCATCCTCAAAAGCAGCAAAAAACCACTGCTATGCCAATAATGCTCTTAAAAAGCTCTTGACTACTCTGAGTTCCTAAAGGGCAAACAATATGATTCCTCACACATGCACTTGGTTACTGAGTGGGCTGTGAAAATACCAGTCTTAAAATGAGAGCAGTTTTAAAAAAATACCCTGCACAACTGGTTACATGAGTAATAATTTTGTGTTTCTTTTCCTGCTATATGAAGGGTTCAGGTGGTAGAGAATCCAGCAAAAGATGAAAATGTCTACAAGGTCACAATTAAATACGTAGATGAAGGCAGGACAAGTCAAGTGAATAGTGAACAGCTGCTTCACTTACCTGTGAAGTTCCAGAGTCTGCCACCTCAGGCTGTGGAAATTATAGTTTGTAGTGTAAAACCCATAGATAATGAAGTTGAATGGAATCCAAAGGTAATAAGCAGGTTTTGCATGGTATTTCCTTCACGTTCTTTACCTTCTCTCTCTGTTTTCTACAAGAAAACAGTTACAAACTGTAAACTTGGGTACCAAATTGCATTGCTTACTGGTATTGACACTAAATACCTGTAATTGGGGCAGATTCTAAGAAGGTCAGGTTTTTTTTTGTTTTTCTGTGAAATAATACAGGGAATTTAATGGAATTTTTTTCTCTTATTTAAATATCTTTTAGAGTAGGTTCTCACTGCTTTGGATTCTGGGGGAGGAGCAGGGGAAGTGTAGCCTCTCTGAATTGACCTGTGTTTGAGTGATATTTAATTATCCTTGAAGGCTAGTACTGTTCTAACTTAAGTTAAAGTGTTCCACTGATTTACTCAAACTGTATTTATTTGTTGAATATGTGTTTCATTTTTAAGCTCAGAAGGTGTTGTTTTATTGTAGTGAAAGTGACTGTAAACTGTGTTGGTATCTATACATCTCAAGTGCAGTGATAACTTGTTTTTCCTAGGTGACTGATCACATTAATAGGAAAATTAAAGGAAAATTTCATCATGCAAAAGTGATGCATACCTTGGGAAAGACAGTTTGGGTTGACCCAATGGTAGGTATAGAATGGCAGCACTGGGAAGTGCTAGTGTGTCTGCACATGGTCCAAAACTATTCTACAAAGTTAGTCATAAGTGTATTTGGTTCAGTAGTTTGTATTGTGAAATCAGTTGTCACATTCCACTGGAAGAATGAAACTTGGATCCTCCAAGATGGCTTGCTGATATCCAAGAGCTCCTAAAGTAGACTTAATTTATTTTGTTTATAAATTCTTAATTCTACTCTTACAGCCCTTACACTAGTTTGCAGTCAGTTTTAGTATAAATTTTTCTGCAAATTAAAAAACATCAAAGCTTTTCTCCTTCATTGTCTTGATCAGAACATGAAAAACGGATGCTCTTGTTTTTGGGAGTTTTTTATTTTTGTTTCACATCCATTAGCATCCAGCAGACTCCTTGATTTTGTGGAGCAAGTGAAGTGAAAAAGGATTGGAGAGAGAAAATTATCTGGAAGTCATTTTTTTTAGTAGCTTCTGTTCCCATATGGTGTAGCTCAACCTTTCATCAATTTCTAGGCTTTGGGGTTTTTTATTTTGCCCCCCACCCCCCTCAGTTGTTCTCGGGTTGTTTGGGACTCAAAGTTCTTTACTGCATGAGGTATATTATGGCTGTCACTTACATGATCAGGTTTGGCACTTTACTTAATTGCCATCCTGGTTCTGTTAGTGCAAACAGCCAGTTACTTGAGCCATTATTACAATGTAAATGATGGTGATACTTGGAAAACTATAAAAAATTAAGAGGTTCCTGTCTGAAAATCAGGAAAACTAAATTGCCTGCAGGCATAAGTCAGTAGGGCTACACTTGAAGTTTGACTAAAAGAGCAGCTTTGAGTTAGAGAGAGACCATTGAAGAGCTGTGCTTTCCCTTTATTATGTTGTGTAATTCAAGGTTGGGGTTACCAGTCTTCCCACAATCAAGATGTGGATCAATGAGTACAACATTCGGTCTGAGATTTTGTCGATGGGTTTGGGAACCGACAATCCTGAACACGTAGGAGCAATTCAGAAGCTGTGCAGACAGATGCCAGTTTTGGATCATGCAGGGAGCTTGGAGTATTTGTAAGTGTTCGCAAATTTTTTTCAGCATATACTTTATTAAGAGAAAAATTCTGTTTAACTGAATATGAATGATACTGCTGACAGTGATGTTCATTTAAATGCAGAAACAGTTGTGTTTGTAATGTGTCTACTTCCCATTAACTGCTCTTTAGCCCCATAATGCCAAGGAAAAGAAAATTCTAAATCTAGGAAATGTTAACCTAGAATTTGATGCAGACAGGCAAGTTAGTAACTTGCCTAACTCCATAACTCCTAACTTACTAACTCTGTAGTTAGTATGGAGTCTGAATTCAGATTCTGTTACAATTTATGATGCTCATTAGCTGGTTTAGATGCTTACCAGTCAGTAAACATCTGGTATCTTGGGCACAACATGTTTACATTTATTCCTTTCTCCTGGGAAAGGAAGGTTGGGAACCTCCATGTCATCGTGAAAGCATGTAATGCTAGGTATCAGACAACTTTATGGTTATGCTCTGTGCTGAAATGTGTGTAATTCAACTGTTTGGATCATTTTTTTACGGACCTGCTAAGCCTGAGACTACTGTTGAAAAATTTGAGACTTCAGTAGAGGCTTTGTTAGTAAGGTACAGGTAAAAGTAGGGGGAGGTAGCGGGAGGCAAAGTAAGGTGAAGCTGACTGTCACTTGTGGGTTTTCTTTTAAAACTGCTTTGTCCTGTGTTCAGAAGCACAAAAGAGGACACAGCTGGTCTAGAGGAAGCATCCAGTCCACAGGCTCCATCAATACAGGAAAACACTGCTGAAAGCTGTAACAGTCCTGTGACTCCTCCAAGCAGTAAGCCTTCAATCCTTTCCAGAAGTTTTCAAATGTGAATTCAAGTTAGGTGCTTGATAGCAACCTAACAGTCATCCTGGCAGCTGCAGACTGCTCTGGGTATACAGAGCAGCACCATGTGGCTGATGTTTGCAGGCAGCCAGAGCTGCCTTCCAGTGAGCAGTCAGGAGATGCTGAGAGAGGATTCTTGCTACTATGACTGTGTGGCTGGCTGGGGGATGCTCTGTCCTTGAGACACTGGAATTCTTTGGCTGTGAGTGGAACATGTGAGCAGGAAATCTCTGCTGTAGAGTGGGCAACACCTTTGCTGGCCATTGCACAGGATTTAAGGGACTTGAAATACAAGTTGTTCTTGCAGAGGGTAATTATTTCTCCCAAGACCAAGGATGGCAGAAAATAGTGCTTCCCCCGCTCCCATTTCTTTTTTATCTAATCTCAAGGATGTGTTTATTTTTCTGTCAGTAGAGGCTTAGAAATGCTTGGGCATAGCAGGGCGACCAGATTACCTGCTAGCAGCTGACACATGAGTTTAGAGCAGTGGAAGGTAAAGAAGTTCTAGCAGATAAAAAGGCTGGAGTGCTTATTGTAGAATGTTTCTTTTTCCCTGTTAATAATCACGTTTATGCCATGTTTCGAGCTGTGGTGTTGACACCACTATTAGTCATTTCATTCCTGAAACTCCCCACTAATTCACAAAATTTTGTTTCAGGTGTCAAATAAATAATGTTTTGAAACTGGAGAAAACCTTTACCTGACCTGGAAAACAGCATGTTTGGCTAGGTTTTTAAAAATCTTCTAACACCAGCTACAGTATATTTGATAATTAACATTTTTAGTTGAATTACTAACTTCATGAAATCTTTCAGGATAGGAAGTACACAGTATAAAGGACAAAGACAGTAATATGGTTGCTAGCAAGTTATTTTTTGATGGTATAGGGAAATTCTGGGAATACCTGGTTTCTGTAGTATTGGGAAGTAAAAAAGATACTTCTGGATGTCTTCTTTTTAGATTATGTAGTTCAAACAAAAGAAGCAGAAGACTCTACTGTGCATCAGCAGAAAAGGTAAGAAAATAGTGATTCGTTCCCATCTTTTATGTCAACTGCCAAACAGGATTGTTCTGTCTTCTGTGGTCAGCTGTAAAGTTCTTTTTGTCTGTCAGAGGTCAGTTTTGTTGTTAGCTTTTCCTTTGGCACTTGGAGGGCAGATTATGGTGGCATCCTGAAATGAGGCAGCAAGTGTGATTCTTGCGGATGTCCAAGTCAGTGGAGTGTGTCTCCCCATGGAACTTGAGATGTGCTCCTCCAGAAATTTGAAGTCTGGTGCTGTTGTAGGAAGCTTGACAGGTGTCCCATCACCTGCTTCACTGGCAGTGCTGCTAGTGTCAGGCCTGCATGGCCCAGGCTCCTTGGCTGAGCTGTGCCTCGATGGGCAAGTTCTGGCTCTGTGTGCCCCGGGCAGGTGCTGCCGGGGTGCCCGCTGCCCCGAGAGCGTCTCACCTCAGGCTCTGTCAGCAGCTCCCCCAGGCAGCCAGACGCCCGTGCCAAGGTGTTGCAATCTTCCACCTCACCAGAAATGACCGGGGTGCAGTCTGTAGCAGCCCAGCAGGGTTTATTGAGGGTCCAGAGAGGAACGGGGAAGGCAGGGAGGTGATGGGGCAGGAGCACAGCCGCTGTTGAAGGGAGCCAGGGACAAAGAGCAGGTGGCAAGAAGCAGCCCCGACTGGGGTGGGTTCAGCGTTTATCAGCTGGGGGAAGGTAGGAGGGGCCAGGGTACACTGGGCCAGTGGGGATAAGGGTTGAGGGGGGAGCTGGGGTGGTATGAGCATGAACAACCAATAAACTGCACTGGTCTGTAGTGAACAGACCAGTGAGGCTGGGATACAGAACTTTCCGGACTGAGGGAGTAAATTCTGGGTGATTGACATGTATCAGTTTGCATCTGGGAGTGAAGGACCTTGGAAGTTTTTACACTTTCTCTCCCTAAGTTTAATATAGGAGTCTTCCCAAGGCATCCCTGTTCTGTTACCTTCAGCTCTGATTCCCGCAGTGTGAGACAGCTTGGGTAAACCTCAGTGGTTTTCTGCTTTGGAAAATACCTATTAAATGAACTTTCTTTCAGCTGTCATCCATCAATCAAGTGGTTTCAAGATGATGTGAGTGTGTCACTGAGGGTACAAATACTGGGGGCAACTGACAGTAAATGTGAGTTCTCTAGAGAAAATGTGAATTTCAGGTAGGTTTAAGACACTTCAGTATAATAAGCAAAATGTCTTTGTTTGGATCTAGAGTTTTTAAACTTAATGTATATTGCAGTGCTTATTCAGAAGGCAAATTTTATGTTGCTGACCTGGAGCTGTATCAGTCAGTAATTGCAGAGAAGTCCACATGTGTGATTACGGATAGAGAGGCTGTGATTGTACTGGTAAAAGAGGAAAAAGGAGAATGGTGCAAATTACTGAAGAACAAGGTGAAGTGAAAATTAATTTGAGAGTTACTGAATGTTCTGAACACATTTGCTGTGCATCAGAATAGGTATTTCAAACAGTGTTTTTGTCAACAGAATGTTCACGTGTCCTTAGATTTTGAACACTGGGAAGAGTCTGAAGATGAAAGGCCTTTTACAGCTGGTAAGGATTGAATGAGTCTGTGTTCATAATACATAAAATGATCAGCATTCTCTCTTTGCATTGGCTTTATCTGAAATACTAATTTATTCCAGCACGTTGCTCAGATTCTCTGAAAAGAGCTGAGGGGACCTCTAGAGCAAAGTAGAGGCAGCAGAGCACTTTGCTATCAGCTCAGCACAGACTAAGGGCAGATAGAAGTGATTCTGAGTGTTGTGGTCTAGTTTGTAGTCAAAAGCGTTGGGGCTTGCTGGGCTGGGTCATTTAATGGTACCATGTATTTGTTCCAAGCTCATTTTTCCTGGTTTATAAATGTTTCACCTTGTTAATCACTTGCAGGTTCTGCAAAACTGAACTGCCTTCCTGCAGGATCTGAGGACTGGTTTGAGTCCTCAGAAGACACGGATACAGAAAGTGATGAATAATGGGGAGGAGAAATTCCTCTCTGATGAGAATTGTACTGTTGTTAAATAGTTGATGTAATTGTTGTTTTTTGAGTTGATAGTTGATGTAATTGTTGATGTTTGAGTTGATAGTTGATGTAATTGTGGCTTGTTCTTGTAATTGTTAATTAAATACATTAGTGACTTAAGAACCTGACTGCAACTGTGCTTAATTATAACCTTCACCTGAGAGCAGGTACTGGCAAAGCTGTAAGAACACTTCAGAGCTGATGTAATCTGTATTTTAGTCTTGCTCTGCATCCTGATGACAACAGAAATTACCTACTTGAAAAAATCAGCTGTGGAGAAGATGTTTTCCTTCGCTTGTTCTGTTATTTGGCTTGTTTAATAACTAAACATAATGTAAGGTGTTTGGGTTTTTTCAGGCTGGTAGATTAGGGTTATTTAAGAGGTGTAAGTTACCTCTAGTTTTTGTTCAAAAACCAAGGCCTCTTCTGTTGAAGTAGAAGCAAAAACTAGGTTTAGCATACATACATAAAAAAGCACTAGTCTGTAAAGAGTGTAAAAAATAACACCACTCTGTCCAAGAACATTGATCAAGCTTGTTTTGATCAGGGTTTTCATGAGGAAGAGCTTTCCTGGGGCCTTGCATAAGTGCAGTTATCCATTTTGGAACATATGTGAGCTTTTACCATTCTCCTGTACTAAGGAATTCAGTGAAATAGTTTTCTTGTGTTTTGAAGCCTTCCCTGATGAGGGCAGGGAGGGCACCCCAATGTCAGTGGGAGGGAAGGGAATGAGAAGGGTGGAGGAGCAGGTGAGAGGAGAGGAAGGGGGTGTCATGCAGAGTCTGTTAAAAAAAGGGAGGTTGTGATCCCTGACAGAGGTGTAAAAAAAAAAACCATAAACTTGCATTTTTATATATAAATTGATTTCAAAGTAGGTCCATCAACTTTGAAAACACAATTACAAATTTTCTACATGCACATGAACCAAAAATTGCTTGAAACTATAAGAAGAAAAGATCCCTCCGTGGTAATTACGTAACTTCGATGAGTTTTTTGAGTCGCCTACGGCCTAAGCGTCAGATGTCTCAAAGGCGGTGCTGCCCCCGTGTGGTGCTGTCCGTGCTGCGGCCGGGCCGGGCCGGGCGGGGCTCCGGGGCTGGGGCGCGGCCCGGGCCGGGAGCGCCGACCCTGGGGCAGGGCTCCGGGCCCTGGGGCACGGGCTCTGGGGCTGGGCCGGGGCACGGCACGGCTTCCGCGGCTCCGGGCACCACGCAGTCCCGGGCAGAGCGGGGACCTCAGTCACCCCCGGGGCCGGCGCTCCCTGAGCCTCCCCTGCTCCAGCCCTGTGGCCGCTCGCGTTTCCCGGTCCCGCGGGGTCCCTTCTGCCCGCGGGGTGTCCGCATGCCCCCGCCCGGGGCTCGCCTCCGCCCATCGCGGTGCTGCCAAGTGCCCTCCTGCCCCCGCCGCGTTCCACCCTGCGCCCTCCAGGACTGTCGCTATTGCCTGACGCATCTGCTGCAGAGAGCAGCCACCAGCTCCCCACTCGCAAAGAGATGCTGACCCCTAAGCTCGCCAAGCACGGGGAGTATATTTGCCTGCATGGTCCCTTGCTTGCCGTATGGTCTTATGCCGCTTGCATGTCTCTGATAGTACACACCTTTCCTAATATCTAATTAGATGGGTGAAGGTATGGGTGTTAACGTCTTTGAAATGGGTCTTAATGTCTCCCTGACTTTGGGCAGCGGGTTTGTTATCAGGTACTGACAGTTTGGCTCCTGAAGTAGGTAAAGGGGTCTGTACAAGCCTGAACTTCTGAACTTTGGGGTAGAACAGTAAGTTCAAGGAGGAATATGGGGTACCTTCCTAGTACCTTGGCCAGTGGGGAAAGGAAGAGAGTGACATGTGGCCAGGAGTTTGGGACGAAGGAAGGTGGTGTGCTCTGAAACCTGGACATGCATGCGGCCTGATAGACTCTCTTCCTTTATTCAAAAAAAGGACTCCTCTGTTTCATTTTTGGATGTAAACCTCTGGCATTTGTGGATTTTCCTGACATCACCAAGCCCCAATTTTTCAAGGTTCCCACTTCCTTGCTTGGTACATCCCAGTTCCCCCTCTGGGAGCCCTCCCATCCCCCAGAGCTGTCCCTGTCCCTGTGCTCCCCACTGAGCCGTGCCACGGTCCCTGCCAGTGCACGCGAGGCCTCCTGCCCTGACGCACCACCAGAGCTGGGCTGGCTCCTAGAATTCAGCCTCAGGACGGGGATTTACCAGAGGCAGAACCTTTGAGCTGCTTGCTCTACGGTGCCAGATACAGGAGCAGCAACAGGGACCGGGCAGAGGAGAAAGATGGAGGCTCTCTGTCTTGAGGCTCCACAGGGACAAGTTTATTCCAGGAGAAGGGACAAGGCAGAAGAGTCCCGAGCACCTCTGTGGATGAGATTTCATACAGTAACAAACGCGGGGGTGAATACAAACAGCGAGCCAAGAGGGAATCCTCAGCGGAGGAGTGAGGGGGTGACATCCAGCGACTGGGGCCAGTTGGGGTAGGAGGGTGGTGTCGCCCTGATTCTTGAGTTTTTCTAAAGCCTTCTGAGTTTACATTCTATTGGGAAACTTTCCCACACAGTTTCTGTAAATAACATGTTGTTTTGCATTCCTTCATGGGGGTGGAGAGACTTGATGTACTAGTGGTTTGTCCAATGTCTTTGGAGAGGTGGCCCATTCACTCTCCAATCCACTGTCACCTTTGGAAAAGTATAGAAGTTGGAGTCAGAAAATAAACTTCCTCTTTTACCTTGCAAAGTGGCAGGTAGCTCGCGTTGTGCTTTCTCGTGTCCTATAGCGACAGGGTGGAGAGGATGGCTCACATGGGCCTATGTTTGATTTAAGGTGTTAGCCTTTCCTTACTGAATGAGAATAAATATTTTTTTCCCTCTGGGTTTTAAGAGGGACCAAAGGGAGAGTTACTTCCAAAAATAGTCTGTGCTTGTGCAACCTTTAAAAATGAAAAATAGATCTTTTAAGAGTAATGGTTAACAATGTGCTCTCATTACTCATTTCTAAATTGCTTTTCTTGGCACAAACATTTCTATGCTGGACCCCTGTTCCATAGTTGGAGAGAATCCAACCTTTTAACTCTTTGATCAAACTCATATAACTCTTCACAATTATTCTATCTTTGATGGTAACAAGAAACTCCCAAAGTATGCTAAAAAAAAAATCTCCAAACACACACTTTTGTAGCCCTAAACTGCACACAATATTCAGGGAGTAGCATGTAAAAGTGTTAAAAAGCAGATCTCAGCCCCTCAGCTAAAGATCATATTCCTGAATGTTTTTCACATGATTCATTAGCTCCTAATATCAAGTGTCATCCCTCTGGGTGAAGGACTTGGTAAGGCACTATTTAATTTTTCCTCAATAAAAGTCAGCTGTGTATTTATCTTACAGAAGAATGAGGACCCAGCCCTGTTTCCTGACACAAGAGGGAAGCAGAGATGTCTGTAGGGTGTAAATACTCTGCCAAGCATGGGGGGTGGCAAGAAGCACAGGTAAGAGAAGCAGGGGTTCTTAACTGCAGTGACGTTTATTGTATCATGACAAAAAAGAAGGTATTAAATTCACCTTTTAATGCTATGTGGTTGACATGGAAGCTAAGGTAGACTTGTGATCAATTTTCTTTCCTTTTTTTTTTTGGTTTGACCACAAAACCAGACAATCCATTCTTCACCCAGCTCTACTAATGAGCTTCTTTTTCTGAGGTTTTGTACCCTCATAATAAAGAACATCTGTACCTTGAGTAAAGCTTGACATTTCCCTGCCTATTCACCAAAGGCCTTTTTCTCTTCTTTCAATGCAGCACTATAAACTCAGTGCCTGGGAAAGAAACCTGGTGGAGTCTCCTGGATATTCTATTCTGATCACCTTCCATCAATATTTCAGCAGAATTACCCAATTCATATGGTAATCATTTCCTTCTAATCAGTGTTTCCTATGTAACCTTGTTTATTCACTCCTACTTATTCCCACTTGCCAAGAAAGCCAAATGAGACTATTGGGGGCATCTGTCTTCCGTGACACTGAGAACAGATTAATCATGCTGACAGCATGCTAACAAAAGGATGGTTTTCATTAATTAGCACTTATAAATGATTTGTTAAAGGTCACAGGGTGCTTAATGTATTCCTTAGTAAACAGTTACTACATGGACCAGCCAACCAATAAACTGCTTATACCCAGAGAAAGCTTTTCTGTTGGGCTTAGAGTACTTCTCAACCTTTCTGAAAACCAAGGGTCACCTACTATCCTGAGCAAAATGCTGATTGCCTAGTCTTGTGGAATTGGAGTATCTTGTACCTCATTGCTGTAAAATCTTTTATATGAGGTTATTACATTTTTATTATTCATAGTAACATATCTCTTTTTATTTTGTCTTAATTGTTTGGTCATGTGCATAGGATTGAATTTTTGAAAGGGGAGTGACCATTTTGCAGCCTGCTTGGTGGTGTCTGGCAAACCATCAGAGTTCAGGTTGAGTTATAGTGATTTATGGTATGCACTGCTCAGGTAGGGTGCTATTAGCAACTTCTTCATTAAGTCTTCCTAGAACTGCCCTCATGGACTTAGGCTGTAGTCATTAATATTACTGAACATGTGAGCAGGTACAGTTCTGACATTCTGAAACTGTCTGATTTTATTTTAACACTAGCAGAATTTCGAGTTTCCTGGGGCATCTAATGAAGACTGAAAAATCTGGATTTAAAATTTTGAAAAAAAGACATCAAAGCTTTTTTCTGGTGGGCAAGGACTACATCAAGTCTCCTAACACCCCTGGTATATTAGCAAGATCCAGTAGATGCTACTTAATTACCATGTATTAGCAAATATATTTAATATTTTTTAATATCTAAAAATATAATGCTGTGCAGGTAAAATTCTGAGAAGGTTTATATGTTTACAAAATTTCTATGAGCCCATTGTCTTTTGTCACAGTGTTTCTACAGCAGTGGATAGAAAGGGAAGCTGAAGATGTTTTCTTCATTACCTGTCTGATCTCAAGAGCTCCATGTGCATTCCAGGATTCTGCAGTGTAATCAGGGCTGATCCCAAGAACTCAGCTGGATTCTCCACGAGAACCATCCACTGTCATAGGGTTGTTTTTATTGCTGGTCTGAAGTTGATAAATGCTTTCTTACAGGATCACCCAGAAAGTGTTTTTTAAAAATGAGATTTTTATGTGATAGATTTATACCTTGTAGGGAAACTCCATGAAGTGGCTTGGATACACCAGCAAAACAGCCTATGAAAATGTAGTCCTGTGCCAGTAATACAAGGTGTGGAATTTGTGGTAAATTTTCACTTTGACTGTTGCTGTAGGGATATGCTGAGATACTTCAGACAAATCAGAGGTTAAGAAGCCATACAGACTTTTAATCATATACAAATATAGGTAACAAAAATTTTTACCCCAACCATATCAAATGTTGGTAGATTTTGAAAGAAATTTGCATATATTTGGGCCCTTTTGGCTGCTCTATTTTAACTCAGGAATAAATAAGAGAATTCAGAATCAGGTTATTTTACAAATATATTAAGTGATGGAAAATGGTTTTAAACACAGCACATTGCAGATGCCTTGAGTAGTTAGATCTTATAGAGCTTCTAGGCTGTATTATGCAGCAGGGATCCAAATTTTATCCTGTGGCCTGTAAGTACAGTAGTAGAAAAAAGTACTTTTGAATCCTCAAGAAAAGTCCTAGAAAAGAATGGCCTTCACATGGGTGCATAAGCTGTCAAAAATACTATAACAATTAAATAATGGTAATTGCAGATTTATTGCATTATTTAAGAAAATCTTGCATGTTTAATGGGTAAGGAATAGGAATTATCCTCCAAGTAGCAATATATTTAAATATTTAAACAAAATGAGAGAAACTGCTATTTATGACATGAAGGCAAACCTCTATTGTGAAGTTCTGAACAGCCCAAAACAAACAGAATGTTTTATTTTGTTTTCAAATGCCAGGTGTTAAATTGGAGCATTTGTATGTGCTCTGGCCACACTCTGCTGTTCCCCTGGGGTGTGCTGCCCTTCCCATGGGAGAGGAGGGAATGCTGTGGCAGAAAGGAGCTCCTGGCTCCCTCCCAGAGCTCCTGTGAATGTCAGAGCCTGTCTGAGCCTGCTGGAGACAAGGCTTAGCAAAGCCTCACCCAGCAGAGTCTGATCTAGTCCCAGGCTGGTTTCTTCTATGGGAATGTTCCAAATGACATCTAATATTTAACCATAACTGAGACATTTAGAGGCGAACATGTCTAGACTAACTGATGTTTTAAACCAGCTACTCCCCGTTTTTCTAGGAGTGTATCACCCTGAACTGCATGTAGTTAAAGAATTACATCAGATTTTTCTGTTTCATTCAGCATTCTTAACCCATAGGTAAAACTCTTGGCCACCGATTATTCCAGTTAGACTCTGTAAAGGATGATGGTTGTTTTTCACAGGAGCTCACATAATCCCAAATTCCCTCCTTAACTTCAGAACAGAGAGGATCCGATCCCTACTGCTCATACTGGAAAGCGTTACCATGCAGTAATATTTTTAATTAAAGTACAGAAACAGGAGGTGAAATCCAGCAACTCAAACTGAAGTAATATGCCAAAATATGATACAATGTAGGCCAAAACATAATATATATTCCTGTACATAATGACAGTACTCACTAAACATTTTTAGCATACAAGTAGAAAATAAATTAACAGAGAAAACTTGTGTTTCAGGAAAGAGTGAGTTCAAGGCAGGAGAGGGATAGTTTAACTTACCACCCTCTAAGAGGGAGGGGTTACTAAGCAAAAGTGTGTGTTGATAACCCAAAACATGGCCGTGTTCTTTTGTATGTGATTACGGGATCAGGAATTCACAAACGTATCGCTTGGCAGTGCGGCACACTTCATCCACCCACTTGCCCTGGGCTGACTGCGACAGGAGGACACAGTTTTCCCTCTTGCCCCCGTTGGGCTGGGCACGGTCCCAGTTGGAGTACTGCAGAGCCATGCCATTGACATCCACAAACCTCCCTTCATGGACCATGTCAGTGACACCCAGCCAAAACTCGGCCGCGCTGGGCGCGCTTTTCTTGCCGTAATCGCGAAGGACGTTCGTTTCCTCGCTGTTCCTCGGGATCGCCAACGTCCCCCCCTTGGCTATGCAGTCCTCGTTGGCTTCATGGAAATGCTTGGTGCCTTCTGACATGAGGTAGCACTTCTTGTGGGCCTTGGTCCCACGAAGACACACTGTGAACAGACAGGAGTTCGCACCTTCAGTACAAGTGTGGGCCTCAGCTTTCAGTAATGGCTCTCCAAATGATAATTTAACAAAAGCACCTTGAAACTTGAGCAGGCACATCCTTCAGCAAGTGAAAGGCTCTTGACTCCACAGAGCGGGCCTGAAATTTGGAGCAAGATCAGACTTACCTGCTGGTGGTCCATGTAAGACCCTGTGTGCAGCCAGCATGTCAGTGTACCTTTGGAAACAGACTGCTGAAATATAACCCAGGCCTGTTCTCAGTGCCCCTTTTACCAAATAGTACTGCTTTCAGCAGTCCTGAAACAGATGGAATGGATGAGGTTTGTTTTGTTGGTTATTGGGAAATCTGTATTTGGCTTTATAGTGGAGACATCTAAATGTCTTTTAATACTGGTGATATTTAAGTAAAGAAAATTTTTGCATCTTATCTAAGCTCAGTTTCTAGCAAGCAAAGGCAGGACAGAAATGTGCTGTATTAAATGTGTCCTGCTCACCAGGAAAATACTGATTTGAAATTTGTAATACAAATCTCTGAGTGATTACTAAAACCTGTAGAAGATTGCATATTCACCTCCCTTGGCAATAATTTATTTTCTTTCCAGCAAAGTCTCCCCCTTCAAACTCTAAATCCAAATAAGGTAAAGTGACTTAAACCTATAAGTGCTTTAAAAAAGTGCACACTTATTACTGAGCTTACAGGACAACCTGCACCAAATCTTCTAACCATTTGAATTTATAAATCTGCTTCCTTTTACTTCTGCTGGGGAAGTCTTGATGTAAAGTCTGAATGGACCAGAGGGCTAATTTGGCAGCTGCTCTGTCACTGGAATTGCCTTGCAGAGCTGCTGCTGGGTTGTTCCAGTCTGAGGTCTGTGGGGGCAGGAACACAGGAGGGAATCCTTAAACTTTGCCTTCCAGCTCTCCCAATGCAGATTTGTGAAAAACTGATTCTCCCAAGAAAAATAACGATGGCAAGGTGAACCCTCCTTGATGGAGTGTTTCTTCTGAGCTGAGGAAGGTACCAAAGGCCTGGAATAGACTCCTGTAACAATTATTTTTAGAATCCTGCATGTTATTACTTGCAGATTATTCCATTCCTTAAAATCATCTTGTACTTATGTACATCTTCTGTCCTGATATTTTCTATAATCTGTTTTTAATCCCTGTCATCTGTTCTTGTAAAAAAATAATTATGTCTCTGATCAATAGGATATCAAAGTCACTTTGGACCACATCCTATGTCTCAAGTTTTTAGTATTTCCAGTTGTAGTATTCACTGCATTCCTTAGCTGCATTTTCAGAGTCATAATTTTCTATTAGGGTTTACTCTTCAAATTTTAATCCTTCCAATGGCCAAAGTAACGAACCTGTTTATTAAATGTGGAACTCTTTAACAAATTTATATTTATGGGAAGGATCAGAGAGACTTCAGCAGTGCTGCAGCAATGGTAAGGACTGGATGTCTTTAGGGAAGAAGTATGTGCTGCAAAATGGTGTGTGGCAGCATTTCCCATTTCACTCTGTGTAGAAAGGAGGCCCAGGAAGTTCAAGCAAAAGAAGAAATCAGATTTTTATGGTGTGTCTTGGAAACGTCCATAAGGTAAAAATAGAGCTCCTTTTTTCACTTGTTACAAGGATGTTAACAAAGACAGTCAGAGCTAGGGGTTTGATAGGTGTCCTTTTGCCACATTTGGATTCCAGTTGCACAGTGTGGGTTATAAATTTAGAATAAAGCTCAAAATAAGTCTTGAGGAGAGAAAGTCTCCCAGTTCTGGTTTCATTTCTAAGCCACTGTATGCTTCCTCTCAAGCTCCCTCTGGAAGCAATACAAGAATTACTTTAAAACAAGAGTTACTTGTCTAGCACAGGCTCCCTCTTTTAAGAAACTTCTAAAGCCTTCTTATAAGACATTTGAAATAAAAATATTTTGTAAAGCCCCAAAAGCTCTATGTAACCCAAGACATAAAACTGAACAACCCAGATATTACCATGCCTAAGGAAAATACATTCTGTTTCATGAGAATGATGTCATTTCCTCTGTAATGTCCTCTTGTACATGTTTAAATGCCAGGTTTTATGTCAACAGCTGTGAAAAAGCACAACTGTCTAGTAGGTGCATGTGTATTTACCCTTCTTATTTTGTTTGGAAATTTCCATCTGGTTATTGAAATACTTAAAGGACTCTGCAGTTGGTCCAGAATATTTCTGAACTCACAGTGGATATAACTTTGCAGTTTTATGACAACATTCACATTTGAATATATGTTCATATCAAAGCTGGGCACTTATCTCGCTGACCACCTGAACTCTCAGACCCAGGAGCCCTCATTGTGCTGCCTTTGGTGATACAAAACTCAGAGCTTGAAGTTGTGCATAGCAAAGACAAAAGGAGTTCTTGCTCTCAGTGAAGAATCACCACTCATTCCCCAGCAGTTGAGACCTGATTTTACTTGAATGCTTCCTTCAGCATTTGCCTGTCTGGTAAAGCCATGGCACACCATGGTTTTATGGAGCTGTACTCTTCAGTCATAAAATCCCATTAAAGAGAGGGATGGGAGTGAAGAAGAGAGGCAGTGGGAACTTTTGAAATCCACTGACCAGCATAAACTGCTTTACCTGTCTGCAGTGCTTGTATTTCCTTCAGAGCATTTACTTCTCGCCACAATTTGTCAATCTGGGTCTTCAGGTCATCTTTTTCTGACACAAAAAGAATATATAGAAATTAACAAATATGTACACAGTAAAAAAAATTAAAATGACATATTAAAATCTGTTTCAAAATATCATGCTGATATTGCTGCATGGCTGAAATGCTTTTTATTTTTAAAGATTTCTTCTTAATGAAATCATTCCTCTAGAATTTCTATAAAAAACACAAGGGACCCATCTTTACCTTTCCTTCTCATATTTATCATGGATGTTGCCCTAAAAACTTTTTGAAATTCATGGATTGTTGCAGCTAATAATTACTTAGTGAGCTGGTATCTAATTTACAGAAAAAGTCCCTTTTTCTTTTGAAACTGCACACTCTGGTGTATGGGCATGACATACAAAACATAAAGGACACAAGTTGTATTTCTTCAAAGAAATGTTATTTCTGTGAGTGTGAAAGTTTCACACAGCTCTTGTTTTAGCACAGGGAGTAACAACAAATGAAACCTGACCTGACAGCCTGAATGTTGCAGATGTGCTTGCTGAGCTGCAATCTCTATTCCCCAGGATTAGCCTTCCTCTGTCCCTCAGTACAGAGAGGGCCTGGGGACTTGAGTCACACAAAATCACTCTGAATCAGCATTTTGTAGCACTTAAAAAAGCACCAAGAATATGATAGGACAAGAACAGAAGCTAATTTGCACATAACTCCATTTTCATGTCCTCTTTTCCATTTTTTTAAAAAATCATCATAGTATCTTGTAGGGCTCCCTGCTTCCCCAAGGCAAAATTCTCTGTTCTCCAATCAGTGCTACTCTGTACTGACACAAAAAATTTATAAGCAGCCTGTCCTTAGGACACCTAAGCTTAAAACCCTAGAGACCCCAAAGCAGAAGGAAGTGTTTAAAACTGTGAAGCTCCAGAGCAGCTCAATCTTCTTGTACAATTAAAGCCACAGTTTTTTTAATTAAATAGGAGTTCAAATACTCTCCATCAGTGAACCTCCATCATACCTGCTTTTATTAGAAATGAGTCTTTAAATTGAATACACAGACATTTCTAAACAACATTCTGTGGTTTTGTATTTACTCTTAAGCTTTGCTGTGGGAACTGATGCTTTATCTTCTGCTAATTCATTGATGTTGACCTGCTAATTAGTTTGACTTGCTCTTTTCATAGTGCTTTTCATACAAGTGGAATAATATTCCACAAAGAGTAGACAGGCATTCTGTTAAAATTAGGAAATGGTACAAAAATCTGAACAGTAATCCTTGCAGCCTGAATGCTTCTGCTTGTTTCCCCCATATACATAAATTTCCATTTTTCTGATCTTAGTCAATATAGCTACATAACTAGGAATGATCAGCCAGAATCCTCTCTCAGCTGTACCTGTGAATTCTAAATAATGTTGACAGAGTGAACAGCCACAACAAAGCAATATATTTGCAGCTGTTACACAGCTCCATTTTCATAATTCATTCTGGCACCTTATTTGTGGCTTTGCTAACTCACATAAAAATATTTAAAAGACAGATATAATATAGACTCAAGTGTCCTTTATAAATAAACATTTGTGTAATGTTAGTTTTGGTTCATGCAGTGCTGTTTAGAGTACCCAGTAAATTTGCACAGTCTATAGGGTTCGCTCCCTCCTCCCAGTTCTGACCCAGTACCTTTCACTCTACGTTTGCTGTGCTTCCTGGCTTTGAATTTGGAGGCCTGGCTGATGGTCTGATCCAGCAGTAGTAAGCTTATGAGTAGAAAAATCCTAAGTCCAGTTTGTGCCATGTCTCTTTGAAAGACCCTAAGAGGGAGCTCGAAGAGATTCCCTTTAGCAGCTCTGAGAGAGGCCACCCAGAGCCATCTCAGCAGGGGCTGCCTGAGCTCAGCTTTATAGGGCGTGGGCTGGACTCCTGCTTACGAAATGTGTTCAGTGCTTGAGCTGCCTGTAGCATAAGACACCCCCTTGTTCTCACACCCCATCTGAAAGTGCAGTTTCCATTCTGAGCTCAGCTGTCCCAGCCCTGAACACTGCCCTGACTGAGTGCCACAGCTCCTGATTTAACACTGGAGCCAAAACCTGGGCAGAGCCAGACGGGTGCTTGTGCTTTGCCAGCCTCCAGGAGGGGCAGCCAGAGGATTTCCACAAGTGCCAGAGGCTCGCCCAGCATGGCTCTGCCCCAGGCTGGTTAAGTCATGACAGTGCCATCACCTTCCACTGAAGCACAACCAGGATGCTGCTTCCTCAAGAAATGCAAGCACTGCAACTAGAGACCCACACAGAGGATAAATACATTAAAATCTCATTATGAGAGGAATGCATTTATTGGTTTATGAAGAGTTAATAAATGATTGATAGTTATGACTGCATTTCTGGTTGAGAACAGAAATCAGCAGGGTCTACTCAGGGGAAAAAAAAGTAGCAGTGCTCTCCCAAAGGTTCCCAAGTTCTGATTCTAAAGTCAGAGGAAGAGTGCCTGAAGCAGGACAGTGTCTCCCTGGAATCTGGAGAAGTCTCTGAATTTGAATTTCTTTCATTTGCCTTTAGGCTCTGTGGACTTCTGTGGGGTTGCCTTTAATTGGGATTGCTACGTGAAGTAGAACCTCTCCCTCATTTTGGTGAACGAATGAAATTGTCACAAAAATATTCCCATCCGTCCCCCTTTTTATTTTTTCTTTTTCCCCCATTAAAAGAGGGTTTGATTAAATGTGGACCCCAGAGCCATTGCTAGGTGCTGGCGGGTGCAGTTCTTGTCCTTCAGAGCTGCTCTTCCTGACATCCCTTTGCCCTCTCTGCCTTGATTACATTTTGTTCACATTGCTGACTTTTTTTTTTTTTTAAATTTATTTATTTTTTTAAATCAGGACTGTAAGATCAAGGGATGTACTACTTTATTTTCAAAGAGCTGGGATTTAGGAATATGCTGGTGTACAGCATGAATACTTGCTGGCTTTTTCCAACCCCCACTAAGGCACTTCAATACTTTCAGTGCAAACCACACCTGCCCTGTCTGTCCTGGACACCTTTAAACAATTCCCTGTATTCTCGTAGTCCGTAACTAGCAAATATCTCATAACCATTAGCTAAGAAACTTTCCATAAATGCATCCTGATATGATCAAACTTAATTCCAGTGGTCCTGCTCCAAAATATTGAAGTATTTACATCAATTGTGTATGGAAACATCTGGATCAACATTGCTCAGTCCTCAGAGCTGTTTTGGAGCACAGAACACCAGAGATGGCTGTTGTGGGTCCCACCCACCCAAAACATCTCACACAGCTGCAAATTTCAGTCCATGGTAAATGTAAAAAGGGCTGTCATTCCATGGTAAATATGGAAAAGGCTGGCACACCAGAACTGAAATGTGAGTTGGCAGAGAGGAAAATCAGGAGCTTTGCAAGGGTCTAGTTCAAGATTTAATCTGTCCTTTAGAACAAGCCCTAAGTTAAGTTTGATCCATGCTTTATCCCAATGGTATTGGGACATCAGTATAAGTTAATTAAGGGCAGATGGCTGAATCAATAACTGCCTCCAGTTAGTTTTTCACTTGGTGCCTTCTCAGATCTTGGGGAATTGCACATGAAGCTGATCCTGAACTGCTGCAGCTTTCAGCCTGACAAATTAAACTGTGCTAATTTCATGTTGCCTTGATAAGGGAGCTGCAAACCCCTGGAGCTGTTTCATGTGGAGCTTCACTGTCCCCCAGGCTTTGGGAGAGGCTGGAGCAGTTGCTGGGTCAACAGAACCTTTAGTGTGTGTGTTCAAGGTCTCAGTACCAGAATGGATTTGTTCCTGCCCCAAGGAACCTGAGCTTGCTAACACAGGCTCCTTTTCTTCCTGTGAACCGAGTCTGACAGAGAAAGATTTGTACTCCACTGGGGCAGCACACAAGTCACTAGAAACAGAGGGATAAAGAAAACATGGATTTGGTATTCTGACAGTTCTTGGCCAAGAGCCTGAATGCAAACCTGCTTTTTGGAGCACACGGTGTAATGTCCTTGCAAGAACAGAGTTGAAATTCTGATTTGAAAGCTTAATTCCCCTCATTCAGTATTTCCTATGAGCATTTTTCCAGTCTACAAGTAGCTCAGATGGACTTCGCTCCTAAAAAGTGAATCACAAAGCTACCCTTGCAGCTGCTGGGATAGACCACAAGGGTATAGGGGCTAGAATTCCTCTGGAGTACCCAAGAAACAATTGCCACATTTAAGACTAACCTGTACCAAGTATAGCAAGTGGGGAAACTGGTTTAACTTCCTGGGTATGGTGTGTGGGCAGGAGAGCCAGAGAACAGTCAAAGTATGTTGCTGGGAAGATGTAACCTCTCAGGGCTGCTGTGAGGAAGCAGAAAATGGAGCCACACAGGAGTAGCACACTCCCTGAAGTGAGTACCTGTGCTGTGTATGGGCTTGAAATCAATATTATAATGTCATTTAGAGGTGGAATTTTTCTTTTACTGGCACAGTTACAGTAATATAATATTACCCAGGGCATGAACACAATTATACACTGATAGAGGTAGTTTTTCTTGAAACAAATTATTCCACTTTCCTTATCAGACTATACTATATAAATATAAATATTCTCATTGCTTTAGAGCTGCATCCAGACTAGGATGGGATTGTGGTTTTTTTTTGTTTGTTTGTTTGTTTGTTTGTTTGTTTTATTTACATCACTACAGTAGAACTTGTGCATGCAGACAGAATTGTGGTTTCTCTTGAAGTACTCAGCTCACTTCGAAGCACTCTTGCAGTGCTCTGTCTGATAAGAAACAGTCAGAGCACTTCAAATCTTGCAAAAGCCAGAATTGCTGTGCTGCAGTGGCACCTGGGGTTTTGGCTCCCATCTCCCCACCTCATTCCTTTTGCTTTCAGACAACCAGACCATTCAGAGCATAAACATCCTTTGGTAAAAGGCTTTTTTTCAGTTTCTCCACAGAGACTCTTCAAGGTAAAACTGTTTCCTTCAGAGACAGTTCTACCTTTATATGCTCCTCTAAACTGGCTCAGGAAAAGTCTTCATACAGCTGTTTTTTCCTCTCCATTCTCAGCCACCCCTGGGTTTATGGAAAGAACATGCAATGGGGCACAGAGTATGAGAAGCCAGTGTGAGATGAGGACTGGATGCTGAGCTCCTGAAATAGGTCTGGCTGCAGATGTACAACAGCAATTGTAAAAAATAGCTTTGGAAAGATTAATGCTGCAGTCTGTTGGGAAGTGAACTGCTCACATGTTGCCAGTAGATTGTCTGTGTTTTACTGAACCTACAGTGTGCCCCAGAAATAGGAAATGGATGGGCTCTATTTGCTCCTGGAATCAGAGCAAACTCTATTCTCCTTGCAGCATTTCAGTTCTAGAAAATTAAGCTCAGCTTTAGGAAAATGAAGCCATTTATTTGGGGAGTAGGTAAATAATTATTTGTCCCTTCTACTGAGAATATAAAGAGAAAATGAAAACTGATTAGAGCTGTTGCCAGACTAAGGAATTGCAAGTGAGGTAATCTGAGGAGCCAGGATGGTCAATTAAAGTAGATAACAGAAAGGTTAGTAAAAGGGTTTAACACAAAGGTTAGTAAAAGGCTTATCACCTCCAATACATCAGGTTTTATGACTTGGGTAAATGGGACCAACTAGTTGATTTTTATTTGCTTCAATTTAACATAGTAAATTTTACAAACTCTTCTAGTCAAGCATTATGTCGTGCTTGGAAAATTACTGTATGCTTGGTTTCTTTGGCCTTGCAAAGTCTTTCTTAAGGATTTGATCTCAGTCCTAAGAGGCATGAGGCAGGATCATGGCTGACATCCCAACACCAAAGTTATTTTGTGGAAATTTGTATGAACAAACTGTTTAGAGAAGCAAAGGGCTAGCCTTATGGTATCTGATGTTTATTAATGATATTTCGGGGTTTTGCCATCAATTTGAGTTTTTTTCTGTCATGCTAATTTGGTGTTTTGAAAGAAAATTTGCTGGTACAAGTGACCTGCTGTGTCTAACAGAATTAAAGGTGGTTCCAGGTTTATTGCAGAACAAGGCTGCCCAGCAGTGACCTGCACTGAGTATCAGTGAGTTTTGAAATGAAGACATTCATGTCTTCTTTAGATATGTGATTCTGCTCTCCTAAGTACTTGCCTCACCTTGGCACTGTGGACTGTTCCTGATTGATCAATAAATCTGCTTCTCAATGTGGTATTTGAGCTGTTACTGCCTACAGGTCCAGTGCTTAAAAAAAAATTTTAAAAATTGAGATATAATAGTGTATGTGAACTGAAAAGATGAATCAGGGCAGTATTTTGAGCTTCTGGAATCACTGCTTTTTGTACCTCTTCTTTTGGGGTCTTTGTCACAAAGCATCTCACAGATGGGCCTCAGCAAGCAGAGAGGAGGGGAAATGGTTTGCAAAATGCAAGATAAAGGCTTGTCTTACATCTACCACAGATATTTAAGCCAAATAGCATTATCTTGTCTAAGTGACCAAATCATCTCACCTGTATTCCTGTCCTTCTCTTGCAATGGCACTGGATATGGATTACAGGTTGTAAAGCAGAGAAAACACAACTGATCCAGGCCAGAGACTCAGAATGCAGAAGAGATTCACCAAATCTACACAAAGCAAGGAGGGAAAAGCCACTGAGCTCTTCTTTTGGTTTCCTGTTCAATGCACTCTGCACTGACACAGGTCCTTTCTTATGGTGTTCAGGTATCTCAAAGGAATGACCGAGTTGCCAAATCTTTTTACTTCAGGCCTTTAGCTGCAAAGATAAGAAGGTGCACAGTGTTTTTCTGCCTGTCATTGCCTGGTTTTCTAGTCAGAAAGGACCCCAAAGAAATAGGTGCTTGTTTAGAGATAAATGTTTTGCTGGATATGTGAAATGTGCACAGAGAGCAAACCACAATCCTTCTCAAAAAGGGGACCTTTTACAGATCAGCTGACTCTGGCATCTCTAAAGATAAGGGAGTCTAGGAGAAAATTTAAATCAGTTTCTTTGCAGTCCAGGTGCAAATAAAGAGTTGAATGGTGTCTTTTAAAATGGTACTCCTTTGGACTTGGCAAAGTTTCCACGCTGGAAATTCCTGGCAGCAGCTCAGCTCTTTTAGCCCTCAGGATATGTTTGAGAATGTATCTCTTTCTCTTTTGTAAACACAAATTACCTGTTGTGCTATTTTTTTCTCCTGTAATATGTGCTTCCAGGAAGGTAAAAACCTTCTTGAAAGTGACCTGAAGACATCCTGAGCATTTAATTTCTCCCTTTAAATATTTTGGTTTGATCATCATAGCTGCCCTAATATGAGGTTTTCCAGCATGATCTCAGCAGTTCTGCTCATCCTTATGTGTGCCAGACAAACTGATTTGGACACAGCCTTGGTTAGGCACTATGAAACTCTCCAGACAGCCTGAGCTGCACATCCACAGGCTCACAGCAGGTTTCCAACAGCGCAGCTCTGCACTGCCAGGAGGGCTGGGCAGAGCAGGGATTATGTTCTGGGATGTGTAGATGTTTCTTGGATTTTGCTCATTAGGATGAAAATTCAGACTTGTCAGGAGTGTGATCATGTCTGCCTTTGGTGGCTGCACTTCACCAAGGACTTGGAGGTTCTGCTCAAGGGCTGAGGCTTTCTGCCTTGCCAAACCAAAACTTGAGTCACAGGATCTGCAAACAGCTGGCCCTGCTTCTCTGTGTTTTAGGAGCAGCACTGTCCCCATCCACAGGCATAATCAGCTCCTTTGTTAGGCCCCAGGCTTGGAAAAACTTGGGATGTAGCCCAAATAAACCACCATTCTTTAAAATGGAAACAGAATTTTTAGCTGCCTAGTCAGGAAAGAGAAATAATACCTAAATGTAACTGCTTGGGAGATATCTGCTTGTCTCTGAATGGAAACTCAAGCAGTGGAACTAGCCCTGGCTAGCTGGAGGCTGGGGAAGAGGGAGAACAAATCCTGCACCAAGCCCTACCTTCCTGCTCTGTGCATGTCCCTGCCCACGTGCTGGGATGAAGTGAAAACCACACATCAGCAGCTGGACGATGCTCACACAAGGATGCTGAGAGTGCAAAGAAACACTGACCAGTACAGGAGTAATTTTCACTAATGGCCCAGTATGTCCAGTCAGAAATAGCATTGTCCCTGGGAGGGAAGCGCACTGGGAAAAGTCCTGGGTGTAACTTCCCCTCCCATCCAGCTCTCCTACCCTCCAGGCTCTGTGTGAGCACACACAGATATGCTGCTGCTGCTGGATGTCTTTTCAAAAGCTGCTCCTAACATTTTACTGAGCACTACACAGAAATCTGTGGGGACTTTTTAAAGTCTGAGTTGCCTTTTCCTGCAAAATTCCAGTCTGGGCAGAGAGAACCACGACAAGTCAGCACAGCATCCTCCTGCCCAGTGAGCTGCTGTCCTTAGGGACCTGGAACCCAGCAAGGGGGTGCTGAAGCCACAAGAATGAAGGCACCAGTGCAGATGAGCAAAACAGATATTTTTGTCTTTTGTGCTGCATTCTGTGTCTTGTTTGCTGATAGCACTCAAGCTATCCAGCACAAAGCCAACTTGTTAATGTCTGTATAAAATGCAGTCACTGCACAGTCTAAAGTGCAGCCAGACCCTGGCTGAGGTACTGGCAGTATTTAATGAGTAGGATTTGTCCATTCCAGAGATTGCAGGATGTTCCAAACCCTGCCCTACATGTTTGGGAGAACCCTGGAGTGTTTAAATGAAAAGCTGAAGGAATCAGCAAGAAGGTGGCTGCAGTTACACCTGAGAGGATGCACACATCTGCATTTCAGGGAGATTTTATAAGCAGGGATTGTGGGTCTGGACATAGCATCCTTCAGAACTTCAGAAGGAATTCATGCTGTAACATTACTTGAAAGTGCCTATTGGTCATAAAACCAAGATACAAATCCCCACCTCTCCTTGCCTTCTTTTCTGCCTGAAAAAATGAGATTTCTCTGGTAGAGTTGGGGGATGCCAAAGACAGTACACTCTGTGTGTGCTTGGGCTATATGTGACCCTCCTGGTTCCCTGCCCATCTCCCAGGCGTTCCCAGGAGGATGCAGCATCCCCTCCCTGTGCCACCAGCAGGTGCAGTCTGAGCTGTGGGTTTCTGCTGTGGAGGGACCAGCTGGGGATGCAGGGCCACGCTCCCTGACAGGCTGTATAATCTTCTGGGGAGCTCTTTTGATGCCTTGTGAAGGCTGACCTAGAACAGAGCCTGGACAGAGTTACAGAATAAAACAGGGATTTGCTAAAAGGCCTCAATGGATCCACCTTGGGCAGCACAAGAGCCCAGCCAGGCCTACACCCAAGATGGACCCAGAATTGTCCCAGAATGGACGACCGGTCACAAGGTCTCTCACTTTGATCAGTTCTGGCCCATCTGCACATTGGAGTGAATTGTCCAATTCCAGCTTCAGCTTATGAAGTCCCACCCTTCTTGTTTTTCTCTCTTCAGCCACCATTGTTTGTGCTCTTGGGCCTGAGATTTGGATCATCTGTCCTTGGTCCCCAGCTAGAGAAGGAATTGGTTTATCTGCCTGCTCTGTGAAGAGCTCACCATCCCCTCATATGGAGCTCAGAACTACACACTAAAGCAGCCCAGAATTTGAAAAATATAGAAGCTAAACCTGAGGCCTCACTTTCAAGAGGACCTGGAGTCACAACAAGATTTGTATGACATTGGTTTGTAATCAAGATTTGTTTGTAAAGATGGAAAGAGATTTATGTGCTCTTCTGTATCCAGCTACAAACAACTGACATCCATTTAAAGCTGGAAACCTGACCTAGACCTCAGCACATGATGCCACATACTGTCCATGTATGTCTGTGGCATGACCTCACACACCAGGGATGAAGGGAATTTGGAGACTGCATTCAGACTTGCAGGTTTTAGAAACTGAAATGTTCCTCAGTGGCAACAAGAACAGCAGGAATGAACAGGCTATTTATTCAAATATGTTCAAATAATACTTTCAAATGGAAAATATTGTAGCATTTGCTGAGCAATTTAGGCACTGTGTAAATATAAACTTCTCGGAAATGTTCCTTATTCAGTCATGCACATTCTTACTGCAGTTTATTCCCATTTCCAGCAGATGTCTTCAGTGCCCTAGGAATGATCAGGACAGCTCTGATTTTATATTGCTTATCCAACAAGCTAAAAGAGAAAAGAGCAGCCTCCCCTCTGCCTGTTTCATCTCAGGGTAGATCCCCTTTGCTGTGCAGCCTCATACCAGTGTTATCCAGTAAATCAGGCTCAGGCTGATTTTACATTTTCTAGGTGCTTCTACTCTTGGAAGAGCAGCTGCAGACAGACACCCATCAGGTCAATCATTCAATACAGCTGGGGTTTTGGTGTTGTAGAAATGTTCTAAGGAATTTGGGATATTTTGTCCTGCTTTTGTCAGTAGTGTTTCCTATAATATTACTATGGACTCTGCATGGAATTAATATAATATGTAACAAAGTGACAAGTTACATCCCCAGCTTCTCTGTTCCACAATAAAAACCTACAGCTGAGGTCCTTCTGATGGCAAGGATTTTCCATTTCAGATCATTTACTTGCCCCAGTGGCTCAAAAAACCCCAGTATAAACCAATACTGCATCCTCAAGAAAGATAATTGGGTTCAGCAATGTGTATTTTAACATGGAAAGTTGAGCAAGGATTTAAAAAGGAATCCTGTGGGTTTTCCCCCCACCAAATAGGTGACAACAGGAACATAAACATTACTTGCTGAATTTTTAATGCTGTAGCTATGACTGGATTCATTTAGAGGGCTAATCAGCTTGATGCTGTCCCTGTCAAAGCCAGTGGGATGAGACCTGTGAGATTCCAGCTTGTGTTGAGCTTGCCATCCTAATGAAAATAAGGAAGGAAGCTTGCAACAATTACCCTTTTATTTTCCTGTTTTGCTGGTTGATTAGTGAACAGAACACTGTAATGACTTTATCCACAGCTGACATGTTGAACAAAACACAGATCTAAGATCTCGCATGAATCATATTATGTATGCTCTATGAAGTTAAACCACAACCTCAGGGAATGTGCTGGAAGAAACACAGGATTGAAATGGAGACATTTGGTGTGTGGATGGTGAGAACTGGCAGGAGTAAGTGTGGTGCAGGACAGCCAGTGGCATCCAGCAGGTTTGGGTGAGGGGATCCAGACTGATCATTCAAGTGAGACCTTAGAGAAGAATTCCCTCTGTAAATCTGCTGCCCCGTGCCTGTGCTGAGCCTGGCACTGCCCTCTCTAGTGCCCCCCTGCACAAACACACCCCTGCTCTGTGCGTTCAGCAGCCCTTGGCAACCAGAATTTGGGATGGCACTTGTTTTTCCAGCCCTCTCTGCAATACCATTTCCCAGCTGATCCTCAGATGGAGCAAACTCAGCTCTGCTCACCAGGGGAGGATCAGCCAGAAGGGCTGGAGCTGCAGCCTCCTCTGAATCCAGGATCTTGCTGGGTTTGGGGGTCACCCTTTCCCTGGGATGCCCTCCCCAGAGATGATTATTCAGATGAGCACGGAGAGAATGATCAAGAAAATAGCAGAAAATTATTTTAATAGTCACATTCAGTGTTGGTTTGTGCTCTGAGTTATCTGATGGGAAAGCAAGGAAAATTTACATTATTGTCTCTCAAACACCTATATTTTTATGGAGTTTTCTTGGCTGGGCCCTAGCAGAGGGCATTCAGAACATGATTCTGTGCATCTCCATTTCTTTGGAGCAGGTATGATTTGAGACACAGCTGTGAGCCATGTAGGCAAAGCTTCCAGCTTAACTGCTGTTAATTAGGGTTCCTTTGGTAAATGGAGAATTAAATGCCAAAGAACCATAAATCCTTTAAACAAAATGGCAGTATTATGGCATTAGACAAATAATTTATTTTTTCCTTTCTACAGCAGAAATGGTTCAGAAACTCAAAGGGATGTTTTTGTACAAGCAAAGAGATACATGGCGAGTTACAGGAGACTATTTTTTTTACAGTGGAAAAATATTTCTAATATGAAATGCAGACACTAGAAGGAAAAAAACCAGCAGCTGAGAAACAGAAAAATAATCTGCCAAATCAAACTGACTTAGAAGAACACTTCATTTATCATCATCATCTCTCTTCTGCATTAGCAACAAAAGAAATGTTTTCTCCTAGAAGCCTCTGGAAAACATCACTGATCTAACAGGGCTCCAGGCCAGAGAATGCCTGTCACAACAGAAGTCACAGCAGTCACTGCTCAGCAAACCTGGCACACCAGCCTTTACAAATGTTTGGTTATCAGCTTATCACCTGGCTGGCCCAAGGAGAGAAATCCTTAGCACAGATAATGCATCCAGCATCTCTGCCATGTCACTGTGTTCTTCCAGGGCAGGAAGATGCTGCATCAAATCCTACTCACACAGTGAGCCCCAGCTCTCATGGAAACACATTTCCACAGATTCCCCAGCAGACAGGCACAACAGGATTTGTACTGCAACCTGCAGCTTCTCAGGGAGATGATGTTTGGCAGGGACACAGCCAGTGTCGGGCAGAACATGGCACATCTCCAGCTCTGGCAGAGGCAAAGGCAGAGGTGCTTCCAGCAGGGAGCTGGAGGCTGATGGAGCAGGACTGGCAGGGCACCTGGGCTGGGCAGCAGGGGCACACTGCAGTGGGCATGGGAGGCCCAGGTCTTCACCCCTGTGGCTCTAAGAGCAAACCTGCCCCAGAGAAATGCTCACCTTCTACTCCCCAACCCTCCAGCACTCACGGTAAAACAGGTTTTCCTTCAATTCTTTTCCCACCTCTTTTGGGCTAATTGTAACCTCTCAGCCTGGTCACTGTGCAAGGACAGATCAAAGCCCTCCTAACATCTGAAGGAAAAGAAGCAAGTCCCCACCCCTGCAGCCCTCCCTCAGTCACAGACCCCATCCCCTTTTCAGTATCTGGGAGCTGCTGGTCCTAAACTAACAAATGCCAGTGGCATCTCTTAATTGAATCCCATTTAATCCCTGGGTGCCCTGTTTGACTGCTGGTATCTGTATCAAGCATTAATCATCATGAGCCTTCAGAAGCTGAAAGAGTATTCCTTTGATTTTTTAGATTGTGTTTCATTTGAAACAGTTTTAAAGCTTTTACCAACTATGCAGGCTGTTCTTTCCTAAATGAAAGCTGATCTTATATGATGGCAAGTATAGGAGTTTTTAAGAGACAGGACAATCACTATGAGGGCTGTCAATGCTTGTTCCTTCCCTTTTTTTCCTCATCCTCCCCAAAGTGCCTGCAGTTCCCTTAAGTGAGAAGAAAGGTTTCCATATGTGAAGGGTTAATCCACATGTGTTATGTCTACCTGGAGTTTCTGTGTCACTCTCTGTGGGGCATGGAAGTGGATGGGACCCATACTCTTCAGAAGGTAAAAAAATAATTTTCCTGAAGTGCAACCAGAGAACAACCATGATGATTGAGTATTGCAGGGACTGTGAAACCCCCTTCAGAAAAAGGCTGGGACATCTTTCAAGCACGCACATGAACCAACAGAAAACATGCTTCATATCCTCCTCCCTTGTTACTCTTGGGCAGAGACACACAATTCATTTTTTCCCCCAGATTCATCCTCTCACTCTTGCTCACCTGCACAGTTCTGGCAGTGCCTTGCAGCTCCTGCAGAGTGCTGGTGGGAGCTGGCAGAGCCGTGCCAGGCAAGCACAGGAGCAGAGCTTGGGCAGGGCCAGCTGGGCACCATCGGGCAGCACTGAGCAGACAGAGCAGTTCGTGCTCTGAGCTGCCCTCCCGCAGGGGCACACCGGGATGTTCCCTGGCTCTCACAAATTACCTGGGAGAAAGGTGCTTTGTTCCACAGGGCTGTAGAATGTGTGCTCTGTTCTGGCTCTTCCTGCAGTGCCACAAAGCACTGCCTCACATCAAGGGACCCCAGTGCTGGTGCTGCCAGGGGAACAAACTCCTGAACAGTTCTCCTGGAGCTGGGGGCTGAGCTGGCAATCGTGGCCAAACTGGGAGAATGTTTCATGACAAAACCCATCAAGGAGGAACCACTGAGCTCCCAGAAAATGAGAGGGGAAGCACCAGATGGAGGATGAGGTCAGAACCAGGGGTACTGAGGTGGATTTTTGCATTTCATGCAGATGCTGCACACAGGCAACCTGCCACATTCTGCTGTGTGATAGAATATGTGACAGGGCACTGCAGATGCCCAGTGGGAAAGGTGGCAAAGGCAGAGCTTTGGTGGTAATCACAGAGAATTTGCAAAAGGCTATGGCTGTTTGCTTTCAGCCTCATCCTGACCCCATGATTATGGATGCACTGATCATTACTGGCTTATTAAAGCTTAAAAACAGAGGGCAGAAATTTACTTTTCATACTCAGCACTGTTCCTATGAGCTTTGAGATTATAGAGCAGATTTGGTAACTACTGAAGTGAGATTTTCCAGGGACATCACAGGCTTTGGAATGTGTCCTGCATAGCTAAAATGAACCAAAGCAAATACTCCCTCTTTGTTTAGATATTAAACTGATGTTCATTCACTTCTTTCCCTGATGGAGAGAGACCTTTAAAGTCATGTACTCAAATACAGGCTGGAGATGACTGTAGGGGCTCAGTAACCATCACCAATTCTTCCAAAGACACGGAGCCCTGGGTTGAAACCAAGGCCCAGGAGAGTGGGATTCAAAACTCAGTCATGTCCTCCTGCTTTCTATAAGCTCATCTGGTGATGACTGCTTTTGGATTCTATATCAGGATTATTCCCTTAGGGAGTTCTAATTTCTGAAAGGAGCTATCTCTCTGAGGATAACTTTTGTGGCAGTCTAAGTCCTAGTTTCTCTTTGTATCAAAATACACTTCCTTAAACACTTAGTAAAACATGTCCGTATAATGTTCTGAATTTCTTAAGACTGTGACATTCAAAATTTATGTCTGCATTGTTAATGGTGTGTAAAGCAGCACAGAGCAGTTTTAATAACCTCGATTTACTCTGTAATAGTCAAAATAAATTATTTGTATATCCTACAGGGACCAAAATGGAAAATAAGACCCCCTCACATTTTTCTCTTAAGCAGTTCCAAGTCAGTTCCCTGAAAAGTGGCCATAATACTAGAATAAAACATAAGAGACCAAGGATAATGCTATGCTCAACATTTTATTTATATTTTTGTGTAAACATAATTTGCTTTGTAGGCACAATATAACAAAAGCTCTAAAGCAACAAATACAATTAAACAGTGTTTCAGTTCACTTCAATCAGGCTTAAGTTAAAGAAGCTTTCACAGTTCCTTTAAGGCAAATTGAGAAATACTTTGTTTCACTTGAAGAAGCTATCCAATTGTCTCAGAGTTGTTTCAACAACACTGTCAGTAGTAATCACAACCCTTCATTTCTGCTACAGTAAGACTTGGTCAGTGACAAGCCTTGGCTTCACCAGTTTGACCAGCACAGCCTCCACCCCTGCCAGCGTGACACTACTGCTTGTGGTCTCCTGAAAGGTACTTAGGGCTTGTGGGCCAAATTCTGCTAGCACACATCCTGCTTCCAGAATGGGTGCCTGAAAAACCTCCACCAATATCAGCAGCAACCTCCCTCCATGCTGTATTGATACCAGTAAAACACAGAGCAGAGTTTAGCTGGCTGATGGTCACACTCGGCTGCGTTGCACTCAGGCACTTCCAGTAGCATTCCTTTGTACTCACTGCAATTACCTGATTTTCTGCTGATCAGAAAATGGCCCTAAAATTGGTATGAATTAGAATGAAGAGTATTTTTTGCCTTGCTAACAAAACCAGAAAGAACTAGCCAAAATTATGTGATTGTTGTCCCTGTGGTGTCTGTGGCCATGACCAAGATCACCCATATTTGTCTTGCAGGGTAATTTAGAAGCAGAGCCCACCAGACTGTGGTTTAGAACAGAAGAATGGGTTTGCTATTCTGCTTGCCCTACTAATTTAAGGCCTTGAGAATGCCACTTACTGCCAGCTCGAAGGTCACCAGCAATATTGCTCACTTTGGCATCAAATCAAAATTCCTAGTTATGTTAAGGTCTGTTGCAGGACAACATCATTACACTAGCTGCAAAACAAAATTGGGCATGTTTCCTACTGCTGTCAGCTGATGAGTCATGAAAACCTAATGGCCCTTCTTAAAAGTCCAACTGGTAAGCCAAATAAATAGAAAAGTCTCACTGAATACATATTTTCTTCAGTGGATGAAGTCCCTATTTGGGCCTGAACTGGCACTGGAAGTATAGGAAAGTCCAGCTTGAAAATAAACTCAACTATAATGAAGTGAAGAGAAAAATGAAGTTCTGGTTGGATCAATAGTTCAAAAGCTTTTTGGCATTTTTCTCCACAGTTATTTCTTGCTGTTATTTTTGAATTTGTTCAACCCAAGGGGAACTCCTTCAGAATGAACCATCTGCACAATTATCTGACAGCGACTTCATGAGTACAGTGTAAAGAGATGAACATTAATACTCAGGCAGCAAAACCAACCAACCAAAAAAACCCTAATGAGAATCCTCTAAAACCATACATAAAAGTCATCCAGACCCAGAAGTCCTCTCACACTGAGAAAAGCCTGAGAAGCCCTCACTTTTCATTTTTCTGTATTGACTTTTTAACTTCTATAATAACATGCTACTTGTAGATTTGAGTGAACAACTAGTCATGTCTGGGTAAATACATTTTTTGGAAAAACTAATATTAATTTGAAGCTGTAGGCATTATGCAAGGTCTCTGCCAGTCCTTCAGCATTTCTACTGTACGTGATCACAGTAATTTTAAAATAACTGTTTTAGCAAGACAGTTGAGGACCTGAGTAGCTGCTGTTTAGACAGGGGAAGGACGTTGAAAAATATTTACTTTTTTTCATGTTTAGATATAGTTTCCACTAGTGGGAGGTAGATAAGACTAGCTGGTCTTTGAATACTTGATCCTGTAAATAATTATAAATGTAACTGTACATAAGGAGCAGAGCTTTTGATAGAACAATTCTAGATAGAAGTTATCCCTGTACATGATTTGTGGTGGGATTAAGGCCTAAACCTCATTTTTTACAGGGTTAACTTCTGCAGGAGTTCAGCTCCAGCCTGACAGTTAACCACACATTAACAATTTCAGAGCAGTAAACTCTATCACCAAATTTCTTTCCACATCCTGACAAGTGATCCTTACCAATGCAATTTAAAAACAAAATTTAAAATTGGTTTGAATTTGACATATGAATCAATATGTCCTTAACAGAAGGTGTTGATCAAAGCCTTTCAATTAATGGTTTCTTGCACAATTTCAGATTCTATTGACTCTGGATGAGGTACTTTTGAAAATGAAGAGAGGATTGCTTGTGAAATGATGAAGTATGACTGAGGAAAATAAAAAGTAAACTTTGTTGCAACTTTTATTTGTGGTTCATTAAAGGAAAACTATTTTAACACTGAAAATCCAGTAACAGAAAATTATCCGTCCAGTTACTAGAATCTTTCAGACAGCAAGTAGGGATTTTTTTTTTTACTGTTTCCAACTTACAAAAAAAGCCCAAACCTCCCAAATAACTTTATGCAAGATGTTGGAATTTGCATGAGAAAGATGCCCATCTAAAATTACACAGTAAGTTAATAAGGCTTTCAAACAAGAACAGAAAAATCCATGGGACTCCTACAGGGAAACTGGGTATTACACAGAAATGTCATAATACTGCACTGGATGAGAATGGCACTTGAGTTCAAAACAACAATGATCAACAGCTCATAGCTCAGCTGACTGCAAACAAATACAACACACACTGTACTACAGCATTTGTTCACTGATGCACAGAAGAGATTTCCCAGTCTTGTTCCCTTCTCCACCTCGGCTCCTCCTGCCTCCCCGCCTCTGGCTGCTACTGGATGAAGGGCATGCGCTCCTTGTTCTCGTTGTCGCCTTCGTGGTCCTCCTCCTCCTCCCCAGCCTCGCTCGTCTCCGTGCTGTCGTTGGCCATCTGCACCATGAGAGATCAAGGACATCAGAGCTCCTTCCCCACCCTTTGATTCCTCCTCATTTCAGTTTGGTTCACTGGATAAAGCCACTTTGGAAACTCAAGAAGACAGGGCTGCCACACGAAAATAAACATTCTGGCTGTGCACAGCCTCTGCTGGCTCTGCACCACTTCCAGCTAAGCCTGCAAGCTGCTCCCCCACGGCTCACAGCTCCATTTCCTAACAGAAGGCTGTTTGTAGGACAGCTGCACACGAGGACTCTGCTCTGTGCACTTGGAGTAAACTGATAGTAAGGAAACACAGCTGTGTAGGGAGTTTACAGAACGTGGGACCTCTGGGTTACAACTCCTGTACCTGCTCTAATGGATGGCCCCATCTAAGCCACAGTGTGAAAACTTAGGGAGCAATTTCCTTTCTTTTATATATTAAAAACCCAGTTAAACTTTACGGAGCAGTGGATATGTAAATGCTGGAAGGACAGACCCACAACAGAGTGCAGATCCCAGATCATACAAATTTTCATATTTTACTGAAGATGCCTGCACAGGCACTAGGCAATTGCAGGAATCTGTAGTTCAGAACAGCATTTAAGGAGTACACTGTGGGTTTTTTTACGTGGAAATATTTATTACAAGTTGTGTAAAGGTGCAGGACACTCCAGCACTTCACCCTGTCAATGTGACAGGTCTGTGGAGGCACAAGAGTCTGGCTCACTGGATGGGGGTAGTGTTTAACAGCACACATTAGTGTGACTGGATTCTCTTATACACCCACATTACCTCTCTCAGGACACAAGATTCTTGTAATAGCTTATAACTGCTTCAAAACCAAACAAGGAAGGGATCAATTTACTTTTTAAAGAGAAATGCAATGATGTTCCTTCCCTGATTGATTATTAGCCTCTGGTGGAAATAAAAATCTCAAACACAACCTGATTTTAATGCAGAAAAAACATTGCTATGAAGTCACCCATATTTTTGAGTTAACACCCTTTCATGCAAGTGTATTGTTCCACATGTGAGGTCCTCAAAGCCTTCCTTTTCCTTGCAGAGAGTTTGTATGAGACTGGGGGGCACTTCTAGAGTGAGTAAGAGCTTAACTCTTAAGTCCAGGTTCTTTTCTTTTCCTTTCTTTTGAAACAGGAGGTTTCTCAGATCTGAAAGCAAACTTCATACATCAGTATTGATTTAAAGTCAGGTTTGCATTACCTTTTTTACTGCTCTTTCCTACACCATCAGCAAATGCTCAGGAGTGAGCCTGGCTTTCCTTTACCACTGCTCTCTGAAAGGTTTCTGTACCATCCTAAGTGCCCCAAATCTAGTGGACCAGAACTCCATCACTACTATCTTCCTTCTGGATATTTCTGAAAATATTTACGTGTTATACTTCATATATTACATAAACCAGTAAACTAAATTCCTACCAAAAGTATACTTTAACTTTAGTATGAGAATCAGAAAGCACTTTTATGTTTGCACACTGCAGCAATATTGACTGGGTGTTTTCCTGTTCAATCCACCTATTAATAGAGGAATTTTTTAGTTTGAGAAAAGTCTGTTTTCATCACAAGGGCAGAAAGACACGTGGCAGTTTTACCCCAATCCAACACTTGCTGGCACATTTTTGGAGAAGCAGATAGTGATTCAGTTAGAGAAGTAACTGCTGGCACTTCAGGAAGTACATTTCACTTGGGCTAAATACAGAAATTATGGTTACTGGTGGTATTTGGGTGCCACAGATTTAGAAGCAATCAGTGTCAAAAAATCACTGCAAGGGAGGGACATGTGTCCAGAAGTGTGCACCATGCCTGGCTGTACATCATGTCTGTGCTTTGCACTCACCAGGGGAGTGGGTGCTTTCTCCACATCCAGAATGAGTTTTCCTATATTTCCTCGGTCATGGATTCTCTGCATGGCCTCCTTTACCTGAAAGAAAGATCACTTGGTAATTTTCAGCCACACCCTAGGAGAACCCTGAGTCCTTCCCTTCAAAAGCCAGCAAAACGTTTAAGGCATGCTCTGTGCAAGGTCACTCAAAGAGCTGCTTGAGCAAAGACTGAGAATTAAACATTTTTTAGTGAATTTGTAAGGCCTGGCATTTGCATTGTGCTTGCCAAATGGGATGTGAGTCCTGAGGACAGCCTCTGAATAGCAAAACACATCCATAAGATTAATGCAGAACCAAAGTGATGGATAGCTGAGGTGCAGGGAGAAATACAGGCTCAGGGAGGTAATTCTAAAAGGCTGTTCACTGCATTCCATCTTTGCAGAATATTTATCAAGACATCCTACTTTTGCTGAAAGTATGATACATTTTTCTAATTGACCTAAGATATTTTTCAATTTCTTATGGGTTACCACAGAGGAAATGCCATGCCCAGGGTATGGCCAGGATTAATGCAATACTGTGTGTCTTACTTTATTCCCTTATTTTTAAAATAAAAAATGTTAAATAATTGGTGTCCTACAATACCACCAAAACCATCTGTTTAACAGCTGGCTGCAATTAGTGCATGTGAGAAAGGCACAAGAACCTCTTCTTACAAGTGCACTGGAGAGAAGCTTATTTTGATGTATGAAGTTTCACAACTCAGGAGAGCTCACTGTTGATAAACTGAATTTGTATGTGAGTGTATTGCACTGAATGTTTAATGTGCAGCATACAGACCACTGTTGAGTCACTGGCACAGGTGCCCAGAGCAGCTGTGGCTGCCCCTGGATCCCTGGCAGTGCCCAAGGCCAGGCTGGATGGGGCTTGGAGCAGCCTGGGACAGTGGAAGGTGTCCCTGCCATGGCAGGGGGTTGGAATGATATGAGCTTTAAGGTCTCTTCCAATCTATGGTTCTATAAATCACTAAAAAATTGGAAGATGTCAAGAGTTTCTTCACTTTCACCATGGGAAACTTCAGGAACTGAAAATGTGCCCATAAAGGCTGTTCCATATCCTCATCATGCTGCTCTTTCCCAGCGTAACAGGATCAGCTGAGACAAAAATGAGTTTTATGTTAATAGGATTTAGCACCTGTGACATAGTCCTATTGAATATTTTAAGAATAATGGCAAATGTGTTTGAAAGAAAATGCTGAGCTGGGACCTGATGGGTCCCACAGTACATTTAAAAGCCTGAATTGGGGTCCAGGCCCCCAGAATATTCCCCGAATGTCTGATACAGAAGGAGCTATGTGATTTTTAAAGAGTATACAGCATTCAACTTCCAATTAAATTGAATGGATGCTGGTCACAGCACAAAATGTCTTTCCCATCTGTCAGCTTTAGGAAGCTGAACTGCAGTGAACTCAGAATTACTCCCTGAATCGTACAGAGGTGTTCCCTCAGTTATTAAATACCAGACTTAAGAAAAATTCTATTAGAACAAAAGAAAAATTGCACCGCAAACACAATGGGTTTCTAATTTAGGGCATTATTATAAATTCACCTCAGAAAACACAATCTTATGAATCCCACTGGATAGTAGGCTGACCTCAAGTGTAGTCCACAAAATCACAATACCTTTTATGAAGCTACCTTAGAGCATAAACAACACTCAAGTATCCTGTCAGATGAGCTCTGCCCTGTGGATAATATTCCTTTATCCAACCATGATGCTGGAGAAGCAGCAGCTGCATAATTTTTATGTCTGTTATTACCCAAATCATGCTTTTAGGAGGTTACAGCATAGCATAAATAACAGAATTGGAGAAATCAGCAAACACACTTGCCCATCCACTGAAATTTATAACCAGAACATCATGTGGAAAGCAGGGCATGCAACATTTATTTTAATTTGTACCATATCGTATTTAGCAAGGCAAATTTGAGAAAATGTGCCTTCCCTGCTTTTTTCACATATACAATATCAAATATTAGCCCCTGGAGAAAGGTTCAGGAGTTGTTTCCAAGACACTTGTAAGTAACTTGCAAATGCAAACAGCAGGCAGAGGGAACAATAAAGCTTGTAAAAATAATAGTGGCTATGGAATCCAGATGGAGCTATTAAAATATATAAAAACATTGACAAGAATTTGAAAAGCTGATACAACATCTGTGCCTTTTAGTGTTATTTGCAACTTACCTACCCAGCCAGTCCAATTCTGTCCTAGTGCAATGCCATTCAGCACACGATGTCTGAGTCAAGAGACCATGAGCTATTTTAGAATTTACTAATTTTATGTTTATGGCTGCTAACAGTCCACTTGTTCAACCAAGACTGCAACTACTTGTTTCCCAAGGTGCCTATTAAAACCATTCCCTCTTCTCCTACCGGGGACAGAGAGGATTAAAAACCTTCTTTGCTGTGCAAGTATGGCTACGTTGTTCTGCACAGACTATATGGAAACTTTTCGTTTTTTCTGTGCCTTTCAGAGAGGGAGGCGCTTCTGTGAGTTTGTGCCTCAGTGTTTGCATATTCCTAATGAAGACAGTGCATCCCTCTGTACTTGGTTAAAACCAGACCCAGGCTTAATTGGTTGTACAGGGAGGTAGGCAGAAATTCTGGAATTTACTGGAGGTTCCCTGAAGTGGTCGAAGTTTGATTCAAAATAAACATCCCTTCTAGCAGAAAGAATCAAAAGGGTTTCCCTCTTCTTACAGCACTCTGTAGGAAGAATCCTTAAATCCCTTTTCACCAATTATTCCATATTGGTTGCTATTTGCATTTGTCAGCTTAAAGCCAAGTAAAAGGATTTTACTTTATTTTATGTGGATGAGTTAATTGAAATTATTCTTGTGCAGTATCATCATCAGAGGGTTCTTGGATTGGAAACAGTGCAAAGAGGTGTTTACTGATATGAAGAGTTTCCGCTGGAATAAAGGACAAAATTCCATTGTTCTGTGTTTGTTTTCAGTATGGCTCAGCCCTGAGAGGGTCAGTGTCTCAACTAGTGCCAAACTACAGATTTTAGCCTTGGGACCCCTAGATCGACACAATTTCTGTCAAAGCTCTGCAATGGAATCAGAACTATTACACATTAGTGGACCACTGGCAGCAATGATGCACTGAACTGATACAGTATCTCTCAAGAAAACCCATATTTCAATTTCTCTTTAGTTAATGATTTGTAAAGTTTCTATTTCATTAAAAACAAAAGTGAATCCTGTACAGTAACAGTCATAAACTATTTTCCACTACTGAACACAGCACCTGTGCATGCACTGGGAGCATGGTATGATTTTATTGTAGTTATTCTGTCTTTAGTGAGCTGATAGCAATTTTCCTTTAAAGTAAAATACAAGCTTGCATAGAAAAAAGAGAATAATAATTATGTCAATTTCTTCCTTCTACATAGTAAAATACTAATAATAGCAGATAGTGAAGCACTTGTATAGCAAGTAAGAAACCAGCTTTCAGGAATCACAATATACCCACAAATGATTTAGAGAAATTTAATGAAATCTCTGTCAGTGCTTCTGACTGATTTGCAATGCACTTCTCTTTGAGAAATACAGGTTTAAAAAGCTCCAAATTAAGCATATTATTATAACCTGTAACCACTCAGACCAGACAAAAAGATTTTTGTATTGAAATTAAAAATAGCAGGCACTGCACAATTTTTACTCAAACAGTATCTGCAATGCTAAAACAATGAAAACCAAGGTGTATTCCAAACAGAACAACTAATATCACATGCTGGCATTGTATTTGGATATTTGCAGCCAGCTTATGATTACTTTGCTTTTCCACAGCTTTTGATGTCATGGTGTAAAACCAGTCAATTTAAAATCAACTAAAAGACTCTTTTTTTTCCCTCTAAAATACATATTATACACCTACCTTAATTCTCCTTTCATCCCTATGTTCGCCTTGGGTTTTTCTTGTTTGTTTTTAGCTTTCCCCGGGTGAAATCAGTAACTGGGACAGATTTCTTGACTGGCTTTTCATCTTAAGTCTTTAATTTCAGGACCAGGACTTTTGCTGTCCTGGTTCCTTTTCCTTTGGAAAGTTCCTGAATAGAGACACTTTTCTGGGCGCAAGTCTGATCCTCTCTAAATAATACATGCCTGAAACAAACAATTATGCTCCAACTCTGTATTGCTATAGTCAAGCCACTTACCCATTTTACTACCAAACTAATTCATTGGCTGCTTGCATTCAAAATGAAGAGCCAACAGTAATCTCTACTGACATATTCATAAATTCGTTGGCTCTGGAACTTCATTTTGCTTCTAGAACATAGCAAGAGCAGTCTGCTGCTTTATAAATACAGGGAAATTTAAATGGAAAATGTATTACTAATTATCTGCTGCACCATTTCGCAGTGTGAAAGAGAAATGCAGCCTACCTAAGAAATGGATGCTATTTTCAAGCCTTCGGATATTATTTTAAACATAATGATCCATTTCTGTATTTGGCTCTTACAAGGAACCAGTCTCGGGAGTAAAATAAAAGAGACTGGGAAGCTGAATCATGAAACCACTCACCTTGCCAGCATAACACACTGGGGGCTCCAGGCCCATGTCAGAAATGTGGGGTTTAGGAGGGAGAAACAACGAAGGCAACACGCCATGGAAAAGCTTCCTAGTGGAAATGTCACAACACAATGTTTTCATCATCCTACATGAACCTGTTTAGCTCAGTAATGTGATTAATTTTATTGATTTGTTTTTTAGTGACATTCTACACTTACTTGAGGAAAAAAAAAAGCCATTGAAAGACACTGGTGCAGGAGAAGAGGGGATATTCTTTAGCTGCATGAGGTTGGATGCAGCCTGTTGCACAAACTCCCATCTACAGCTTACAGTTCCATTTTTGTAGACAACTTCTTTACCCCTTCACTGTCAGCTAAGGCAGGTTTATTGGATGGTGACAGAGGATTTTGTCCTTTCTTTTCTTGGGGCCCTCTGATGACAGTTTTTTTCCCTGAGGTATTTGAAAGGATTTCTACTTATTAAAGGAATCCTGCACTCCCCTTTTTGATAAATCAGGCCATGGTATGAAAGGCTAAAGAATCTTATGCCAAAATTACAAATTTAAACCAAACCAGGAGTGATATTAATTCAATTATCTCAGTGTAATCTGTAAAATTCTCCAGTAATTCTAACACTGTACCATCATGAGCTGTCAAAAAGGTTATCAGTACCCAAAGGAAACATCCCTCAGTACCAGATTGGCACAGTGAAGCAAAGCATCAGTTTAGGTAATGATCTACAATTGCAATTTTCCCTCTCATTAGTTCCAGACCTTTAGGTTCAAGATTACTGTTTATTTTTATACATCTCAAAGAATCACCTTTCATTCTCTTCTTACACACTGAAAATGTCCAAGCCTTCCAGCATGTCATGACTGTGACCCTCTAGCCATGAAAAAATCCCCTCATAAATTTTAAGCTGGGCTGATGTGTGCAGCACATCACCCTTGCTTTAATCCTTCAGCTGATTCTTCAGACCAAAAGCAAAAACAAAAGGAACAACATTTACTCCCTGCATCTGGCCACCAACCCAAGTCCCTTCTGCCCACACCCCCTCCTCTGAGCACTTCTGCCCAGTATTATTTTTAAACATCAATTTTTTGTGGGTTTTTTCATGCAAGAGAGTGTCCAACACCGACATCTCCCAAGCTGGTGCTCCAGTGATTCTTTTACAGCAGTTCCCCAAATGTCAATGTCACTGCATGCCTCAAACCCAGTGACAGTGTTCTCCTGGCTCACCCATTCACATGCTGGCTCTTGGGCAGCTCCTGAAGCCGGGACTGTGTCTCCTTGAGGGATGTATGTCATGTCTACAGAACCCTGCTGATCCTACTGCAGCCTGCTCATCACAGCTGTAGCACCCAGAAATAGCAACAGCACCTTTTGACCATCTGTCGTCATCCAGCCCATTCATAATTAAACAAAAGAGGTGGAACAAAGCATTTCACCTCAGCAAAATTACTTTATCTTGAGGCTGGCTGACTTCTGTTCTCCAAAGAATATGGGGAGGAAGGAGGGAGCACCCTTTAACCTACTTAACCATCAGAAACAGAAATGTATCTCTTATCAAAACGTTTGTTTGGTCTTTGGTTTGGTATTGTGGAAAACAGATCCAAAATCCACTTCACAGTCCCATTGTGAGGTTCATCAGAGGTCAGAATGGAAAGCACAGCATAACAGGTACTTTTGGAGGAGAATTTGGAATATCCTGTCTATACAGACAGATTTCAGCCCCTGCCCCACTGGTGTAATTTCCCTGACATCACTAGGTCACACATGAATGAGGGAGAGCAGGTACTGGGAGGAGAAAAAAGCCTCAGTTAATAAAGGAATATCAGGAATGTTCCATAGCCTTCAATCACTCAAACAAATGTTCTATAAATGAGTATTACCATTCAAGCATGGGTTTTACACAGATCAGCACTCTCTGACCACTCCTCCCAATCCGAGCATGAACTTTCCATCGGGAGAACTCAGTGTTTGCCTTACGCCAGCCCAGAGAGCTCCTCCTGTTACCCTGCCCTGCTCCTCTCTGTGCAGCTGAGACACAAAGGAAAGATTTCCCTGGAGTTTGAGTGCAGGCTCTGTCTGCCAGGGCAGAGCTGTCTGCACGAGAATTGCTCACCAACAATTAATTCCTCTCTGAGACGCCTGCAACTGCATCATGCCTGCAAAATCACACGGGCAGGGTCTCCATGGTGACAGTGCCATGCGCTGTGCAAACATCAGCTGGCTAGTCAAGGTTACTTTGGCAACCCAAGTGTCACAGGTAATGATCCAAATCTCCTTCACATTTATGAAAAAATAAGCTGAATTAAAAACATGCCCATTTTTCATTCCAGGGCTGACTCTGTTCTGTTGCTGCTCATAACTGGCACTATTTCAATGAGCCCAGAGCTACCTCCATTAGAATTACAAACAATAATATCAAGAATAATTATTTAAGCATTATTTCTAGACAGTAATGAAGAAAAAAAAGATGCATACTGCAGTTGATTCTAGCTGAGATCCCACATAAGCCAAGCTTTAATACTATAGCTTTCATTAGTGCTATAGAGCAAAATAATTTTTATCAGGCTCACTGCTGTGCTCTATTACAAAGCTATGTTGTCTTTAATATGGATTGTGAGCTGCATTCTAATTTCAGATGCACTTCTCAGACCAAGAGAAGAGTTTTGTTTCATGTTTTTGGAATATATGGCTTTTAAAACTAACACTGCAGTCGCTGCAAAGAAAAAACACATCATCTGTCTTCTGGATTTTGTCTGTCTGGTCTGTGGAAGGGAGGGAACTCGAGGAACCAAGGACAGCAGCTCCTGAACCTGCTGGCAGCTCTGAAGGAATCTGTGATTTCTGCTCCCTGCAGACCCTGCCAGGCTGCCAGGGCAGGGGAAGCACTGAGCAGAGCTGAGGTCCCTTTGCAGCCCCCAGCCCTGTTGGGGTGGCTTGGGCTCAGCGAGGGGACAGCCACGGCTCCCGGGGCAGCCAGGACACACACATGGCCAGCAGCCACTGGCTCCTTTGCTCACAGCTGCCCTTCTCCTCCCAAAAGAGGCATCTGTCAAAGTTTAGTCCTGCTGTATCGCTGGCATATTTTCTCTTTGATAATCTTGAAATGTCTCTCTCATGTTCATACAATAGGATGCTGTGGGGTAATATTTCAGTGGGAAACATGCTGGGTTTTTTCCAAAGCTTTTTTGTTTTCTTTTTTTTTTTTTAAGTGAGTTTGCAATACTTCTCTTTCTCAGGCTGTTTTCTGTACAAGATTTGTAGAAAAAATGTTTTCCTGTGTCATTAGTGAGAGTTATCCTACTAGACACAGTTATTTGGACAAAGCCATCCGTTGCTGTAAGGGATTATTTCCCTTGAGAGCAATGGAATTACCTGTATTCAGCACAGCACACTTCCCTGGGAATGATCTGCATTCGTGGTAGGAATATTTTCCTTGCACTGTGTGGCAGAATAGCCAGCAGAAAAGTGCTTCTAGTGTTAAATTGCCTTATCTGCTGTGACAAAATCCTTCAATTACCTGTTTGTGTGGGAGCTGGGTATATGGGAGGTGGCAAACCCACATCTGCAGCCAGCCTGGATTCTCCTTCTCACCTACACCATTAATTCTGAGAGACCTCCCAGACTCTGTTCTCCTGGAGGCTGAGGGTATGCAGCAGCTTGCGTGGCAGATGGAAAAGCAGCATAATATTTACAGGATTTTGAATAGGCTCTATTCCTGCCTGTGGTGAATTCACCCAGCTCTTAAGATGCAGAAATTGAGCACTGAGCATATGTAAGAAGACACATCAAACTCAGGGTATTGGGGCCCAATTTTCATGAACGCCTACATGGGCATGGAGAAAACATGGATACAATGAAAATGTAAAAATTTAGTATCACTAGCGATGATTTTGAGCTGGTTAAAGTAGTTTTCCTACAGGAAAAACTTGGATCATGAAGTCTGTTTCCATGTCACGTCACATCATGTCGTGTCCTGTCCTGCTTGAAGCCATCTGAAAGCAGAAATGATTTTATCCAACACCACTGTTTATGCTCTGTCACACTGAACTTTTGCACAAATGGTTTTGCCAGCACACATGCAAACAGAAAATACTTTCTGTATCTCTTTCATCCCTCCACTGCTATTTGCAGTTGCAAACAGCAGCAATGGCCTCTGTTCCCTTCTGCTGCCTGTCAGCGAGGAGAGACCTTTTCTCTGGAGTATCTTTTAGCCTCTCTGTATGTTGCCATGGCAGCAAGACTAAAACCAGGCCCAAGATGGAGAAAAATGTCAAAGGAATAAAAACTGATGCTACAGGCAAACTGAGAATCCTCCCTTGGCTGCTGGAGATACCTATTAAGTGATACATCTTCTGGATGGAGAGCTACAGCTGCAGAACTGTGCTGTTTTCACTCCTGCCTTATTCCTACAAGCTCCTGCTGACGTCAATGAGTATTTGTTTTGCCTCAGTAAAATTCAAAGAAAAAGGGATTCAAAGCCTTGTAATTACAGAATAACTGAGCCAAATCTTGCCAGCCTTTACTTACTGAGTCAACAGGGATAAAGCAGAAAAAAAAGGCAGAATCAACAGCAAATTAAATATTTAGAAGTACTAAAGAGCAGTGCCTAGATTATCAGTTTGGTGGGAGCTTTTCTACATGATAAAGGAGAAGAAGAGCCTGAAATTTGATCCATCAACACAGGGAATTCCAGAGGTTAGGACAGCTCAGGGGCATTCAGCACTGACAGCTAAAGACAAACTTTTGATTGCAGCAAAGTGCTATAGAATTTCTGTGTGACTGTGCATTATCTCAGAACCCGCACAGAGCCAGAATGAACATTCAATTTGATTTACACTGGCACTTTCCTCCGCAACACTTATTATTAAGATAATCTTGAAGAAAGTAATATTTTTCCTGCATCACTATAGGAAATTGTTAACCTTATTCCTTTCAGAATAAAAAGTGGGGTAGAAATTGGGTGATGAAATCCTTGGGACACATTTGAGCTTGAGAGAAGACACATCATGTGAGTCAGGATGAAGCTTTAGGGTCCTCCACTCGTATTTCTTTCGAGCAGCAACAAAGCCAGAACTCCTACTTTATTCATGAGAGCCACTGGCTCCCTGGGACTGGCTGAACTTTTGAACTGATGACAGAAATTACAAAAGCATGGTCCCAATGCTAGGAAAATGGTTTTGAGCACATCAGAGCCAGAAGTAGAGGATTCAAAACTGGTCCCCTTCATGGCACCTTTCTGGCATGAATGCTTGCAGCCAGGTGTGCACACAGGAGTGCCCCAGACACCCCTGAAGCTTGGGGTATTCAGAGTTGCTGGTCTGCAGCAACAGCTCTTATGGAGAGGAAAATTCCTTTAACTGCAAATGAATTTTGGCAGCCACAGAGAAAAAAGACCCTCTGTACTCTGTTACTAAATTGAATTAATACATGATGCTCAGTTTGCTGCATTCCTGTACTCCATTACAATCTGCTATAACAAATTACGGCAGGAAATGAACTTTATTAAATTCATCACTATGCAGTTTAAAAAAAAAAAGACATCTTATGCTATTATTGACTATCAGGCTTCATGCCATCAGTTTTTAAACTCTTCCCTCAGCAATGGTGCCCTGTGATCTCTTCAAAAATCATCTGGAGAAAAACTGCACCAGCCATAAGATGATCTTATTTGTTGTCTTGCCCTCAGCTCCAGTAGTTATGAGTGTCACTAAAGTCTCCTGCTCCTCCACCCCCAGAACATGTAGACCTGATCCTAAGCACTCTGCTTTTTGTGGTGCTGTTCTGCTTTTGAATTACAGTGCCTGGACTGTGGCAGGGCAGTGCTGCAGCTCTCTGCAGCCTTGCAGCAGCAATGCTGCCTGGTTACCTCCCTGTGGGACTCCAGCAGAGCCCTCTCCACACAAGTGAAAATCCTCCAGCCCTTCTGGAGCTCCACAGGAACACTGCTGTGTGCCAGCACATGCCTGCTTTAGTGTTCAGGTTATTACAGCTTCCAGTATTGGGGTCAAATAATGTAAGGAATGCCACAGAACTCGAGTGCCTCTTCCATGTGCTGCTTCTTTTATTGTCTCACTCAAACCAGCAGCCCCTCCCAGAAGCTGCACAGTGGAGTGGAGGAAACCCTGAGGTTCTCAACTCCTTGTGATGCAGATCCACACACGCCCTTTGGGCTTGTGTCTGTAAGCATAAGATAATTTGTTTTATCAATTCCTTTCTACTATGGTGTAAAAAAGGTATTTCTTTTTAATTTTATGTTTAGACAAAAGCCCTTCCAAGCCCCTTCTGGATACACCAAAACCAGAACTCCACAGGTGATTGCTTTCTTGCAGCTTCCCAAGCTTTCATCAGCATCTGTTTACTCAAATTTCTGTCTATTCACAACAAAATAGTTTATTTTATATAGAGAAGGTATTTCATTGTGTGTGCTTCACTAGAGAGGATTTTCTTTCTTTAAGGAAGATGCAAAATTTTACAAAAGCAATGTTCTTTTGTATCTCCTATTATTTTACCAGCACTCCACGCTGATGGTTTGTATTAGTTCCACCTGATTTGTCTGTCATGCTTGTTCCAGTTCTCTGATTCACTAGAACCACTATCCAATAACTGGAGCTTCACACAAAACTCATTTCTACAGTCTATCAGAGGTTTTTCCATCTCTTACCAGCACCAACAATTTTTTTTTGCATTTCTCATCAACACTTTTGAAGCCACATTTCAAGCATCACAACCTGCATGAGAGTAGTTTTCCTTTTTTCTCCCTTTAACTTTCCTTAATTTCTTCTATGTGAAACATGAAAACATGTCCTTGTCCTGCACTTTTCCCAAAGAGCAGGTGAATTTTTTTGAAAGTCAGGCACAAAACCTGTGACCAGCATGGCTTCAGCCCCTGTAACCTTGCATCTTACTTTCTAAAGGATTCAAAGGAGTCAAGTATTTTTCACCCAAAGACCATCTATCACATATTCCTCAGACTTGTCCTTAAGTTCTATTTTGAGCTACTTATTTCACAATATGGGATATTAAAATCATTATTAAAACAATGAGAAAATTATACTTATTCCAAAGAACTCTAAATCTTCCTTTATTACTACTAAAGAGCAGAAATTGTGCTTTATTCCAGAATTGCTATTCCAACACCATGGGAACTAAACTTAATGATTACAAAATACAATAAACATTCAGTCTTCCAGATGGTAATCAGTAAAAAGTCTTGACACTCTAATTTCTAAAGTCTGAGAAGATTCATGTAAAAATCCACCTACTGGGATCAGATTAGCAGAACACATTAATGTTGTGACTTTGTAAACTATCTCCATTTTATATTGTAACAATGGATTATCTTCAGTAAAATCCATCCCCAATCAGTAAACTAATTATGTAAATTCTTGAAACTCATCAAGGTAAATACCAAAGGTCCCTAATTATACAAATAAGAAAATACTTCTCTTTTGCTTTCATTGTGTCATTTTTTTTTTTTGTTCCAGAAAGTAGTGCCATGAGGATTGCAAACCTAATTCTTTGTAAGTTATCACAGTATTTTTTGATCATTCAAAAAGTTTTCCAAGTCAGATCTTACCATTGGCTGCCGCTCTGTAACTTCATTAAAACTAAACAAAACCAGAACCCTCTGTTATATTAAACTGTAATACAGCTGTTATGATAGACAGAATGACTCGTGCTTATCCTCAGTTTGAGCTACATCACTTTACAGCAAGATTGAAATAATTCATCCAGGCAAGATAAAAGGTATTTGAATTTATCTTGTTTGCTGGTTGGCAGTTTTACAATATATATTGCAGTCCTATTTGTTTTATTACTTAATATTTCTCCTGGCACTGTTAAAAAATGTCTCATTCTAAGCCTATATTAAAGACCTTAACCTGCCATTAGCATTGTACCAGTGTGACTGCTATAAAATTGATTTCATTTACAACAAGTTTAATGCTGGTGTGTGAGCACTGATTCAGCTCAGCACTCCATGCTCCTGACCCAGCTCAGACTGCAAGAACTGGCAGCAGGGAGCTGAAGCACAAGTGTCTGTGTGACAGAACATCCCTGATGCATCCCAGGCAGCTTCTCATCCAATTCTGTGGAATTTGCACCTGTAGATGCACCCCAGCCCCCAAAGGCTTGTGCATGAGCCACAGCAATGCAGGGAAATAGGCAGAACCTCACATTTCTAACACATATTTTGCTATCTGGAGGCTAAGGCAGGTTTAACTGCAGGAACTCTAGGAATTATGCTGGGTGTTTTCTTCAGATTGAAGGGAAAGATACAGGATTGTGTTACTTCTGCTAAAGAACTCAAAAGTTATGCCCTTCTTGCTCCAGAGAGTCCAGGATCTTTCAGTTATTTTACCCAGGATATAATCACAGCATATAACAGAAAAAGCCCCCTGGTTCTTCTCAAGGTTGTGGATATTTGGTGGTGGTCAGGAATTCACTTTTACACAGTCTTTATTCTACTAAACTGAATTCATTTAAACAAAGGTTTGGAGCTGCCTGTGATGCGTGAGGTGTCATTTCTTACAGGTCTAACATTTTCAGATGTGTGCACTGTAACACCACCTTCGAAGCTGAGCTTTGACACTCAAACTGTCATTTTCTGTACAATCAAAACTCTGGAAAGTCAGTGCTCATTTGAAAAAATTGCATTGCTTCCTTTTAGTATTGTTTTCTCAAAGTCAGTGCTCATAACACAGAGTTTTTCCCCTACAAAATACCTTTGGGTTCAATCATTCCCAACAGGTTAATATATATTTAGGAGTCTTTTAGTATCAACAGTGTATCTGCTTCTCGGCCTTGGTGTAAATTTAAATCATTATCTGTAATCAGCAATAAAACTATTACTAAGCTGCAATACCACATAGAACTCTCAATTATCACATTAAATTTAGATTACATTATGCTAAGAGATTTCTTTATGCCCAAGAGTAATTTTGCTTTTACAATTCATCTGTGTTTAAAATGACTGAAAAGAATATATGAGACATTATCATTAGGTGAGAACAATTATCTTGATTAACAATTGTTAGGCACTAAAATGAAGTGTTATTTTGATAATTTTGATTTTTTTATGCCTTTTTTTTGGATCTTATCAAAGTTGTGTGAAATAGGACACAAAACCTATGCTGGAGAATAATTTTGTGCTACTGCTCAAGAGATTTCCAAAATGCCTACCAGCCTGCCAAAACTAGTCATCAGTATGATCAGTTGCTGAGAGACAGAACTGGCTTTTCTGATGGAACTAATAATTTACTTTTTCTTTGGCCACTGTTACATAGATACACCCAGAAGCTGATCCCAGGAAATGAGTTAGAATGCTCGCCTTAGGAAGGCATTTCTAAAACAAAAAAAAAAGGCCCATTTAATTTAATTTACTGTACCAGAGTTCAGTATCTATTAACATCTAAACATCCTTCTACTGCAGCTAAAAGCTTATGTCAATGTTCTCTCTTTATAGGCCAAGTACCCAATATTCCCCAAAGCAGAAAGATGTGAGCTAGAATTCACAGCAGAAATGCTCAAGGCACAGCCTCTACTGCTGTTTCTCACCACAGTAATGCAGCAGGGTACGAAAGCTGCTGCCCTTTTCCTTCTGCTCTGTAAACCTTTCTGCTCCCTGGCAGCCAACAGAAATGGCTTCTGAGATGATGCTGCCTATGCAGAATCATTTAGACAAAATGGACCCATCAGATTTAAATATATATAGAGATATTTTCATTATTCTTATCTCCCACTTCTCTTTTGATTCTTTTCACTGACTTCTTAAGTGGATTTCCAGGCATTTGTTGATTAATGAAGTAAGAGACTCACAGATTATAGCCAGGAAAACAAAACAAAAAATCAGTCTGGTTTTTTTTTTGTGGGTTTTTTTTTTTTTTTTTGGTTTTTGGTTTTTTTCCCCCAAATCAAGAGGCCAAATCTAATCCAAAAGCATCAGTCTGAAAATGGAAATATTTCAAAGGCAGGAGGAATCCAAATTATTTGTATTCTCTGTTGTGCCACACATATACAGATGTATATGTCAAATCTCTCAACATCACCAAGTAGACTTTATTATTTCTATCTCTCTGTCTGTTTGGTTTTTTTTTTAATCCTTAGCATCTGTGAAAATAGGTCTTTCTTTAATTTGAACGCAGACTAAAAGAAGTTTCTCAGAGAATGTAAACAACCAGGAGGAACTGTTAACACAAACCTCAGATTTCTGGTTCATGCTATCCCTAGAGAAAAGCTGAATTTCTCACATTAGCACTCCCTGCCAGCCTACCTTGAGCGACCAAGAGCTTTCCTCCCAAACCACCCAACTAACAAAGCACCAGTGGAATGCTTTGACAAAGGGAAATCCAAGGTTCTGTTCACAGGCTCTGTGGCTGCAACTACACACACCAGCAGAGCCCAGCACAACAGTGAAAGAGCATCGAAATGTGGCTTTGAAAACTTTGTTTCTAATATTTTCCCTCTAGTACCTGCTGTTTTTAGGGAGTCTCACTCACAGCATCCAGTGATTATGTCTGAGTGACAGAAAACACTCATTGTTCCAACCCTGAAGAATTCCTTGCCAATCAGTGGTACCACCAGTTCTGTGGAGCAGGAGACACAGTAAACTTTCCCTTCGAATTAATTTAAAACTATTTCTGCTGGTGGGTGCAATAATGTATTGGCACTTATCCACATGCAAGACTGGAAGAAGACAGGCAGATATTTCCTTGCATTATCAGGTAGAAATAAAAAGGAATGGACTGAAGCACACTTGAATCACAAGGTATAAAAGCAAGTAGCTTTTGTTCTCTGATACTTCAGGAAGAGTGTAGAAATTGTTTTTGGATAGGAAAATGATCCCATGACACTCTGTTTTCCTCTCTCTTGAGAAGTGCTTACATTTCATGACACAGACAGCAAAAATGAAGTGTAAAGCAACTGTGTTAGAACCAGATATACAAAATAAAGACAGAAGAAATACACTCTACCTTCTGGGGCTATGCACATGTGTTGGTGTCACTGATGTCCACGGTAAAGCTTTCCCTAACCAGGTCTCTATTTATTTCCTTGCAGGGGAGCAGCATCACCAGACCAGCTTCATACATAAGGAATGTGTGCCAATTTATTACTTAGAAGCCAGCTAATATATTTCAGAAGGCAGACCACTCCTGTAAAATACTGCTTCTTCACAGTAATTAATCAGCACCTTGCTTAATATAACAGCTTTGTCCTTATTTTTCTAATAAATGGCAAAGCAGCTCTCCCCATATAGCCTCCTGTTGCTAATTTAATTAACTGGAAGCATGTGACTACTTTATCTTTAATAGTGAACACTTTTTCTTCAGAGGAATATATTTTCTTATATATATATTTTCTTCCTATATTATTTTCCTGCCTATTTCCCCCTGCCCTTGCACTATCCATCAGGAACCAAATCTACTTGTTATTCCCCTTTCCCTGCAGCTGCAGAATCTGTTGTGGCACACAGGGGCAAACAGAAGTGACAGCCTGGCCTGCCCCAGAAACACAACCATGACTCACCACTGCACTTTCAATTCCAGTGTCTCATGCCTTCCACCAAGTATTTTCTGCCTGTGTGTCTCCATAACTAATTAATTCTCAGCAGAGTGCTTGCTAAGTAGCTCAGGAAAGAGCTGTAGCTGCAGGCTGTATTTATGTTAATGGTGAGGTTAAGTCTCAGACTGGTCAGCTTCTAACCTCTGCAACAGCAAATCTGAGCCCAGGATCAATGCTCATCAGAAATACTGCCAAAACACATTTTTGTGTTTGCCACTTCATTCCAAAACAAGAAAATACCATTCCTGGAAGGAAAGAGCTCGCTGACCTTAGGGAGAACTCACACCTCAGTGCATCAGAGCCCCCATTAAGGCACTCAGTCACAAAAGGCTCCTGGAGATGCTGAGGCACAGCCCAGGGCTGTGGCAGTGAGAGGCCAGAACTGGCAATTAGAGATTTTCAGGCTGATCCATGATCTTTCCACTACTGTGCTGCATGGCACCAGGCAGGTAATGACATCCACCATCTCTTTTGTTATTCATCTACTAAATGGTTATTATAGCACAGGGTTTCTCACTGTGCATAAAGGAACATTCTGAAGACTCTAGGTTGTTGTTTAAATACAGGTATTTAACTGGCAGGCCAGATAAAACAAGCTAAATTTCAGAGGCTGTAAAAAAATACTAGAAGGCATAGAGAAGAAATAAATTACTGGTCTAATTAATTCCTTTCATGTTGCTTGAATTGCATACTGTATTTATGAATAATATATAGCAATTGAAAAGAACTGAGTTTTGCTTACATACTTAACAAGTCTGAGTTTCCTAAAACAGCTCATTACTCAATCAGATTTTGTGGTAATCACAGTTAATGTCATGTATCTGAGGCCTTAGTACGGAGCCACCATGTTTACATTAAAGTCTTGTCTTGTTTCTATCCCAGGCTTTTAATAAAATCATAACCATTGCCATCAACATTGTGTGAATCTAAAAAGACTACTGGGTTATGCCATTGCTTCCTAATAGTGGTAGGAAGGGTAGAATGAATTATGAAGTAACACGAAGTCCTGTTAAACAGAATTAAATGCACAAGAAAAGCAAATGAAATTTTATAGGCACTTTGTAGGAACTTAATAATTCACCCAAGAGCAGCAAAGATCCCAGAGTCAGGTATACAAAATGTTTTAGAGGGAAAAAAAATTGCAATACCTAATTAATCTCCAGTGCTTTCAAGGTATATTTAATTCATCTAAGCATACAGCAACTAAATAATTTGGAGTTTTAATTAATATTTATTTCAGATATGCATCTTGGGAAAAAATCTTTGCCAAGCCTAAGTTAAAGATTACCTTACTCATGGACCAATTTTCATTCTTTTAGAACTTGTGTTCATTATATTTCATGTTAGCAAGGTAAAATTCAGGTGGAATAGCTTTCCCCTTAGCCTGGAGAAGAGGAGGCTCCAGGGAGACCTCAGAGCCTCTTCCAGTGCTTAAAGGGGCTCCAAGAGAGCTGGAGAGGGTCTGGGGACAAGGGCTGGAGGGACAGGGCACAGGGAATGGCTCCCAGTGGCAGAGGGCAGGGCTGGATGGGATGTTGGGAATGAGGAATTGTTCCCTGGCAGGGTGGGCAGGCCCTGGCACAGGTGCCCAGAGCAGCTGTGGCTGCCCCTGGATCCCTGGCAGTGCCCAAGGCCAGGCTGGACACTGGGGCTGGAGCAGCCTGGGACAGTGGGAGCTGTCCCTGCCATGGCAGGGGTGGCACTGGATGGGATTTAAGGTCTCATTCATCCCAAACCTTTCCATGAATCTGAGATTCCCTACATTTGAAAGATATGGTCTTTTTTTCAAATATTTTTGAAAGATATTTGGCCTCTGTATAATTTGCTTGTGAACACAGAATCAAGCTGCCCTGAATTATTCAAGTTTTGGTTCTCAGTCTGCTTTCCCCACATCTCCATTTTCAAACCTGTTACATCACCAAGACACAGATCCTTGCATTTGTGTGCTTTGATATCTGCACAAAGCTTGTATTAAGCTTGTGTTAGACCCGTGTGTATACAAGGAAGCAATGGTGATGAACAGATAAAGCATTTAAATTTACTTTGAACTACAAGTATTTATTTCATCCAGTCAGAGGAACAGAATCCTCACACAGGAAGAACAGAGTTCAAGGCAGTATCAGAGGACAGGATATCTGCAGAGTTAACACCTGTCCATCAGGAAAGCTGCTCATGAACAACTGCAAAGAAGTTCTGTCAAAGAAATACTCAAAACAAGCAGAGTCTGCTCTGTGGTGCTGGAGGAGCAATCACAGCACAGACACACTGACAAGCTCGTGGGAGGTTTCACAGAATGAGCTGCAGTTCCCTCCTTAGACACCATATGACTGCAAAGTAAATTGTTCTATGCTTATGAAAAAATTAATCTTTTCTGTATTTCAGAGTGGGTTATTACTTTGATTAAAAACTTAATTCCACTTTTATTCTGGTACTCTGTTATTTTGTATACCCTGAAGAATAAACACTACAAAGTCCTTGACTTCAAAAAAGGCATAATTCGTTCTGCTGGAGAATGTTCTCATCAAGCAGGAAAGACAAAAAAACCTGCACACATTATCATGACATTGTAACTATTAAAAAAAAAGGTAGACCTGGCATGGTTTTTAGTATTCCTAACAAGATACCAGCCCAATCTGGTATTATTAGATTGCCCTCTTTCTACATTAAAACTAACTAATGGGTCAATTTTCTGTGGGTCTCACTTGCCCTGAAGCCAAGATCACAGAAATGCATAAATAATTTTGATGAAATTAAAATCTCTCCTTTAGGGGGTCCACTGTTATTATTCTGCTATCATGGGTTTGAGATTTCCCATCTCCCAGCTCTCAAATAATGATATTGCTGATATTTATCAGCCTGCACTGAGATGGTAATTGATAGGAGAGGATGAGTTCACTGGAAAAACACAGGTTTACAGTACCTGAATCTTTTGAAGCCAGGGAGCACTGCTAAAACCAGACATACTGTGATTGCTCTGCTCTCCCCAAAACATGCCATAAATTCTGTATGGAAAATGTTCCTTCATCCAGGTCTTGTCACTGGATTGTAACTCAATAAAGCTGTAATATTAAAGTAGGGTACCTATTCTTTGCCTGCTAACAACACTGATAGTGAATGCAGAGACCAAAGAGTGTGAGAACAGCAACCTACGACGAAATGTGCCTTTTACAGGAAATTTTTGTATCAGCAGGTTCTCTATAATGTCACTGTAATGTGATCAGTTGCACTGCATTCCTTTAGCTTCAGGTTCTTAAACACAGCTTGGGTTTCTTAGCAAATTACCAGAGAAAAGCTCTGGCCTCAAGAGCAGGAAATCTCACTTAGATAATAACTATATTTACAGCTAGACATACTGATACAGTAATTCCTTTAAAAGGCACATTTTCTCATATGTTGCTATTCTCACATGTCTGTTCTCTGCATTATCTATCAGTGTAATTTGCACACAAAGGAAAAATAATACAAACCTTACAGGAAGACCTCTCATAATTATACACCCAAAAAACCCCCAGTGACCCAGTGTAGTGTTCATTACAAACTAAATTAAGGTGCAGGGCTCTTTCCAGTTAAAAATATTCTATGGACTGACCACAAGGCACAGTCACTAGAGCTCTCTGATAGTCATATCATGATCTGTAATATTTAGTGCCTCAATTCCACTGATTTTGATCACAGCTGAGTGCCACAGTGTATTCTTGGGTCTGGGCTATGGCTTTTGCATGACTATTCACTAAGTGAGGTGCTGCTAAAGGCATTATTGCATTATCACTACAAACCAATGACAGTGGTGACCTGCATGTGGTACCAGCCAGTTCTTAGCACACTGTCACATTGCCCTCTTACCTTCCAAGAGTAAGTAACAACTCTCTCGCAGAGGTTTCAGTATCTCCTCACTCTTACTGACCCTAAGGCAGCAGGAGCCTTTGACACCATTACTGCCCCATAGCAGGGCACTGCTTTAAATCCTTTGAGAGAGAGGAATGCAATGAATCCTTTGGTACATGGCACAGACCTGCAGTCAGGATGTTTTTCCATAATCTCACTCATCACCCACATGGATCAAAATGCCCAAGTCTGAAAATTTTCTGACTGCTGAGAGTCCCTTTTGAAAGAAGCAGGTAAAGGGAAAGGCACCCCAGATATTTTGATGACTTTGACCATGACTGGCAGTTCCTGTGCAAGAATTTGTGAGGTTTGTTTTACACACGCTCAGTGCTAACTTTGGCTGCTGTGAATCACCAAAGAAGGCATATCTAACTTCTGTGTCAATCTACCTTGAAGATAAATTTTCTTTTGCAACTATAAAGAGATGAAAACCAGAGAATTTTAATAGAAAACTGCAACATGCGTGTTTTTATTCGACACACTAGGTTTTTCTGAGAACTGTCAGTTTTCATCCTGCTTACTAATTGATTACTGTGTAAAACCAAATACTCACAGACCCTCAGGAGAATGCTAATGCATAAATGCACAGTACAAATTAATCAGAATGAAGACTAGTGGTAAATAGGCACTAACCAAGAAACAACTAAAAAGATCAAAAAATATTCGCTGAATACAAATTCTGTTTTAAACTCTGGTGTTTGTAATGAAATGTAATCCTATTAGACAATCAGCTTTTTGCTACAGAGCAGCATTTTAAGCATGTGCCACTACAAATCATCCCATCTTTTAAACACTTGAATGCATAAACAAATAGTTGCAAAGCAGCAAGATATCTCACCAGCAGCTAATTTATTGTATGACTTCATTCATCTCATGATGAGCAATTCCCAAGTTGTATTTCCATTTTAAAGTATCTGTGGGTTCTGTTACTGTCTCTTTTAGTTAAATCCTTCTTACTTTTCCACAATAAAGTGGTTCTAATTGCCTACTTGAGACAAGACTTGGCTTTACTGGGATTTATGGATGTAAGTTTGAGATTAAAATTACCCTTCCCAAACAAACAGCAGCAGCTAACACAGCAATACAAATAGTTTTGCTCCACAGCAGCAGTCAAGAGTCTGGATCCAGAGCTCCCTTGTGCCAGCAGTAATCTGATGCACTGAAGAAAACTGAGTCACTTCTAAGTTCCTCTTTTCAGTCAGTTGGCAAATTTGTTTAAGCAGCCTGCACTGAAGAGGCAGGGCAATGCTTATCCTAAAACAAAGGAATCCTTCCACAGACTTCATGGCCTTAGGATGCAGCCCTGAAGCAGAGAAAGGAGACACCTCAAGGGTTTATATCCTAATTAGAATGATCTCATGGACACTGAGGCAAACCTTCATGACTCAACAGGAACAGTATCAAACTAAGTCCATCTAACAATTTCTAAGCAGTTCTATCTATAAAATAATTTGACAATCAACTGGACAGCATTAATACAGACTGCATAATGGACAAATGGGAATCCAATAACTTTCTGTAAGTTCTGTATTACTGCCACTTGAAACACTGTAAAATGGAAAATCTCACTGCCATTACAGTATTCTCTCATCAGTATATTCTTTAAAATTCAAACCGTGTGCTCCTGCAGAAATTATTAAGAAATAAATGCTGTTCAAAGAACAATACCAAGCTTTTAGAAGAATGAAGTATTTTTTTTACACTTCATGAAGACCCATGAAAACTGACACAAAGCCTGTCTCTGGCTGTTCTGACATGCACTGGAACATAAAGCCCTCAGTTTTGGGGTCATCATGCAAGGAAACCAGCCTTGAGCAGCAAAGGGGAACACCACTGTGGATATAACTCCTTGTCCTCTGTTCTGATACGTGGATGGAAACTGATACAGGACTGAAAAGAGCAGCATTTGTACTGTAATACAGCTTTGAAACAAAACCAGGTGTCTTCCATGTTGGCTTTAGAGAAGTCTGCATTAACTTGTGAATTGACATTTTCACAAAGGAATACATGAAAACAAATGGAGATGCAGAGTGAATAAAGTGAGCTGAAGGGATGTGCTGGGGATATGCCTTTCATACAGAGATCAAACCTATTATGTATGTGATGATGCATTCAGGTATTTAAAATAAAGCATTTGGAAAGGTGTCCCATGATGAAGGCTCCTTTGAGAATTTTTCTTACAATATTTTCATTTTGAATGTCTCTGACTGCATTCAAGATAATCTCTAGGGTAAAAATGCTAGACAGAGGACACATGAATTCCCCCATGAGGTTCTGGAAAAAGCAATATTCCTTCACAGAAAACTAATCAGCCATTCATTTTCAAATGCCATGTAGGGAGTCCAACTGTCTGCCACTCTCTAGTTAATGCACATTCTCAATGCTCTTATGGGTCGGGAAGTTTCCTTAGGAAACCTGGTAAAAGCTGGTCATATATTGGTTTAGTCTTTAATAAAATCTACTGGGAGAGGTCAAATGAAAGTGGACATTTGGAGCTCACCAAGCTTACCCAACAGGAAGTGAAAAACAATCAGATGTCCACCTCTGAAAGGTGATGTTCAAGCTCTGGAATCAAAAATAAAAACCTACCAGAACAGAACAGAAATACACCCTTTCTTCAGTTCCATTTACTCCTCAGCTATGACACATTCTCTGTGTATCATATAAATTTGAGAGTCAGCCCTATGTTATTTTCATGCCCACAAAATATACTCCAAAAACGATAATGCCCTGGATGAGTAATATTTCAGTAATACTTTGCAATCAAATAAACAACTCTTGCACTACCATATCCCTTAAGGTACAGCCAGACACTTCCTCTGCCAATTCCCAGACAGCTCATGGAAAGCCAGCAGGTGTGACAAATGAGCTGGAGTTTTCGAGACTGTGCTTTACAACAGATGTATTTACACATATCACAATCTACTGGTGGGGATGGTGCATACTACTGCCAAATGTTAGATGAAATGTTATCAAACAGAAGTCTCCCAGCAAATTCCCATCATGTTGACTATTGAGATCTGCCTGCCATGTGTAATTTTTCATGTTATGGCATGTCCTCAATCAAGAATTGTTTAAGCTATTGTTACTGTTTTAATTATCCTTCTCTTACTCACCAGTACATGAACAGTATGTATTTTACAGGAACAAAGAAATTGCATAATGCCTGTCTAGAGACCTGTGCCACTTAAATTTTTAAGCTCCTTCATAACCTTACTTAATAATTAAATTCAAAAAGATACATCAAAACCATAAATCTGATCCCACTTCTAGTTCATACTTCTCAGCAAAGGGCTCTCCCTTTCAGGCAGTAGCAGAGGATTTTGTCTTGCCTGAGCAGCTGTTATTTATCACAACATCTGCCATTCCTGGAGCAGGGGGATGCCAAGCCTTGGTGTCCCCAGCTGGGACAGCCAAGGTGTCCCTGGGTGCTGCTGGTGACACTGTGGCCTCAGGCAGACCTTTCAGAGGGAAAGAAGGGGGATCCTGGGGAAGCTGTTACTACAGAGGAGCCCACATGAAGTGGCACCTTGAGATGCACTGGGGCACTTGCAGGGACAGCACAGGCACGTTGGGCTCAGGAAACAGCTCCCAGGCCAGCCACAATCTTAATAAAATACTGCACTACTCATGGACTGAGCCTGGTGCTGGTGACTACTCCCTCATGGTAACACCACCTACTGTGTTCAAACACAGACAGGATTTTGTTGCAGCACCTCTGAACAAGAAATAAAACACTACAGACACAACCCCACTCAGCAGAGCTGTCACAGACACACATCCTGAGTGATGTGCCAGGCTCAGTGCACTTCCCAGACACATAAACCATGAGCATTAATCTGGTGGTGCTCAATAATTGTGTTGTTTTTTCATATGGTAATGTCTGTTCACACCTCCAAAAATACTTCTCTTCCTTCACCAGCATCTTAACTAAAAATGTCTCAAACAGCACTTTGAACAAGGGGTTTGTAACTGCCCAGGCTGTGAGCAGTTTAGTTTCTTTGCATATCTTTAAGGAGAGCTGAGGAATTAGAGGAATTAAAAAAATAAGCACAAGAAATCCACAGTCCACAACTGCAACTTACATTTAAAGTGAGTTCTGATTTCTTTGTCTTGGACACGTTTTCAATAACTGCCAGAAAACCTGCAAACTTCTGCGGCTTGCTAGCACAACTGTGGCACTGAAACTAAAGCTTGTGTATTAAAATGCATTCTGAGGGAAAAAATCTAACTTGTTTTCAATTCCGTTGTTTGCATTTCACTCTGCACTTGTTAGTCACTTAGTGTTTCATGCACTTAGGAAAAAGAAAGTTATCTAAGACTGAAAAAACACATTTATTATTAGCATTTTCCATACATATATATACTTAGTGGAAAAATATGTGGATAACTCTGGATCTTGGATTTTACAAATAGCAGGGGCTCTAGAGACAACTTAGGCACAAACTAAAAAGCAAAACACAATAACTAGAAAACATCTTTAAATATGGTTTTACCTCTAAAAGTACATATTTTTCAGGAATTTCAAAATGAGGACTCCTACCTCTTCCAAAGCCCATAATGAATCAACCACAGGCTTGATCTTCTTACTGTTATATAGATTTAGGAGTTTGTCCATCACACCTTTGATCAGGCCACCTCGATTCTGTTTGAAAAGTAGATTCAACAGGGAAAATCCAGCAATGACTTTGTTCTCCTCATACAGCTTGATAGGATTTACTTTCTCAACCTGCCACCACTGGAAATCAATACACAACAGCATGGTTAGAAAAACATTTTTCAAGAAATGCACAGGGAAGTTCACAAACAAGCTGTGTGTACAGATGTGATGAATTACTCCTCTGCCAGGCCTGAAGCAACAGCCAAGAGAAGCAGCAAGGATTTGATTTAAGGATGAGGAAAGAAAGACTGACAAGCAGAAATAACACACAAACTTGTGTTGGAGGAGGTCAGGGTGTGAGAAGGATGGTGTAGACATCTGGGCTTTTAAGAGGGTGTGGCAGGAAGGAGTTTGGCTTTCCTTCCCCCCTCTGCTCTGCTGCTATCTCCTGACACCACTGAAGTGCCCAGATGTTCACTGCCAACTCCCAGCCATGACTGCTCAAATCCAAGGGAACCAGGCACTGCCTATCAGCTGCCAGTCACTTTACATCCATTATTATGTTTATGACACTCGAGCACACCTCATAGTGTCTGATGAAAGGATTTTATTTCATTTAGCCCAAGAGCATCATTGAGAGTGAGAGATGCCACTTCCCTGCAAATTTCATTTGAATGGGTAAATTTTTAATTAGAATTTTCATACAATTTTGATGAGTTAATTTTGCAGCACAATCACATAAAGAAACTAGTTATAGTTGTATCCAAAATTTGTATTTTTTATTCATTCAATTTATTAATATTTATTCCATTAATAAATACCAATAGCATCTAAAAAAGACTTCAGTTCAAATTTATTTCATTGGACCAACCCACCCTACACATTATATGCACCTGGATATTCTTACATTACCAGTAAAAAGCTGCATAGCAAAGATTATCTTGATTTTGGTCACAAGTGTGTGACAATAACAAGGATCCTCCCACCACAACAATTAAGACAATGTAGGAGGCAAAGAACAGCTCCTTGCTACAGTCTCTGACTTATCTTGTTTCCAGCTACACTTTTGAAGCCAATTCCTCCTGGGAAGGGGGTGTTGCTGGAAGCTGTAAATGAGATTTGGCAAAAAGATCATAGGACAGATGTTCAGAAAAGACTTTTCCCTATGTTTTTCCTGTATGAAAGAATCACCTTCACTCTTGGTTAACTTATTTCTTACTGTCAGTTTATGTGACTCATTTGTCCTATTTTTTAACTCTAGGATTTCTGCAAAGATTTCTGTTGTTGTAGTAAGCTGGAAAAAAAAACATTTGAACTTTGAATTTGTTGACATCATCATTTAGGAGCAAATGCCACATCATCATCTTTTTGATGTCACTTGAACATGGAGAACTGGAAAATGTTTTTCTGTATGAAACAAAATTCCGAACAGCTGGAAATGACTGGACACATTTAAGAGATATATCTCCTTTAATTCACTGCATGGTCCTGACTGTTTTCAGATACAAGGAACCTTCAGGGTACAGTTAATCATATCCATGGATGTGATATTTTGCCACAAGTAAATAAATAATGCAGTCTAAACTTAGCTGTGTAAGAGATCTATGTCCCACAGACAATTTCAATGGCAGCATGAAATGCACACAAATCCAATTCTGGTCCAGCTGTGCTGTCAGAAGAAAACACGGCACAAAACCACAACATCAGAAGTAACAACTCAGCAGAGACAAATGAAAATGATGAAGATGAAAATGCTACAGAAAAGACCAAAGTCAGAGGAAAGAGCATCATCACAGAGACACTTACTGATTTTGCAAAACTGAAGAAGCTTTTTGTCTCCCCAGTAACCATGTTAGATGAACCTGTAAAAGATGAACACATTCACACAAAACCTATTATTACAAGCAACAGCAGACCATTTAGTACATGGAAAGTCATCTCTATGATTCATATTTAAGAAAAAAACATGCCCAGGTTTAAAAGAGATTAGTAGAAATACTTTGAGAATAAAAAACAACAAAGAGGCCAAGGCAACCAAGCCCTCCAGGCTTACAGGAACTCCAAGATGACACTGACAATCAATCAAATTGTCAGAGACAGGTTAGGTTCTGTTGGACATCCCATAAATGCAGCAAACCTTTCAGCTGTGCCCTCCAACAGGAGCAGAATTCCCCAAACAGCAGGGCAGCCTGGCACAGCAGCAGGGGAGATGTGTCTGCTCATGTGAGGAGCAGTCCACAAACAGGAGTGGAAATTTGTGAACAGAAGCCTGGGTTGGATTCCTCAAAGTCATGTCAAAACCAAGAGCATCCTTCCTGAAATTGTCCTTAAAGCTTCTCTCTCACAAAAACTACATTGCAGTTTCCTTGGCCACACAATGATTCCCAGAATGAGAAATCCAAACTTTCTCCCACGCTTCGCCTGTATCACCCAATTATGTTTAACAATCTGTAATGTAGGTTCACTTTCAATTTTGGATTTACTTTTCTAAATATTTAAAAAATATTTTTTTTTGTATTATTTATTTATCAATAATTTAGTTCATGGTCAGCTTCACTAAAACTCTTGATTGGAAATGATCAAACTGAGCAAGCATAGCATGTCAATCTCCAGCTCTGGAAGAAGGGGCATGGATGCTTTTAAGCTCTGGAAAGCTTTAGTTTTGAAATGTGTACCTGCTTTTTCCCACTCACCATATAAAATGTAAGTCCCAAGTGGTTTGAGAAGACTGAGGCCTTTCCCAGTATTTTCTCCACAAAGACAGTCCAAAACAATATCTACTCCATCTGCTGAGATTCTAAAACAAAGAAAAATCTCTTACTTCGCAGTAATATACACATGGCTGGCTGGTCAGGCTGGTTGTTAACAAACTACTAACATTTTCCAGGTACTTTAGAAAGGACTCTTAAGGCTGAGACTTTGACAATGTGAAAACTTTACCCTCATCAAAATATATTTCAGACTCATTCAGTGGCACAATGCAAGTTTTTCAGGCTAATCAACCCACGCCTCTTAGGCATTACAGAGGGGGAAACCATATTGTTTCTCCTTTTTCAGGGCTTTCAGTAAAATTATATTATGAAAAGACAGGCAACAGATAAAAAGTTCTTTTTTGATTGAATGCAAATATTAGAGAATGCTTGTTTTGGGAATATTATAGAGTAAAAGGATATTTTTCTTATTCACATCTAATATTATTTTTCTGAATTTGTAAGGAAACAGATCTTCTTAATTTATTTTCAGACAGAATTATTTGTAAAGTTATTTACAGAGTCTTCTTCTTCAGATACTTTATCAACTAGATATCAGCTAAGACTTAAGTCAAGTATCAAGAGAAGTCACCAAGAGCTAGAAATCCAGCACAAGGGTTACAATTAGGCCATTTTGTACTGTTTTAATAAACAGTTTGAATATTTGTAACTTTCAAACAGCTCTGTCAATGCAATGTCAATATGATGCTGAAGAAGAAAAAAAAGTACACTGAATATCCTGATTTAGGGGAGAGGAGAAGATTTATGGCTTGTAATGCATCTTCTGCTTCCTCACAAAACAAAGGTGAGACCCAGACATCCATTGGTTACAAACAGCAGCAAAACCAGGCAACTTCACTCCTTGGTACTGCTGCCACATTTGGGGCAAGAAATTGCTTCTATTCAGGCCACTGGATGAGCCTCCACTGTAAAGGAACAAGAATTTTACAATGAAACTGCTTTTGGTGGCTTCCCTGGTTGAACTGATTCCTCATCCCCTATAAACATTTCCACATTCATAACCTCTCTTACGGATTTTTTTGGGATTTTTTTTTCATTTGCTTGGAGTCATTGGTGGTTGCTTTGGTTTTGCTGTTTTTTCAGTTTTCTCCCTGATGAATGCTGCAGTGACCTGCAAAGAAGCAGGTTCCTACCACTGTCCTTTCTCCATCACAGCTCCCTCCTTTTCTGCTCACAGACTTGTAACAAATGAACATTTTAAGCAGAACACAGTACACAGCTAATATCCATCAAAACAAACAACCACACCATTCCCCTCACTGCTGCTGCCAAGAGACAATTTGTCAAAACAGCATTCTCAGAATTACTGCTGTAGGTTTATTAAAAACCTTTTCAATGCAAAGGGAAAATGGAGGGATCTGAGTAACAAATCAGAATACTGGCACATCCTACAGGGTGCCAGTTCTGCCTTGCAATGAGGACAATTCACCGAGCTGATATTAAACATCTCTGTGCAAGGACAGAAGCAGAAACTATCTTGTTACACCCATGTTTTTTTATCTCTTGTACCCACCCTGATTTCTCCTGCAATACCTGCCTGCAGTGCTAACAGCCCAGAGAGAAGTTCTGCCACCTCCACCAACACCAGTATCAACAGTTAGACAAACTGAAAAACAAAGTGTTTGAAAGCACATAAACAGAAACACACATGATGACTTCAAAAGGCAACAGGGTGATTTTAATCTGAATGCAAACAAACAAAATCTAAGGATCTGAAATTAAAGCAGACATCATTTGCTCTGATATCAATCCCTGGCAGAGGATAAAAACCCAGGCAGATAAAAGCACACCACAAAACTCCAAAACCTGGATACCTTACAAATCCACTGAAAAAAAAATCTTATTTGGTGCATTACAGTGAGCCAGTACATATGCAAATGAAGGCAAATCACATCCTTCTGTTAAGACCTTTAGTTTCTTTCACTTAATTTACTTCGCTCACAAGAGATGTCCAAACAGGGACAGGGATTGAAAAATTTCATGTTGCTTATCAAGACATAGGGAGATGCTTGCTATCCTTTCCCTAGTGGACAGATGGAATAACTGGAATAAACTACAGCTCCCAAATCCACTAATGGAGTATCTTCCCATAAATATGATCAGCCTGGTGCCTTTCATAGTATTTTGCCAAATACTATACAGACCTGACTCAGGAAAACACAAGATTACCTTTTTACTTCTTGAACATAGTCTGCATTCCTGTCAAACAGGTGAGTTACCGAGTTTTTGATTGCTTCATGTTTGAAAGATGAAGCTGTTCCAAAAACAGTAACATTGGGAATGGTTGAACAGAGCTGAGCAACAGCTTGACCCTGCAAACACATAATGATGTTAGTTCACTGACACGGAAATTGGTTGACAGAGTTTGCAGCTGCCCATTGACTCCTGACACAGCAAAACCCGAGACCAAGCATGTGCAAGCACTTCCCAAACTAGTTTATTTCCACTGAAATGCGGTTCAGCCACAAGAAAAAACACACCTAAATCACCAGGATATTCTGAAAACAAAGCAGTCAATACAGTAGGATCATGTCTCCTTAAGGTTTCAGTGGGAGACAGCAAGTTGATGTAACAAGTGCTGCATAATAAAAAAAATCTGTTTTACCTCTTATTAATAACTATGGTTATTACTGATAGTCAAAATGCAGGAATAGCTCCCAGTCACTCTAAGAGAGGTCTGCTGAAGGAGGGCCCCAAGCTCAAAACTGATCATCAGCAAAGGGGATAAAACAGCCTAGAGCACGTCCAGGAAAATCATTCTTCCTCCTGGTCTGGGCAGGAACCCAGTGGGGCCCATCAGATGCTATGCCAGCCTTAGGTAGCACTTGGGGCATTGAAGAATTTGTGCAATCAGGTGTCTGTACTTTGAGCTTCCAGTTTTGGGCCCCAGAATTTACTGAATTTTAACCTCTGATTTCATGAGGCTGGGAGAAGGGAAGCTTAACAGCTGAGCCATCTAGATTTCAAAAACCATCCTAAAAGGTCATCCTCCTAGGACCCTAGGTTTTGTTTTTACTCTTTACTAACAAAAGGAAACCAGACTTTTGGTAGCCACACCCCACCTCCTCTTGCTACCATATTATTGCACTGGAGCCAGCACAGTTACATGGATATACCCACAAGTTAAAAAAATGGCACTGCCATTCCAAAATAACTGTCAGCTGGAATTCAGCAGACTCTTACTTACATCTACCACCTAAAGATTGTCACTTGTAAACTGTATGCATGACTAGTAAAATCACCCAGGGACACACATATTTCTGTTCACTCCAACCAGAAACCCTCATTATTAGTTGCACATCCCAGTAATTAGTACTTGGGTTTTATTTAGAGCAGGATAATTAGCTAACCCTGCATATCCTGGAGGTCTTGGCATCCTCATGTATTCTGCTGAATGTAACTCCAAGCTGAGCATCACCAGAGAGGGCAAGGTTATTACTTATACATGGTGGCACCCAGGAATTTCAGAGTGGTTTCCTGCTGGGTTAGTCAGTAAATGCCTGCTCAGCAAGGCACAGCTTAGGAGATCCTTTAGACAATCAGACACAGAAAAGAGAGCAAGAGAAGGGATCATTCTCATTCCTGTTTTGCAGATGAGGGATGGAACACCACAGCAGATTGAACAGCTTGTCCAGCAGCTCAGAGAAGCTCACAGGGAACGATGCTTACTCCTGGCATGGTAAATCCAACTCCAAATTCAAAATTACCTTTTCTTTTTAAAATTATCTATAATTTTCCTGGGTTGGAATCCCTAATCTCTCAAAAATCATAGGAAAATCCATTCCTGAAGGGTCTCATCTTGAAAGATGTAATGTTTGCAGGAAACAGAAAATGTTTCACTATTCTCATATTTCATTTCTCTAATACTTACCATCTCATAATTCTAAACCCTTCCCAGATTTTAGCCTCCACAAATAATGTAAGATAAAACTACAATTAAAAAAATGGGGATTTTGTAGCTGTTTTTTCTTAGTGATTTTCATAAGCAATCCTCTTTTCTCACTCTCTGCATCTTGCAGAAACCCAGCACCTACAGTGATTTAGATAAATCAGTATTTTATAATGCATGGTAGTTGAATGAAATTCTGACATTATTGATCTATTCTCTAATTAGTTTTCTGCATTTTCAATCTAACTTGGGCAGAGAAGGACTAATGAATATATCCTAAATCAAAACCACTGAATGTTTAAAAGGTCAAAGATTCAAGAAAAAAGCGTGTTGATTTTTATCCTTCAGAAGATGATTAACTTTTAACAAATTGACAATCAGATGAATAGGGGAAATGCACAAAAACATCGGGATGGGAATAACCTATTTTCCTCTTGACTCAAACTCCTTAGTACACCTCTCCTTCCCCCCAGAGATAAGTTTATCTTAAATCCCAGATCAGCTGGGAATACCTTCCAGCTTTCTGTAGGTATTTGAAGCCTACAACTGACTCATTTGACCAATACTTTTATAATTGGATGAAGTACTTGAAGGAATTCCACAAAACACTCTTCTACAGTTTTCTGAAATCTTCATTTGAAGTAGATTCTTATTTCCATGCAAAGTTTTTTTTAAGTAGCTCTGTCAGAAATCTAGGAACAAAGGCTGATATTGGACTTTTCATACTTTCCCCATCAAAACAGAACTGAACTCAACCTATCAACTCAACCATTTCCCTAATTTCTGTGGAATTCAGCTAAGCTCTAAAACAGCATTGTGGCTATGTAAGTCACTCTTAAATCTCCTTTCTAATCCCTCAAATCATGCAGCTGCTTCTGGATTAGCTGCCACTATTCAACAGGTTACACATTTTAACTGCAAATACTGAGACCAGTGTTCAGAACATCTCAGCTGAAGCATCCACAAAGGGTTCTGCTGCTGCAGGAGCAGCATCCACCTCCCAGGGCAGCAGAGGTGTCTGTGCTGGCTCCTGTGCCCCTGCTCCACCACGGGCACACCAGCCCTCCCCTGGCTCTGGGATCCTGCCAACTGCTCTGTGGCAAAAGGGACAAGAGGTTTTTCTGTCTCCTCCCTGCCCAGGCAAAACCACATCAACTCTGCTACCAGCCTCTCTGGCTTTGGAAGCAAGAACCACCTTAGCAGAAATAGCGCATCAACTCCAAAACCTTCCAAGAGGGTGCTAAATTACACAAGCATGGCTTGAAAAATATCCTTCACACGTCTAATTTTTTTCATATACAATGCCAATTTCTACATAGAAGTACTGACCAGATTCTTGCTTTCTGAACCTAGGAAAACCAGTAAGTTTTAATGGCAAAAAATAGTGATCACTTGGACAATTAATGTTACCTTTAAGGGAATTTAGCAGTCTTTGGGAATAGAAAAGAAATCAGGCGAAGCACTGAAGGGATAGACATGGTTACACAACATTCCCTTAAAGGAATTAATCTCCTTTAATATACTCATGTATTTTATCTACTACTTGTCACAGAAGCATAGAGTCATTCTGGATGGAAAAGACCTCCAAGACCATCAAGTCCAGCCACCAACTCAGCACCATCACCATGTTTTATCGCTAAGTCATCCTGAAGTGCCACATCCACACATTTTTTGAACACTCCCAGTGAGGCAGAACATCATGTGGTGAAACCTTAGAGAAATTAATAGCTTGGATTGAGTAGCTTAGATTAAAGAAATTAATAGCTTGTGGAATGAAGGATGTCTGCTAATGCTGGATGTATCTCCACAGCTTCACAGTCTGCTTGATGGATTCCTTTTCAAGACATCCTGTGAATTCATAAAACCAGTATGTTGGACCTAATCTACACATAGGATTATTACAGAAATTAATAAAAATTCCTAGCCTTACAGTAGTTTTAGATCCAGGGAAAAAAAATTCTTCACATTCCATTGCTTTAAAACTCAATTCTAAGCCTGCAGGATTGGAAACTTCTCATACCAAGATAATCACCTAAAAGAATGGAAAAGTAGTTTTCTAGGAAGTAACAATGAAATAGACTGTTTAGTGCATTTCAATGATTACAAAGAAAAAAAGTCATTGACATTTAAAAATCAATATAGAAAGCATGAATAGAATGAAACTTACTAATCTAATTACCTTGTTAACACAAACTTAATGCTGGATGAAATATAAATAAGGTGTACAAGTGAGTGGCTTTCCAAAAGGGTCTCACCTAATGCAGCCAGCCTGACGTGCCAGCTGCACACTGAATTATAGCAGGTGTAGGGCAGAATCCAAATAAGAAAGCATCTTTTTTGTTATTTTGTAAATGGAGGGCAGCCTGATAGCAGGAGAGAATAAACCATGTAAAAGATACCACCCTGCAAAACTGCAGCAGTAAAGAATTACCATTTCCATGATATATTTCTAGAGCCCAAAGGTACTACAGCATTTTTTAAAATAGCATTCAGACTTAATCTTGCACAAGAAACTTGTCTGGAACTGGATGTGAGAAGAATCCAAGTTCCAAAATACTTTGATTCCACCTAAGCATACCTGAAGGTGCTGTGAAGTACTCAAACACAGCAAGAAAACTGCAAAGGGAATCATCTACTGATCTTGTGGAATCAGGAGAACTCTTCTCTGCTGTTAGGTGAAGTCTGATACACAACATTTCATCTCCTGAAGGTGCCATTTCCCAATTACAGCAGAGGAAATTGGAAACCAAACACTGGGTGAACATTGCAGAGTGGACAAACTAAAATGTGATTATTGGACAAGCATAAGGCAGCATCTGCTACTCTCAGCGCACCACAAATGAGTTTTGGAGTGGAGGGAGAGGGAGAGTGACCCTGGGATAATGATCTCTCTCACCCTCAAGACATTTTCTGCAACAATTAGCAGGGTGTGTTTTTCCTACCGCTGCAAAATTGTGCAGCTGAGCTGCATCAAAAACTCAGGGCTGAATCTGGATCTGCCACAAATCCACTGCAGCTCAGTGGAGCTGCCCGAGCAAAACTCTGCCAGGGGAAACAAACTCCACCTGGAAAGGCAGAAGAGCCAGGGGAGAGCTGAGCACTGCCTGTGACCTGGCTCTGCAGGTGACCTGGGGACAGGACACGTCCTCTGGGGAGGGCAGGGCTGCAAGAGGCAGAAAGAAAGGGCCTTCCAAGGCTGCAGCTTGCTTTGGCCAGGGAAATTGCTGTCTGTGCACGGCTCTCTGGGCTTTGTGTTTGATGAGCAGCTTGTGCTCTGAGGCAGAGTCTGGAAATGGGCTGGGCCGTGGCACCAGGGCTCTCTGGTGCTGCTGAGGGAGCACAGCCATTGCTTCAGAAGCATTTACCAGCCTCCAGTCCCTGCCTGGCTTCTACAGCTGGGCACTTACAGCAGCCCAGACGTGGTGACACAGCGTGGGAGCTGCTTTATCCCCTTCCTTGGCTGCTGGAGATGAAACAAGAGGAAAGCACTTCATCAAATGCAGACCAGCCATCAACTGCTAATGTGAAAATAGCAAGTGCAGCCCTGGTACCAGGTGAAGGTGTCAGCAAAGTGGGCTGGATATATATAGATTAATGCACAGTGTGGTGGCCATTCCCAGCACAGGAAAAGAGTCAATTCTAATTACTCACATTCAAGGAGTTCTGACTTAAACACAGGAGTGCTGTTTCATGTCCTCCTCCCTGCTAAGTGCAGCCTACTCATACAGTATTTAAAAGGATCAGGAATGTATTTAAAAGGATCAGGAATGCTCTGAGATCTGTTTTAACAGGATCTGACTTTCCTACCATCTTACTCCCAACCAGCTCAGAGCTCAGGAAACACATCCACATCTGCCTGGAGCAGGATCTGCCTGGAGGATGACCCAGGAAACAGATATCTAACCTTAGAAAAACAAGGTGTGAGCAAACAAACCTGCCTTCAGCCTGAAAAATACAGGCCAAGGAGAGATTTCATGCTGAGCTTGTTGTAGCTATAAACATATATATCCTACCAAAAAGATTAAAAAGAAGTGTCCCAAGACCTAATATTAATTAATGGATAATACTATTAAATAAAAGATACATTAAGTGTAGAAGAACAAAAATACATTTACTGGCCATGAATAAAGTCTGGAAAAGTTTTTCACTGGTAAGACAGAGGGAAAGAATCTGAATAGATAAACATTTAGGTATTTTTTTAGGAAGAAACTAGATCATTCTTTTGAAAGGGTTCCTATATGCTGTTTGTGATAGCAGGTGACTAGATTCACTATGAAATGCCAGTTCTTTGTCAGATAAAATATCACCACTTCAGTGATTCAGCTGGGAACACATCCTCAAATATTTGCAATGTATGCAGGGGAGACACAATAAAAAAGAGGTCTCCTGCCAAGCAGTAACAAATCCTGCCAGGATGGCCTAAATCTGTTGCCAAGTCAGATTTACCCTTCAAATTCAAACATGAGAACTGCTTCTGTAACTTACTCTGCTTGCACTTCCTTTGCTGCTGAGCCTGAAAGGGAAGGTCAGACAACAGCTTCAGGAGAAGCAATCAATGCTCCTGCATGGAAGACAGCTTATTTTTAGTATCTACAAGATCAAAATGCTGAAGAATTGGCTGATAATTCTGTCTTGAGTCTGAGGAGTTAAGTGATGAGACTGGTGTTTACAAAATCTTGGTAAAAAAACACAGCTTTGTGCTCTAAATATTCAGAATAGGAAGTACATGAAGAACAAACAAACAAGCAAATGGACATAATGGCTCTCTCAAATATAAAGCCCTGGAGGAATTAATTTTCCAGGTAGATATCACAGACTGGATTTATTGAACCTCAAGGAGAAAACCATAATGCTTTTTTCAATTTTTTTTTTTACTACAATAGTTCTGTATTTATACAAATTCAACAGTTTACATTAATAATTGTGAGCAAAACTTTATAATCTCATACAAGCCTGTGCTGTGATTTGCACTGAATGCACTGACTTAAGAGTCTTTGTTTTAAAGAACTAATTCCCTCTTAGAGCAGACCAGTCCCAGCAGGGTGCTCATTTTTCTCGGGGTATTTTCTTCAGTCGTCACTTTGCTTCACTTTAAAGAGATGTGGGAGTGTATTTGTGAAGGGAGCTACTCTTCCATTTTCTTACAGTCATTTCAAACATAAATTGCAGTGTTTTACAGTTAAGGTAGACCAATATATGTCCTACAGTAAGCCATATGTTCTTGCAAAGTCATTATTTTGAGCATTAATGCCTATTTATGATGTTTAGTGTTAGCTGGTTTTCTCCCTGATTTAGCAATCAGTTCAGAAGGGCACTTGAACATTTCTGTAGCTTCAAGCATTTAAACTGTATTTGTATTAGACAATTCTATTTTTTGTTAATTACTGAACTGCCCTGCTACCCAATTTAACATTTAATCAGAAGTTCTAAGCATCCTGCCAAGCAGAGGCTGGAAAGGGGAGCAAATGGCAACTCTGTTAGATGTTAGTCAGCAGCAGGACTTGAAAAGTGTTCATCTCTTGTCAGAGCCTGAGGGAATCATGGAATGCAACTGTGAGCCTGTTCTGTGCTTTCTGAGAAGGCTCCTGAAATATCTTCAGCCTCCTTCCCTCCCCAGGGTGAGAGCTGAGAGTTGCTCTCTCTTAACTGCCCCCATCCCCAGGAGGAAAAAAAGGACAGGAAAGCCAAAGCAGACCCTTTTCCAAGCACTCAAAATCAACAAGCTGGCTCTGTGAAAACCAAATATCATCTCTCCCTTCAATCCCCCTTGTAAGCACAGCAGCTCCTCCTCCTCCGAGGGAAGGGTGCAATATCCCAAGGGTCAGAAGCAGAGTTTGTGAGTGTCCTCTTGTCCCCTGGTTCAGGTGCTTCCCTACAAGTGGCCACATCTCCTCCCATGACAGGGAAGCTGGCACAATGCCCTGACCTGTCCAGGGAGTGGGTGGCAGGGAAGGCACTCATGTGGTACATGGAGCATTATTCAAGTCTGTAACACAGAGACAGGTGTGTGAGACCTTTTCAAGACAAGTCATCTTGGTATGTTTCCTTTTCTCTCTCCCTAATCTTCTGATGTCCCCTGGAACTTCTGGAATGAATAAACTGACTTATCTAAAGCATCCTGTCAGACATTAAACCTACTAATCACAGTCCAGGCACAGATGGGAAGACAACTGCTATAGTTACCTCCCTACCAAAAGTATCAACAAAAGAAGGCCACATAAATAAATTGAGATAATACACAAGAGTAAAGGCCCTAGAGAATTTTCCCTGTCACCACTTATTGAAAAAGCTGCAAGATCCTTCTAAAGAAGACTGAGTAGCCAGAACAAAGAACCTAACAAACATTTTTGCAGCAACAAGTTCTCTTTCATAAACTGCCTGAAGCAGCTAAAATAATGATCTTGCATAATGAGAAATGAACAATTAGAAACTTCTAGTCCCACATGGAGCCTATTGTCTCATTAAAGTGTTTTGGAATTTCTCTGACATTTAGAAATAAACTGGACAGATTTCCCACTTGCTGAAAGTGGGGAAGGGCATTCTATCTATTAAAGCAACAGCACAAAGATAACCCTTTCTATAGCAGCTTCAGTGCCAGTTTTCTGTCCATTAACAAAGACCTTTGTGAGAATTATGTGTTCAATCTGAAACTGTCAGATTTTTCGAAGGATTAACAGACAGATTATTGGAGTAACACAGACCCCTCTGAAATCTTTATGTCTGCTTAGCAGAAAGAAAAAAAATCCACAGATCTTCAGAGTGATATATTACCTGGAAAACCTATCAAGCAATGCAAAAATTTCCAATTTTGCTCTCCATGCTCTTCCCTTACAGGAAACAAGGGGCTGTGTGAGGCCCTCTCCCCTGGGACAGTGATCAGCATCCTGGCTTGCAGGCTGGCCAGCCCTGTCTCCCTCTTACTTACAGCCCTCCTGGATCCTGCACAGCACTCCATCCCTGCCTGCTCTTCCTGCATGGCTGGCCTTCCCCTTGGAAACTCTGCTTTGTTTAACTACTTAGCAAGTGATGGATCTGATTTCTCCTCGTTCTCCTGGCAGCCAAGCAGGACCCATGCTTCCTTTAGCTTCTCTCAGAGAAGGTTTGAGCAGTCACAGCAGAGGACCAGCCAAAAGCTGCCCATTGAACAGCTGGGATGAGAGAGGAAGCCAGCAGCTCCTTCCAGGAACACCCAGCACAGAGGCTGGGCACTAGAGCAGAAGAGATGTGAGAACTGACATTAACAGAGCATTACCAGTCCTTCAGGAAAAGAAGGAGGAAATAACAGAAGTGGCTGAGAACAGAAAGAGAAAGAAACACAGGAATCGGAAAAAGGAAGAGGGGTTCAACTTCTCTAGGTACACAGGTACGTGCAGGGATTGCTCTGGGGCTAATTCTGTATGCTCAGCCTGCACAGGGTCTGAACAGTGCCAGGTGGGCAAATAGAGCTACAACTGAGACTTTGATTCCTGTAGAATATTCCCCTGAATGTGTGGCCTCATGTTGCTTTAGCAGCCCTGAATTCCAGAGGAAGAGATTTAACACTACAGAACAATAGTCAGCCATAACACTCTGGGCCGTACTGTGCTGGAGCATAATACGATTATAAATTCCATTCATTTACACCAGTATTCCAACAGGACTGACCCTTCACTGCCAGTGGGATTATGGTTGGCTAAAAATACCTTCTGCAGGGAACTCATGAATTTATTCCTGTGATTACAGCCTTCATTTATATGAGAACCTGAAAGAAGGGCTAAGGGTGCAGAATTAAGGACAGAGTGTTTGGGGCTGCCCACCAGACCTCAGCAGAAAACAGAACATTAATTTAGCATAAATAAAGCATAACAAGAACACAGAAAAGGTACTCCAGTTTCAAAGGCTGCTATCTGCTAATGGTCTCAGCTCATAAGATCTGCCATATGAAAAAGGATTGCATAATTTCAAATGTAAACAAGCTCCCCAGTCAATATCGCAGTATTTTGCACAAAACTTTAATACTTTCCAAAAGATTGAGATTTTCCTCAAAGATACTTCAAGGAACTGGTGACACAAATTTCTGCCTCTTTATTTCACTGTGTGGCCTGATATTCTCACAAATTCATCCTTTGCCCATGCCACACAATGCCTCCTTAGGAATGATCCAAACTCCAACATGCAGCAGCCACCACTGGCTATAATTTCCAATTTGTACCTTTTCCTCAGGGCTCACATGAGAACTTTTCACTGCTTTCAATCCCTCTACAAAAAGGAGAAAAGAAAATCTTTCACAGTGAAAGCACCACACACACTCACACCTTATATGTGCAGGAGTATTCCAAGAGGGACATTTACTATAAAGAGGATTATGATTACATACAAATACCTTTTGCAGGGAGCTTATTTATTGCTTTCACTACACCCTTCTTTAACACAGAAGTACAACATGTGTAAGTTCAGGAATGCAATATTTGAGACAACAGTTGATCTGCTGACAACCAATTATGGGTTTTTCCATGAGATTTTTTCACAGGGTCTAGAGCCACAACATTTTTATTTCACCAAAAGCCCCTGCCAACCATTCACATCAGCATTTTGATGGTAAAACAGATGCAGTTCCTCCCAGTGCAATCCCTCACACAGAGAGTATCACACCAAACTGCAGATTCTGGCTCATTTCAGGAATGAAGACACATCAGACTTTCAGTCACTCAGTCTCAGGAAAGGAATAAAGTTCCAACTTACCACCCCACCTCCTGCTGAGTGAACCAGCACAGACATGCCTTCTCTCAGGTTAGCAACCTCAAAGAGCATCATGTAGGCAGTTACAAAGTTCATGGGAAAGGCAGCAGCTTCGGAAAAATTCATGTCATCTGGGATCCTGTAGACAAATTCTACTGGGGTACACACAACTTCAGCCCAGGCATTGTAGTTTACAAAAGCCATGACTCTGTCTCCAATCTACAAACAGGGAAGAAAACAACACTGAGGATCTGACTGCAGTTGAGACTGTAGAGAGCAACCTGTGAGACCTGCAAGTCTCCTGTTCAAGGTGTGGGTCACTGGCTGACTAGGAGGGAAATAGTGCTCCACATCTTTGGAAAAACAGCAATTAAGCTGTTCAGCTTTTACCATTTCTAATGTTAACAAAAAAAAAAACCCAAAAAAACCAAAACAAAACAAAACAAAAAAAACACAAAAAAAAAACCACAAAAAAAAACCACCCAAAAAAGTTAAAGCCATCTCTTCCTTTTTTTTTTTTTCTCCACTCTTCTCTGATAGAGCAGTCTTCTATCATCACTAATACAGATTATCTTTTGCTAACACAGCTTCCAAACAACAAATGTAAATGTAAACAACAAAAACAGCATTCTTAGCAATAACCAGAAATTTTGCTAAAGAGAAAGAGATGAGGGGGAAAGGTTGTAATTATATTAATGAGAAGCATGGAATAAAGACAATTATACCCAGGATAATTTTCACTTTGTTTTCTTAGTCCTCACACTAATTTAGAACTGCTCTTCCTCTCTGTGGATTGATAAGGGAAGGGCTTGTGCTCTGGTAGATGGAGCACATGAAAAGGCTGCAAAAGCTCACATTCAGAAGATAACACCATTTGTACCCACCTTCTATTTTTATTATCTTATTAACTGATTCTACCAAGATATATCTGTGATTGTAATCTCCACAGTCATGTGTCAGAGCAGAATTTAGTTCTACGACTTCAAATAAGCCACCTTAATCATCAAAAATATACCTTTGGATTTTAAGGTACTGTTAAATCTACAAAGTGAATTTGGCAAGATTTAAAGGAGCAATGAAATGCTATCTTTCAGTGCAAAATTTCTCTGCTGAGTTTCTTCTGAAAATACATGGTAGTGAAAGCACAATTCACTATGGAGAAAAAAAGGCTTTCTGCAAATATTAGATACAGTTGGCTGCTCCTAGGAACCCTTCAGAGGTCCAGGCACATCAAGCTCAACTGTTTGGATATGGCTTTCATGGCAGCTTCAGGTTTTTAAAGCAGAGATACTGACCCTTCTCAGATGGACAAGAGTAACAACAAGGCACAACAGGCTTGGAAAGCAACACTGACCCTAAAGCAGAAGCTGGGCTGCTGGGTCTACAAGGGGTCTACAAGGGACAGCCACACTCAGCAAATGTTTGCCCAGTGTGTGTTAAAATCTTCACAGGTACAACTCTTACAAACTCTCAGTAATTCCTCACCACCAGCAACCCCATGGCATCTTTTATCTTGCCTTAGACCCTCTGCCATTCTAGAATACACCAACCCAAGCAACAGCCTGAACCATGAAAGGAGCTCTGCAATGGACCCCCAGGATAAGACAGGAATAGCATCAAACTCCAGGCCTTCATATTTTAACTGAAACTAACAGCAGCTGTCCCTCTAAAATAACTTTGCTTAGCTGCCTGATGCTCTCTTACATTCTACAAATACTCTCTAATGCTTTAGAAGCTACAAGTATGGAGTAAAGCACAACACTTTTGCCTTCAGGCAAACGTTTACAGCACAAGCACATTTTGGTCTCCCGAGTCATCACTTTTGCTTTGGGATATTGCAGGCTTGCTCGAAGCTAAGGTGCTGCTGACAGTTCTGAAGGGTTGTCTCTTTTAGAATGAGAATGCTGAAACAGAGCTGTCATTCCAATTTCACTGAAATGCCTCCTCCTTTTGAAAAACATTCAAATTAACAATGCCTCACTGGTAATCACTCTGTGGTTCCCTTTTCTCTTAGAGAAGCATCTAAAATAGAAAGTCTGCTAGGATTAATTAGTACAGATGTTAACATGCCCTATATCCTTGCAATAAACCATAAATGGTTACCAAAAAGAATGCAGAAAAGTCCCTCTTGGTGATTCGCAAGGCACTTCTTACCAACATTAAATACCACATTTTACCACAGACACTATTCAGAGCCCAGTCAGATTAGACCTCATTTCTTGAGAATCATCCCCAAAACTGGAGAGAGATCAGGCCGGATACAGCTGTCATCATCAGAAAGCAGCTTTTTGTTTTAATGGGAGAAGGAATAGGCACTACACCTATTTTAGAAGGGCTGGAACTGGAAGAGATCTACCCAGGGAAAGGATACAGGGTGCAATCTCTGCCACCACTGTGGACAGAGGTAACAACATATGCCAAGGAGACACCAAACATCTGGTGTGCCCCTACTCTGTGCAAGAATTCCATAAGGAAACCAACAGAACTCTTCCATCACCCTCATGGCATGTTCTCCTGCTGATGGATCCATGCACAGCTGTCACTCTGAGTGTGGACCCTTTTCTAGATCACTCGAACACAACCATGGCTGTGAAGGCTGTGTGTAAAAAATAAAATACTACAGCTAGTTTTGGTTACAGGGAGTACAGGAGTGCACAAATGTGCTCCACAGTCAGAACAAAGATGTCACTTTATAAAGAGATACAGTATATTCAGTCAGGTGCAGTGTTATTCAAACAAGCACCATATGCTGTAGCCTCATGATGCCCTTTAAAAATAGCAAGAACTTTAAAAATGAGAGTGCTGATCTGGAGCAGAGGCTTTTTAGCCTCCTTTCAGAGAACATTCTTCAATATGGAGCACAGCTATAAAGTACCAATGCTAGAGCAGAACTACTGAAGCAGCAAAGGTTTTCAAACAGCAAAATTATCATTCAGTTGTTTGCAACAAAATATATTGAAAGATTACAACTTGTTTCAAGGCAGAGATGGAAGTTCAGGAAGGGAACAGAGAGAAATCCCCTAGGAAGATCTCATCACTGAAAGGATAGTGGAAACTAAACTGGCCATTATATTCATCCAACTGACAAATTTTAGCTGTTTGAGAATAGAAAAATTTTATCTTTAGATAAAAATACTTATATCTTCTTAAGATCCACATATAATAAGAATTCAGAAAATTTGATCAGCTTTTGACATGACTGACTTTGCAAACAACTAAGATATGATTGCCACGTATTAACTCAGGATTTATTTCCAAAATTTTCAACCTACTTAGGCAATAAAATGCAAGTTTGCAGTGAATATTGATGTTTAATATCAATGGTAGAATAGGAGGCAATAGGAGGCAGGACAAAATGTTGCTTATATGCCATAAGAGATACCAAAGAGTCCATAACCATTTATGAAAGCTTTATTATATACATCAACTATTTGAGATTTATCACAACCTGTCAGGTGAAATAGATATTTTTCCTATTTTAGCAATCAGACTAAGTCCTATATCCAGAATCATAATTCTAATTTAATCTGCACCTCATTAATGCACACAGTTTTAAGAAGCAAAGCTTACTGTAAACAGGACTCTGTTAAATCAAGATCAAAAGCTAGAACCAGAATCAGCAGCACCTGGGCTTGGAGTAAAACAGCAGTGATGACAGGAAACACGGCCAAGAAAGGAAACTTAACAAGTTAACTTAATTTCTTTCATTCTGTTAAAGTACATCACTTATGCTTTCCAGTTCCTATTTAGCCATCAGGATGTGCACATGGCACAAGTGACTTTCAGGAAGGATTTGAAGGAGATGACAGTGGTGGATTCAGAAACTAATTCAAGAGGTCATTCTCACGCTTGGGAAACAGCAAGGAAAAATTGACCTTTCAATTCTCAACAGGGTGGTGAAGGCTGCTGTCCCTGGCAGAGCAGAAGGGATTAGAACTGGTGATTATTTATATGACACTTAAAACTCTCACTTTGAAAGTAAAAAAAATTACCTCAAATCCTTTCACGCTGTCTCCAAGAGCTTCTACAATTCCAGAACATTCAAAGCCAGGAACAAGTGGAGTCTTAGGAGGGTTGTCAATATTCCCCTGTCGCACCATCAAATCAATAAAGTTCAAACCACTGCAAAACACAGGAAAAAAATAAAATCAAGACTATTACCACAGATCAAAGTAGAGAAGGAAAACTTGACCTGAGTGATGGGACAGCCAGGAAACTCCAGGGCAGCATTAAAAAGCTGGGCTCTGCAGGGCCATGGGACTCAGCAGACATTCCCACTCTTGGGATGCTGAGCCTTGGGCACAGGGTGCACGTGCCAGGTCACCACAGCTGCCAGCAGCCCCACAGGGCATTTCAGAATTCAAGACAGTGAAAACGCTGTGATTGCTACAAATGCATTACTAGCTGGCAAGTAAAGCCAGGTCCATTTAAGAAGAAAACCCCAAGCCTCACACATTATAGTTATTTTGGGCTAGCAGCTACATGATCTAACTCTCCTAACCTTTGATGTGACCCCAGGAATGCATCTTGTGTTTGTCTGAGGCAGGAGTCTTAGGCTTTTGTTTTAAAACTGCTCCTTCCTGGATCATGTTTGTATGTTTTTTCAAAATTTATTAAGGTCTTTGAAGTCCTCATGTTTGATGCTCAGAAAAAAATACAGGTCTTTCCCTGCAGCCTCAGCTTTGCAAAAATCCTAAAGCACTTTTGCATTTTCCTTTGTATGCAATTTTATTAAGGAAAATTTTGTGGTTTTCTAGGCAGCCACCAAAAAAAAAAAAAAAAAAAAAAAAAAGGCACCACTTATCTACTATGTGCATATATTGATTACTGGCCTTAATGACATAGTTAAAACTTTAAAACTCCTAACTAGCTGAAATACACTTCAGCATTAATCCATTGTTCCAAAACACAGCCCTGTTTTTATGGTTAGCCAAGCACACAGCCAGTGCTACTCACACATGTGATACCAGCAACTGCCTGGATGCATCACATTACTGATGGGCACAAGGATTTATTAGCTGCAGCTTTAGTCAGATACTAATCAAGACACAGACAGACTGAACAGACCCAACAAATTACTAGACAGAACAGACACCCAGCCCAAGCACAACGACAGCATGGCATTCATGGGATGTAGGTCACTGGGGAGGGGGAAGGAAACCCCACCAAATGTAAGCATGCATAATTGTGGTGGAGGGTTTAAGAACAACCTGAACCCACAACTTTTACCATACTCATACATAAAACCTATAATATCAACCATATGGAAGGTTAAGAGGGGTTTTCACACAGTTAAGCTGGCAAATTTGAAATTATTTTGGAAAGGTCACTTCTTATCCAGTGGGTAAGACCACCTCCTACATCGCCACTGTGATGCTGATATGAAAGAGAAATTCCAAATAGCAAAATGCCTGCAAGGCAGCCATTGTTTGGAGAAGAGGAACAAACAAACAGACAAAAATTCCAAAACAAACCACAAACCCAGTAAGTCTCACAGCACTGATGGTGGCAACCTCTGCCTGTGTACATTAACTTCAGCAATGGTCTTTTAAATGCATCTTTCCACACTGAAAGCATTTTACACAAAGTTAACTTTTCCCTACATTCCTGCAAGAAAAGGCAGCTGGAGGCAGGACTGTGATGAGGGAACCTGGGCAGGAACATACCCCGTGGTGTCATAACAAGTAGGCAAGAAGGGGACAGGTGGATATGCAAAAGCCATTGCTCTTTGCTCCTGACAATGATCACAAATAAACTCCTTCTCATGAAGTAAATTGTCAGACAGGTTTTGAAAAGGCACATGTTCAGCTCTGCATCTAATGACATAATACTGGCAGTTCAGTTCTGTCCTAGTGCCATTTCTTTTTCATCTGTTTTTTCCCCAAAGAGGGATAAAGGGCAGCAAAATTAAACTATACTCTATTACAATGAACTACAGGACCTCACATTAGAACAGGTGTGATAAGGGAAGAAAAAACACTACACAAGGTAAGCAATAATCAAGTCACGTGTTCTTATTATTTTAATTACTAGTTGAACTACAGAGAGTTGACCAGGCTTTCTAATAATTTCTAGTCACTTTATAGAGAGTTTCTTCTTCATTCACTTTCATCTCCTTTATTCTTACATGTTGTGGCATCCCTGCTACTCTCAGACTCCTATTCTTCTCCACATTGAAGGAAGGACAGAAGTTTTATCTTAACTGAGAAATTTGAGGATCAGTAGGTCAGAAAGCATGATTATGGTGTATTGGTCAACTCAGCTTTTTTTTCTTTCCTTTGACTAGCCAAGAGAGCCTAAAGATGGATGGCAAGTTTTGTAATTTCACTGAAGATACCCAGCTCTTTCATTGGGATTCAATCAACAGCACACTCAGGAAAGGTTTGACTGCATAGAGCATCACAAGAAAATATGTCTCATGAAGAGTGGTAGATTTACAGAGATTAAGCACAATTTATTTCTTGTACCAGTGCAAACCAGGATCACCTGTTCTGGTGAGCAGCCAGAGAAAGTGACTCCTGAACTTTAAGTAAGGGCAGATGCAGAGGGAGAAGTGTAAATACAAAGCAATCCAGTGACTAACAGTACACAGCTTGTTTTTAATCCTAAATCCAGGTCTGGATGCAAATGAAGATAGGGAAGGATATGAATTACCAAGATCAATACATTGACATAGGGGTTCTGCAAGAACCTCCCTGTGACAGAGCAGGGATGTCTCTTTGACCTGCACAAACTGTGCATTACTGCAGGCAGACTTTAACAAATATGGAATTATCCTTGAATCTGACTTTCTCAGTCTGCAATGCTCTACCTTAACACCAGATCCTTTTGAGGGCCTTGAATATTACTTGCTATACTTGTGGTTTAGTTTTGCAGCATTTTTATTTCCCTTTTCTTAAGTGTGGCAACACTCAATTAGGTTCTCCTTGTTCCATCCCACACACTCAAGGATGCCCAGTACCTTCCACGGCAAAATCCCAAATCATGAAGACCACTCCATGACATGTTGGTTTGGGGAGGTGCTGCTTTTGATCTTTCTTATCTCACTGTAAAAATCCACTAAAATTAATTACTGAAATTAATAAATTGTCACAGAGCAAACAAGAGGACCCTGAGTTTTGCATTCTTACAATCCTTCCTCTTAACCACAGCCAGCAAGCTGCCCAATCTTAAAATAAAAAAAAAAAAAATCAACAAAACCAACTATATCTATACATAAAGGAAAGGTGTAAAATTATCATGCTTTTTATGCAGAAACCAACACCATATAAACAAGACAGCCTTAAGGAGCAGCACTAATTCTCTTCCACTACTCTCCTACAGTTAGGATTTATCTGCTCCAGTTTTTTTAAAGTGCCTTTATCTCACAATCAGAAAGCCAGAAGGGTCACTTCTGCCTCATTCCTCATAATGCACATGTACAGCAGCACAAGGAAGAAATAAGAGAAAAAAAAGAACATCAGAGGGAGGTAATTATAGGACACTATTACTTATTCACACAACGTATCTGAAATATGGCTTCCATTCATTCCAGCTACTTGTCTCATCTTTTAAACAGTCTGTATCCCAACATTCTGCTGCCTGCAAATTACAATACAAACAAACACAGGAGTTTCAACTCCTTCATCATTATCAATCAAAAATTATTTCAAGAAATATGCACGAGCTGTGACTCAGCTTGGACATCAATGGCTGTTCCATTTCTTAGTCATTGAATGAGCCTAACACATGACTCATCTGAGCTGACACATTTTCAATTGGATCACTGATATTCCAGATCTTCAAAAGAATTATTCATCTGGCTTAGTGCTAATAGCAACATCTCCTCCATCTCTAGTACCATGCTACGAAGTGTATGCATACAACTTAAGGGGTCTAAACATGTGATTAAATTGGTTTTATCCACAGGGTTACCACACTGGTGTACACTATTTATCAAGCATGTGCATATCCTTTGTAAAATAAAGCTTATTTTTCTCCATCACTTTGTTGAGTCAAATAATAATAATAATCTCTAGTGATGGTCAACTACAAAACTGATTCAACAGAATACGTGTTTTGTAAGAAGTATTGATGACTGGAACAACCCATCCTGCGTGTGTTCAGCACTGCCCACATCAACATGTGCACACTGCCCTGGGCACAGCCCACCCCTTTCTCACTCCGTCTCCCAAGTCCATCATCATCCCAATCAATCCTCTGCATTTACAGGCTTGGGTCAAGAGGATCAGCAAATTGATTTTGCCTTGCCTGGAAGCACACTTTGGTGACCTGGTGACATTTCAGCCCTGTGGCCATTTCCAGCCAGGAATGACAAGCAGATGCTCTCCAGCCTGCAGGCTCCTCCAGCAGGAAGGGAAGCTCCCAAGACACACGGGGCATTGTGCAACCTGGCAGTTACCTGGGAAGCAGCTGAGCAGGTCTGCTGGTGTCAAACAGCACGTGTGCAGCTCACACAGTCTACAGACACTGCAGCCCTGGAGAGCAGCTGCAGCTATGGCTGCACAATTCTAATTTACAGCCAAGTGTTCTTGTGTAGGTAGCTTGCTATTTGTGATACACACACAGCTACTGGCTTCATGAAAGTGGAATTCATACAGGTACTGGAAAATGCTGTAAGCCCCTGACACATTTAGAGGAATATATCCATGTGCTAATAACATTTTTAGTTTTGCATGTTAACTTTTGTTAACCCAATGGCTGAAAAAAAAACCACTCAGGAAACAAGAACCATTCACTGTGCTATTCACTTAGCACAGAAGTTCTTGCATTTCCCATTGTGGCTAGTAGAGAGAGAAAAAAAAAAACAATACCAAATGTGAATGAAAAAAATCCCAGACCATTATTTACTAATGCTCATGCAGAATAATGGATATCACTATTTTTCATAGGCAGCACCTTGGTGGGGGAATACTCACAATGGTCACAAACTTTATGAGCCCCATTAAGAACAGGATGGAAAGTACAGCATCTGAATAGGTCAAGACACTCAGCTACATTAACCTACCATGATATTCCAAATCTGAAGCAGATCCACTGATACATCATTCAAAACAAGCTCACTCCCCCATACCAGTAAAATTTTTAACACAAGTTCCTTCTAAAGTAAACAATTTGGCCTTCACCTTGGAATTTATCTTTCAGAAGCACCATGTTTTCACATAGCAGAAAAGAACAACAAAAGATAAATCCTTGCCTAGGCAAAATTAATTCAGTCTTTGGTAAACATCAAGTTGTGTAGTAAGATCATAATGTGGCTTCTGTCACTCAGAAAAATTAATCCTATTTTCACAAAGGAACATGTGCACTAAGAACCAGCAATCTAGAAATAACAGTCTCCTCCGATTGTCTGGGAATAAAAAAAAAAAATTAAAAAAAAAAAAAAAAAGAAAGAAAAAAAAAAGAAAAAGAAGCCATCTAGGAAAGCTTGTTTCAGCATCCTGCTAGACGGTAGCCACTTGTCACCTGGACACAGGGTCTAACACTGGGAAATTATCCCAAGCTCTGGCCACGCTGCCACAGAAGCTCCGATGAAAAAGGATGCGGACTTAAGTAAGTGATTCCCAGGAGAAAAACAACAGCCAGTGTGACAGAAAGAGGTGCTGAGCAACACGCACAATCTGGCATCCACATTTCTCAGAGAAACCCAAGCCCCGAACGCACTTGCCCGGACTTTCCCCCCTTCCATCCTAGCCGGTAGCGTGAAACACCACCGACAATCTCCTTCGCTCCGCATCTGCTGCCGGGCGCGCACCGGCCCCGCTGCCCGCCCCGCACCGGAGCGCAGCGCTGAGCCGGGGGATGACGGGGCGGCGGCTGCCGGGAGCGGGGCTCGCCGAGGGGAAGCCACAGGTGGGGAAATCGGCGCCAGAGCCGGGCAGGGATCCCCGAGCAGGGATGCCCGGCCGCAGGGCACGGCCCCAGCGCGGCCACCCGCACCCGCCCGCGCCCCGGGGGAAGGAGAGGGCGAGGGGCGATACTGGACCAGGCTTTGACGCGGATCTTCAGCTCGCCCTCCTGCGGTTCCGGCATGGCTTTCTTGGACACGCGGAGCTTGTTGAGCCCCCCGAAGGCGGATAGCACCACGGCTCGCATCTCCTTGGCGTCCCCGGCGCGCAGGCTGCCGCCCTCGGCCGCCTCCCTGCCGCCCTCCTTGTCGATCATCTGCTCCGTCTCCTCGGCTCGCTGCGCTCCCTCCTTGGCCATGGCGGGGCTGCGGCGGCTCCCGCGGTGCCGCCGTGCGGAATGGCCGCGGAGCCGCGGGCCCGCCCGCCGCACTGCACCGGCTGCGCAGCGCCCTCCGCCCCGCGCCGCCCCCGCGCCGCCCGCGGCACCCCCGGCACGGAGCCGCGAGCCAGGCCGGCGAAAGGCTCCCTGAGACCACACAGCCCAGCCTCGCAACCCATCCCCACATCGTCACCCGGACCGCGGCACTGAGAGCCACGTCCAGTCCTTAAACACCTCCAGGGGTGGGGACTCCACGACCTCCCCGGGCAGCCCATTCCAATGTCTCATGTCTTTCTGTGAAGAAATTCTTCCCGGTGTCCAGCCTCAACTTCCCGGTACAGCTTTACTAAGTCCTGTTACTTGTTACAGGATGCAGTCACTTGTTACCTGGGAGAAGAGCCCGATCCCCATCTGGCTCCACCTTCCTTCCAGGTAGTTGTAGAGAGGGATAAGATCACCCCGACCCTCCCTGAGTCTCTTCTCCAGGCTGAACAGCCCCACTGTCACCTTAGGCCAGTGCAGAGCCCAAAGCCCGCTGAGCTGAGTTTGAGGCCAGGCTGCCCGACAGGACCAGCCACCCTCTGTGCCCCAGAGCTCATGGCACTGTGGATTAAATCTTCATTTGAGATGTCTGGGTCTTGATCCTCACTGGGGAGCCCAGTGTGCAGAGTCTCACCTGCCCTGTTTCTTGTCCTGAAGCTCTTCTCTGGCCCAGCTCAGTGAGCGCTCTTAGTGTCAGAAGAACCATGCAGGCGGGCAGCTGCCTCGCGACTGACACACACCTTCGCAGCAAGAAACACAAGCTTGAGACTGCTGCAGAGCACTTTTAAGCCTTTATACAACAATCATTAGTTGGTGATCACTGCTGGTCTTTGCTGGCTCCTGTGAGGAGCTAAATCCTTTAATGAGCACAGGGTGTCCTGTGAGGCACCCATCCACCGGCGCTCCCTGGGACTGCCCTGGTTTGGGTCCCTAAGAGGACTGGACATCAGCCACTTGGGTCTGTGTTAATGACGGCAAGTGCCTGCAGCCTCCCCTGGGGCAGCTGAGCATGGATTTTGGGGGATCACTAGTTGTGGTTCCATGGATGTTGATGGAGTGTCTGTTGAGTTCAGTATTAGATCCCTGTACCAATTGGTGGATGGCCCCAGGGTTTGAGTAAATCAACCTAAAACGATGCATGTATTTATGGAGTTCCAAAATTCACTGCAGCATGCTGTGTGTATGGCGAGTGGTCCTGCAGACCTCCCTGTGGGTACAGTTCTTCCATCAAGCCACCCCTGCCAGCAGCAACTGAGATCCTAAGAAGCTTCAGGACTCTCTGTCATCTATTGGGGATTCTGACTGCCCTCTCTTTAGGCTGTGGAGTTGTAGTGGTCTGAGTTCATCAATACTCCTTAATTTCACAATGTGCGTTTATTTCATCTTGAGTCACGTATTCTGTGTTCGAGTATTTGAAGGAAGCCAAAGCTGTTGGAAATATCTTAGCTATAACACATAATGGAATAAAACATTTTCATTAACAGTAACAAAGTGAGATAGCGGAGGAATGGAGAGAATTTTCCTATTCCTTTGCAATTTTGGTTTTTTTTTTCCCTCTGTAGTCTGTGAAAACTTTTAGATAATGTATTTTTAAAAGGCCATTTCTGAGAATTTGTCATCTAAGGCTGCCATGAATGAAGCAGTAAATAAATACATGTTAGGAGCAAAGGAGAAATAGTACTAGCCTCAGGGAAGCTTCACTAAGTCCATTACCTCAAGAAGTTCAAGCATATTTTTTCAAAAGTGAAGTCTGATGCTTCAGAAACCACTTAAGTTGTCCTTAAGATATGTTTTGACAGAGATTCAGAACCAGCTCATTAACACCATCAGGAATTTTATGTGTGACATATTAAAGTGATGCCATTCACTTTTTTCCAAGTATCAGTATGTTGAAAGATCCAACTGTTTTAAAGATCAGGAACCTTTTTTTCTCCCTTGCTCCCCTGGTAATACCATGAATATCCCCTCCCTGTTCCCTGCACTTGGCTAAATTCAGTGCTGTAATGGGGAATACAAGGTTCTGTCACTTTAGATCTGACCATTTGAATGCATGACCAGGCGGCAGCAGCTGAATAAAGAATAACATGCGCTTGTCTCCAAATGATTCACTCTGCTGGCAGTGTTACAGTTGGTACAGTTCTGACTCAAATGAATGGTGAAGCAGAGAGTGACTGGGGAAAGTAAAGCACATAACATATGGCAACTAAGTGACACCCAGAATGATGAAGAGACTAGGGGATAGCTCACACGCATCACCCAGCAGTCTGCAACAGCCCAAGAAGTGAATCGGGGCCTTCAAACTGCATTTGTTTTGCAATGGTTTCTGAGTCTTCTCATTAAGCCTCCCCATATTGATTTAAAGGTATCTCTGTTACCCCTTGGTCCTGAACCAAAAGTAATTTATCCTAAATACCTTAACTGTGCACTGTTTGCAAGTCAAAATGTTGAAGGATGGCCATTTTGTAGAAACATGATGTATGGTAGAACCAGTAATTGCACAGGTCAGTTGTGGCAACTGAAGTAATATACAGCAGATATTTTTGCATAATATGATTCCATTAGTTTGATTTAATTCCTGAGCACTTCTTTAAGAATATTTGATGATGCTGTACAGAAGCGTACACTGATGTAAAAGCAGGATTTATTCTGACAGTTGACTGTAAATTTAACCACCCTAGAGACAGGCTGCAGGATGGCCATTCATATCACTTAAGCCTTCAGTAAAAAAAACATTCCAGTGGTGACTTTCCTCTGACTTCAGCAGCTGGTGATTGGACCTGTAAAAGTGAAAACACAGAACTCAATTTGATGAGTATAGACAAGCAGTGACAATATTAATGATCATGCTGTGAGAACCTGAGCAAAAAGCAATTAGGAGTTCTTTCATCACCTTCTGTACCTGCTGGTCAAGCTGGGGATATCACTTCTTTGAGAAAGTGATGTTTAAAATGCTGTGCAGAAAGGAAGGGAAATGGAGCAATGTACTTGTGGATAAATGCTGGCAGTTGCAGGCAACATTTCCTCTCGATTCAGATCTTTTACTTTCAGAACATGAAGTTCCTTTATTCAGCCACCATCAGATAGTGTTTTGAGGGTTCATGCCTGAATTTCATGGTGTGGAGCAACCATTCAGGATAAATCTGACTGTAGTATTGCCATACTTCTGGAGGAAGTTAAAAGAAGAATTTGAAGTTGCTACTGGAAACACAGACCCAGTGGAAGGTCGATCAAAAACTGAAGTAGATGAGCTAAATGCAAAGTTTGGTGCTGTGTGGAGATGAAACCAAACCAAAGCAAACTAAAGCAAACCAAACAACACTTGGACCATTGTGCAAAAGCAATATTCCCCACTAGATACTCTTGACATACTTGACACCACTTCATTTTGGAAGAACAATGAGGTTTGTGTTCAAGAAGGACTTGATGTCTCTGTATCAGTTTCTGTTCTTAACAGGAACAAGAAGACCCGAATAAGGGCTAATCCCTTTGCTCAAAGGAAGTAACACATAAATGGCAAAAACAAATCCTCCATCAGAATGCAATTTTTATCCCAGTAATTTTCTCTGGAGCATAAATCATGTTTTGTTTTTAGAATAAAGAGTTATGAACATTTTTGTTAGGTTAAATTATTTATTTTTCTAGTAGTTATAAATTAAATTAGAAAATCAAAGTGATGTATGTTCTGGCTGCTTTAATGCATAGGCAAGGCAGTTTTTAATACATTGGGTTCCAAAACATTGGTTTTTTTACAGTCTATTGTCACCAATTTTGTCTGGTGCCAAAAATAAATCTGAAAGAAATTATGTTTTGAAAACATGTTCAGAACACCTATTTAAGCTGTTGCGATGCCCTGTAGTCCACAACATCTCTTATCAATAGGAAAATTGGTTTAGTGTCTTTTCCCACCTGTATCCCTGTGTAGAATGAGTATAGGATGCTAGATTTATTTTTTGGGCTTTTTAAAAACAAAAGAGACTTCCATTTCCTAAAGTTGATTTGCATTAAGATAATTGTATTATTTTATTTATCTTAGCCAGGGGCTTTCTCTTGCTGGTGAAGCTCTGTATGAATCATAGCAGCAATGAAGCAATTTTCTGATCATAGGCACTAAAAAGAACTGTACAGTTCCCTTCAGCAGATGCAGTTTAGAGTTCCTTGCCATCATGAGAAGTAATGAAAATGTGTTGCATTTTAAACCAAAGAGGAAAAGAAATGAAAACACTCACAGAGGATTTGGCAAAGCCAATATGCCTTATCCTGTTGGCTGCTCAGTTCTTGCAGCCTTTTGCTACTTTACCATTTGGCTTGTTTGGAGATAGTGCTCAGATAATTCAGTGATGGATACAACAGAAATTAAATAAATCATAGCTGATCACGAAATAATACAACTTAGGAAACTTTAAATGGATTGTGAAGTAATTACATCATGGTGATGACAGTTACCACACAGAGACCAAAATAAGCCCTTTTAACGAAACTTCATTTATATCCTTGTTCCTCAAGCCCTATTATCCATTTATTTGGCTGATGTAGTATAATGTAAAAATACTATTCAATATCTTCTATTGTTTATACATTCCAACACTTCTGTTGTATTTCCAAAAGCTCTGAGTATTTTTTATTTTGCAAAAAAAACCCAACATTATTTTGGTAGTAACATTGAAGTTCTGTGTTTCCTTTTGGTACTCAACTGAGGAAATGTAGGGAAAAAAAGGTCAGAAAAAATTGCAGAGGTGGATAGTAGATCACAGGGAGCAAAGTTACAGGAGATGAGTACATTACTACTGCCACTGCTTAAGAACATCTCTCACAAAAAGCAGACTGGCTACATTGTCCCAGCTCCATCATTTCAACTCTCCAAGACTTGTTTCCTGCTTTGTAAAGCTGAGTTGAGCCATTTTTACCTAATGTGAAAAACAACTAGTAATACACACAGTGTATTACAGTTCCCTTGTATTACTGCACCAGCACTAGGTACCCTTAGAATTTTTTAGGGTATTGCAATACCATCCCTGAATTTAAACAGATTAAAGATATTATTTGTAGCTTATTCTTTAAGGTAATTTGTAGCAAAAGTAAGAAATTGTTGCACATGTTGAATCTCCCTCTGTAAGTACAATGGTCAGTAACTGGACTGTTATGTGTATGGGATGCACATGATGATTTAAGTACTGCTTCATTCTGTGTGACTCCAGGCTTTGAGAAAGAGTAATCCCACTTGGCATTTTGACTCAATTTGGTCTCAGTAATTATGGACCCAGAGTAACTTGTTAGAGGCTTGTGAAAAAATGTCTTTGAAGTTTACAGCAGAGCTGAAGTGTACAGAAGGATAAGAATTCAATGAATAATTCAATGAATACTAAGAATAAGTTTGAAAAGCATATCCAGCTATCCTACTGGCTATGTCCAATTGTTACCCACTGTTACAGTACAGTGCACAGTATCACCAGGAAAACGTAATGCCATCTTCAGACCAATCTATTAACACATTTTGTTTCTGATCAAAGTCACTTTCTACAAATTACCAAGCTGTTTTGCCTTTTTTGAGGCTCTTGTTTTTTGCTTGTTAAGTATTTACATGTCTAATTCCAGCAGCTCCTGAATCTGCTCAAGGAATCCAAAATGAGCTTTTAGGTTTTCTAAGCTGAGGTCTGTGTTGCCTGTTCCTGAAGCTGCAGTCCAAGAGCAGTGACAGAAAGATTGCTGCTCTGGGAGCAGGGATGCTTCTAGCTTGAATTTAAACCTGAAGGCATTGTACAATTTACAGCTCTTACAAGAGCTCTGTCACTGCACAGAATTTCCATAGGCATTACAACACAAAGAACTCTCTTTCCCCCACAAGCTCTTGATGCATCTTTTTGTGCCACCCTGGTTGTGCCCATTGTGATGGGCCTTCTGCAGAAAGGAAAAGGATACTCTTTAGCATTACTGTGTTTTCTGTGGAGTGTTTTATCATGGTCTATTAATATTCTCTTTTCCTCAGTTTCATAGCTACTTACTGCTTTCTAACTCATTGATTTTAATAAACCAACTGAGCATGCTGCTGTATTCTCTTCTACTCTCCCTGTATTTTTTCTACTCTCCCTATGGAGGAAAAAAAAAATTACCAATAAAACCAAACATAAACACCAATTATTCAGAGATTGGTTTCCTCTGAGCACTCTTAAGATGCTAATGGAATTGTTCATTACATAGCTTCTAGGTTGCATCTCACTTGGGCTGGTAAAAACAGGGATTTTCACTGAATAAATGCATTTGAGTTTGCAGGCAAGGTTCAGAACCTGTATTCTGTTTTACTGCAATTGAGTTATTTTTCTTCACAGTGGCTGGTGTGATGCCATGTTTTGGATTTACAACCTCAAAGGTGCTGGTAACACACCAGTGTTTTTGTTATTGCTGGGCAGTGTTTACACAGTATCAAGGCCTTTTCTGCTTCTCCAACCACCCCAGCAGCAAGGAGGTGCACGGGGAGCTGGGAGAGGACACAGCTGGGACACCCCACCAGATGGAAGGTGAATCCTATTCCACATGGCATCTTGCTGAGCAAACACTGCTGGGGGAAAGAAGGAGGAGAGGGGAACATTTGGGGTTATGGCTGAGGCCCTACTTTCTGCCTGACTATGAAGCAGGGAATTAATTCATTATTTTGCTTTGCTTGCACATAAAGCTTTGCCTCACTTACTAATTTGCCTTTTTCTGAACCCACAAGTTTTCTCAGTGTCGTCCTTCTGACCCTCTGCGCCACCCCGCTGCAGAGAAGAGATGACAAAGTGCATGGGGTTTATCTGCCTGTCAGAGTTATCCCACAGCAAAACCACATCTCTTTTATTTTTTACTGATTTTAATAAGTAAACTCATAAATTAGGAAATGGGCCCAAAAATCTTCATGCCACATTCAGCTAGAGAAATAGTTCCTTATTTTATACTTAAGCATACTAGTGAACTTCTTTGGGTAAGCTTATACTATTGATAATGGCACAGTACTAAATATTAAATTAACGCTAGGATAAGTGTTCTGGTTTTATGATTTTGGGAAGGCTGAGAGAATTAGGATTATTCAGTCTGGAGAAGAGAAGCTTCAGGGCTACCTAACTGGATCTTTCTGGTACCTGAAGGAGCTCCAATAAAGATGGAGAGAGACTGTTAGCAAGGGACCGGTTGTGACAAGACAAGGGGGAATGGCTTCAAACTGACAGAGAGTAGATTTAGAATTCGTATCAGAAATAAATCCTGAGTGTGTGGCCCTGGCACAGGCTGCCCAGAGAAGCTGTGGCTGCCCCACCCTGGAAGTTTCCAAGGTCAGGTTGGATGGGGATTGGAGCACCCTGGGATACTGGAAGATGTCTCTGCCCATGGCAGGGGGTTGGAATGAGGTAACTTCAAAGCCCCTTCCAACCCAAACCATTTCTATCCATTCTGTGATTCTATGTACGTATTCCATCGGTAGCTGTAGTTCACTGTACTGGAAGATAATGGAAAAAAAGGCATTGTAGTTTGAAATTAGACCATTTGCTGGCAGCAGTGTAACTACACAAGAGGACTGACTGTGCCATTCTGTTTCTTCTCTCATCCCAATGTGGGCTCGCTGCCCACTGCACAGTGCCAATTCACACACCAAGTCAAGGTATTTCTATTTTCTGCTCTTGTTTGTGCAAAGTAGGGAGCCGGGGGATAAGCCACAAGAGGTTGGCTCTCTGAAACTTCACAACATTTTAGCAAAAAAGGCATCAGCATTCCCTGGCTAAAAGCTACCTGGTTCTCTTATTAACTGGTATTCTGCCTTTAATTGGTTAAATGATTCTTTGGCTTCCCATGCTAACTAGTCTCATGCTCAGTCTTTCTCTTTTCAGACACTGGGTTTCTTGGGTCAGTGGCTGTGAGCTGGTGGTTGCAATATTCCCCTGGCTGAATTGCCTTCTACCCAGCTGGAGCTGATTTTAGCATGGTTGCTGAGTTGACTTTGTTCGTTTCCTCCTTATCTTGGGAGTTCTTCAAAGTGTCCTTGTGGCCTGTAAATTCCGCATTCTCCATGCCTGCTATCAGAATCACGTTCTTCTTCCCAAGCTTTGCTAACCTCCCCCAGCTCTGAGATCATTGAAGCCTGTTAAGCTCTAGACTTAACAAAGCAATTCTACCAACAAGTAATTTATGTTTCTAATACCTGGAAATAATTTAAAGGCTTTGAAGAAGTATTAGAATAATTTCAGATGTGCTTTTCAACAATAATCAGCTAAAGGTGATTTCTGGAGACAAAATTAATGTAAAAGCTGCATAGCAAGCCTGCCAGGCTGCAACCAAGAAAAATGATTCTTCAGTGCTCCAGTCTTTTGAGAAGTCAGATCTGGTCCAGTAAACTCTGGGGTTTGTCAGTGTGTTTGGAAATACTGAGTGGAAAAGGTCAGGAGATGAGAGCCCGTAGAGCATTCTTGGGCTTCTTTCATTGTGGCAAACACATCTTGTTGTATAGGGGCAGCATTCTTATTCTTCTCCCTCTAGAAATTGTGCAGATGGATTAGAATATTGGTAAGTTGTGAATTATCATGAACAAGTGATCAGAGAAGGTATTTAAAGATGAATGGCAGAACTTGGCCACATAAGACTTTGAAGTCCCAATTAAGGGGTGAAAATGAGGACTGCTTACTGCCACAATGCCCTGCCACTGCCTGATTGTGATCTCTGTGTGTTTCAAGAGTTTCTGTCTTTCTGAGATATCAGTAGAGGGCTTTAAAGTCCTCATGAAATGATCTTCCTCTATGGAAGCTTAGACCACACCTGCTATCTCCCTGTACGACATAACACACTTGGGTACCCATGTAAAATATCATTTGTTTGATCTTTTTTATCCACTGTAAGAAAACCTGCAAGAAAACTTGGGCACTCTGGATAAATATTTTTTATTTCAGGGTAAAATGGGAGGGTCACAACTACTTTTTGAGCATGCAGCTTGATTTTCTCTTACTTTGAGGTAATTCTATATCTAAAGTCTAGCTGGTTAATTTATCAGATTATTTAAATTAAAGTTGGAAACCATTTTAGACAAGAATTTGGAATTCAGCAGGAGTGTCTTAATAAAATCACAGTACAAGTGCTGGCATTTGCCTTAGTCTTTGAAGAAATAATTCAAAATGCAGTTTATATCTACAGCCAAAAATAAAATTTAGGAAGAAGTAACATGGGATGTGAAGTCAGGACAAAGGAAACTGAGGTTTCTAGGAGTATTGGTAAGAGATATTTTTCACCCCACATAAGAAAAAGATATAGAAACCTTCTGGCTTCATATTTTAATCATGAGCTAAGCAATGTCCTTTCGTGGCAGGTAACGAGCCAACATCTCTCTTTAAACATGGAGATGCTGACTAGTATCTGGAATCTCAGCTAGAGAAGGGGATTGTGTTACTAAATCAGATACAAATACCAACACTATCTTGGTTGAGCTGCAGCATCAGAATTATTTCTGCTGAATGTCACCCAAGTTTCCCCAGAGACCTTGAAATCAGTGGGATTGTCAAGCATGTGTAGTCCAAAAAAAAAAATTCTGCATTAAGAGGCTGGATTCTAATCACCTTGAAGACACCCCCTTAAGAGGAAGACAAAAGAGGCCTATACTACTTCCAAATCTTTAATTCAATGGTTTAATTTCTTCAGTCTAGAAAAGTTAAATTTACTGTTGGGTTAATCAAGTTAAAATAGAAGCAATTATTAGCTAGAAAAAGCTAAACAGTGCTCCAGAAAGTCAACATTGCTGGTTATTTCTCTTATTTTAACAAGGTGGTGGTGGCAGGGATGTTGAACCTTCTCTATTTTGAGAGAAAAGCGTGGGTAGGAACATGAAGAAAGGAAGACAAAAGGCAGTGCCCTACAAACACACCTAAGGAAAAGAATCTGGTATGAACTCATGGGAAGCAAGCAGATCAAAAAAGAAAATCTATGTGAAGCTGTTCAAAAAGGTTTGTGAGCTACTTTTGAAAGTGTGATCCCTATCCAAATAAAACATTCCTTTAAGACAGGAAAGAGATCTTTTAAGTGTTCAGTGGTCTGAGGTACTGTGGGCAAGAAGCATCAGGGACACAGAATACACTTCCTCCAGTCATGCTCCAGCTTCAGGGCTACAGAGACTGAGGGCTGCAGGAGACTTCAGAAGCTCTACAGAAACAACTGAACAGCACAGCCATCAGACAGCTCCCTGGATGAGCAGGCAGACGTGAACCAGGGCACCTCAGCCCTCCTCAGATAAATACAGAGCCAAGACTTGCCGAGTTTTAGAGCGAGCTGCCAAGAATTTTATCAAATATTCTCATGGACAGGTACAGTGATCATACCCCCTGCTGCTGGCAAGCAACATCAGAAAGGGAACAACTGAAGTGACAAGGGAAGAGGCAACCTTAAATCATTAAAACAAGAGAAAATTGAGGCCTTTAACTGGGCAACTGTGGCACAGACCCATCAGTGTCAAAACTAGTGACAGCATATTACCCTGTGTGAGGAGCCAATTTACTTGTGATTTGTGTCAACCCTGGTTGTCAGAGGCACACGGGGAAGGGGCTGCACAGGTGCCCCCTCCAGGAGGCACCGAGGAGAAGACAGAGGAAAGCCCTGTCTCTGGGGAGATTTGCCTGGCAGCCCGTTCATGTGCCAGCAGGGGAACCCCAGAGGCACTGTACCCCAGAGACACTCTGCAGTCCATGGCAAAAGGTCTCTGCCGATGGACTGCAGAGGGACATTGGCCTGGGCCAATGCACTCCTGTCAGCAGGCAGGCTTTGGGAGGAGACAGGGCCATAAAAATAACTGCAGCACAAGCCATGGGGTTTTTCTGAAACTTGTTTTTGAGTGGGGGGTTGGGGCTTTGGAGACCGTGCTTTTTGCTGGGGGGGGGGGGGGGTTGACTCTTGCTTTTTGAATCTGGGGGCCTTCTGTGTCTTGTTTCTGCTTTGACTCCAGCCTGCTGAGGCCCATGCTAGATCTTGCTTGCCCTCACATCTGTCCTGTCTCCCTGCATCCCTGACCGATGCCCTGCCTGCTTCGTCTGTGTGTCCCTGAGCCACCTGTGTCCAGCCCTCCCTGCCGCCAAGACAGGCCTCTGTCTCTCTCTCCCAGCAATTCCTTTCCCATTTTTCTTCCTCTTGCTCTGCTCGTAGTTTCCCTCAGCGCAAGGCGACACCCCCCTCATACAATCCTGCAGCACAAGAGCAGGTTCCTGCCAGGCTCTGTCTGCTCTGCTCAAACACCTCAGCCAGGAGCTGGGAACAGAGAGATCCCTCCATCAGGAAAAAGCCATTTTGAGAGGGTTAGTCCAGTCTAGTGGCAGTGTAACCTTATTCTGAACACGAGTGCAAGGAGCTCACACCGTGCTCTGCCCCCAGGGAAGGCTCCTGCAGAGTTTTCTGAGCTGGAAGAGCCTCTGCTCTCTCTGCAGCAGACAATGCCATCATGCGGCAGTTCCTGCTTCCTTGGCTCCATCCAGGCTAAAAACTGCTGCTTCTGTCCCGGAGTTAATAAGCAGACCCCTCTGTCCTGCTGAAGTGTTTCCATAGCATGAGGACACCCCTTAGCAGGATGCAGGCAGGCCCCATACAGATCTCGCTCCAATTTCCAACTGCAAGGAAAAGCCATTTCTGGGAAAGGGTAAACCAAACCCCTGGGAAGCTCATGACTGGTGGTGTCAGTCACCCTTTGGGACTCAGTAAAGGCTGAGGGGTTCCACTGGCAGCAGCTTGAGGTGGGATGTGTGACCAAGACTATGTGCCACAGTAGCAGATGTCCCAGCCCCACCTCAATCCCGCAGCAGTCTTCAATCCTCCAGAGTATGTATCACCACATCTCATGTAAAACTAAGATTAAATACACTGCGGGCAAGCAGCTGGAGCTGCCAAGGGGTGCAGAGAGGATTTGTTTTTTTCTGTAAAGAAATCCAAGTGCTGACTTCTCTGGCCCATGTAGTAAGGGTCATCCTCCCTCATTCCTGCAGAGGGACACCAGTGGCTATTTCTTCTTAATATAATAAATAAGCACATGCACACTGGGAAAGGTCATGGTGTTCCAGCACCAACATTGAGCCAATGAGAACAAATCCAAACAATCCAAACAACAACACATAGAACCAACACCTTTCATTTTTTTACCTAGCAACCTTTTGGCTTCAGCAAAATACCACATCATCTCTCACAATCCACCCTTTCCTTTTATTATCTTTTTTTTTTTTTTTTTTTTTTTTTTTCTGAAGCCCTTGATTTAATTACCCTGTCTGGTCAGCACAAACTGGCTCCTTTTGTGAAGTACTTATAAATAAGATTAATCAGTTTTTTATGAGGTCAGTGTTAAATTCAGTCTATTTACAAGTTCCTGATTTGTCAGTTCACATTGCTGTCCATAGTTCTCCTCCAAGTACAGTAAGTTGTAGATACACTTGTGGTCAGTGCCTCCCATCAGCAGTTCCATCCCTGCTTGCTCGGATGACGCAAACCTCAGAGCGTAAGTGCAGCATCAAAGATTACCTTCTGTGTTACCCATACCTGCTTCCTGTTCTTTCTTCTAGCCCTGTGCACTAGACCAGCACACTGCAGGGATGTGGCGGTGAAGCATAGAAGCCGTGACACTCCATCCAGCAATTTCCAAAATCTTTGAATGTCATTTCCTATTCCTCTTTTGTCAAGGTCTGGTTTGACTCATATTCCCACTGCTCAACAGCTGAGGGATTGCAGCCCACACTGGACCAAAGTCTCTCTGGTGGCAAATACAGAGGTCAGTCCAGTCTTGGCCTTGACTGCTCACTATTAAATCAGCTTTTGAAGATTAAAAGGTCTCTTCCTATTTCTTCTGTCATTTTCCCAGAAAGGAAAGTCCATCAAACTACACATGATGGCAGACACCGGCACAGACATTATCATCCTTCCAAGGCAAAGTGGCCTCACGACTGGGAGTTGGTGCCCCATTGTGTTACAATCTCCGGCATCGCGGGAGCTGCCAATTCCATGAGAAGGAAACTTCTGGTAAGTGTGGAGGGGCCTGAGGGGCAGATTGCCACCATTCAGTCTTTTGTAGTTTCATCTAACATTTCACTTTTTGGCAGGGACGGTTTGTCCCAGTGGGGGGGTCTGCCTTGACATTCCTGACCTAAGTGGGATTTTTAGGGTGGACCACTGCAGAGTGCACACACTAAAACTGCAGAGTTTTGAACTGGAAAACAAACACACCAGTGTGGGTGGACCAGTGGTCCCTTACCAAACAGAAATTATTTGCACTCAACAAACTGGTCGAGGAGCAGGTAAGCCCAAGGCATCTAGTACCATCTAGCAGCCCCTGGGATACCCCAGTCTTTGTGATAAGAAAACCTGGCAAAGACAAGTGGCGCCTGCTCTAAGACCTCCGTAGGGTCAATGATGCAATTGAGGACATGGGTCCCCTTCAGCCTGGCCTCCCCTCTCCCTCATGCTTCCCCGGGATTGGCAGCTTGCAGTCCTGGACATCCCTTTGTACCCTGGAGATGCCCCCAGATTCGCGTTCTCCAATTCCCTCAGTCAACCGCAGAGAACCTTTTAAAAGCTACCAGTGGACCACTTTGCTGCAAGGGATGAAAACTTCCCCAGTGTTATGCCAGACTTTTGTAGCACAAGTTTTATTACCAGTGCGCAAACTATTCCCTGAAGCCATCATATTACACTACATGGACGATATCTTAATCTGTGCCTCCACCAAGTCATACCTAGACGCAGCGCTTGCCAAGACCACAGCAGCCATCGAAGGTACAGGATTCCAAATATCGCAGGAGAAAATCCAACTCTCAAGTCCATGGAAGTACCTTGGGTTTCTAAGCAGCAGAAGGACCATTATACCCCAACACCTGACAATCAACAAAGATCCACGGACACTGCGAGACATGCAACAGCTGTGTGGCATCTTCACCTGGATTCAACCTCTCTTTGGCCTCACCATGAAGAACTGGCACCGCTTTTCGAGCTGCTACGAGGAGACAGTGACCTGGCTTCCCAATGGCCGCTGACACCTGAGGCTTGTGGAGCCCTGGAGAGGGTCGCACATGCCGTCCAGTCTCGCCAGGTGCACAGAATGGACCGATCTCTTCCCCTGAACATCGGCATCTTTGGTTAAGTGCCCAAACTTCCATGCCCTGACATTTCAGTGGGATGACACCTCTAGAGACCCACTCCTTATTATTGAATGGATCTTCCTGCTGCACCAACCCTGTAAAACAGTAACAACTCCACCTGAACTCGTTGCTTGCGATCTGGCGTGCATTTATCTCCCGTTTAATTTGGAATAATTGGATGCTAACTAATTAGCAATTAGTGTTACAAACTAATGAAATTTACAAATTTCCCTAGATAGCTATCCCAGCCAGCTTTTGATCCACTACCCCAAACATAAGCTTTTCAAAGACGCACTTCATTTGGCCCCAAAATTATATAAAAGCAAAACCCCAATCAAAAATGTGGTCACAGTGTTCACTGACGGCTCAAGCAAGTCCCACAAGTCAGCGTTCACCTGGAAGGACCTGGACACGCAGAAGTGATGGTCTGATGTCCAGATTGTTGAAGGTTCCCCTCAGATTACAAAGCTTGCTACAGTTGTGAGAGTGTTCAGAAAATTTCAGCAACCTTTTAATTTGGTAACAGATTTGGCATATGTTGCAGGGATAGCAGAGTGGGTGGAGCATGCCCTGCTCAAGGAAGTTCAAAATAAAAAACTGTATAGCTTGCTCTCTGAATTAATTTGGCTCATCTCCCACAGAGAGCAACCTTACCACATTCTGCACGTCCGAGCACACGTGGAGCTGCCTGGGCACATAATAGAGGGTAACCGGAGGGTGAACACCTTAGCAGTGACAGCAAGCGCCACCCACACCACACCAGCTATTCCTAACACATGGTCCTTTTTTACAATCTAATCAGTGCACACCTGACCCATTTGAGGACTTAATGGACACCCTGGCAACACCTCCCAAGACACCCCAGAACACTGTGAAAGTCACTGTCACCATCATCATCTTTCTCTGTGTCCAAGCAGCGGCTGGATGGATTATGCCACAACCCAAAAAAATGTATGGCTCACCCTCGCAAAATCCCTCAAACAAAACAACTTTTGCATGGCCATGGGGAAGAAAGGGCCGGGATGCCATGACATCCTGGCCCTATCTTCCCCATGGCCATCTCCCACAACTTTCTTGTACCACTGTCCAAGTTTGGGGAGGAGGTTTCACTGGTCCTTTGAGAGGCATGAGACCACTCTTTTCCTGCACTCCTGGTAGCTGTTTCAGTTGTTAAAAGTACCTGAAAGGGACCTTCCCATGCTGCTGTTAAGGTAGCATTGTTCCAAGATTTTTATTAGACCCCAATCTCCTGGTTTTACCTGGTGTATGTGAAAGTCTAGAGGTGATGTTTGGGGTAACAGCCCTTTTCATCTAAGATCCGTGAAAGAAAGTGCAATTGCCTGCAAATAATTTCTGAGATATAAGTCATTAGTTTCAGCCATTGGTAAACTCTCCTCCCTTCCCAGATAAGGTAACCCAAACCACATTCCATAGGGAGAAACTCCCATGTCCTTTCTTGGAGCAGTTCTGACCCATAATAATGCTAATCTGGTTTCAATCGTTAATTTGGTAATATGGTTCTTAAGGATAGCATTCATTCTCTCCACACACCCAGAGCTTCGAGGGTGCCACGGGGGATGAATTTTCCAATTTATATCTAATGCAACACCTACAGAATGTCACATTTTTGAAGTAAAGCATAAAGTCTCTGTATTTTGGGGAACTCAGTGTAATCTATTTGCATGTTTTGATAGGGTCTAAGGGCTAGGGCTCTTCCCTCACTAGGGTGTTTTCTCATCACTTTCTTATTTATCTTTTAACAAATTGAGCATTGTTCAGTCACTGTTTGGCTACTGTAGAGACTCCCTCACAGCAACAAGTTCTTAAGAATTGATCACACTGAGTGCTTGAGCTCACCAGTGTATTCCTTGTTGTAGCTTAATTAAAATGTCTCTAGCAATTGCTTTATTCCTTATCTGCCTCCCCTCCCTGCCCAGCTGTGACCAGAACTACAGCAAAGGGGAAGTGCCTACAGCTGAGGGAAGGCTGTGGTTTGGTCTCTGGTTCTGTCTGTTGTTGCTGCCAGTGTTGTTGTTTGTTTGCCTTCTTATACATGCTAGTAAAGAACTGCTACTCCTTTTCCCATACCTTTTCTTGAAAGCCCCTTAATTTCAGTTATAATAATTTGGAAGGAAGAAGGTCACATTCTCCATTCCAGAGAGGTCCCACAGACACCTGTCTTTCCAACCAAGACAAGCTGACAATTAACGATTTATTGCCAATTGTTTAATTAATAATTAATGAACAATTAATTAACAACTAATTAATTAACTTAGGTAACTAAAAGATAATGAGAGGTCTTCACTGGAGCTTGGAAGGGTAGCTGCAGAGGTCTCTGGTGAAGGGTGGGAGACCATCAGCATCAGAAGACACGATGTTGCCGGCTCCTGCCGGATGCTCCAGCTGACACAAATGCTGTCACTCAGGTGCTGGTTTCCAGTGCACCTTCTTCTTGGGTCTCTGGCCTTCCTCGAGCTGCCATAAGGCAGAGAATTTCAATTTATCAAGACTGTTCTCCCGGGCTCTGCCTTTCAAAATCACTTGCACCCTCTTCTGAGTTGGCTTCAGGTTAGGAATCCTAGGAAGAAGGGGGACTGGTGTTAGCCAGACGAACATTCCCAGCCAGCTGCTTTTCTGTCTCCTTGCAGAGCACACAGTGTTGCATCCTCTCTCTGTGCAAGCAGTGAGCAGCAGATTTAACAGCTGCACTCGCTGCATGGAGGCTGCAGAGGTGCAAGGACAGGAACGTGACCAGTGACGTGCCTGGGGACCAGCTACAGCACACAGGGTTCCATGTAGAGAAGCAGGCCTTGCTTGTCCCAAAAGGAAGCAGAACTAGGGACTGGCTGGTCCCCAGATCTCTCGTTCCAGATTTTGCAACCCTCCAGGAGACTGATGTTTCATACAGTGTCTCCCTACCAAGGCCAGATGATCTTTCCATGCTCATGTGGGTGTTTCTGCTGCCCTTCTGGGGCTGCCCGTCTCCAGGCCCACCTCCCCATCCCAGTCAGAGGGACTGAAGGGAGGGTGTTAGTGGATGAACCAGGCTGTGCTTGGTGATGCCCAGCAATAGGACGAGAGGCAATGGGCAGAACATGAACAGGAAATTCCACCTGAAGCTGATGGAAGAACTTCTTGCCTGTGTAGGTGCCAGGTTGTCCAAGAGGGTGTGGAGTGTCCCTCACTGGAATTATTCAGAGCCCTCTGGAAAAAACCCTGTGCTCTGGGATGACCCCACCTGAGCAGGGAAGTGGGACCAGATGACCTACTGTGGTCCCTTCCACCCTGTCCCACCCTGTGATTCAGTGATACCCATCAGTAGCATGAGTTGGCAGATGTTTCTCACCTGCACATCATGGTGACCCCAAACTTCCCCACACACTTTGGGGAGAACTTTGCGTGAAAGGTCTGCTTCTGGCCAGGAGCAAGGATGCCACGGTCAGGGTTGATGGAGAACAGTGGCAGGTCATGGATGAAATCTGGGAAGACTTCCAGGGAGGAACTGACAGGCTGCAGAGAGAGATCCTTTGCCTTTGAGCAGCATATCTTCTTGAAAAGGTCTGGATTGGGCTGCGGCCGCTGCTCAGAGAGGCGCCGTTCCTTGGAACCCTTCTCCTGCTTGGACTCCAGCTGCTCCTCCTCAGAAAGTTGCTCCTGCTCAGAGGGCTGCTGCTCCTGCTCAGAGGGCTGCTGCTGCTTGGAATTCTAATTCAGGGTCTCTGCCTGCAGCACACGCTCCTGTGCCAAAGCAGGAGAGTTGCTTTTAGACAGTGACTTTGCATTTGCCCTGGAGTGAGGAACCGCAATCAGACAGTGGCTGCAGGGCAGGTCACTTGTTACACGACTTTTTTTCCCAGTCTCAGATGTCTCAAAGAGATGACCTGATGTCCCCTTCCCAGTCCTGACCCAGCACGTGGTTTTCCCCAGAGCCTGGCTCAGTCCTTTGCAGAGCAAAAGTGGCAGAGCAAGAACAGAAAAGGCTGAAAGGCAGAGAGGGACAAGGAGAAAACTCTCCAGCTGCAGCTGGAAAGATGCTGATGAAAGTGGACGTATGGACAAGGATGAAAAAGCAATTCATGTTTCGGGGCCAAATACCCTTACACATCAGAGTGAATGAGAATGGCTTGGTCACTGGTTCTCTGTGGGTATTCTCAGTTCAGCCAGAGAGACAGGGAAAGTTTCTAACAGGCAAGAAAGACTAAGAAACAGTTGGGAAAGAATGTAAATAATTATTTATCTCTCTTGTTGTTCACATTGTTTTAAGATGTTCTGCCACTGTGCATCGTTCACTGCACACCAACGCTGTAAGATGTTTTTACTTTAGGACAAATGAAATTAGTCTGCACGATACACTCTATAAAAGAGTGATGTATTTGAAAAAAAGTAGTAGTTAGAGTTCAATTCATCTTTGCCTTCTGATCCTGGAGTCTTTTCGTTCCCATCCTGCCTCACAACAACGGTTCTCTATCTGCACCATCCTCCCAGGAGTATTCCAGTGCTGACTTCCCTTTATTGCGAATCTTGAAACTGAAAGGCAAGAAGGAGGAATAAAAAAAATGTCCAATAAATATAAAGCAAATAGTAAAGTAACATTGTCTGAGGGACTCCTGGTACCAGTTTCTGCTGAGGAGCATCTTCTTCCCCAGGCAACCCTGCCATGCTCAGACTGCTGTCCTGGGTGGCCCAAAACAGTATTTCCAAGTCTGGATGGTCAAGAGGAAAGGGCCAACATGGTGCCCAGGACATCGAAGCTAAGGGGCTTACTCTGGACTTTAGGTCTTGGTTTGACTGCAAACTTATTCTTGAGCAGATGAGTACAGGTGACATGCAGTGAAAGCAAACCCATGGCTGTTCTCAGCAGAAAGGTACGGCAGCATTGAACCTCTCCTGACCACCACCACCTGCTTGGCTTTGTGTGCACATAGATGGGCCTGTGCTGCTTTGGGCTGGGGCAGAGTTCTGGGAATAGGGCACTGGGCCAGCCCTGGGCAAAGGCAGCTCCTGCTCGCAGGGCCCTGCCTGGCCTCCAGCACTCACGTGGTTGTCCTTGTCTGGAAGGGAAAGGTATCCTTGAACTGAACCTCGATCGTGTTCAGCTTCAACTGGGAGTAGGCAACAACGGCACTGAGGTACACCTCCAACTCCTGGCTGCTCTCCTCCACCACAGTGTGAGCCGGCTCCGGGGCTATCTCGAGCTCCTGCAAACAGAGAAGGGAGGAACCACTGAGCAGAGCCCAGAAAGTCAGGCTGAGAAGGGAATCTTCTGGCCTCCAAGATCAGCCTCACAGAGGGACTAGAAAGGACCACTCACTTTATCTTCCCTGGAAAGATGATAAAATGACAAGATGACTGCTCTGCTACAGTAGTTGTTTCTACCCACAGATCAAAGCAGTCACTAATATCCCAGCTGTTAATATCCCCATGGAGACTTTAGCTGTTTTCCAGTCCCTGGACTTCAACCTTGTAGAGGGACTGACTCTTTTCCTGGTCCCCTATAAATCCAGCAGGTCTCAAAATTTGGCTTAAGTTCTCCTGCTGGAGCTCTACAGATGGAGAACCCCAGACTGAAGAGTTCTAGAAAGCACCTTTTTCTTCTTGTCTTAGGAGAAAGTACTCTCCAGGTATCTTGTGTGGAGCAACAGCCACACTGCTGGGAGCTGGGGATGGGCATTTTGGGGTGGGAAAGATCTCACTTGGAAAGTCTCCAACTGCAGATGTTCTGATAGAAAAGAGGATGGTTTAGAAGCCATAAAATGGTCCAGAAACTCAGAAAGAACCTTCACCCAAGATGAGTGTGTGTGGCAATAATGACAATAAAAGCAAGAGTCTCTGGAGATGATCCTTCTCTGGACTCCTCCATACTGTCATGCAGTGCCTGAGCTATTCCATGATGAGATATCCCACACAATACAGAGACCACAACCAAAATCTCTGGTATCCATGCACACAAAACTTGGGAGTTCAATAGCATATGCAGGAGAATTGGATTTCTCTCCACTTCAAGAGACAGAGTGCAGCAGACTTAACTCCTTGTTGGTGAAAAGGCACCAAATGAGATGAAGAAATTTCTGACACCATAACATGGGATAAAATCATAAAACATTTCTCCCATTCAACATGGGCTGCAACACTTGTGCTTGTGGCACAGACTGATGGCTTGTGTGTGGCTAAAGGTCTCTTGTCAAAAGGCTTCCCCCTCTCGTGTGAGTGTATCTGGTCACTGTGCATCCACCTTTCTCCTGGAATGCACTGCTGGTGAACCTCACAGCTGTCCCATGTCCAGAGGAAGCAGGAGCTGCTCAGCCAGCAGTGATGGTGTTATGGTGGTTCTTTTTGTAAAAGCTGGGTTGGCTTTTTTTGCCATTTTGCTTCTTACCTTCTCTATTTTAGGGAATTTGTCTTCTGGGTCTTTCCTGGTGGCCATCTTCAATGTGTACCTTGAGCACTTTTCGTCATCCCAGTCAGGAACCTTCCTTCGTGGCAGATCAAAGTTGATCTTGGTCACCTTACATTTCACAAGGTGCCTCCTGAAGGCGGCTGGCACATCTGATTTCAAGGTCACTGTGATGCCCTTGGCACAGCCAGGATGGAGGTGTCCCACCTAGGGAGAATCAGGGAGTCAAGACCAAACTGGAAGCACTGCCAAGGGTAGGACTAACAGCAAAAGGGACTGATGTGGTGAGCAGCTGTGCCAGGAAGCTGCACCTCAGAGTGGGTTTGTGTGAAGTTTGATAGACAAAAGTATGAACAGAAGGTGCCACCTCCCATAACATGAAGCCTTTTCTGCAAGGCTGGCAGCCTTGGCCCAGCCAAGCCAGGGACTGCCTCTCCTACGTGGCACTGGAACAGGCTATCAGTGGTATGTGAGCACTCCCTGCCAGCTCCTGGGAACACCAGGACAGGGCTTGAGCAATGGGGAAAGGCAGAGCAGTCCACGCTCACCTTGGGGGAGAACTGGAATGGGGCGTCTGCCTCCCACTCAAAGCGCATGAACTGGTTACGGGTGTGGTTGGTGATGGTGATGGTCCTGCAGCAGCACTTCCCAACAGAACAGTCCCCAAACTGGAGGTGATTCACTCTGACAGCTGTTAAGGAGGAGAGCAAGGGATCTCAGCATGCAGAGAGCTCCACCTGCTCCCCTCACGTGCACAGACACCTGCATGTTCAATGCTTCCTTGCTCCAAGCCTTCCTCCCTCTGGGAGGGAGTTCCCCAGGCAATTCCCCATCCCACCACTTCCAGGGAAACACCCTGACACATCCCTAAGCCAGCGATGTGCAGCACAGCACACACTGCTCTCATGCATGGCTGCCATGCCCACAGGCCACCAAGTCCCGTGGGTGACAGCCCAGGCCTGGCTAGAGGGAGGACACACATGATCAGACATTTTCCTCTTCCTAGCTCCACCTTGGCAGCCTCTCCTCTCTTACCATCAATGATGTCTTTCTTCAGAATGCTCTCAGTATACCCCTCCTCTGTGTCTTCCTCTAGGCCATCGAGGGTGAATTCATCCCTGTGGCCTTCACCCACCAGCTCTACTAGGGTTTTGCTAGAGATGTCCTTCACGAACAGACAAATCTTCCCTTCCAGACGCTGAGCCAGGGTGGGTTTGAAAATTACATCCAACTCTGTCGATTGCCCGTGATGCAGAAGGAAGAAAGGCTTCTTTGGGGCCTTGCTCTCTGCACAGCAATGGAAATCAGAGTTAAGTGATAGAGCCATACAGAGGAAATATTTCCACAGGATATATGAGGAATAAGAGGTTGAAACCAGGTGCCTTCTAGGCACAGGTTCTACCCCCACTGGTTCCACACCCTCTTCCTCTGTTCACAAGACTGCCACCTCCAGACACATCACCACTTAAGCAGCGTAACCTCAGGCTGATGCCCAGCCCTCATTCCATCTGCTTCCAGCCAGCTCCAGCCATATGCAAAGCTGAGCCAAAGAGTGCTTTTGGCTTCTTCTGCTGGCTGTCTGTTCAGGCTGGTACCTTCCCACATGCAGCAAAAACTTCAGAGGGTCCACTGAGGTAGTGACAGTCCCCCACAACTCAACCCACCATGTCTAGAAGAACAGAAGAACTTCCTACAACTTGCTAGGAAGAAATGCTGCAAGAAAAGCCCCCAAGAAAAGCTTGGGAGACAGAGAGCCCAAGGAACGACACTGTGCCTAACATCTGGCTGCTGCTCAGAGAAGCCAAGAGCAGGGCACACATTTTCCCTCTGTGCATGATCACACTTCATGGTTAATGAATTTACCCTTTCCAATGGAGTCCTCGTCCACATCTTCAGTGCGGAATACCTCGAGTGTGGAGGCCCTGCCTTTCAAGAAGAACGCTCCATGCTCATCCTTTAGGCGCAACATAAACTGAGAAAAGAGAAGCCAGAGCACAATGATACTGGTGTGAATACAGGATGGCACAGGGACTGACACTGCAGTGCTGCTGGTCCCACATGGGAACCCAGCACCTCTCACACTACCAACAGCACTTAGTTGACTTAGTTAAGTCAAACCAGCCTAGAACAAAGGGTGTTCAGAGGCATCTGGATAGAACTGAAACAAAACCAAACAGGACAGAAAGTAATGAGCAGAATACATTCTGCTCATGAAACCACATCTAAGTCTACTTAAAATGTAGTAAACTGGGATCAAATACAATCTAATGGAACTGGGAAATCACACGTATCCATGAGAACAAAAGGTGACCTGAGAGACAGGGGGGAAAATACTCCACCACCTTTCTTGTGTTCAGCTTAAAGAAGAAAGACTGGACGGAAAATTTCCAAGAACTCCATTCTTGGAGATCAGACGTCAGTCACTTGCTTAAAAAGAATTTCTAACACCTCTTCCCAGGTCTGCCATGCTCTTTGGGACCCTTCCTGTGTGCCACAAGCACTTGTTCCCAAACCAGACCATTCCTCGAGCAGATCCTCCTCACCTTGAGAGATATGATGCCATCATTACGGATGACCAGGGGCAGCGTCTCTGAATCCCCCACCTGGAGCCTCTTGAAGCGCAGCAAGGCATTTCCCCTCTTGGTGCGAGCACTTGGGCACACGACTGTCAGCTGTGGCTTGTGCCCCTTCCCACTGATGGTGAAGGTCAGGATCTGGGGTTTAATTTTCACAGAGCTGCAGGAGAGGCACAGAAACAATTTCAGCTGGCACTAACCAATTTCTCACTGGGCAAGGGAAGCAGCAAGGGCCAGAGTGTTCTCCCTGCCTGGTTGCTCCTGTACCCCACAACACAGTCCCCCAACAGCCTCTTCCCAATCCACTCAGGGCCATTCACAAGAGGAATCTGCTCCAAAGAGCCAGAGCCTTCCACAATAACAGTTAAAAATAATTTCACTTTATTGAATCATGCAGTACAGCAAGTAAATGAGGCACCAGATGAGATACGGCAAATCCCCGGGCTGCAGTGAGAGAAGACTTATGCAACAAGCAAAGGCACAGCATGAAAGCAAGAAGGCAACAAAATCATCGTCACCATCAGTAAAGATCATTTCCAAGAACAGCAAAAATGAAATTGATTATTAGCAATTAGACTTCTCTTGTTCCAATTCAGCCACTAAAGAGTTGAGGAAGGGCAAGTCAAAGCCCCAGTACACAGGTCCCAGGGCAGAGGAACCTAGGCTCCTCTTTCATACCAGCTCCAATCACTCCAAAACAGCTTAATGAATGCCAGGTAATCACAGAGGATCATCTAATTTTACAGAAATAAAGAGGAAATTGTGACTGCTGACTTGCTGGTACAGAAACTGCTTCATCTAAGCCTCTGTCCTTGGAAACCCCCAGCTCAGCTGCAGCACATCTCAGTAACTTCCGGCTGGGTACCTAATATTTGCCTGTCTTCGTAGTTCCTCATAAAGGCTAAACCATCAGCCTAATTTTTCTTTTCTAAGAGTTACTGCCTCCCAGATCATCTCATGCCAAGAACTCTGCCTAAGGCTACTGAAAGCATTAGTGCTAACAAGAGGTCTGTTCCTTCCCAGGGGAGAGGCAGCTATCAGTGAGGCCTCCCCCGATATTTCACAGGGTCAGTTACCCTTTTGGGATGTCAAAGAAAGCCTTGAAAGTGCAGTCATAGTTCTGCTCATCTGGTGGGGTGAAGGTCACCGTGGCAACGGCATGGGATGAGCCAGGAACAGACATCTTGACTGGATCCAACTTGAAAATGTTTCTGATAGGGATTTGTTCCTTGGGGGAACCAGAGAGCAGTGTTAGGAGAAAACACCTTTCAACATGACACGGATTTATACATAAATGCATTGCTGAACCCTGGGCAGTGTGACTTCCTTCCTGCTTCCCTGGGCAGGCTCCTTCCCTCCCAGGGAATGCTGACCTTGTGCTAAAGCATTGTGTGTTTTGAGTGTTGGCAGCTGCCCCAGCCTATATGGGAGGTGGGCACTGCGTGGAAGACCCTGCAAATAACCTAGAACTGGCCTTCAAAGAGAAGGAAAAGCCGGGAGCCTGAGGAAATGCTCTGCTTTAGCCCTGGCATGTCAGGTCATAACAGCCCCTCTCTGCATGTGCTTCCAAGAGAGGTTCAGAAGGAGTCACTTCTCCCACTGAAGACCCAGAGGTGTGAGCCAAAACCTTGCCCAAGACATGCAGAATTCCACACAACTGTTCCCTGGCTATGCTGCTCTCCCCTGCAGTTTGAGCTGCACTGAGCTAGCCTAGTCTGGGCCACAGGCAGCAATGCATCTGGAGAACAAAACAGGCTCTCACATGGCCTTTAGAGGACAACCACCACCTTGGCCTCCTGTTCTTACCTTTCCAGGCAGGGGCTTGATGGAGAGGACCACGTCACATGGCAGACGGCTTGCACTATAGATCTTGAAATGAGCTTCAGCCTCTTGCCCAACCAGAACCTTGTGGAAGATGAATTGGTTCTCATCTCTGATGAACAGGCCTGTGCCTGTCACCGACTGCAGCATGTGGCTGAGGTTGATGCTGCTGCAGATTGGGTACTCCTTGAAGATTAACATGACATCCTCAGAAAATCCTGTGGACACACCAGAGGAATGAGCACGGAGAAGCCTCCCTGATGAGTTTATCTGGACCCTGCTGGCCTCTCAGAAGACTTGCTAAGCCCTTTCTGCCCGGGTGACTGCTAAAGCCAGCACTGGGTGGGGGAGCTGGCTGTGAGCATGGAGCTCAGTCAACCTCATTCTTAGCATTGCTTTCCTTTTATCCTTCCATGCATCCCTCTCAGCCTGGGAGGGATGAGTCCGCTGGTGGACTTGAAGAGGGCTGGAACCTCTGAGGATTTTAAGGTGGGACACCAGGGCTAGCGTGTCTCTCTATCCAAGCAGCAAGTTTAGGTGCTGATCAGCAGCAGGTGTGACTGTGGGCAGACGGTACCTGGGAGGCAGGACTCGGCCATCAGGGTAAAGGGAATGCCGAGGGGATTGTCCTCGGGGTCTCTGCCTGGAATGTCAATGTAGAGCTGCTCCTCACATGTCCCCTCCTGCCCAGCGAGGCATTCCACTGTGATCTTCTGCTGACCCCACGGACGGATGGAGCCGGAGCAGGGGGACACCGTGAACATGCCAAGATTGAGGTGACCCTGCAGAAAAAGTTCCAGGAAAGGCTGATGGCTATTAGCTATACCTTCAGCACCCCAGCAAGGAATATGTCCTGCCTTGGCCTCCAGCTGGGCCCAAGCACCCAGTCCCAGAGCAGGGAAGGATGACTCCATGGCCCAAAGGCAGCCCCAGGTTGAGAGCAGCAAGCCAGGAGGAGCTGCAAATCTGTCCCAAGTGGCAGAGAGAAAGCAGTTTGAGTGTAAAGAATGAAGGTGGTGGCTGTGATCCTTCAATCTCCGTAGGTAACACAGGAGAGCAGAAATATCTGTGAGAAATGATGGGAGAGAGGCAGGGGACTGGGAAGAAGAAAAAGCAATGTTGTCTGAGCTCTGTGGACTGGGAGCTCAATGGGAGATGTTTTTGCTTCTCTGATGTTCACATACCTGGTCCTGTGTTTGGTAGCTGGCTCACAGCTACCAAACACAGGACCTGCTCCCCTCTGTTGACCCCAGGTCAGAGCCAGTGTACAGGACTGCCAGGGGGACTGAGCAGATACTGGACTCCATCCGGCAGACCACGTCCCACCGTGTGCCCAGCCTGGGCACAGCAGCATCTTCTCACATCGCCTGCAGCAGCACTGCTGGGGAGCAGGAGTCACCCACCTGTGACAAGGAGCTTGATTTCCTTGATGAGGTCTTTGTAGCTGATGCAGCAGATTCCCCTTGCTTTAAACTGAGAAGAGAAAGCAGAGGTATCTGTCATGCTGAGCTCCCCTGCCTTTCTCTGAGGCCAAAGCTGGCTTCCTCCTCACAGAGGAAAGCCTTTGTGCTCTGATGGCTCCCAGAGAGCAGCCTGCAGCACCCATTGCTGGACTGAGCAGCTCTATCACAGCTTTGTACTACACATGTGGATACCGAGGCCTTTTTCTGCCCCCTGTCCCCAAGCCAGGGATGCGGATGGACGATAGCCCAGGTCTCCTGGCTGCCTGCCCCATACCAGCCGTGGCTGGTGCCTCCTCACACAGGAAGGGCAGTGCAGGGCTTCTCGTACCTTTTGCTTTCTGACGCAGATGCAAGCTCGGGTGCTCGGCGGACGCGGAATTTGAGGTTGAGCGCGCCTTTGTTCTCCAGCACGACAGCCTGGCTCTTCTTGGTGCCCTTGATCACGGCACCGAAGTCGATGGGTGAGGCAGGCTCAATGCTGTACTTGCTGTACTCGGCTTTCGCTGACACCTTCACTGGGATGCTGGTGACAACCTGGCCTCCTTCACCTGAGCGGGCATCTATCACCTGTGTCCACAGGAAGGGAGGTAACCAAAGCAAAGGGGCCAGCCTCCACCCCAGGCCTCCCTGTTTAAGCACCTCCTCCAGAGTCAGATGCTCAGCTCCACTTAGGAAGCCTCCCAAATGGTTTTGAAAGACTTTGTGTATGTAGGAGAGAGAATTCTCCAGTAAAAACCTCCTTCCATTAGACACCTACTCTGTTTACGCTCCCAGAACACCGTTGATAACACAGCCTGGCCCAGCCAGCTCACCTGGCAGGAGATGATGGGCTCATTCTTGAGGAGAATTTCACTTGTGGGGTGGAAGAGTATCTCAATATTCACGCCACGCTGGGAGGCAGCCAGCATGCCTGACTGAGGCTGAACAGTGAAGTGGGATGCCACGTTTTGCATTCTGCGACCTGCACCCTTCAGCGTGAAACTGGGGAGAAAGGGAAGGAATGGAGATCTCTGCAGTTAAAAGTACAGGTACCACCAGCACAGCCAGGACTTTGCACAGGACCAGACAAAAAAGGGAGAATCCAGCTCTGCTCAGGGAATCCTGGATCTTGACAGAGAGTTCAGACAATCACGAGGTTACTGCAAGAAACCTTGACACTGTAATTTTTCATTCACTTCTTACAGAGTCTCAGAAAAATAAAGCAGGTGACCATCAAAGCAAGTCAATAATCTCAGCATTTCAGTTACTGAAATTTCTGGGGCTCTCATTTGAGCTCCAGCTGAGCTGTGAAGAACTGCTGGTTTGGGGCTGGATTCTCTGGTAGAATAGCTGAGATCAGAGAGCCCAGGTTTTGTATTTACCATGAGATAGCCAGCATGGAAACAGATTCTAGCCATTGACAGAGGAAGAAAGCAGGCCTGGGAACCCAAGGAAATGCTCACTACCAGGCAGCTGGACTCACCTGTACTCAGTGTTGTATACCCCTTTGTTCTTCAGACTCAAGACTTTCTTCACATTATCCAGGACACTAATGGTTCCAAATTCCAAGCTTCCATCTGGACCTGCAGAAAGCCCACAGAGCGAGATCAAACACAGTATTTGTGAGCTGCTGCAGAATACAACAGGCCACAAGCTACATGGAGGTCTCGGAGCAAAACCCTTTTCAGCAAGTTTCCATTCCTGAAGGTGTTTTCCAGCTACTTGTCTGCCCTTTTTCTTCTCACTCAAAATATCTGCAGGCTCAGTAGCTAAAGATCTTGCCTTCCATTTCCTCACTTCCAAGCACAATTCCAATTACTTTATATGCTGTGCTGAGCCTGTGGGGGCTGCCAACTGCCTGGTCAGATCACTGTTGTTTCAAAGCCCCCAGATCCAATCTGCACATGAAGCTGCACACTTCAAAGTTCAGAGGGGAGAGACTTAAGGCTGTCAGTTCCCTGACATTACTTTAGTTCATGCAGGTTGCAGGTACCTGCTTTATGTATCCATGCCATCCTTGTATTCCATCCCATCCCATGCCAAGTGCTTTGGGATGCATTACCACCTCCCAGGGTAATGTAGTGCACCTGGACTGCTTTGTTCGGGAGGCATCCACTGACCTTCAGGCATGTTGAGGCTCACAGAAACCTCATAGACCTCTGCAGAGATTTTGATGTTTTCAGTCTGAACAATCCCCAGGATGTTTTCTGTATCTGAAACCTGAGGCAGCAAGAAACAAACACTGTTCATATTGTTCTTTCGGTAGACAGCCTGAAGTCCTTGTCTCTGCTGGCTGCTTCCCCTATGGCCTCCCTGGCTTCACAAGCGTTGGTGGACTCCCAAGCTTTGCTAACCTGTTCCTCTCACGGGCTGCCCCAGTGGGATTCTACTGCAGTAAAAAACCCTATCAGCAAACTCTGCACTCCCACAGTGGGTCATGCTGCTGCTAAAGCATCCTTGAGAGGCACAGGGGTGTAAGAACAACCACAAGAAGTGTGAGGTGTCTCAGAGCAGGTGGCATTGACAACCCTCTCAATCACCTAGCACCCTCTCTGAAATGGAGCCCCTAATCCATGGGGAACAAAATCCCAGGGGGAGAGTTTGTTGCACTATGCAAGAGCTTCAGACAAAGTCCGGAAGGAATGTAGAGATCACGCTGCAGTCTGTACAACCACACAACCTTCAACCACTCACAGGGACAAGGTGGTTGTGGTACAGGCTCAGGATGCAGTGTCTGGTTATCTGGGGGGATGTGGATGCACTGCACGTTCTGGCAAACGCTGTGTAGAGGCAGAAGTTGGGGTCACAGCACCCTTGTGTCTGTCAGGTGCAGCTCTTCCTGACCCTGCCCCCAGCAGCACACAGCTGCTCACTGTGCCCTGCTCTGCCAGGCAGGGCACAGCCCCTCTCACCTCTAGTCGGAGGGTCTTCTCAATGCTGCCAATCTGTCCGGCATTGAAATGCACTGTCACTTCCAACTCTGAGCGAGGATCAATGGTGCCTTTATCTTGTGACAAGGAGAAGTCCTCAGCAAGGTCATCCAGCCCACTGAGCTGCCAGGCCATGGGCAGCAGGGTGTTGTTTTTCAGGACCAAGGTCCTGCTGTCAGTCCTGCAGAGACAGGAAGGCACTTGGCATCAGCTGCTGGATGGCCACACCAGCCTGGCCACTGAATGCAACTTGGAGCCGCTCCATCCATGCCCTGGAAACCAGAGTCAAACGTTTTCTCTTTGTCACAAGACTTGGAGTGCTTGTGGGATGACTGACCTGTGCAAAAGCATCTTGTCAAAAGACAGCTCCAGGAGGCTGACCTCCAGCTTCACGTGCACCCCATGGCAGCACAGGCTGAAGACCACTGGCTCCGGGTTCTTCCCAACGCTGCAGATGAGTTTGTCTTGCAGGAAGCCAGGGGAAGTGGGGTAGGCCCAAATGGTCAGCTCCTGGACACGGCCCCACAGGAAGAAATTGAAAGAGCTCTGTGTGTGAGCAGGAGGAGCAGCCCCTGGGCACTTCTACGGTGCCTGCTCTGCCTGCCCTTCTCCTACCTGCTTCTCCTTTGGTTTCAGTGCCATGCTGGGAGGGTCCAAGAGGAACGTCGCTGCTTCCCCAGCATTCTCAAAGGAGAACTGGACCTCTACGTCCATGGGGGAGTTGTTGAGGATGGTTATATTCTCCAAGTTGCTGGGACAGTTCTGGGCCTTGTACCTGTCCACAAAAAGGGAAAAGGCTGCAGAGCAGACTGTTGCCTTTGCCACACACAGAGGAGAGCACCGTGTGCACCCAAGGAAGCAGTGCTGGAAGACCCTACTCTAACAAACAAGTGAGGGAAATGGATCCCAGTCAGGGGCATGGGCATGTGCTCAGCCTTGCCTTACTCTGATGCCTTCCCTGGACTTGGTGCCTCCTGCCCAGAAGACTGATGATGCTCAGGCCGCTTCAAGCATTTTTAATACAACGTAAATTCAAAGTGACTAGAAAAATAACAGTACACCAGGCACGTGAGTTTTTTCCCCTTCTTCCTTGGGGTGCCTTCCCTGCAGGGTATAAAGAGGCTTTTGGAAAAAGAGTTTAGCTAATCTCTTTCATAAAAGTCATAAAAGTGCTTTGGATTTCATGGGTTAGCTCAAAGTCTGAGAAAGAACTATAAAGCATCAATTCCCAAGAGGAATTCAAAAAGATAACAAATGACCCTTCTCTCAGGTGTGGAAATGACTTTGGAGTGAAAGGGTTAAAGAGGCAAACAGAGATCCCAGACCATCCATCAACCTGGAAAAAGATTGTCTGTTTTTTAAACTATTTCAATTTCATTTCCTTGGTGTGTCAAAGTAGACTTTACCCTCCAGAGCTCCCATGGAGATAAGAACTTAATGTTAAATATTATTTTTTTTTTAATGTGACAGTAAAAGTACACAATAGCTTCAATAGCAATGTGTTTAGGCAGTGAGGATGCAATGTGCTTACAGGAAAATGTAATTCCTGCTGTACGTTCCTCGCGACATCCACTGGCAGGTCAACCATAAAATCTTATTAATAATTACAGATCAATGAAAGGTTTACAAAACCATCTACAGAATAATTGCTTGATCAGGCTACCTGCAGAGCTCAAAGCACTTCAAAACCCCCCCATAAAGTTAATTTGAAGCTGACATGTGGGGGGACACAAAAGTTGTCCCCCAAGTCACCTTCGGACTGGCAGCAGCATGCGGCTCTGGCCACCAAGGCACCCACTGGGCAGGCAGAGCAGCTCCTCCAAGGCTCATTTGCCTCTAATCTGCTCAAGTTCACACATCTGTGGTCCTTCAAACCCATGTGTCTCCCAGGATTGTGCCACTGGGACAGCCTGTCTCTCCAGGTGTGTCCAGAAAAGTACAAGGCCCAGCAGGGAGCACGTACCAGTCTCTTGATTTCCCACACAGCAGTGGTCCAAAGTGGAATTGCTTTGTGCTCTCAACATACTCCTTGAAGAGGATTTCATCTTCCTCCATGGCCTCCCTCCACTCTGGAAACACCACCCTGGGCAGAAAAGTGAGGAAGGAAGAGCTATGAGATGCTCCAAGTAGGAAATGTAGTCAGAAAGCCAAAACCCCTCCTGGAGGCTGAGGTACCATCTGCCTTGCCAGCTCCAGCACAGGAGGAGGTGCTGGGTGACCTCAGGCAGCACGATCTGCCCAGGCAGAAGCCCCAGGGGTCAGCCCTGGCTGTGGTTCAGGGACAGCAGTGGTGTGGGGGCTGCCAGGGGCCAGCCTTACCGTGGGTCCTGGCTGATGCTGGGGTACAGGCTGGTGCCACGGCAGGGCAGCTTGTACTGGCACTTTGTCTGCACGAGCTCAAACCTCAGCGTCTGCTCAAACTTCCCTGGCCTTTTGGCGGAGAAGTGAACCTTCAGTTCCACCTCACCGTGGGCAGGCACTACCCACCGGTACCGTTTCAGCCTGGCAATTAAAGAGGAGCCTTCAGACATGGCTGAGGAGCAAACCAAACAAGGAGGGTGCACTCGCCATCCCGTGGAGGCACTGGCACAGGGTCGCTGTGGAGCTGGGGATGATGGGCCTTGTTTGGCAAGAGGACCAAGAAGCAGAGGCATCACCTCCTCCCGTGCGGCTCACCTGAGGAATTCTGTGGGGACTGAGGCACTTTCCAGTGTACTTTGGGATCTCATTGCAGAGGAATCCTGGGGACTTTCTGTTCTCTGTGTGGAGATCTGCTTCTCCTTTGCAGAGCTGTCTCTGCTGGCTGCTTCACCTGTCTTTGGTTGGCCCTCGGCAGAACTGCCCTTCACATCTGGGGCCTCGGCCTAAGGGGAGGGAGAAAAGGGAGAGAGAGGTGAGCCCTGAGACATCCCTATCCTGGAAAGCAAAATGGGAGTTTGTTCACCAACAGAAGAGAGAATAAATAAGTAAGTCCACCTGCCCATGGACTTGGTCTTCCTTATTGGTGTTTGTTTTACCTAGGACACTCCTTCTCACTCAGACCCTTTCCTCAAAGGAAGTTGACTGTTTTAAGTGATTTTTTTTCCCGTCTTGTCTTACAAAACTGCTCTGTCTCCAGCAGAGCTGTCTCTTTTGTCCCATCCCTGACAGAAAGGAGACCTGCAGACACAGGGCCCCATCACATCTTCACTACCTCTCCACCGTGATCCTTTTCCATCCAACCTGTCCCCCATGTCCCCATCTAGCCTGGTCCCTGCTCTGGCACCACTGGAGCACCCACCAGATTGTCTTCCACAGCAGCACCTTCTGGTGCCACAATGGTGAAGGGCTCCACACGCCCTGCAGGGCCCAGCCGCTCCTCTGGGTACTCGACTATGGAGAGCACAGCAGCAGGGGCAAGGGGAGGGCCGTCGGGATGCAGTCCCACATGCTGCAGCATCTAAAACAGAAGGGAAAATCCTCTTTATACTTCTGCCACCTTCATCCTCACAACTCCTTCTTTAAAGGCACTGAGCTTTTGACAGCGGGGTTTTTAATTTACATGAAGTACAAGTGCTTTGTTATGCCCAGTGGGGTGAGCAGAGTCAAGAGTTCCAAGCAGGACCGGGAGAGAAACCTCTCCCAAGTGACTCAGCTGAAGAAAACAATGACTGTGAGCTGCCCTGTCCTGGGGCCGTTTATGATTTCCAGGCTGGGAAACTCTGAACAGATGGGACACTTGTACACAGAGCACTCCCACTTCCTGCCCATCTGAGGGATGGTGATAACCTCCCCATCCACACAGATGATACAGAGTCATTGTGGAACATCATCAGGGGCCTGGACAAGGCTCTGTGCCATTATCTCACAATGCTCCAGGGCCCAAGACCATGACAAGCTCAAGATCTGAGCCTTGCAGGGTGTTACCTCGTCTTCCGATGGCAGCTTCCCATCCCTCAGGATCTCCCCGATCATGGCCTTTGGATCTGAGACCTGGATGTCCAGGCACGGCACCCCAACATGCTCGTCTCTGACTGCCCCCTCTGCAACTTCACTTTGCATCTCCAGCTGAGATGACTGACGACTCCTTTGGTCTCCACTTTTTTGTTCAAGCTTCTCCAGCTTCTCCTGAGGCTTATTGGTCTTCTGACCTTTGTTTCCAGCTGAAGACTGGGACTTGTTTCCCTTTTGGATCACAGGTAACTGCATGGTACCCTGAACCCTGTCCCAGTAGGACAAAACCTCTGCGACGTTCTGCTGCGATGGCTCATAGATCTGAAACCTCAGGATCAAGTTCTCCATCTCAGATGGGTCCTCTGGGAGTTTGATTTCCCCCATCTCTGAGGCTTTGGCTTCCCCCTTCTCTGGGATTATGATTTTGCTCATCTTTGGGGCTTTGTATTTCCACTTTTCTGGGATTTTGTCTTTCTTCATCTCTAGTATTTTGGTTTCCTTCTTCTCTGGGGCTTTGGTTTCCTTCTTTTTTGGGATTTTGCTTTCCTCCTCCTCAGGAGGCTTAGTTTTTTTCTCTGGGGCCTTGGTTTCCTTCTTCTCTGGGGGTTTGGTTTGCCCCTTCTCTGGTTGTGGAGGTTGCTTCCCCACAGAGACACTAGTCTTTTCCTCCTTCTGCCTCTCTTCCTCCTCTAAGGCTTTTGCCTCCTCCTCAAGCTTTTGAGCCAGCCGCTTCTGCTCCCTTCAGCAAACAAAATAGGAAACATCACTGAGAGTCACCACCAGAAACTTGGGCTCACTAATCCTGGCTGGCCCTGCACTTCATTCCTTGACCCCGAGGCCAGGCAGAACTGTGAGACCATTTCCATGAATTTTCCTCAACCCACAGAGGTCCAAGTGAGGGGATTGGTGGAAGGAGACCTCCAGGACCAACCAAACCTAAACCTTGCCATCATAAGGTCTTGACTGTGCAACCTCCCTCTTAAGGCACACCCCAGACACCTCCAGCCCACTGCCAAAGGCTGATCCACCAGCTCTCTGTGCTGATGCCTAAAACCCCCCTTCATCTCATGATTTCCCAGTTTAAAGCAGATCACAAATTGCTAACATCTGCTTCTCTCTCCTACAATTCTTACTCAGCTCATTCAGCCCCTTTCTCCCTGGGCATAGCCTGCTCTTAATGAGAACAATCCTATCAGAAGGCAAAGGCTGCAGGAACCCCTCTCCTGCAAGACAGGCTCTTGTCAAACAAGTTTCCTGCTGGAGCCAGCTGTGACCAAGCAAACCAGTGCTGTCTGCCATGGAAAAGATCTGAAGCAGCCTCGTCCATCTCCTCCCCATGAAACCAGCTTGAGCCTGGGCTGAAGGAATCCTGATACACAGGCTTGCTTCAAGCAGCCTCCACTCCCAGCTCCACGCTTTGCCTGAGCTGGGCTGCCTTGCTGGAGCAGAGCTTCCCCTGTGCTTGCCTACTGCTGCAGCTGAAGGGGAGCCTAAAGGATGTGAGCTTTTATGGGTGGTGTCCCACCATAAGGAGAACCCTGGCAGATCAGCATTGCAAGGACTTCATCTCTGGCGGGACCAGGATCCAAACCAAGGTTTGGTCTGTGCCCCACACCTGCCCACACCACAATCCCACTCTTTTGGTGGAGGGAGATGATGAGGAGGTGCAAATCAACATCATGGACTTAAATACACTTCTACAGGCAGTGCCAAGGCAAGCCCAAAGCCCAGGTCCTTGCAGGCAGCATCTAACCAGGAGGGCTCACCACTAAAATAGAGAAGAAGAAACTTCTCAACAGAAGAAGGTCCTTCCTCTCTTGGGAGGCAGGGAGCGAAGAGTGGCCATCCCTGTGTTGCTTCTGGCCTTTGCTATCCAACAGCTCTGAGCTCAGAATCCTTGGAGCAGGGAAGCCCTCCAGGGACAATAAGCCATGGAAGAGCAGTAACGTGTGGAAGGCTTACTCACCTCTCCCTCTGTATGCGCTTCTTTTCCAATAACATTTTATCCACTTCTGCTTTCTTCTCCTCAGGGAGGGCATCAAACTCGTCCTCATCCATTTGCAAGACACATTCTATGTACCTCTGAATAGCTTTTTCCCGCTGCAGTACTTTAGCACAAACCAGAGGAGAAACCATGAGTGACTGCAAGCAGAGCTGGGTGCTCTGGGTCAGCCGCAAGGATTCACAGCTTTTCCTGACCCAGCCTATCATACCAGATCTTGGGGAGCTCATATCCCTGCTCCAAAATTCAATCCCCCAAACTATGGCCAGGCAGTGAGGTCCTGGGCTTTGTCTGGCTTAAGTGCACCAAGGCTGAGGAGAGTTGTTTGTCACTGAGCTACAGCAGCTTGCACTTGTGCCCAAGCTTTAGTGTTAGAGATTAAGGTGAGTCCTAAAACCTCTGGTCTCCTGCAATTCTTGAGATGAGTGTTGGTTACACTGCGGCAGAAGGTGGAACGATTAATAAAAACATTTCTTACAAGCTCTGCTGCAGACCCAGATACACAGAGATAAGATACATTGAGAGACAAGATTTGAGAGGGATGAAGATAGCTCACCTTCCTTCTCTCTTTCAGCTTCCTTCCTCTTTCTTTCAGCTTCATCCCTGGCTTGCCAAGAAGCATAATCCTGATGCAGGTTCACCATGAAGATATGACAACGATTTTTGACAGCTTTGAGTACACAGAGCAGAGAAGATTCCAGGCTGCTTGCAAAGAGGGTCTCCAAGCCATCAAAGACCACTCCCTTGTAGCAGTCTTTACACTGTGAATAAAGGGAAGAGTAAGTCAGCCATTGCACACAGGGGGCTCGCAGCTGCACCGCAAACCCAGATGTCACCAGCCATCCTTGTTCCAAGTGCAGTAGCTAAGAGCAGCTTGGATCTGTCTGTGGGCTCTGCCAACTAAGGGCAGCTGCAGCATTCCCCAGGGCTCCCTGCACACAGTCCAGGATCCCCCAACTGCATGCACAGACCTCCCCCTCCTCGAGTTGTACCCCAGTGCTGTCTCTGTGGAGCAGGAATGTCTCCTTTTCCCCCACCCCACACACCTTCAGCCTCTCACTGAGGATGTCCACCAGCAGGTCCTCGGGCAGCACACAGCTCAAGCAGTTCAGCTCTTCCCCAGAACTGCTGATGATGTTCAGCTGTTGTGGCGCAGGAGCAGTGGAAACTGTGAACTGCAATGTGAACCATTGTAAGGAAAAGAAACCACGGTGGAAAGCCCTGAACAACTCCCACTGCTGGGCTTGGAGCTGGGGTTCCTCCCTAGTGGAAACTAGAACAGCCCTGCAGTGCAGGCTGGGGGCTCCAGGGGATTGTCCTGGAGGGCCCATCCCTTGGCCAGCAGACAGCCAAGGTTGCAAGCCCCCAGTGCAGCCTCCCAGCACTTTGTTCACTGCCTGCAGCCACACTAGCCAGGACTGCACTTTGCCAGCAAACCACTGAGAACCAGTGGAGCTGTCTGCCAGAGCACATTCCCAGCCCAAGTCGTGGCACTATGGACCCACATACCAGGCCCTGGCTGGCACAGAGCCTCCACTGTAAGCAGCCCCTGCTCATCTCAAAGACAATGCAAAGGTCCTGGGCATCAGCCAGGGCAGATCATGTTTACCTTGGTGTCCTTTATGTTGGGTTTGCTGGCTGGCTTCTCCTTTTGTGCTGAAGGGGTCTTGTCTTTGGCATCTTTGTTGATTTTGTCCCCAGAGGCTTGTTTATTCCTGAGCTGAGGCTTTTTACCTGCACAGGGGGCAGATGGCTCAGAGGGGCTTTGAAAGCAAGCAGGCACCTTTCACTGCAATGGGCACAACCTTGGGAAGGAACATGGTCCTTTTTCCCTAGTCTGCTGGGCACTGGGAGCACTATTTCCCAGAAGCAGCTCCTTCCCTTCTTCTCTTAGCACCATGGTAAAGCACACCATCCCATACTTGATTTTAAAGCCAGCACTGTGTCCCTCCTAACAACTGTGCACACAGGTGACGCTGCTCGCACAGCAGTTCCCCTGCGGATCAAGCCAAAGATTCGTCCTCCAGGAGCATTGTTCCCATACACTGCACCCATCCTGCATTCTCCTGTGGAGACCTGCAGCCCTCCCCCACTTGCATAACCTGTCTCCACTGAAGCTAAATAATGGGAAAAGCCCAGCTGGGACCCAGACTCTTCTTCCTTCCACCAGCTCCCAACCCAGCCAGGTTCAAAACTGAGCAGCGCAAAACTTTCCCCTGCACCGAGCCAGGTCTGGCCTCACCCTGCAGAGCTCATGGTACCAACTGCCCAGGAAGTTTCATGAAAGTCTCCAGTCTCACAGAGAGAACAGCCCAGCATGCAGGAGCTGTGTCACCTGAGAGTGGGCATAGGTAAATCTCTGGAGAAAAGAGCTCATCTGGAGCATGTCTCTCATTGGAAATTCCTCTGCGAGGCTGTCCTTCCCTTCCTCTCGTTTGCAAGGTTACACTCACAGTCAGTCCTCTTGTGCTTAATGAGCCACTTCAGAAGGCTTTTTCCTTGTTCAAGTGAGCAGCAGTTCTGCCTGCTGCCCATGAGGAACAAGCTCAATTCAGCTTTGAGGAAATATAAAATATTTGGGAAAGAGACAGGCGTGCTTCATCACCCCTAGAAAAACGAACATGTACCCAGAATGGCAGCAAAGGGGGCTATAAAAGAACCTCTGACTGAGCCCTTAAAATTGATTTCCTTTTTCTTTTTTTAGGCAAGCCAGTGGTGCACTTCAGCCATGTTCCCTAAGAGACCCAAGGACTGAAAATCTGCTGCTCTGAGTAAGCAGAAGTGGACAGTCGTGGTGGGTTTCTCAAGCACTGGCTCTGGGACCTTACCTCCATTATCTTTGTCGCTGCCTTTTGGCTCCATGGCAGCGTCGGTGCAGAGCTCGCGGGCACTGAGCCCTGCTGGGCTCCCATCGTTGGCCATGGCCTCTTTCACCACGGTGTCAATGGACACGTAAGCAGCATCATAGTACTGACACAGGCCTGCTGCTACCTCTGTCTTTCCTGAGAGAGAAAGGGGAATGCTTGGTGACACTGGCACAGGAGGCATTGCAGGGACAGGCCCTGGAAAAATCTTCAGCAAGATTTCAAAGTCAAAAGGGCAGTGGGAAAGCAAGTGTCCCTCCAGAGGAGGCCATGAGGGAGGCAGCTGGAGTGTGGGTACATGTGGTGGTTCGTTATTTTATGTTCCAATTCCGTTACGGTTGTACGGGTCAGTTTTTCTTGTTTTATTTGAATTTATTATTAGTATGTCTTATTGTCCTAGGGTGACTGTTATGGTGCTTGTATCTCCAATCGTGTGTTCTGTTTACGTTTGATATTATGTTCTGTGCTTTCAGAACTGACTCTGAAAGTGAAGGTTTGTTTTGCCGTGTTATCATCTGGTTCACCTCCCCCCATGTCTGCTGTCTAGAAAAGGCTGGTGCTGGCTGGCTGGCTTTGCTTGGCTTGCTTGCTTGCTTGGCTTGCTTGCTTTGCCTGCTTTCTGGCTTTGCTTCCTAGTTAGGTTAGCTAAGCAGTCCAGTTCTTTCCCTGGACTGTTGCTTTTTCCTTTCCTCTTTCTGAATATCATCCAACCTGCTCTGGGAAACACCAAGGAACACCAGGAGCCTGCATTTTGTGATCTGCAGCAGCCATCCCCAGTGCTGGAGAGCAATCCCCAGTGCCCAGACCCGGGCGACCACTCCCAGGAACGACCTTCTGGATTTGTTCATCTCTTCAGAGGGGTGAAAGAGTTTTGTTGTCATCTAGTGTTGTTAATTGTTTTGGTGCTGGGGAGTGCTTTGTTTGTTGAATAAACAGGTTCTTTTCCACTTCTCTCTCAGAGGAAATTTTTCCCTGAACCAGGTGGGTGGGGAGGGGCCGTGGGGGTTTATTTCCTGGGGGCTCCTTTCAGAGGGTTTTCCCCAAATTTGCCCTAAACTCGGACACTTATGTACCCCCCCTCCCTTTTCCCCAGTTGGTATTACCCAAGCCCTTCCCGCCTTTCCACCCTTGTCCATCACCTGACCACTCCCAGTCACCCCACCAAACCACTCCCTTGTCCCCACCCAGGAGCCCTGCCAGTCACCCGGCGCCCCGCCCCAAGATCCAGAAACTTCCACTTAGGGCGTCGAGTGATTGGGTGAAGGCCCAGGGCCCCTCCCATTCCTTTGTTCTATTGCCCCTCACCTCAAACCCCTCCCCAGGGAGCCACCCACACCTTTCCCCTATTGGTCCGAGTTCTCTCTGCCCCCCCCCCACCATATAATCTTGTGTCAGACAGTTTCTCTTTGCCTTCTTTGGTTGGCAACTCAGTGTTAGCTGGATCCTCGTTCATCTTTCCCTCACCCTGAGGGGAATAAAAGGATCGTTCTGCCCCCAAAGGAGGACGCTTCTTGTGTCATCTTAATCCGCGTGCGGGTCTCGCTTCCTGTCGCCCTCGGCGCCAAGAATCCATCCCGAGCTCTCCAAAGCCTCCCCTCGGAGCAGCCCAGCAGAGGGCTCGGGGAACCTGCTCGCTCCCTCCGGAGCTAGAGCGGAGCCGGGATTGAACACCTTTCTGGAGGGAACGTGGCAGGTGCAAGCTCTTAATTCTAGAGCCCAGAGGATCATCTCCACCTCCTGTTCAGCTGAGGACTTTGCCTTAAGCACCATGGCCCACGAGGATGCGTTCCTCCTGCCTGCCCTCTCCCTGCAGCCCTGGGCTGCAGCTGACGTACCTGCCCGCGGTGGCCCATGGACGATGACAACAATCCCTCTGGGCTGCCCCTCTGAAGACGGGTCAATGCCCATGTGGCGCATGACAGCCCGAGAGACAGGATTGCCAGACCCTTTCACCATGGACTCAGGACAGAATGTGAGAGTCCTGTGATGTGCTGCAGTGCAAAACCAGGGGGAAAAGTCAGCCTCCTGCCTACCTTTGATCCTCACCATCCTCCCCATCCCCTCAGATCCCAGGAAAGGAGACTAGGTGAAAGCAAGATGAGCTTGTTCTTTTGTTGCTAGGAAGGTGCAAATATAAAAGAGCCAGTGATATTAGACCTGGCCCTGCTGGCTGAGGAACTCATCCAGTCCTAGTCTTTGTGGCTAAGGGACACTAGGGAATATCCTGATTATTTCCCCAATTTATAGCAGGCAGATAGGAGCTTGCTTTGGCTACACTCAGGGTTGGTAGAGGATGCCACAGCCCTTCAGCCAAGAGCTCCTGCACCAAGCTGGGGAACAGGCAGCTGCTAAAAGCATGCTGGAGAGCAAGGTGACAGGAGAGTTTAGGGTGTATGGGCTGGAGTCCCACTGTGACCACAGTCAAAACAGACACCGCCAAACCCTCACTGTTTTTCTGACCTGGTGCTGCCTTGCCCATGGCTTCAGCCTCAGCCTCAGCTCTGGCCTTGAGATTTGCCTGTTGAGCATTCAGCCTCCTCTGTGCTCCATAGTCCTCCAGCACCTCTGGGGGCAGCGTCTCACCCACGGCACGTGGAGGCATAAAAAAGTTCTTTTGGTACTCGGACCCCACTGCCACCCGCAGGATCTGTGTATGTAGGGAAGAGAAACCATACATAAGATTCCTTTGCTTGCCTTTCATCACACAGACTCAACAAACCCATTTTCTGTCTCCTCCCTTCCTCCCAACGACATGAACTATTTAGTTTAGGCTCTCACAGAGCATGTCAGCACAGTTGGCTTTGCCCTGGGGATTGCCTCCATCTCCCTGGCACAAGCCTGGGAATGCTGGAGTGCTGTGAAGCTTGGGCAGCATGCACATGGGGACCAGACCTGCCTTCTCACCTTCTCCTCCTCAAGGTACTGCTCATCAAAATCCAGGGAGTAAAACTCAATGGGGAAGTCGCATGGGTTCTTCACCACCACTGTGGCCTCCAGCCCATCGCTGTCCACCAGCATCCATCCCATCTTTAGTGCTGGGGGGTTGAACTTCAACCGTGGCTCCAGACCTTGTCCTGAGAGGTGCAGCTTTAAGTGTTTGCTGCTCCCACAAATGTTAAGCTTCAGCTCATTCTTGTAAGACCTCTGAAAAGAGGAAAGCGCAGAAAACTCATCCATGAAGTCCCAAGTGACAGGACCCCAAATATAACAATGCTTGCCCCAAGGTCAGGGTGTTATCAGTCCGTCCAAGGTGAATGGAAACCAGATATTTACTTCTGCTAGGGACTACAGCATCTGTGTCCTGGTCTGAGTAACTGAGATGAATCCTGGTGTGCACTGTAACTGGGTATTTGGTAGCAGATGCATGTACAATGGACTGTCAGGCGTTTTCACCTAGTCATGCAGGAGTGCAATGCTCATGGGAAGGGCCCTCGGGGTTACAGTGTCCAGACACTGTCCTGGCACTGCTGCATCAGGCAAACCCCAGCTCCAGGAGAGAGGCAAATCAGCTCTCGCTGGCCACAAATAAGGGCCATCTTGTCTGCTTAGTGTTTGGCTCTGGTCAAAGCCAGACACAAGATGGTTACATCTCTTGAGCAATTAAAAGATCCCTGGGATGTTTGTGGGCACAGAAGCACTTGTGTCCATGCTGGTACACACTGCCAGTTTCCGAGACCCAGCAGCCACAGGCAAACTGCTTTTGGGAGTGTGCAGGCAGGCCAGAGCCCCAGGGACTGCTGGCAGCACACCACTACAGGTGACTGTCCCACCATGCTCAGGAAGGTGTGTGGTGGCTGTTTTGTCTGTCAGTCCTGCTAGGATGAGCCTTGACTGGCCATTCCAGGATTATCCTCTGCGAGTGGGCAGCTGCTCTGCACTGAGTGTCGAAGCTGCAAATACAGCCAGGCAAGGGGGAGGCTGAGGAGAGTTGGGCACACCCCCCCCACATGCTGAGAGGCAGCCCTGGTGCTCTCTGTGCAAGCTCCCTGTGGGCATTTCAAAGCACATCTCATGGGAGTGCTCTGTGGGGTGAACTGAGCCACGCTGAGTATGGGCCTTGCAGAAAGCTCCCTGTGAAGGCAGAGCTCATACCACACCCTCTGCACCAGGCCCTCATTTCCAGATTGCCAGACAGGCTTCCTGGGCTGACACCTGCCAATCTCACCTCCTCCTTGGGTGTAAACTGGACTTGCAAGTTCTGCCACTTTCCTGCACCAAGGGTTCCTCTGGAGGGCGTCACTTCAAAGGGACAGGGCTCATCCTCCAGCACCCGCCGCTTCTGACGTACGGCTGGTGTCGTGTATTTGAGGTGATTGATCTGGGCACAGAAAACAATTGTGTGGGGTCTCCTCATGCTCTGAGACACTGATAGGGTGCTGAGAGCACCCACAGCCAAACCAAGTGTGGCCCCAAAGCCCAGAGCTGGAGACAGGGCAGGCAGATAGGGAACTACTGTCTTCAGAGGAGGAGGAATGGGCGAAGATGGCAGAAAAGCAAAGCATCAGCTAATGGAACAGGTCCCGGCAAACCAGGCTTGATCCAGACCCTCAGAAGCTTCCTCAAATGCGCTGTAGACCCAAGTGCTCAGGCAGCCACAGGAGCAGAAAGGGCAAGAGTCACAAAGAAAACCCAACCAAGAAGTTACGTGTTCAGTGTTGCCTGTGCTTTACCTTCAGAACAGGCTTGGTGGCAGTAATGAACCATTTGCAGGGTGCTCGGAACCAGTTGTAGAGTCGGATGGTCTCAACCTGGCACTGCCCAATGAGGGTGTCAGAGAAGTGCAGTCTGTTGTTGGAGAGTTCGAGAGACAGTTCAGACACGGTGGCATGGAGGCGGATGCTATATGTGGGGCCGTTTGTCACCTGGAGAAGGACAGAGAATTCAGTGGAGGGTGCAGGTGACATCTGCTGCTGTGCCCAGCCTGCTGGCTGCCCCAAGAGCTGTGGTACCTCTATGGGCAGCAGCACATCCACGTCACCCTGGGGCTGGTGGGCACTTTCAAAGTGCACTTCAAGCACCACAGTGTGGTCGGGGGGCAGGCACCTCATCAGGCCCAGGTCCACACTGAAACCTTGAACAGATGAAGCAAAAAACAAACAGATGAAGCAAAAAAGCAGCTGAGGTACGCACAAAACACAAAATGTGTATAAGCACGTTACGGCCTTACAGATGTCCTGGCTGAGAGGTCTGGGGAAAGCCCCACGCCGTGCTGTGACCTAGACAAAAACTTAAGAGTGCACCTGAACACCCCTCAAACGCAGTGAGCCACTGTGTGATGAAGTGCAGCCCTGCCTCAAGGCCTCTTTTGGAAGCCTCTTTTGATCCACCTGAGGATCTCACGGGCTGCTTCCTCAATAAAGGCTGAATACAAGTGCTGTGACAGTGTGAACTCAAACAAAGCACTTCCAAAACACAGCAGACCCCACTGGTTGGCAAAACTAGCCCACAGAGTGCCCAAAACTTGCTGCTCATGGGAGCCAAGGGCAGAAGATGCTGAGGTGACCAGGGCGATGAGCCCATCTGGCCTCTGCACAGGAGCATTAGGGCAGTCACAGGCAGACCAGGTCCCTGGGCATGGCTGGCCAGGAGAGTTCTGCCTCTAAAGCTCCCAGCAGGGCCACTGAGAAGAAAAAGTTCAGAAACCTCCCCAGGTTCAGTGGCTTAAGCTAATCTGTCTGAGACATCTCCTTCAAGGCCACAGGAAGTGTCTCCAGCACTGCTTACCTGTGTCCTGCAGGAGAGATACATCGACCTGGAAGGACACTGGGATCTGCCCAGGGTTGGTCATCTTCAGAGTGCATGTCTCAGTGTAACCCTTAAGGACAGAGCCCATGTCCAGGACATACTCAAACAGCTCAGCTCTGCAAGGAGGAGTAAGGATAGTCCTTAAACCACCGTCCTTAAGCATGGCTACTTGTCCAAGTGTACAGAGGATACAAATGCAGAGGCTATTTCTTTATTCACTGCTGTAAAAACTCAGCTCAAGCCCATGAAACCCATGGCCTGACCACCTGGCAATGACTTTGGGAAGTCAGGAGGAGTGCAGCTACTAATGGTACCTGGAAATAAAATTAGTTTAAAATGGACACTGGCCACAGCTCCTCTGCCATGAAAAGCCAGTATAGGTGAGTCCAAAGGGCCTCCACTGGTCTCAGTAGAACTGCCTAGCCTGGTGTACAGCCTGAGCTTGAAATTGCTTTGGGGTCTAGGAATAAGGTTTGCCTGCACAGGAAATCTTCACTGCTCTGCAACCAGACTACATGATCTGCTCTGCACAGCATCTTCTTCCTGAATTGAAGCCTCTCCCGTGCTCGTGCTGCATCATGACGGTGCAAAGGGATGGACCAAGTCACTTAGATAAGTTCTGCCACCCCACCAGGATTCAAGCCATCTGACTTTGGGTTTTAAAGGATTTGCTGACATGTGCAGTTCCCTTCTCCTTTTGTTTAGTGTGCTCTGTTAGCTGGAACCACAACATCAGCTGGGAGCTGTCTCTATCAGAGCTAGTCAGCAGGAACAGAATTTATGCTGTCTGGAAGGGCTTGAAGGTCTGCACTGGGTCCCCCAGCTCTAGGGACAGAACCCCACACCTGTGGGGAGCTGAGCAGTCCAAAGCTCAGCGTGGTGCTGGGGAAGGGAGGACACCCTGCTGCTCCCATGTAGCGTGTCACAGCCACCGGGACCAGACCCCTTCTGAAGTCCAGGCTGTTCCCAGCTCTGCAGACACAAGGACTCAGGAGAAGGGGACATGGCAGGGTGTTCCCCACGGGACACCTGGGGATGGGGCTGGAAGGCCCTACTCACTTGCCAAGACTCTGGCACAGCTCCTCATCAGGGAAACTTCTCTTCGGGGGATGGGATGGAAGCGCTTTCTGCAGCTCCAGAAAAGGCTTCTCTATCAGCATCCTCATCATCTTTATCTGCATCTGAGAGTTTGACTGAGGAAAGGGAAGACAGTGGCTGATTAGCAAAGGTCCTTCCCAAGGCCCAGCTTGCACCTGAGAAAGGATCCCACCCTGCTTTTGTTGAGAGGGGGTGTGGGGTCCTCCTGTCCGGCTGCTCAGTGTCTGTGACACCTCCTGCTCTCTTAGCCAGGACCTCATCTCCAGGGACGTAACTCCAGCATCCCTGCCTGCCCAGACACTGTTAGCAAAGCTGATCTGACCAGGCAGACAGACAAGCCAGGAACATTCCAGAGCTCCAGATACTTGCCTGCCCCCAGCCAGTACCAAGGCAGCTTGGACAAAAACTGTTTTGAAAGGGAACTGGGACCAAGCTGGTGCCTCCTGGAGATGAGCACCTCCAGCACAGCCCCAGGGTGCAATCAGGCAGCCGCTGTTTGGGTCTGTAACTCTGGCAGGGCTTGGGCTGGGACCAACAAATTCCCCAGCAATGACCTGCATCTCCTTCAAAGTACCATCAACTCCATCCCTGGAGTATGGCTTTCAGGATCTGTCCCTGGGGTAGCCAGGAAGCTGCTGTAGCCCCAAAAGATTCCATGACCAGAGTGGCAGCCCTAGGGGTAATGCTGAGGTGACACAAGGTTGTAGCTGGGCAAGGAGGTCCCAGATGCCATCAGGGCGCTGGTAAGCTGCTGTGGGGTGCAAGGGGCTCAGGTGACATGGGGAGGGGCTGCAGCTGCTCTTACTACAGTGCCAGAGCGAGGGATGTGGGGCTTCAGGTCCTGAGTCTTTGGATTCCGAGTCTTCAAGGTCTGACTCTCAGTGGTCTGAGTTTTCAGGGTCTGAGACTTCAAGGTCTCAGTCTTTGGCCTCCGAGTCTTCTTCTGAACAACTGATTTATTCCACTGATTGAATATTTGCCGGTGTGTTATGAGCCGTTTCAGTGTCTTCTCATATTTTTCATTTTCTGAAGGAAGAAAACATCCACAAAGAGAAGTGTGAGCAAAGTGCCAGTCCCATTTAAACTGGGAAGTCCCTGCCTCCCAACACTGGCTTCTCCCAGAAAGAAATCCCTCAAGCCATCTATGGATAGTGGATGCTGCTATTCCTCTGTGAATCCCATCCCCTGCAATGTCACACAAATCCAACCCTGCCAGAAGCCCTGCCAGCCTCTCTTACAGCTTTCTCAAGCCTTTCACTCTAGCCATTATCCTTCAGGACCCTGCCAGATGTGCTGGCAAGCTCTGCAGGATGGTTCCTGGGACAAAGCCCACATGGGATCCTCTGCTCAAGACTCATGAAGCAACCAGAGGGCTTGAGTTGGTCTGGAAGTCCTGCAACCCTCCAGGCTTGGTGGAGGTGAGCATGAACTGCCCTATGGGCATATGATAGGGAAGAAAACCAGAGGAGCCCTTCCTGGGGGCAGACAGGCAGTGCCCACCTTTGATGTTCCAGGGCAGGTTCACACTGATCATGGGAAAGGATGCTTCTCCTTTCAGGAGGATATTTTCTGGGTCCAGGTGACCCACTTTAAGCTGGTAAGTCCTGATGAAGGCTCCTGGTAATCCTGGCATGTAAGAGAATTTCAGCACTTGCGTCTTGCCAGGTGCAATGGAGCCCTGCAGGGACAGGAGAAGAGGGAGGGAATGCATCAGAGTGTTTGATGGGGAATCAGGGGACAGACAGGCTGAGGAGACAGGTTCTCATCTAGAAGCAACCATCAGATCACATCACCTTTGTGATAAACATATTGCAATGTTGGCTTTCACACTTGTTAAATACTATGTGTTTTATAATGCTGACTTCTGTAAAATAAGTTTTGCTGAAGTCTAGAGTTCTTTTAATGAGAATGTTGTGTTGTGATATCAGTGTTGGTGAAGAGCTGTTGCAGTAACCAGTGAAGAAATGGAAACCTGTTGGATGTGTTGAAAAGTAACAAATGAGCAGGACTAGGACAACTGCACATGCTCCACCTGCTGAACAGGACCCGACAGAGTGGCCCAGCACTCTGGCGGTAACGCCCTGTCCCTGTCCTCTGTTTATTGTCTCCACTTCTCTTTTCTCTCTCTGTTCTCTTTCCTATCCCCACTCTGGTCAGGACCATGCCCTTTCTTTATCAATAAACAGTTTTCAGATACAATACTTGCTGGTTTTGTGCCTTTTTTTTTTTTTGTCTGAGAAATCGATCAAAAAGAATTCTCCTCTACTCCCCTTACAGCAGGACAGCACAGCGACCAACACACTTGTGCCTCCTGCTGCTGTCTGCCTCTGACAGCAGAGCCACCCACCAGCCAAGGCCATGGGGGAGTCGATCAGGAGAGCTTTTGTTTGACCTCCTCTGCCCCCAGCAGAAATTGCTTACAGCCCTGTCTCTCTCATGGCTGTGTTTGGGGTTTTCCCCGCCGACTTTTTTCCCCCTTCCACCCCCTCCCCTTTTTTTTCCCCTTTAACACTCTCCTGGGCCACCTGGCACAGGGCTGGGGTCAGTCACTTGTGCTACTTACAGTGGTGGGGTTGACCAGAAACACACCAGGCAGATGCCGGTCTGCAGCGCTGGGCTTTAGCACCCAGTTGAATTTGATTTGACTGGTGTTCCACAGGGTGACCGTGCTGTGACCAATTTCATTAAACATCTGGAGAGAAGGCACAGGAGCAGGAAGTTACAGACCCAGGCCTGCTGCTGGGAATCCCTTTCCTCTCTCCTGGGCTTGGAAGCAGACACATCATGGGAGCAGGGACCAGGGAGGAGATAAGGGCACTTGGGAACCCCCAGACACAGGGCACCTGCACAGGACCAGGGAGCTCTGGCAGCACACAGCGGTGTGGTAACAACCATGTGAGGGCCAGCAATAAATGAACCGGGGGACACAGGCCCTTTGCACTCTGAGGGGTCACCAACAGCCAGGAGAAACAGAGACAGCACTGAGGCATTGCAGGAGAAAAGGCACCTGCATGCAAGTATTGGCAAGCAACATACATGCAACAAGGGAGTCACACAGGGCAACGCAGATAGGGCCAGCAGCTGGAAATATCTGTGGGCTTTCAACTGGAAAAGAGTGAAGTGGGAATTATTCTGGACAGTCCCTCCAACTGTAGTGACTGGAAGCTCAACTTCTTCCCTTGACTGTTGTGTGGATTAAGCAAGAGGTTTAGACAAGAGCATCTCCGTGGAGGTCAGGCTTTAGGCATGGATCAGCAGAAGGATGTCTCAGGGACATGCCCCTCAGAGCACCCCCCTGGGACCCTGCCTGCCCCAGGAGGCAGTGTTAGGTACCCTGAAAAAGAGGCACCCCCAACATTTTGGAGAGGGTTGGAGATGGCCATTTTAAACCAGCTTGGATGCCAGATGTGTCCCTCAAAGGTTGTACTTCCAGGCCCCAGGGCCAACAAAGAGGCTGGGAAGGGAAGGGAGCCCTGGATTGAGGTGGGCAGGAACCTGCTAGCCATGGTGCCAAGCAAGGAGCTGTGCCAGGGAATATGTGTGGTACCTGAGAGCCACAGTTGATCTCCTGGAGGCTCAGGGAGTAGGTGAGATGTGAGACCTCCCCGGTCACCACCACCTCGTAGGTGGGGCCTCCCTCCACGTGGCACAGCGCTGTGACATCAGAGATGGTGTTGAGGTGGCCAAAGTAGGTGAAGGAGACCTGCTGGCTTTCTCCTGGCTGCAGCACACCTGACAGTGGCAGGATACTGAAAGCCTGGATGGAAGACAGGAGGGATTGAGGTGTTGAGCATGGAAAAGGATGCAGAAGAGCATCTTGGAGCAAAGTACAGCTGTACCTGGAGGGGCCTATTCCCCAAACACAGCCAGAATCACCCTAATCTCATCCTGCATCCATGCCACTGACCAGTGGTGGGACCATGGGGAAAATCTTCCCCCATACTCAAGGATCAATCCATTAATTAATACATTACGTTACAGTGAACTGGGATGTCTCCTGGCAGTAGAAATTCTCTCTGATGCACAACTTGCCTTTAAAAAGCATTTCTGAATTGCTTTTAGAGAAGGAGGAGACTCAGAATGAGGGCTGTTGAAGCTGAGTGGAGGACTCCGGCCCAGCTCATCTGACTCCTGAGGTTCTTCCCCTCTCTCTCTGCTTTAAATGCTGCTTTCTCAAGGTGCTACAGCAAAAGCTCCTGCAAAAATTCCCTATGGACCACCTGATGAGTTCCAGGGGGAGCAATGCCCTCCATAGGTGCTGCACAGCGTCCTTGGGCAGCCCTACAACATGTCCTGCACGGCCCCGCCAACACCCAGTTGGTTCAGCAGCACTTTGTATGGGCCTGGAGGGACGTGAGGCCCCTCTGTGGGCAGTGCTGGGGGCCACCAGTGGGACTGGGAGCTACAGCCCTGCTTGCCACGCTGGCAATGGGCAAGTGAGACAGATTCCCTCTTACCTCCTCCACTTCGAGGCGAGTGTATGGGATGTCCACGAAGTACCTGAATCCCTCCAACTCTAGTGGGAGGTGAGGGTCTTCAAGAGGTTGTGGTGGCACCTGAAAAACAAGCCATTTTCTATGCTAGGAGGAAGAGACAGCCACTTTGCAAAATCTCAGTTTGTAAGACAGCTTCAGGACCACCAGTGCAACACCAGCTCTCGGGTGAGAGCAGACACCTGGAAACAGGTAGTCTGGCTGGGCTGGGAAAAGGGTACATGGAGATCAGGACTCATCACAGCTTGCTCTGGGAAGGAAGCTGGAGGTCTTACCACGATGATGCAGATAAAAGCCTCATCTTACATTGTGAAGGAAACAAGGCAAAAAAATCCCACACTCAACACAGGCCTGTAGGATCTGAGTGAGCTTCTCCAAGGAAAACTCCTACTTCTCCCTCCCACTTACCCCATACCCAGCCACTGGCCCTGCTGTCCAGCCCACTGTCAGGGCACAGGACAGCAGGGCAGCAAAAAGGGAGGTCAGCATGAGCATGACTTGTTGGTGGCAGGCTGGGGAGACAACACAAGCAGTAGGTGTACAAGAAAATCTACCTCTTCTCCTATAGATGGTTTTAAATCCTGCCCTTCTTTCAGGGCTCTGGCTGCCTCCTTCCTTTTAATCCTGAAGTCTCTCCATTGAGATGCCAAAAGAGCCGAATAGGTTCTCTTCATCTTTGGTGGTTCAGGTTTGGATTTAGGTGGGTAAGGCTCATCTCTGGAAAACAACATAACTATGAACACGGACCTGCAGTAAGGAGGGAGGGACACCTGCACAAGCAGCTCCTGGTCAGGATGCAGCCCCTGGGTGGGTGCTGGCACACTGAGCTGAGAAATGGTTTGATCCAGCCCTTCCTAATCCAGGCTGGAGCAGGTCTGTTCTAAAGGCAGCCCAGGGATGACATTGAGGGAGCAGCAGTGCAGCAGCTGCAACTGCTTGCATTGAGCAACTACAGAGGACAGGGATTAACAGCTTGTGGGGATGCAAAAACTACAGTGGGAGAGGAAAAGACAGAGAAGGAAAGCAAAAAGGTGAGATTTGAGGCACCAAGGGGCAGACTCAGCCAGTGATGAGCCAGCACAACTCCCCCAGTGCCCAGCGCCAGAAACTCTGCAGCAGCTCCACCAGGTATTTATCAGGAATGTTTCCCTGACGCTGCTGGGGGGTTGGCTGACATTTTCCAACACTCCCAGGGGACTCAGGTTGCATTCCCCATTTTAAATTGAAGTCGGTGCTCAGGGTAAATCTGTTTGTGTTTCTAATGCCATGTGAGGGACACAGTCAAGCCGTGCCTGCCTGTCACCCTGCTGAGCTGCAAGTGCTCCCACACAGTCAAACATGACCTGGATGCTCCATCCCCAGACAGGCATTCAGGGCCTGTAATGACCTGCTCCCCAAAGAATCACTGCCTTTAGCTTTGTAGCTTGTTACCTAAGGCTGGGTTTCATTTCTGGATGAGGGGCTCTCTCATCATAGCCCCCAAGAGATCCCTATTCATCTAATCTACTGTCTTTAATTTTAAAGAATGGTTTGAGGCAACTTCCCAGGACCATGGTGACCAGACAATGACATTTTTCCCTCTAAAGTAGAAACTCTCTGGGAGGCAGGGATAGGAGATGATTTGATGAGGAAGTCCTGATGCCAAGCAGAACAGAACCCAGCAGTACTGTGGGAGCTGGCACTAGGAGCCTTTCATCAAGGTGGACATTGCCTCAGGCCATAGAGGTCTGTGAAAGCAGCTTTCAGCCCAGCTTTCCTTCCCAGGGGAAATCCCTATGGGGGCTACGCAGCACCAAACTGCTGGAAAACCTATTCCCTGAGCATCCAGCCTGACCATGGCTGGTCGGTGTTATTTGCCAGATCCTAGGCCATGAGACAGAGTAAAAATTTAACAGAGTAGAAATCCATTTAGATTTAAGTGAAATGTGCCACTTTGAGCTTGCTAGCATAAATTAAATATGCTGTTTAGTCTGGTAACTTTGCAGCACTAGTAAAACTGCCCCAGCTGAGGAGAAAGAATGCAAATTTCCAAGCTGAAGAGATAAGAGATAAGAGATAAGAGAGACTCCTTGAAACAGACAGGGCAGAGTGACCCAGGAGTTCTTTCTGTACTTTCTGGCAAAAATCTAGGTACAAGTGTAACTAGCTGTATGTGTAATGCAAAATCAACAGAATGAATATGCATGAACTTATTATAAAATTATATGCATATTTAAATTAGTAAAGGGTAATAAAAAGGATCTGGAGTCCTCAGGGGATGCATGTCCTTTGAAGTGGAATGATCCCCCACACACATCCAGCAGTGTAATAAACATACCATCCCTACAGATCTTTATAGGAATTGTGGGTTTTGACAGCTTTTTTTCTTTGCCAAGTACAAACAGGACACCAGCAAGAAGAGCTTCAAGCAGGGGCAAAGGTGCACATACCTCAACTTGTTCACCTGGCTGTCGGGATGGAATGACCAGTGGTACTTTACAGGAAATGGGCTGCAGTTGGTGATCTCCAGAGAACGCACTTCTTCAGTGCCAGCCGCGATGCAGCCAAACTCCAGGGTGCTGGGCTGGATTTGGAGATTTGGGAAGTGGACTTCTCCCCGAAGGGTGATATGCTCCACAAAAGGATGGCCCCTGACCATGTCTATCTTCAGAACCTTCTCTTTTTTCCAGCTCTTAAAATCCAGTTCATAAGCTGGGTCAAACGCGATGTAGAGATGACAGGTCTCCCCTACATCCACTGTCACGGGCTGCAAGGACACGAACAGTAATTAATCACCTGTGGGATGATGTCCCAAGGTCTGACAGCATGAAACAGCAAATGCTCAAAGTGTGACCCCAGCTTGGGCTTCTCAGTTCATGGTTCATTTCTTTACAGCAGGGCTCTGTAGGCACCACAGTCTAGTCCAGGATTCCCTCAGGCCATTTCTGTGCTCAGCCCCAATACAAGGGGGTGGCTGCTGCAGAGCTGGCATGCTTTCCAGGAGACATCTCTACTGCATGGCTTGCCCAGACCCAGTTGCCTGTTCCCTTCTCCCTGTGCCTTAAAGCCAGGATGGATCTTCTTAATTTAGGTAAGATTTTGATTCCTTCAGCAGCTTGGCTGATGCAGCACAGGCCAGCCCATTGCTGATGCTGCAGAATGAACTTCTTGACTCAAGGAGCTCCCAACAGAAAGGCACCACCACATCCCCCCTCTTCAGACCCCACTGCAGGAGTCCAGGGCTGCTCACCTGGCCATCTGGGAGGGGCTGCTGGTCCTCATCACAGACCAGGAACGGCTGCTCCACATCCAGCATAAGGTCCAGTGGCAGCAGGCAGGTGTTTTTTAAAGCCAAAGGCTGGTACTGCAGCGTCAGGACATCACTGGGTTTCTATGGAAACAGGAGACAAGGAAAAACAGCCTCAACCAGCCACAGACCTCCTCCTGCTTCTGCTGCATCTCACAAGTTTCAGCCCCAGAAGTGCATACATTTCTATTTACCCTTTCTATTTGTTTCTACCCTTCCTTCCAGGAGGTTTTTCTTTATAGCAGATGCTTCTCATCTTTAGAAACTACAGCATCCTCTGGGGGACAGGGAAACACACCCACATACAGATGAGGGAATTGGCCCCTGAGAGAAGGCAGCTGCTTGAACAAGATCTAAAGCAGAAAGTGAATCCAGACCATTTGTCTCCAGTTTTGTCTCTCTATAGGGCAGAACAGCACTAGATGGTCTTCACTCACATACAGTCACTTCTAACAACCTTACTGTCTCTAGCAGCCTCAAAAAGCAGTTTGTCTGCAGCATGTCCCCTGCAGCCCCTTATACAGGGACAGGGTATCTGTGGTTCAAGGCTATGATCAGCCCAGCCTCTTCCTTCCTGTCTGTGCATTGTGCTGGGCTTCCTGCATGGTTTAGAGAAACCAGAGACTTTGGGAAACTAGTTCTGGATGTGCTGATATCAAACAGGTGCTGTGCCATAGTATGCCATAAAGCAGTTTGTGTGTGTAGCATCGAGCAGAACCCAGGCAGAATCAGGGACAGCAGAAAAGCTTCTAAATTACATCTGAACTGCCTGTTCCAGGGGGGATTCTGTACTTCAGTGGAAGCCTGGGAACCAGAGGAGAGGCCTGAAACTACAGAAACCAAATCATGAACCATCTTCTCTTTTTCAGACAACTTGCAGGAGACAGAAAGATGATGCTGGAGTTGGGATCCAGAGACTAAAGGGCACCTGCTCTGCCTCAGTGTTATCATCACTGCAGCTGCAGGATGTCTGGAGGTCCTTTGAAGCAGGTGAGGCTTAGGGAAATGCACAGAGCTGTATCATACAGTTATACCATAAAGCATCCATGCCAACAGCAGAGAAGGCAAAGAGACACAGGAGATGATGGATTTTTCCCTGTCAGCCTGAGGAATTCACAGGACTCTCCCTTTTTCCCAGCTTCCCTACAGCATCAGTGTACAGACATCACTGTGCCTTGGAGGATCCTCAAAAGCCTCCCTTTACAGTGAGCAGAGAAACTGGCAATTCTCTGGAAGTGGCCACGATCCCCCTTGGCAGTGCAGCTGTAACTGCAATCTTATTTTGGGGAAGTCAAATACCAGTCTCATCTCTAAAAGCATCTTCACTCACTTTACAGAGTGCCTCGGGAAGGGTAAAGAGGGGCTTTAGCACAAGCACACACTCCCCTCAGCCATGCTGTTAAATGCCAGAATGCAATCCAGAGACTTACCTTCTCCACCCGGAAAGAGAATTGTCTGGCTGATACTTCTACAGAGGGGTGAATGAACTCACAGGTAATGATCGTTTCTATTATCTTCTCTGTCATTCTTCTTTCCCCAATGAGAGCTTCACAAACCACATAATCCTGCACCTCCTGCATGCAAGAGTCACATGTCACCAGTGGGTGGTGGCAGGACATCCAGAAGATGCTGTGCATTAGCTCAGCACCCACCACAGGCCCTATTCCTGCCACACCTACAGTCACTGCCCCTTTTTCTTCCTGTGATGCAGCTTATTTATTCTGTGCTCAATTGTCTATACACTGCACCCCAATAACCACAAAAGGCACTTGTGAGAAACTCCCTCCCTTCACATGGCTTTTGTTTTACTCCATGCTTACCCCAGATAAAGCACTTGGCACTTGTTTAATTCACTTTCTTTTTGGGCGCCTACTCTAAGTGTAACTTATTTCTCTGCCTTTCTTTGCTGACTAAGCATGCTTGCCCCAAAAGAGCAGTATTTCCTTCCACCCCTACTTTGGGATCAGCACTGGGTTTTGGTAGCTGTGGAATCACAATAAAGCCTTACCTGGTCTGGGGGTGGCCAGCAAGGAAAGCAGCTGGTGCTGCCACAGAAACATATGGTCTTAAACCAGTTTTGTGAAGGCCCCTGCTCAATTCCCCAGGCAAATGTCAAGGGACTGTGGAGCAAGCCCAGGGGAGGGGATCTGATGGTTCCCCAGGCTCAGCCCGTGGCGGGCACCTCACCTGTGTGACGTCGGAGAAGCCTCGCAGCACCATGTCCACAGACTCGCCTGGCTGCAGTTTCATTGACCGTGGCTCCAGCCCAAACACAGGGGTGGCACGTTTGGGGCTCTGGGAATCATCTTTGCGGCTCCTGAGGGCTGAGACACTCTGGCCCTCCTCCTCAGGTGGGCTGTAGCATCCCACGCTCCAGATGAGCCAATGGAAATAGGGGCCCCTATTTGTTAGTTTGAACTGACGAATACAGGGAACGAGGCTAGAATAGAAGGCAGGATGGAAAATTATAGAAGGCAGGAGGGAGTAGCTATTTCCCTGGTCATCAGATTGCCCCCAGTGAGCAACCTGAGGTGTTAATAGCTTGGAAAAGGTCTTCATTTACAGCTCTTAACATGGACCAGAAATAGTGTCTGATAAGCTGCCCTTAGGATGTCACTATTGCAAAGGGAAATATGTTTATAATGGTAATGTAGCATTTTCCAGGTGAGGCTGACAGGGCATAGTGTTTTCCTCCAAAATGTTTGTTCTGGGGTGATTCATACTGTTGCTGTATTTTGTATTAATCTGTGCCCAAAACTGTAACTGAATCTTTGAGATCCTGCACTTGGGGACTTTGTGTGTGGGGGTATGATTGCAGGCATTTCTAAAAGCCGGCTCAGAGGCAGTTTCTGGATGACCCCAGCAAGCTGGTAAAAACTGTCTGCCTGCTCCAGGAGAGGAAACCAGGGCAGCAGGGCCTCTCTTGTTCATAGCAGCCTTGGCTTTGCACTGGTAGTCATTGGTAGAAACTTCATTTTGCAATTAGAAACTGTTTGGAAGTGAACTTTGCAAACTCTGCTGGCAGCTCTGCCTCTGGAACTGCTCTGTGGGTTCCTGCTTTCCCGGTGGAGATTGTCTCCCTCCTGTCTCTTTTTTCCCGAGGCCCCTGAATGCCATTTTGGAAGGGAAAGGTGTGATGCCATCTTCCCTTGGTCCCTCAACCACACAGAGGGACCACCTCATCCGGGCACCATTTCAGGAACCTATTGTTCTGGGGGAGTCTGCCATCATCACTTGAGCATTACTTCATCAAATGAGGACATCAATATAAAGACAATTCAGTGGCAATTTAGCAACTGGTTTCCCTGTCAGTGGCTTTTGAGGGTGTCTAACAACTCTCAACTGGCCATCACATGTTTCTAAAGGAATATCTGCCTTCAGGGAAGGAGTCAGGGCTTTGAACACTGAAGATCTTGCCAGAAGGACTACAGCAAAACTGCTCCTTGTTGAGAGAGGAGGAGAGGCGGGAGTGGAGAGATCTCCTACCTGAACTGGTATCCCAGGTTGAGCTCTGGGGCAAACGGTTTGTCTATGGCAATTGCAGTGCCAGTGCCCAAAGCCATCAGCCTACATTCGGCCCAATAGCTGTTCCCAATGAACAGATGGACAACATCATCAAAACACTCAGTGTCATCCAGGGTTGCTGTGACAGTCACAGGCAGCTCAGCCCTAGCGGGGATCACTCCTGCGCTGGGTTCAATGGCAAAGCAGTCGGGTCTGTTAATCTGTAAGACAAGCACAATACACATTTAGGATGGGAGCCATACACCCTGGTGTCTTGTGGGATATAAGAGAAGGAAAGACTAAAGAGGGGAGGGCAAACATCCTAAAGGCTTAATTTCCCTAAAGTTAAGCTACAGTACTGGGCAAGAGTAGAGCTCATATAACCTGCATTTTCCCCTCCTTTAACAGACTCACACAATTAACCCAGTTTTGCCCAACCCGAGGGACACTTATCCTCAGGAGAGTGTTCTTTCCTCAGTCTTTCTCTGGAGTGTGTGCCAAGGAAAGCTGCTTTCTCTCTCCTGGCTTCTCACAAAGGCTCAAGGCCAGAGGAAGTCCATGACTGCTCAAATCCCACTCCAGAAACCACATGGCTGGAGGATACTGCTGAGACCCTGAAGAATATCTCTGCAAGACCAGTTGTGCAAAACCCCAACACCAAACTATTCTTTCCCAAGGGGCCATCAGTGCTTCTCAACATCCCCTACCGGACTGAAGCCCTCACTTCCCACCAATCATCAGCTATAGAGAGGTGCCCCAGTGCCCTCTGCTTTGGAAAAGTCACCTCCAAATGTTAGAGCAGAGCAGGAAAGCAGGAAGCAGAAAGAAAACTGGACAACATGTGCTCTGTGGGCATAGCCCACGCTTCCCAAGAACTCCTGTCACCTGGTTTCTCATGGACTTCATGGATTGGGCAAGAGAGCTGGAAGCTGCCCCAGGGAGGGAGGAAAGGCCTTGCACCAGCACTGCTGTACAGACACAGCTCTGCAGGTCCGGCCCTGGCAGGAGCATGTGAAACCCATCCTTTACACACCACGACCACCCAGCCAAGGTGCATTGCTCCCTGCAGAGGCCAGAAGCAGAATTCCATTGTGGAGTCAGGGAAAGTTGCCCTGGAAAAACCCCCTCATTTTAGGGTAACATTTATCACCCAAACAGCGGGAATAGCAGCAAGAAGAAAATTCATGCCCCTCTTCCTTGGCCCAGGAGGCTGTGGCTGGACTCTCCCTCACGGCCTGATGCTTTACCCACAGCCACAAACAAGTCCTTAGTATCAGGTTTTAACCAACCTCACAAGTCCAACACACCCAGCATGAAGAAGAACAAACCTCAAGCCTCTCACAGATCTCCCCCTCCAGCAGACATCCCACCCAGCCCCAGGCCCCTCCTGGCTGCACCAGCCCTGCTCCCCCTGCCAGGGGAGCAGCCCCAGCTCCTTCTGCCCTGTGCAGCCTCCAATATTAAACTGCCTTTCTCTGCAGCTGGTGCCCAAAGATGCTCTTCAATGGCACAGAGATCACAGGCTGCGGGGGTGCACAGCCCCCACACGTCTTTGTGTGGACAGCCCAGCTGGCCTGACCCACAGGAGGTGTGAAAATTGCCTCCCCACGAGCAGTCTGAGGACAGACCCCACACCCTCTTCTCTACTGTGAACAGCAGTCTGGCACAAAGCAAATGCAGATGGAGCAGGGAAACCATAGGGAAATCCACGTTCTCTGGGGAGCAAAGAACCACAGGTTCCTCTCCATCTCAGAGCTCCAAAAATGTGACACTCACAGCTAAAGACAAAAGATAAAATTAAGGGAGAACCTGTCAACACAATCCAGACTAATTTCTGCTCCAACATCTCTGCACCTGGCTTCACTGAGGGGTGCCCCAGCTAACACCACTCCAGAGCCAGGTTCCTCTTGCCTCACTCAGATGGAATATTGGAGCATCTTGCCTCCTCTCACACAAGGCTATATGGAAATCTTGCATATAAAAACCAAGTCATGGCAGCTACTGACCAGTCAATTTCCCTGGAAAACAGCCCCACAGATACTTACAATCTCCATCCTGAAGTCTATAGGGGTAAAACCTTTGTTGAAGAGGGTAAAACTTCGTGGAGTAGGCTGTAGTACTGGGAGCATGCCAAAGTCTATCAGCCTTGGACTTAGGTAGATCTTTCCCAGGCATCCAGAGCTCCAAAATTCTATTCTCTGTTCCAGGAAACAGGCAAGAAAGATTAAAAAAAAACCAAAACAACAACCAACCAACCAAAAAAAAAAAAAAAAACAAACAAAAAACAAACCCACAAAACAAATCACAACAGGGAAACCTAGAAAAGCTTAAACAGCTCAATCATGCTCAAGTTATTTCTTTAGGGACAGCTACCAATTGCCAGCTGAAATGCTGGGCTTTTGGGGAAAAAGAAAATTACATATTCACCTCCAAATTAAAAAGGATTAAGGTACAAGAAACTTTCAAACTACAAACTATTGGCCCAAAGGTAAAAGCTTTGCAAGAAATCTCTAGTTAAGACCAGGCTGACAGTTAAACAACTGGTTATTCTGGTGGGGAGACACCCTCCTCTTTAAGGCAAGCAGCCTGATAGTTGAAAGAAACTGTTTTGTCAAACTTCAGGCTCCCTGGCACAGCCTGCATTGCCTGTCCTTCCTGTTGACTGATTTACATGCAGTGCCACAATGGCCCAGGTTCAGATGTTTGGTGCCATCCAGGGAATTTGGCATTGTCATTTCCTTATGTTTTAATATAAGTTTAAATCCTTGCAACCACTCTTCAAATGCCAGCTTTCCTTTCTTTTACAGAAACCTCAAGGTTCCCAGAAGTCTTCTGACATCCTCTTTTGTGCTCAGAGAGATGACATTTAAAAACAGATGTTTCCAAAGTTAATAGCATTTTAAAGAACAATTAAATAAAATAATCCTCGATTCCTGCTTAGATGAACTACCTTCTATGTCAGACACTGAGATTACCACCTCTAAGGCATGAACTGTTTGTGCCACCCATCCCTCCTGTCCGTCTCCTCAGCAGCCTGTGCCTGTTTTCCCCAGGAGAATCCCTGTATCCTTGCACCCTTCCAGGAGCAGTTGCACAAAGGCACACATCTCCCCTTGCACTCACCAGTGGGTTTCTCTCATCCCCAAACACGCCGATAAAAACGTCGGTGTGATGCTTGCCCAGTGTTTGGACTTCAATTGTAACTGGAATCTCTGCAATGCTGTGAGGCTGGACAATCCCACAGGGTTTGGGGCTGGAGTAGAACACAGGAGAGTCCTCCTTGCGTTCCTGGAAGGGACAGAATCAAATGCAGCTTCAGAGGGACCTCTGAAGAAATTTTAGACTCCAGCGCAACAGCAATTTACACACACTTTTAAAAATCCCCAGGACAAAGGTAAAAGGCACAAACAAGATGCAAGAATTGTAGGCTTAGCATTCTCAGGGGGTCCTGCAAGGAGGCTGCCAGCACGGGCACTGGTGTCTGTGGATGCAGCAGATTTTCACAACCCTCTAAGATCTCCCACAAGAAAACACCCTGAAGACTAGAACATGAACTGTTTCCTCAGGAGGTTAAACTGCCTCCTAAAGTTTACATTCAGCTAGGATGCTGTTCTCAGCAGATCTTTAAGACTGAACAGAAACCAGCAAGGTCTTATCCAAACCCTTTTCCCCCTAATAATTTCCTCAATAATATTTGAGAGGAGGAGGTGGATGTGATGTCAAACCTGGGGAATAAGCCCGTAGCAGCCAGGAAGGTCGGTGGGATTCCCAATGACCAACTTCCTCTCAAATGGCACCTTCAGCTCATACTCATCGTACGGCAGGATTTGGTGGGACACTTGCAGCTTAGGAACCAGACACCTGGGCAAAGAGATGACCCCAGGGGAATCAGAGATACTGAGAGAATGGAGAATGTTTACCCCCAAAGATTGTGAAATGGAGCATAACACATTTGTCACTGTCAAATAGACATTTAACAGCCCGACAGCTCAAGCACCAAAACCGAGGCCAATAAATTTTATCATTCCTGGTCCCTTTAGAAAAGGGCCCAGGACCATGCTGGGCTGTGAGCAGGGTGCTTTTCCCCACAGGCTGCTGTCCAAGCACTGCTGTTCTCATGTCCAGCTGGGCACAACATGAGGTCATTAGACAGCACTTCTCCTTGGGAGCTGCAGCCAGCAAACCCTGCGCAAGGCAGCGGCTGGGGGAGGCCAGGGAAGGGCTGGTACCTGGCTGTGACGACCAGTGATTCCACTCCCTCGCCATAACCCTCCAGGTCCACCAGCATTTTCCGATAGAATTCCATCACTGTGTTGGAATGCAGGGTCACCTGGTGGAAGAGAAGAGCAGCAAATTCTTCCTTACAAAAGCTCATTACCCACGTGTTATATCCTCCAGCTCTTGTTTCATGGTAAGGAAAGGGTAGATTTTGCCTTAATTCTTCTGCTGGTTCATGTGTAGAGCACAGTCTCAGAGCAACAAAAGCCTTCTGGCAATACCAGATTTGATAAACACACCTTACTATCAGGGCATACGTCAGCTACGTTAAAACATTAGACTAAAGCTCTATGCCCCACTGTATTCAAAATAAGGGGCCAATTTTTCATCTGAGTGCAGTGACATAAATGCAGAGGAAATCTGACATGAACAGAATGAGTTCAGCTTTACAGCAGGAAGCTGAGGGCAAAGTGGGGCCCAGCAGGTGCTGGGCAGTTCATGGCTGCAGTTTTTTGTCTCCACTGGAGAACCCTGCAGTGAACACAAATCATTCTCCTCCCCAGGACAGGGGAAATGAGACCAAGAAGAAAAGCTAACTGCGTTATACAATGACATCCCTCTAACAGCCACCTTCTGTCCTCATCCTTCCTCTGCCCACTTGCAGTCAAAGAAATCTCTCTCAAAACACAAGAATGGCTTCAGTACTTGACCATATGGTATGTGATCTCAGCTTGTGATTTTGGAAACAACACAGTGCTCCTTGAGGAACATCCCAAGGAAGCCAGCTAGCAGAGGCTTCTCACCAGTGCAGATCTCTCACTCACACAGGGCTCCAAGTGCTCAAAGCTGGCACCAGAGCTAAAGCCCTCCCACACTCCAGGGAAGCTTCAGCCCTGGTACTGAAGCGTCTGTGGCTGGGCTCTTCCCATACCTCGATATCCTGATGTCCCTGGGGGAGGATGGTTCCTTGGCTGGGATTGATTGTAAACTCCCTTGGCTCCACATAAAAATGAATTCCCTCCGTCCAGGACGGGTCACTGTTGCTGCGTATCTGATCAAAGACATTCACAGCAGGCTGCATGCCATCGTCCGACATGTGGAGCTTGAACGTCACGGGCACCGGGGAGGTGTTAGTCAGGTGACAGCTCTGGGTGTAGGGAAAGCCTAGGAAAGGACACAAATATCCATTTAGGCACCAATTATGGCATAACTCCTGGTGTGAATATCCTGGTAGGATGAAAGTGTCACTGGAGTTTAGCTCTATATTGCCTGAACTACAGCTCACCGAGCAGCTGCAGGAGGAATTGATCATCACTTAGTTCCCTTTGACACTGATTCCAGACTGCAGCCTTGAAAATGCCGACTCTTAGCCCTGCTGAACACTGCAAGCCTCTCTCTTTGTGATGGGGAGGAGTGTGGAGTTGTGTTATTTTATGTTCTAGTTGCGTTTTGGTTGTACAGGTCAGTTCTCTCTGTTTATGTTCAAATTTTATATATGGTATGTTCTATGTACCCTCCTCCCCTCTTCCCAGTTCGTGCTGCCCATCCCTTCCCGGCCTTCCAACCTTGTCCATCACCAAGCCACTCCCAATCACCCCACCAAACCACCCCCTTATCCCCTCCCAGGAGCCCTGCCAATCATCTGGCACCCCACCCTGACATCCAGAACCTTCCAGACAGGGCGTCGGGTGATTGGGTGAAGGTTCAGGGCCCCTCCCATTCTCTTACCCCATTGGCCCCTCTCTCCAGACCCCTCCCCAGGGAGCCACCCACAACCCTCTCCCATTGGTCCAAGTTTTCCCCACCTCCTGCCCTATATAATCCCTTGCAAAGCTCTGTCCCATTGCCTTCTTCGGCTGGCATAGTGCTGTGTGTTAGGATTCTGGTTCGCCTTCCCCTCACCCTGAGGGAGAATAAAAGGATCTGTTGCCCCCGGAGAAGGACGCTTCCTGTCATCTCTGTCCGCGTGTGGTTTTTGCCGCCTTTCGCCCAGGCACCAAGACCCCATCCCGAGCTCTCTGAAGCCCCCGACGTTGGCCCAGAGGAGGGCTCGGGGAACCTGCTCGCTCCCTCCGGAGCTAGAGCCAGCCAGGATTGATCACCTTTCTGGAGGGAACGTGGCAGCGGAGCTCCCTCACCTGCCCCAAATCAGCATTAGTTATTTCTCAGTGGTGAGTGTGCACCCAGACCGAGCATTTACTCTGAGAATTCAGGCTGTAAAATTCCCTGTTACGGCTGCCAACACTCCCACCCTTTTCAAGATCTATAAATAGTGAGTCGTCATTGAGAAGAAGCTACAGCAAAACAAAGTGAGGATGCAGTCAGGAACTAGAATGTGATGCAAAGCACCCTAATGCAGTTTTCCTCTGCAGGATCCTTAAGGCAGCTCTTGGTTTGGGCCAAACAGACTGAGCACTTGACAGCTCAGAGCCCACTCAGCTGGAGGCAAACCCGAGCCTTGCTTTGAGATTAGCAATTAGGAACCATCCACCTCACCCAACAAACGGGGACATCACACCTGTGCTGCTCACTGTGATTGCTGCCTGCAAGGGCTTACCCCACTCTAGCTCTGAGATTTGCATTCCATACAGAAAGTCAGATCCAGCCAGGCACGGTGGGGATGTCCTGCAGAGCCTGGACAGCAGCCACAACCTGCTCTGCAGTGGACATCTGGCTGGGCTGGCCAGCCCTGTGGGGAGGAGGCTTCTCCCTGGGCCTGCTCACCCAGAGTCATTGGAACACAGATGGGGAGAAACAACAACTGCAGGTACAGCCCAAAGCTTCTCTGTGCCCATCAACAGTGACCACTGCCAGCTCCAGCAGTGACTCCAGCAGGGAGGCAAGAGAGGCACAAAAAGGGCAAACACAGATGTCAAAACCTCAAATGAGACACCACATGCAGACAGCAATCAACAGTTTAAAAGAAGCAAAGATACAACAGCTGCCTTCAGCTGAAGAGACCTTAGGAATGAAATCGGACTAAGCAGGATGAATCTCCTGTTTCAGAACCATATTTCTACCTGTTGCCTTTCTTGTTTCATTTATTCAAAAGGCAACTTGACAAGTGCCTCTGTGGTGATGCAGGGTGAGGAAGAAGCAGCTCAGGAAAAGCAATTACTTTTCTTAAAATGTTAACGAACTTCATTGTTATGGGTTTAGGCTTCTTAGTGAATGTTCCCCTTGGGCTGGGAAGGGGGATGGGGGTTTTGGGGGGTTTTGGCTCCTGGGGTGGGCTTCTCCATTCGGGGATTTTGGAGTTGTGTGATGCCGTGGGCGGCTGTGAGGCCGGACCTGAGGTTCGGCAGGGAGCGGAGCTTCCCCTCCTCCCGCTCGGGATCGAAGGTGCTGCTGCTGCTGCGGGAGGTTGTGTGCTTGGCCCCGGGACTGCCCTGGGCTGCGGCTCAGCACTGGGATCCAGCCTGCCTGCCTTCCCCGTTCCTGCCTGCTGCTGCTGGGCAGTGCCGAGATCCCCTCTGCCCGTGAGTTTGCAAAGGAGCATTTCCCATTTCCTTCCTTCCTTCCGCCCGCTGGGAGGGGATCACTGCCCTGCCAGAGCCCACAGCTCCTCCTGCTGTGATCATAACTACACCAAAGGGGAGAAGCACTACTTGGCAGGTGGGAAACATCTGCTCTTGAATTGTTGTCTCTGCTGTCCTGACTTTCTATGCCTGGGTTCTGTTTGATCTCACAATGGCAAAAGGCTACCTGAGGCACCAGCAGCCCTGGAGTTCACACCCTGAAGAGGCTGTTGTGGCAGAACATGAGTGAGGGATGCTTTGATGTTCAAGTGCTCCATTGTGGAACACACAGATCCCTCATGCTGTGTCCCAGCCCAGGGAACACTCACCAAAGGAGATGTCCCCGAAGCTGAGCTCATCAAGGTCGAAGTGTAAAGTCGGTTGAGTGAAATTGACCCTGCGATGGCAAGAACAGAGGAGGAAATGGTTTGGTTAAAGGGATTGCAAAGGTCCGGCTGTCGTGGCTCAGCAGAATAAAACCTGGTGTCAGGGCACTGTGGGGCTCAAACATCCTCTGAAAAGAGCAGCAACAGTTCTACACAGTGGACAGATGAATGCTAGAGAGAAGGAGCAGCTTGTCAGCAGTGCACCAGCTGGCACAGCCAAGAGCAAGAGCTTAAACAGCCAAACAAGGGTGTCCTGCATCTAGCACACCACCTCACCTGTCCTTGAACTCAGCAGACAGACTCCAAAAGTCACCAACTGAAAATCAGCACTTGAAGCTGCACAACATTCACGAGTTTATTTCATGGTTGATGCCAATCAATGCCCACTCTGCCTTCTGGTTAAAAATCAAGGACCAGTGAACTGTGCCTTCTGTTGTATTCACAGGACTGCCACTGGCTCTGCTCTACACCTCTCAACAAAAGACACCTGCCCTTGCTCAAGGAGAAAGCTGCTTATGCAGAAACATCCCATGACCAGTTTGGGGGAGGGACAAAAGAGAATCAATTATTTGATGATGAAAGGTTCTCTCTTGATTTCCAAAATAAAAAAGCATCACTTTTCCTCAAAAAACAAAGCCGGTATAATTGTTTCTCTATTATAGGCAAACCTACTCACCACTTTTTTCTTGCAAAGTACTAACTTTCTTGTTCTTTTTTATCTATCTCCCTTATCTCATTGGTATAATTGACTGCAGATTGCTTTAATTTCTTTACTGCCTTGACCCAGTGCCTCCCAACAGCAGCAGCCCAGCTCCAAAGCTCCAGAGCAGCCAGCATCAGCTCTCCTGCTTACCCTACATGATCCTAGCAGCACATGGCTCAGGCTAGCAGGGACAAGCCCTCATGCTGCTGTGGTGCTGAGGACTGAGCTCTGCCTCCCCTGCTATCAGCCCTTCTCCCTTTTGCTGAGCCAGAATTACCTCTTGCCATGGCACCAGGCCATGGGATGACACCCCTGTTTTTGGGACAGTTCCTGCTGCACAGTTCCCTGTGTCCCACATCAGCCCTCTCCTGGCTGTGGAAAGGAGCTCCCAGGGCACTCGCTGCACAGGAGCTGAGAGCACGGCTCGTGCCCCACAGCATGGCTGTGAGAGCTGAGGTGAGGCTGCTGCTGCTGCCCATCTGGGATGGATTATTAACAGAAGTTTTTAAAAACACTGCTGCTGGTGCAGAATCACCCAGGCTGGCCCATCTCCAAAGCCCTGGGGGCCTTGCTGGCTGTTCAGGGGGACATCCCAGAGCAGCTACTGCCCAAAGCTGATCCATCCCACTGCCTGCCATGGCCCAAGGCAGAGGGAGATCCCTGCAGGGAGGAGTCATTCCAGCTCCTGGGTACACACAGGGCAGGAGGCATCCTCACACTAAGGCAATGCCAGGATCAGAGCAGAGATTGAGATCTCAGGAAACACCTTTTTTCTCTGCTCAGCCCCAAAATGAGGAAGGTGTGGGATGTCCCAGATGTGCCCACCAAGCTCCCACAGTCCTTACTTGATGGTCAGGATTGCAGGCACAGGAGATCCAGCCACACTGAACTGAAATTCTTCCTCAAACGTCCCCAGCACGGTGGCATTGAAGGAGATCTGAATAGTCTGGATCCCACCTGGTGCAATGATGCCCTCCTCAGGTGCAAACTTGAAGCAGAAGCCCACGTTTGCAGTTGAAGGGATATAGGTGAAGGGAGCATCAAGAGCTCCTTGGTTAATCAGCTTCACCTGCAGCAGCAAGAAAGCAAAATGGAAATACACATGGAATCTTCCCTTCTTGTGAGTTATTTTCTAATGATGCAATTAACACCCAGAAAAGGCAGAAGGTGCTTTGTGCTGCTGAATGGCAGAAGTTAAAATATACAATGGGACAAGGTCTGCCTTTGGGTTTTCATGCAAAGCCGTGGTAACTCCACATAACTGCAGTCACCCTGGGGTTATCCCATGGACACAGAGCAGTCACCTCTGGTCAGCACCACCAAGCTCATTCAGACCTGGCCCTGAGAGCAACGTGGGGTGACTGCAGCTGCATAGTGAATCACCACAGAGCTGCTGCTGCCCCAGCGAGCACAGCTCCAACAGTACCATCTACTCATTCACCTTTTCTCATACCATGAAAACAATACATTGATTAGAAGGCATTAACATCTAAATGTATAGACAGCACCATGTTTTGGTAAGAAAAATCAGTGTGTCTTTCCCTTCCCCAGCCAGGCTTTTGAAAGTGTCTGGCATGAGGTAGTGCCTCATTTTCTACCTCATTCAGTTGCTCTCTCATGATTTTTTTTGCAAACTTGACACTATTGGGGGAAGGCAAATAGGTAGAAAAATCCTTTGCTTTATTCCCAGGAACATGTTTCTCTTTCTAGAGCCTGAAATGCACCAAGGCTGAAGTATGGTGAGGGATTGGGCAGCAAGGGAAAGAGCTCCCAAGCTCTTTGCAAGAGCCAGCACTGAGCCAGGAGGCTGGATGGCTTTTCTGTGGCTTCCAGGAATGAGCAGCAGACACTTGACTGGAAGCTGTTTGCAGTGGACTGAAGCCCAAACACAGCCAGTTTGTTCCAGCTGCTTCTCAACAGCCCAGTACAAAGGTGCTTTGTGTCTGGCACTGCCACAAAAGCCTCTGAACGTGCAGCTGTCTGACCCCCTGTTGCTCTCATGTGCCAAGGGGTTGTTCTGCAGGAAGCCTCCCAGCTGATCCCTAAGGAAGGCTGCCCAAAAGCAGGGACTGGGGCTTCATGAACCACAGACACACCTTTCTGACCCCCCCAGATTTGACCAGTACATCAAATATTCCCTGCTCACAACTGCCCAGGTTGGCAGGAGTTCCACAGCTCCACCAGGCTTGCTGCTGCCTCAGGAGCCATCAGGATCCATCCCAAGCCCTGCTGCTCACCTCATAGACGTGGAGGGTGTTGACAAGGATGTTCCCAAGGTTCAGTGAAGGAGAGCTGAATTCAACCAAGGGTCCTAGGCCTTTCCCTCTGAGGCGCAGGGGCAGCCTGCTCTCACGGCCTGGGGAGAGATGTCCATTTCAGTACATGTTACACTGCATTTTCCAGGCTGCCTCAGTGCTAGTCCCTGACTCTGAGCTGGACGCAACCAGCTCCTGATGCTGCAGGAGAAGTTATGGACCCTTCTCTTCCCTCAGGAGACATCCCTTGGGGCTGACTTGCAATTTCTAACCCATTCCTTGGGCTGGTTTCCAATTTTAGCCACCAGTTTGCTGAGTTTAAAACATCTCTGATGTAGTGACAGGCCAAGGAGCAATGGGTAGAAATGAAGGAAAGGAAAATTAGGTTAGATATTAAGAAGAATTATTTCACTGTGAGGGTGAGAATTATTTTACTGTGAGACACTGGAGCAGGTTCTCCAGGGAGGATGTGAAGGTTCCAGCCCCAAAAGTGTTCAAAGCCAAGCTGGATGGGGCTTGGAGTTACCTGGTTTAGGGGGAGGTGTCCCTGCCCATGGCAGGGGCCTTGGGACTAGATGATCTTTAAGGTCTGTTCCATCCTTACCATACTGTCATTCTGTGGTTTCCTTCCCATGCACTTAGAGGAGCTCTGAAATCCATTCAGTGAAGGCACAAAGCTCATCAAGAGTTTGGCAATTGCCAAACCACCTTGCCCAGCAGCACACGACTTTGTTACCAAAATCCTCAACTTCTGCACTCAGCATTGTGTTCTACTTCCACAGACTGAGTTGCAAGGTGACAATTCCCACACAGGGACAGAAGCAGGTGCTGGCCAAGGGTGCTCCTTCTACGAACACCCTGGGCTCAGCGGGGCTCAGCCACTCTGGTCTGGTGGTGTCCGGGCAGTGGGAGTGATCCAGGGTCAGGGAGCCCATTTCTAACTCAGCTCCCACCTCCTGATGATGGAGCCGTGTCAAATGGACCCATCCTGGAGGTCAGTGGCCTAGAGGGTTCAGTGCTTGTTCACTAAAGCTGTTGTGCTCTGCAGCTCTTTGGCCTTTGAGGAAATGCTGGCAAAGCCATGGCAGGAAAACCTCTCCCTGCACTGCCTGGGTTGTTCTGGGATCAGTAACCCAGACACAGGATTCTGAGCCCTGGCCTTGCACAAGAGACTCCCTGGAAGCTGCAGGGCCAGTGGGGATGTGCCAGCACTGCCCTGCTGACCAGGGACTCTTCCCAGCAGTTACAGGGGAGCCCAGTGGGCTCAGGCTTGCACCATGGCTTCACTGTGGCTGAGAGCAGCAGGGGAAAGGAGCTGTACCTGAGATGTTGCAGTAAGCCACACTTTGGTACTTCAGTGCTTCCAGGGGTTTGAAGGTCACCTTGATCTTGGCCGAACAATTTGGCCCAATTTCTCCCTCCTAAAATACAAAGAGACACCAAAACATTTATCTTCCAACTGCACATTTCTTGTTTTCGACCACAGTCCTGTAAGCCTTTATTTAGAGCATCAGTGATGAGTGAACAACACAAAGAGCCCAAGGAAGCACTCCAAAGCCAGTTCAGCACACCCCAGGAAGCTCTCAATGCTCAGCTGATCAGCTTCCACTCTCCACAATGTTCCTACTGCTCTGACACAAGCTCTTGGTCACCTCATGCTGCTGTCACCTACAGTGGGATGCAACTGCCACTGTGCACTGGGGGCTCTTGGCCTTAGATGGACCATAGGAGTAGCCAAGGAGAGAACATGATCCCCTTCCTTGAAATACAAGTATTAGTTAACCAGTTTTGGAAGAATGCAGAGGTTGGGATTATTCTGGGGTTTACTCCAAGATGAGGAGGGATTTTGCACTGTGCAGACACCAGGCATTCATCATCTCTCACAATGCCAGCACTCAGAATCAGGGCTCGGGTTGGTGGGAGGACGTGGCAGTTTGCTTGCACAAACAGAAAAGGAAAAGGTTTTCTGCCCCTGTGTGCAAGAGAACTCAAAAGGTCCATTTGAACCTTCCACCCTTGTGTCCAGGCTCTCAGATGACACTGGAAGGGACACTCAGAAATAATGCAAGGTGTGGTTACAGGAGGGGATTGGCAGTTCTGTGATTAACCTTGGGCTGAATTTGGCCTCCAGCGAACCATTGCAAGCTTGAGGTCAGTATGTGAACTGGCAGAGCTCCAACAGCCTCTGCTGAGCCCCACGCACCACGTGTCAGAGGAGCCCCTGCCTACAAGAACTGCTCCCCATGAACACTGCAAGGACAGCACAGAGCACCCTTGAGCTCGAGCCCTGGCAGCAGAGCTCGGCTTTGTCAGGCTCCCAGCCCTGCCTTGAGGCTGCAGGGCAGAAATGCTTCCAGCAGGGAGCTCTGCAGCCGCGCCAGAAACTCCATGTCCTCCCTCCCAGCACTTCCAGCCAGCTGAGGATCCGCCGAGTGCCCGCATCTGGGGGGAAGGGGGCCGGGGAGAGGGTGGGTGGGAGGAGGAAGAGGAGGAGGAGGAAAATGAGGTTCTCAGCTATCACTTACCATTGGCTCAATGGAAAAAACATCACTGGAGAACAGCAGGGGGTCTTGTTGCACCTTTGCCATCTCCTCCTGGACCATGTTCCTCAGGATGGCAGGGCGATCTTCATAAAAGCCCGTCACCTTTTGTATTTTTAACATCTCCTTGAAGTTTTCCGCCCACACCTCATTTGGCGGGTACAGCAAACGACACTGCCTGCAGCCACAGGGAGAGACAAGGCCAGCAGATCGTTTAATAAACCACATATTTGCAGAGGGAAGTGTGAGTGCAGGAGGGCAAAGCACTTGGGGAGGAGCAGCAGCAGCTCCCCAGCAAGGGCTGGCCCCAAGCCATGGGGGTCCCACATGGATCAGAGGATAACTTGCTGTTCACTGGCACAGCAGATAGTTTTACTCCACACTTGTGAGCTCAGGAGAAGTTTCCAAAGCCAGCATCCCTCAAGAGAACCCCCTGGCTCAAAGCCTCTGCCAAAACTGAGGGAGAATCCACCTGACATCTCAGCTGGCTTTTCCTACTACTGAGTGCTCAGGGGAGGCAGATAAAGATCATGGAGCACCCACTGCAGGACTTCCCTGGGTTGCAGCTGCATGTTACCAGCATCACTCTTTGTTTCTGCCATTTTGGACCTGCCCTGCTCCCTACTCTGCCTTTCACAAGAGCATCCCAGAGCACTTCCAAAGGAAATGGATGAATTCAGGCACCGAATCCCTTCAGTGGCATTCAAGGTTTTATATGCAATATGCATGAAAACAGAGGCTCTGAGAGGGGAAGGGACTTCGTTGTGCAGGAGGGAACAGCAAACTCCTGGAGAGGCCTTTTCATGATCTAGAGCTTTTTGGGTCCCATCCCAGTATATGGTAGTAAATATCCTTATAGGGAAAGGATCCTGCACTATAGTTCTCAATATTCAGTGAAACAAGGACAGGCATCAACAAAACTTCCACTCTGGACTTCTGGAGGGCAGATTCAGCCTGTTCAAGAGACTGATTTGGAGAGTACCTTGGGAAACAGCCCTTAAAAACAAAGGAGTCCAGGAAGAATGGACATACTTCAAGAAAGAAGTCTTGAAGGCACAGGAACAGACTGTCCCTGTGTGCTGAAAGATGAGCTGACGGGGAAGACAACCAGCCTGGAAGAAGCTTTTGAAGGAACTAAGGGAGAAAAAGAGGGTGTATCACCTTTGAAAAGAGGGGCTGGCAACTCAGGAAATATTTAAGGATGTTGCCAGGTCATGTAGGAAGAAGATTAGAGAGACACAAGCCCAATTAGAACCTGAGGAAATCCAGTCCTTGCAACCAACCTTTCCTTCCCAAAATGCCATGGTTAGAGTATAAATGGAACTGGAATGCTCAGTGCTGAGCTCCCGAAGCCCAGGGACACACACCCTAGGGCCAGGGATGGTTTACTTGGCCTAAACCATTCAAAAGCACCAACACCCCCCTGAGGCCACACATCAGTTTCAGTCTTGGGCCATGTCTCTCACTGAAATGCATCTTTCAAACCAACCTCCTCTTCTCTTTATTGTCATCTTCCTCAGTAGGAAAAGTCTTCCACTGGAAGTGAGCTGTGATGTTACTCCTGTTTTCAATGAACACGGTTGTGTGGTTTGTCATGGTGATGAAAGTCTTCTCAACCTCCACAGAATATGTGCTCAACCCAATGTTGAGATCTACAGCTTCTCCATGGAGGTTCTTGTGGATACTTTCTTCACCTGGAACAAAGCAAAAGGGAGTCTTTGCTCAGCTCACTGGCTGATGGAAGCACAAGGAACAGCTGGCTAATGGAAGCAAACCACAGGTCACAGAAGAACGTTTCAGTTTTTAGCTGAATGAGCAGTTCCATGGATCAGTACACTTATCACATCCTGACAGCTCTGGGTGTACAGAGTGAGGATGTCCTGGGCAGCTCCTTAAACACCTTATTTCTCAGTGTGTTTGTAGAGATTTGGCCCCAAGGTGACAGTATGTGCAGTGAGATTTGCCAGTGTGCTCTGGTGACCCACTCGGATCACCGGGATTTCTGCATCAAAGTCCTTCAGGTGATGCTGAGGAGCCCTGCTCAGTCCTGGCCTGCCCAGGGTCTCCCTGGGCATCCCACGAGACTCCTGTCTCTCCTGATCCCTTGGATCCCTGGTTGCTGAGCAGCAAATACGCCTGGGGGCATGTGGGCAGCAAAAGGAGGCCCAGAGGAACAAGGGAAGTGAAGCCCACAGCAGGAGGGGACACAGGTGAGGAAACACAACCAGCCTGGCTCTGCAATGGCAAACCACTACAAAATGAACACCATGAAAATCATCATCATCTCCCTGTCTAAACCCACAGCCACATCAGTCTTGAAATATTTTATATTGTTCTGATCTCAAAAACCAAGCTGGAGCATTGCAAATTAAATAAGAAAGGGACAAAGGAAAGATTAATAAGTACAGAGCAGCTCCTATATGAAGACTGAATGGGATTCCTCAGTCTAGAAATCAAATGGGAGGTAGATGTGAGAGGTTTGCAAGAGCATGAACGGTCTGGGAAATGGGGACAGGGAAAAACTTGTCTTGATTTGTCACCAAACAGGAACTTGAGGGCCTGAAAATGTTATTAGACAGAAACTACATATATGTGTAAGGGCAACATAGAAAAAGGGTCTGTGACAAGCCAATGGAGAAGCAGCATATGGCATAGGGGTGTGCAAGAAATACATTGCATTGGAGAGTCTTATGGAGACCTCACATACAGCACTGCCCAGGGATAAAATAAAACTTCATCCAGGCATAGCCACATGGTAGTGGAGAATCAGGGATCCTCCTTCCTCCACTCAGCAACTCCCAACAAAAATCTTAGCCCTGTTAGAGGCGATGCACTTCATCAACCCCCTAAACACCAAGGAGTTCTCAGTTTTCTCTGGGGTAAAGCTGAATGGCGAGGGACCTCTAGAGGGAATGGAGGAGGATGGGACAACAGGGAGTGATGATGCAGAACTGTCCCGTGCCCCATGCAGGGCCCAGCACTCACCTGTGTTGTAGCACACTACCAGGGACCCATAATGGTCCCCAGTCGTCAGTGCGTGGAATCCCACTGTCACCTGCATGCTGTCACCAGCGCCCAGAGTTCCCGTGGCCGGAACCACAGAGAAAGGACTGCAACACAGAGAGACGGATCAGGGCTGGGGGGACACCTGGGGATGAGATTCCTTCTGCAGTGCAGCTCACTTGGGCAAGCAGGGAGCAAACAAACCACAGTCAGCAGAAAGACAACAGGACCAGAAACAGCCACTGACCCACTTCTGAGGAGATCCGGCCCTCAAAGGATCCTGTGGGTAAAATTACCTCATCTCCCCCATATGCTGCATCCAGCCCTCTGCAATGAGACTCAAGGGTCTGACTGCCAGCAATCCCATCAGAGAATGGTTTGTGAAAAGCACAGAGAGGGTTCAGAGCTACCTGCATGCACAACTTGACACTGACTGCCTCAGGAATTTCTCTTTTCCTATAAACTTCATCTCAAGAGATGCAAATGTCAGGGCACTACCTGTCCTGTGAGATTACAGCCTGGAATCAGATGGGGAGAAGGAACATTTCCTTAAAGACTAAATAATAGATACTGTTGAATTTGCAGTGTGGTTCTTTAGTTTATTTTACCTTGAAAATGTCCTGATTTAGCCTAAAATAGGCACATTTTACCAGCATTTCAATGAAACCTGCTCTAAGAAAAGGAGCAGTCAAAACTCTGAAAGAGTGCAAATGCAGATTAGAGCAATACAGTGGCATGGAAACCCAAAAGGAGGATGCCATTTACAGTCTGAAGGATCCAATCCCAGCTAAATGAAGCACCATTAGCAGGAGCACATCAAGGAATCAGAACAGGAGGTTTCTGTGTATTTACTAGCAATACAATCTGGGACTCTGGGTTGTCATCCAGACTGGTAATTGTTTGCTTGGCCCAAAGAGAAACTCTGTGCAATGTGTTTGGAAATAATTATGCAAATGCGTTGGTGCACTTTGGATTTAACAGGAGCAATCAGGATTGGTCACCAGGTAAAGAGCTCTTGTCTGACAAACACAAGACTCCATGCTTTGATGCTCAGGGACAGCTCAGGTGAAATGTGCTTCTGCCCAGCAGCTGCTGGGCTTTGTGCTCTTCTACAGCCCCACTGAATAAAAGTTCCTGGCCTTGGGGCTTTGCTGGTGGTCAATCTGTCACTTAAAAGTGTGTTCTGGGGAGTTTGGTGATGAATGCATCACACCCCAAAATAAAGAGAACATCTGGCAAGCTGAACTTTATTCTATGTCAGTTGCTTCAGGTTCTGCTCATTAAGGATCTATTGCTGCAATGATGGGCCTGGCCTGTTCCCACTACCACTAGTGAGAACATCACTACTGGCTGATGGAGAAGCCTTGGGCCAGCAATGTTTATGTGCTGGACATGAGACTTTGGAGGGAGGGAAGGAAAGACAAGGCCCCACCATTCCCAGAGCCAGATTAGTGTACGTGCTCCTGCATCTACCCTGGGGTCTCTGCTGCAGGTCTCTGCTGGGGCTTGGGGCAATCAGTGCCTGGTGTGGGCAAGGCACAGGATTTTTTCTTATTATTTTGCCAGGGGTTTCACCAGGACAGAGAAGCTGCCAGTTAAGGGAATCCCTGGCCACACTTCAGCACTACATTCCATTCCATTCCATTCCATTCCATTCCATTCCATTCCATTCCATTCCATTCCATTCCATTCCATTCCATCCCTTTCCATTCCATTCCATTCCAGTCCATTCCATTCCATTCCATCCCGTTCCCACTGCTGCCCCATGTTACATGCTCATGCCCTCAGATGGCAGGATGGGAATAACACTCCTGGGGGTGACCTCAGGGGTTGTCTGAGAAAGAAGGTATCTTCTTATTTTCAAATTATCAGGAGAAGAGGATCCAGCCAAGTCCAGGACTCAGTTTCAGGACTGAAAAACTGAGTGCCAATCAGCTCCTGCATCTCCTACATCCCACCCCGGGCTGTACCCAGCAGACTCCTCTTCTGTAGCAGTCATCTCTCACACAGACCTGTCTCTCCAAGATTGAAGGACTCAAGCTCTACAGCTAAACTTAAATCCTCTGAATTTCAGCCAATATCACAAAGCTGTTTCCTGAGCCCACAGATAGAAGAGCTGTGAAGGAGACATCCCTGACACTCTAATAACCAAATGAAAACCACTGCCAAGAGATGGGGCTGGCAGGCTAAATTTTGGCCTTTTATCTGTAAATTGTGAGCAGTTCCTTAAGACAGTTCTCATCCTGTTAGATGTGCTCTTTCAATGAATCACTACTGCACCCAACAGGCAGAAAAGATAACGTATGGAGGGGGTTCTAATAGGTTGTTTTCTTCTGCTTTATAACTAGGTCAATTTATATGTTTGCTTTCTTATATGGCATCTAAAGACCGGTCCAGACCTCCCTTGTCTGGGGATTGCAAGGTGCATTGCTCTATGGCACCTTGCAATCCCCAGACACTGGTCTTGCTTTGAGCAGTGTGTCTGCTCAGATGATTCCCAGAGTCCTCTCCAGCAGAAGTTATTCTATACTTTCCTAAATCAGCCCAACTGCCTTTCACATATTCCCTAAATGTCTCCCATTTCCTATGCACCTGTGCATGTACCTATGGGCATGTGGCATATTGACAGGCATTAGAGAGCTCGACCTTCATGAAAGTTCCCAATGAAGAATTTATGATCTTTTGGCAAACAAACCAAAATGAAAAAATGGCAGAAACACAGCAACTTCAGAGTATTAAAAAAATATCTCAATGAAGGGGGCACAACCTTATTCAGAGATTTAAATAATTTGTTTGAAATTTCAAACTGGCTTTCAAAGGTTCATCATGGAACAGAAGAGATGACTGATGCCCTCAGCTGACAAGGGAAATCAGGTCACCTTTAAGTAACAGGAACTGCACCGGCTGCCTGCAGCACAGCTCAGGTTGGGCATCTGAAGCTGAGACCACTGGAAAGCCACGTGCCTGTGGCCGCCCAGAGAATGGGTCTCTTTGGCTGACAGTGGTGAGTAAGCATTTCAGAAGCTGCTTGTGCTCAGGAGGGTGCAAGCCAGATACTAACATGTATCCTCCAGGAAATCAGGGACAGAGAAAGCTCAAAGGCTGCATCCTGCTAAGAATACTGAAAGCAAGAGCAGATGCCATCCATCCTGCCCATTTCCAGCCAGGCTGCAGGGCAGCAGCTGCCATGCTCTCCTTCCTGTTGTTGCTCTTTCCCAACTCTGTTAATCACCCAAGGGTGATATCCTTTGTACAAGAATGGATGAGCTGCCTCACCTCTGGGTACTCAGCTGGTAATGAGCTTCCAGTTTACCAGTGTTTCGAACCAGCAGAGTCTTCTGGGTGCTGTACTTGACTGGACACTTGGAGAAGTCCAGCTGGTCAGGGACATCCAGGACAGCTCGGGCAGCAATGGCCCGAATTGGCACAACTATCCTTTCCTTTGCAGTCAGGCAGACGATCTCGTTGGAATAATCCTACAGGAAAAGAAACTAGCTCACAGGTCTTCCTGCAGGTTGTGCCTGCCCTACACGAGCTCTTTCAGGGAGGTGACCAAGTCCCCTGCAGCTCACCAACCTCCTGCTGACTAAGGGCACCTAGAGCCCAGTGTGCCTGTGCCAGGCTGGGCTCATGGGCACAGCACATCCCCTGCCCTGGCCCTGCAGCTGTATCATGGTCAGCTGTGCTCTGGGACAGCACAGCTGCAAGGCTGGAGAACAGAGGGTGTGAAAAAGCACTGTCTCTGCTCCAGCCCAGGGTGAGGCAGGGAAGCTGTTGCCAGTCAGGAAGGAGGAAAGCTCTCCAACCCCTTTGTTCCTCTAGTGTTTTCCATAACAATTAAACCCCTTCCACTGTACCTAGAGATGGCCAAACATCTATCAACACCCCTCTGTCATTTTCATACTGTTCCCTGTGCATCTTGCCTTGGGGATGCTCAGGAATGCTCAGGAATGTGCAGGGAGGGGAAGCAGAGTCTGTCAAGCCTGGGTGCAGTGCCCGACAGCACGTGCCAAGCTGTGAGTGGTGGCAAGCTGCCGGCCCACAGCCTGGAGCCAAGCTCACAGCATGGAATGGGCTGTACCCAGGGTGCAGGGAACAGTGATTTTGGAGATAATTCTGTTTGGGCTTGTCCAGTCTCACCTTGGTCTCGTCAGGAGTGAAGCGGATGCGCACACGGGCAGTCGCGAACGGTGGCACGATATGGTACGCATCACTGGGGCACGCCAGCTGGAAATAAGATGAGCTCTCCATGCAGACCTTCACCATCTGAGGAATCTGCAGGAAAGAGGTGAAATGATGATTTTGCCACTTGTGGAAACAGGACGAGAGGAGACCTGTCCATGCCCTGGTGACATCCCTCCCTGGCCCCTTTTCCAAAGGACCTTCAGCTGTGGGAGTACAGGCACATAATTCACAAGGGTGAACTTGAAGCCCTTCTCACTGGGTCCAGCATTTTGGCCAGGGGCAGTAGGGCAGTGCCTGGTGGGAAGGAAGGGCCAAGCAGGTCAGCACCAGCAGGATGGAGACAGAGCACCTGAACCAAGTCATCTGCATATTCAACAAGGCCAAAAAACCTGCTGGCTCCTGCCTGCACACAGCCATGCAGTCGTGTTCCAGAGGGGAAATGTGCTGCCTGAAGGTAAAACAGCACATTATCCTGAGGGAAGGAAGAAATCCCTTCTAGCAGATCAGGTTTGCCTAGGGACATTGTGGGGTTAGAGTCATACAGGCAGAGCAGCAAGTGAGGAGACCAAACACTGTCGCCTTACTGGGAATAAAAGCAAACCTAAAAAGCAAAAGAAGGAACACAACAAGATAATCCCTTGTGGGTCTCAGATTCAGTCAAAGAGAGAAACGGAGAGTTTCTAACCAGGCAGAAGCCTGGGAAAGAGTTGGAAAAGAATGTAAATAATCTTTTATCTCTTATTTGTTCACATTGTTTATAGTTAAGTTCTATCACTGTGCATCAAGCACTCTGAACCAGTGGTGCAGTTGTTTTCACTTCAGGACCAATGGAGTTGGTCTGCACGAAGCTCTGTAGTAAAGAGCAATGCATTTTGAATAAATCGGAGTTTTACCATCACGGTCTTCTGAATCAGAGTCTCTTCATTCCCATCCTGGCTCAACAGCGTTATCTGGTGATCCCGACGTGATATTGCACCTTACCCTGAAGGGACAGGTTCTGGTGAACCTCTCCTGGCATCTCCCTTTGGCGCGGTTCCACACCAACAGCCTGGAGGCTGTGCTCAGGCACCTTTGCTTTCTTAAAGAAAGGTAACGCTGAAACCGCATGCCTTCCGGAGAAGGCTTGGTCCTGTTTGGGACTGCGGGCCGGCTCTTAGAGGCCGGAACTGCGTGGGACGGGTTTTCCCTGAAATAGCAGACTGTTGGACTCTTGAAGTTGACATCTGCTACGGAAAGGTCTCCTAACAATGGGAAACCAGCTGTCTCCAGTCGAGCGAGCAGTCTTGACTGCCTGGTGAGCCTGCATCCCTCTTGTGGGAGCTTGGCTCTCTGATGAAGACCTGGACAGACTCTTGGGTTGGGCTCAGGACTGGGAATTTTCTGCAAATCCTAGGTCCCCCTTTGATCATAATGCCTGGCTCGACTTGGGATGCTGTCTCACAACACAAATGTGCAAAGGGGATGTTATAGCGTCCGAATTGGCTCCAATCTGGGCGGGCATCGACAGAGCCCTGGACACTGGCAGCGGTTCTGACCTGATTCCGGACACAGACCACACGGCAGCCTGTGCGACTGGCTGTGCAGGCTCACCCTGCCTAGAGAGCGGTGTCGGTGACATCATCCACCCTTCAGGAGGCAGCTGAGGTGCCTTTCCCACCGCTATCAACTTCAGCACACCTGGCATTGCATGGACTGCTCGGGGCAGCCCCAGACTGGCAGGAGCCACCACCGCCAGCAGCCGTGCAACTCCCCGCTTTTTGGACTGCACCTGCAGGGGGGCTGGTGCTGCCCTGGCATGCGATCCAGCGAGGGTTGCCCCCACCCTGACTCCTTCGCTGATGGAGCCTGTGCAGATGCCAATGCAGCCTTTGGTCCATCCCCTGGCATGCCCACCTGTAAAGACGTTTATTTTGTATTCCACGGACGGATACAAGCGAGATCTCTGTGGTTGCTCTTGGGGGATCAGGTTTATTCAAGATGCAGAAAGGCCCTGCCTCGAGCTGCTAGACACAGCATGTGGCTGGGCCTGAGGTGATGGGGGAGGGGAGAGACAAAGAGGGGAGCAGGGACTCCCGGAGGACGCTCCAGGAGGAGAGGGGAAGATCCAAGAGGGCGTCTGCCCCCCCAGAGACCCTTTATCAAGTGGGGCTCCAAGGTGGTCTGGAACAGGACCTGGGCCAATGGGGTCACAGGCACCTGATGGTTCAGGGGAGGGTTACAGGTGTGGGGTGAACCATACATTCTGGGGGGTGAGAAGGAACAGTCCATTTGGCTTTTGGACCCCTCTGTAAGTGAGGGTTATTGTCCAGCCAGTAGGGGGCGTTATATTCGTCCTGGCTGTACTATTGTGGTTCTTAATCATATTTATCTACCCTTCCCAACACCCACCACCACCTGCAGGGGTTTTGACTGTGCTGGTGGGACAGGCTTTGTGTCCTGGTCCGCCCCTCTGCTTGCCATGTGGACCAGCTGATTTTGTTTTCTTTAAGATGCTGGCAGCAGCCATGCAGCAGAATGTCTGGGGCGGGACCCCCATGTTGTTTTCTACCCTCCCTGCCATGGGACTCACTCCCATGCCAGGGGCGGTGCCTGCCTTCCATGCCACGCCTGCCATGGCGCCACCCCTGATGACAGCAGGCTTCACGTCCTGCCCACCATTGCTCTAGAAGCAGCAGCAGCAGCCTCCATCCACCCCGGGATGGCCAGTGTCACTCCTGGGAGAAACTGCCACAGCCGTGGCGCTGCCTACTGCGGCTCTGGTGCCCGTGCTGCCTGCTGCGTTCCAGCTGCCAGCGCTGGAAATGCCGCCACCGCCACCGGTGCCAACCTGATCACCACTGGGGCCGAAGCGCCAAGAGTGTCACCGCCGCTCCCGCCTCAACGCTGAGAGACGCGGCCATGCTGCCCGCACCACTGGGGCTGGCAGCGTGCCACACTGTAGGGCTGATTGCTCCTCCCACGCCGCTCATGGCGAGGGGGTGGTGCCCACAGGGCACAGCGGCTCCTACTGTCACTCCCCCCAAAGATGACTCCTCAGCAGTGACTCCACCCTGCAATCCAGCGGCCGAGGCCCAGTGCTGGACAATGAATCCAGTCTGTTTGTTTCAAAACCTGACTCCAGCCCATCACTCCCTTTGCTCCCTCCCGACTGTACCGAGCTCTGTCCCTCCGAGGCAGAGGTGGCGGGAAGGGGAACTGGCTTGGTCAGCAGCAGCGCCACTGCTGCTGGTCCCAAAGCTGGGAATGAGGGGGATGGGGCCACGGATCAGGGAGCTGTGCAGCAATTGATTGTATTCCACGGCAGCACAGACACTCTGGGACAGCGGAGCAGCCCCTTGTACTGGGCGGACTTGGGTGGTGCTGAGAGACCTGGAGCCCAGCTGGAATTTTATATTCCCAGGGAAACCCCCCCTGTTCATGCACCCTGCGCGTTCTGCTCTTGTGGTTCGCAGAGCAGGATGCCGAGAAGCTGTGGAAAAACCCAAGTGGGGGGGGGGGGGGGCAGAAACCCAGAGGAATTGCCGGGTTGCTGGGTTTCTCGCAGCCTGTTGGGGATGTGCACTGAAATATAAGGTTGGGAGAGGTCGCTCATTTATCAGTGGTTATGAGGTGTTCCAGGGACCCCAGATTCAGGGGCCCCAGGAAATACCAAAGAGAAGCTGTGGGCCGAGCCGGGTGACTCTTGGCTCAGCAGAGAGCCTGGGCTCCCTGTCCCCCTGGCCGGGTTTGGGACGCTTGGCCCTGCCCATGGGGCCGGGTCCCCCGCATTGCCAAGCACCGCTGGGTCCTAGACCTTGATGGCCACAAATCAACCTCAGCCCAAGTCATTGAATTAAGGGCTGTGGCCATGGCATTTCAGAGGTTTCTCAAGTGTTGTGAATTTGGTCAGTTCTGAACTGGGTCAATTTCACTCAATTGTTTTAAAAGCTTGAGGATGCAATTTGGACCTGAGTTCAATTTCATCACGCAAGCTGTCCATTGAGGACATGATTGCATAGAGCCTTGCATGGTTGTTCTATTTAAGTGCACACACCTTGCAAAAGCAATTCTGATGAATGCCAACCAAGGCTTCACCTGCTGCACCTTACTGGCTGGGACAAATCCCAGAGACCTAAAGGTTTTGCAGCTGTGGCAAACAGATGTTATTCATCTTGCCAAATTCAAATTTGGCTGATTTGGGTATGTGCACATGTTTGTTGATACCTTCTTTTCTGTCGTGTCACGCTCACACTGGGAAATGGGTTTTGACAAGTTGGACTGCCAGTCCTTTGGCAGTCTGACAATGAGTTGTTACTATCTTAGAGTTGGTGACTGATTCATTGAAAATTTTAAGTTTGGAAGCTCTTTGACTGTTCAGGGCCAACATCCGATGAGGTTTTGAATTATCAACTAATGAACCTCGGAGTCATGTTTGTCCTCTTCTCTGCAAGGTACCCTGACAAACACTGCCTCCTTCTTTAAACGAAAGGGAGGAAATGTGGGTCTCAGATTCAGTCACAGAGAGAAACAGAGAGTTTCTAACCAGGCAGAAGCCTGGGAAAGAGTTGGAAAAGAACGTAAATAATCTTTTATCTCTTATTTGTTCACATTGTTTATAGTTAAGTTCTATCACTGTGCATCAAGCACTCTGCACCAATGGTGTGGTTGTTTTCACTTCAGGACCAATGGAATTGGTCTGCATGAAGCTCTGTATAAAAGAGTGATGCATTTTGAATAAATTGGGAGTTTTACTCTCACAGTCTTCTGAATCAGAGTCTCTTCATTCCCGTCCTGCCTCAACAGCGTCAATCCCTAAAACAAGGAGATGGCAAAAGAGAATTTAAATGAGCAGTAAAGCAGCAAGGAAGAATCATAAAACCATGAGAGTGATCAACTTGCCAAAAGGGACGGAAACACAGACAGGTTGTGCCTATCGGCTATGGGCTTCAAAGGAGAAACATGACCAGCACTGACTCACAGTGTGGTTCCAGCATTAAAAGCCAATCTTGGCTATCCAGGGGTTCTTGCTGTCTGTGCAGGCAAACTGGGCTGCTGGGCATTCCTGTGTGCAGCCAGCAGACCAGCTTCTGGCTCTGGGATACACACACAGAGCAACCATGCAGTTTCTAGCACACAGATATCAACCCCCAAGCACCAAATGCTCTCAAAAAGTCTAACCCAGATGATTTTGACTCCCTTCTGTCTCTTCCCACCAGCCCACTCTTGGCACAGGGCTCATTTGAGAAAATGTTTCCCTGACTGAAATTTAAATGGTCACCATTTTCCTCTTTACAGTGGAACACAACTGGTGACATTTTTTAACTTTTTCCCTCTCAGCTCTCTTGGGAAACTGCAAAACAATCACAAGTGAAGGCGAAAACCTCCAGGAGTACATGGCTTTGGATGTGCTGCGGTTCTCCAAAGGGAAGCAGAGTACCACACTGCTTTTGGAAAAGCTGAGCAGAGCTGAATGAAGCTTAGCAGGAGCCTGAAGTGGCACCTAAAGGCCTCCTGCTGCTCTGCTACATCAATCTGATCCAGGGCTGTTTCAGAACACACTTCCTGCAGTGCCAATGCCATTAATGCAAAGTGATTCCAGCATAAAGTGGAGAAGACTCAGCCCCTGAGCTTTGACTGTGAGCTGCACAAAGGGAGCCAAACAGGCTGAGAGAGGCAGACATTCCACCAGGAACCAGGATCAACCAAGGAGACACAGGATGTGGTATACACTCAAGGCAAAGCTGGAGAGCAGGTAAGAACTGTACAGCCCTCAACATTCCTATCAATCCAGAGTTTTCAAGAGAAGGAAACTCCTTTGGGATAGATACCACTAATGCATGGCCAAAATCAGGGGACAATTCCCAGCACAGGAAGATTTCCACCATCTTGCAGAACAAAGGTGCTGAGACATTTTCTTCTGGATGTGCTGCAGCAGATAACTTGCTTTGCTGTACGCTCTGGGAATTACACCACTCTCTTCTTCCAGCACAGTGTTAAAGCCCCAGGTGCCAGCACTTACCTTGTCCTTATTCGTGAAGGACACTGCCATTTCAGAGACCTCATGGGGGGCAACGTTTTCAAATACCACCTCTGGTGGGGAAACCCGAAGCAAGCTCTGTTTTGGGGGAACTGGTGGCAGCTGGAGAGGCGAGAGAGAGCAGGGAGAGGTTCAGCTGCTGGGAGGAAGGTTCATGAAGGAGAATCTTACACTGACTCCCAGTAAAGTACAGGCTCTGGGTGAGCACGTCTGCCCAGCCCACACTGGGCAAACAGTGGCTCACCCACCTCTGCTCTGAGCTGATCAAGAGATGCTTGATCAGCTCAGAGCAGGCTCGAGCCAAGCTGCTCTTTTGGCATGTATTTCTCCAGGTTTCCTTCTCCAGAGTGCCAGGCAGCACCTTCCTTAAGCACAGCCCTGTGCCCACTGGGGCACTGACCGAGCACTCATGGAGTAAGTAAACCCCAAGAATTTACATCAGACTCTATAGGAAATAATTTTGGGATGTCCTTTACTCTGAGACGGGGAAACCGAGGCCCACACAATTGAAAATATTTTTTTTGATCTAGAACTTAGACATCAGTAAGAAAAAAACAGTACCAGAGGAGGTGGGAGAGAGGAGGTGATATTTGGCTGAGGCCAAAAGGTTATTAAATTAAAGAATAGAGTTTGTTGGTTCTGTGTGTTGTTTGTGGTTTGGATTTGTTCAAGGTGGTTTGTTGGCTGTTGCTGTGAGCTGGAAAAAGGACAGAGTTGAAGACCTGACCAAAAGGAAGTAGGATGAGAGGGAAGGGGAGGCGAGTCTCCTTTACATCTGGCAGCCTGCAAAATCTAACACCCTGTCAGGGTCCAACATTGTTCCAACCCAAAGCATTCATGCAATTTGTTTTGTTAAATCTGAAGTAATTACTGCAGGTCCTCGGCCTTCAAAGGCCAATGCTGCCACTCTGGAGGGAATCCTATGACCCCGAGCATTTCATGGTGACCACACCAAAGTAAGAGGTGGCTACTTCAGCAGGAGAATGGAAATGGCAATTTTGGGGCTTTGTGTCCCTAGCCTTCCCCCCATTGTTTCAGCAAGAGCAGCTACACTCCAGCACACCCCTGCAGCTTCAGCAGAGGTTATTTGTGTTGGCTTAGTGCAGATCAGGACTCCCAGTCCGCCACTACAGCAGTTTGCAATGGCAACAGGACCTGGACATTGAGGTATTTTGCTGGAGGCAAGCCTGTCACAAGCACACACCCTCTTAAACTTCACATCAAACAGAAAGGAAACGAGCAGGAAAAGTCTACCTTTGGACCAGTCTCACTCATGTCTAGAAATGGGCCAATTCTGGGCAGAATATTCCCCCCAGTGCTGGCCTGCTTCTTCATGTTGGGAAACTTCTCCCTTTGGAACTTAGAGGGAAGCAGCTGAAAGACAAAAAACCCCTCAGCAAGCCAGCAAGAGCCTCAGAGATGTGCTTGTTCAGAAAGGCTTTTCCTGAACAAGTGGTACTGGTGAATAATTTGCGATCACAGCCACTAGGACAGTTCTGGAAGCCCTGGAAGTTACCTGCTGAAATACTTAGCACCAATAAATTAATAATACAGAGGGCAATACACATACTCCAACCACACGGCTGTGTCCCATTAGTCTCTCCATGATTTGATGTGACATGTTTGGGGACTTCTGCTCTTTGGGGATTTGTTTTCTCATTGGAGTGAGGCAGTGACCTTTTCAGAGAGTGGGGATGAGCTCTCAGAACTCCCCTAACTCTGTCCCTGCACAACACTCAAAGCTCACAGCGAGGAGGTAGCACTGCTGGGTGAGTCCAAGAGACACAAGAAAGCAAAGTTGTACCAAGAGTGAGGTGCACATGAATGTGTCCAAGTTTTTAGCATTATTAGCATTTATTTTCTCTCTCTGGGCTCAGAGGCCTCTCCACAGAAGAAAACAGAGGGATCTCCTTGACAGAGCCTCAGCAGTGGGGCATCTTCACTCCAGTGAGCTCAGACGCCAAGGGACCTCTGTGGCCTGACTCCAGTGCTGCCTGCAGGGCTGGATCTGCACCCACACAGGAGATGAGAGAGAACAGCTGGCTTGGAAGCTCTCCCAGCTGGGACCAGCCGTGTCTCTCAAGGCTTTGGGCAGAGTTTGAGCTTCCCCCCCCACATGCCCAGGTGCCCAAGGGCAGGTTGGTCAGAGCAGCACAGGTGAGTGTCCAGCCTGACAGAAGGAATTGCTGTGGCAAAGGGAAAGGGAAAGAAGCACTTGCTCAGGGCTGCAGCTGCACATTGGTTTCACTTGGCTCCAGTGGCACAGCCAGGCAGGATGCTGGACTGTCCCTCAAACATCACACAGCCTTCCCTACTGCACCAGGACAGCCCCCACCAAGAGCCAGGAGCAGGGCACAAAGAGGTGGGGAGGGGGTCTGCAGCTTCACAGCGCTGCTGACAACAGGGGCAGGGAGAGGAGGGACACGAGGGGAGTTTCCAGCCTTAACACAGCCCCAGTGGCTACTCACAGTGTCAGGCTTCAGTCTTTCCCTGAGCAGAAAACGAGGTGCCGGTGTCTTTTCTGGGAATCCAGAAGCCATTTTGGAAGGAGGATATCCCAGGTGAGCAACAATGCCTCAACAAAACTGGAAGAAGCAACAATGAAACTCTGAAAATCCAGAACCAAATTCATGGCAGACTGAAGGGATACACTGGTGCTAAAATTTTATTTGATTTGAAAGTAGCTAAGTGCTCGTTTGGCACAAGTAGCTAGTATTGTTAGGCCTCTAGCTGGACTTTATTGAACTATATGGCTATGCTGTACAATTCAAAGATGGATCATACTGAAACCTGGAGCTAAAAAGCTGAACATTAATAATAGTTAGAACAGAAAAATCTGTAGCTTAAATATCACTTAAAAATAGCTTGAGTGGATCTCTGCTTCCTTATGCTAAACAAGCCCTGCTCTCTCAGCTGCTCCTCACAGGACTTGTGAGAGACTGGAATGTTATGGCTAATGGCTTAAATACTGTGATAAAGGACTTCTTGCCCAGTGTGACAAAACTGAATAAAGAAGCTGAGACCACCCAAGCCCACCCTGCCCTGAAAATGCCTCCTGACTGGAACTTGGGACTGTGAGTTAAGCTGCCTAAGGGAACTTGAGACAAGATAAAGGTGACACAACTCTCCTATTAGCTCAGGTCTGGGGAGAAGTGAACAAGGCAGAGGGAGAAAACTATATCCACAACAAAACCAAACCCAGCAGCTGTCCTGAAAATCAGCTCTGTCTGCCTTCAGGCTGGGGAAGTCATAGCCATAGACTCAACTGCTGAGGCCAGGTTTGCACACAGACCTCCCATCAACAGAGGGGAAGGAGGAAATTTTGGGTGTGCGGCATCACCTCTGGTAAGGGGCAGTGGACACCCATCCTCCCTCACACAAAGTGGCTCAGCTCTAAAACCCCCCAGCCCCAGAAGGCCACATCCAGGGCACATTCCCACGAGGGGCAGCTCAGGGGGTGTCATAACCCATCAAAGACCTCCAAAGTGTCCCCAGACCCGTCCCTGAGGCCTTGCACCAGATGACTGCATGGCACGCCACGTAACACAACAGACCTGAAAATCCACAACCCAATTCGTGGCAGACCCAAAGGATATACTGGTGCTCAGGATTTGATATTACTGAAAAGTAGCACGAGACAGAGTCCAACTTGCCCAACCCAGGGAGGTACCTGGGCAGTCCCACCTTGCCCAAATCTGCATTAATCCCTTGGTGTCTTATGTTTTGCGAGACCTCACCACAGAGAAGATCAGAAGAGGATTTAATGGGATGGGATGGGATGGGATAGGATCCATGGAATGGTGATAATTTTCTACTAAATCTGTCTCTGTCACTGTCTTTCTTCCCCCCTTCCCAGCCCCGTCCCTCCCCCCCCCCCTTTTTCTATTTCTTTCTCTCTCCCTCTTCCTCACATTTATTGTTACATAACATCCAGAATATTGACTTTGATGACGTATGGTCTGGTTTTGCACCTGAATTAGGGGCATTTCCTTAATAACTTTAATAACCAGATCATAACAACCCACTGAAACTTGAACAGAACTCATTCACCTTTAACCAGTTTAAGTAAATATTATAGAAAAAAAATTATATAGATTAGTACATTGAGGAAGTTGCATTGCATATAGTTGCATTTCTTCAATAAGAAAAAAGCACCATCAGTAGACCATATCTTGTTCATCCCCTCAGCTGTACATGCCACTGAACTGAAGACTGGCATTCTCCCATCCTGTATTTCCCTGTGGCATTCTCTTTTAGAGCACAGATGTGACAAAACCAGAAAGTACAGCTTGAGTCAGTCTTTACCTTCAACCGGAATTCAGGAATCCGTCGCAGACACCAATGCTTTGCGAGTTCAGGACTCGCTGGCACGGAGCAATTCTCGGCGAACAATTCGCTCGGAGAATCGCCGAGTGCAGCCGCCTGAAGGCGCCGGGGCTGTGAACGAGCAGCCAGGGGCGAGTTCTGGGCAGCTGAGGCCGCAGCGCCGTCACAGACGCTGCGGGCCCGTCCCGGTTACCCGGCAACCGCGGAACCCACTGCGGGGCCGGGCCGGGCCGCGCTGATTTTCAAAGCAGATTGTCACTTTTACTACTGACTTTACTTTGGTGCTTTCTGAAGAGTCTTTCCATAAGTATTTATGCAAGTTTAAAATGTGGAGATAAAGGCACCTATGTCAGGTCTCTACATTGCTCTTTGTGCAGAACGAGTATTCCCTCCTGGCTGGAGGCCCAGGAGGGGCTGAGGGAGCTGGGAAGGGGCTGAGGGAGCTGGGAAGGGGCTCAGCCTGGAGCAAAGGAGGCTCAGGGGGCCCTTCTGGCTCTGCACAGCTCCTGCCAGGAGGGGACAGCCGGGGGGTCGGGCTGTGCTCCAGGGAACAGGGACAGGAGGAGAGGGAACGGCCTCAGGCTGGGCCAGGGCAGGCTCAGGTGGACACCAGCAGGAATTTCTGCATGGAAAGGGTGCTCAGGCCTTGGCAGGGGCTGCCCAGGGAGCTCTGGAGTGCCCATCCCTGGGGGTGTCCCAGGAAGGGCTGGAGGTGGCACTCAGAGCTCTGGGCTGGGGACAAGGTGGGCATCGGGCACAGCTGGGACTCCATGGCCTTGCAGGGCTTTTCCAACATTAAGAGTTGTCTGACATGAGGTACGTTTTACATATGGAACAGACAAAGCAAAATTTTATGTACTACATAGTAAATTGGTAGAATAGTCACCTTATTAGTGCTGTTCCACAGGAGCATTGATTGCTTTTTCACCCCATATAGGTCTGAAACAATTACAAAGCAGCTTGGAAATCTACTTGAATATTTTTAAAGTACAGGAAATGAAAGAAACAAGCTGGAGTATAAAGAACACAATTATACAGGTTTGGTGGAGCGAAAATCCTGCAGTGCCCTAAAGAAAAGCTCCCTGTCAGGGGCTCAGGCTTTTCCTTGATGGAGAGGGTTGTGCTGTGCTGTCCTGGGATGTGGTTGGGAATGGGGTTCCAAGGAAACAAGTGCACACTTACTTACCAGAGTAACATTGGTGGCACTAAAGCTCTGGGGACAGTAGTGATCTCAGCAAAGGTTTTTGTAGGAACACTGTGTGCCTTCACCTTCCTGCAGGTAACTCAGGGGGAATTTAAGAAATAGATTGTGCAAAACAGCAACAGCAGAGATTATTGAAATAATGCTGGTAAGATGAAATTTCGTTACATGTCAGAAAACCCAGAACAAGGACAACTACCATGTAGAGGAACTTTTAGCCGTTTCCTGTGCAATATTTTGCACTCAGCCTGCATTGCCAGGTTTCTGCAAGTCAGTAAAAGTCCCTTCTTGTGTGTCACAGACCTGACTCTTTTACTGGATTTGTTTTGTAAGATAAAATTTTATGTTGCTCACCTCATCATAAAAAGGAGGGTTGAAGCACAGAGGTATACAACAAATCCTGGTGAGTAGAATCACAGGTCTTACCACTCCAGATAGCCTTGTGATATGAGGAAAAAAGAAAAATGGTTCTAAAGCATGTAAAGGGAAAATAAAAACAACTTGAAGTTGAAACCTGTGATTGGAGAGGTGGGTTGTGTTTCTGTATTGAGAATTAAAGGCAGCAAAGTGAGGGAGGAGGTGCTGCCATTGTCCCCTGGGACTGAAGGAGACCCTGGGAGCTGTAAGGAGGCACCAGAGCTCTGACAGCAGGTGATAAACTGTAAAGTGGAATATTAACTTCCTGGTATTTGAATAGAATCAGACTGAGTGAATAATGAGCCAAGCCCTGTGAGTTCCAATCAAACATCCAGCTAAATTTGATCTCTCCACTTAAAAGAGAAGGAGTAGGGGAGGAGGGAAAAAGAAAACTCTACAGAAACCACCAAACATCAGACAAGCAAACCAGCCACGTTCCTGTAGGCAAAGGAAAACAACCATTTTCATAGGATTCTACACCTGTACCATCCTGCCTTGGAGAAGAACCATAAAAGTAGCTGGATCTTTTTTTTTTTTCTTTATGCAGTAGCTAACCATGCTCTTATTCACTTGAAAAATGAACCAACAACTTTCTGTAGCTGTTAGCTGTGCATTCCTTGAAGACATCCTCAGTTTGCCCTTTTTCAGCTGGGTAATTTGCACTGGATTAAACTCTCCTGTGGATTCCCCTGGTCTGTGGTTTGTCACAGCAGACCACTGTGCTTCCTTTGGAGCCATTTCACCATTCTAATTAAATTTGTGGTTAGGCTTATTTAACTGTTATTTGCTTCATAGAATCAAACATTTAAGAGTTTGGTGTCTGATCATGAGTGCACTAAAAGTAACTGCTTGACTTAAACAAAAAAAGGAAGTTTGTTCTGTGGTTTGAAGTGCAAACATTATTCCCAATTTCACCAGTCACTACACATTTTAATAGAGTGGTATAACTGCTACAATAAATGCTTAACTCTAAATTGTGCATTTTTAGAAAGGAGACCTGTTCAGGGGAGTTTTTTGTGTTTCAGGGTAAAGGTTGAAAAGTTATTTAAAAATGTAGACTGAAGTAAAAGTTATAATATTTTGATTGAAGTTGATTTTTGGTTTGAATGGAAACATCTCAACCGTTCTCTTAAAACTCTCAGAAAACTGTCTCGCTCATGTTTTGGGGTGGTTTTCTCAGCCCTTGGTGTTTCATGTCAGAAAAATAAGCAGTTTTTTTTGTTATACTAACACTATTTTAATACCTATCTAAAATTTTCAGAAATATTTCAAAAATCCTGTTGTCTTAAAACACTTATAAACTGGTTATTTGAGAGACATTTCCCAGACCTGGCTTGAGGCTCAGCTGTTTGCATTCAGGTGATTGTTGGCACTGTGAGTAACTTGAAGTTGGAATGATTTTTTTTTTTAATGGAAAGAAACAAATCCATAGTCTTAAGGAGTAGAGAAACCATTCTAATGTTCATTTGGTTTAAAGGATGGAAGGAAACAGGCTTTGCAGTTACTAAAAAGAGCTGTTTATACATAAAGTTATGATCCTAGGAGCTCACTAAAGCCCATACACTATTTTTCCATCTCTAATGTGGGATTTATCTGTTTCTTGCAATTGAGTTTTAAGTGATAATATTGTATTTGTGATAATATTGTGCAGAGAACTGGAATTTGGATTAATGGTGAGGACAGTCCTTAGAAGAACTGCAGACTGAAGCAAAGCTGTGGGAAGCTGGAAGAATGGCTCCAAGGATGGCAAAGCACTCAAGGAGACCAGATAAAATGATTGCTGCATTCCAGACATGTTGCTTAGTTTGGCATCTGACATTTCCTCAGAGACAAATAAGTTCTATAATAGCCACTTCAAGAAATGGACCACAGCATGCAGGAAAAAGAGATTGAAAGAAGGTTAAACTCAGTATAAAACACATTTTAAATGATGCAGATTTTAGTTCACCATTCCTCTTGCAATCAAAAAATTCTTAAGATGTGAACTTGCTTAATTAGACATATCTACATGAATTAATATTTTATCTACTGTAGACAGAAGTGATCACACGAACCTCAACAAAATACCCAGAACTGATGAAAAAACTCTTATTGTGCAGTTCTTACTGGGCAAGATAGATTTTTACATTTATTCAGTGACTCTGACTGTGTTAATTTTTTGTTGGTCCATATTTATTGTCCACCAAAGTGGACTTGTGGCTGTTCTCTCATGACAAGATGTAAGGTTATTACTTAACCAGGTTTATTTTTTTTTTCCTAAGCAAGTGGATAGATCCCTGCAAGTTGTGTGCTATTGGAAATTATCTAAGGTTTGAAACCTGAACTTTACTTGCTGCCCTTGTGAACTGCAGGCTACAGAAATGAGATGGAATGATCCATTATTTCTTAGTTTGGTCATTTAGGTTTTGGTTGTTTTGGGGTTTTTAAAGCTTTTTCAGGTACTGTTTGAAAGGAATCCAGTTTGTGTGATTGTTGTCTCAAGCCTGTCTCTTGATAATAAATATGATTAGGTCTTATCTGTGCCTCTTTATTTGTTTTTTTTCTGTCATTTACAGTTGTTTTTAGCAGTCTGTACATTGCTCAAACAGCACCAGGTGTCAGCTCAAGCATTTCTACTTGGGCATATCTGTGTCATCTGATCTCCCAGGGCAGGGACATCAACAGGGTTTACAACATTTCTGTGAAGTAGATGTTTTGGAAAAGTGGGCTTGCAATCTCTGAAGCTACTTTAAGTAAGTTATTTGACTTTGTTGTGTCCTCACAACGTGCTGCAGTTGAATTACCTGGAGTTACACACAGCTGGTGCTGCTGGGCAACCTTATCACAGTTTCTGGATGGTTCTTTCCCTCTGTGCAGCAGTTAAAATGAACACTGTGTAGTGAAGCATCCCTCTACTGATTTGTTTTTATTAACATGGCCTAGAACAGTGATAGTCAGTATCATTAAATATTTTTATCCTTCTTGGATAAAAGTAACAGAGTGGATATTAATTGAACAAATAAAAAGGCTTTATGAAACATTGTTGTATAGATATCTTATGGATCTACTTGTTGAGCAGGCATTGAATCAGTTCACCTGTGATATGCTGCACAACCCTTGCAGCAATTGCTATGCTGGTGTGGAAAAAAAATGTATATGCAAGTTATTTCTCAAGACAAACCTCTCATTTACCATCTCAAGACAAATGTATTTCTTTGTGAAGCTTTAATAATGTTACTAGCTTTTTTATTGTCATTTTTAACTCACTGAAGAAAGCTTCTTCATGCAACAGACTTCAGTGAAGCTGTTTGCATAAGAGTTATAGGAGCAAAAAAGTAGGATTAGAAACTTTCTTACTAGAATAAATACTCTAAGTTTGGGTTGGGTTTTTTGTTTGTTTGTTTTTGTTTTGTTTGTTTTGGTTTGTTTTTTTTTCCTCTCTAAGCAATTATTTTATTGTAGTTCCTTGAAGCCTTTTTCTGGAAAGAGTAATTCCATCATGATAATTCCCATATGTTTTGTAAAAAGAAACAGCTGTCTGTACTCAATTTGTTTCAACAATGTGCATTTAGATATTCATTGTATTAGAGTGGACACAGGTATGACCTGTGTCTTCATGCCTTGTAAATAAATGCTTTTCTGATTTTCTGGTCAATTCCATGCTCTAAGCCTATCTGAGAAACCATCCTGTTGAAATCTTAACTGACATGTTTTCTTTCCTGCCTTTTTATAACATTTCATTGGTCTAGGTCTTGAATTATAACACATTCCTCAGTCTGATTTATTTTGTTATTTTATTTTTAAAACTGTGTCATCACCACAGTGCTGCTAACAAGTACAGAGTAAAAAAGAAAGGAACCTAGAGCTTTTCTTCAAACTGTCTTCCAAACCTGGCAACACCAAGCAGGAGACTGGCATTGGCACATACTGTTCTCCAGATATTCTCCAGGGTATGCCCAGTGTGAGGAGTCCCTGATCTGTGTAAAAATACTGCAACCAGCTCCTTTGACTATTTCCCTGGGGAATCTGAAGCCATAGGGAAATTTTGTCTAAATTCTGCTGCATTCTGGCCATCTGGGTGTGGGGGTGTCCTGTTGGAGCCACCCACTCTGGGTTACACTGGTTTCTTGCTGTGAAGACTCACATGTCTCATTGCCACATAATGAGACACAGCTCACGTTTTCTGTTGCCTTTTTCAGAGAAGAGAATGTTTCTGTTCTGAGAATTGCACTGGATTTTCCTTCAAGTGTTTCTGAAGGAGGAGGACAAAGGCCTACACTGCCATGTAGGCTGATTTCCCAAGCCCACATTTATCTGGCAATAAATATTTGGACAGGAGTAAGATGATGTTGTGAAATTGAATCTTGATACCTCAACAGATGGTAATACGCAGCCTAAATATGAGGTGAGCACATCAGATGTTTTACTTGACTCTGAGAAGAATATTTATGAAGTTATATTCTATCTAAAAAGGAAATACCTAAATTCCTTTGCTAATCTAGATTTGTGCCACATTAACTTTCAATGGCAGACAAGATCTCTGTTGCACTCTGATGTAGATTATTTGTTCTCCTGAGCAGGAGGCATGTAAAAAGTAGCAAAAGGGAATAAGCTCCTGTTGAATTTACCAGACAAGCTGATAAATTTTATGTGAAAAGGGAGACTGGAAGTATAAATATGTTCTAGATCCTTCCCATGACAGGCTATGGAAAATTTATTACAAATGGAGTCATAAAGCAGGAATAATCTTCCCCATGACCTCACTGTGACAAACTGGCTTTCTAATTCTTGCTGAGTGCTGATTATTACTTGGCTAACATTCTGAGCTGAAGATGAAGCATATGCTAAGTTGCAAGAATTCTTACAAATAGGCTGAACTAATTCCAGAAGGGCAATTTTAAATACACATTCATGCTTTTTACTTGGAGTATTTTTTCTTAAGCACATGAGTAGATCCACACATGCTGAAAACCTTAAGGCAAACAGTATGAATGCACTTGCTCATTTATGCATTGTGCAGTGCCTGGTCCAAGGAAGCAGTGGGATTACTGGGATTGGTCACAGGCTAGGAAAGGCACTCACATTAAACACCTTTTGGAGGTGATAACACTTATAAACTTGCTTCAGTTTTCATTAGCTCAAAGAGAATGCTGCTGGTGAAGGCAGCTCACAGATACGTAGCTATAATATGAAGGAGTAGAGTTAAGGGTTTCCTTGTTGAATTTTATCACCTGTGGGAAGCATTTGAACTATGTTTATGGAGGCTTTGCTCATGGAAAGAGACAAGGATCCTGCTTCTCATAGTGCAGCTGCTGTGGGTACATCTACAGTGCTTTCAGGGGTTTAGGGAGAGCTACAGCGATCTCTCAGGCAGAATGAGAATGTGATTAATTGAAGCATTTTGCCATTCTTCATGCAAGGTTTCCCCTATGGATCATCCTGAATACTCCACCATGACCTGAATTAAGCTAAAGGTACTTCTGGTGTGTATTTGCCCTTCAGCAAAGAGTCCCCAGAAGTGTCTGACTGTAACCAGAGCATCTCCTCTCCAGACCAGAACCAAAGCCAGCCCTTCTGGTGTGCCTGGCACAGTCTCTGCACTGCTGGGGTTTCCACTGACACATTTTTAATCCAGCAGGCAGCTCATGCCACTCAGATCTACAGAACAGTTGTCTCATGGTTCCACCCTCCCTCGTGTGTCCCATGATGTGCTTTTCCAGCCCCACCTTTCCCCAATTCCTCTTACACAGCAATGAGCTCCAGCCACACAGCACCTCAACAAGGTCTTTGTTCCCATGTTTTCAGGGGCTGCTAGTGGCAGCCTTTTGTAGCTCTGTTCCACAGCCCTCCTGATGTGCAACAAGGGGAAAAAAGGAAAAAAAAAATTCCAGATAACTTCTACTGAGCAGCAATGATAGCCCACTTTCGAGGCTGGCTGTTTATAGCATTTCTTCTAATAGTGTCCAAAAAAAATGTATAAAGGAAGGAATTATAATTCCTTTTCTAATAACCTAAGCAATTTCACGTGCTTATGACATAAGACCTTCTCCAGAAGTTATTGTGCATCTTCCCACAATTGATTTCTGTGATGCAACAATTCACTGCTGAAATTAGGACCACTGAGGCAGATCAGTGGAGGGAATTGTCTCACATGGAGAGTGTAAAACATCAGTGGAATAAACAAGTACTTCTTTTAAGTTCTAGATGAGCTCTGGGAAGTTTTTCTTCTATGAAGTTTCACAGACAGCCTGAATGTAAATCACTTAAGTCTGTGAAAATGGAGACTGAGGTTGGGCTTTTTTTAACCTCACCAATTCTATGAGACATTCTTCAAAACTAGGTAGGCTCAGCATTGAGCAACACTGACAGAAAAAAATTCCATCTGCAGGCTCAGTAGCGGGGTTCATTGTCTCTGTCCTCTGAGCACTGAAGTTTTATCAATGCCAGCACACCACTCATGCAGGCAGTGGTAGTGAACAGCAGCTCTATCCAAGCTTCTCAGGTGGATCATCCTTCCTCCTGTTTTACAAAAACTGTGACAGCTTCATGTCTCAGAGGTTAATTTAATGAAAATGGAATAAATCATTTTTTTCTAGCAAGTCATCCAGCGAATATAAGGGTATGTTTCTTGTGGGTTTGATATGACTTTGCCCCTCCGGCATGTCCTGCCTGCAGAGTATCTCTTCCCAGCACATGCTGCATTGCTGTGATTGGTGCAGCTCAGCTGATTCTGTCAAAAAATTCAGGCAAATCTTAATTAAACTTGTGTTCTTGTGTATCTCGTGTTCACAGGACAACAAAACCATAAAAACATAAACTCTATGCTTTCCTGCTACCATTGGTTACTCTGCCACTTGCTGTCAGCATGTCAGATTTGAAAAATTAAAGCATAGTAGAAGAATTTTCAGTAAATGTTTAATTTAATAGGCCTGGCAATGTTCTGTCAATGCACAATGTGACTCCTGTAAAATGGCTTCACTCTGACATCAGAGGTTAATTTCTAGTATTTCCATGCTTCAAGTTCCCAGCAGCTTCAGCTGTATTCCCATGTTCTTGCCTGCCCTTAAAATTAAAGAATAAACCTGAAGTTAGTTCATTAGGGATAGATACAATAATATAATCCAAACTCGGGGTTATGAAAGACTTATAAAGGAATGTTCTGTAGTTAAAGATCTTGGGAAGCAAAAAAATCCACCAAAGTGTCCTGTGCAAGAGAATTCATGGCTGTAGTTTTGCCTTTGTCTACTTAGGGTATTTTCCAGAGGCTTTGGGGGATACCACATTTCACTTTACAGGGGCTGTTCACAGGAGATGATGGAACAGTTCTTTCTAAATTACAGGACCCTGGAGAGGTATTTTTACTTTGAATCATTAAAGGTTAAACCCATAATAACAGATATTCAATCAAGTCCTGCCCTTATTTTCAAACCACAGAAGAATGGATGCAACTTAATGGTTATTCATATGAGAAGTCTGCTATTTTTCCAGGGGTACAGAAAGCTGGTTGGCTTTCAGTTCCTTGGATCCTTTCCCTCCCTGACAAGATCTTTCACTTTATAAAGCAGAGCAATGGTATCAAATAAATTATCAAATGAACAGAAACCCTATTACAAAACCACAGCTATGCCTGAACCTATCACCACAAGTGTCAATTCTGCAAAATCTTGCAAATTGTCTTACGTTCTTGTAATTCTAATAATATCTTGTGGCCATTAAGGGCACTCTGTGGGGTGATTTTGTGACACGGTTGGGTCAGAACAGAATGTCATGCAGGAAGAAAAACAACAAGCTCTGTATCAGGCTTCACAGAGCAGTGTTCCACCAGAGCAGGTGTCTGTAAACAGGAATGGGGCTCGCACACTCTCCGAGACTTTAGATACATATTGGGAGCACACAAACACATTCCTCCAAGGGTTAGGTACTTGGGAAGACTTTTCTAGGGATCATCACGGAAAAGATTTTAAATACACAGTGTAGAAATTAGCATCATAAATACCTGATAAAAACGTATTTGTACATTTAACATAGAGGAAGTATATTTTACACATCCCCAAGAAGCAATATATTCTTCATGGTCTGACAGGGATGAAAATTTTCCTTGTGCTTCAGGTGAGTAACAGCAAGAATGATCCATGCAGGCAGGAATCTCAGTGCAGCCATGGCTTCAGAGCCAGAGGAACTGCTGCAGGTCTGAGAGTTTGATAGCTGCAATTACTTGTATGACACTTAATACAATGGCACTGAGCAGCTCTCCCTCTTTGGACAAATTAAATACAACTCTTAATGTAATGCCATTACTTTTCTCATAAATAAAGAGAAAGTCTTGTGAATTTTGCCAGTAAGTTTTGTGTGGATATCTGTACGGAACTGGAGGACTCATGAAGGCTATGAAGACTGTCCATTTAAAGAACCTTGTTGCCACTGCCTGCCAGAGCCCAGGCTAGCTCGCTGGTGTTCCAGAGCAGTGGCGAGCGTGGGGAACTGCGCTGGCTGCGGTGAAGCCACAGACAGAACCTCAGAGCTCTCACAGCTCCAGCCTGAGAAGCAACACTCCAAGGCAGCAAGGCAGGAACTGGGTGAAGAAGCAGAAGACACTCTCTAGGTCTTGAAGTTCCAACCGGTTTATTGAAGGGATCAGGATGCAAAAAGAGGAGCCACCATTCCAACAACATCAAAGCCACCAGGACAAGGAAAACCCCAGGCACCACGGGATTATAAAGCCTCACAAAACAGGGGGTGGGTACAACAAAACAGCCAATAAGGTAACACTTGGGGTAGAGTTTTGGGATTACAACCAATCCTGGCAGGGGGAGGAGAGAAGACTCAGTTAGGGATTGGTTCAGTGAGCAAATGACAGGGAACTTTCCAGAACAAGGGCCAGGGTTGCCTTGACAGGCAGGGAGGGGTCTGGAACAAGGGGAGGGGACACCTTGAGGAGCAGCTGGAAGAGTGGGTAACACTTAGGGAGAAACTAACTTGGGGAAAACATGGGAGACAACAGAATATACCATTTAACCATAAAACTGAATAAAATAGACTCAAACCACAGCACCTTGTGTGTATTTAAACAATAGCTGGATGCAGATTGTTGGATAAAGTTCCTTGCTGTACTAGAAATAAGATTAAAAATAAGCAAAAAACCCAGCATGGGGGAAGAGAACTCCCAGCTCTGAGCTGGAAACCTTAGAGGCTGTGGAAGTGACTGGCAGAAGTTCAGGCCCAAATGTCATGGCAGCACATGCAAGTGCTGAATTCCAGCAGTAGGGAAGTGCTGGGTAGCAGTGGCCATTTGGGAGACACTTGTGGGTGACCTCAGGTGGAGAAGGATGCTACTGCAGTGGAGATACTTCAGAAGGTTTATGGGCTGTGTTGTAAGTCTGTCCAATACCTGGAACTTAATACTTTAAGTTACAATTTGCCAGACTTCTTGCCTTAGCGTTTAGGAACCAATCAACAAACAAAAAACCATTCAAAAGTCATTGCAAGATCTAGAATGACCCCTTGAGATGTCAGATAAAACACTGCTGTGAACACAAGCCATTCAGGGCCAGATTGATGCTTGTGACACTTAATGCTGTTTAAACCCATAGCAAACACATTAAAAAATATCAAATCAAGAGCCTGTGCTTAAAAACGCCCGGGGTCAGGAAAGGAGAAATCCCACAAGAAAGAACTGCAGGACTTTGCTAACTATGACAACCAATATCTGTTATGCTGGATTAAATAATTCTAGCATTTGTAAATAACTCCTTACAGGAAACTGGGTGTCCATATAATTTCAATTCTCAAGGAGTAATAATTTTACTGTAAACTATTAATGTCTGTGGCTGGGAAATGGGGAGGTGGAGGAATGTGCTTTAGAGATGCCCCAGTTCTTTAGTGCCAACACCTTAAATATCTGAGCTGTAAGTGAGACACTGAAAAGTGCCTGTCTCTTGTCTCAGCACTGTCACAGAACACCACGGCAGCAAATCCCTTCCTGTGCACAGAAAAGAGGAAGAAGGAAGTTTGAGGAGGCAGCAGCCTGAATTTGTCAGGATCTCTGCAGATGGGGTGAACCCGCCTTCCCTCTGGGAATGCCCTCAGGCTCTGCTGAGTTGCCATCAGGATTTAGTCCCTCTTGCCCACCAAGGATGGCAGAAAGATCTGAGTTCAGACCCCACTTACTGGGCTAAGAGCACACCTGGCTGTGGGAGGATAGAGGGGCTGTAACTCTCCTCTGGAATGAATAAATAAGTACTGTTTCTGCTTCTCCACAGATTTGGTGTGGAACCTCTGTGCATATGTGCAGCTTCTACACAGTATCACACCATATGTGCAGAGCAGCTCTCTGGGGTACGGAAAGTAAGAAATCAGTAAATGGCCCCAGCCTCACATGTCTGGGGCATTCAGAACCAGAGATCTGAGGGCTGGAGGACAGCAAATTCTTAAGGAAGACAGAGAAACTGGGACACAGGAGCAGCAAGCCGTATGAAAGGGAGAGGAGGGGAGCACAGCATGGCACCCTAGTGTGACTGAGTGTTTTTTTGAGAGCTGAGCCATGTGAGCCAAGGAGGATTTTGAGTGAGACCTAATTAAAATCATCTGGCCCTCATGAGAGAGATTTCTTTTCCTTGCAATTATTTTTTATGTGTGCCAAGGATATTTAATTGGGCATGCAGAGCTGATTTTTCTAAGAGGAATTCAGAACACATTCATAGCTATTTTTAATATGTTATTACATTGTTAGACTTGGGGATTACAAATACTGCAAGTCCGTAAGAACAAAGAAACTGTATGGCTAAGTCTACAGCAGTGGATCAGGATTGACATGATCTGCAGCCCAGGCAGTTATCTGTTGGTAGAGTTTTGGAAGGCAATAAATATCTAAGTAGAAATTCTACAGCATTCCAAACAGACTATCATCATCAGGGTTTGTCTCTTCTATGACCTACTGACCCCCTTGCACCCAATCAATGGCATATTGAAACTGGATGGAACTTTGGAGAACCACAATTTTGACAACGTTTTCCACCAGTATTTTAATTTTTTGTTTCAGATTATTTTTAAAAAATTCATTTCAGTGATCCCATTTATAACTAGAGACCATCTGGGAACTTCATACCAAAAGGCAATTTAGTGAGCAGTGGTTAATAGGTAACCACTAGACTGATGAGGTGCTGACTCTGGCTGCTTCATTATAATTCCACACATTCTGTGTCCTTCTAGGACAAGGATAAATTTGCATGTTGTGGCTCTGTGAATGCCCAGAGCATGAGACAGTAAATGTGTAGCTTTGTCAGACATCTCCCTGAAGTAACTTTGCACAAGCAAACTCCAAAACTCATACCTGAATGTTTTTTCTATAGGTCCTTATGGTTAATGGCTTTTTAATGGCTTTTTCCTCTCTTTTTTTTTTTTTTTTTTTTTTTTTTTTTTTTTTTTTTTCATAGAGCTGGAATTCAGCACACACAAGTAGCAAATGCAAGTGCTGGTTTTGAGGTGAACTGGGCTCACAGGTTCTCCTTTCTTGAAAGACTTCCTGCTAATTTCACATCCACAGACAAATTTGGCTTAGCAGAAATGGCCCAACACACTCCAGCAATGAAGCAGGCTCTTTGTGCCCATCCCCAGGGACACTGCTGGAGTCACCATCCCTGGAAGGATTCCAAAACTTGTGGATACAGCGCTTGACAACATGGTTTAATGGTGAACGTGGTGGTGGTGCTAAGCTGACAGAAGGATGTGGTATTCCTAGAGGTCTTTTCCAACATTAATGATTCTATGAATCTCTATCCCTCCAGACTTTGTCCCCTTTTTTATATAGCATGATGTCCATCATGTCCTGTTTTCAGTCAACAGAAATGTTTTGATTTAGCAATGGATATGTAAGAAAAAGGTGAGATGTATATATATATATATATATATATGTATTTATGTATATAAATAAACCCATACACATATACTTGTTCCTGAACAAAATTCTGAAATTCACTTTAACCTCAGACATGTTTTTCAATACTTGAACTCTCCCCCAAACATTACCTTCAAAAAATCATAGAGGGATGATAAATCTCACATCTCAGTAACTGAAGCACCCTTCTGCTCTGCTACTGCCCTGAGTGAGGCAAAGCCCCTCTGCACTCATGGCAAAGTTTTGGCAGTGTTTTAGGACTGTTTTAGTGCTGTATTTGTAGAGTAACTCCAGCCTCTGTGAGAATTCACGGGATTTCCTTGGAGCTGTTGTTCCCTCGCTACACTCACTAGGTGGCTGTCTAAGAACACGGATGGGCTGTGCCCTGCTCTGCTCTTGCTGCCTTTCCCACTCGGGCACTGGAGAGCTCCCTGTGCCCAGCCATGGCAGGCTCTGGCTACCAGATCCCTTTGTTAAACCAGTTTTGTTCTCCAAGGCAGAATTATATCATTATTATCATTATTATATTATATTTTTATTATATATATTATTATTATGTATTTATATCAACCAAGTTCAAGCCTTGCTTGATTGAGTTCCTCACAATTTAAAGTTCTATGAGGTATTTCTAGGAGTTAGGTAAAAATAGGGAATAAGGTGCATCATGAAGGCTGCTTTTTTCTTCCAGTAAACTAGGGCAGTGAGGAAAATCAGCTTCCAGAATCTGGAAATTCTGGTTTGCATGTGAGGGGACAGACTGAGAAAAGATCTGTGCTGTTCACTGAAAATTCTTCGTGTTCAAGCCCTTGTTGCCAGATGTGGTTTGAGTCTGGCCTATGTGCACTGATGCTATGTGATTATGAATCCTTTAACCTAAGGGAAATTATTTCTGATTAAGATGAAAATTGGACCCCAAGGCTCAGGCTGAGCTGAACTTTGGGAATGTATGTCAGTTTTCCAATGCTTTTCATTGGAAACCCTGACTTGTGAAGGAAAGTATGCACAGATCTATCTCCAGTCCATGTGTCATCCTATTGTCTTCAGTTTCACAGAATATAGAGCAGGGAATTAGACCACACAGCAATGCATGCATCTCTCCAGAGCACCTCTGGATCTGACTTGCGTGGTTTGTGCTCCTCTGGACTACCCCAGGAAGAGGAGGCAGGAAATTGGCAGTGTCTTTATCTCTTTGCCTTACTGGGATTGCAGCAAAGCTGAATTGGCATATGGGAATGATCTTAATTGCTTATGCATGGAGAAATGAGGGAGAGGATGGGAGAAAAGAAAGGAATATAAATGTTATTTGTACTTAATCAGCTTTTCCCCATCACTATGTTTTCAACAGGATACTTACATTCCATGAAACAATAATTGTTCTTTTCGTTCAGCCTTGTTGAAAAAGCCAGATTTACCTGAGACTTTAACAGTTTTCAGTTGGAATCAGTGACATGAGATACTTAGTCTGAGGGCTGGGTCAACTCCATATCTTCCAGAAAACTCAGACTGTGAAATAGTTTGTTTCCTGTGATCAGGACACCAAATGCTGATGTACAACTCTCCAGTGCCTTCTGGGAGTTGTAATTTGCTTGTTCTCTGCCCAGCTCTGGTGTTTTTTGGCATCTTGCAGCTACATGATACCTTTTACACGTGGAGATAAATGCATAGTTTTAAGCCCTCATTTACCATAAATCTTAATTTGCATATTTCAAATTTAGCCGAAATAATAACAAATTGCTAAAATGTTTTTGCCTGGCCGTCAGGCAAGTTTGAAAGTTAAATTCTTGGCTCAGAGTCAACTGGATTAATATGAAATGCTAAAGCATGATACTGGAGCTGATCAAACCATGCAACCTACACCTGAGGGGAATTTTTCTCATGGAATTCATAAAAAGGTCCTTCTTTTCTTTTGATTAGATCTGACGGTTAAGGTTTAAATAGAAAGCAGCAACTTTTACATGGACAGCAGTGGGAGCTTTGCTGTTCCAAAGCCATAACTTTTAATCAGCACAGTTCCCTGTCAAAGTGGATTATCCCAGGACACTTCACAACTCACTCTGCTCCCACCCCCCGATGGCTCCAGGGGGGAGCTCTGGAACAGGAGGAGGGAAGCAGTGAAAAAGGGGATGCAATTGTCCGAGAGAGACAGAGCTATGTGCCAAAATGTCTGAAGGTTTCAGGACAGTATGATTCTCACATTATTGGTACTTTATTTTTTAATCAACTGCTGTTTTTAAAAAGGCAAATCCACTGTTTGCCTTCCTCTTCTATGTAGTTAGTGTGCCACAGTAAATCAATTTGGAACCTGAGGTGTAAACCCTCCTTTCAAAGAGTCCTTTGGTAGTGGAGGATGCTGGCTGGGATCCATCCAGTAGGCATGAGGTTCAGAAGGTTAATGAGAAGTTCAGGGAAGAGCATTTACAAAAGCCAGCACCAAGAACAACCCAGTTCTTGCAGCACTCTCTTGTTGGGCAAAGTGGGATTTTGCAATCTGGGAAGCTGGGGAACTACTTCGGTCTGGCTGTTTCCTGATAAGAAGACACAGCACATAAAGAATAGTTTGGGTGTTTTTTCCACCTTTTGTTCCTTACATAAAACAAGATCTAGATAAACAGTCTGTAAGTATACAATATATCTTGTATGTATATATATCTATGTGGATGAGTTTGAATAGCATTTTCTAATACTGGCCTGATTAGAGGAATCTGAACTAAAAGAAGAGTTTAAATCTCTCTCTAAGTCACAATCTCTCAGCAGATCAGGGCTGTCAGCAGGACAATGACACATTAACACCAGGACCCACAGCACCTGCCCTTATACAGACATGAAGTGTGAGCTGTTCCTGCCCTAAATAAAATGAACCATTTAACCAAAGGGGATACTGGATATAGTGATCTAGAGAGAGGTGGTTAAATGCTGAAAGTGATCACTGGTTGTAGTAAATCCAGTCTCTGACCACAGCAGGCTGCTATGTCACAGGTGTAGAATAAAGAATGAATCTAAATAGGATCCACTCTTCTGTTCCACTTCTTTTCCCTTGCTCAGCACAAGTGAAGAACCTGCAAAAACACCATCTGCGACCCTACAGTAGAGTCAATACAGCAGGTCAAAGATTTAAATTCACAGGAGATTCTAGAAGAGGTTAAAATACGTGCACCAATACCCAGAATCTCTCTGGGGTGACCCTACTGAGGCTTTCCAGTACCCAGAGAGCTCTGAGAGAGCTGGAAGGAGACCTTGGGCGAGGGCCTGGAGTGACAGACATGGGGGAATGGCTGCCCACTGACGGAGGGCAGGGATAGCAGTTCTGTGAACTTCTGCATCCCCAGATGGTTTTTCCCTGGTGCTCTCACCCAGCCTGCACTGAGGCATGAAGGCACAGGTGCTTTAGCTCTGCCTTACTACTCATGCCACTTCCTTACTATCACCTTACTCTGCCTTACTCTTTAGTAGAAGAGTGGTGAAGCTGGGCAGGATTCCCAACGATGTGCAAGTTCTAGGGTAGAGTCACTGTGCTAAAGAGCAAATGGAATAGCTGATGAGTGGGACAGATGTACAGCATGTCTTAGAGAGCTCAGTGCTTGTACCAGCCTGTGGAAGCCGCACTGCTCTGCTCCCCAATCCATGTGCCAAATGTCACACAGCTCTGCTGGAGCTGGAGATTAGCAGGCTAATCCTGACACTTGATTTTACCTGAACAATAACCTTATACCAACTTCATGATTTTCATTAAAAGTTCCATTGCCACTGAGAAACAACAAAATAAAAAGTCAGCATTAGCTGTTAAGTGGCCACAGGACACGAGGCCAGCTCAGGTTTGCATGACATGGTGACTTACAGTGCCTGAGAGCCCAAGTCAGTAGCTGGATGCTTTTCAAATGAGATGTTCCAGTTTGTTTATACACCCTTTTGGGTTTGCAACTGGTAGTTTGGAAGAGGACACCAAACCCCTCCAAATAAAGTTGTGGGAAATGATACAGTTTGAAGAAGTATATCCTATACTTAATGGGAGAGAGCCGTGTTTCCAGCCTGTTATTGTCTATGTTGGTTGATTTTTCCCCACACAGCAGCAAAGCCCAGACTCATGGAAGTTCTGGGCAGCTTGGCATCTGCAGTTTATTTTTACAAAACCTGAGCTGATGAGCTTTTTGCTGACGGGCAATATCTCTCTAAGACTGAAATGTTCTGATCCACTTAAAATATCAATGGAGAGAGCTATAAACAGAGAAAATAGAGGACTGTTATTTCCATGGAAGTAGAGGAAGAAGAGGTAGGGCATTCCTGCTTTGTGGAGAATCCCTTCAGTTTGTCTTATCAGACAGACAAAATTCAGATGTGGTGATTTGAGAAGGTCCCAAAGAAGATCCCAAAAGCAAAAATTCTTGTGTATGCTTTCCTCCAAAATATCTTTGGTCTCCACAGGTAGAGCTTCACTAGTAAACATTTCCTATAAAAACCCATGTATCGTCCTCTTGAATGGGCTTTTTTGTCAGCTTTGCTATGTTATTATGAAAGGATTAGTGAACATTATCGCAACAGAACATAATAAATTCATGTTTGGCAGCCCAAGGGATGTGGGAGGCGGTCCTGAGGAGGATTCTCCAGCAATGCCATGGGAAACCACAGTGGTATAAGGAAAAGTATTGCCCCTGGATTCCCACCTCCCCCATGTAAATGAAGATTTGCCCATCATATGTCGCATCCTCCCCAGTTTATGCTCATCACTGGTTGTACCATCCTTTAGTTCTAGCAAGTTCTACTTCTGTTTCCCCATTAGTTCTCTTGAGTTAACCACTCCTTCCCCTTGTTCCCATTGGTCCAGTTTGCCACTCCATCCCTGCATCCCCCTTACACCCCCTTCCCACTGGACTGTTTGTACCCCAGCCACCCCTTCCTTTCCCAGTTCTACACTCCGGCCCCTCCTTCCCAGTCACTCCTGCAGCTCCCCCTGCGTGCAGCTGCTCCCCGCTGCCGTCTCCTTGCCTTCATTCTTCAATAAACCCACGGGGATTGCAGCGGCTCAAGAGTCCTCTTGTCTTTTGGTGGAGACTTTATTAACCTATCCAGGCACCTGTGGTCTAACCAGCAGCGGGCTGCCCTGCAGGACAAGGCTCATGTTGCTCACAAAGGGGTATTAAAGATCTGTCATTATTTGCAGTAGGCACACAGCAGTGTTGAGGCTGACATGTATGGCTTGATTTAATGCTTACAAAGTAAGCCTGGAAGTTAGAATTTAGCTGAAGGCTCCTGCCTCCATTGGCAGAATCCAGAAATTATAAAACAGGTTCTGTTCATGATTGAATAATTATTATTGAACAGAAAGTACATAAAATATTTAGTAGCTTGGAGCATAGGCCCCATAATAGATGTTTTTCTTCAGGGAACATAAGGAAAACTGCATTTGATGTTACTACATATTGTGAATTGAGGAATTCAGATTTTGTCTCCAGCTCAGCCCAGCTGTCAGATGTTTTCTCCCCTTCCCTTAGCCCTGCCTGGTGTGTGCTGGCTGCTGGAAGGCCAGAGTGTGTTTCTGATTCCCTGTGCCCCAGGCAGGGGCTGTGGCTTGCCCATGGCACCGTGAGGCAGATGCTGTCAATAACCTTTGCAGGGCTGAGGATCAGCTCGGTCCAACTGCTCCTCTGCCATGGACTGTGCTCGTGGGAAGGGGAAGGACTCCAGAGTGTGATCTACATCAAAGGACACATTCTAGCCCAGCTTGGACCTGGATTTGTCCTGAAGAGCAGGGGATGAAGAATAGCCACAGTGGTGGTGCCCAGTGAGCAGGAAGCAGGCAGGGAGGTCACCTTGATTTCTCTGATGTTCATACAGTAGTGCCTGGGGAGGAATTTAAAGCATGTCCTGGAAGCTGCATCTCCCTATTTCAGGACTTTTTTTGACAAGGAGGTTTACTGCATTGCCAGTTTACTTACCCCAGTAACTGGCAGGTAAGTGATCCACATGGATTTCCCTCCTCTTGGGACAGTCCCATCTTGGTTAGGACTCAGCACTGAACATGCCTCATTTTTAATTTCAAAGCAGCATCAGGATAAAGTTCCTCAGTATTGTTCCTTCAGATTTCACCTGCACAGAGCTGCTTTGGAGATGTCCTGCACTGTCCACACAGACAGTGAGCCACCAGCAGCACTTTTCCTCCTAATCACCATGAGCTCCCTAATAATGTGATTTTTTCCTTAGTTTTTGGTGGAACACTCAGGACTCTGAGCCCCTCCTGACCTGTGCACACAGCCCTGAACACAATGGCATCCCAGTGACTCTGTAAGGCTGCACTTCAATTACAATAGAAATAATAATGTTAATTTATTTTCTTGATGCTTTTGAATAGGATTTGCTGAAAAATAAAGGAAATATGGGATATGGATCGTGTTACCATAAAACCACATGCAGTGAAACATTCATCGGTCTCCAGCATTTCATGTCTTCTGGGCATCTGAGAGAGTTGAGTTTGATTTACACAATCAACCTATTCATTAAATATCTGTTTGAGTTTTGGGCAGATGCATCCTTTACCTGAGTGATGAAATCTGACCACAGGAAATTGAGCTATTCCTTTGAGAAAAGACCCCATTCTGCTTTATAAAGTGAGCCTTGCAGCAATACTCTTCCAGAAAACTGCCAAGCTTTGTGTACCAAATACCGTTGTAAGGGCTCAGCAATAAAACAGTTGTGGACTTGGGGGGGATCCAAGCGCACAATAGCACATCTTTATGCAATATTTCCTCTTTCAACATCCCCCTCCAACACTGTAATTCACTGACAACCATCAGTTCATTTGACTTCCAAAATTCTAGCCCCAAACACTAAGCAGTTAAGAGTCTGAATTCCCGTGTGGGCATATTAATTATTTAAATCACTAGTCCAAATCCCATTCCAAAGAGCTCTTGCTGGGAGTCCTTCAGGAGCAGACTGATCTGTTATTGCTTACTGGATTGTACTGAGTGTCAGAGGCATCTCAGTATTTCTATCAACAGCCCTCTGGATATCTGGCTCTTGTGAGAGCACTGAGTGATTGAATGAAGGGAAAAGCACCAATATATCTTGGAGAATATATCTGAAACGATCAGTGAAATGATACCCTCCCTCCTAGGGATTGCCTTGGAAAGTTCTTGGCCAGTTTTAGAAAAATCAAGTATCCTCAGGCAGATGGGAGAGGCTGTCAAACCTACTGCTGTGTTGAGTGAAGCCCCTTATCTTGAACGCCACCTTGCAGATAAAGCCTGGGCAGAATCCTCCTGGTTCTGGGATACACAGGTTCCCACTGTCTTTTCTGAGAGGAGTGACAGCTCAGGTTTGCCTTGCACATGTATTGTTGTGTATTTTAGCTCTTGTGTTGTCATGCAAATTAAACCATGGATTTCTGCTCCGTTTTGCCTTTTTGGGCCCAATTTCCCAATTACACAGCAGCAGAAAAACAGGATAACCTTCTCCTTATGGGACAACCAACAAAGATGCAAGGGAATGCACACAGCACTTATAACACTTGATATTTACTTATAACCTCCATATTTTATTCATGAATTTTACAATTCCAAATATAATGAAACAGTTAGAGTGTTTTATTACAAAGCTTATAAAATAATTAAATATTACACTTATAGTTTTTGCTTTTTTTACACCATAATTCATACTTTGTGACACTACCATTTTCTTTCCTCAGTTCTCACTTAAGGAATTGAGCAAAGAAATATAAAGGAAAAGCTATGCATTAATAAATTAATTATTTTACATCAAATAATAAAAAGGACAATTATAAAAACAAAACAAAAACAACCTTGTAGTTTTCCTAGGAAAAAGGTTATAATTACACAATGTCCAATATCAAGACAGAGCAGTGTAGGTTGAGATATGTTTCCAATCATTTCCTAAAGCAACACAGAATGCATGTTTTTAATTTAAATTGTTTCAGAAGGAACTGCTAATTTTAAGTGACCACTGTCTGGCATTAGTGCTGAGCTGGCTAATCCTACACCAAAACTATACTTTAAAAAAACACTCAAACTGAACTACATTCATCAAACAAAGTTGTGGGATTGGGTGGAATTAGATAAATATGTCCCTCATAGGCACTCCCCAGAAAATTACAGTAGGACACAGCTCTGTCTCGGGATGGGTTTGGCAAATAGGTTGGGGTTTTTTCGATGCAGAAACCTTCTGAATGGCACCATTTGATACGTGGTGCCATTAAACATTTCGATACTGAACAGCCACAAATATCAGCATTTTTACAATTCTTCTGTTTGCTGGTAGATTCTGAACTAAATACAAGTATTAGAAGGGTGTATAAAAATAGAATTGACTTTTATTTGGTAAGAGTGAATAATCCACTTATCTTTTCACGGTTTGTTTTTGTTTTGTGTGTGTAACATGTGAATAAATAACTGTTTAGAGAAGTTCAGCATGAATTACTGGACTGTAATATTCTTATTTCCTTTGGGTAATGGATGAATCAAAATTTGCAGAGAGATTTGAGATTAGAAGGAAGACTGAAGATTCTTCAGTATCTTGGCATTTAAACAATCTAGCTTCTGAAACAAAACTACTTAAAGATATCAAGTTTAAATTTTAAAATTACATATCTAATGAGCTTAGAAAGTTGAAAATATAACCATTGAGCTCAATCAATCTGAGTTCCTTGAATTAGTTGAAATATGAAATTCTATTTTACTTGTAACAGAGCAATATTAAAGTCCAAATATTCTAATGCTGCATATTTCTAGGAATACATTTCAAGTTACTAGTTAACCACCTCTGAGTTTCTACACAAAGCAGAAAATGAATTCTTCAACAATTATAAAAACATTAGAATGATGCACAACTTGCTTTTCCAGCAGCAAGTCTGGTAGAGAAGCACCATAATACCTTTGTAGTGCACTATTTACTTCTGGTGGCCACACATGTGACACTGCCTTCTCCAGCCCTCAGCCCTGGATGTCCCTCTGGGGTAGCAAACAGCTTCCTCACCTGGGACAACAGTCACAAAAAATAGGAAAGAACACGTTCTGATGGTGTAATCTGTCCTGCTGCCACGCTGCTGCCTCCTCCAGCTGCCAAGCTCTCCTCCTTTGCATTCTGGTAAATCAGCCAGAAAAGGCTCCCTTGCCTTAATTTCTTCCTTGTAACATGTGACAGTGCAAAATGACACTTTAAAAGAAAGAACTTCCCCTCAAGTCTCAGTGTTCAAGTGATCCATAGTACCCTGTGCTTTAGTGAGGTCAGCAAATTAAGAAAAAATAAGAAAGAAACATTCCTTTTTCAACATATATCCAACAATTACTGTACCTCAGACATTCCCTTAGAAAAAATGTCTCTTCCATCAGTGGTTTATGTGGCACCATGTCTTGCCTCAAAGCAGACACAATTCCAACATAAATTGAAGGAGAGAATCCTGTCACTGAAGGGTTCAGATGAACGCTGCTATCAGTTCTTCTTCGTACATGATTTACAACATTGCTTGCCATAAAATTTGTGGTTACAGACACCGTGCTGGGGCACCAGATGACACCAAGTGAAGAAATCCACACAAGAAGGATCATCTGAAGGAGAGAAACCCAATAAATATGGTAAGACTGTGTTTTAGCAAGTCTGCAAGTCAGGCAATAGTCCCACACCCTTGTATGCCTTTGGTAATATTAAAAACACAGTGGGTGACTCAATTCAAAGGAGAGGAAACATGAATGAGCTTTCATCTCAAAAATACTAGTTTCTTGCTTTATTTTAAGAGCCATTAAATTTTTGCCAGGAGATTCGTTAACTTGATTGAGATAGAACTAATATTATAGGGGGTGGCAAAAACTGAAGGAATTAAAAAATTTGGAGCTCACTTTGTAGCTCAGGAAGACAGGAAGAAATTCCACATTAGAGGATAAAAAAAACCCATCTGTCTTTACATCTCTAATTATAAATGCTGTTCCAAAGCTGGGTACTCATAGAAATGAGCCTGCTCCATATTTTTTGCCAGTTGCTGGTTGCCATCACCATCATCACGTGGAGTTCAGCTGCACACAGACCTCACAGATCTCGGAATGCCTGGGCCCTGCACAAAGTGCTCTCCTCTGTTCCTGCATTCCAGCACTTTCTGGAGACACTTCTTTATCTCCCTTTTACTCTGCAGGGAACCTCAGAATTCTCTTTTCTCAGACACTTCAGTTAGGTGTCATGAGTCAGGCTTTTAGGACCTTGACTATGCCATGTTGGCAAAATCTTAATTAACTGTAATGGGAGAAGAGACTTGCTAACCATGGTTAATTCTCAAAAGCCCAGCTTTTAATTACAAATACAGTCAAATTATATTTTTCAATTAAAATCCTGTTACTCTTCAATTTATGTACAGATGGCATTTATACACACAGCTCCATTGCTTTAAAAACACCTCGTAGCTGCTCCTCTCTCCAGTTTTGCAGTGGATGCTTTATGTTTCTTTAAAAGAGGAGAGTGATGATTCATATGGGTGATTTATAAACAAATTCACCATGTCTGAGAGAGCAGTAAGACTCAATGGGGTTTAGCAAAATTTATAGCTAAAGTGAAATCTCCTGTGAGCATGGGTAAAGATTTTGTTCAGCTCTCAGAACTACTGTTTACATGGTCAATAAAGGGAATTTACAAGGTGACTGAACAAAAATCTAGCCACCACTGTCTGCATTCTCAGATTAGTTACTGAGTCACAGCAGATAAATGCTCCCTCACAGAGCACAGACAACTTCTGCATGTTCCATTGGCCAGGAAGCATCTCCATCTCTATATAGCAACTTCTTTGGTTTAATCACCACTGCTCTTTTTTTATTCCCTTTTATATGATGGCAAAGGTGATTTTTTATGCCTTTATCACCCTCAAATTTATTTGAGTGAAAAATAAAATAATTTAATAATAATTATTATTTTAAAATGCCATTTTTCCTCTGGTTTTAAAAACATGAGCTTGTCTTTAAATTCTAATGGTAGGGAAAGAAAATACTATTCTTGAACAGGAACTGGGGAGCTCAGGACTGAACTGCAGCCTTTCCACTCCACTGCACTGCCTTTCTGTTCTGCATGGAGTGTCAGGAGGGTTCCAGCTTGCAGTTCAGCACCAGACTTCCCATTCCTTCACCTGTTGCCACCAGACAGAATTTGGGAGGGCCCAAAGCAGACAAGAGATGAAAAGCACACACTACACCAAGGAAGGAATCCTGTTCTGATGAAGACAGGAAAGAGCTCTCCTGCCATGTAAGGGTGAATTAAAAAAAAAGTTAGAAATTGCTGTTAAAAAAAAAAGTATAAGCACTAATGAAGCCACGTTAATAAATCTTTATGTCCCCTTTGAAGATCAGAGGGCAATGCTAACATTGCAGAGGTAAGGCTGAGATTGGGACCTAATCCAAGGACTATTGGAAGGAACACAGAGTCCCACAAAATTCAGTAGATGGTGATCAGGCAGTCAGGTCCTTATTTCTATTTACCCAAGTATTTATAAGTTGTTTAGATTTTCATTCATTTGAAGCAGCTGGATTTACTACGAGTTACGGTGACCGTAACTGCATCTAGAGAGGGATGGAAGTGACCCAGTTTGTCTAGGAAAGTGTGCAAACTCTCCCTGAAACATTAATTTCTTGCCTGTGATCACTGAGCTGGAGTTGCATGGCTGATAATAGAGACTGATTTGCTTCAAAGTGATTCCAGCCCAGCTGGTTTCCTCTCTTTTTGCTGCTTTAGACAGAAAGTTAGAGAGCAGCAAGGAGATAATTGATCTCTAGAGTATGATGACCCAGGTATAATAAAGGGGAAAGGGCTCTTGCAGATGTGAGGAGAGAGAGAAACAAGCCAAGTCCAAAATTAATAGCAGACAGTACTTCAGACATGAAATATAGCAGGGGAAAACAGGATGAAAGAAAAGTCCTTGCTATACCCTAACAGAAAAGGAAGTTATACAGAAACTCCAAAGTACAGCAGAACCCTTAAGGAATGTTAATTTGAAGTGTTAGGTACATTTACTGATAAAAACAGCAGAACTATTTACTTATCCCTTTTAGGACCATTTCATCTCCATATCCTTGTTTGGATTCAGGTCCCCTGATAGATGAGGCTGATTGCCTGCATGTCTGGGGCTGATGCAGCAGAATGGTGTGTTAGGATCTCACTGGCTTTCACAGGGCTTTTGTGCACAGGGAATGCCAGGAATTGGGCAGATGTGGGGGTGGTTGGCTAATGTCAGTTTACAAAATGCAGAGCCAGAGCTTGACCTCTGCTCCCAGCTCCATTACCACCTTCCTCATGCAGTCCAGGCTAGGTTTTATAGAGGTTGCTTTCAGCCCCCAGTTTTAAAAAGGTAACAAGTCAATTTATGTGCAGTATTTTGAAATTCACAGTTTAAAGTGCTTAAGCATACCTAGATAACCAGATTATGTGGGACAAACGTAGACCTCCATGAGCATTTTTCATGCAGTTAGGAAAGAGTCACAAACAGTAACCATCCTGTAAGCAAATCTCTGGAACAGGGTAATGCACCACTCTTTGTCTGTGGTGGTGCTGAGAGAATTCCCCTTCCCTCATTCTGTGTGGCACATAACCTCTTGTCCCCCTCTCCCTTTGCACACTGAAGAGGTGGAAAGATAGAGTAGACATGAAAGTGGAGAGAGACCCTAATTTCATGTTCCCTGACTGCATGTCATGCACTGGTCAGAAGCAGTAAGAAGAACATTCTAGATAAAGCAATTTTGGAATCCCAGGAGCTGGGTGGAGTCTGGAAGACTAAAAATATATGGCAAATTCATAAGAATTGTTTAGTTCCAAAGTTGCTATTATTCATCAAAAGCACTACCAGCATAAAATGCTTGTGTTTTTCAACAAGAGAGTAATAAAGGTGCAGTCCAGAACCAAATAGCATGACTTTTTCACATACTTCTTTCAACATACGCCTGTTTTTAAAATCTCCCTTGCTAGTTGTACTCCCAAGTCTGCTTTAAGAGAAGAGATGCTGTTAATATCAGAGAGTTACTGTAAATCTGGAAGTCTGGGAAAAAAACATCTATGAAGGAACAGGCCAGTGGTGTAGGCAAAGGTGATGTTTGCTGGGTATAGAACACTAAGCAACAAGCCTGCTGCAGCATCTTGAGCTGAGTTTTACCTCTTTTCACGGGGACTGGACAGAAGCTGGTGTTGCAGGCTCTCAGGACAGCTGGTTTCTGCTGGGGCAGGCAGCCAGCAGCTGGCCTGCCCTGGCGCAGGCACTGCACGCTCCGGGTCTGCACTCCCCCGCCGCAGGTCACCGTGCACTGAGCAGAGGGAAAACAAAACCTTGGTTTTCATTGCAGAGACTCTGAGAGCCCCTGAAAACCAAAGGGGGAGCTGTCAATGGCATTGGATGAGACTTTCACAGCAAGAGAGGTCAGGACCAGGTGTTCTGCTGTCCACCAAGCCCCATCAGGACCAACTTTTCAAAGACGTGTGTGTCTTGTGGTTATTTAAGGACTCAGCTGAAAATCTGGTTCCTTACTTAGGCATCGAGACAGAAACTGAACATTTTAGAAACCTATTCCTGGTTGTCTGCATGGATTTCTTTTGATCTCTATGCCTCTGGGCCCAACCCTGCTGCCTGAACACAGATAAAATTCCCATCAGAATCCTAATTATGGCAGTATCTGGGGAAAACCACCATGGGTTTGCAGGAAGACCTGTGAAGTATTTTAAAACTAATAAGCCTTTTACTTGTATGTGCTTCATGAAAAGTTGTCTTTAAGATAAATGTGGCCGTTTTAATCTGATTGCAATTGTCAGGCATACATTGTTTCATGTAAATATCATTAAATGGGTGCGTGTCTCATTGATATATGATTCCTAAAGTAGATAAGTTCCAGAAATACAGAAGCTTGTTTGCAAGAATGTAGAAACAAATACAGACTGATCCCACAATTAATCATAGTATTTAGGGAACTCCAGGCAATCTGTGCAGATGCTCAAATACACTGTGCATGGAGATATGCAGTAGTTCAACCGCAATGCACTTTGAAGAAGACTGAGAAGAAAGTGTTGGAAAATGGGTGTGGAATGTAGCGCCTCTCAAGCATGAATAACATTTTTAAGTGACATTCTTCAGTTTCAGGACAAAGCACCGAGCTGCACCAAAATACATGATGGATGTAGACCAGCTGCATCCCATCTCAGTGGCTGAGTGGTGTGGTCCTCCTTAGGGAATGGCTCCGTGCAGGGGCCTGTTAGCACTGGAGGCAGCTCCTCTGTGCCATGCCACCTCTGATTTCCCATTCCTACCTGCTGCCAGGGCGAGGAATACCAGCCAGACACCATGTTGTACAACGTCTGTGATGGACAGGCACCCTTGTTACAAGCTTCCTCCAGGTTGGTGTTTGGTTTCTTGATGTTCCTGCATCTCCTCTGAGGGAAGGTGACCAATTTCCCGTGGATGCTCTTCTCGCCGCATTTGAGCTCTCGCTGCCGCAGGCCGGGCCCGCAGGAGGCTGAGCACTGCAGAGGCAAAGCACAGCTTCTGCAGCCTCACCAGCACATGCAGGTAAAGGGAAGGTGTGATGTGTCAGGCACCCCAAACTGCATTTTAAACGCATCACAGAAATAAGCCCACAAAGCCCATGCTCTGTAAAGTGTAAACTGAAATATCAACTCCAGTCAGTGATTAACAAAGGCACTGGGGTACATCCATCTACATCTGGGGTTTACAGCTCCTCGCCTAGAATACCCGATTTTCAAACCACAGCTCAGCTGTCTTTCCTCCCCATGGTCTGTGTGTGTCCCTGAGCCAGCATTGCCAAGAGCAGCCAGGGCAGGCAGTGAGCCATGAAACCAAACCACCTTACCTCACTCCAGGAGGAAATCACCCACTGGAGCCGGTCATTTCTGGGACAGCGTCCGAGCACACAGGTCTGCTGGGACTCAGGCTTGGGGTCTGTGCTGCACATGCTTTCAGGCAAGAATTTCAGCTTGGGAGAACCAGGACTCTTGCAGTAGACATCTCGTTTCTTAATACCTCTCCCACAAGTCTTGGAGCACTGTGATGGAAAGAAATAATTCTTTGAACTGGAGGAAATAAAAATTTGCATAATCTGCATTTTCCAGCAGAGCACAGAAAGTATGGCTAATGTGCTGTATAGCTGCCATCGTGATACAAGTAAACGTGAAATTCTACTGGTAAATAAGTAACAGTAACATCTGTGTGTCATTTCTAAAATATTGTCCTAAGTACTTTCTTAAATGTAAGCTGTGAACTCTCTCAGCCCCCATGTAGAACAGACAAGTAATATCTCTTTTCTGTAGATGAGGTAAGTTGGACTTGTGAGCAAAATGCTTTTTCCCTGCTCAGCATAGTTGAAAGCTGGTCCTAAGCTCCCACCACAGACTCTTCCATGGCAAGATGCTCTCAGCTATTTCTCATTTTGTCCTCACCTTGGCCTAGAGGGATGAGATCGAGGCAGAGGAAACAGCCCAGGGAATTGATACATAACTCCTCCACCAAAGGAGACAGAATCTGATACAGACAATGGTTAAGGAGATATTTTAGTTGCCAGCTGCAGCTTGGGACGAGTCACCAGAATAAATAACCATTGCTGAGCCATGGTTCAGTGGAACAGGCACACTGTGGTTTGCACCACCTTACATACAGCAAAATGCCTGAATGAGCCATTTGTGAGGAAATGAAGCAAAGCCCTGAAATAATGCTGACGGCTTCCTACCTTCTTGCATCCTCTTCTAACTGTTCTTTCTACTAATAATTATGGGGCGTGTTCCAAGGCAGAATCACTCTGTATATCAAATTACAAATGTCTTTAAAAAATTTCATGAAAGCGCCATTGTGCTGAGGATGTAACAGAAATATCTGCCTGCTGAAAATCTGTGGGTTTAATCCTTCCCCAAACAAAATGATCTTTTCATTTAAAACAACACTGATTTGTGCAGAAAGGCTGGGTTTAGATTAGATGTTAGGAAGAAATTGTTCCCTGGCAGGGTGGGCAGGCCCTGGCACAGGTACCCAGAGCAGCTGTGGCTGCCCCTGGATCCCTGGCAGTGCCCAAGGCCAGGTTGGACACTGGGGCTGGAGCAGCCTGGGACAGTGGAAGGTGTCCCTGCCAGGCAGGGGTGGGACTGGATGAGCTTTAAGGTCCCTTCCAACCTAACCATTCTGTGATTCTATGATTTTATGGTTTTTTTTTTCCTCTTAACACCTTTATGTCTGCAATAAAGTAGTTTTCAGCTGAATCTTAAAACCTTTACTAACTTGTACAATAGGCCTGTTCCTTATATTTCAGCAGGATGGGTGAACTTAATTTTTATGGCCTTATTTAAAAATTGCAACTTGAATTTTACACCTCCTTAAGAGGAGGAGGAAAACAGATTTTTTGTAACTGTCTTATTTATTTATTTATTTGCCTTAGAAGAAAGGAAGTTTGTAAGTGTGAATGCATTTGAAAACCTGGTTTATACAATCTTCTGCCACACTCAGGTTTTCTTCAGACACACTGGACAAAAAAGTTCTTTTTGAGAGTTGTGCTGGACTACTGAATAGTTACTCATCTGTTATGGCACGTTACAGGGCACTCCCTGTAGAGGCAGTTCCTGCTCAGCTGGGGGTGCTGAGGTCAAGATGTTCTTGAACACCTAAAGAGTAACAGCACCAAGAACAGAACACATAAGTAATAATTTTTTCAGCTAATTGAAATCCATCTTCAATCTCACTAAATGAAGATGTAAAAATAAAATTAATGTAGATCCTTTTATAAGGGTTCTGTCAACTCTCTCTTAAAACCCAGATGAGTGATTTATTTGAAGGATACTTCATTTATCCTTACATGAACAGCATCAATAGCAGTGAAACATGGAGCAGAGCTGAGTTTTGTGTGTTTTTAGCTCAGGTGTTTCAGTGTCAGGTGTGTAAAGCAGTGTGTGCACAAAGGAATTTACCCTTGTGGCAATACCTGCAGCAGCACTGTTTGCAGGGGAGTTACTTTAACAAAGGCAAAAGCACAGAAGTGAGTAGTGAATGTGTAAATCACAAGTTTATCAATCCACAGTCCATATACACACGTGCATGAATATGCAGCTCTAACTCCCAGTATTTTTTCATCCCTTGACTGCCTGCCATCTCTAAGAGAAGTCAATACTCCTTGGGAAGTAATCTCATAGGGGGTTGCTGGTCACAGAGCTTTGAATTCTGAATCCAGAAAGAATTATCCATCTGTTTGTATGTACCTAAAAGAACACCACGTGCCGATGTCTGGCAAGCCCTCCTGTGCCAGCTCTTCTGAAGGCTGGTTACAATGCACATTTTGTTTACACGTTTATACAAACATGGTTTGAAAATTATCTTCAAGAAAAAAGCCACTTGCAAAGCACTGATCTCCACAAAGTTTGCTCTGTTCTTTTCAGGGAGATTTTTTTGCAGTATTTTCATTATGCCAGCAGATAAAAATGTAAGTTTTTCTCCAAATTACCTGAGACCACGGGCCAGGGCTCCATTCGGGTGGGCAGTCCTGACTACTGCACACTTGCACCTGTGCTGGGGTGGTGACAGGACACAGGGAATGGGCCACCACCTCCTCTCTTTGGAAAGCCCTTTTCTGGACACACTGAACGAGACGACTTTGCTGTCCCCCTCCACAAGACTTGCTGCATGTGCTCCATTCACCTGCTGACCAGCTTAAAGGAGGAAACGTGTGTTACAGACACAGGAGTGCAATTAGCTGTAGAAAATCAATAAAAACAGCCACCTATCAAATGGGAATTATCCAGAGATCCTGCTCAGCCTGTCTCCTGGTGTACTGGTATCTGTTCAAGCAATCAAAAAGCTGCAGTTAATGATCTATTGTTGAAGCATGGAACTTTCTGCTAGGGATGAAATATAAGTCACTCAACTAGAAAAACAAGTATTGTTTATTTATAGCATTTATCCACTAGAACCAGCTTGCCTATGAATCTGATGTGGAGTCTGGAATTCCACAGGGACTGAAAGAGATGCTGCCATTAAGGCAGGAGGAGTATTTAGAAGATAGAATTAGATAAGGTAGAATTTAGCTGAGTACGGACTGACCGTGTTTGTGCTGAGATACACTCCACTCACACAGGGTGACAAATGTTGGCATTTCTGTCAAACCCTATTGGCCATACTGGTATTCATACAAAAATGAACTTGATTTCTAAAAGCAGGAATCCTGCCACTTACGTCCTGAGGAAATGAAAAGGCTCTGAAAGGCTGAGAGAGCTGGGGCTGTTCAGCCTGGAAAAACAAAGGCTCCAGGGTGATCAAAGTGCATCCCTCTGGTACCTGAGGGAAGCCTGGAGAAGAGCTGGAGGGGCACTTTTCACAAGGGAATACACAAGGAAAAGGAGGAATGGCTTTAAGCTGAAGGAGGGCAGGTTTAGATTATATATAAAGGAAGAAATTGTTCCCTGTGAGGGTGGGGGAGCCACAGGGTGCCCAGAGCAGCTCTGGCTGCCCCTGGATCCCTGGCAGTGCCCAAGGCCAGGTTGGACACTGGGGCTGGAGCAGCCTGGGGCAGTGGAAGGTGTCCCTGCCATGGCAGGGGTGGCACTGGATGGGCTTTAAGGTCCCTTCTGACCCAAAGCACACTGTGACTTTATGATTCTTTAACTCAGTGATTTACATATCCTCAGACTAATAAATCTGGCAGACAGTTGATGCAGAATCTAAATAAAACAGAGGAATTTAACCAGCACAAGCTGTTGGGCAATGTGTGCTCAGGCATGGGGATGCTACAGTTTACACGTCATGTCCCTCAAGTGACACAAAGTCTGAGAGGTTATTGCCAATTGCCTGGGCTAAGTTCAGTTTTGAAATGCCAGGAGCTGCTCACTATTTCTATTCTTGAAGCTCTGAGTGGGTCCCCAGGCATTGTGGGACGTTTTGCAAACATGCAACCAAGTGTCTTTGTATTGAAGACTTCCAATATAAGATCATAATCACAGCCAGATAGGAAAACAGAAGTGAAAAAGCAGAAGAAATTATGAATGACTAAATGATTACTCACTGAGAACTCTTATTCAAAGACCCTGCACTGAAATTGAAGATTTTTAAACAATTTGACAAATTTTTAGTAATTTATGTCATGGAAAAGGTTCTTGTCTCACATCTGACCACTTGGCCAATCCTGCTTCCACAGTTTCTCACAGCATCAATCCTGTGACCACTGGAATAGCTGCTTACATAAAATTTTAGTGACAAGAAAGCTTTCTTCGTCCTGTGTGGAAGATGCACAGCGTCCCATTTGCCTGCCTACTCACAGCTGCCAGAAAACAAAGCTAATTTTAATTGTAAAAAATTCATAAAAAGCCTGTTTTAGAAAAATGTCTTTGGGAATAGAAGAAATCCCAGCTCTCAGTATCTAGCAACTTCAGGAACTGCCAAAAGTAGTGAGAAATGTAAAAGGCACTAATTTAAGGACAAAGAAATATTAATGTGAAAAGTTAGTAATTTTTTAATTCCAGAACACATCAGAAGTTTCATTTTTGTCTGATTTATAAATATTTGTTTGAACTACAAACTTTTGAGAAAAGAGTTTTAATCCATTTTACAACTTCTAATTAGTTTGCCTTGATGTTTCTGGCCATTGGTGGAGTGACCGAAAGTGTTCATTTTAAGAGTTTATTCACCATAACTGCCTGGAAAGCTCCCCTCTTCACAGAGGAGAGGGCAGTAAACCTACTTTAATGTCCTCTAGTAAACTTCCATTTTCCAAGATTATCTGGGCTGTGATCCAAGAGTATCTTTCATTAGTTCAAATAACTAAATAATTATGACCAGATTTGGCAGCTCTGAAATCCAACAGCAGCAGCGTGCACTGCTGGTGCCTTTCTGTGTGGGACAGTAGTTTGGTCCCACTCAGACTAATCACCCTTTGTTTTTATGCAGAAATTATTCCTCACTGACTTTTACAAGTCTGGAGCCTCTTTTATGTCCCCAAACTGACACACTTGTATCTCATCTGTCACCTCCTTCCCCTGCCTGCTCTGCCTGGTGTATTTGGGTTTGTTTTCTTTGCTGGCTATTAAACGTTCTTTTGTTTCCTCCATGGTATTTATTAATCCTATTTTTTTTTTTTTTTTTTCCTGTTGGCAGCCTTGGATATTTGGGAAATATTCCATGCTGCGAGTTGCTGGGCAGATTCCTCAGCAGAGATATCCTGGCACAGTTTCACTCAGCTGAATGGAAACCTGTTAATTTAAGGCATGGTCCTACATGTAGATCCTCCATGCATTAATATATCCTAAGGATTTTAAGAATAATTAATTAGTGAGTTGACCAATTTTTCCCTAGAGGTGTTTGGGGCTTTTACATGTTTTCTTTTTGTACTAGTTTTATGGTTCAACTCACTAATTTTGTTTTAAAGTAGTAAATCATAGAATAACTGTGATCTCAGTACAAAAACATTGCACTGTGTGTCAAAATGAATATTCACCATTTTCATGGTAAATATGTATCAGTAGATGTTCAAAATACATCAGGATCTCAGGTTATCAGAAATAAAAATTTTGTGTGTGGTCAATATAAGTGAATCTGATTTGGGTGGAGCTTTGTAGCATAATGATGCCACATCAAAACAAAGGTAAGCAGAAAGAGCTTAGACAGACTCCTGCAGACATCACAGACAATACATTTCTGTGTTCATTGGATAAAAATAGTCCTGGCAGAAGATAAGTTGCACATGAAAACATTGTATTTGGCTACAAAGATTACTTAAAATTGGTATTGAGAAAATCATGTGGCTAAAGGCAATCTAAAGAAACTGCTGAAGCAGTAACATGGGGCTCTCATGTCACAAGGTATTATTTAAACCTTATCTCTATTGTTTTGTGGTCATAGTGTGTAATTTGGTATTTGGGTTTGGTGTACTCTGCTGTACTCTTTAAATCTGCAGGAAATTCCAGACTATTACTGGACTATTTTTCAGTATGTTCAACATATTGCAAAGTATGTACTTTAAGTAAAACCAAAGTCACTACAGAACATATGCATCTTTTTGCTTTGCCCCACCATCCTCTCCTAGACTGGGGGGGATGAGGAATGCTTCCTATTAAACATCATTAAATGGGATATTTTATGAACTATGGGAGCAGGCTTAGCCAAGTGCTTTTACTGTTGCTTTTATCATCCCAGAACAAAACCAGCAGATGACGCCAGGTCTGGACCCTTCCTCCATTTCTTCTGCTTCAATGCACCTTCAAGTGTATTTACTTCCCAGTGACTAAAAGACTCTTAATTTTTTCAACATATTCCTTTAGAAAATCTCCTGTTCTGGAGGCTGAAATGTCTAGTCCAACATAATACAGCTCTTCTGATCTTTAATATAAAATTAAAATAATGCTGAGTTTGCAAAGTCAGGAATCCAAAAGTGAAATAACCACTGGAAGAAAGATGGTCACTGTGTCCTTTAATCTATCCATTTTTATCCTAAGACACATAATACTGTGTTTAATTATATAAGCACAGAACTTTTTTTTTCCAAAGGACCCCTACTTCAGCTACTATAAATCAGTGTTAACTCCCTTGGTTTTTAAATTGATTTAGACCAGCTGGGTTCTAAGTGCTTATCTATATGTCAATGTCTTCCTTTGCATCTCGCCTTTCTTACATCTTTTAGAAAATAAGATTGTTCACAAAGGCAATGCCTTCATATATAGTTTTGTGGGCACCAGAAGCTTTGCTGACAGCTCATTTGGTTCAGATTGTCCTCTTCGTGGCATCACAGTACTCTGTGGGGCATTTTGTCCGAAAATCACTAATTACACTTTACAAGACTCTTTTAACCTAATCTAATATGTGGAATGTGAGTCATGGGGCCAAGCTTCCACACAGGGAGTAGCACTTTACTCAGGAAATAGGCTTAGTGATTCAAGATGAGGAAAGGTGGCTGAAGGAGCCCCTGGGAAAACTGGATTTGTTCTGAGTCACCCCAGCACAGGGACAGAGCCCTCAGGAGCCCTTGCTTTAGGCACCAGACCCAAAACCCCACTGGGAGGCTTGGGCAGAGCATCTTAAACAATTCCTGCTTCCCGTTCACAGAGCACCAGGGGTTCATCCAGCAGGAAAACCATTCACCCCAAGAATATTCCCCCTGTAGCACAGCCAGGCACAGGGCACAGCCAGCAGGCACAAAACCCCAGAGGACTTACTAGGCTGGGCAGGGATTTGTGTTGCACAGTTTTGTTTCAGTCAAAGGCTTTGTCCTTGGGCCACAAAAGGAGGTGTTCACTCGTGCACGATGATCTTCCAAACAAATTGCTTTTGCTGTAATGTGTCCTGTGGAAGTATAAGAAAAGAATACACTATTATAAACCTGTATTTGAAATATGAGCAAAAAAAGTAGTAGAGAACAATTTTAACTAAACAAGTCTAAACTCATCCTTGCTACATCCTTGACTTGGAATAAATAAAATATGCAGCAACCTGTTTTTAACATTGATTTCGTTCTCTGTAGCACAGATACTACTGAAGTCAGATAAAACATTTTAGCTATAAACAACAGATTTGAAGACTGTTCCCCCAGCAAAAATTAGTAATTATTCAAAGCCTAATTCCCTGCAGACACCAGCAGTGCTTGCTTAGAGCCCTCCTCACCCACTTGAAAACTACAAATAAACATTCTGTAAACTTTTTACAGTGAATCTCTACAGACTCCAGAGTTTTGCAGGTACCTGTACCTTAGACTTAATCAAGTGTCAGCAGCAGGAGAATTGCAGAAATGCCTTAAGTGGTTTTATAGATTTATCTTTTAACTGAGATATATCATTCACTTCACACATGGTTCACTGGTCACAGTGAATCAAATTTGGAAACAAGGCCGTTTTCATCATTTTTATATCCATTTTGCAGCCTTTTAATGGGAAGGAAGAAAATACAGCTTTAATATTTTATGGCTACAGTGCTCCTGCTGGATCTTTCTTCCATAAACCATTTACTGAGATGTTGTGAAGTTCTGACACTGCACCAGCAAGGTATTCCTGAATTTCACCTGAACATTTTGCCAATACAGGAGCATTTCCTTCACTGCCCAGTCATATCCTTTGGTATTACAGGCTTCCCACATGTCAGCTTTTTGCTTTCATAACATCCCAGATTTACTTTAACTGACAAAACATGCAGGATTTATAAAAACAAATAGGTGTCTGTGTAAGAGAGGAAATCAAAGTTCATAATTAATTTCCACATTGCTTCAACAGGAAGATATGATATGCATACAGGTTGACCTAAACAAAAAAGACTGACTCACTGGCATGAATATTTTTTACTCTAAAGGCCATACAAAGTTATTTCCTCTGTGTTCTAAGTTATCAGATAAAAAAATAAGGACCAGGTTTTTGGTGTAAACCCCTGTATGCATCAATATATTTTTGCAAAATTAAAGGCAGCTGAAAAGCTTTGAGATGCTGTAAAAAAAAAGAAAAAGAAGAGGCTTGGCAATGGGAAAGTCACCTACCACCACCACAGGTCGCTGAGCACTCAGACTGCACTGTCACCCAGGAGTAGCTGTGTTTTCTGACAGATGTCTTGTTTTCAAGGCTGGTTTTGCCAAATGTATATTCCCAAGAAATCCCAGGGTTTTTGCCTTGTAACAGGATCTGTAGAGGGATATTTGGGGTTTGTTTTTTGGTTTTTTTTTTTTTGGTTTTTTTTTTTTTTAAGGTGGGGAGGAGGTAAAAAAAAAAGGATTCTGTCAGTCTGAAGTAAGATGAACTAAACATGATACACACAAAATTTACAGACACACAGCATGCTTGTGAGAGGATTTTCAGGAGATCCAAAGGAACGACCATCAGAACAATTCCTAAACAGCAAAGCATTGTCTGGAAAGACACCTGCAGGTATGTAAGAGAAGGTGCAGAAACAGAATCAGGGACACCTGAGTGGGTCAGAGCAGCAGCACTGCCTTCAGCAGAGGTGGGGCATCACCCCCAGACCATCACCCTCTGACCCCTGCACTCACTGCAGGGGCTGGACCCTGCCTGGGGCACTGCAGGACATGGAGGTGGCATCTGGGGATGGGAGACATCGCCTCTCTTTAGTAAGCAAAGCCCTGGCTGATCCTTCTAGCTGTGGGTGAGGGTCTGTAGTGACACAGAGTCCCCAGGCAGTGCAAAGAAGAGCTGTTTTATTGCAAAATCCAGGCCTTTCCCAGTTACACAGCTTTAAATCATATCAAACATAATTCAACCAACCACCATACACCATGATGTGAACACATAATGGTTATATAACTTGTTTTTCTACCTCTAATTCAGCTGAGTCACCTTCCCACAGCCCTTTTCTACCTAGCAGGCCTGGGCCATGGTTTACAGGGCCTTCCCTTTGTAAGGTTTTACCTACATACAACATCTAGCAAGGAGGAAGCCTTTGCCCACCAAGCAGGACTCAGATGCTTTCCTGGCAGAAGCTTGAGCAAAGCAGCAGCACAGCTGTGGGGCTGGAGGTGGCTTCCCCAGTTCTTGGGGCTAAGGGTATAAAACACAAGTTTCCTTCTTGTAAAAAAACTCTTTTCTATGTGGACTGGTGATAAATTTTGTTTGTAAGACCGTCAGCTGGAATTTTTCTCATGGTGATTGAAGCTGATAAAGCTTCAGTACAGGAGAGAACCTGTCCTTGGGTGTCTACAGAGCAAAAAATAATTGGAAAAATCTTTTATTCACTATTTCAGCATAATATTTTGGAAAAGTTATAGAAAGTGTGATTACTGACTATAATAACAATCTCTGTCATTTAACTCAGGGAGCCCAGCTCTCAAGGGTGTATGATTTTAGTGGTGAATTATATTGCAGTTTTCATTCACCGTATTCATTTCAAGGCTGAATTATAATCACTGCAAGATGCATGAACATCTGACACATACCTAAATTTGGGGAGAAATTTCTACTTAACAACATTTATTTTAGAAACTTTTGGCAGCAAAGTGCATTTATATCCACACTTAGTAGAAGCAGTGTGGGAGTTTACAGTTACAGAGCTCTAATGACTCTTAACTCATCACCAATATGGGTCTTGTCACAGTAACACAAAGAGCAAGTACAGTTAACCCAGTTCCTAAATATGCTTTTTGATAAGCATTGGCATTTCAAGTACAATTCAAGACTATGTTAATTATTGCTATTCAAAATATTAATAACTTATCAGTGAAGTTTACATAATGTCTGACCTGAGAACTTAAGCAATCCATACAAGTAGAACTGATCTCTGTAGAGACTGGTTTCATACAATAGCAACAAACTCACATTTATGTTGTTTAAGACCAAGGAATATAGTAACATTTTGAAGTGTAGCCAAGGGTTTTAAGGTATTCTGAAAATGTACCTATTGGAAAACAGAAATTGCCCATGGCAGTGAAAATTCAGACCAAATTTACATGACCTGCAGCTCAATAATGTTGAACACATGAAGGATCTGGACTGCACAGTGTTTACTTTTCTAGAAGAAAGAAAAATGGATGCTATCATTTCCATTCTTAGTAGCCAAAGATTTTATTTCAGTCAGGGAACCTCAATAATGATCCAAACTGAGAAAACAGCAATTAAGGCTGCAAAAGGCAAATACTTCCAAATGAATCATAGAGTATGTGCCTTCTCCTGGGAGGATTCATATTAGAAACTCCTTCAAGCACAGGTAAATCCAGTATTTCATGTGAATTTTTTCATCTGTCCAAGCTTAATTCATGGATACCTTAGAATAACAGTGAGGTTATGGAATAAATCGATCTGAGAGTGATTACTGACCCCTATTTTGAATGAAAACTCTTGGTAGAAATAGGATTACCAGATTTGCTTTAGGGATGAGTTATAGATGCAAGTATATATCACAACTATTTTACAAGAACAGGATTAAAATGGAATACTCTGAAATTAGGAAACATGAGAACTGAGACTGCTGTGCAACTCCTCTTTGCCCAGCCCAGATGCACCCCAGATCTCAGGATCTCTTACTGGCTCCCCAGGAAACCCCCACAGTGTCCAGCACTCCCAGCACATGGGGCTCACTAATGAGCATCTCACACAGCTTTTATATTTCACTCTAGGCTCCTTCCTCAGGGTGTGCTTCTGCACCCCAGTTGGTATACTCTATTCAAACCATTCCCAGTGTAACTTTTGGGGGACTTTTCTTTTTCCCTTGGTTATTCATCATTATCTGATGTAAATGTGGTAAAATTTAACAGCCCCTTCAGATGAAGGAAACATCTCTTCTGAAAAATACTACAGGATGTATAATGTTCAACTGACTTTTCATCAGGAATGCAATACTATTGAAAAGTTGCAATTTTGCCAAAGTAACGTTTTTATTTTCACAAATCTATCAGACTGCTGACAGCAAAAAGTCCAGCTGTTAAAACAGCTGCTCTACAGTTTGAATATTGAACCCCAAGTCCACTGGCTTTACAGATAAAACAGGTTGCAACAATGTGCTCACTCTACCCTTCTTCTCTCAAGGACAAATTGAGACAAAAAAGCTAAAGCATGAAGCTTCAGAGCATGTGCTTAAAAAAAATGCAGTGTGTTAATTGTAGAAAGAACTAAGTCCTCTAATTTTTCTTCATTTAAAACAATGCCTTCCCTGCTTCTTCTTACAGACCAGACCTCAAAATATTTTAATTTACATTTACTCATCATCCAAGTCTAAGGTATTAGCACAGATCTCGGTATTTTAGGCAGTCATAAACACTTTCTCCCCTTTCAGTAGGTGCTCTGTGTTCCTTCAAGAGCAGAGGTTGAAATTCTGTCTGGCCTTTTAATAAGTTGTGTCAAAGGAGGAGGAGGTTTTGTCCATGCCACAAAGCCTCGTGTAAGGGTTAGTTCTCATCTCATTTGATTCTGACAACTGTCATAAAACTGTGCTGTGCCAGTGGCCAAAAAGCAGCAAAGTTTAAAACTTTTCTAATAAAAATATCTTGAAGAATTAGACCGAACATTTGTCTTCTGAAAGTGCTCTTTGTGACAGTGGAGGCAAGGAACAGATGGAATGCATTCTGAACGTGGAGTTCAGAACAGGAAAGGGGGAGGATGAGGAGGTAAGAGTGGCAGCTTTACTCCTGTTAGAGCAATACTCTGCTGGTGCTTCAGCAGAGCGAAGGGGATGGTCTGGGACGAGTGGGAACAAGCCCTGTGTGAATCCATCCCTTCAGAGAACAGGGAACACGATGCAGGGAGCTCGCAGCCGGCTGGGTGCCTGGGGGGTAAATCCTGCACACCAGGCAAGCTGGGCCATACACATTTTTAGACTTTGGGTTACACCCCCTCCTTGCACATTGGGAAGTAGCCACAATTCTAACAGGCAGGAGAAGGGAACTTCCTCTCCATTTCCTGGCCAGCAGCCAAAGCCAGAGCCCCTTCCCACCCAGCAGGGGAGGAGAGGGAATGTTCACCAAGCAGGAGCTGCATCACTGGCAGGTGTCTCTCCTCCTGTATCATCCCAGCCATGCAGAAAAAGGGGCAAAATCAAACTATGGAGCAGTATTGGAGACAAAAATATTGCAGGGCACAAAAAAACATACGCTTTGAAGTCCCTGGTGCTCAGCTGTAAAATAGTACATGGTGTATAATGTCTGACCGAGTTTTCATCAGGAATGCAATACTGTTGCAAAGTTGCAATTTTGCCAAAGTAACGAGCATATAAAAAGTTTTCTATCGTATTTTCAAACATTCATTATAAAGCCCCTTCTTAACAACCCAATAACTGAAGTCTGCATATTCAGCCAAGTTATCAGACCTACAAATTTGGAAAGACCTCCAGCGCTAGTCTACTTAACTGGATGCATTCCAGCATCTTTTCAGCCAACTGGCATTTGCTCCCAAATTTACAGCTGGCAAACAACCTCCTTAAACATTTCCAGTTCCTCAACAGAACTGTTTAATGTCTACCTTTAACACACCAACCACCTGACTTCAGACACAGCACTCAGCAGCTCTGACCGCGGGGCGCAGAGTTATAAAATTTACAGCTTCTTGAGTTGGAAAACCACAGGCTCTGCGGCTGGAATCTGCTGGATCTATTCCGAAGGAAAAGAACTCTGCCTTTAGCTTACGGCACAAAATGGTAAAACAATGGATAAATTGAACTCTCCTGAGTAAAGAACCTTTTCCTTTTGCTGCTAATTTTGATATGAAAGCTAAACCAATAAATTCTCTAAACTAGCTGGGCATCTGCTCCTTTGTTTGAGATTTTTTTTCTCATGGCCATCCTAAGTTTCCGATATAATACTCTATTTTGCAGGTCAATTTTTTAAAGAGTCTACTAACATTGCTTTGTTATGATTGACTTGGTGCTTTCCAGTATTTTTTTATTGTAAGATGTGCATGTGAAGTTATTTGCAGCACACTGAATTCAGAGAAATTCATTGATATAAGCTAAGTTCCTATTCCTTCCATGATGTTTTATTCAATGTATAGGAAAGAATACTAATGCCAGGCTTGTAGCATGCTGAGAAAAAGACTCTATCTCTGTGGAGGTCTAACTGATATTTATTAATCACTTACAGAGTGAAGGTGAGCATAGAGGAAAAAATCCAGGTAAAAAGGACTATTTTCATCTGCATGTGCCCAGTTCACAAAAAGGGCAAGAGCCCAAACTCTGAATCCCAGTATCCATGGTGCCTTTGCTCTGCATCCTCAAGCTGCATCTACACAGCAGACATCATCTACACTTCCTGGGTCATTCCCATTCTTTGGAGGCCTTGGATAATTTCTTTAGGGGGATGTACCAATCTGCAGGGAGGGCAGACAGAGAAATCTGTGTGAGGTCAAGTGCCTAGCTGTGCTTTGCTTGAGACCTGCAGTTCTCATCCACTGGGGATCTACATGCTGTTTAATAAATATTAGCCAATATCCTAAGCCATATTCTGATTTCTCTGTTCAATTAAGGTTAATTCCACGGACTTCTATGAATTTATTCTGGTATATTTAAGCATGCAGCATATGGTTCTGGTGGAAAAGTGTTTAAAACAAGTTTTGAAACTACTCTGTTGTCTTCAATGGGCAGTTACTGGATGGGATCCTTGACAGTGGCAGCACCAGGGCTTCAAAGGAAAGTGGGAGAACACCTGCTTGGAAAGCAGTAAAGGAAGAATTACCCACTGGGTACTTAAGCCAAAACTTAAAACAAAAGGGGTTTTATCTCTACAGTACTTCTAAAATAACTTTAAACACAGTCCTAACTAAAAGCTTATGACAAACTACTGTTTTTCAAGTCCACTAAGGTCATTAAAAGGAAAAAAAAAAAAAAAAAAAAAAAAAAAAAAAAAAAAAAAGTATCCTTGAAAGGGTCGTAGATGATCTCATTTCTACTTCAGCTGTTTCAAATTTATCTTCCATTGTTATTATGTTCCATTTTTTCACTGTTCACAAGCTAAATGTACAACCTTCAGGGATGCTGTCCAGCTAATCTCTCCTCACTACAGGAGAACCCTTTTATCCATTGTATTGAGTCAACATCTGTATCTTATAAGTACATCTTAGGTCTCTTTAGCCTACTTTCTCTTCAGGGGAAATCAGTACAAATTTATCATCTAGTAGCTAATAATAAATGTAATCCTTTATAACTGCAACTTGGCTTTCTCCCAGTGGCAGCTACATCATCAGCAAAGCCATTCCACCTGGCCTCCCTTCTCCTCTTTTCCCCTATTGATAAAGAGGAAGTGATTTACTGGATTTAATTAGATGTATTCCTGCCTTGAAGCTCCATTCACCTTCTCTTCCTGTGGATGTCTGCCTCTTTACAAAGCATCCTTTCCATCTGGTACTTATTGATGTTAAAATAAACTCTTTATTTCACAAAGATGTCACAATCTCTTGATTTAATGTTTCACCAAGTTTGAGGTAAACTTCAATGAGGATTCTCATCCTGTTTCATCCTGGGAAACTTTACTTTCTCCAATTGTATTTGAATTCTCCAACCAGTCAATTCTTCCTTCATCTGCTTATTGATAGAATGGAACACAAAATTACAAAACTCTCATTTTTTAAAATCAGTTCCTTAATCCCTGGCCATGCAGCCTCTTTCATGCCCACATTAAGTTTTGTTTTCTTGTGCCCTTTCAGAATCTTTCTCAGCATTTGAGTGAATCATGGAGGGTGACTGAATATTTCACCAATGAATGTCCTTAGTGACCCCCACAGGTGACAAAGCCCTGTGGGGGCTCTCCTTCTCCAAATGATTTTCAGCAGCTGGTGGTGCCCACTGGCAGCCCTTGCTTGCAAAGTTAGATAGTCAATGATAAATATACTGACTGTTTCTCCTCAAGTTAAATATCTTTCAGTTAACAGAAAAACACTGAAAAGGTCTTTTTCTGGATGAACTGACCTTGGATTACCTAGGGTCAAATAACAGATAAATGAGCTGAAGGTATACAGCTACACCAAAAAAAAAAAAAAAAAAAAAAAAAAAAAAAATCCAGCAGGTTTCCATTTAAGATGAGACAAATATGCTACGAAAACTACATATTAAAAAGCTGGTATCAACTTCTCATCCTAGATTGGCATCTACCATATTTCTACCCCTCTGACCACTGACCATTATTTCATGTAATCTAAATTGGGCCATTTCAGCAACTGTCTTCTGAATCTATGAATATTTTTCATTTCAGCTTTTACCGGCTCTTGAAAACCCATAATCACCAAAAATATCAGTGTTAACTTCAGAAGGACAATGATACACAAATTCTGAAGGACATCAGTTTACTGGCTTTTCCCTTCCCTTCCTCTGTGAAATCAATTCCTGAACAATCCAGAAGGGATCCTGATGAATCCTAAAACCTCATCATTCATTCACCCTTCCAGCAGTTGTGCTCATGAAATACTAGTCATGCATATTAATTCCACTTTCATCTCACCATGTTCTCCTCTTCAGAAAATATCTGGCCACTACAGTTTGTACTTTTTTTCCCACAACCCAGTTAAATTACAGAGTCAGTACTCTTTGTCTTTTTTAGTATGATTCATTCCCATAATTACATATCTATAATATATAGAAGTATAGATATGGAGGGGAGGGTTTGGTGAAATTCTAGGGTAAATAAGAAAAGCCCTTTACGTATTTTTCTGGTGTCTGACCCATTTTTGAATAGTGTTGAGGACTGCAATGTCTGATGAAATGATACGTGCTCAGCCGAACTATTGAAAAGCCTGGCAGAAAAGCAGATGTATAGGAACACGCTGTACAATAAAAAATAAACACACCACATCTCACAGAACTGCAAGGCTGAACTTGTGGTGTGCAAGGCAATGGGAAATGTAGATTTTTTTTTCTTATTTGCATCTCCTGCTCTCTCAATACATGCTTCAGATGTCTCTTTCAAGAAAATATTTTGGAGGATGACTGGATTTCAAAGGAAGTGATTGCCTTGAGCACAGACTTGCCAGACCTGTCTGGTCCCATCCTCTCCTGGGAATGTTGCTGGGAGGATGAGGACGTGCACAGCCTGAGCTTCCTGGATACCTGCAGCCTGCTTTGCATGCAGAAACAAAGGCAAAAACCTGGACCATTGCAGCCACCATAAAAATCTCTACCAGAATTATAACTGCAGAATGAAATGGGCATGAGCTGTGTTTATATGGCATTCAGTCATAGGTGAATGGCAATAAATACAGCTGCAAAACCTTCTATTTTCAGTCCACCTGAAAAATAAAAGCTTCTGTATTATACATACAATTTATCCGAGTCCTCAATACCTGCAATGCACCATTTTACTAGGGCTCACACTGAATTATTCTGGAAGAAAAACAACAGCCCTAATCTAGAAAAAAAGTATTAAATTTCTTTTGAATACAGCCTAATTTTAAAAAAATTAAAAATCTAAAGATTGCAGGAAGAAGTTGAGGTCCAAATCCTGAAAAAAATTATATAAAACTAATTTAGTTGAATAAAAAATTGCAGCAGGACAGTTTTGTATGCTTCTTTGAAAATTACAGGTGAGATAAAAATGAAGATGAAGCTACACTGTAGTATGCTTAAACGGTCCTTTTTAAAGCCTGCTATCAGTTTCTGGTATTTGGAGCTGAAGCAGGATTTGTTTCACTATTATGGCTGCTAGCAGACATTCAGGAGCTTTGTTTCTCAAAATATATTTCTTCAGTTTTCTGGCATTTTTGCTTCTTAGAGTTATTGCTAAGTTATAAATAATGCAGATATCTGAACAGAAAATTCTGCTTTTTTTTTTTTTTTTTTTCCCAGAATTAAGCTTGCTGAATGTTGCCTAAATTATTAAAGGGGGGAAAAGACATCTTAAATGCAGTTCATAGATACGTGTAATTGGGGAACACATAACAGTTTTAGTCACTAGAATCCCCAGCTCCCAATGCCAGTGGTGTAGGTAGTTCAGTAAAAATACAAGGGAAGATTAAATAAGCTCTGAAAGGAGCAGCAGCCTCCACTTAAATGTTACATTTTAATAAAACTGTTTAGCATAATTTGAAAGGATGAAAATAGAAGTGTTATTTGGCATTAATTTCTTTTCTTTAATCTTTATTCTGCAAAGTATGTGCATGATATGCAGCCAAGTCTTCCTGCAGGCGATTAATTATTCATACTTCAGCTATATAATAATAACAGAGCTCAAATCTACTTTGGGTTCTGACAAATAAGATTCCTGGGAGTCCAGCTTAACATTTCACAGTATATGTAAGTGTGGTGGTTTTGGTGTAAGGCAGATGATTTGCAGAGAGAGGAGCATGTCTGTAGCTTGTAGACAAAGCTGATTGGACTAAAGGAAGATCCCTATGAACACACATAACCAAAATGAAAAGGCATTGTGAATTGTGATGGAAATTTGTGGAAAGACAAACCCTTAGCCCATGTCAAACTGCCATGTCAAAACAGACTTAACAGCTGAGTTTCAAAGCCAAATACCTGCTAGTGCTAAAAAGGGCAAACTAATGGAGCTAACAGGAAGCAAAGCCCTTAATGATTCAGGCTGAAATGGCCCCTCAGATGTTCTGATGCATTTTAGAAGAAAATCTAGCTAAGCAAACTAATGCAGAAAGAGGTTTTTCTTAGAATGGTAGCAAAGGCCAATTTCAAAATTGTAAAACTTGAACTAACCATATAAATAGCAAATTTCCTTTCTGCTTACAATAGTTTGAACACAGGACATCTGGCAAACAATGTAGGTGACACAGATTTGATCATGAGATAAACATATATAATAGAATAACTGAACCAACAAAAATTCATTCTACAGGAACCTGTGTGTGGTATTTTGACTGCATTCCAAGGTGGGTGTGAAAATGGCTCCACTCACCTGCAGTTTCAGAAGCATGAACCTGTAACCACCGAGCATTGAAGTAATGGTACCTTTAATTTTTACATTATTGGATTTTATTGTATGCCATGTATGGGAGGCATTCATAATCCCCATCACCTCTGTGAAACTCAGAAATTATGCTATAGGGTGTTTCATGCACCTTCCTTTTCACTGAATTTGTGACAGTTTGCTAAATTTCAGACCTCGGTAAAGCAGTGATTGACCACACAATTAAGTCTGAATGCTATCATGACTCAACACTATTCTTTAATCTCTCTGAGAGCCCCAGTGCAGAGCTGAAGCTGTCAGTACCAATTCTGTAATGGACATCAGGGCAAGAACAAACAGAAGCCAGGCTTACTTCAAAGACCAGCGTCTCATTAGTGGGTCCTGCAGCATAGAGACTCTCGGGGTGGTTAAAGGAGCGTTGATAATCAAAAACTGTCCCAGCAAAAGGGAACTTCCCTGGCCAGTCGATTGTCCAGTCTCCTGTCAGGTAGTACTTGCTGGCCAGGCTGCGCACGGCCAGGTAGCTGGGGGAGACGTGCATCTCCTGCAGCTGGATGCTGCGCGCGCCCGCTGGCACCGTCACCACCGCGTAGTAGTCTGTGAGGAGAGGAGGCAGCAACGCGTTGGCAGCTGGCACACACACAGCTGGCTCATCTCCCTGAGCCAGCTTGCAAATCAGAACTTCAGAAGACACACAACTGTTCTGACCCGCCAAGGTAGTCCATTTTCACTGGGAAAAAACAGTTCTGATTTTAACATCCCCCCTCCCTGCCCCATGCAGCCCGTAAGCAGAGTAACTCTGAGGTATTTCAATTCCTGAAATTTTTCCTTGTGATTAAAGGCAAGAAAAAGCAAGTTCACCTTAGAAAAATTCAGAACACATTAATGGTGGCTCCACTGTAGCTTTTCCTGCAGTTTCCTACAGTAGTTGGAAGGTACTACTGCCAAGCACAAGGGCTGTAAGGTGAAGTGCACTGGGATGCAAAGTCTTCACAAAGCCCTGGATACCAGAGGATCTCCCTGCTGCCAGCCAGGGCTGCATTACTACATCCTGGACAATTCCCTGGCCTATATTACTGCAGTAAGGACATGTCTTATGACCAACAGCAAAGAGATCTTCAAAATACCCCTGTGGGTACTGAAATCTTATCTGTATTTTATGCCTAAAAAAACCTGCAGCACAGTGAGATTATTTCCCAAGAAGCCTGTGAAAGTCCACTAAGGAAAAGTCCACCTCCCTGTGCCTGGATCTTCCACTGAAACAGCTTCCAGACTACTCAATTTGAAAATGGACATGGAAATACTGTCATGTTTGGCATTGTGCTGTGTATTGCTTTTTATATGTTCCACAGTCCCACCCCAGTCAGAGCTGCTGACAGCTATTTTTTTCTTGCCTGAATCCTAAAATCTCTTTTAAGAGGATTCACATGTATAAAGGGAAAATGTGGCTTAAGAAACAAGAGAATTGTTTAACTGACCAAGACTTATGCTCACAGCCTTCTTGTTACCAAGAGACAGGAGAAATGTGAACTTTCCTCTCACTCTCCCTGTGATTTTCTCCTCACATCTGGACCCTCAGCCACTGCCTGAATGAGCAAGGAGTCATACATATTGCATGGGGACAGAGCAGAGCAGTGAGTTGATGATCATGGGGAACAGTTTTCCTTACCATTAGCTTTGTGCTGGGTCAAGTATTGGCCTTTAAAGAACTTGCACGTTGAATTATCTCCTTTACAAACTCCGCAAGCATCCAACACAGCTTTGGAACCAAGTCCATGATCACACCCTACTTGCTGCAACCAAAAGGCACAAGTGAAGGACTCAGACAAAAGGGAATTTGAAGAAACAGCTGCATTTTCCCTAAAGGAGTCAATTGCCCACTAACAAAAAATAAATAGACATTAGGATTGTAAGAAACTTAATTTTATCTTACTTCACATATTCCATCAATACAAACATCATAATTATTTGGAGAACACAGAGTTCCATCTTTCACTTTGCTGGACATTGCAAAGAAAAAGTCAAAGTCTTCAGCTGTGCAATACAATTTACATCTGTCTTGCTCTGGGGAGAAAACAAACAAACAAAAGACAAGGAAGCATTAGGAGACCTGCACTGTTAAAGAGATAAAAAGCATCTTGGCTGTTGTTTCTTCCTGTATTCTAGAAGATAAGCTACAAGGATGGACTGTGCACGATGACAACTTAGGACACCAGAATGTACCTAAATAGAAATATAGCTAAATAAAGTAGTTTATATTATGCTTTTTTAAAAGCACATGTGAGTTTGCTTGTCCACACAAAGAATTAAGAATTAAAACTCAGTGTAAAAGCATTGCCTTAGCCCTGCTGCTGCACCCTGCTTTCAGTTCCACTGCCTCACAGGCTCAAGTTTCATTTTTATTAAGATAAATGGGAGACTGCAATAATTTTATCTGAAGTTTACTTCAAATTTGGGAAAGAAATAACATGGCACAAATGATCAGTTCTGCTGAAAGCTAGAACTCCAGCCAGACTTCCCCAAATAAAAGTATTTTTCCTCCAACAAATCCCAACCATTGTCAAATTTCTCCTTACACACGAGTGGTGTGTTATAAAAGGTTGATGAATTCTGCACAGACAAAACCAGTCATGAAATAATAAATATTATCACAACTGCTGAAATGCAGAGTTTTAATACAAATTGAAGTGCAGCAAATAAAACAGTTTTTAAGAACATGAGAATGTTCTTCATGAGTATTCCAAAGAGAATCCTTTTATTGTTAAATCAGTAGCTGGATTTCCAGTAACCTCTTCTACACAGGTAAAGAATCTGTGGCAATTTTGAGAACCAGATTATGTTTCCAGGATGATAAATGTAGATCTTGGGTGAGCTTTTACAAAGCAGCTGAGAGGAAGGCTGGGAATTTTCAACTTCAGAATTTCTTTGGGACATCTTGCTTTTGAAAATGACACCCCTTGTCCCTAATTTTAAGCCTCTTTTACTAAACACAGCTCCTCCTTGTAAAACCAATATAGGCCACCTTAATTTCTATTAAACAAGATGTATTTTTTGCCCTATTATATAATATCCACTGCTGCATGCTGTGAAACCATATTACTTCTTTCCTCTGTTCACACTAGCCTGTTAGGATATTTTTAAATACCTGAGAAAATATCCACAAAGATTTTTGAAGAAAATATAATCATGCTATGAATTAGTGTCTGTGCATGTATATATTTAATTATACACATTATCATCAAAAGCAAATTTGTACATGTGCTAAACAAAGCAGCTATGATGTGAGAAAATTCAGACACTTTTATTCAACTAATGCTTTCAAACTGGAGAAAATATTTGTTTTAGCAGATAAAAGTGAATACTGATTCAAAATATTTACAAAATTAAGATGCATAAAATAAAAATAAACTCGCTTGTGCAAAATAACAGAGATAGTTATTGAGACCTGAACTTGATAAAGATCTCATAGTAAAAGAATGACCTTAAAAAATGTATGCCAGTATATTGTTTGCATTTCCACTTCTCATGGGACCATACCAGCAGAAAAGTCAAAAGGTTGATTTACTGTTACATTTCAAAATCTGAGAACATTCCAAAAGAAGGATGATTCTGGTAGTGTTATTGTGGAAGCTTACATTTCCCATGCTGAAAATTCCATGGAAATTGTTTTGCTTGGGTTTCAGACTAAGCAATATGGAATATAAAATGAGAGAGAGAGGGGCAGCAACAGCCGGGGAGTCACGGTGAGGACAAGGACTCGAATTCCCAGCCCAAATCAATCCTGCGTGTCCCTGCAGGCAGGATCACACAGCAGCCTGGCTCCAGCTCTGCCAGAAAGCAAACACATCTCAGCCAGGGCCAGCGAGCTGTATCTGCTCCCAGGGCGTGATGCTCGCCCAGAGCTCAGAGCTCCCTGTCCCTGACAGCAGGGCCACTCTCACCTTCCACTTTGGTGTAGGGCTTCCACTTGTAGAACCAGCCCCGGAAGGGTTTGCTGTTGTACTCTGCACACTGCAGGGCTCGGAAGTCCAGGCTGCCTGCTGGGCAAGGCTGCTTATTGCAAAGCTGATACACACGGCTGGAACCTTGGCAGAACTTCCCACCGTACTGAGGCCTACAAAGAAAAGAGAAAAAGATGATTTTGCAAAGTCTCCCTTTTGTGTGATTGGCATGTTACACGTGTGTGAGAATACAGGGAACAGGAGAGGACATTCTGCCTTGGGAGATCAGTGTTTCTTATATGGGCCATTAATTTTCATGGTTCCTAAAACCAAGCAAAGCAATTGACATGAGTTATCTACTTGGATCGCTGCAGACTCAGCAAAGATGCAACCATCTAGAGGTGAGTCATGTTTGCACTAATTTAAATTTATAGGGCTATTTGGTGCTGGCCGGGTTCAACCTTGTTATACAGCTATTTTTACTCGGCTGTAACCAAGGAATGAACATGTGCAAAGAATTACCTATCACAATTAGAGTTAATAAATGATAACATAAAACTGATCAAACAAAAAGAGAATGAATGATTGCATTTGCTTGTTCATTTATTTTGTAAATCATTTGGAAAAAATGTGCTTTTAAATAGACAGAGGAAACAGGGACTGTGCATAGTTGTCCTGCTTTAGGAAAGTGCTGGAATTCTGAGGTAATTTTAAACATGTCACATCCACTTCAGCAAACCTCACCTGGGCATTTCCCTTCACCTTGGCCAGAATGGCAAGATCATATTCTATTACTTTGCTCGTACCTCACATTATCAGAAATTTTTTTTTAACTATTTGGTCGTGCACAGATAGTGTAAAACAATATAAAATGCGAGAGTTGCTCTTTTGAACTTAGCAATTCACTGATGTCATTTGTGCAGTTTCACAATGCTCAGATACACATCTGCAAGCACTGAGCCAAGTCTTCAAAATAACAAATTCTAAGAGCTCTTTGTTGTAGTATACATTTCCAGCACCAAGCAAAAAGAAATGTACCAATGCTACATTTGCACTTATTTATATAATGACTTTTTTAAAAATTAGGGAACTTCAGTACTTGAAGGACAAGATATAAACTTTGAGTAGACAGCTTTGCTCATATTATACACACATTAAGGGAAAAACCCAGATTAATATAAAAGATACTGAATAACAGTAATATATTAACTAAAAGCAAAATTCAAAATTCTAAGAGTATAGAATGTGCAATTGAAACATATTGTTCGTTGAAATCCCTAAACACTATGCTCTAACTATTCCCCACATCCAAGGATCCCATGCAACTCCTGACTTGCTCATGCCTGGAGTAGCATGGACACAGCTCTGTGCAACATGGAGGAGAAAATCCAGGTGCTTCTTCTGTTTGCTGTGGTATCAGTTTTAACTCCCATATGTCTAACCCTCTAACCAAGCTGGGACTTGCTTTTTTAAATGTTTTACTTACACAATATCTGCCTTTTCCAGAATTCTGGGCTGCAAAACAGTCTTTCAGAGAAAGAGATGGAAACCCACCTGTTATTGTGTTTAAAACTGTGTTAAATCACCAGTGCTGTGGAGAAAAACCACAACAACTTCCACTGACTTTTCTTGAGGTCACCTGCCAGCTACACTGATACTGGCTATAATGGTAATGTCTTAATGTCAAATTTTCTGTCCTAGTTGTTGGCAATCAAGCCTGTGAAGGTCAGGGAGGATGCAGAACATCAGTGAAATCAGGGAGTGTTTATGTTGACTTTGTGCAATTGGTAAGAGCTTTGAGTTAAAGCAGCCAAACTGTTGGGTGCTGACTCAACTCCGTATAGACTTTCTTTACAGCTTCAGTACATGGAGAATTTTTGACCTCCTTCAACCCCAGAGACCAAATCTGCTTTAGTATAAGGAAAAGAAGCAACCTCCTTCCAAATAAATGCTACCAAATAAGCAATATAATAGAATTATTTATGGCTAGATCATGATTTCCAGATGCACTCTTGCATTTAAGGATGGGATAAAATTCGTCCAAACTAAGAAAGCTCCCCTCAGGCCATCAGGGCAGAGATGCCACCTATAAGTGGCACGAGACCGAGGGGTGGATCTAACCATGGACAGCATTTCTCAGGTGATCCATGACTGTGAGACGTGTGCTACCATCCAACAGGCCAAGCGGGTGAAGCCCCTGTGGTATGGTGGGCGGTGGTCCAAGTACAAGTGTGGGGAGGCCTGGCAGATTGACTACATCACACTGCCCCAGACAGGCCAAGGCAAGCGCTACGTGCTCACAATGGTAGAAGCCACCACTGGATGGTTGGAAACCTACCCTGTGTCTCATGCTACAGCCCGTAACACCATCCTGGGCCTTGAAAAGCAGGTCCTTTGGAGGCATGGTACCCCTGAGAGGATTGAGTCAGACAATGGGACTCATTTCAAGAATAGCCTTATCAACACCTGGGCTAGGGAACATGGCATTGAGTGGCTGTACCACATCCCCTACCATGCACCAGCTGCAGGCAAAGTGGAGAGGTACAATGGACTGTTAAAAACCACCTTGAAAGCATTGGCTGGGGGATCTTTCAAAAATTGGGAGCAACATTTAGCAAAGGCCACCTGGTTAGTTAACACCTGAGGCTCTACCAATCGAGTGGGCCCTGCCCAATCTGAACCTTTGCATATAGCAGGTGGAGACAAAGTCCAGTGGCGCATGTCAGAGGTTTGTTAGGGAAGGCAGTGTGAATCAATTCTGCCTTGAGTACAGACAAACCCATTCGTGGGATTGTCTTTGCTCAGGGACCAGCTTGTACATGGTGGATAATGCAGAAAGATGGAAGAACACAATGTCTGCCTCAGGGAGATCTGATTGTTGGGTGAGAACTATGTGTAAATATCACTGTTTGCTGAATGTTACTACAATTGTCTTTGTATAGCTGCATATTGAATGTGTTTGTAGAGTTAGAATATATATATTAGTTTTAGTAGTAAGCTGACTATATGGGGATAAGGAGTGGAATGTCCTAGGATGATGTTATGCTTTTATCCCCAATTGTCTGTTCTGTTTATGCTGAATAATAAGTTTTGCACCTTTAAGACTTGTTCCAGGAGTGAAGGGGGGAGAAAAGAAACGCGGAGTTTGCTCTCCTTTGCTTTTCCAGTTAGTTTTAGCTAGCTGAGGCAAAGAATTTCCCTGGACTGTGGCTTTTCCTTTTCTTTGGACCTGCTCAAACCTGCTCTGGACCGAACACCCAGGGGAGCACCGGCAGCTCGCACCTGTGGCCCAGCGGGTCGGGCCAGGGCCGCGGCATATCCAGCGCCAGAGGGACTGATGAGAGACTGAGTGAGCCCAGCTGCAGCCCAGCGAGGGACTTTCTGAGTTTGTCTCTCTTTTGGAGGGGTTTTATTGTTTAATATTGTTCAGGTTTTCTTGTTTAATAAATGTTTTTTTCCATTTTTATCCAAGGAGGTTTTTTTCCCCAAATCAGCTGTGGGGAGGGGCCAATTGAATCTGCTGCCTAAAGGAACCCCTTTGGGGGTTCTCTCCCAAATTTGCCCTGAACCAGGACAGCTCTGATCGAGGCATTCTGTTTCCCAGATCCATGACAGCATTTTAATATTACAGTACATTCCCATTACTGAAACTGTTGGCTTGAGAGCTATGGAAACTTCTCCACCTTCATTTTTACCAACAAGATGTCAGTAGGAGTTAAGTAATTCACAGGAAAAGAGATGGAGATCTACAAATGCAAATTTCTGTGGAAATACTATTATCCATGCTGCTAAAATCATGCTTTTCTTGAGGATGTTTGTAATACCAGTAGATTTTGTGTGGACTGCCTCCAGAAGCTGTTGGTGTATCCACACTTACAGTGGATTGCCCTGCACGAAGGACATTCCAATATTTCTGTAGTGATACAGTTCCCCCAGTATGGACACAGTCTAAAGCTTTCACCCCTCTGTAACCCCCTCCAGAACTGATATAAACAGGTTGACCTGCATGAGGTTTTGCTGAGGATAATTGGAAAAGGAAGAAATTTGGTGAGAAAGGCCAACAAGAAAAAGTCTCCAAAGATAGATTTGGAAAAGGAGTCTGTGTGCAAACAGGTAAGTTCTCCATTCCATATAAGACTCAAATACTAAAATGCTACAAGAGTAGCTTAAATTAATTCTAGAGTACCCTTTTAAGGGTAGATCTCCTAAACCACTATCTTCACTGCAACACAACACAGAGTGAGAAATCCTGAAATTCATGTGATCAAGGAAAGTATTTAATGCAATACCAAATCAATTAAGACTCTGAAATTCTGGACTCCTAATTTTCACTTTTTGTAATAATTTAATTTTATGTAGGAACCCTTCTGCTTATCTTGTGGCCGTATTATGATAGTATCACAAAGGTTTATTATTCTGAAAGGTCCGCAGTGCCTTTCACAGTCTTTGTTTTTTTAGAAGTATTTTAAATGGCATCATTAATTTGCATCAGTTTACATCTCAAATTTTCTGTAATCACTGTTACAGATGTTATACACAGAAGATTTTAAAAAGTGTGTTCAAGCAGTTTTGATTCAGTCTTTTGACTGCACACATGCCTACAACTCCATTCTGCTCTGCTGAACAATGCACTATTGTGTGGCGTAGGATGCAGTCCCACAGATATGATTCAGGTATTAATTTAAATCTCTTGGGCACTCTTCGGGTTCTTTCCCAGCTAAACTATTAAATTATGCAATCAATTTCTATCTTGGAAAAGTACCTCAACTGTAAAGTGCTGTGGTGTATGAAAACCAGACCCATGAAATTACACTGTGACAATTTACAGGAACATAATGATTTTAGCAAATCTGCCCAGCTCTGTGGACTGCAGATGATCCCCATGGGTGTTTGTCAGTGAGAATTTGTGCACAGCTCCAGTGGGAATTCCAAAGCCATACCCAGAGCTTTTTGGGTGTGGTCATAAGGGCTGCCTGAAAATTGGCAAGAGGAAAAGAAATGGAATTATTTTGATATTATTTGCAAGAGGAGCATTTCACAAACTCACACAGGTAACAAGATTTTCACACACAACAGCCTGACACTGTATTCTTCACTTGCCATTAAATTTCTGGTAAGGTGGGTCACCTTTAAAATCACCAGAAACTGAGATATTTCCCTCAATGTTCATAAGAAGTCAATCATTTTGATTTCATTTTAGAGTCTAGTCAGCTCTTCACAGATCCACACCCTTGTTCTAAGCCAATTTACAGAAATGACAAATGCTTTGTAATTTACAAAATTTTGCTATCCAAAATCATCTATCAAGCTTTTGAACAAAAAAATCATTAGCGCCTACACAAACCTGGATAAGGAAAAGTGACATAAATATACCACATAGAAAATAACATACATATATGTACCAAAATATATAAACATCTGAAATGGGTTTCAGAAATTCAGAAATAAAGAAATCATTCTGAATTGCTGCACATTTTTAGAAGTTAAAAATGAACGGGGATTAATCCTTAAATCATTCTGTGTGGTGTAGCATTGAAAATAGATTATATTATTTTTCTGCTGATTCCACATCCATACAAAATGCTGTGATAGCAAATACATAGTACACACAAATTTGTGCACTGTTGTGTGGCTTATTTATACCCCCATCATTCCATCAATGTAACTCTGAGAGAGAATTATACCCTCTTCTCTTTGCCCTAACTGGATTACCACCAATACAATGGAATTAAATCTAGTATAAACATGATCCAGCTCTGGTACCAAGTATGACTTGGTTACATCAATCTTACTCCATTAGAACAGACAGTTCACTCTGAAGGAAAGTTCCAAACGCTACAGCAGCTGACACACTTCATGTTGAAGATTCTGTCTGAAGACCCCAGAAACCTTTATCAAGCACACCAGTGCACCAAACTAAACCATTCCCACTGGACATTCTCCTGTCACACAAGGAGAGCAAGGGGGAGCTATGCATAAATGCAAAGAACAATATACAGCCATACACATTCAGCAAGAAAAGCAGGGACCAAAGCAGGAAGACCAAAATATATACATATGGCCTCTGAGACCCTGCATTCTTGTGCTAAACTGCTTAACAAAGGGAAATATCCAAGTAATTTTATTTATGAAATGAACTGAGAAATAACAAAAAAAGGTTGACAAAACGCTCTGCTACAGATCTGCAAAAATTGGCTTGACTGTGGGTAATAAAGACTATTTTAACTAACTCACATTCTCCTGTAACATAGTATATGAAGCGTGGATATTATACTGCAGCACTGTATAGTAGATGAGAGGCTTCTTTACAGCCTCATATAAACTGTGTCATATTTTCTCTGTTTTTTATTACTGCGGTTTAAATGCTGTTTTTACCGTGTGCAATAAGGAATACATGTGTCTATGCCTGCTGAATTTGTGTATTAAATAAAACAGGGAAATCTTTTTTTTTTGTAAGTTGCGGTGAGTTGAGTACTTGGGAAAGATGCTGGTCAGTTAGCACTTTAAATCTACTTTTAAATACTTATCATTATGAATAGTGTTTACAGAAATAAGATATTTATTAGAGGCAAATAAATAAAATGTTTTGTGAGTTAACACACAATTGCAGGGTTCAGCAACTTTTGTTTGACTCATGAAATGTAAAAGAATGCAAAGAACATGACAGACATGCAAAGGCATCTGTCCTTATCATCCTGGATAATATGATCTCAGTAGAAGTCTTAATAGCTTTAAAGATCTTTTTCCCCTGCTCTCTGTTAGTTATAAAAATGTCTGTATGGTGCTTCCTTAAACATAAAATTTAAAAGTGTAAAATGTAAAAATGTCTGTACAGTGCTTCCTTACTTCTGCAGGTATTTGATAAACTGTAGCATCCCAAAATAAATGAAGCAGGTTGGGCTGGAGATGCTGAGGTACTCCAGCAGTCTGCATAGAACTGTCTTCCACCCACGGGCTGCTCCTACTGGGCATGGGAGAAAGCCTTACAAACATTTCCACACATGTTTCCCTGCAGAAATGGACTGTGCTCATATTCTGTCCTAGTAACATGAATAGCATAAAAATGCTGCCTTTCCATATCTATGTCTTACTTTGGATTATTGCAGTGCCTTTCCTGGTAGGTGACCCCTCCTCCACAGGTGCGAGTGCACTCTGACCACCCGGACCAGGCAGACCACTGGCCATGGACAGGCTTGGGCCCGTGGTCACCGTACTGGACACACTGTCCTCTGCGACACCACTGCAAAACAGGGACAGAAAACAGTCAGCAGCACCCAGGAGATGACAAAAAAAGCCCCAAAACCCCAACAAAACCATTTAAAACTCCAGTGCTTGATCCTAATACGGTCACCCACTGAACGCAAAGAGCAGCTTGCAGCAAGATGAGGATTCTGGAGTGAGACATTGATCCATACAGTGGCATAGATAAGTAATGTTTTAATATTTGTCCAAGTTTTGAGTTGAAGATCCCTGAGGTAGCAAATTTTAAAAACTGTTATCTTGAAGAGTGCTTTTTTGCCTTACTCTTCCCCCAAAAATCCATGTTACTTTATGGCCCTGTGCTGCAGAGCCTCAACACTTCCTGTGTAATTTACACACAGCCTCCTAGAATTCTGATAACTTGTCTTCCCTTTATGATTCAATTATGAAAAACTGCATAAAGAAAAAAAGCAAAATAGAACATTTGTCAGTAACTTGAAAATCAAAACAGTGTTCTGCTGGAAGAAACCTTATAGGTAAAGAAAATATTTTGTATAATTACAGATGAGAGTAAATTAGAAGGTTCAACTCAAATAAATGCAAAATAATGAGGGTAAATACAAACAAATAAGATGAGTGTAAATTAGAAGGTTTGATTCAAACAAATAAGCTCTTTTAGTGGTGATCTCTGGTGAAAATATGGCCTTAGTCTGTACAGTAAATAGTATGGCTTAAGGTATGAACATATCAGAGTAGAATTTGAAGCGTTGACTTAACCCCTGTTATAATTCATGTCTTTTCTTACTGATTTAGATTTGCCAGAGATATCTGATCCTACAGCTCCCCGGGAGAGGCAGCAGGCCCTGCCATCAGACAAGTACTGCTGGGAGGCCACATCCTGAGTATGCATCACAGTGGAATCATTTACAGAGCAATCTCAAAGCCCAAAATGGCAAATCTGGAGGGATCTGGCTAAAACTGCTTTTGATGGGAGCTTGTATTTGACCAAACAGAGTCTAAACTCAAGTTAGGATGACAATATTTTATTTATAAAACAACTTACCATACTTATACCACAAGCTGTTCCTTCTGCTGCGGGCATGAACTTTGTCTCACACCTGTGACCCACTTTGTGACACCAAAGGGATTTGCAGATATCCTGAAAAGGAAACAGTACTTGCTACAGTGCTCATAATTTCCATTATTTCCTGGTATTTTAAAAGAACAATCAATGAAACATGCTTTTGCCACCTTAAAAGACATATAAATAAACTTTTCTGAATTTGGAAAAGCCTGGGTTAAAGTTTCCTAGCACAGATGTACCCTGTATATTGCCTTCTTGTTTATGCACCATTTCACTATATATTTCTTAAAATTATATTGAGTGTGAGATTATAATAGAACACAAACAAAATGTTTAAAAGTTCATGGCTAAAATTTCACCATGTCTGCAGGGACTATAATACTGTGAAGAGACAGGATTTTTCTAAACCAGAGAAGATATCTGGAAAGGCAGTCTGTGCACAGTGCTGTTCACTCCCTCTTCCTTGTCTATTAGCTGTGGAAGGAACACAGCTGCCACCACTTGAATAATGTGGTTAGTATATAATAAATCAAAATACTCCAGGATAATAGCAGGAGTAAAAGAAATTACCATACGTTTTTTCAGAATGAGCACTCCAGCTTCTTTTAAAAAATGCCGTCTCTGAAGAGACCAGTAAGGAGTGTAACAGTCATTAAAACAATAGGTTAACCTAAATTAATCATTCATCATGAAGTCAAGAGTATAAGTTACATTTCACTGCTCTAAAATAACCCCGTAGATCTCTCCCAGACCTTTTGCTGTCATAAAAGTAAAACACGAGAAACTGAGTCCTTCTTACCCCACACAAGCTTTGATCACAACTCTACTGCCTGCTAATTTCCCTTAGCACAGCAGGCAAGGGTTCATGGCTCATGTGGATTCAAGTGCCCCCCTTATGACTCCTGGAAGGAGCACATTTCCTTCTGAAACTCCCCTGGGACTGGGATATTCCTCAGAAGAGGCCAGTACCTTCAAAGCAAATTGCCAAGCCAGATGAGGCAGAGCCCAGGCCTCTGAAGAACCCTGTACTTCTTGTACTTTTTTTCAGTGTACTGCAGTTCTCCCACACCATTGTAACTTCTCCAAAGTGCATCGATAGGTACCTTTACAAAGCTGAGGTTGCATAGTTTTGCTTTCATTCCAAATTGCCATTTGCACTGGGTATCAGCATCATAGATCTGTCCTGGCAGTTTGTCAGGGTATTTATACTGTCCTGTTTGCTCAGGTTCATCAATCAGGCAGGCAGCTTGAGCTGTGCTATAATGAGAACGTAAATTAATCATGACTATGATCTTGACATCAAAATATTTTCATTTGCTACAGACCAGCACAAATACATCATATGGTATACAGTTCCTTTAACTAGTTTTAGAGGTAAGCTCTGAAACAAGAACATCTATGTGCAGGAACCAAAAGTTCTTGACATCTTGTTGGTAGCCTGACCTGCAAAGTTTTAAGGAAGCAGGAATTCCCAGGCTTTGGGACTGTTGTGACAAGAAGAAAGAATGATGTCAAATTCCTTGCCTCCCTGTATTCCTGAATAACCAAGAGCGAGCTGACCTCATCTGCGTCTTTCCCATCAGTGGATTCCCCAAATCAGGAACAGCAGAAGCAGCAGGAACAATGTCCCATTGCAGCATTTGCCCTTGTGGAGCTGCCAGGAGGCTGCTGCAGGGTGTGTGCTTTGGGCTGTGCAGAGCACAGCTCCCAGCTCCACTTTTCTCTTCGTCTCTGCCTGAGAACCCCTGAGTACAGAAGGTCACTCCATGCTGGATTTGCCTCCCAAGTGTCTGGGACCATATGGCAGATGGAGGGCTCGTGTGACTTTTTAGCTTGCAGTTTGCTTCTGTACACAAAATATATTTTATCACTGCAGCATGGAAAAAACCCCAGACCTCCATTACCTTTTCTGGCTGCTGCTCAAAGATATTGACTGGGAATTCACGGACCAGATCCACATAACTACCGAGGTGCCTGCTTCTCACTCTAAAGAATTAACATCTAAAATGCCCGTGTTGCTCTTCCTGAAAATACCTCCTACCCATTTTTTAGTATTTCTGTATAGTCTAACCATGAATAAGGGAAAAAATACAAAAAAAAAGAAAAAAAAAAAAAAGGAAAGATTAATGTAATCATGAGTTAAACAGTGATTGAAGAACAGTTCCTCTAAAGACATCACTGAGTAATGACAACACGCTGGGAAAAAAAACTGACAACCTTCCTTTCTCCTTTGTTGTTTCTCCCAGAAACAGGATGTGAAAAATGTAAAATGTCTTTTATTCGTGACATGAGCTAGATCAAGACAGAAACTCTAGTGAGAAAGGCCACTGATGTTAATTTACATTTTGTAATGACTTTGGTACCACTGTGTCTGCCCTCTTTTGTGTATACTTCCTACTCATTCTCTAATAAACCCAGCTGCTGACAGGAATGCCTGGGAAAGAATGATATGCCAGTCATTACTGCAGGGTATTCCTGGAGGGTGAAACTCATGTTTTTGAAACAAGGCAGGACAAAAAAGCCCTTCCAGGCCACACCACCTCAATGCTGCAGCAGCCTGAGCGTGTGGGCTCACACACTGCAAGGGTTTGAGCACATGTTAAAGGAGGAGAATTTCACACTTCAGTAATTTTTATGCTGTTCAAGAATTCAAGCCCAGTCACTAAAGCTGCATTCCCTGGCACTGGCCCAGATTTACATCTGACCTACCTGAGAAATTTATTGAGATACTGCCTGCTGCACACAGACCAAGAAAACACTCCATTATTTCCAGTGAGTGTGGGAGACATAATATTTCCCTCAGCTTTTCTACAAGCATTTCCTTCTCCATCATGAATCATCCCAAAGCTGAAAAGAGAACCAGGTGGGAGAGAGATAGTCTAGATTAAACAGAAGCAAGACAAAATCTGGGGGAAAAGAAACACTTTCTGGGTAACAGCTCTATGCTTGAACTCCAAAGGGAAAGTGGAGTTCATCCCTTTAATTCCAAAGGGATGAAAACTTATGCAGCATACAAATTAGCATTGGTATAAGTTCCAATTAGCAGCAATTTTTGTCATCACACACTGATGGGAAAGGATGGTCAGGCTCCAAGGAAGAGCCACACTGGTGCTGCACAGGGAGCCAGTGACAGGACACTGCACAGAGGAGCTGCAGCCTGTGCCCAAGGTTTCCCAGTTTCCCCATTTCAGCCATTTCTCAGCCCCAAAGCAGAACAGCTCCGTGGTGAGGTGGATGGACATCACGGGTCTTGTGTTCAGCCACACTTGGCCTTTCCTGGGGATCTGTCAGCTTAAAACCTGCAAAGCAGTGTGAGCCTGTCTCTGTCCAGGGACAATGCCTGCTAACATGAGTGTTGTGGAGATCACAATCCAGGGAAACACCACCCACAGGAATGTACTTTACACACCATAACTGCTTTCCTGATCGAAGGAAAGAACTACAGAGCTGCATTTGTAGCAAAGGAAATGGGTGTGAATGAATAGAATACAGAAGTATGAATATAAAAATATTATTATTTTTTCTAATTTTGGCCACTAACTTGCTATATTATCTGAGGGAAATCACATTGGTTTCCTCACCTTTGTTATACAGTGTCATTTTGTCTAGACTGGGACTGTTTAATGGGAATAGTGCCTCTTACTGGGAAAACTGCCTCTTATGGGGTGTTTTCTCAGTCTGAGCATCAGGAGGCCCTGCTTTCACTAGGAGAGGTGTTAGGATGATATAAAGAATAATAAGCAATAATAAAAAAATCACATTATAATTACAAATTACAGGTATTTTATGGATATAATAAAGCTAATTTTTAGAGGTTTTCCTTTCCCTGTTCTGATTTTACTGACTGTTTGGGACATCTGTGAATTTAAATGTGTTTGGGATAGAAATTTCATCATCTGTTACATCAATATTGTAGAACACTGGCAACTTTATAAATGTAATCTGTGCATGTGCAGGGAATATCTCATTTACTGGACTCAAGCCTCTACTGCTATAAATAATTACAGGCTCATCAGAGTTACTGCATGTGCTGCCACCAGCAGAGGCTCCAGATTTCCTAAAATATATGGCTCTTCCTATAAATGGACAAAAAAAGTACCAATTGAGCCAGTTTTTTAGAACTCTTCATAAAATACTGTGTTCCCCTGCACTGCAGCCAGAGAATCCCCACTTTATATCCCACTGACACAATGGGCTCTGAACACCCAGAGGAGCTGCTAAGGTTTCAGGTAAAAACACAAACTTTAGAAAATCATCAAAATATCTAACAAAACACTAGAATGTCTAACCACTGAAGCTTTCAGTGGCTCACAGAGTGGGATATTCCCCCCATAAGACCTTTGGTCAATACATTCACAGTGGACCTTGGCACCTCCAAAGCTCTCACAGGTTTTTTTCTTCCAAGAATCTCTGTATCACAAAAACAAACTTCTGTTGTCTTACATCACATATTAGGTAGTCTCAGGACCATGAACATGACAAATGATCATAAAGACATTTTGTGTCTGACACAGGCTTTTCCCAGGAGATAAGAAACATTTTATTAGGAGCATGGAAGTATGCCAAGGAAAGGTTGAATAATAAGTGAATCAAAGACAGTGGTGAAAAAGGGAAAAAAAAAAAATTCTAATTTGAATCTCGCAAAGCAAATAAGAAAAAATAAAAAGGGAGGAGAACATCAAGAGATTAAATGTGATAATTCTTGAAAAATAAGCTATGGGCCTGATTCTCTCCTAATACTGATCAAAGGGCATTAAAAATGTACTGAGGTCAGCGAAACTGGATTAGTTTGACAGGAGGATCACACAATATTCATATTACATATCTGGTTCTTTGAATGCTTTGGCACAATTCCCACAGGCCTCAGTGGCAGCTGGATTACTCTTTAATTCCTTGCTTCCCTTCAGATGTACAGAAACCTGTGAAAGGGTCACTCATGTAGACATTAGGTCATCGTGTGCACTGCAGAGCATTTCAGTGCAATGAAAACTGAATAGTCCTGATGCAGTCAGGCAGAATGGGAAGGCTTCATGCCTCAGCCAATCAGCAGAATACAGCAGAATACAGCACCGCTGCTTTCCAAAGGTTTTCTGTGCATTAATGTTGCTGAAAAATAAAGACTTTTTAACTAAGCCTTGATGTTAGGCTTGTCCCACACAGAGAACTTCTGCTTCTCTACTGCCAGTGGTGAGACAGACTCCAACTTGAACTGTGCTAAACTGGAAATCAAAACCATGCACAAAGTTGTGGAAAAGTAATTCAAAAATTTTGAGAGAAAAACAGTAGAACAAAAACTGATCACTTTGTTTAGATTTAATTCAACAATCTGAAGAATAGCTGAAGCTCCACAAAAGATTATTCCTGGTTTTGTAGGAGAGACACCAGGTTCTAAGAAAATTACAGTCTTTCTACATTAGAAAGCAAATGGAAATCCAATGGACATAAATACAGAAAGGCAGAAAACATTACAAAGGTTGGTTTTACCCAAATTACTCATTAAACAGGCAGAGAGAACAAAGGACAGGTTCAAAGTTTTTCATGAAACTCTGGGTCTTCTGGGAAAAGGAGACCTCCAAGAGGCTCAGAGAGATCACCTCTCCAGTGTAGCTGCTGTACTCTGCAGCAACCCCTCTCTTTTTGGAGCAACCACAGGAGTGACACCAGAAGGGATTTGCCTACCAGAATATGGGAGCAGTGTGGGAATCTCAAAGGTCTTAAAGAGGACTGGCTTGTTCTGAGCCCAGCAGAGCACCACTGGTGACCAGTCATCGGCTGGATGGAACCCTGTTCAGCACCACTCCTTGGGCTTCCAAATGATTTGTATTTAGAATGTGCCAATCCAAATGATCTATATTTAACTGATTTATATTAAATAGTCTATGTTTCCCTTCACTTACATATTTGTTTACATAAGAAGAAACTTACTTATGTCCAGATTCATGAGCAATTGTAAAAGCCAGTCCAAGGCCTGTGTCTTCGTTAATGGTGCAACTGCGGTATTTGCTACACATGCCACTGATGGGTGCAAATCCTGAAAGGAAGAAGCAGTGAAATAGCTTGTTCCTCTACAGAATTCCAAATTCACATATTATCTGCACTGGTCCTAATAAGCCAGTTTATTTTGGCACATGGAGACACTTGTCTACTCCATCAAGTTTATCATGGAGGAATTACAGCAGACTTTTATTTCACAATAAAGAAACTCCTATATAAAAAGTATAAATCAAACCTAACCTCTCCAATGACACTTTATTTGTAAAGATTATTCTCCCCCCAACTCACCCCCTCATGCCTTTACTGCTCTCCAATTTGGGAGGAATCCCATTCAAAAAAAGGCAAGCAGTCACAAAAAAAAATAGAGTGGCTCAGAAATATTCTCCAAATCAAAAATATTCCTTGAAGAGGTGACAATCCAAAAATAATACTGTCCCTTCCTCTTCAAGAAGACTAACAAACAAGACTAACAATGTGCAAAAATGGACTCTCTTATTTGAAACCAACTCAGCTCCTGCTGTGGACACCCCCAGGTTTCCCAGCCCGTGTTTTGGTGTCATACCTAAAGTGTCACAGGGCTCGTTCTTCCAAGAGCAGATGTCAAAGCCTGTCAGAAGGATGGCGTGGTCGTGGCGCTGCCCGTTCTTCCCCACCAGGGCAGACTGCCACTGGCAGAAGCTGTTCAGGGACTGGTCAGCGTGGTGGTTGATCAATAACCCGCCCTGCAGAGAGGGCACAGACACAGACACACAGACAAGGTGTTTCCAGCAGTGCGTGAGAAAAGAGGATTGAAAGAGTTGCTTAGGGAAAAGAGAGTTAGTATTTCATATTTGTTCCACATCAGCTTATGTATTCCCATGTTAACTGTCTGTGATGGCTGAGTCAGCTGATGAGGCAATCCCTCACAACTGTAAAACAAAACTAGGTCTCTGCCCAGAAACACAGATATTTCCAAAGCCGGTGGCTGGAATTAGTGTACAAATGTATTTGGTTCCTGAGAATGCTGAACACTAAGTCATATTCAATACTGTGATTATAATGTATTGTAATTGCTGGGGAAGAAGAGTATTATCCAAGTAGCTTGACCCTTCACAAGTTTCTTTTCAGCAAAAGAGATTTTTGGGGGTTTTTTGTCTCAGCACCCTTGACACAAGAATTGGCTCCACTCCCACCTTTTGTTACATGTTTTCTTCAGTTTGGGACCTTTGTCTCCTTAACACTTCTGATCACCACACTTTGGAAAGCCCAGTTCAAAATTATTCAATTTATTTAAATACTTATTAAATAGATTTCTCATTCCAGCCATTTTTCCTCAAGGAAACACTAGCAAATGTTAGTTTTTATCTTACTGGAAGCATGTCAATGTTTCTAAAGACTATTTATATGAAATGAAGAATTAATCAAAACCCAAGAACCAGTGAAAAGTAGAAAGTGTCATTTTGAAGATTTTGGCAGTTTTAATTTTCTTCTCATACTCTATGCCTTAAGAAACCTCCCTGCACATAACATGGGAGCACCCAATGCTCCCAAGAACAGCAGCAAATGAAGTAGCTCAGACAAAAATTCTGACACAACTTACAGGCTCTTGTTCCAAAAGAAGCAGGCTCACAACAATAATGTTTATATCACTTCCAATTGTTCCATCCTTAAACAGACTAGAGACCTGCAATGATTATTGGAGAGGAAATATCACCTACACGCATAATCCTTTTTTAATAGATTAAACATATGTACTGAGTTATTGCCTTGGACTTCAATTTTCAGTACTAATTTATGGAGTTATATACTTTGTAGGATTAATCCAAAAGAGCTCAAACTAGAAGAATTATGCCCCAAACTATGCTTAGTCAAAAACTTGAAAACCTTCTATTGACTTTAATAGGCTTTGATCTGTCCTTAGTCTCCTGGATCAAATGGAATTAAAGACAAAGTTCAAGCTCAAGCTTTTCAATGCAAAAGTAAAGAGCAAGGCAATGCAGGAAAACATAGTCAAATTATATCAATTTTATGGAAATATATTTGTGCTTTCTCAAATAAGTGTTTCTAGGAGACATGAGATGAAACAGATAAAGCTTCATGATATTAAATGAAAGTTTCAATTTCAGAGTATCTGCCTTTATTTTACTACAGAGGAATTATTTTAATATTTAACATTTTAAATGCTTTCTAACCTTTTTTTTTTTTTAACTCTAGAGTACTGCTGCCAGAGCTGTGATGTTCTAAAGATGTGTATTTAAAGCCTCTTTGATAAAAGTACTACATTAGATGAGGCTTAAAAAAGGGCTTGTATAAGGTGTCTTTGTTCTTTTTATCAGTATTTGTCTAATAAAGATCCTACTCTGACACAACAATATTCCCCAGTCAAAAGACACTTCAGTGACACCACACCTTACCATGTTCATGACTGTTAAGATATATGTTGTTACATTTTCCTTGCCATGTTTTTCCAACATTTTTTTATCCGCCACAACAAGGGTTTCAACATTTAGACTTCCATTTTTCTGAATTTTAGCAGATGATCTTTTGAACCTTGCAGAAGTCCCATACTCATCTGAGCGAATGTAGGTCTCTTCTGTGGGTGGCTTGGGTGCATCTAAAAGGAAATAAAACTGTTTTGGAAAGAGTTCAGATCACCCATGAACAGTTTCATCAGAAAATGAAGTATCACAGGTTTAAAGCCTTAGATTATTTTTATAGCATGTGATTTAATACTTCTGGCTAAGTTCTTCCATATTTATTAAAAAAGACCTGATTCATTCCTGAGGGAAGGACTGCTACAGGGAGAGAAGGAAATGGGAGAACCACATTCGTATTCAATAAGCAGTTTAAAATAAGGAATTAATCTAATAAAATGGTAGCATCTGTGCAAAAAAATACAACAGAATTTTTAAGAGAGTATCTGCATTTTTCCTGTCCTTTTGATAACTTCCTGAGGTGTTTGGCATGTGCTACTTACATAGCAGTTGGCAAAAAATTCCTTTCCACACCAGATGTCCATGGGGAGTACAGAAATCAGAAATACACACCACAAGTAAATTCCTGCCAGCCTGGTATTGGGACTGACATTGGCCTTCCATGCCAAACTGCCAGTGAGATAATTCCTGCTGGGAATGTATTTATTGAGTCAGGCAACACCAAGGAGGGCTTGACAGCAGGCAGTGCAAAACCCAATTCTAGGGAGCATTTTCTCCCTCTGTGCTGGTGCAGCATAGGCAGTGCCACAGCTGGAGAGTGGCTTCTACTCCAGTTCTTCAGGGAACTGGAAGAGAAATCCATCTCCCACATCCTTCAGGGCTCCTCGTACCCACAGGTCGTTCTGCAGAAACCTACACTGCCTTTGCATAAAGAATTAACTCAAAGGCCATTTTAACAAACTCTTTGGATAATAATGGGGGTTTTTTTGACACAGGATGTAACAACACAAGTGAGGAAGACTCAGGTAATGAAAAAAATCCTGCCTGTTCCTCATCAGAAATTTAGTCCAAAGAGCTAAAACAGACCCTACTTTCTACCCTGCCAAGCTGGGGAATCAAGAACACATAGAATGCACAACAGTGATCTGCTTTCAAGAACTCAGCACTCTGACATGCATTTAATATACAAAGGACCAGGTTATGGTGATTTTCAAGTGTTACACAACTATCCTTTACAAGCTTAAAGAACATTTCTTTTCTGGAAGCACATCAACACAAAGGACAGGCCTTACCCAAGAGGGAAGTGCCCAGTTCAAGGCACATCAGTGTTCAGGTACTCTTTTGAAGGCAATACAGCTCCAATGCTTTGGACACATATATCCATGAGCAGAGAAGTTTTGCTCTTGAATTTACTTCATTGCTACTCATAAAACCTAAGCAGTAGCAGTTTCATGCATGTTTTGCTAACTATAGTCCAGTTAACTCTCATGATCTAAAAGCATTTAGGTTGTGACAAAGAGTTTAGAAATGGCTTTTCTAGTGCTTACAAAGTCCCTGCATATGAAATTTTAAAAGATGGTGTGTGAGACAAGTTATTTTTATGACTCCCAAGTGTCAATGTGCTCTTCCCTCTTACTGCTCAGCAAGTTTGATTTCATTCTTAGGTTAGGATAAAGGCAGGGTTAATAGCAGAGAACCACATTTTGTCAGTCTGAATTCTCCATCCCTTTGTTCATTTGAGCTGAAACTCTATTCCAGGTGACCAGATTGGATTTCAATGAAAATTTCAATTTGATATGACTCCAGATCTCAGAATAAGGCCAGGAAAACAATGTAAAAACTTAAAAAGAAAAAAAAAAAAAGTACCAAATACTGATAGAAAAAGGGTTCCCTTTACTGGAGTAATTTCTTCTGCATCCTGTATTTTCCTCTACTCAATTAAACAATGACATGTGATTGTATTTGTATTTCATTCAGTGAACATGAGACTGATTTGTTCTATAAATTAACCACAACTGGGTCTGGACATAAGTTGTTATTTTTTAGAACTCTTCTTTTCTCTAAAAAGGTTACAGGTATGAACTTATGAACTGCACCAAGTGAAAGACCACATAAGTGTGAAAAGAAATAGTTTTGAGGGTAAGGTACTTAAATGCCATCTTGCTGAATCAGATCCTAAAAGTGTGACTGACATCAAGTTCCTAAACAATGATGAGTAAATCACTTTTACTAAATTCATCATAGTCGGATGCTAATTGCATGTTCTTCATTTAACATAAAACCTACTTGAATATGCAGCTAACTACTCATAGCTGTAAGTGGAATTATTGAATAAATAGATATACATGTAGACTTACAAAAGCACAAAGTATTTTAAAGAAAAATTCAGTTTCTCAATTAAGTTCCCAGAATCACTGGTTAATTCTGACCTCTCCTGTGTCTGTGACCCATTTATAAGACAAGAATAACAATAATATCTTCTCACATTCCAGGAGGTCACACATTTACAGTGTTCAAGATGCTCTCATCTATTATAGGGATAAGGACTGTGTAAAAGCTCAAGAGGACATGGATAATTCTCATTTTGGACAAGACTCACAGGAGGAGCAGTAAATAAAGCACAAACTCACAGTGGAAAATCCAAACAAAATGGGCCAGTGTAGAGCAGGGGAGATAAGAGAGCACCATCAGCCCTGCTCTGCAGCAAGAAAACCAGACAGAAGGGAGAGGGAGGATGTAATGAGACAGTTTTGGATTGCAGTAGAAGGCAAATGTTTACAGGTTGAATCACAGGCTTTTGCATCTGGCATTTGAGGGTTGGCTTTTAAACCTGGGGGGAAGGATTTATGAAATTTTAACAAGCCATTTGTTTTCAGACCTCAGTCGCAGACAGCCACCTTCCCACTAACTCCTTTCTCATTCCTTCACTTCTATTTATTTTCTCCTTCTTCCTTACACACCTTTGGAAAAGGAAGCTTCTCATTTTTTCAGAACTTCTGTAGGAAGTTGGAAGAATATAAGTGGACTCAGGCACTGTTTTCAATACTGTTTGCAATCCTGGAAACCCTCATTAAGAAACTCAGCTCAGAAGCTGATCAGCTTTCAAAAAGACTCAACTGAATGCTAAAACTACAGATATAGGGTCCAAGGGGGCTCTAAAATGTTCTGCAATTTGAGGGCCTAATGAAGGACTCAGAATAGATCTTGGCAGAATAACATATTTCAATATATTTTTTAAGACATGGTTCCAAAATCTTATTTAAACAATTTACATGGGTGGTTCTTTTTGAAGATTTCAGCTGCTGAAAATTTCATTATCAAATGGTGAGTTCTGAAAGACATTTACTCTATCCTCTCAGAAATTAATAATTTTGAAGCTTTTCCCACCATTTTCAAGCCTAGTTAATTTTTTATCCCCAATCTAGCAGAGAGAAGTTCAGGGACATGGCATCCATGACTGTGCAGAATTGCTTCCTGAAAATTATGTCAATGTAAAAAAAAAAAAAAAATCACCACTGCGCTCTTTTAATCTAGACAAAGAACAAGAAAACTAAACAGTGATTCTGATGGCTTAATAAAAGAGATGATTCTATGAACTTAGAGCAAAACTCAAGTTTCTCATATGTGTTTCCTGTTAGAAATATATAATTTAAAGTTATTACACCTCCATCCCGAATAGATGTTAAGAGATGTGAAGCACACCTCGGGACCACCACACAGCCTGAAACAGCCTCTACCTCAAGAAAGGAGAGAAAGTTTCCTTACATACATTTCTTGCGACGTCCACAAAAATGCTGCTTTTGAAACCTTCTGTGGCGGTAACCGCTGGCTCGCGCGGGATGCGCGTGGGATGCGCGCGTTCTGCGCCGGCCAGGAGGGGAGGATTTGGGATGGGGCTGAGCTGGGGACCGGTGCACCTTCCCCTCGGCAGTCCGCTTGTACAGCACGTGCGGGTGGTGCCCGGCGGGGGACGTGTAGTTGTGCTCCTGTGCCAACTGCTGGGGTAACGGAGAGATCAGGAACTCCATCTGCCGCGTCCTGATCAAACCTGACTGAAACGAGAAACGGCACCACAAATCAGAGAGGCTGTCAGCTCACACACAGTGTGCACCTTGACACTGGTTAGCTACTCACGTTACAGATTATTCAAGTTATGATCTGGGTATTCTTCCCATTTAAATATGCATGGTTTCCTTTTGGAGATGGCCAGGTTTCCCATTTGGAAAAACACAAACCAGGAATGTTGTGGGGTGGTGTAGCAGTTAAAACTATGACCGATGGGCAGCACAGCACCTTCACACAATAGCATGGATAGCATTAATTTATCCCCAGTCTAACAGAGAGAAGTTTCTCTTAATTAAGTTTCTCTTAATTAAGTTAATATTGGGAATTAAATTCCCAATAATTCCCAATATTAACCCAATTCTTCCCAACATAGCTTTGTTTGTGTGGGTGTTTGTGTACAGGATATACATAAAAAGGAAATGCTTTTGGAAAATACAACTTCTCATAAGTGCACACACCATAGAAGAAAATAGTTGAATTAAAGTTCACAGCTTTTTCACAATAAGGTATTACCAAACAGGACTTAAGGGGATTCCAAGTAGAAAATTACATCAAAGGTCAGCAGCACAAAGCTGAAGCATCTGAACATTTAAGGAACATCATTCAGTAATCAACTCCCTGCAATTTAATCATAATTTAAACACAATATAAAATGTATACCTTCCTACAAGGGAAAGCTAATCAGTAAAAGCAAGTATCTGATTGTTTTCCTTCTTGGATCTCTGAAAGACACAAGTATGGGAAAACTACACTGTAGTTTTCACATAGGATCTGTGCATAAAACTGCACATGTGATGAAGTGTTTCCAGGATCAGGGCCAGGGAAATGTGGGTGGCATTGAGGAAGTATTTCCATGCAGCTCATTAATCAGTTATGATTTTATTTCATTTCTTGGTTTTCTAAAACATGTTGTAATAAACACCCCTTTTTACCAAGTCAAAAACCAAAAAGAAGTTTCATCAGGTAATTCTCTTACATTATATACGTAATACTAGATACAGATTTTTGGTTTGGATCAGTGAGACTCTACCATGTGCCAACACCCTCCTGCCAAAACTGACATCCCACGAGGACTACATATCTCTTAGGCTTCAGAAAAATATGTGCAGACAAACAAATGTCAATTGCAAACCATCTTGCTGCATATCTTGAGTCCTCCAAGACCATGACTCCAACCTCCTTCCTCAAAAAAAAATCTTTGAAAATGCAGACATGTCATATGTATCACCTCTTGCCTTCTGAAATGGATGTTCTTCTTCAGCGCAACCTCCCAAGGCCCAAATGCCACAGGTATGACAAGGAGAGCAGTTTGAATGCCTAATGTAAGCACTGCATTTTTTAAGGATCTGTGGAATTTTCTGCATTTTAAGAACTGTTTTCCAAGAGGAAAACTCAACACAATGAAAAGTAAGTGAAAATTGAAAGTTACATATGAATCTTCACTGCTTTAACCGTTAACTAAACCAATGCAGGAACTGATTTTAAGTCTATTCCAGCTGGAAAGACTTATCAAAGATCTACAGGTCCTCAACAGACTACAGTCATCCACTGCACTCTTTTCATAGAAATCCTCTTCTGTTGATCCAAATCAAAGGCAGCTTTGCAGTACAAGCACTTTTCACAGGGGCCCAATAACAGTGCTCACAAAGTCACACTGTGATCTCAGTTTTGGCAAAAGAAGAGATTCCACACTATGAACTGAGAGGGTCTAATTGCTCTCTGACTAATAATAATAATAATAATAGCCACACAAATTATATTCTGATACAATTTTCCTGTTCTCCTCTCTTCAACATGAATTAATAATTACGTATCTCAGTCTGTATCTACTTAACATTCTAAAAGAAGGTTAAAATTGCCTCCATCAATAAAAGACAGGTTTTAAATAATTGATAGGAATTTAACTTGCCTCCTCACTGCAATAATTTGGCATATTTCAAATGTCAGATCACATTTGGTCATGACAAAGTACTTTCCTGTAGGGAAGATGACTAATATTTTAATCCTTATGATGTGTGTCATCATGCAATTTACAAGTGGTTCTGAGAGGCAATCTTTATCTCAAAGGCACTGATAACTGGGCACTGCTAAGAGATTTTTTTTTTCAGCTGGAAAACAGAAATGTAGTTAATCTGGTTCTTATTTCCCCATTTTTAAGGTTTCCACATCTGAAATTATTCCTGTAGGATTCATTTTGTAAATGATTTGAACCATATGGAAAAAAAAGGGGGTTCTACATTTTCCTGTAAGAAACTGTCCCTGATGCACATGAAGTCTCAGCCCCAAACATAATTTCTATATTTAACATTATAAGGGTGGATTGAGAATTCATGGCTGGGGGAGAAGTGACTGAGTTCTGTGCCCTGCTTGTATTTTGCTGCACCTTTACAGAGGCAATAGTTGACTGAGTGCCTTACAAATGTTGTCACATTTTTCCAACAGAAATGACCCTAAATCTCCAATAAGACATTTTTCCTTTGGGTTTTACATCAAACTCATCCTCCAAGTTGAAAAATGCTGTGTGAATGAAAGACACCCTCTTTTTGATAACATCCAGTTTTATGAAGTTGTGAGGTTGTCAAGAAGAAAGGGGAAGTGCCACAGAGCAGTCTGGACACTCATTCAATCACACACCATTTGCCATTTTTTCCAGGCATGGGATGGTTTCCAGCATTTGTATTGAATTAATCACTTTGGGAATTCCAAAGCAATGCAGAGAATGCTGACCTGGCTTCAGACAGAGCCGCAGTGCTCTGGAGTACTGCAAAGGGGCAGTGGGACAGCAGCTGCCAGGTTCTTTTCCTGCAGGTTCTTAAATTGTAGTGTTGGGTGAAGCAAAGTGGCCTATGGCTCCACTCTGCTGGCTGGCACACATGCCAGCTGAGAAATGCCATGGCACAGAGGCAGGAGACTGGCAAAGATTCATCTTTTCTAGCTTTACACTGAGAAGGAATTCTAGTTTTTGAAGGCCAGATTTTGGTTACTGTGTACTCCTGGGATTTTTTTCTACAAATACATGAAATATCTCCATAATTCTGAGTTAGATTTAATGTATTCATCCAGCTCATATACTTCAGAACAAATACTGTCAAAACTGTTGTGGAAATTTATGCATTGGGTTTTCTACGTTCAGAATAGCTTTATGCATTACATATGATTTTTCCTGAATCACAAATGACTTTCCATTAACCTCGATGGGTTTAGGACACAATGAGGAGAGGGTCATATAGGTCAAAATTCCATTTTTATTTCAGATTCTGTGCAATTATAACACCATGAGAGGAAGCAGGATGACAAAATCTAACATTCTTGTAAGTCTAGACAACACAGCATGAAAAAGGCCATGGACTCCTGTCTATTCCTTCTGTATCCCACTGTGGCTATCACTAATAATAGCAATAATTGTGAGAATATGGTGGGAAGGAACACCCAAGAGATTATTCAGTTGGAATTTGCTGTTTCTGTTTTCTTCTTCCCTCACAACACATATTTGCTATCCTTCTGGAAGGGATATTCCAAGCCATTGGGAAGAAAATGGAAAGACACAAGTTGATCTGTGTGGTTAGGAAATAATTTTGAATCATTAATTTAGAGGAACTTGCAGTTTGTTTGCAGAAAAGTTGAGAAGAGATAAAAAGGCAACATCCCTCCTCCTCTCGTTATTTGTTATGAAATGTTTGCTTAGCTCTGGGCTAAAGGAATTTTCAGATCCAATACACCTCTGTGAAATTCCTCAGTATCTGGCTGTAATCACCAAGGTAAGGAACGTGTTTTGTTTTCTTGGTGTATTTCAAAAGGAAGAAGAGTTTCAAAATGAGATTTGCATGAGGGCAATGACAACATGGCATCTGCTTCAAGATTTTTTTGATTGAACATAGACTGTAAATTGAAAAATAAGGAGATTTTTTTTAAACCACTGATAAAGATCATCTTAACTATACAAAATTGGGTAGATTTTTCACTGATTTTCAATCCACAAGAAAGAATTTTCAGAATCACTGACATAGTCCCTAACACATCTCATTGGTCTCTTACTGGAACAGCAGGGGCTACTCCTGCTCCCATTTGCTCCCCTGTGTTCTTAGACTCGGGTGGAACCTTTGGCAGCCTACCAGCCTGTAAACCTAATTCACTTTGGGGTTTCAGCATCTCCAGAAAAAACAGAGCCTCCATAAAAATCAGAGCAGTGACAGTGAGTGAAGGATTTGCAGAACTTCTAGTTCGCTGCCATAATTTAACAAAGCTGAGTGCTGACAAACCCTCACTCCAGACTGGAAAGGCCTCGTGGCTCAGGGCTCTCTTGCACACAAGTGCCTTGTATGCCTTGTTTGCATACAAGGAACTTTCATTACATGCTAATTAAACTGAAGGCAACAGCTTTATGCATATTAAAGTTAGAGGAGTTTAAGATGCAAATAATGAGGTAAAAGCCTAACAAAATGAAACTGAGAATTAAAACAGATGAACTATCGAACTTCAGCGTCTCTGCTAAACATAACTACTCAATACTGACTGATGTAAGGTTAAATTACAGTTTGCACAAGAACAAGAGTATCTCAACTAAATGAGGTATGAAAAAGCATGCACATATTTCTAAGGAATACTACTTATACCCAGAATGCCTTATTCGGTGTTAGGAGCATATACATGAAAGGAGGTGTTAACAAACCCGCTGTGTCTTAACTAAAACAATGGCCAAAGAAATCAATGAAATCGATACCATTATGTGGATGTTAGCATGCTCAAGATGCAAAAATCACTAAAAAGGAAGAGTTAAATGTCATTTCACACCCATTAAAATAGTTCCAAATATTCATGAAAAGTTTTAAAAGACTTGACAAAAGGCCAACTGAAATTGGCATAAAGCTTTCCACAGACTTCAGTGGACATTGATCCAAGACTTCTGTTATTTCACAACTGTCCAGCTTCTAAAAAAACCCAAATAATTGATTCAAACACATCCCAACAAGAATTACAGAATGTGAAGTACAGAGACATAAAGTACAGTCTTTAGTTCTAGTTAAAACACATAAGAATGTAAACTAAGAACTTCCCTGAAAACAAAGAATAAGGAGAGTAGATGACCTATGAACTTTGGTTGCTGGTTATTTAAAACCATCTGAGGCCAAAGATTCCTAGAAATCTAATATACACATCACAGTGTGGTTGGGGCCATCTCATGTTACAGCATACTGGAGTCTTTTCTCATTCGCTTTGCAGAGAGAAAACTCATGAAAGTACCTTACCTACAGCTAACTTTCACACAACTCTTGTTTCCTGCCCTGATGCTCTGTTAAGTCTTCAGTGCTTTGGCACCACAAAGGAAACACAAAAGGCCCAATTCTGTCACCACAGCTTTCCCTTGCTGGAGGAGAGACTGTCCTCACCCAGCTGTCCCACCTGGGGGTTCTGCCTGCCAGACCATTTCCTACAGGGAAACAAGGGCAGCTTGGAAGCCAAAAGAGGGTATGGCAGAGACCCAGAGAACACAAAGCTGTTCACTCAGCTTAGAGCTCCCTGACAACAGCCAGAAGCTGCCTTTTGGCCAAAAATTGGGCAGATGTCAATTTTTAAGCACCAACATACAACAACATGTGCTAGAAGGGGAGAGAGGTCTCGCCGTAAGTCCTGTACCTCTGCTCAGACTCCACCCCAGACCGAGGGGAGATGAGGGGGGCCTTCCCCTCCGGTTTTCTGAGCACATCATGGCAATGCCCTCACCAAGTACAGAAACCACCTTGGCGTTTGCCACCATCCCACATTCCTGCCTTTCTGTTGCCCTTGCCAGAGCAAGCCAGCCCAGCCCAGGAGCCACAGGTCTGGTCAGAGCCTGGATGTTGGGAGAAGCACAGCCCAACATCCACGTGTGGACACAGCCCTGTGGAACAGCGAGTTCAGGGCAGCAGCGATTTCAGAAGCATTTCTAATGTCTCCTGGGAGAAACCCGTGAGGAGGTGGCAGTCCCTGTGCAAAACCCTGGCAGAGACAAAACCCTGGCAAGACAGCAGGGAAAAGTGCCAGCTGCTTAGAACAGGTTTTTGGTTAAGCCTTGAAAATGTGGTAAATGTATCATTTTATCAATTATGCCAAAGAATCCCAGGAAGAATAAAGTCCTGTTAAGTTGGCCAATATTCATCTTATGAATTCTTCTTTCCTCCAAAGCAAGGGTATTCAACCAATACCATCACGAGGCTGTTCAAAGAAATCCTGCATCGTGTAAGCAGCTTAAATAATAAATTATTGTTTCTTTAGGGAATGTGTAATGAAGTAGACTCACCTCTTGGGATGGGTTAAGTTGGTAGCCTGAAAAATATGTGAGACTATAATCTTACTACAGTCATAAGCAAAACTTCTTCCAAGAATTATAGCCAGCAGGATAGTACAGCCTGACCTGGAACTGCAGATACCCGATAGCACTGACTGACTTTTTGAGAGATGGCTTACTGAGCCCCTCTCAAGTTAGGGTCACAGTGTCAATGCTCTGGAAAATATAATCAAAATGAGCAAATTAAGATGTGAACTTAGGTAGAAAAAAATGACAAGCAGCATATCTGGAAAGGAGAAAGGGGCTGAATTGCAGAAAGTGTTGCTGAGGTGAAAGATATTTTTACCCTCGGGAAGCATCAGGAGCAAACAGCCAAGCCAATAGCAGTAAATCACGGTAATTAAGGGAGCTCCTTCCCTCTCCACTCTGACCCACAGCCCCTTTTCTGGGAGGTGGCTGCAGAGGGGACAGCAGCAGCCACAAGGCTGAGGGGCATTTTGCCTCTTTCTGTCCCCCTGAGAAGGGCACTTACACAATGCACCCATGTTAGTGAAGCACTGGGTAAATGGAACAAGCTTCTGAGACACCGTGACGGGGACACAATGATCCGTGATCCACCCACAAAAAATGAAAAGTCTGGACCCTAAATCCATACATAGATTGTTAAATTAATGACAGACTTTTACAGAGTGTTAAGCACCCAGGAGCTCCCATTGAGCTGAACACTGTCTGTGCAAGAATTTCCAGAGTGCTTTTATACCAATTTGGGAAAGAAAATGTTCTGGGAAACTAGTGAGAATGGACTCTCATGAGGTTTCCAATAATACACATGTATTATTGAAGTCAGAAATCCCACGAGTAAAACTCAGAGCATATTCATTTTTGATCCTATCCCAAACCAGGCAGCATAAAGGCATGCGAACACACTGAAGGGAAGAGAGAATTTAACTTAACTAAACTTTTCCCTAGCTTTTATTTTGCCAAAAAATTCACCCATCCTCCAGAAAAGTATCAAGCCTGTAAATGGGCACTTCCTAATGCTGGCCCCAGAGTCAGGGAAGTACAAAGTGATGTTTTATATGACTGGGTCCTTGGCTGATGAGAATAACCTCAGCAGACCTTTACTGATTTTCACCAGACTGGAATACCTGGCTCTGTACCACAGCAAATGTTTAGGTTAAGTTAATGGCCCTTATACACACTAAAATATTTTTTATCATGAAAAAAGCATTAGAATCATTGGTTGCCTTTTCTGACTTGAGAATTGTCAGCAGATGGCATTTTTCTTTAGAATCTGACTCAGAAAAATAACTCAATTATTCTGTTTTCTAATGTAATATGGATTTCTTGCAAATGTAAAATGTTAAGGGTTCTTAACAATATAGAATTTTATTACCTGACGATCTGACAGAAGGAGAGTACAAGGTTTAAATTGCCAGTCTGAGTTAGCCATGAAAGACTACTCTGTTTGGTTGCTCAAAAGAAGTGCTATGCAGAACAGTCAGCAATTAAAACAAGGTAACAAAATTGCATGTCTTTAATTATTCCTATATGAACAAAGCCAGCGTTATCTCTGAATAGTGCCTTTGTATTTCTGCAGTTGACTGAGCTTGTTTCAAATGTCTTTATGCAACCCCCTGTCAGCATATGGCAAATAAGGAAATATTCTTATTTGTTCCTCCACTTACGGTAATTGAACCAGTCACATTGGTATTTAAATGTATTAAATTGGTATTTATTGCAGGGTAATGAGATATTCTAGAACTAACACAAAGTTGATTGCTTTGCCACAGATTAAATACTTGCTTGTCAGTACGTGAGCTCACTCATTTCTCATGTTTTGGGTTTAAAAAAAAAAGCCAAAAACCAAAAAGAAACCACCCCAGGAACAGGCATGATAAATGACTAGAAGAAAAATACTATAGCAAACTACAGCATAACCACACTAACTATACACCAATAATATTTAAATGAAGTGCCAGAGGTTTACCAAGTTACAGTCAGGATCACTTCATTTACAGTTCCATCGGTGGGGCTCTTTGCTCCCTATAAAGGTTTTGGAAGGCAATTAGCTAAAACCAACAGCTCAAATTTAGCCTTGGTAGCTGTACAAGCACTTGGGTATGGCCTGTTTAAGCAAATCCCTGCAACTGTAAGATAAAATCTAGAGCTTTTATTAGTTATGACAGTTCTGAAATCCATCACAAAGCAAACAGGAAACAGCAGGATTATTTAATGAGTGCATTTATGCTTCACTTTCCCTAAAAAGAGGCAGCCCACTATTTGTCATGTGCTGACAGTTGATTAGTTACTTAGGGTACTTCAAGAATAACAGAAAAACTGACTTCAGAGGGTAGCTTAGTGTGTCGCCTGAGCTAACATCCCACGTAACTAGGTGCACAGCTTCAGAGAGCACTCGGGGTGAGAGCAGGATTGCCTTTAGAAACCTTCACAAGCACGGGAAATGCAGCTCTCTCTGTCCTGCCACTCTCTGTAACAGCACAAAACAAAAGCACCATTTACATCCCTCTTAAATATATGAAATGTGCCTTCAAGATGCCCAGATCTTCAGACAGGGCAGCATTTCACCCTAAGTTGGGTTTGCTATGAATTATTTATGCTGCTCAAAGGATTAGGTGAAATGAAAATGTTCTGGCAAGATTCTCCTCCCTCTTTTTGTACAGCTAATCAATTTTACAGGGCTGGAATTCAGATGTACCAATATTCTAGAGAAAGTGCATGCCTTCTTAATGAAGCTGCTGCTCCTGGAGTGGTAATAAAGGCAAAACCAATAAGATTAGGGCAGAGTGACTCAGAAAATGAACAGCTTAAAAAAAAAAAACCAAAAAACAAAACAAAACAAAAAAACACCAACTGATGATATATAACTAAAATCAGTATTTGGAAATTCCTTTTCCATAGGTACTTAGCATTAACAGATGCTTGCTTGAGTGTTTCTGATCAGCAACATTCCTCCCTATCAGACAGGCAACTCCAAACATTAAGAGTCATGAATCAGGCCTTGAAGGAAACAACACTATAAATTATGAGATTTTTTAAAATAATGCCAAAAGGCTTCAGTGTTTTATTTTCTTTCTGATTCCTTGAACCATTTTCAGCTGAGTTTTTAAAAGCTTTTTTTACCCTTTATTAGCATGTATACTAGAATCAAAGTTGAGTAGGGTTGTTTTTGTTGGTTTTGTTTTTTTTTTTTTTAGTGAAAAAACAGCTTTTATGTGATGATGGGACTTTGGTAGCTGGACCCTTCAGAACATTTCATATTGTGAGTGAGAATTAGGCAAAGTCTAATACTCCCTCTCCCTTACAGGAGACTCTGTTGGGGTTGCAGACAATAGAGAAGACACTTGCCCAGGCACTGAGACTCCACCTGGAGCTACCTGATGGCAGCACCTTCACTCTGGGCAGGACTCTGGGCTGCAATTAGTTACACCCAACTGCATTAAACCCCAAGGCAAAAGCTCTCCACATCTGGTGGTTCCCTACCCATACCCACATTTCCCCAGTGCAGATCCTCCAGATAAGAGCTTTGCCCTGCCTGAGCTGATGCAAATGAATTTGAGGGGGCAGAAGATCTGAGCCTGTCTGACCTGGGATAATTTGCATTCAAACAAAATAAATCCAGCTCAATTCCCATAGCAATTTTGCTTTGCTATGAATAGCTCAGGCAGCTCCAATAACGAGGAGCTTGGGTTACATCTGATTGCCAGCTGTATTGCTTACTAAGAAGTTAGGTCAGTGCTTCCCAACCTTTTAATTTTCCTTTTTGGAGTATACATTGCTATGGATTAGTTACATGAGAGAGTGGTCACAAGGAACTCTGTAGGGAGCAAAGTATCAGCCTTGCTGATATTCCACATACACAGACATGTCCATATGTTGAAATATCTATTTGGGAAGGAGAAAGGGAGTGGAACAAAAGAGCTTAGGACATTAAGGGAATGGAAAACAAGAAGCAAAGATGGCCCAAGAGTGAGAATGTCAGGCTGGCGCCTGGGTTATCTGGATTAAACTCCCTGCTCTTCAGCATTTCAGCTTCTCTGTTCCTTATATTTATCAGTTTAATAGGCAGAATTTTGTAATCAATGCAGAAAATGCTCATGAGGGACTTGTGAAGGATCACATTTGACCCTGGCTTGGTTGTTCTGTTAAAGTACCTTCACTTTTTCTACTCTAAGCTGCAGCCTCAGCCTTCAGGATGCCGCAGCCAGAGCTGTGATCCAGGAGCACAGTGAGCTCCAGGCACAGACCCAGAGCACAGCCAGGTGTGTGCCACCTCACAGGGCTCCCAGCTGGCACTGCCCTGGCCAGAGACACCCTCCCCGACATAGCCCTGTCCATCAGCATATCCTGGACAGGCTCGTGCCAGGTGGCCACAGCAGGGACCCAGAAACACACAGCACAGCAGCTGTGGAGGGCTGGCAGCTGGGCTGGGAGCTGGGCTGGGAGCTGGGCTGTCACCGGGATTCCTGTGCCATGGGGCTTCCCACTTGTCACACACCTTTGGAGAAAGGGTGCTACTTGGTGTCATGGTGTCAAACCCAGCTGGGGATGAAACACCACACAGCCACTCCCTCAACCACCCCTCTGCACCAGGGTGGCACCCCTGTGAGAGGCAGAGCAGGGGAGAATCCATGGCATCCTCTGCCCTTTTGCTGCAGTCATCTCTCTGAAGCAGAACAGCAGCCTAGGTGTGTCTGAATCTCTACTCGCCACCACAAAAAGGTAAAGCAGTATCACGTTGACTGTAATTCACACAATTAAACCCAATGTATAAGGCAGCAGCATCCCAGAAATCCACCAAGTTGAAATAAGACCTCATCCCTTTTCTCTGTTTCCCATAAGATTAAAAACCTGCACAATGGCAACTCCACAAAACACTTCCATGACCATACAAACACCCTCAGCATTCAGGGCTTACTTTAGATGGGAATTTAAATAGTTATTTACAAAGATAAATGTAATAACATACATCTACCTTCCATGGCATGAAAAAGCCTCCTATTTGCAGGCCCTGCTTACAGTCACAAAACCTGCCTTCACCATATGACACTGCCAAGTGTGCCCTGTCCAGACAGTCTCTGTTTCCCTCCTTGTAGTCAAATGCCACCAATCTGCACTGCTCAGCCCTTCTGCACTCACCTTGGGCCTGCTTTAAAGCTGTGCACTCATTCACTCATCTCCACAAATTAGCTTCAGCTTCTATTTTAAGGCAATGATGCCCAAGGGTGAACCTGCCATATCTGCTTTGCTGGAGCAAATTAAAAACTTTGCTAGTCTGTGACAAATCCAGCCAGATTTCCTGCTTTTAATAATATTATAAATGAAAGTTTGATGAGAAATAATTTTTGGTATTATTTTCTAAATCGCTGTAGTAGAAATAACTCCAATGACATGCAAACCCCACCACAACAAGATCCTGGTTTGGTATAAAATAAAACATAATGCCACAACTGTCTTAAAATGGACACAGAAATACTACTTAATACTGGCCCAGGTTGTGGACAGGTGAGGTAAATCCATTTTTTAACCCCATTTACCCCTCCTGGCATGCGTCTGTGACAAGGTCAGAGCCCAACACACAGGTCTAAAGCATCATTTGGAGTGTTAAACAATGACTTCCAGGTATTCAGTCCCATGTTTGACTTGGAGCCCCTGAACAGACCTGCAGAACTAAACTGCTCATGAAAGGTTACACTGATTTTGCCATCATCAGACTTTAGTACAAGCATCTGAATTATGCAACTGTTTAGCAGGCATGAGTGTTAAGAAAACAACAGGAAAAAAGACAGTGTGGGAGCATCTGCTTGTGTCTTTTCATTGAAGACATCTATTCAATTTTGTGTTGTGTCACCAAAACACCATTTGCCAGGGTTTCCATGCAAGTGAACAGCACTTCTTCACAAAAGCATCTGTAGAGTAGAGTGTTTTCAGCACAATACCTTACATATAAGGCTCTCAAAGTATAGTCTGTGGATCAAAGCTCAAAGTAACCCTGTGATATTTCTGAGATCTCAGAAAGCTGGAAAATGTTAAGTGGCAAAAGGGAAAGCAACTTTTTATTCAATGTGATATATTTATATTAAATTGGTCCAAGATAACCAGATATCTAATGAACAGATGTTGCCACTATGTAAAACACTACAGGCCTTCTGACTGAAATAAAGAGACAGTGAAGACAAGGGAGATATTTGTTGACAGCTCAGAATGCTGCAAAGTTACAGAGGGATGGTATAAAAAATTGTATCAGCAGAAGATTTAGAAGGCAAAATTTCCTAAGCAGCCTGACCTTGTTTCTGCAATGAATCTACTGAGTAGTAGGTTAATCAAAGGTCAGGTTAAGCACAGGTTAAAAAAAAGCTCCAAGAGGAGGAATGTGCTGCTAGGGTCACAGAGGCTCTGGGACATCAGGGGAGTGTGAGAGTCACAGACGCTCCATCTCCCCTGCAGCTCCTACTGCCAGGGCCCGAGGGTGCTCTCTGCTCCACCCTGGCAGCACAGGGCCTGAGCTGGCTGCACAGCACAGCCAGCAGTGGCACAAGTGCTGCACAGCTCAGCTGCTCCTGCATCTTCAGCCTTAGCCAGGAACCAGGACACGCCTGCTCTGCTGAGAAGTGCCACATGAGTGGAATAATTAGTACAGCAAAGCACCCAACTCCCATAATCAGGAGATAATTCGTCTGCTTTCATAGGCAAGAACTAGAAAAGTGAACATGAAAAGTGATAAATGTGGTTCTCCCACTTTCTCTGAAGCTCCGTGTGACCTGCACAGCCTCTGATTTATTATACTCAGATGGTAACTGCTCTGCTGGATCCTGTCCTCAACCCCCATCCCTCTCAGCAGCGTGTCCCCAACTTTTCCCCAAAACAATCTGGCTGCTCAGTGGCCTCTGCAGGGACACAGCCTGCCCCAAGGTCACTGGCTGATGGTAGTTCAGCCCTCCTCATGCCTACACACTTTCCTACTGGAAGTTCCATGTGCTTCAGGAGATGAAGTGAAATCCTACCACTTCCCAGTGTGGATTTGCCCAGCTTAACACATCTGACCACAGATGTGACTGTTCCTGCAATCCATCTGGATCATCAGTCAGTCCCGCCACCTTTTCTTCTTTCCAGGTGGTAAGGCAAACAGAGGAAAAGCCAGAAGGAGCTCTTGTGAAACATTTCCTCTCTTCACAGCATGTTACAGCACACACTCCTCCCCCTGCAGAAAACCAGCAGTGTTAATGTGCTAGAGAACTAAATTAGGCACAAATAGCACCATGGGGAACTTAAATATTTGGAGTGTATAGCATATAATCAGGAAATGCCCACCCTCTTTATCTGTTAGGAAGAAGGAAACCAAAAGCTTTGTAATTTTAAACTGCCCATCAGTTGCTGTGAATCAGTCAGGCATCTTGCTGGGGAGAGAGAGGCAGCACACACAAGAACACTGGCAAGATAAGAGAGGGTCTCAGCTACAATCCCCGTCCTGTTGGAACAGTTTCAGCCCAAGATTTCACATTTGATCACATCTCTCCAGAGCTTCTCTTTATACACCTCCACTGAGCCCCTCAAAAAGACTAAGATAGGACACTGATCATAGTTTTTCAGATTATTTATACTAATTCTTACAAGATTCACCAATCTGAAATAAAATTTGTTTTGTTTTCAATAGCAAATTTTATAAAATACTTTACAGATTTACAGTTAATTACTCCTTTAACATATTTTAACAATAAAGGAAGTAATGTGAGACTAATTTATGTACATCCTACACATTACACATTTTTGCAATAAACCTATACCATCCATTTATTACAAAAATTAAAGGCAAACTACAACAACCTTCTCTTTAAAATTCAATTCCTTTCCTGAAAGAAGCACAACAGTGTTGCTTTAAATCATAATAATAATAATGATTGAACAAGTTATTGAAAGCAGAAAAGGCTACAGCCATAAACAACATTTTCATGTTTATAGAAAAACAAATATATTCATATTTCAGATACAGTGGACACTGAATTGCACTCACCATTGCAGATAAAGACTTAATAAAGAATAGGCACCAATTCAGTGCATTGGTATAGAAAAGAATGTATCAGTATATAAATTCTTCTTCCTCTTGATTTGCTTTATTGGCAGTCAGGTCCAAAGGCTAAACTGTCATTAAAGGATGTGGGATATCCATGGAGATATTTTGGGCACCATTCTGAGCAGGCTGATGGTAGGTAGGAAACATTCCCAATGGGAAATACTCCCCATCTTCTGCTAATCCTAACATAGGAGTAGGGCTGTGGAGGCAGAACGACCTTGGCTTTGCTCAAATGCTGCCTTGCAGAAGACAGACCTTCATTCTGTAGGAATAACATTTCCTTCTGTTTTATTTCTCACATTAGAGTGGGTTCCTGACTTTCCCAAACTGAAGTCTTTCAAATGTCTAAATAAATCATGTGAACAGCCACAACAAAAAAAAAATATACTATTCCCTCAGCCCTTGAGCTATTTGCAACTAATTTAGTGTTGTGGTGCTGTTCTGAGCACCAGAAAGCTAATTTTCAAGAAATGCTTGGAAAATTAAAACAAAAATAAACTTCTGATGGCACTATAACCGAAAAGCTGGGAACTTGTAAACAGAACCAGCGTAGTACTCAGAGGCCAAGAGCACAGTCTGGCACATTTTTGTTCCTAGCTTTAACTAGGAACAAAATATATCAGCCCTCACTAATTCAGCTGCTGGTCCAAATTGTCCTTTCCTTGGTATTTCATCCCATATGATGGAAAACACAACCCATGTCACCACAGCATTATCCTGATGCTCACAGCCGTGGCACCACCTGCACCCTGTTCTGTCCCTGGGGTCATGCATGGTCTTCATTACCAAGACCTGCAGGGCTCTGTGCCTCAGGCAGCTCAAATGACCACCCAGCTCTCTCTGGTAAACACAGGAATCAATTGACCATTTCTGTAACCTGCTCCCCTCTCTGCAATTACTCAGCTCTCCTACCATGAGCAGGAGATGAATGACATCTTGTCCCCTACAGGTGTTCTATGATGACATATGATAATATTCCCACACAATTTCACATCTCAAAACCTGCCAAGTGCATCTCCTGTCTAACAAGGACAACAGGCCTCAAAAAGTGCCATCCTTGTTTATCCCCATCACCAGACTTGACTCTATCAGGACTGGATTTGGGTTAGGCCAAATAACCCCTCGACATTTACATGTGGCTGTGCATTTTGTGGTGGCCATTGCGCTTCCTTTGCCCCTTCATTGTCAGGACGCTCTGGCAGCAGAGTGAAATGACAACACTTGGCACCAGGGCACTGAAACCTATCTGGCAACTGCAGGCACTACGTGTCAAGCAATTGGTTGCACTTTCCAGCAGTAGTAGTAGCAGCTGACTGTCTGCAAACTGCCTGAGCTCCTGCCACATCTCACTGCTGGCTGCTCTGGCCTGAGCGGTCCATGAGAGCAGCAAGGCTCAGCCTGCAGACGGGGTTTGCCCTCCAGCACGCTGTTTGCCTCCATCTAACTTCTGATTCAGTGAAATCTGATTATACAGCACCACCCCAGAGTATGTCCAACAAGCATTTCGGGGTCTGCCAGGAGCAACAGACACGTTTCACTTTCTCGATGAGCCAGTGGTGCCTCCCCTTTTCAAAATATCTTTCTAAACCAAACAGCAATTGCAGCAGCGTATCTCAAAAAAGTGGTGTGCCTACTGACTCAAGGGCCAAGATGATGTAGGAAGGAATAAAAGACACTTCCTGAGGCCAGGTTCAGATCCAAAGCAGTCAGCAGAAAAATTTTACTCACCACAAGAAGCTTTAGATGAAGCCGATAACCAGCAAACAAATGCCTGTCAACAAGAGTGGACGATACTGGGCTGCAGGAATCAGCAGCTCACTGCTGTCGCAGCTTGGAAACTTTTTTCCTGCCCCTTTGCTCAAGCTTTTGCTGCTTGGGATAGGATAATAGTCCCACCACCAGTATGTGATGTAGTGTAAAAAAATATCCGTATGGCTTCCAGCATGAAGAGAAGCAGCTGACAGCCAGAGCCCAGAGCTCCTGTTGTGGCAGACTGGTCTCCACAGTGCTTGCAGAGATGTTGATTGCAAACAATGAAATTTAGAGCACCCTACAAGGAATTATTCTTTATCAGAAAATGTAACAAAAGTGCACACATGACAGAAGCATTTTTCTTGTATATGCCATAATCATCCATAGCAGACTGCAAAGCAAAAATAATCTCTGCCTTAGTCCAAGACTAGGTTATTTGAACATTTAATTTGTATTTGCATCTAACAAAACAAGTAACATAGGTTTCTGTCAAGTGCTAACAAGAAATGACACTGGGTAGCCACTTTGTTAGAGAAGTTTAAACTTCCTTGCTGATGCTGCATTACAGCATTTATACCTATCCCTCACCATGACCATCTTGTTCTTTAACAGCAATATTAATTTGAAATATTTCTTGAGGTTTAATCTAGCCTAATTTTAAGGCCTACTGTTTTGATGACGTCTTCCTAAAAAAAAAAAATAAAAAATTGTGTGGCATAAGACAGGCCTGATCAAGAAAGAATTACTTTAAAAATATTTTCACTGAAGTGTAATACTTCTCACAAAGAAAAAGAAAACTCTTTTAAATTTCATTATTTAAAAACAACTAATTACATTCTGATGTTATATCAATTCTATATCTCATGGCAAGGAAACTGCAGGTCTGAAGGGTAATCCGTGTTTCATTAGTTTGTGTACTCTGTCACAGAATATAATATTACGTTCTTAAATTAGTCAGAAGCCACACTGTGCTGCAGAGTATAAAAACAAAAGTGAGGCCTCAAGCTAGGTCAAGCATATTTTGTATAGGTCCATTAAAAATCTCATTCCATTAATATTAATAAAGATGTTGAGACACAAAAGTCCTTCAATTAACATATATTAGGCAGGCAGGCACAAGCATTCAAGTGATCCCACTGTGAACAGCAAGAATCCAGCCCTCAAAGAATAAAGCCCCAAGTGTGCTGTGTACAGAGTGGGGCAGCCTGAAATGCAAATGCCCAGGGGAGTGAAAAGGCAACACCCCATTGTCTCTGCAAGTAAATATCACTTTATTGCCTCAGCTTCCTCTTCTCTTAAGCAGGTTTGATCTGGGCCTTGTTATTGCAGTAGGAATAACTTCAAGACCTATTATCTTTGCCATCCAACTTTTGTCTTTTACCATTTTTTGGCAGTCACTAGCTGGGCAGCCACATATGAGATTCAGGAAAAGGGTTTTCATCTGACTGTAGAAGTTGTGTGCAGATTTCCCCAGCTTATGAACTAACATTGTAAAAAAAGAAATTGCATGTTCCAGAAATTACTCTGGACAATAACGGTTCCCACGGTACCAAGCTCCAACCATCAGGACTCATTCACTCACATCTGACCTGATTATTTGACATTTCTTCACCCTCATTCTTGGTGACTTCCGAGCACGATAAACAATAAAAGGTTACTGATGTCAACCCATTATGTGCCAGGATGTTGTTCTCATCAAACACAGAGCACAGCCAGCACTGAAGCTTAATTAATACATGTTTGTAAACTGTGCTGAGCTGCAAGGCTTTATGATTTCAGGTTTCTTCTGTAAATGTTTACCTCAGAGCTTTAGTCAATGCTTCACTGTCTGAACCCAAGATAAGTTCTGCTTCCATCAGCTATTCACATAGCTGGTCAAATCACTGTCAGAGCAAATCAATAGGAAATTCCTTTAGCATACAGTAATTTATGGTAGACCTGCAGCAACAGAATTGGGATTAAAATGGGATAAGAAAAGGCAAGAAAGAACCAACATTTCTGCTCTCAGTGACATGATCAAAAAGACAGAAGAAAACCTTGTTTGCAATGGAATTATTCATTAAAATTCAATTCAAGACACCACTTAAGGGCTAGCCAGAGCCTTCTGAAGAAAAAATAAGTGTTTTTTGGGAAAAAAAAAAAATCAAGCCTGGGTTTCAGCTGCTAAAACTCACTGGAGGTCCACTGCCAGCTCTCACTGCAGAAATAATTACATTTAACCCCTCTCCTGCCAGCTCACTGGGAGAAGACCATGACAAAGTGAGACACACAGAGCTCCTGGAAAGCAGGCATTTTCTAGAAAATCCCTAGCAGTCTTTATCTCTGTAAGCCAATAACAATAATGCTCGGGAGAGAATGAAATCAGATGCAAACAGCTCTAAAATGATCTTGAGGAACTGACTGATATATCATGGGCATCACCACCGTGGAGGCCTTATTTAGCATAGCTCCAGCTTTTATCTTGATCCATGAGCTGCAAATTTCCAAACCACAGGTCTTGGACCTCCAGTCGTCCCTCCTGTTGCAGTACTGGACAGCAGTCCCAGTGATCCTCTCTTTCAAAGAGTAAAGAACCTGCTGTACATCAGGAAGACAAACACTTCCCTAAAAAGCTGCAAATTAGAAAACATTATCATAAATATCTCGTGAACTTAAGCACAATACCATAACAAACAAAAATTTGAGGAGCCAAAGCACATGAGGGACTTCTGGAGCTGGTGACAGAACCCCCAGTGAGCATCTGGAGTAGCTACAACTGAACAGACTTGAGTGACTTGAAGTCAGCTTAAGTGCAAGTATGTCACAAAAGTGCCATCATGATCAGGGCTCTGGTTCTGCACAGGGTGAGGAGACAATAAGCTTGGGGAAAAAGCAGTATTTAAGAAGAGTTTTGATAGCAGCATTTGCTCAAAATAAGGTAATTGTGTGCAGACCAGGGAACAACCACGACACTTCTGTGCTTCCCACTCCTGTGCTGTGGGTCAGGTACAGATCTCCAGGAGTGGGCTGCTTGAGCTGGACTTGAGCTGCAGTTTCACAGACTGTCATTGTGTTTTGGGTAAACAAAAGCCTTTACACATCAGGTCGGCCAACCTGGTATCCTCCTCAAACATTTTCAAAGTGGAGGAAGAAAAGGGGAAAGACAGAAATAAAACCCTGTTTATGCTAATCAGTGACTAAAAGCGTCTATTAGATATTAAAATCTGCCACCAAAAAGAGAACTATTTGTGATGTCCAGCAGTTCCCAGCTGTGCAGGAGAGAATACACTGCCTCTCAGCAGCAGAGATGGTATGGCCCAGATGAAAATAGTGGCGCTGAAAATAAAAATGCTCACGACATCAAAGACATCCTGTTATGATGGGGTCACATCTGTGCAGGCAGGTCATCCACTCCTGACCCTCACAAGGGCATTTGTCTATAAGCTTCTCTCTACTGGACTAGGCAAAGTGTGGGAACTAGGTTCAGTGGAAAGGCTTTGCTACGGCAAGAAAAACACTGATGTTTCAAGCACAGATAGCAACTACTGATTCCTTTGGAAGCAATGATAAGACTGCTGCTTCACAAGAAGGGGCAGGATGAACTATCTCTGTACAAATGGATACTCCCTGTTTCTGGAAAACCACTGCAAGGGTTCAAGCAATGGTGCCCATGGTTGGAAACACACCAACAAACCATTTATTTTCACACTCTGCTGTCAGCTGAGCAATGACAGAGCAGGCACAAGTGACAGAGGACCCGCTCCTGTGGACACTCAAGAGCAGTTAGGCAGCCACAGCCTACTGTGCTCAGTTTCCTCTATGTACATTCCAGGTTTGGTTTTTTAACACAAAACAGGGAGAAATGCAGCTTCTATTACTTTTGCTGCCAAGCAGAAGTAGATTCTTTCTCATCATTAATCCTCTTTAATTCCACTTCTTACCTATCAGGAATCAGTAGTGCCAAAACACCTGGGATAACACTGTCTTTGTCTTGCAGAGCTAAAGGCAGAGTTAAACAGAAAGCTTATCGGACAGATACAGAGAAGGTTGATCAATAACCTAATCACACAATTCATCACCAGTCAGGTCAATGCTGAGACCAGAAACACTGCCTTGTATTTTTCTAGTATCACCTAAAATATCCTCAAGAATATTACTATTTCCCATTGTCATCTCATTTTCCTGTAGAGATTTTTCTTATTTTCATATTTACCACAATATGGAGTAAAGGAATAATAATGGAAAAATGTCCACCAAAAATAGTGGACAAAAGGATGACCCTGCAAAAAACAGTTTGTGTTTTATAAAGGATGGAGATACAATAGTGCATGAATACAAGAAAATCATAGAACTCCCATGAAATATGCTGTTCACATTGTGCTGGTACAATGGCAGAAAATATCAAATTTGTGTATTAGCTTCTGGGTGGACTAAAAACACCTTTAAGAATGAGAAAAACCACCAGCTCTGTATTTAACTTCTCCTCAAGGTCCCACTCAGCCAAATTTTTTTGTATTTTTACAGCTATTGATTTCTAAAGGACCCTCATTGCAAACAGCAATTATTTTGTACTTTCACCAGCAGTCTGCCTCAACAAGTTTAATGGTAGTCTGTCTGCATAAGAACCTTAGGATTTGTTTCAACATATTTAATTGGACTTAAAGTGTGAGCTCTAGGAATAGGAGGCTGCTGTTAGCATCAACTTAAATAATGCAGGTGCAATTAAATGACTACAAAGAGTGGGTACATGAGCTGCCTGGCCTGCTTGCCTCTTAGGTGATCAGACTGCATCAAGAAGCTTTAATTTTGTGGCTGCTTTGATACTTTGAGCAAAACCCTGCCCTCAGAGACACACACACCTCCCTCCACTGAATTAATACAGCTCCTGTTTATCTCTCAGTGCTACGTCTATAACGCTTCTTGTCTAGAATCCTCTGACAGCTCAAGTGTAACATGATTCATCCCTCCCTCCTCTTTCTCTTCCTTTGACTAGACACTAATAAACATAACACAACTTGACACAAGAAGCTCCTTACAATGACAGATTCAAACACATTTTGCCAAAACCAGAGGAGGGCACCACTATTTCTAACTGAGGTACACAAATCAAAGGGAGAGAACGGCCCAAACCCACCTCAGGTGTGAGCAGGTGCAGCCTCCCAGGCCTCCATGTCAGGGCCAAATTTGGCCTGGAAGATAACACTGTGTGTCATATAGTTTTAAAGGACCTGAACTGTTCCACTGAACTGAACTCCCTTTTTCTGACCCAAAATACACACACATCTTGTCTGTGATGGAATGGCAGGAGAGTTCTTTATGTTGGATAAACAGTTATTTCCTCTGGGCACACATTTTGTACTCGATCTAGACCCTTCACCTGTGTCCTGTAGCCCACAAAGCTGTATAACAAACCTCTCATTCATTAGGGCCACCAATTTCTATGTTGTGTACTGGATTATAAACTTGTTTCACTTTCATGTTCACAAGGGGAATGCAACTTCTGCTCCAAAAAGCACAGTTATAAATTACTTTTGAAAATGTCTCTACAATACAGCTGGAGACCTCTGAGGTTCTCTTGTATTCTGCCCTGATTTACTGTGTGACTGCAAACAACTCACTTTATACAGAAGATTCTGTACACAAACGTAACATAAGGAGACAAAAACTGGCCTATAAAGAGAGGCAAACAACACTGTGATACAGGCTAGGAAGGCAGCAGTAAATCTTTCAGATTCCATCATGGAAGTGGAGTTAAAGGTGGTGAACCTACAACAAATCTCCAGATTAAATAGCACAAAGTGCTATTTAATGAGAAATGGGGAAAGAGGTAGGAATAGACACAATCCTACTGAGTAGGTCCTAAAAAACCCATTTCTTATTCTAATAGTGGCCAGCATAATCTCATTCAGAAAAACCTGAAAAACCATGGTAGTCTGTGGTTTTGGAGTACTCTGCCTCTCAAGGAGCCACCTAAAGGCAATTATAATTAATAATAAATTGCTAAATAAGAATAGTAATAAAAATACAATTATAGTAAGCAAGAATTAGCTCAAATCAGGATTTTGGGGACAAAAGGTTGAATGTGGAAAGAACAAACAGTTTGAATTGGAGAATGTAAAAAGGGGATGAAGCAGCATCCCCTTGTCGTAAAGATGTAAGAGTAAAAAAATGATCCCAGGGAGTGAGAATGCATTAAAAAATATGTGAAAAAATTTTGTAACTTCTGTGAAAGGAATATATAATGTTCTCCACAGAAGGTCAAGAACAGAGTTTTCATTTGCAAAGCAAGTAAAAACATTGTTTTTTTCTGTATAACAGATGCTCCAGCAAGCAAAGGATGCTGACTGAAGCAGAAAAAGGGCAGAAGACAGAAAAAAGCAAGTTTCCATTTGAAAGTCTAAGCAGTTTGATGATGAAAAGAGGTAGTACTCAAAGTAATCTTGTGCACATTCTCCTGAAATGCTCATTTACTCTATTAGAGACTTGTTCAGATAAAGATCCAGTTCTGCCTTCTGACACATCAAGAAAATTGTGTTGACTGATGGAAACATTTGGTCTCAAATCAACAAATCAGCATAAAAACGTGGGGCCTTCCTGTCAACTAAGCCATTAAAATGTAATATACACACATCTCTTAACAGATCTAGACCAAAGGAACAAATTCTTGCTCCTTTCCAGTGTTAAGTTAAGGTCATCCTGCCTAACAAGCCATTTCATACAGCCTCTCCCCAAAGTCTCCTCTGCAGGCACTGGCAGATAACAGACAGCTGAATGACTGAATACTCTAGGTCATCCAAAAAATTAGATCAAAGAGTCCCTGTAGTCTATTGAAATGCAATTGCTTCCAAATCACATTGTGGTGTTCCAGGCTTGAAAGAATGGGTCACTGCAGCTTTATTGTAGAGAAGCTATTGCTAATGAAAGGAACAATGGAAAGATTAGTGCTACCAACCATATAGAAGAAACACCACTTTCGGTTTAATTGCAGTGAACAAAGCAAATAGGAAAGAAGGGCAACCAAGTGACAAAAGTAGTTGGTGAAAAAGGATATAGAAGCTATTCACAAGGTTCTCTTGATCAGGGCACAGCGTCCAGACTTAACATATGATTACTGAATTTGGATCCCAGTGAAAAGTGACGTGGGTGTCATTACAGACAGCTGACGACATCTTTAAGATAACAGCCTTGTAAACTGAAAGACTCGGAATCCTGTTGGTAATTTGCCTGGGATTCATTAGGTGCACTGAAATTAATAGATGGATAAGGGAGAGAGGAACAATTATACTTTGGGATACCTACCCTACAGGAGATTATTGTAAGTAAAGGTTTATTAATTTAGTTTAAAACAACAATTTAAGGCAAAATCTATTGCACCTTGAAATTAATTTTAAACAGAGATTCTATTTGTTGATAATCTAGGTACTTCCATAATAAGTTTGTTCATACCACAATATTTACTCTCTTTTGATCAGTTTCTGGATCTTTTCTAAGTGAAGCTTACCAGTCATAACAACCTCTGTGTCGAGACAGTGGTAAAAGATCCATTTCATTCTCAGTTAAGATCACCACATTCTGTTCCTCTGTGACCTGGGGCAGGCTTGAACCTTCCTTCTCCAGACAAGACTTGACAAGCCCAACTTCACTTAGCTCAGAAAGCATGTCAAAAACCAAAACGTGGTGAAACAGGGGAGATCCCCCAAACTGTATCTATTGTGTGTAGGTAGAGCTCTTCCCGTAGCAAAAAGACAAAATACTGCAATGAGTGAAAACAGGGTATTTTTCCAAGTAAATTTCATAAAAGGTAGTAGTTGCAAACATGAAGCTTCCATTAAAACAACTGAGCAGATTTGATATTAAGTGTTCAGCATCACAAACACAACTTTAAAAGCAAAACAAAGCTCCAACCCAGTTCCTGGCATCTGCTCCAAACTCTCATTTGCCACTGTTCAAATTGAACAGTTGAACTGTTAAGATTCCTCTAACTTGATGGGAGGAAAAAAAGAAAAAAAATAAAAAGAGAACAGCATTCAAAATATAACCCAGACCACTTCAACCAGTTATCAACAGCCCTTCCTAATGAACAGGCTTCTCAAGTCACTGATTCCAGTTTCAAAGGAAACACTGGCTGTCTCAAGTGCTCCTTCTTTGGTCCCGTCACACAGTTTAATAGCCCTCATATACAAGTACCTTTGCAAAACAGATTTCTAGAGGGTGACCCAACATATCCTCTGGACCTTTAGTCAACCACAAAGCACACAGATGACTTCATAGACTTCCCACTCAATGTCACTGCCTTCCTGTGCAGCCATAGCAGACTGCTTTGCAAGTACAAGTGATTAAGCCTAAAAAACATCCTTAGCTATTAATTCTGTCGACAATTCTCCTAAATTACATCAGTAAAGCCTTCTCTGCAGGCAGTGAGCACTGTCAAACATATTTTGAAAAAATCACCTGTGAATAATGATTTTTCATGAACTTGGCTGACAGCCATAAATAGAAAATACACAATGATAATATTTAACACATTCATAAGAGATCAACTCATCAAGACCTGTAAACCCAAATAATGCTTGAATTATCAAAAGGTACAAAGAGAAATTTGTTCATAACTCCTGCCAAGCTAGGAAATTCACTCTTCCTTAAGGTAGTTGACAAACCTTATGTTTGTCAATGTTTTTTCACAATGTTGTGGACTGGTTGTTTTTTTTTTTTAATTCACCACAGTTCACAAAGGCAGGAAGAACTTTTACTTAAGAGTGAGCAGAAATGTATAAACTATCACAAACTGTAACAAATTGCTATGGGATAATTACTAGGACTACGTTGTCTTGTTATTTTTTCCTGAAAGACTGTCATCAAAAATTACAAAGGTTTTGATGTTGTTCATTGGCCAGAACGAAGTCTCTTCTGTTAAATACAATAGCAACTAGTGATACTAGAAAAAGCAGAAAAAGGTTTATGGTGTCTTGAATATTATATGAACTACATACCTTCAGCCACTATTCCACATATGAAAATACTTTTAATGCTGATTTGTTTTAAATAGACACTTACCAAGCCTACACATGTAGATATTGCTACCGAAGAGGTGCTATCATTCCTTATAAATCCCTGGTAGAAACACTGCTCAATTTCATGTTCCTGAGAATTTGACACTCCATCTTTCCCGAGTACCTGGACAATAAAACTGTTGCTTAAAATGGTCGAAGGTTTAAGCTCTAAGTGAAGTTCCTGTCCAAATGCTGAAAATTTGTAGTGCAAGGAACTCTTTGAACTCTGAGTTGATCTCTTTCTCCTAGTACTGTGCAAAACATCATGTGAAATGTACGATCCGCTGGCATCCACTCTGACAGGTGTCACAAACACATAATCTGTAACGATAAAGAGTTGGCCATCAGCTCTGGCATCCCCCAAACAAGGCACTCTGACACGGTATCAGGCATTTCCTATGGCATGGAGCATTCCCTCATTTTGGGGCTGGCCTGCAGGCTCTGCGTGTGCTGTCTCGCCTGCATAAATTCACCCCTGTAAGTCACAAAGGCTCTCAGCCTGTGTTTGTTTCCTTTGTGCCCCCCTGAGAGGCACAGACTAACTAGCATAGCTGTGAACATTCCCACAACTGCTCCTCTGAAGACATTTGTCATCACCAGCAGATTTGTAGATTTTCCCCTCCCCCTGTATTAATTGTTGTCAAATGTGAAGGCCACTCTGAGAGGCTTTTCCCTTCCCAAAGAATGCAGCAAATATTGTATCACTGTAGGGGTAGCCATGACTGAGACCTTGCAGAACTGTACCACTTGTTCAAATGGATTAAAGGATTAATTTATTAATGCCTTAACTGAGACCTCATCTCTTTGTAGTGACTTTATTAGACTGGGTTTCAATTGTAACTGACCTCCAGCAGAAAGAGATTACGTCTTACCTAATAACCTTTAGTCAGCCATTGCTAATTGCATGTCAAAGAAGTTTATTGTTTTGGATAAAATATGCAAAAAAATTACAAAATTATTTTTCAGGAGAACACTCTGATCTACTCAGAACCACCCAAAAAAAGGCAAGGGAAAGAGGCCATAATTCAGCTGGCTGTACAAGCAGGTGCCTCACTTGCAGTACATTACCATTGGTGTCGACCTAGCCATGCAGGGATTACCAGTGTCCTGGAACCAGGCTCTGAGTTTTAGCTGTTTCCTGAACTAGGATCTTTGCACCCATTCCTGGCAGCCTAAGTAATTATGCTGAAAAAACTGCTTCCTAACCCCATTTAATTTGTGAGCTGTGTTTTTCTGTGGACACTTAGAGGTGTCCATGCACTTGGCAAACAATTAATTTCTCTTCCTAAATTGAAATAACACCATCAAAAAACAAGAAAACCCCATCCTTTTTGTGTTGTAACAGATGTTGCAAACACTCTCAATCAATCTCTTTGCCTGAATAGACTTTATTGGACACACATTAGGCTGAAAACGTAACCACTGACAGGTTGCTTTTCCTTAGACAGTGGAAACAATGCATCAAGAGCTTTCACTTTCCTCAAGTGGTGTTAATCAACGGCAGAAGTTGAGGGCGCTAAGCAGGCTGGAGGCCAAAAAATGCAAGCAGCTGCTGGAGAGAGGGAATCCCCAGTGAGCAGAGCATTGGGTGCAGGAGGAGTTTCCTTTCTGCACCCTGGTGTGGATCTCTATTGTACTTTGTTTCTACTCACACACAATACAAAGCATATACTGCACTTCGAAAGTCCCAAAGGCATCAGCATCTACGGGTTAGTCCCTCCAACCTGAGAACAAATGAATCCTGAGCTCCCACTCACACAAGCCCTTTCTCTCCAGGTTTTTCCCTTCCTTAGCCTGCATTGCACAGTTCCTCCTGCTCCCCCACACAAATCTTTTCATTACTTTTGTCTCACTGCTTCCACAACAGACACATGAGGTTTTTCTGTTGTGGCTACACACGCATTCATCTTTCTAATCGCACATGGAAACGTGGATGTATTTACCATCTCATTCATTTGCTTTGCTGCTACATATTGTTCCTTTCAGCTTTAGCACACAGGGCTTAACAAGGTAATCCCTGCCCATGGTTCACCATCCCGCAGCAGCCAGCCTGCTTGCACTTTATGCTCCCTAAACACTGTGACATCTCCTCTCTAAATATTCACTCCACAAAAAAAAAAAAAAAAAAACAACAACAAAAAAGAAAACAAACAAACAAAAAAAAACCCAGAAAAAAAAATCCATGCAAATGTTCACATACAGGCATAGAAAGAGCTATACAATTATACAAACCATGAGTCAATTCACTGATGCTGTCACTGGTTAAGGTTGCTGCATGAGAAATGCAACAGAGGCACCACAGCTGAAGGGTCTGCAAGAAAAAAAAATAAATAAAAGAGGGAGAGAGAAAAGGAGTATTGGGCGAAGTTTCCTTGACAAGGCAAGGCAGAAAGACAAGGCACCAGAAACCACAGCAACCTGGTATGAAAGTACACTAGGCAACCGCAAGAGAAAGTGCTCTCGACCTGCCTTTACAGCGCTTCCGAGCCACGGGAGAGTCTGGAATTGCATGGAGCTGCCGCCGAGAATCGCGGCAGGTAAAGTCCAGACGGCCAGCAGGAGACAGTCCATGTTCCGCCGCGCACCTGGCGAGCGCTACCTGCTGCCCGCAGCGTGCGGCGGCCGCGCCCGCCCGCCCCGCATGGCCACCTGGGCGCTGCCCCGCAGCCGCTGCGGCGGCCGGCGGAGCGCGGGGAGCGGCGCCCAGGTGAGCGCGGCCCGGCCGCCCGAGCGCTTTAAGCCGCTCCGCCGCCGCCGCCGCCGCCGCGGGGCAGCGCTGCCTCCGGCGCCGCGTCTGGCGCGGCCGCACCCGGGGGGCGAGCGGGGCGGGCGGGACCGGCGGGGCGGAGCGGGGCCGGGCCGGGCGGGACAACGCGCGGGAGGCACCTGGGGCCGGGCACGGCGGAGCAGCGGGCGGGGTGAGCCGGGCAGGGCAGGGCAGGGCAGGGCGGGGCGCTTGAGGGGATGTGCAGACAGCGGTGAACCTGCAGAATGGGGGACCCGACCGGCCCGCGGGGGTTGGGCGCTGGATGGTCAGGCTGGAATCGCAGCTGGTCCAACCGCGGTCATGCCAGGGCAGCAGGGTTGTCTCCAGAGAGTTTTGGAATGTCCCCAGTGAGGGAGACTCCACACCTTCTCTGGAAAATCTCTTCCAGTGCTCAGCCACTGCACGGGGAAGAAGTCCTTCTTCATGTCCAGGTGGAACTTCCAGGGCATCAGTTTCTGCTCGTGGCCTCTTGTCCCATTGGTGGGCACCTCCAAGTTGCACCTGGCTCCATCCCCTTGGCACTCCTCCTTCAGACACCTCTGATGCTTTGCACAGTGACTTCATACATTGATGAGATCCCCTCTCTTCACAGAGTTCTGGATGCTGCAGGGGGAGCACAGTCTAGGACAAGCTGTGCAGCTTCCACCACTCACTTGGAGACAATGTGCTGTTATTTTCTATTCTTTTTTAAAGTTGCATCACTGGAAAATAAAGAAACAAATCACAAAAAGATTAAGGTGCCTGGGAAGTGAACACAGCTGTGACAAGTACTGGACACTGAACACTGATGTCCATTGAGGAGCTGATTTTCACACAGTCGCTCACACAAATGGAGCCAAACACAGCACCAGGTTCTGGTCCCAACCAGTGTAGTTGTGCTATTACACACTCCTTTCTACAGAAAATTCAGGAAAGGATCAAAGATCCAAATAATCTAATAGCAAGTAAGTATTGAAGTGGATGGGATTGGTCCAGGCTGGAAATCAACACAGAACTTATTTCTGGTGATTCTGGCTGCACTTGGAAGTGTCCCTCACCTCATGATCTCCCTTTTGTGCCAGACAGTTTTCCAGTATGTGTCTCAATCCAATCTCACTCAAAATCTCCCTTGTCCCACAGTCACACAGTGAAAATAAACAGTAACTGTGTCAGCTTAAGGTGCCTCTCTGCCCCAGTTGGCACAGGAGCTGGGGAACATGAGGTGAGATGGAGGTCATCTCCTCTACCTGCTCCCTTCACCAGGAGTATCGTGGTAACTAGTCTGGGGCAGTGAATTAGACAGATCTGAGATATTTTTGCTTCTAAAGCATTTCCTGTCTTTAAACATTAAATAAATTCCTAGGCATGGAATTTCTGCTCCACCTCTCTCCATTTTCCAGCAGGTTTAACATTATCACCTTGCTGAATATATTGTGATAAAGTTTCAAAATCATTTTGTAACAGTGCACCTGCCACCTCCCACTGAGTATATTCAAATGAAAGAACTGGCCACAGGTTTACAATGGTCCCAGTGGAGTAGAACACCTCAAATATGCTGTGCATGGCAGATAATAGGAGAAAAATATAAAATTACTGGGCTGTAATTTTATTATCAGCCCTCAGCATCTCGAACAGACAGACCTGACTGTATTCAGTAGACTACTTGACCATGAAAACTGACATTTCATTTGCTGTAAAGGGGGAGAAATAAAAACAATTTTCTAACAATTACAAGAATTGTTTAAGAAATAAAACCACAACTTTCCCTATGAACCATGCATCACTGAAAGGAGGTTTGCTCTGGGTTTCTGTAGAGTTAAGATTTCACCCTGGGGATTTATAGTTTCTGGGTACAATCGAAGAAGAAGGAAAAAAATGTGACACTGCTTTGTATGACTATAAATGACATGCATCTAAATTTGAGTTGGCATTAGGCAGGGGACCCCAACCTTTCCTGGCCCATAGACAGCAACATTGATCAGTTAACATGCTCAGACAACATCATCCTTTGCTCCCCAAGTCAATCAAGATCCCAGCCGTGATGGTCATAAACATCAGAGAATCCTGCAAGGCAGCTCGTTCCATGTGCAAACATACCATGCAAAACATCAGAGAAAGATAAAGCTCCACAGCCAGCAGTGGAGTAAACAATACAGTCAGAGGGGGGCTTTCCTCCCCCCTCTCCCTAGCAAGTCCCACCTCAGAAATCACAAACACTGATTTCCTCAGAGGCAGCCATTACCACACTGCAGTCTCATTGGGCTCTATCCTCCCTAAGCTCTCAGGCTGGATGCTCCCACCAATTTTTTATTCTGATCAGGTTTGTCAGGTTCTTAACAGGTCGTCATTTTCCCCTACTACTTTGTATCCATCTGTTGTAATTGTATTCTACCCATGTGAGAAACTCCTTTATTGCCGAGGAATACAAGGAACTGTGCAGAGCCAGTGAAGGTTGTCACCCTGGAGCAGCATTGCCCTGCAGGTAGCAATAATCTTCTTGGAGCAATCTCCAGCATAAAGAGATCAGCAACAGACCCTGACTTGGGAGGTCAGGATCTCTCTCAGAGCTGCCAGGCAGAGTAGGAGGTTGCTGCTCCACACCAGCAGTGAGTTACTGCTTTGCTTTCCCCACACCAAGGTCCAACCAAGAGCAGAGCCCAAATTTCACCAGGATGTCTCAGCCCCCTCTCTAGACAGACCACACCTGCATGCAAAGTGTCTGTCCACTGTCCTGATGTCTGCATGCAAAGATGTTAGATATTCTTTTTTCTACTTGTGAACATATCCTAGAAAACTGGTTCCTATTTTTCAGGAGTCCATTCTTTCTAATTCTGAATCCTTCTTTTCCAAGAAACTTTCCTGGATTTTTTTTCCTGAAGAACTATGCTGTCATGACCCTCATGACAGAGTCAAACTGCACACAGAACTCACACAGCTGTGGCTGCCCCATCTCTGGAATTACCAGGCCAGGTTGGATGGAGCTTGAATCAACCTTGTCTAAAGGAAGGTGTCCCTGCCCATGGCAGGGGTGTTGGAAGGAGAGGTCCCTTCCAATCAAAACCATTCTTTGGTTCTGTGATCCTGTGCTTACTGCTAACATGACTGACAGGCATGCAGGAGAAACAAGCCCTGGGCTAAAACACCACCATGTTTGTTTTGCCATCTTTGTTAGAGTAAACTCTTCATCATATGGGACATTTGTGGCAACTGAGATGAGCAAACAATTCACAGAATACTGAGAGCTGTCAATCTAGATTATCTTCCAGATTTATTTGTGTTTAAACTTAATTTGTATAATTTAGTTAAACCACATATGGTTGGATGACTGGAGGCAGAGTACTTCCAATGGGAAATGGTGCAGGGAGGGCTCATTTTAATCAATATTCAGTGAATATGCATAGTAGAATCAGCACAGAATTTTCCTTTGCTAACTCAGCATTCAGTTTCTGCAACTGTCCATTCCTGCTTGACTGTTTCTAAAACCATTTCTTGTCAAATTACATACTTGCTGTGTTACTCAGGATTCATATAAGCGCTCCATAGGATTCTTCCAGCTCCGTCTTTACCCCCTCTGTGTTTATCCTCACGAAGAAGTTTCCCTTTTGTGAGCCACAGAAGCCCTTTGCCTTCAATTCTAGTGAGGGGTGATTAACCACATGCTGGGTAAAACTCTTTGCAGAGAAGTCTTCTTAGAATCCCCTTTACAAATGACCCTCTTTAGAATGAGCTGGTAGTTTTTAAAACCCATCAGGTTCATCTTTGTCGCAAGTTGAAGAGGCCTCGTTGTGAAATTATGCTCCAAAGTTGGTTGTGCTCCATACTCAACAAAACAGCTAAGGAGGCTTTTCTTTCTCATTGCATTTTTCATTCAATAACCTCAAGGCATTTTGTGAATTTATATAATTTGTCTAGAGAGTTCAGCAGCTATTAGTTGTAGCAGGATGAGACCGCTGGTTGAACAAAATATGAACAATTTAAAAAATACCTTGGGGAAGGGTTCCTATAGATTCAGTGGAGTTGCAGGGATGTGCTCAGCTGGTATCAAACCCCATTGGCATGGCTATCTGCACATTATCTAAACCCATGCTATACTGTACAATTTGAGGCCAAATCAGCCAGCTGCCATGACTGACTACAGCTCCTTTCTTTGGGTGGGTTAGAGAACCTGAGAAGATAATAATTGTATCTTCCCTGCCAGAAAGATCCTTTGTGCAGAGGAGGCTGTGAACAGAGAGAGCTGGTGCCCCTCAGGTTTGGGATGAGGGCACATCCTGACACACTGATGGTCTGAGGACACTGCTCAGCTTCCCCACAGCTGCAGCACCTTCTGCACTTGCTCTGACTTACACAGAGCAGGTTATAAAGTACCAGATGGCACTGGAATGGCAGCTGACAGCAGATCCACTCCTGCACTCTCGTCTTCCCTCCTCCATCCCGAATTTTAAAAGTCTACTCTCATAAATAGAAACTCTGAGGACTCCTTTGTCTACTTCCACAAAATCTGAAGCTGACTACAGTGTTCTGAGGAATGGAAAATGCTAGTCTAGCATGTTCCCAAAAGCAGGTTTCTGCATTTCTGACCAGTGTTCAGTTTACCATATGAGCTACTGGAATAGAGTTGCTTTTGCATGATGGTTAATTGCATTTTTCAGTGGCACGTGGCATAGGCTACACCATGTCACTGGTTATTCTGGTTTTATGGGTAACTATATTTCAGCTGACATGAAAACTCCTAAGTAACAAAAACACATACTGGTTGACTTAGTGTAGTTCCTCCATTAATTCCCTATCCTTAAAGACCTGAAAGTTCACAGAATAAAATTCCACTGTCTCACCAGTTTCTCTATTAAATTTGCTCTCTGCAGAAGCCTTAAAACATGGTGTTAGGACAGAAGTCCTATCCTCATCTTGTCTCTAAACCCACAGTTTTCAGTTTGCATCCTATAAATTCTGTCAAACTCCTTGCTATAAAGAGTAATCATTGTGGAATAGGTTTCCACCACCATTTACAGTAATATTTTCTGTCAATAAGCCCCTAAATTCATTTCACACAGTTTTTTAATCACATCCCCTGGAAAAAGAGCTCCATCCATCATTCCTGTTGCACCCTAACTCCGTGAAATCAAAGAAACAATGTTTACATTTTTTCCTCACCCAATTTGCACGTAGCACTGGGCTGTTATAGTCCCAAATAAATGCTTTTGATTACAAATATTAAACACAATTTTCTGCTTACATGCATTTCTCTGTATTGCACAGCACGTCCATCCTAATTTGATTAGTTCTACACATTTATTTGTGCTAGCTGGACATCCCATTTTCTGGCATGGAGTATGAAGTTCCAGCTATCCTGCTGACTTGTTACCATTGTCCTTGCTCTGTCCTGCGACACAAGAGACTTGGGCTCAGGAGCGGAACTAAACCCACCTTCCAAGCAATGTTCTGCGTTTCTCCAGCCATCTCTGCTGTAGGCTGGTGCTTAGATTTTAGAGCAGATTAACTGACTTGCATTTCTAGTGTCACCAGCAAATTTTTGAAAGGGGGAGGGGAGACCAAGGAAGCAAGACAGACAACCTAAAAAACTTTGCAAACAGCATTCTCTTGGCTTGGGTCCAAACGTCGCAAGTGGCTGCCACGGTGTCCTGACCGCTCTGTGGCTGGAAAGTGAGCAGGGGGAAGCTGCAGCTCAGTACACGGGGGCTCTGTCACACACCCAGACTGAAATTAAATGAAAATGTCCATCACTAATAGAGGAAAAATAAAAGCTGTCATTGTGGGTGGCCCGACGAAGGCTTTGCAAGCACTACATTTTAGAAGTGTTTTCCTGGAAGCGTGCCAAGGGTAATTAAAGCACAGGTACCTCCAAACTCACAGAACTCTAATAAAAACAATTATGCAGTTTATAATGTTGTGCACGTGCCAAAATTTGTATTTATACAATGGATCAAAAATGGCACAGGAGAAACTGTGCAGTCCAGCAGGTTCAAAGATCCACTTTGAAAGTGCTTTTTATAAATAGCAATTTGCACTCTACCCGGAAGGCTGGGCAGCCTATAGAGTCACAAAGACACGGTTAAAACCCCTGCAAATTACTTCTAAGACACTAGGATTGGTTTCAGACACACTCTGGCATCACATGCAGGAAGGAAAGCTCAGTCCCTGTTACAGTCAGCCAGCATCTGCACCCCAGAAAAGGATAAACCAGGCCAAGAAACAAAATCCATATGTAAGTTTCCACCTCTGTCTTCCATGTTAGGAATGTAGGAGATTATCCCACCCCCAAAACAAATGGCATTGGGATGAAATGGTTCCTCATTCATTTCTTATTGGTTCTTCTTTTCATGTCTTTAAACAACATATATTTGTTTCATCCAACAGAGGCTAAAAGTTATGCTTTTCTCCCCCATTCCTGGTAGTGTTGCTTCATCACACCCAAGCCTGAAATATTATCTTGCTTTTTCATTTTATTACTGGACTGGAAAGGTAACTTCTGCTAATGTGACTAGTTCCCACAAGTCCTGGCATCAGTTTGAAGATAAGATCTCTGATAAAAATTCTCCTGCTTGTACCCAGTTAGTTTCAGGTTGGGAGTCTGAGTTCTGGAATGAACATTTTGGGACTTAATTTTCCACAGTACCAGGAATTCACAGTTCCAGTTGTGATCAAGAGGAACTGAACCTCCCAAGCATTTGTGAACATGGATCCCTGTATGATTTTGAGCAACATACCCCAAGAAGAACATTGCTGGGAAGATTTAGTCTCCAGTCCTTGGTACACGTGTTTCTTCTTTTATTTGCTGCTCATTTCATGGGCCAGGCAAAGAAAATTGGCTTCTCTTTTCTCTGAATTTCATTATTTGCAGATTTTTTTTTTAATACAAGATAATGCTTCTTTGGCTGGCTCCTGGGATTCCTCTATTAAAAACTTCCCTCCCTTCTCACATCAATGAGCCTTTGTTTCTTCAGCCTTCTTGCTGGGAGAACAGATTGCAAAGGAGCTCAGGAGCCTTTTCAGTCCCTTCTGTGGAACAGTTGATGCGTACATACAAATCCTTTGTTTTACCATTCTCAATTAAGCATCAGCCCATTTCCTACGAAAATTAGGTGGTTTTACTTCTGGTACTCTGTGTGTTCATCTTCCCTTGCTAGGTGTCTGCCCAAACCCACCACCTTCACCTCCTTCCTGCCCAAACTGGACTTCTCGGGTGAATTTTAACTACAGCTTGGCAAACAAACAGGAAAAGGTTTCCCACAGAATTATGGATCTGTTCCATATTTGCTTCTATAAGAAAGGGCTTGCAGCACCATGCAATACTGTACAAAGAAGGTGTTGTCTAAAATATCTGCTCAGATACTGTATTTGCTATGCACTGAAAGACTCTAAAGTCTTGCTCCATAACAAGGGTGGGATTTGTGTCAGACACTGGAACATGGTGTCTTTTGAGGACCAGAGTTCATTACTTGAGGACTGCACTGCACCACAATGGCAGTGAGCAATCACAGCTTTGGATAAGGGCATTGACTCCCTTCAAATTGCTTTATACTCTTTCATCAGGAACACAAGGCCTTCGTGACCTACCTTTTATTTTTCTGCAAAGAGATTTATTTTTTACCACTAATTTTTATGCCAAAAGATGATGAGAACAGATGAAGACTATGGTAGCAGTAGCTGTAGAGGATTCCTTGAGCTAGGTGTTGAACATATGCAGAACAGAAAACTGGTTCCTATCCCAAGAGCTCAGCTTCTGTTTTTAATTTACCACAGACTTCTTTGCATTCCTAATTTGCAAACAAAACTATTCCCCAACTGTGGTGTTGATTTCCAAAGTGATTTCAGCATGTTGAGGAATCAAACAGCTGTTTTACAAACTCAGTTGTTGCACCAGTTGCTGTGACAACATTTAATAATATCTTACTTTGTGTGTGTGTGTACCGAGTGGAAAGTGTTTGATTTTCGCCTGTTTTCAATAGAGCAGGATGTTGGGAAGAAAAAGGAATTAGATCATTCTATGTTGTATGCCTGTAACATTGAAATCAGCATCTCTTCTTAAAATGAATTTAGGATGGCAAGAGTTGGGCCTTTATAGCGGCATATTAGGAAAAGTGCTGCAGTGGAGCATGGATGAAAGGTAGCTGGGAGGGTGATTTCTAGTCCTATTACAATAAGAGAAACATGGAATGGAATATTACTGAAATTTGGAGTCCTGAAGGTTGAGGCTTTCCTCAGCAAGTTCTTATGTACAAGTCCAATTCCAGATATGTTTATGTTTGCTGGGAGGTTCCTCATAATCAAAATCCTTCCCTTCCTCCCGTTTAAGGAATAGCAGATCCTGTGACAGTGCTGTTGTTTTGCTCCATGGATGGACTCTTTAAGACTGTAACATTAATAAAAGTGATTTCATGGCGATTTCAATCATTTTACTTTTAATGAGAGCAGGAGTATTTTAGCTTGAATTTAAATGAGATTTAAACCTCCTTGGCAGGGCAGACACAGCAACATTGTGATAGAGCTTCATAACAGAAACTCGGACTGATTAGTCTGTTTGAGGGTAGCTTGATTAGTTGTTGCCCATGCTTCCAGGATAATTGTACAGAATCTAGCAGGAAGAGCCTTGCTGGCTCCAGCTCTGCCCTTCCAGCCAGCAACCCTCACAGAATGAAACTGGAGTCCCACAGCAGGACATGCACAGGATCTTCGAGAGGAATATGGAAAGCAGCACAAGAAGGACCCAGCCACAGTCAGGCAAAAACCATTTACAGTCAGAATTCTACAACTGACATTCAGGACTTGAGTTATCTTGGCCTATTTTCATGGTCCAGTATAAAATAGAATTAAAAGTAAACAGAAGAATGTGACAGGTAAAATATTCATTAGATTGACAAAACAGTTTTATTTTTATGGCCTATAATAGTCTAAGCTTCAAGATTTTTTTTTTTTTTTCAGTATCTATCTTTTGTTTCCCCTTTATTATATATATACACTTGTGCCTTGTCCGTTTGTAAGCCCACACTCAGGGTGTCAAGACATAAATACAGCTTTCATGAGTCAAATTTTCTCACTGCAAACTGAGGAAAATGGGAAGTTAATTATTAAGTCTCTGTTTTCCAGATACATTTTTTTCTGCAGCTTGTCTCATGACAGTATAGAGACAAGGAGAGGTGAAAGCAGATGGGTCTGGATGAGTGCCAGCCATCTGGGAATCCTTCACAAGTACCTGAAATAGAAGCAAGGTAGGGCACATTGAGGTGAGCGGATTCCAGATTCTACCTGAAAGCTCCGTAGGTGGCCTAGGGCCACTTGAATCTAATCCAAAACAGGCACCTGGCTCTGGCCTGGATGCCTGCCAGTTTTATAGCATATTCTATCCCTGAATTATGGTGTCTGGACTTATTTCATGGCTTATTGTTGTATGTCTTTTAAAACTAATTCCTCACTGAAAGATGTTTGAAATTCAAAGCTTTTTTCAGTTTCCCACTTTATTCTGGAGCTGCAGACACTTGCCTTATTGGGTCCAGGACAAACCTGCTCTAAGGATTCCCTAAATAGAGCTCAATGTTTTGGTAGCTGCTGGTTGTTGGTTTTGGGGAGGAGGAAGGAAAGGGGGAATGGAGACTTGTATTATGGCTTTATCTTGTTGATAACTATGATGAGGTATAACTTTTGTAATGCCAGAGTTGTCACTGAGTGCCTGTATAACTTTTAAAGCACTTTTTAATGGGTGTAAAGGGGTCCATCTCCTTGCAGTAATTAAAGCTTGGTTGTTTGTTTACTACTAATGTGGCATGTAGATGCTAGCCCCTGAATTATCACACTGCTCTTATTAAAGCCCAGTCTTCCATATTTCAGTGAGATTCTTCTGACTTCTTTCTCATGGGCTGCCAGAAGGAACTCTACTATGGAGCTTCATAATTATTGGACTTCTCTGGAATACTAAGTCAGGCTTACCCATACTCTAAAACTCCAAAAGGAGAAGAAGAATCTCCTAAAACCCAAATGTGAGTTGTATAGTCGATATTTCCTCCACAGACAAGTAAAATACTTAAAATACTTATGGGAAAATTTAGCAATGGGTGATACAACTTCTCCCTGAGAGTCAAATGTTTAGCTTTTGATGGTGAAATATTTTAAGTGGACAGCACTACAGGATTTCTCAGTGCTACAAGGGCAGCTTAGATGGTAATGTGTTCATCTTTCTTCTTTCTATCAGATCTGTCAGAATGGTTTGTATCTTCATGATTTTGTATAACCAGCAAATCTAATCCTTACCAGATGCCTGGACTTTATACTGCAGTGTTGCATATTCTTAATTATGCTGCTATCTGCCCACCTCAGTACTTGGCTGTCGTTATCACACTAAGCAGTCTACTTAGTTAAACTTTGAAAGAAACAGAAAGGCAGACTTTTACAAACTCAGTTTTCCTAAGTTAGGCAGTCTCACTGTAACAAAAAACATGTTGCTGTTTAAACAGCCCAGAAAAGAATTACCTGACCAGAATAAATAACAACTGCCTGAGGGTATGTTCCCTCTCAAATGTTGTTTTGAAATTGCTGATCAAGTGTTAGATTAAGTGAATTACTTACAACTCTCAATTAATAAATACCAAAGCAACTTAGCTAAGAAAACAACAGAGAACATGAAACAAAGAGAATAATGCCCACGTCTGCAAAAACCACTGGGAGTGGTTTGTTAGAGACCAGGGCATGACACAGAGAAGAGATTTCTCCTGAATCAGCCTGAGAGCTAAACCAAGGGTCGTCTGTTATGTCCCACCTAAAACTATAATAAGCAACTCAGAAGGATTTAAAGACTGTTGGGCCTATAGGAAAAAGGCAAATAACTGCAAAGTCAGGAGAACACTTAACCTGAGATTTATGTGTTGTATCAACAATAATGGAAAGCCCGAGAGAGTCCAAAGGTTCAAGACATGAACCTATTATGTGTGTGTGTGGAGTGTGGAATGTGGGAAGCTTAGGGCTACCATATTTCTGTCCAGGCTTTCCCAGACAAAATGAAATGCAGTGAGACTAATGTGTCTGGGATGCATCCTTGATTTATACCCATACAGTAAGCTCAGGGTGAATTGGATTTACTCTGCTCACACAGATCACCTACTCAGTGCACACATGTTAGATCCCATTGCATCCCATATGCAGGAGATCCACTGTCCATAAGCCACAGAACAGATCTGACCCTGTGTAATGAAGGTGTCTGCAAATGGCCTTGATCTGCTCATCAGGTGACTAAACCTTGGCTTTTCCTAGACAAAATATCTAGGTAGAAAAAGACGACATTCCTGGAACAGTCCTAGGTAAACTGCATAAGTAGAAGTTTCATTTAACGTGCTTAATGGTATCTTTATAGAAACATTTGAAGATATCATTTCTATCAGAATTTTTTTAAAAGAATGGTAACCACAGATACTGAAAATTTTATTGCTCTGAGTGTTCACGGAGTAAGATGAGAAAAATATGTCACTGTCCACTCTTGTTTAGAAAGGGACAGAAACAAGTGCTGCTGTTCAAGAGGAAGAGATCCTCCTTGAAACATCAAAAGTCTAATAAACCTTTTTCTTTCCAGCCTATATGTGTGTTGTTAATATACATTAAAAATCCTGATCTTTACCATAGATTTTAAGGCCTTTCAGTGCTTTTTGGAAATGCACTTCAAAGTATTTGTATTCTGAAGAGGCTCTGCAGCCCTCAGGTGGGGACAGTCCTTCATATTCAGAAATCTTTGGAACTCCACAATGTGCACTTGCTGTGCATCCCCACATTCCCTGTCTTGGACTACAAAACTGGAAAGTTGATTGAAGAAGTAATTATATTCTCAGCAACATACCATTAGTATTTCAGCAGAGTAAAGGCAAGAACAGGATGACGAGCAGCTATTGCAGCATTCTCCAGGGTGGCTGAGCACAACCCAACCAAACACACTCTGTCATCTCTTTTTTGGACCAGGACCCAAGTTCTGAATGTACTAAGTGACTGGCAGCTACAGAAGCACTCTAAGACATAATCTGATTTCACTTTCCAATGTACACTGATGGCCATGAAGCTACAGTATCTTATCTGACTCCTGTTTCTTTGGATCAAAAAAAAGACCCCTTTGCCCTAGAAATGGGCCTCATTACAGCATACACTGCCAGAAGAAAATGTCCTGTTCAACTTGAAGCTTATCTAAATAACCTAACTCAAACCATACCCACAAGTATTCTTTTAAACAGTATAAAAACAATGCTAAGCATTTTTTTCTAAATCCATAGGGTAAGAAGCAGGCAATGACAAACCCAGGAGCACTTTTCCATCCAATCCCTGTACATGCTCCAGCCTGAAAAGCAGTCGGTGTGGGAATGGTGGCACCCAGTGCAACTGAAGGTTATGCTACACCTACTGTGTGCATAAAGGAATTTCTCTGTTCTACACCACCATAACATTTTACATCCTGACTCCACTGCAGCCAAGGAGCAAGTCAAGACAAAATTATCTTTGCCAGTAAACCTGAAATTCCCCTCAGCAGATGTCAGCAGCGAGACTTGCACATCTGTCCTCAGGTTACACACTCTGCTCTTGTTCCTTTCAGAGCATTTACTGAATTCAATTTATTAAAAAAAAAAAAAATATGAAGACAATGTCATTGACATATGAATCAAGAAGGAAATACATTTTTGTATTTAAAAGATCAGTGAATATTTCCTTTGCAGGTGTGACTATGTGAGAGACCTTTTGCCTTTTTAAAAATCTCTTTCACCTGTTGACCTTCAAATTGAAAGATGCTATTTAAAAACTACAATTTCAGCTTGCTCCTCTCAAGCTGAAAGATATTATATAAAAACTACAATTTCAGCTTGTTCCCTTTCTGTTGGAGAGAGGAGAGTGCTCTCACAGAAAGCTTTGGACAGCTGATGTTCACAGAATGATTCCAGTGGTTCTTGGGGAGTCACTGTGTAAGTACAGTGATACTTTTGGGGAAAGCTTCCAGAAAGGCTCACAAACAGAAGTGAAGACAACTACTCCTAGCCGGTAAGAGTTAATGCCCAAGTAGCTACAATGCCTGCTGCAGCTGCCTAAACTCACTTTTCTAACTTCATGGGAAGACACTGCTGAAAAAATAATGCGGTGCGTTGGGAATGGATGATTTTTAAGGTCCCCTCCAACCCTTAACATTCCATGATTTTGTTGTGGAAGACTTCTAGATGGAGGACTACTCTGGAATGCCCCCTAAATTGAAGACTGCTCTGGAATGCCTCCTATCAAAGCCCAAAGTCGTCATCCCAGTAGCCATCCATAATTCCAGAGTGGAAGATGTCCTCCAGGGGTGCTTCAAAGGAGGTTTGCCTTGGACAGCCTGTCAGAAAGAGATAGAGTCTTTGTCCCAGTAAATGCACACACAGAGGTTTAAATCTAGCAGTGGCCTCAAAATCAGCTACACAAGGTGTGTTGAAACCTTTAAATCTCATCAAGTCCACATGCTGAACCCTCTGAGAGCCCTGCTCGAATACATGGGTTGGTGACATTCATTGTACTAAAGGGGTTGAACTTTTTCAGTGCCTTTAGCCTCAAAGAATTCTGGTAGTTTTGTTTAAAAATTTCTCATTTCAAATTTCCATCTGTAGTTGTTGTAACTCTTCAGAATAAACTTATAATTTTAATTCAAAAGACTTTAAAACTGTCTGGACAAATTAAGTATGTACTTAGAATACTGGCAGTCCTCCAAGACAAACAGTGTCTGTTGTTATCAGCAGTACTAGTGTTACCAGAATAACTAGGAAGATTTACAAATCAGCATGACAAATTAAAAAGAGGAAAAACAAAAATCTCCAAAGGCAAGGAGCTTTTGTCACTCATTTAAATTTAATCTTCACAGCTAGATTTGCTTCTACAAACATAAGTTTGTTGTAATTAGCTACCAAGACTGGAGCTTAATGAGTTTAATAAATATTTCAGGCTGTTAAGAGATGGAAGTGGCACTGTGGTGACTAGAGATTTTCTGCAGTACAATAAAACATAAATGAAGACTAGAAATTAATAATTAAAAGAGAATTGGAATGACTGAATCACACATTTCCTAAGGGCACCGCTTGACTTTCTGTGGAGTGGAAAAAGTTATTAGGAACTGGGCATGGACCATAAGCTTCTAAACAATTGTCCAGCATAAAGAACAGCTCAGTCTGTTGGAGTTATCCACTTATCCTAAACAATTATGTGCAAAAGAATATTTTTTTTCCAAACAGAAACTGAGGGCAGTGGAGGTATTGCCATTTGTTTCCAAACCATTTTCACTGCAACTCCTATGAATGGTTGATGAGTCTGATGATGCCCTATGAGGAAAGAAATGTAATGGGAGCCACACACAGAATTGCAGAGCTCACGAAGCTTCAGATACCTTTCTTCATTTAGACCTCTGGCTGACAAAGTGTCTTCCCTCCTCTTGTTCCTTTATTTTAGAATATTTGGGTCTGAGATGTTATAGGCAACAATTTTCACACTGTTTGGATTTTGTAGTCTTGAGCATAAATGCAAGGACATTTCACTTGTGTGTGATCCTGGGGCTGCTTAGGCACAGATTTAATCCACATCTCACTAGTCTCATGTCCAGATCACCAGAGTGCAGAGACCGAGGCACCATTCCAGTCCCAACTCTGGCTCTTCACGCCAAACCAGATGCATCAGAGCTGTCTTAAGAATCATGAGGGAAACGTACAAGCCATTTCATTATTTTACTGCTGTGTGCAGGAGGATTTATACAGCAGAAAGCAATATTCCTCTTTGCTTTAGTTTTCTGTAGACTTTACTCTTTTTACAACTACAAGATGGAAGCTTCCTTTTTTAGATTAAAGGTTAAAGGTCCTTAAATTATCCCATTATTTCAGGGATGTTGGGGCATTTACCTCTTCCTCAATGCCATCACTAAAATTGAAAATAAGCATCAAACAGTGGACTGAAAAATCAGAATTTTGGAATTTGGAGCTTCTTTTTATTACTAACTGACTATGCTTAGAGCAGGGACAATTTTTGCTTTTAGATGAGGAAATCACACTTCAGAGAAAATAAATTAAGTGCTGCTTGTTGTGAAGATTCTAGCTCACACACTGTCTTCAGGTGCCTGTGGCTATAGATGCTTCTTAAAGCCAGACAAGGAAAACTTCGTTCCCTAATCCTGGAGCGAGTACGAAGCCAGACCTTGCAGCTTGATACAGAGTGTTTGCCCAGGCCCTCGAGAATCTCCTGACTGTGCTGCATGGAAAATTATGTATGGATAATCTAGTGCATGCTGTATAATAATTCACTACTTCAAAGGACACAGAGAACTGTGCATTTATCAGATAATGGTAATGTAAAGAAAGGCTGAAGGATGTAAGACTAAGATTAAAGTACAGAGATAGAAAGTTAAGTATTTAAATGTTAATGTGGCAGCACTTGCTGCATACCATAAAATGCATAAAAAAATCTTAAAATAGAAGAACATGCTAACAGTGGAGAAATTACTTCAGGCCCATTCTCACCTGTTATTTCAGTATTTGGGTTATCATTCAATAATCAACTGTAATGTAGCAAGCAGATAGCACTTTGAAATGAGGCTTTGGAGAATATCTTTGATTCACAGTAAATACAGAAGTTACTGTAATGAGGAGCAAAAATACCATGCCAGGGGACACTGGTGAGGGTTTTCCTTTTCTTCCTCTCTGGCTCTTTAAGGGATGATGTTAAATTAGCCTGACTCACAGACAAACAGGTAAACAATCTAAACTTTTGACGGCAGCTGTATTTTTTCCTTATTTCATTCCATCTTTCTCCATGTTTTTCTGTGGGTCTGCAAATGGAGCACTGTTAAACTTGTTTTGCTGATCTGACTCGTGGCTCATTTTCTATGCAGGAATAATTCTAGATGGGTTCACCATGTCCTAAATTATCCTTATTTTACTTATAGGCGCTTTTTTTTTACATATTAATACGCCAACCACAAAAATCAGGTTATCTCAAGCTGCTCAGAAAGACAAGAATTATAATGGATGATGAAATTAGGAATCAGCTGTTGCCACTTTGTAATACTCTCACTCCATATATTTTCATAATTTCATGTGGTTATGTCACAGAACTCTTTAATGATTGTACAAGTTGTGTCTCAAGAGGTGGAAAGATTTAAAACTGCTGGGAAAAAAATGGTAAGCTTTTTCTTTCTTTTTTCCTCATGAATTTAAAAACATTCACATCATCTTTTTACCAGAGCGCTCCAGTAGCTGAAAGTTGCTCTGTATATTCCAAAGAACATGAACATGGTTCAAATAATATTGATGAATTTAAAAAATTGCAACTGCAATTAAAGCAAGCTAAACATAAGCAGTTGATATTTTTCAAATATATCTTCAAAAATCAAGCCCCCTAAAAGAATATTCTCATGCACTAGAGTGGAAAAATGTGATCTCAAACCCCATGTTTATTTTTCAAACAAAGAAAGAAGTAATCAGTCCATTTTATTCCAATGTCTTCAATGTGGTCTAATTAATCAAATCAAAATGAAAGGGAAAAAAAAAAGGTAACAATTTGCCAAACACATAAAAGAGATGTCTAATGCTGATGACTAAAAAAACAACTCCTCCAGTCTGAATTTTTTTCTAGAGGAAAGAATTTTAGTGGCTTTTGAGCTTTCTGAACTCTTTCTTGTAGCTTTTTTTGAAAAGATCAAATACAAATTTACCATTTATTAATCATAATAATACATACTATGAATTGTGCGTGTCTTTGAAATTCTCTTCACTTGAATTTCTGCATCTACTCAAAAAAAAAAAAAAAAGGTCTCTGTGGAATTTTTATCTTTTAGAAAAGGCCCCACACTAAAATATCTATGACTACAAAACTCAGCACAGATGCAGGTGCTTGGTGCATCATTTATAACATGCATTCCTGATGAACTCAAGCAAGTAATTTCCATTCATCTCTCAAGTGAAAAGGAAATACCAACGCTGTTGTGAAGCACCTTCATTGTTGGGATTCAGAGTTGGATAGATGCTCCTTTCTTGCTCAATTTCCAGCAGCTTGCAGCCTTAGTGTCTGATGGCAATTTACTGACCTAATTTACACCTACAGCACTAGTTGTTTCTACTGAAATTCTCTATTTTCACGTTCATGCCATGCTCATGCCCCTGCATCCCAAGCCTGTGGCTCAGTGATGCTGCTGAGCAGGATTCCTAGATCTGAACAGCAGATCTGTCAGTTGCCAAATATAAAATTTCCCTGAGGCAGCAATAAATGTTAATAAATGAGGAAGAGAACATAAATCACTGTTATTTTGCTAAATGGCAAAAGGTTTTAGCTGTTTTCACCCATGTAGGGATACACAGGGAAGTTGTATCATACTTATATATCTATATCAAGCATAAGAAAGCTGGAGGTTGTACATTGAAAGAGACACTAGGAGACTTTGTGTGTGCTAGCACTCTGGGAATGGTAACCCAGCCTCTTTTGTGCCACTTGCACACTATTTTAAGGCCAAATAATCTGTGTTTTCATTAATCTGTGTTCTCACACAACCCTGCATGTGGCCTCCAGTCAGGTCCAGCCACACTGCTGATGCTGGTGCCATGAACACCTTTACTGTGCCACACTAGAACAATCCACTGACCAACTGACCATCATCTCCACCCAGAAATGCTTCTGCAGAGGAACAGGAGTTTCATGGTCTTCTGTGTCACAGTGGGCTTCACCTGCTTTGAAAACTGGCAATAGCAAAATAATTTCCAAGCTCTGTGGCTGCTGCTCTGCCACTGCAGCCACGGCACTTCAGTCAGAGAAATGTAGAATGTTTTTCTATTGCTTTATTTGATACCAGCCTGTATGGAAAACAGGCCAGGGCTCTAAGCACACTTGTCCTTTTTCAACATCCCTAGTCAAATAGAAATCTGGACACTTAGAGACAAAAAACCAGTCCAAAGGTCAAAGGAGATTTTCAGTAACAACTGTCAGCTGAAAGGACCCAGATATGAGGAGGATAGAGAAGTTTATCTGAGGGCACGTGCACTTAGCCATAATAAACAGCAGCACATACTGAGAGATGAGAGATGTCCTGAATGTTTGAAACGCTGATTAAGTTATTGTTTCTCTGCAGGGAAAGCCCATTTCTGATACCATAGCTCTTATCTGTTGCTTCCAGATATACATCAACACAGTGAGTTTTCTTAGTGATGAATATCACCTGTGTTTTACAGAGAACCTGACACTAAATAATTCATATTTACGGTCTGCTTGATAATAATCCCAAATGTCATCTTGTGATGAGTAAATTGAGTATTCCCCATATTTCCTGCCTAGCAGAAGATACTTTACTAATATTAATATTGCCATCGATTGCACTGTCTGATCACAATACTGCACATGCTGTGAAGGATCCAGGGACAGTTCATTCCCAAAGGACTTGTCACAGAAAATTCTTTCTCAAAAGCTGGACATTAGGGTAGCAGGAGCAGCAGGATGAGCACTGGGAGCACACACCCTGCAGTGGGGCCATCTCTGCTGACTGGAGTTTGGGATCAGGGCACTGCATTGCCCCAAAATTACCAAATATTTTACCATTCCTGCAGTCAGAGCTATGGAGCTTTACCAAGGAATGAATTTTTATCTCACTAAGGACTTCAATTATTTTATTGTTATTGCTTTTGAACAAAAATGTCTGCTTTAATCAATATGGTTACAGTTTTCTCTCTGCTGTTCTCTGAAGTCAGTAAAGTATCTCCATTAAAGCCTAGCCAAAAGGATATTTGTTCTTAAGAAAAGAGCAGCACTTTTCATTAAACAATTTATTTAAACAACATCTGCTTGAATTTTCAGAATGTTACTGTAGGATATGGTTACACTGAATTGTAAGACAAAAATGTCTGGTCTTACTGTGTTCTGTATCTCGGTTATTAAGTCAATTTTATAGGAACACTTATGTAGGCTGAAAGTCTTCCTAATAAATCATTAGTAGATATTTAGGTCTCTCTCTCAGTTTGTGGTCTTTGTTTTCCAGTAACCACAAAACATCTGAATTAAATTATCTAGTAAATTTGATTGCTTGTATTCCAGAAGTTGTACATCTTCAAGATATGTGAATGTCATTGCTACATCAGCCGCCTCATGTTCTGACTGCACTTAAATCACTCCATTCCTCTTCCAGTACACTGCTACCACAGAGGGGTTAAATCAGTTACAAGCAATACTATACAGCCTCAACTTTCTCTGAAGGTTTAAAAAAAAAATTCTGCAGACTAAAAAAAAAAAAAAAAAAAAAAAAAATTCTGCTTGGATCACACCACGTGACTTGTTTGACCATTTTCAAGCTGCCCCTGTAGCTGATGCAGCTGATGAAGGAAATATAATCTAGCATCTTGTATGGTGCAATCCAGGCTGGATAATGCTGAGGAGAATGGTTCTGAAGGGGGTTTTGGTGATACCCAGGTGATTATTTTGTCCATTCCAACAAACTGTCTAATGAAATAGATACAACTGAAAGTGGTGAATGTTCCATCTAGATACGCCTCACCTAAGATCTGATTTTATTTAAAATTTTGGAATAACTTTTTCAGAATTTAAAGCCTTCAAAATAATTAACAACTCGTGATTATATCTTGAGGCACAATGATTCTTTTCTAGGCAATGTCGATATTTTTTAGAAGGTTAGGCATTGCTGTTCCAATCAGCTGTGTTTGGTTGGTTTGGCACAGCCTTGGTGTGACTGAACTTAGCTCAGAAGAAAGGGCAGGCGCCTCACTCTGGGATTGCAGACAGAGGAGCCAGCCCCTTTATTGACTATAATTATGTCTTCACTTAGACAAAACCCTTTTTTTGACAATTTAAAAGATAAATAAATCCCCGAGATGATACAGTAACTCTTAATTTTCTTTAACAATGTAAGAAGACACTGGGGTTTTTCAGTTTGCTTTTGCTGCTTAAAAGTGACCTCTATTTGTATGCAAAATCTCCTGAATCCAAACCCAAAATAATAATTGAAAAACAGGTCCAGTAGCCCATGAAATATCCAGGCAATACCTCGGAGATATCTTTGCATATCAGCATTCCTCAGCACAGGGAATACAAAAGTTACTTAAATTAGATATTAAATTAAGCATGGTTTTGACACAATACAGTTCATTGGAATTTCATACAATGCACTCCCAGAATTACTAATGGTCAATAAAGAATTACCTCAGCAACCCCCCATGGCACAGACATTGTCCCATCGGACAGAACAAGAATGTACCATGCATTCCACTGCTCAAACTGGGCTTTTAAGTGTTTAGGTTTTGGGGGTGAATGACAGAGAGCAAGAAAAGGAAAATGAACAGTCCTGCAGCCATCACTTTGATATAACAGAAAAGGAGCAAAGAGTTTCCTCTGCATTGCTCCCCTGGCCTGCAGGAGCAGACAAGGAGCCTTTCAGATGCTCCATTTGTGTTCCACTCCACATTCCACATTTCCTTGCTTGGGGCACCATCTGTAGTTCACAGATTCCTTTAGGACGCCAAACATCCCTGGGAAAACAAAAACAAAAACCCAAACATACACAATACACAGCCCATTCTCACACAGCAGAAGCCACAGTTGGAAAATCTAGACAATAAAAGCTTTAAATTAAAAATGCTATCTCTAGGCAGAACTGTATTTTCCTGGTCCCCTAGAGATTTATTTTCTTGTTTCTGGCTCTGTTTTTTGCCAGTGGGTACCCTGCTTCCCCGTTGTTTTAGGTAAAGAAATCTATAATGATGTCTCTTTCTCCATTAAAATGTCTCTGCAAATGACTAGAGATAAATTCAAAGGATTTTTAAAAGCCTCGGTGGATGCAAAGTTGGAAAACAGAGTGTTTTACTGCCACACTAAGTAGATTACACCCTGCCAGTAAACCTGAACTCCAGCCTAAGCACAGGGATCGGTTCCTTGCCTGCCAGCCAGAGCTGCAGGGCAGGTTTGCTTCCTACATCCCCACATCCCCACACCCCACATCCCCACATCCCCATGTTATGTGTAGTAAACATAATTTGCACCATTCCTTGTATGAAATATATAATATTGGATACTTGTTAGATTATGCTCGGTTGTATTAGAAGCCCCCCCACCCTCGCATGCGAGACCTGGTGTATATTAGAACCTGATTTACAAGTAAGCATGTGGCTCGGCCAGGAGATGGGGATGGGCCATGTCTGGAGAGATATGGGGGACTCCAGGTGCTGATCATTTCCTGAACAACGAGAGATGGATATCATGGAAATCCTCGGGCAGATACGTGTGAATGCAGCGTTACGTACATTTCTAAATTTCATCAAGGGATTCAACAACTCTGGACACTGAATTGTTCTTCCTCATCACCAAAAAAGAAAATCTTATTAACCTATGGACTCTGAATGGAAGAAAAGACTGACTGTCAAAATCTTGGCCTCAGGTGGAATTTTCCCTATAAAAACCACTTGTGCCAGGCTGGAGGTGTGTGGGCATGGAGGAAAACCTCTGCTGAGGCTGACTCCTTGTTGCACACCCAGGGCCGACCCTGGGCTCGGCTCTGTTCTTTCCTTCTGGCTGGCTAGATAGAATTTGATTGCAAATAAATTTTATTTTTTTTTCATTTTAATTTGGCTGGAAAAATTTTCATGTATAACACCCACATCCCCACAGCCTGCAGAACCTTTGGCAGCAGCGTGGTGCTTCCCCCCCGACCTCTGCCAGGTGTTTTCTCCTGCAGTGCCCCAGTGTCTGCCCTGTGCTCCCCGGCAGCTCTGAGCCCCCGCAGGTCACTGGCAGATGCTGCTGTGACCCAGCAGGACTTTATTCAGAATGGCACCAGGCTGTGCAGTGCTTAAAGGTGGAGTTTGGAGAGCAGCAGGAGAACATGGCATTAGGACTCAGTTATTCTGTGCTATCAGGGAAGCAGCAGCAAAGCACGTGGATCTTACCTAGCAAATCCATGTGAATCTGGAGATATTCAACCTGTCCCCTCCCAAGTCATGCTCTTTGACTGTGGCTCTTCTAAGGATCTTTATTGAGGCTCCATTTTACTGAGTTGTCTCATAGAAGAGCATGATCAGGATCTCAGTTCCTACACTGGCTCCTCTGATATCACTTGTATCAGCTCTTTCCATGCAAACATATCTCACAGCACCACAAAACAGCCAGACCTCAGCAAGGGAGTGTGTACTCGACACAAGAGGAATGCACACTTTACAGAGGAGTATATTTTTAACATCCAGATTTGTGTGGTTTGGCTCTTTTCTTTTCATGAGTGCACATTTTAAATCATGCTTGAAAAGACTGACCTTTTGCTGAAGAGACATAAAACTGGGGTGAGAAGGATTAGGGGAAAGGAGTAATAGCACTATTAATTTTTATTTCTTCTGTTGCTAACAAAGGTAGGTACACAGAAGAAAGCAGCCTGAGTGTATTTCTGCCCATCACCTCCCCAAAGCTGTTCATGGTACACTTAATTCTGAAAGAAGTAAGGCCAAGGAAAGACCAAGATATATTTTACTTTGTTGTGTATGTGGTCTGGTTAAAGCAGTAACAGCCCCACACAAAAACCCAATCCAAGTGCTGCAGACGTGTCTCTCTGTTTACATCTCTATGTGAACCTTAGGGGGTTGCTTTGTTAGATTTTCACAGAGGTCACAATCCTCCAGCCCTGAAGCCCACCATCATTGGGATTTCTGCTTTTCAGCTTGCACCAGGTTTTCCTGCAGCTCTTTGACTTGTGTGGACTTGTACTTTGTTGTTTTGGTTGGTCAGGAAAAGCACAATGGGATTTCATAAGGAAACTTAAGAAGGTCTCAAGAATCTTTGGTTTCAAAGCTATTACTGGGACAGTTCTATTGAATTTTTGGGTGGCTCTAAGCTCAGATCCCTCCTGTGGTAGGCACCCTATGGTACATTATTGCCTGTTTCCAGTGAATTAGTAGGAGGTGATTTGGTTCTTTAATGTGATACAAATAGTTTTTATTAAAGAAAATAGGACTGTCGAAAAGGATGATGTCTTGTGATGATTAAAGGGTCTTTAACTTGTTCAGTGTCAGCACAAAACATCTGCTATCACTATGAATTTACAGCTGCTCTTTAGATTTGATATGGGACTGGAGAGATCACTATAATATATCTTAGAGACACACTTTTCTTTCAGTACCTCTTATGTGTCTTTTGTACCCATCCATCAAGTATTTAGTTAAATGTAAATTAGAAGCACTTTGGTTTAGGACCTTTTTATAGGTTTAAACAGTGCCTAATGCAACAACTCCTACATTTGGGGAGTTCTGCAGTGCAAATTAATGGCATCAAGACTCCCAAACCCTATTTACAAAAGGACATTAAGCTTGTGAAGCAAGGATTTGTGAAGTAAGGTGCCAGCAGGTACCAGAACGAAGGTTTCTTCCTCAGTTGCTGCAGTGGTGACATGCATGCCCATGCTGTTATGGTGCAGACTCTCATTACACAGCCAAATTCCCTGTACAGAAACAGGCAGTGATCACTGGCACTAGGGAGCAACTTATTTTGTTCCCTGCATTCCCTGCTGCACCTCATCAGGCTGGTGAGTCCCCACAATTGCCAAATGTGCCGTCGTCCTTCGGCCGCTGCGTTAAGAGCAGGGCTCGACTTTGTGAAGCAATTGCAATGTACAGCACACTTCCACCCACAACAGATGTCAGGGCAACAGGGGTCCTGCCACATCTGCTAACCAGAAACATCAGCTTAGATGTCTCACTCTGGATCCCCAGAAAATGAGGAACACAGCATTACCACCTCCAAAATCTTGGTTTCAATCTTTTTCTTTAGTGACTGCAGAGAAGTGTGTGCCAAAGACATCATTCAGACATGGGTTTCACTGTACAAACACTGATTTACTTGAATCCTCTGCCCCTTCTACTGCAGCCACAACATATCTCCTTGGAGATCACTTTGATCTGGCACTTATTTAGCAACTTCTCCTCAGGACTAAAGCTTATTTTAGCCTTTGTAAACTAAGCACCTGGAGTTTAATGTTCTCAGTAGATTTCTCAATAGATTTCTATCTGGGAGGATAGAAATTTCTGTCTTGCCCAAGGTCTTCAAAAGGAGCCCCTGTGTGATCCTACCAGATTCCTAATCCAAATAGTTTGGAAAAAAATGACCAGAGAGCATGTTATGTCACATACCTGTGGTAAGGTCCACGTACAGCCTCAGAAATAAAAGTCACTGCAGCACCCAAGGAGATTGATTTCTCATAAGTATCTACCAGCCAAAATGAACAGCAGTTCCCTTTGCTCACCAGTGGCTGACCTGTCCTGAATCACCATTGATCTAGGACTTTTCTTGTATAGTTGACTTCTTTGACCTGTATTTGCCACCCTGCCATACTCCTTTTTCAGGCTGTGGATGGTGCTTAATGATCATGTCCTCATCTTACAGAAAGATCCACAGAACAATGATCTCTTCCTGTCGTTCCCTAATTAGCCTTGAGACATAATTGACAGCTCTCTGTCCAATTCTTATAAAAGCAGCATAGCACTGAGCTGGTCCACTACAGACTCTCACTGTGTCACTCTCACAAACCTTTTTCTTTTTTTTTTTTTCCCTTTTTTTTTTTTTTTTTTTCTCAGAGCTCTTTTTTGGCCCTTAAACTCTATTTTTATCCAAATCTGTGAAGCTCACTGCCTCCATTGAGGACAAGGAGCAAATATCCCAGTGACCAACTACTTGGGACTACCCACATACATGCAAATCAAGCAGTACTTGTGTTTTAAGATTTACTGATGTTGAGATGAAGTCTCCCTCTCCCTTTAAGGAGACAGAGATAAGAGTGTCTTCCCCTGAAATTCCTGTATTAATTAAGGAGAAAATAATGCTCTACTGGAACAAATTCCTTGGGTGTTACTTCTTAATCATCAATTTACAAAAACAGATTTTAAAGCAAAACACCTGTGGGTGGTTCTGAGATCATTATGAACAAGATATAAATCTTTTAATAAATAATCTCAGGGGTATGGCATCTTAAGAAGACTGATGCAGATTTCTACACCATTTTGAATGATGATGTGCAGTTAGGCTGGATGCCAGTGCTGCCAAAGAGCAGCCTGAGTCTTGGCATGGCCAACCCCCAGTGGGCAGCTGCAGCCTGTGAGTGGTCCTAGTGTGCTCTTCCAGGGCACTGTCTGCAGAGGTTACCAGAGGAGGAGGCTCATGTACTGTAGTGGAGCATTAGCAGTGTGTAAATCCAAGTGTTTTCATGCTGCCAGCTGAAGCCAAGCTAACAGGGCTGTGTGTGCAGCATGTAAATAACCCAGTGAGTGCTCTGCAGTGTGCTAAGGCCACCCTTACAGCAAGGGCTGGGCAGGAAAAAGAGCTGCCCTGTCAGTTTTTGTGGACTTTTTCAATAAAACAAAAGTCTCTGAGGGCATGCATGTCTGTGGTGACAGTAATAGAAGGAAGAACTTGCAGGGGGACCATAATTCTGGATGTGCTTTCCCTGCTGGCATTGGCCATAAGGGATGGAAATCTCAGTGCCTTTCTGACTGGAATGATAATGCCATCAGGAAGATAACAAATGAGATGAAGCATCCAAAATGCCTTATTAGCCTTTGATGGGATGGGAGGAGCTGCCAGCAGAAGCAAAATATATACGACCTTCTTTTCAGCTGCTTTGTGTATAGAAGTGCAGTGCTGGAGCAATGTGGAGGGTGAGCATACATTAATTCTCCTTCCCTGAGGCACAGTAGGTTAAAAAACAGTCAGGAGGAAGAATTATTGTAGTCTCCCTTTTATTGTTGTAACTTTATGTGCAGTCAGCTTTGTCCTTTCAGTCAGTTATTTACAATCCTGTTGTTTATTCTATTTATTGTTACGGGATCTTAGACCTGGCCCACAAAGTCAGTGGTTTTTGCATAAGGACTGTATCATTTTGACATTTCTTTCAGCAGTCTTTTATCTATTCTAAACTGCTTGCTGTGCCTATCTGGTTTAAATTGCTAATATAGAGTTGGTCTATTCTGTTGGACAGAAGAACAAGGTCTAGGACAGCTTGTGGGGTGTATTACAATGAAGGAGCCCCCAAACAACGGAAGAAAGAGGCTTTGTGTGTGCCCTGCTCCAGCTGACTTGCCTGTTGGTTGGGACAGCAGCACAGCATGTGTTCAGGCTGCCTCTCTCCTCTCCTTAGCTGCTCTAGAACACAAAACTGTTCATTTGTTTATGCTCTCCCCTGGGAAGATATAGACTGAGTATCTGGACCTGTTTTTACACGTCACAGTGTCCTGCAGTGAGCCAAGCTTCCTTGTGTGGCTGCAGTGGTTGAAGCAGTCACAGGAGCATCTGCCCAGCCAGGAGATGTCAGGAAGAGCTGGCCCTGGAAGGCACAGTGCCCATGCTGATGTCTCTGCCAGCCCCAGCTGCTAAAGCCAGCGTGAGCCAAGCTCAGGATCATCAGACTGGGCTTTAGAGATGATACATGGAGCTGTCTCTGTCCTCTGACTTCTGATCTCCAGCTATGGAAGGTAGAAAAGCAAATCAGTTACACTCTGCTATTCTTTTCAGACTTATTGGAGATTCTTCAGTCACATTACCAAAAAAGCTTTTTCCAAGGCCAACACAGATTCTGTGGTTTTGTTAAAATACAGTAAGAGCTAGAAATAGATGTGAGGCTTTAAAGCTGAAGGACGTTTTGTTTCAAGGAACATGTGACAAATTATATGAGTTGCAGCAGTGGTACATATTACAGATAGAGAGAGCTTATTTTATCAAATTACAAAACTAAGCCTTAAAGTATTAGTGTGGTCTCTTATTTTTTCAGCAGCTAACAAGTATCTTCAAAATATTATTTTTTTAATTGTCTGTTATCTTAGGCTATTTACATTTTTATATCTATTATGCTTAATGGATTAAAAAAGGATGGACCTTAACTCATTAAGTGAGTTGGTGAAACTGCCCAAAAATGAAGGGGCTGCTTCTCTGTCTTGGCTCCTTAAACCCTGCTCTAGAAGTGTATTTGCTCACACAAATCTCATCAGCCATATGGCTCCTGTCCTCCAACTCTATGGACTGCTCAGTCCTTGGAAAATCCTTCATTTTTTACAGTAAGCAATTTAATCATTTTAGTCACATGTCCTCAAGATAATCTCTTGAAAAGGCAACTGATTTATTTTAAAGTAAATTGTTCATAAGGAAGTATTCAGCAACAAGGCATTGCAGGAGTTGTCAGAGTTGAATAAAAGGAATAAATGCAAGTTTTCTCATATATGTGTAGCTGAGTGATTTAGTTCAGACTATCCTGTATCTATAGAGAATGTCTCAAATTAGATCCTTTTCCCAGACCACGCTCATGATTCTGCTATCTCCACTTTTCATCACTTCAGCACTTGGCAGGACAGATCTGATAGGACTTTGTCTTCAAACTGGTCTTTATCTCAGGTAATTTTCATTTCTTCTTTGCAAATATCATGCTAGTTTGAGAGAGAATAGAAATAAATAAAAATCATCTTACGTTTTGGACAATTTTGGGTTTTTTTCCATAAAGGAAGAGTTTGTAGAAATCATGAGTGAAACTCACTTGAAAACTTCTTCTGCAGATGTTACCATCCCATGGGAAGGAAAATACATCAGAAATCCTTTTCCCATCTCATATGATTATGGGACAAGCTTCTAAATGCATGTCTCACCAACAATTTGAGGGTACACTGCAGCCATTAGTTGTACCAAACATGCAACACCAAAAAGGTCCTGCCACGTTGCCCAGCATTTACTGCAATCTCTGCATCTGTACCTGGCAGCAGATTGCTTTGCACTGCAGGATTTCCCAGAGCACATCCTGGGAACAACACTGTAACCCAAATAGCAGCCAATGTTTACAGGGAAGTAAACTTCAAGGTATAATGCAAGTGCCCAACACCTGGTTACTGGGTGTGAAACACCTTTGTGCCTGGCACCAGCTTGGGTCTGCACAGCACCTTCTGCTGAGAGCAGAACTGGGCTGATGCCCTTACACATGGTGGGACACGCTGGGTGAAGACTGGAGAGAATGAGCTGATGCCAACATTTACTGTCGACTGAACTTGACAAAAATGCAAATTCTGTGGTTACTGAGGTTCAGACATGTTAGCAGAGCCCCTGTAACCAGAGCTCTCCCAAAGGCATATGGCTGAAAGGGTGGATATGCCCATCATATCCATGGCTTTGGCCAGGCTGCCCTGAGTTAATCAGAAACCCTGGGTATCAGAACTGCACTGGAAAAGCTCTGTAGCCTCTGCCACTGAGCTCTCACCAGCATTCCCTTCTTTGCACTCAGTCTGATATTCCCAGGATTAACTTGGCCAATACAGACAAGACCCACTCACCTCCTGCCTGGAACCCAGCCCTGCCCTTTCCCAGCTCCCTCCCTTCCCCACCAGCCAGGCTCCCTGGCTAGTTTGCCCTGTCACCAGGAAAGCAGGACTGCTTTTCTAACATCCCACAGCCATCAGACACAGCAACCCTGAGCCTGGTGCCTTCCAGAAGAGAGGGAGGCCTGCTCCTGCCCACAGCTGCAGGAGGTGGACAGGGTTTGTAGACAAATCAGGGCTCCTTGTGCCAAATGCTTCAATACCCAGCAGGGGGATTTCCCACTGTCCATCCCAAACCACCAAGGGCTCCCAGAGGGGCATATCTTCCTTAGAATTAGATCAATCTTCAACTCTGCATGAATTATAAAGGATAGGGTTCTCATAACTGAATTAAGGATTATTTTATAGGCTTAGAAACCGAAGTTATAGGAAATATATATAGTTTTTAATGCCAAATGTTTTGATACCGATTGAGAATGCCTTCTTTGATAAAGGATTCTAGTTACATGATCACGACTAAAGCATTTGAAGCAGCAGCTCCTGGGAACAGTAATTGACAGGGCTTGTTGTAAGGAATTTTAGCTAAGTAGAATAATGACATGTGGTTAAGCTATTTAGGCAGGATATCAGAAGAAAATTCAAAGTGAGATCTATTAGACAATGAAAATATTGTCCAAAGGAAGTGATAAAAGCCACATCACTTAAAATATTTAAAGTTGGTGTGTTTAAAGCTCTAGAGAGGATAATTATATTGAGTCAATCTCCATTCACAGAGAATGGAATCAGCTTCTATTTAGGAGTATGCAATAAATTACTTAACTGGCCATTGTAGTTTCTAACTGAGGTGACTCCATGGGTTTTTTACTCTTAGGGCGATGCTGCTTCACTCTATATGTTTGTTTTAAGAGAGGAAAAACACTTTCAAAAAGGAATGAATCTGCAATCCTAGTTTAGGCAGTCCCCAAATCACGGCTGTATTCCAGTGTACATACATGCTGTGGTGCAGTAAGGCTGAAAAATCAGTAAAATACACTATCCCAAAGTGCCACAGGTCTGCTGAATCCTGTGCTCCCCACCAAAATGACCACTATAAAAGCAAATTTATTAATGACATGTAACTGAATTTCTACCTCAACTTCAGATTTCTCTGAAACATAAACAGCTCTTCCACATGTGGGTTTGTAAAATCCTGTTCTGCAATATCTGAGGAATTATCTTTGGTATATTCTTCTTCAGCACATTTAATCAACTCATCTGAAAGTGCTTGTTTCTCTTCCATAATTGTGAGTATCATTTCTAGTTAGGGATGTTTACAACTTAGGATCCCTGTGAAATTATTACACTAATGGAAAATGTTTACTAAAGTGACTTTTAAGTTTTCATCTCTGAGCCCCATCTAGATGTACTCTGATTTTTTTTGCAATTATTCCTTAGAGGAAATGTGTAAAGACATTCATTAGTGGGGCACTGGTGGGTTCCTGTCTGAGAACAATCACAACTCTAATTGCAGAGCAGGAGCTGTTTGATTCTGCAGTCAGTCCTGGTACTGAGGGCTCATATCCAAATTGAAAGTTTGATATCTGCAGATATCTGTTAATAAAATATTTCCTACTTAACTTTGATATGGAAATAAACCAGCAAGTCTGATTAAGTCCTGACAATCCTTAGGGCAAAAAGCAAAACAAAACAACCCTCCCAACCCCCGGTTTTAACAATACATCAGGGTTTCAACTATAAGGCAGTTTTCCAGCGGATTTAAATGCCAACAAGAAAAAGGATCAACATTTGCTACAGTGTGATCAAATGTTCTCAGCATGACATGCAACCATCCACAAAAAGTCTGTTCTATAGAATTTAATTTATATATTCATAATTCTAGAAAGACTTATGTTCATATTTAACTAAACCCTGGTAGCAATCCACTGATCATAATGAGATTATCCACAGTTTATTGACTTAAGCCCATGCATAAATCTCTACAGCAATGGAACAATAGTTTTTTGCACAAATATATTTATACATTACACAAAAATATTTAGGACAGCACTGACATGTCTACACTTTATTTTTAAACTGAGGCTGCTTGATTTTGTGCAATCCTTGGTGTTTTTGCATGCAGCAACATCTGTCATAACATAATACCTTTTTAAGGAAAAATGTGTATGCAAAAGGCAAAAATCATATAGGTATGTATCCACGTACTTCTGACTTAGCCACACAGAACTTAAATGCCAAATACACCCATATTTATTCATATAGAAAAATTTACATATTTATGCATCATAAATGCTTAGATGTATGTCTGTGTGTATATACATGTATACATACACATATATAAAGATAAATGTAATAAGAAGTAGAGTAAGTGGAGAGCCAGAGCTGTGCAACACACTAGAATCCATGCTTCAAATACATAAATACAGGGTATTAACACAGATTAATTTTAGAAGGGATTAGGAAGAAAAAGAAACAGTGGATTATCATGAAAGATTTGAGATTAGCAATGACGAATAAATAGCTAAAAATTGGAATACTTCCCCAGCAATTATGGGATATTACTCAGCCACACTCTCTTCTCTGTGTTAATGACTGTAAATATACAATAAAATATATATTATAGTATATATATTTAAGAAATATATAAAGAAATTAATGCACAAATGTTGCTATCAGTATCCAGCAGTCAGTATTTAATTTTTGTAGGATAATCTATTTGTTCTACACACTTCATTGCTGGTTTGCTCTTCATGCTTCCCTTCTTCCTTCTGCCTTTGTAGTACCACAAGGACATTCTCCTTCTTGACAAAAGGAGATACTGATACAGTCACTGTGCACCAACAGGAAGAAAATAATGTCAAATTCCAGCTGTTCCACAAGCCACTCACAGACAGGAGTATCCTCCCTCCTGGTCCATGAGGCAGACTGGGATTAGCAGTGCAGGGAGCAGGGGCTGTGCAGGGAACATCTCACCTGCCTCCACACAAAGGGCAATCGTACCCTGCAGCCCAAGGACTGGCCCCAAACCCTGGGTCCTTGTCCTCTGCACTATTAAAATTAAAAACTCTGTCAATGTCACTGTGGTTGTGCCACACCTAAGCATAGATATGACCAAATTATATCCTTGGTGTCTACATGACCTTTTAGACGTCACTTTGTTCTGCAAGCTACCAATGTGCCTGGAACACAGCCTGGGCAACTCTGCTGACTCCAGAAAAATTCCAAATATACATCTCTTTCACAGCTAATACATTTCTTCCATAGTTAATAATGCTGAAAATTTTCTTAGCTAATCTAAACTACAAATGACAGTGAAATAATCTACAGCAGGTCTCTAGATGAGATTCCTCCTGCTACTCTAATTGTGGTCTGTAGCTCATCTGAGACACAAATTGAGCACGTCCTTTAACACTCTGCTGCTTGTCTGTGCTGCACAGCAGGCTGGATCAGAAATCTAATTCCAGTCCTTTCAATGGGCACAAGGGCTCAAACCATCATAGATTTTCTTTTCCTCCCCAGCATCTCCTGGAACAATAATTATCTGAGCTGTCCAGAGGATTTTTAAAAATAGTATTTTGAGGCAATCATAGGACATTCTATGTAGGCCATAAAGAATTATACATGTTCAGTTTTCTGTTCATATATGCCATTAGAATCTGCAGTAAAAACACTTGAGTTTGGGCATTATTTTTGTAAAAAACATGAACCTTACAGTATTCAATTTAGCTGTGTTGATGACAGAAGAATACCTATTATCCTAAATTAGCAATATTGGCCCAGCTGTAGTATCATCAGTTAGGCCTCCAAAATGAACTTTGGCCATCATAATTTTAGAATAGCACTATGAAATTTGCTTTAGCCTTCAGGGTTGACAGTTACGGTTTTCTTTCCACCGTTAGAAAAACAAGGAAGGTACCTTTAAAAAATAAAACAAGAACTAGGAAAGTATTGTAATTCCTGCTATACGAACTGAAATAATTTTTTTAAATCCCAGTTTTGTGAGAACTGGCAGCTCTGAGTCTGGATGAAAATTGTCCAGCACTTCCTTCAACAATTGTATAATTAAAAAAAAAAAAAAAACAAAAAAACAAAAAAAAACACCCAAAAAACTAATTTATTTCCACAGAGTTTGGGGAAGTACAAAAATGCCTGAAATTTCTGGCCTAAGAGCTTGAGCATACTGTTTGAAGTATGATTATTTAAGAAGCTGTCTTAAACCATTTTTAGATTTTGGCATACAGTGTTGGGCTGAGCTATAAATTTTCCTTTCCCTTACTTTTCTTTTGAGCAGCAGTTTGTGTCAGCATAAAGCCACAAGGGTCTGTAAAACCCATAACTTCAAGCATGGCCATGCGTGTTAATTGGCAAAGTCAAGGAAGATAAACAAAATAATATGCAATAGGGACAGGATACTTCTTGAATTCTAGAAATTACTAGAAATACATTAAAATATATATGACTCCCATTGGTGTCTACACATCAGTGTGGCAAATCCAGAATTCCAACACTCTCCGCGTTAACGGGCACTTGCTGGTTTTTATTTGCATAAATCTTACTTTTGATTTAACACTTTCAAAACACAGAGAAAGAGAACTACTGCATGAATTACAGTTCAGTTTTTCCACTCCACACTTAAAGAAGGTAGATATAAAATCTTATATGAAACAGCTTTAAAAACAAGGCTTCCTACAGGACTGCTTTTCCCTGCTCTTTAGCAGTCACAGCTGAGCGAGCTGTATTCACCAAGGAGTGTGGGGTTACTTCATGTGAGAAAGTGGTTCCAAGGGCAAGGCAGAATCTCAACCACAGTAAACCTCTGCCATTCAGGAAAGAAAAGCTGTGGAAGGCACATAGTGTGGCAGCTTGCTTGTACACAATAAGGTACATCCTTTGGAAGGCATGCACACCTTATCCATAGGATTTGCTCCTGGCATCCTCTCAAGGAGGTCGTTCCCTAGGCTGTGCTTGGTCAGAGCCCTGAGGGATGCCCACAGCAGCTCTCTGCTCTGAGAGTCCTGGCCTGGCTGATGCACAGGCCCCTGATCTGCCTACCAACACTCCCTTTTCCTAGGAAATTGGGATTGCTGCTTCCTGTGGCACTTTGGATCACCTCCAGGTAACCAGCCAGGTAATGATATTTGTTTCTGAAGATTGCTGGGCTGTTCATTGGCCAAGATTTACCATGTCACTCTCCACAACTGCAGGCCCCTGTGGAAGATCAGGGTCATGAGAAATCTAAGCAGAGAGGAATAGCTGAATTCACTCTTTACAATGGTTCTTAAAAGTTGGCTTTGGCCGTGGCCTGGAATTGGCCGCCAAGAGCAGCTCCAGGAAAATCCTTTCTAAAGCTTCCCCCTTTGCAGACAGGTGGCAGCTGCAATGCAAAGGCCCCTTTTTGGGCTGAGAAATAGACCACATGGGAACATACATTTAAAATTTTTAAGTGTCTTTTTTTCTGCTTTTGCTGTCTCTGAAGCAACAGCTGCTTCAGCTGAGCTGCTGTGTTCTAAACTCTCAACATCCTTCTCATAATAACAGATACATTATTGAGCATTATGAAAGAGTCTCTCCAGGGGAACAGAGACTGCTCTTGGGTTGCCAAAAAACACAGATATTAGTAAAAAGACAGATGATTTGTGAATTTGAAACTGCCTGGTTCTGTCTCTCACTGTGTTAATAATGAATTCATTACAAAAGAACTGTAGTTCTCCCCCCATCCAAGTGAATCACCTTTTCTTGTCTGGCAAGCCAGCACTTACTAATAAAACTAGTTCTGATCTGAAACTACACAGATCCTGGAGACACTCTCTGTTTATGTAAGCAGCCATCAGAGTTGTGTGCAACCCCAAAGTTTGCACTGTGGCTTCTGTGCTACCCACTTCAGGCAGTTTCAGACTGTTCACCTGAGCTGAGGAAAGAAAATACACCTGTATGCTCTGCACAGATTGCTTTCAGTGCTCCCAGCCCAAATAATGGACAAGGATGGTTGGGTCAAAAAGAAAATGTTCAAAAGTTGCTTTTCTTTTTGATCAAGTGTACTGAACTCCTCTCTGGCTTAAATCCCAGGGTTTCCTGGGAGGTTGCAAGGCACAACCATGGCAGGCCTCAACATCCTCTGAGCCTCTGACCCCCATGGAGCAACAACATTGGAACAATACAGTCCTTTAGCATGGGAGCTACAGACCCACCTCCTGCAGATGGCTGCACTGGTCACTGAACAGCAGCATCAGCTACTCACAGAGATCCCACATTATTTGGTTGTGAAGGACTCTGCTCCCAGCCTGCATTTGGCAGTTTTTGTAATGCTTCTCCCATGGGGAAGAAGAAGCCCAGGGGAAGAAGATGCCCAGATAGATGATAGGGACACCAGACTGAAGCAACTGGGTAGATATAAGACAGTTACAGAAACATTTCAACAGGAATGAACTATGGGAAAAAAAAGATTTTTGCTCCTTTTCACAAAATTAGGTTTAGCCTGCAAAACACAACTGGTTACAAAACACAACTGCAACACTTTGTCAATTCTCTATTATAAGCAGAAAACAGCAATCAAAATAATAATAAGTGCTACAAAACAAAATTGTCTGACTTTGGGAAAGGAGTTTGGTAGGAATGTATTCTGCCATTCCCTCAGGTGTGCTGACACTACAGCAAAATGCTAATGTGCATTGATCTTGATCATTAGATTATGTTGTGTGAATCTGAGGAAACAACTGAGTAGTCTTGGCTACAGCAGGATGATGATGATGATGGTGATGATGATGATGATGATGATCGTGATGACGATGGTATTGATATAATTCTTACTTGAGGAACAGGCTGGGGTGCTGGTCAGAAAAGTTGGTGTGGTTTCTGGGCTACACATGAAATGCAACATGACCCTTTTTGGTTTTCCTTCTTTGGAAACCTTCTTTGGTTTCCTTTCATTGTTGAACTGGTAAGGTTCAAAAATGGATGCTGGTAATGAAGTGCCTGGGAAGGAATTTCAGTAATTCCTTTTCCCAGCACATAAAGATAAGATACCTGTGAAAAATAATAGTCATGAAAACTAGGAGAGTGAGAAAGGCAAGTGGGATAATTACAGTGCTTGTTCCAGACCTTCTGGGGGTTTCTTGACTCCCTAAAGAAACAACAGGTACAGACCGGCATGGTAGAGGTGAATTGTATTAATTAGGTGGTAGCACTTGAGCCCAGTGGTGCAAGGAAATACATGAAGAGTGCTCAGTGAAAAAGAATAATCACTTTAAACCTTAGGTGAAACGTGAAACCACGTATAACATTTGGTCAGTTAAGGTCAGCTGGCCTGGCTCTGTCTCCTTCCAACTTCCAATGCATCCCCAGCCTCCTCACGGGTGAGGTGGATGAGGAGCAGAAAATCCCTCCATGCTGTGGTTCACATTCCTTCTGCAAACTGCACATTAGTGAAAGGGTTGACTTTGACCAAGTTAAATCAAGCTACATTGAGCATGGGTATGAAGTTCACTTAAAACCTTTTCAGGCTGGTAAATCTGTCTAGATATTATTCTTGGCTGGCATGGGGACCTGCAGGGACAGTTCTGGAACATAAAGCCATATTAATTCTTTGAACATAATCAGCGTGGATTACGTACCTTTAAAAACTGAACAAAGTTCTTGCCTGACCAAGAAAAATGTTTTACTTATTCTTATGATCATTCAGATTATTATGGCCTTTCTGATCGCTAAGTACTATTTAGAGAATATATGGAGAAAAAAGCCCCTCAAATCAAACTAAAACATTTGGATCTGGGTATTAATAACTCAGAGCCAGATACAATAAAAAATGGAGTGTTACAGAAACATAGCTGCGATGACACTTGCTTCTCATTACATTTTTGAGAAACAAAATTTATTACTGCATCATTTCCAACTATAAAATAACACTGTTCTTTTAGGATCCTGATCTAGCCAGACAATATTGCCAATATCATGAAAAAAAGCTATGCTAGTATCAAAATTATAGCATTTATTACACTTGATATTTTACATGCAGCGATGAAAAGTTTTGATTCACATTTTTACACAGAAATTCTCTTCTCCTCAAGTGATTTTTCTAACTCCTTTTGAAGGTCATACCAGCATGGAAGCAAGTTGGCCTGAGTCAGCACAGATAGTAGCTGTATCATTCTTCACACTTTAAAGTCTAACTCATGTATTTTTTCAATTATAGAAAAAGAGTTCACAAATGCTTTTTCAACATATTGCATTTCAGCTTTAAAAATAAGCCTTCAGATATATGCCCTTCTGAAAACACAAAAAGGAGATTTCAGTTCAAAATGAAAAACCCATCATTCCAGTTAATAAAAAACACTTGTTAAAGCAAAGATGAGCCTTGGTGGAAATGTAAGTTTAAAATTATTTGGACTAAATGCATATGTAATAAAAAACCTCCCAGCAGAGAGGATACATTTTTACAATGTATTCCTGTCATTTCTTGTTTTCTAGAGTACAGAAGCACTTGTTCAACTTTACATAGAGCAAATCTCCTGGCAAACTACTATGTGCAATCATTGTGAAAGCTAATGGAGCAACACAGCTCAGAGCTGAGAGAAAAACACAATTTTAGCCACTAAACTAATACACAAACTCTTTTGATTTTATTGCCATTTTGCTAATTAGACATATTTCAGTTTCTAAGATGATGAATGGAAATGTGGTTGTAAAAAGCCAGAATTGCTATTAAGAACAACTGGGTTAATTTCTGAAAGGGGATTTCTAACAGCTTCAGTTCAAATGCAATGCTATTGTAATAACACACAGTGATTTACTTAAATGTTTATGCTGGCATAAACATATCTGCTAATGTTTTTCCAGGATTTGACCCATGATAGTCACTAAAATAGTTTATTCAAATTTCTCCATTTATTAGGATGCTTGAATTTTGGTGCTGGCTCCTTTTCTGTACCATCAGTGCTTATACTTAATATTAACTATTTTCCCTTCTGTCTTTCTTTTCTCATCCTCATTAAATCAAAGTAAAGCAGCACAATATAACATATAGTCATTGATGGTTTTTCACCCAAAAGAAAGACTCACTCCCTTCTTGCAGTTTTGATTGTGAAGGATTCTTCCCAGATACAGGGAATGTTCTAGGGGTCCTCCATTCTTTCCATCCTAAAACTGGAAAAAAGGACCATGTGCCCTGAAGCAGCAGGAAGCTCCTTCCCAGCTGCTAAGATGGACAAAGGTCGCAGCAGGGAACCCCACTGGCTCCAGCAGCTGGGAAATATCCATTTGGGTGTGTGGGTTGGCCTTGTGTGACTATTTGTGGAATCTGTCTGTGTGCAGCTTATAAATTCTGTGCTGATATTTTGAAGCTGTTGCTGTAAAAATTCTTGAAAACTAGAAAGCCAAAGGTGGCTGGAATCCAGAGCTTCAGTGGGCTGACTTGACCTCTGAAAACGCCTGAGCATTATCCCTGTGGGCAGCCAATGGACATGCTGCAGACCCAGCTTCTGCCTCAGGTGTGGCTGCCTCCAGTTCAATGCTCTGTGCCCTCTTTTCTTGCCAAAATCCTACCAGGCGCTCTCAAGACCAAGGCCAAGGACTATAAGTAACAGAACAGTAAGAACAGTAAGTGCATTAAGTAGAGATGATAAAAAGCTCTGGGATTCAGAGGAGATAGCTGAATACAGAGTGGTTTTTTACTAGAATCTTGGCATATAACTGTCCCTTGGAAGGTGGGCACACACACTAAGGTATATGCCTGAGGTAATATATTTCTCATTCCTGAAAGGATGATATGAAGCAGAGCTGTATTAGAATGGCTTTACAGTGGGGTGAGTCTCCCCAAACACACATTTTGCTTTGAGTCTTTTAAAGGACTCTGTTTTTATCAAAATCTCTTTTATTTCCTCCAATCTCCTCATTAAGTCTCTTCCAGCTTTGTTAGGTTCAGCACTTTGTTGATAAGAGAATGACAACCCATGTAATCCTACCTCTTCTCTGGTCACTCTACATTGTTGAAGACAGAACCTGTTGATTTATTCAAATCTACCTCGCTGTGTAGTTTTCTTTGTTTGGGTCTGTCTCTCTCCTGCCTTTCAAACCTCAGTTATCTATTTATCATTCTGTCTCAGGACCCAGGCATTGAGTCTCTGTTGGGCAGAAACTCTTTGACTCTAGAAAGTGCTGAATACTCTAAAGGCACTTAACAAAGTGAACCTTTGATCCTTTGGGGATCACATTGTTATGAAAATATTATCATTTGTCAAAAGAGGAGATTGAAGCTTCTATTTCATCAAAAAACCCAGCACAGATGTCTGGATGTACAAAATCTCCCCAGCTACTTGTAGATTACTTATGGGGATCTGTATTCACCTGTCTGAATAACACTGTGTTTAAGATGATTAATATAGTCATAGAAGAGAAATCTATCTGTGCCTTTTTTGCTTTTTCACCTAAACAGCTGAACTTTTTACCGTCTCTTTTTAAGACTCAGGTTATACAATTTTGTCAGTGAATTGTATTTCTTTCTGTAAGAACGGTTTGGCTTCACTCCCATTGTGACACACCACCAACAATACCTTTAATAAAATACTGTGGGGCTTTTTTCTCACTGCCTCTTAATTTAAAGAGTACATTTAGGGAAAGATATTAGCCTCATCTTTGTTCAGATCATCTTGAATAAAAATATTGTAATCAATCCTTTTCTGAGTTTTAATCCAGAGTTTTCAAAGAAAGGGACTGTTTTACATTTAAATATTTCAGATTTATAGACATACTGAAAACACATTGCAGAGATTTATTGCTGGTTTTTTTCCTTGTGCTCTTATAAAGATGGGTCTGTATTGCCGACACCACAAAGATGTAAACACTCTGGATAAGAAATAAAGAGCAATCCCCACCAAGAATGAGATCCAAGCCACAAGACCTATAAAATGGCTGTGGGTGTTACAACGTTAAAAGCATTCTTGTTTGTAGACTGCTAAACTTGTTTTAGCAAGGATTGGAAATGGACCTCTAAAGGCTCCCTGTATGACGTGTGCAGAACATGGGGCTGTGTTCCTACTCTTTGTGAAGAATACAAAAGGATGTGTACGAACAAATTCTACATGGCATCTCACTTGCTTTTTGCTTTTTCTGTTAACGTTTTCTTCTCTTTATTATTTCTTAATTTTTTGCTGCATTATCTTTGCTCTTTCTGTCTCTTCTGTTTTAAAGAACATCCAAGAGACTTTGTGTGCTCATTCTCTCTTTAGTATCAGGCTTCAGTCTGTGCCTGGCAAAGTGACTCAGAGCACACTCTAACCCTGCGTACACCTGTGTGTCCAGGCCATGTGTGACAGCCATTAGTCCAGGAAAAAGCTTCCTCATCATTTCAGAAAAGGTCTGTCCTTCACCTTGAAAAAAGGTATCAGTAGGAATACATTTTCCCACAGGTTACATATATACTTTTGCTTTATGAATATTGAAAAGATTAGTGAACATGCAAATGCTTGAGGCAATGTATGTACAAATGAAAAGAGGCACAAGAAGAAAGGAGAAAAAAAGAGGGGACAGAAGGGGGAAGAAATAAGTCTTATTAATGAAAGTTGATTAATGAATAGACCTTTGTTGTTTCAGGGATAACTCTCAGAGAAACAGTTCCAAAGAAAAGCAGCAATAAATTTTTGTTCCAGTATGACTGCTACTACAGCTGCAGCCAACAGTGGCCTCACAAAAGTTAGGCTTAAAAGACTTTTGACCAATACCTTCACCCCCAGGAACACCAGCACTCATCTCCTTTGGCCACAGCTTTGCTTCACCTGTCCTCTCATCTAGCATTGTATTGATACGGTTCAAATCACCAACCAGCCACTTTCTGTTTTCCAAGAGAAACATGTAATTCCTCTGCTAGAACACTGCTGTCTCCTTGGCTTCCTTAGGAGCAGCTCTTGCCCAGAGTTCCAGCCTTCCCTCCTGTCCAGTGCAGCAGATCTCACACCCTGTGCAGTGCTGAGGCTCTGCTCCTTCCATGGCACATGGCTTTTGTAGGAAGGGTTGATCCTCTGAATTGTTCCTGCACTTAAACTGGAAGATTTGGATCCTCAATATGAGCAACTGGAGTTTTCTTGAATGTGTCAGAGGAACAAGGAAGGATGTTGTGTTCAAAGGCTATGGGTAGCTTTATAAAGATCCAGCTGGTTGTGAGGACGGAGAGAAAAGCCTTTACCTCTGCATTTTTATTTTGACCACGGAGGTAAACCAGCATTTCAAGTAAATGTCATCACCTGCCTCAGTTTCTTTGAAACACCAGGATGATACTTTGAGAGCACTGCTTGATGGTGTTGCCTACAAGTAGCACAAGAATTGGTACAGTTCAGGCTCTTTTTCTCCTGGGAGAGAACAGTTTTTCTTGCAGAGGTCTCTTATGCTCTGTGTTCAGTATTGTGCCTATTCTTGTAACTTAACAAGCTCATCTGAAGATTTATATAAGCAAATGCCATCTGCTACATGTCAAGGGAAAATATGGGCCAACACTTTGATTTAAAGATGATGCCTTGTGCTGTGTAATGCTAAATAATGTCATGTGTCTGACATACCCATCAAAGCATGTGAGACACACCCTATAACATGTTTGAAATTAATTTATCCTTATGGAGGAAAAAATTTTCCATGCTTGTGAGGGGTTTTGTTTTTGTTATTATTATTAATATTATTATTATTATTATTATTATTATTATTATTATTATTATTATTATTATTATTAAGTTTCCTGGCCCAGCCTTTTATTTAAGTGAAGTGAGTGCTCATTGTCCTGCTCTTGAAGAGAAGGTACATCCAACTGCAGATTCTTCCTGCCTGGCAGTACCATGCCAAGATCTCAAAAATCAGGATAAGGAAAAGAAAGGAACAACTTCATTATTTACATTTCGCTTGGTTTTCACGGAGGGTTAAGGAGCACAAGGGAACCTTGGAGAAGATGGGGTAGCAGCTGCCAAATTCAGTCTGGTTTTGATGACTCCTTAGAACACTCCTCCTTAGCTGTTTGCTTACCCCTTCAAAATGCTGCTGTAATGTAGTGCAACACAGGTACCATTGTTCCTCTTATCTGCAGGATAAAACTGTTTGAAAACTTCAAAAAGAACACTGATTAAAAAAAAAAACAAAAAAACCAAAGCTAAAGCTCTCAGTCTCAGTGCACTTTGGGCAAAGAGACACAGGCACTTCCTCTGCCTGGGTTTTACAATGAATGCTTGTGATATATTGAATTATTCATGTAATTAACTCCACTGTAGGCTATCACAGGGTTAAAAATTACCCTTTTGCTTTGATCTTTAGACATTGCTCTTCATAATCAGAAGTGCAAATGCACTTTCAGGAATACAGAGGTAGTAAGATCCTCTGGAACATCCTGTGACCAGTGCAGGTGACTATGAACAGCCTGCTTAGCCAAGACTGAGTTTTGTGCATGGTTTAGAAATGAGCTGTTTGTGCAAGGGAAATCACTAGTACTGTGGTGACATCCTTGTCCCTATTAGGGAAATAATTCAAATATATTTTCCACAAATTAAATTTGAATTTCAGTTATGGCTGAAGAAAGAACGACAGGCCCAAGCAGAAAACTGAGGTTCCTATTCTGAAGCTTTGTTTTCAAATCCTGTCTATACCCACAGGTTCTGGAAGACCTAACTTTACATGGAACTGAGGAACTCTGTTTATATCATGGAGTTTTATTATATTGGGAAATATTTAAAATACGTCTGTGTTTTGAACATCAAGACACTGCTATTGTCCTTTCATTACTGAATAATTGCGGATAACAAAGGAGCATTCAGTGGGTGTTACAGATTTTACAACACACACCACACAGTACAGAATACTCATCCCATCAGAGCCATCTTAATGTCATGAATAATGACATGTTTCTCAGCTATAACAAAATCAGTAATAACATACCATGTGACACACAGAAATACGACTGCCATTGATGAAGCAGAGAGAACTGCATTGAAAGTATGGTGTAAACAAAATGGGGCTGCACCTTGGTGTGAAACGACTCTAAATCTGAGTGTTAAGAGATGGCTAAAGACTCAGATTTCTACCCTAATTTTCCTCCTTTTTAGCTGCCTAAGGGCATAAAGAGCTCTTTGAGGGCCTGAGACCTGAAAGTTGACGACTGCCTTAATACAGACTCTATGGTAACTCAAATAAAATGATCAGATGTCTCCCTTCTAGAGGGGAAAAAAGCTAGGAGTGATGATTTCAGAACCTGGGCTTCAACTGGAAGCACTGGCTGGATAGGCAGAAGGAGCTCTTAGGAAGCGGGGGGCTTGGTGTACACTGGAGAAGCTTTTTCCAGGCTGACTTTTTGGGAGAGAACATGGAGAGGAGACTTCAGTGATGGTTTAAAAGCACTAAAACCTTTCAGCAAGGACTGTGCAGTCTCTCCTTCATTTCTCAGACCAGTGGTCAGTTACAGTTCTTTTAGTAAAGAAGAAAAACAGTTTACACATGCATTTCCCCAATGAGTTATTTTTATTTCTGTGTAGTGCTACAAACCAACCATTGACTTACTCAATGACTTTGAAAAAACATGAACCATGTTATTGATTATTATAATTTCTATGGTAGTTTCATGACCGGGGACAGAGTATCCCAATGTTTCCTTGCCACCCAAGGCACAGATGGATTTGTGTCAATCTTCAGTCTCTAATCACTGCTCCCATCTGATAGCTTTGATATTTTACAGCTGAGGTGGCAGCTTGACTGAAATAGTTCAGTTTTATTCAGCAAGGACCGAAGTCATACAAATGTTCCCTTGCCTCTTTGTGCCATAAATGAGCTAACTGTAATGACCAGACTTAGTGTTTCCCACTGACAAGCCTAATCCTTACACATGCACTTTAGCTTGCCCATCAAGTCAATCCCCATGAAAACCCAAGTTATATTTTCCCATCGATATCAGTGACATGATCAAATCTTTTCTGGTACTTATCTTTGCAATCAGGTTGTCATTCCTGAAATATCTCCCATACTTTCCCACAACAAAGACAATCAACAAAGAAGCTGGGAAAAAAGTCACTATTTGATGAGTACAGATTTGCCCATATCTTTTAAAGTTAGCTTATCCACTAAAGCTGTAATTAATTCTTATACATGATTATGTTTTTTCTTCTGATCCCAGCTTAAAGCCAAATCTGTGCAATAGGACCATCCACATGAAAAATCCCTCAGCTATTCAACTAAAAACATACTAAATCCGCATTTTAAAAGTTGAAATTAAGAAACATGTAATGACTGCAGCATGAACAACAGTCTAAGTACAGAAGTTCATTTCAACTCCAGCATCTATAATTTACATGGCAAGTAACCTAATTACACTGTGCTTTTTAGTAATGTATTGTTCTATGACCTTTTTGATTGGACTAGGAAACACTAGCAGTCAGAATGCTAAATGCTTAATCACACTGGTGAGTGATAAGTGAGTAATTCTGAAAGATCATTAGACATATCAATGGAAAAACAGTAAAAAACTTGAACTCTGAAAACCTTCTGATTCTGACATTAAAAACTGCACAGCAAAACAGATCAGCTGTGAATACAGTAATTTGCTGCAAAGATATTTTGTAAATTTTCAGTTAAGCAAACATCTTAGGATCTGAACTGTGATGCCTTTTAATTAATTCCATGTGTGGCAAGAAAATTAAAATATAGCTTTTGGTACTAGAAGAAATATAAAATACTTAAACTGAAATACAATCATACAAGGACCCCAAAGTGTTTCTTAAACAGAATGCATTTTTAACAGCCACAATGAACACCTAAAATCACATAAATACAGAAACAGTGATATGGCTGCACTGGGGATTTTATTGGAGTACCTTTACCACAGTTTTAGGATAACATTTCTCAGCTACTGTTTTTTCATGTTTTACATCCAAGTTTGTATTTCGCTAAATAAATACAAAATGTGAGTTTATCTTGTGAGAGGAATAATATGCAAGGAGACTCACGGAGACTGGTGAAATCAAACCTCATTAGTATTTCCTGCCTTTGAACATAACTAATGACAGGGTTTCAAAGAGTGGCAGATCTCTGAATGAACGGCAACAATGGTCATTGTCATCTGGGGATTGTGCAGAAGTCATTCTGAACATTGTCCAAAGAGCAGGGAAAAGGTTTGTACTTTTGCAGAGTGGACATGAAGACTGAGAGAAGCCTGTGTTGGGCCCTTGTCTCCAATTTTCTGCCCTGATTAATTACAAAGACTGCTAATTGTGTATTGATGTTAGTTAAAACCATTTGGCATTTGGTATCTGTCTAGTCATGTCAAAACAAAAAAACTTTCTGTGTAAATGTTGGGTCAAAGAAAGTACCATAGTGTTTTCCCCCTCATTCATTTCTGTTTATAAATCTTTTAAACTACAAGTATTTCTATTTGTATCATATTGAATTGACTGTAATGGGTTAAGAAAACACAAATTAGAAAAAAAAAAGGCAATTATAAAAATACGGAGTGGAAGTGGTGATTTCTAAATGTCATTAATCTATGGTGATTCTGCTACAGTTTGTAAACAATGAAAGGATCTGATTTTCAGCAAGTTGGGTATTCATGTGGTGCACATCTCATTTCTGTTTACTGTTGTTACACATCAACACACAAGAGAGCAGCTGAATTTTGCCTTCCCTTACTGACTTCCTTACCCAGAGCTCCCCAGCCATGGCACAGCCAGTGTCCCCTGCACTGACAGGACCCTCTCTGTGCCTTACAGCACACTGAATTTCAATTTCCAACTCACATTTACATATGCTTTGCCTTTTCGTTCCTGCTGTTACACAAAGTGACTGATTGGATGATTGCTCCACAATGGCTCACACATCTGGGAGCCCAACATCTGGATATGTTCCCATTTAGTGCATGTTCCCAAGAGACATCTTACATTGTCAGTGCTGAACTTCATTTGCCTCCTTCTACCCTCTGTCTTGAAATAATCCAGAAGCTGCTGAGTCCCAGGGGTGGTACCTCAATAATAGCTTTACCTCCCAACTTAGGGTTTAATTTAGTGTTACTTCCACGAGTCTGAGTCAGCTAAATGGACACTGAACGACTTTTACTCAAGGCACAGGTTTCGTACCTACAAGATTTGGGGATCCACAACAGACACTTGTGGTGGCAGACCAGCACATGGATTGGGCCCACCCTTCTTCAGACCTGCTGCAAGCTACATGGGAACAGCATGTGTAACAACTGATTTCTTTGCAGCTTAAAGGTCTTATAGTCAATGTTTAATAGCTATTTTCCAATGGGACAGCAAAGCATAGCCTAGAAATAAGTGCCTTGCAAAATCAGTGCACCTAATGCTGTAAGGGTGTTTGGTTTTTATGATGCAGTCCAGCCTCACAGTGGTGGTGTGTCACTCCTGGCGGGACATGTTCAGCTGCTGAGGGCTACAGGAAAAATTTGAAACAAAGGACTTCAGATAAATAAAAGCGTGCTCTTAAATTAAAACTACCTTCTGTAGTTCTCAGCATCCCTCAGACTAACATCCCGCAATTTTCCTGCTTCCATAAAATACCTAAATTCTGAGAATGTATTTTTCTTTTTAATAAAAATGTTCATTTGGAGGGAAAAGACTTCCCATATAAATGCCATATATATTTGACCTTTTTAAAATGAGTTTGTTTTTTGGCACTGCTCCAGGCCAGTTGCACACATCCCTTCTGCTCCCCACCCTCTGCCAGGTAGAATTGAACCTGTCACCCTCCTGCCAGTGCTGAAGCCATTTCTGCCACAAGCAGCCATTAGGATTCCCTTTGATGTCTTTGCCACTCCCCACACAAACCAATCTCGCTCTGAGAAGAACTGAGATATCTTCCCAGGCCTCCAGTTGCAGGTAGTTCCAGAAAGGGAGATGTGGCTGTGTCATGTGGAATGGAAACTGAGATGCAAGAGATTGTTGGCATTTACCAGCTGCTGTAACTGCCTCCTGTGTTAGAAGCTCTTGGATGGAATCTGAAAAAGATAATTGGTGAAATAAAGACAGAGTCCAATCCAAACAGAGATATGAGAAGGCAGAGAAAACACAGTGTGCACACAGTGTCTCACAATTAACAGCAAGGAGAGAGATGTCAATACAGCTGCAGAAAGGTACGAGCAGCTCATTTTAACATCGGAATACTTATTATCTGAGAGAAGATCAAGAAAAGTGAGGCCCAAAATACTCAGAAAAGGTGTTGAGCTATGTCTCAGATAAAATGTAAGTACAAAACTAATAAGCAAAGGAAGAATAAAGCGAATTCTGCTTAGGTTATTATTTATTGATATGGTGGCAAGGAGCCTGGGAGGGTTCAATTAGGTTGTCTCCCTAATGCATTGCAAGCCATCACAAACAATCTGGAGGAGCCACATTTCTTAATCCTTCAGGAGCATTATGAAAGCTTCATCTATGAGATATAAAATGCAGTGGACTGCTCAGCTGAAGCCCTTCATCTAGTTTGTTGCCCAGAATGTGAGGATTATCACAGAACAGCTTTCAGACAAATACCAACCTTATGTCAAGTAAATATTTTTTCCATGGAAAAACAGACTGAAAACAAAAAAAAAGATGCATTGTTTTAAAGTAAGACAGGTAAATTGAATAAGAGGATTTGGATTATATTTCATGCCTCACCAAGCCACAGATATTGAAATTCTGTTCCTTCAATTCCAAATATATGTCTCTCCAGAATAAGAGCAAGGATTACTATTTACTACAGCGGCCTGGATCATGCTTTCAAGGGGAACAAAAATTTAGAGTTCATCAACTTCTAAAGTAAACTGAACACAATATGTACACATTGACAAAAATTTTGAAAAACTATAACTTCTTGTGATGCCTTCTTCTGGCCATTGTCTCTGTGTGTGATTATATAAACACGACAACTCTGAAGGATTATTGAGTCATAAAGGGATCTGATTTTCAAATTATCTCTCTTCATCATTTTTTTCTCCTAGATTCATCAAGGAACAAATTAGATCAACAAATTCTCTACCTGTTTTCATGCTGTTTTTTAAAAATTCCTCACAGAGATAAACAGTTGAGTTGGATGTGTCCAAAATCTGCCACACCCCTTAACCACTGACATAAATTCAGCCCATAACTACAGACAGAGCCAGCCAGCCAGATACCCACACTCCCTTTGGCATACCCCAGCAGAATGGAAAGAGCCAAGAGTACTGTAAGCCACCATTGTTCCCCCTTGGAACAGGTGGGAGCCCCAGGGGGTTCCCAGGATTGTCATGGGACTGTGAGAGGCTCTCAGCTGTGGCTGTTGGAGCCCAGGGCCACACCTGCACTAACGCCAGCAGCACAGCCCTTCCCTCCCTCCTGCCCCATGGAATGGCAGCAGGGCCAGCACAGCCCTTCCCTCCCTCCTGCCCCATGGAATGGCAGCAGGAATGTGCAGCACAGCCCTTCCCTCCCTCCTGCCCCATGGAATGGCAGCAGGAATGTGCTGGCACGAAAGCTGCTGCAGCAGCCAGCCCTTGGCCACCAGCCTCTCCAGCACACCTGACAAAGGCAGACTGGGAAGGAGCTTCCAAGGTGGGGAACCTTGCTGGTGACACAGAGGGAACTCTTTCTCTTTAACAAACACTATGCAGTGTTTTCCCACACAGCTTTTCTCATCCTATTCTCCAGAATATTTGAAAACACTCCCAGGTAACTATAGCTTACATGTTTGCATGTGTGTTCCTCTTAGTCATAATAAAATCGGTTAAAACCAGACTTCTGCAAAGATTTAAAACTACTTGAAATATAGATTTTTACCTTCTCCAATTGCACAAACTGACAATAATTAACATGTATGTTGTCTCAAATACTCAAAATCTACAGAAGTATATTTTCACCTTTCTTTTATTAAATACCATATTCACGATTAAATTGGTATACTTTGAATTCAGTATAATGTTACATTTTCTGTCATTTCCAATACCATTTTCTGCAAATGTCTTAAGAGAGGTGCATATGTGAAACATATAACTCTATATAACCCTCTTTCCTGGGACCAGCCTCTTTTTTTTTTTTTTTGCTCATGTGCAGAACACAATTCCATTTTTTAATATTTTTTCAGACCAAAAGTGGTGAAACTTCTTCCTAAATAACACATGACCATCAGCATCTGAACACAGCAAACAACAGCTGCAATAGTTGTATTTTACAGATAATTGCTAAGTGGCTGTTTGCAACAGATTTTTTTTCTACTCTGTTACTTTTACACAGATTTCAGCATGAGCCCTTCCAAGGACACTTTCATACTTAATCAGAGATGACTTTTCAATGCCTTCTGGGGGGCACTAACATCTACAAGTGTCACCAAGCCTCCCCAAGGGTACTGCAGCTTCACAAGGGCCTTCAATATTCATTTAAGAGAAACTGAGCCAATTCCTGAACTCAGCAGTTGGGGTTTTGCTAGAAACAAAGAACTGAAGCAGACCTCCTACATCTTTGAGTCAATTCCTCTGCTATTGTAAGCAACACATCCTACAGTTTTGGTCAGAAACTCATCAGCTCACAGTAAGAACAATGGTACAGATCTCAACTGGCGCTGGTTCTGGGAGGAGCATCTCAAAGCAAACTCCAGTTGTGGCACCACTGAAATGGATTGCCTGCAACTGCTATTAATGTGTTAAAGGAACAACTGGAGGTGGCACTCAGTGCTCTGTGCTGGGTGACAAGGTGGGGACCAGGCACAGGTTAGACTTGATGACCTTGGAGGTCTTTTCCAACTCACAATGATTCTGTGGTTCTGTGCTCTGCTTAAAAACCCTTCTCCCCACACAACAGCAGCTGCCTTAGCACTCCAGCACTGGGGGAGAACCTGCAGCTTGTACTTCATAAAAACTCTCTAAACAATCCTCCCTCCTGGTTTTGTCTGAAAAGAACTGAACTGGGGCAGCACAGAGAAGTGGGATTCAGAAGCACCGAACACAGCAGAACAGGAATATTCTGCAGCAGCTGTACCGACAACTCAGGGAATGAGAAGCAATCAGGAGCCTGGCTGTGCATATGGAATTGTTGTGGCAATGACCCACCTTAGGATCACAGATAATCTCCAAGGCCTCCGTCTTCTGAACATCTTGAATTTGGAAAGTTTTTGCAAAACTTGCTGAAAGCCACTACTGCTGCCCATTGGATGGATTCCATGTCCAGCCTGAGCTGTCACTGAACCTGCTCACTTACAGTGCAGGGGGCTAAAGAACTTACCCTGCCCTTTCCAGCTTCTCTAGATGCCAGGGAAGGTTGTGTGCACAAAGCTGTTCCCTCTTTCCTTAGCACACAAAGGCTGTGTACAATGGAGACCAACACATGACTTTTAACCTGGAGACAGCAGGGAAGGAATCAAGAAGTGGGAGTCAGCATTATTCACTGCTCCAGCCAAGGGTGTTACAATCTTGCAAGAAGCTATTTCAGGATGATTGATAAAACACAATTGATCCAACTGTGTAAAATGAACTAACATCAAACACATCAAAGACAGTGCATCAGCTATCCTCCCTGTGGCCACAGACCATGAGACCTTCTCTCTTTGCATCCTACACATGTGGAAACTCAGCCTAATAAAAAGGGACCTCACCCACCCCTCTCCCACCTCCCACTTCCAGAAAAAGACAATTCTCACAAGTCCTAGTGTGTCAAATTACAAATGTAATTTGTGGAGTTAAATAAAAATAGTGATAGTCAGAGTTGGTGAAGATGTCAGGCACCACCTAAGAACACCATCTTATTTTTTTCCCTTATATTCTCACAAGGTTTAGAATCTTTTCCACTTAAACATATTTTTCATTTTTCTGAATTTTACATAAATTTCATTACACATAAAGTGATATTAAAAAGACACACCAAAAAAACCCCAATTTCACATCAAAATATGAACATGGAAATATTTCTAGTTGAAAAAGCAGAAGTCAATCTAAATAATTCTTGATGCAAAACTGATGAGTGTTCAGTTATTTTTGAGACAAATAGAAACAGAAAACTATTTAGTAGTGCCAGTAGAGTTTGTGCTTATTTTGGCATATTTTACCATCTTAGTCAACCAAACAGAACCAACCCATTTTCGACAGTCACTGGCTTTTTATAATCTGTGCTGAGTCAGAGCTATTCAGAAGCTAAAACCAGCTTGTATAATATGTGATATTTATTGATTTCTTCTGTCTGACAAGATCTATTAGAAATACTAAATAAATGCACAAAAATCTGTCTACATTAAACTATTTTTAAAAAATGCTTAGTACAAATATTTTAATGAAACAAAGCACTTTTCTATACCCATGGGAATCTATGGTAGAAAAACATGTTTGATAGGATCTAATTCTTAAAAAGAAGATCAAGAATGTGGCTTTCTACACTTTTTAAATTTGCAAAATAAACCAAATTTCAGGAAACCTCAATTTAAAAAAATATTAGAAAAAAACACAGCATTCTAGTAAATGCCAAGATAAAATTGGCTTATGTTCAGTGCTAAGATAAAATATGTTTTAAACCATACAATCCAAATTTGAAACACCATCAGGTTAAATAAAAGCTAACCTACACTCTTGAAAAAGTACCTACTCACATTTGGTGATGAGTACCAATAATTTGTGACTCATGAGAGCAGACACAGCATCTTGTGGAACTGTTTAGTGGACAGTGTCCTTTGGGTGGGTTCCACCCTGTCTGAGCTCCTACACTGCCTATTTTCCTATTCTCTTGTCTGCTACATAAAACAGTGGAAGCACTGTGCCTTGTCTGGGTTTGGAACTTGTCACACTTTGGCATAGCTGGAAGGAGGAGGAGAAGAGAGAACAGGAGAAGGTACAGAAGGAGGTAAGAGAACTGGTGACACTGAGTTTGTAACTCACATCCCTCCCTTTCCTGCAGCAAGAAAAGGGTTTTTTCCCATTCCCAGCTGACTCTTCACATAAAGCCTGCACACCAAGGTGGTTCTGCTTTGTTTCCTGCACTTACCTGGAACTGCACAAGGCTTGTGATCCTGACTGGGAACTATTACACAGCCAGTCTGTTTGCAAGTCTGGATTACACCAAGTGCAAGGTTATTAAACATGGAATGGAATTATTCTTATTCAGCAACAAGATGGTTCAAATTAAACAACTGATCTTCCTACCATTAGTTTCATTCAACCCATCACCCCTTGGCTCTTTTGGTTGTGATAGAAACATTTAATCACTTAAAAATTGCAGTGGATAATGTAAGCTCCATGTTCACCAAGGAGTACCTTTTAAGGTTCATTAAATACTATTTCCTTCCCAAATCTAACCTCTCTGTCTTGTCTATGTTCTGAGCAATTTGTCAACATTTTTCTTCTAATTAGTCACTATTTAGGGACTTTGCAAGTACTTTGGCCTAAGCAATCCAGAATATCTGGAATTTATTAGATTAGGGAATTCCACTGGCTTTATTTGATTTTTAATTTAAGGCAGTAATCTTGTATTGCATTATTCTTCCATGCAGTATGACTTTGTGCCATCCAAAACATATGCTCATTTTGGGGAAAGAGACTTTCTTTTAAATTAATTCAGCCTTTTAAAATAACACTTCTCAAAAGAATGTCTGCTTGTGAGACGCATTTGAAAGCAATCACAGGCTGAACCACAACCAAACCAGTAGTGGATGGAAGCAGAAACATATCTGAAGTACCTCATGGCAATCAATGCCTGAATAGGCCCTCACAATTGCAAGCCAAAATAAACACTTTGTGTTAATTCAGATAAAGGCTAATCCACAGAAAAAGAACAAGGATTATTGGTTGCATTTTGGCTTTAAGATATCCACACCATGAGGAAGAAAAGTCTGTTGACTACAGTTCAGCACATTTCCTACCATCAAAAAGCAGCCTTATCCTCCTGATATGTGCTTCCTAGAGACACTCATTCTTAATTTCCCCTAGGTAAGTTTACAACAGTCTGCTTTTCCTGTATTCAGATAAATTAGCATGTCAAAAATATTATTTGTTTGATTAGTTGGTAATGTTACATGTGCTCTTTATTGCAATACCACAGAGCTGGACTTGAAAAATTGATCTTTGATGCAGGCAGTTGCTGACAACATGTTCCTGCATCTCTGTGATGTTACTGATATAAGTGTAGGAGAGGATCAGAAAAAGCAAGAGTCTGTGTGCTCAGTAATTCAAAATGAAAGACAAGCTTTTATTGGATTTTTTTTATTTTTCCTTCTGGAAATCTATGCTTGCTTCTGGAAATTTTGTATAAGTGACTCCCAGCAGCAGCTACTTTTAGAGGTAGTAAGTTCTGTAACTTTGAACAGTTATGTGGTTGTGTGGAACATGTCAGTATTCGGGAAAATGAACCTGAAAATCCATTTTCCAAGATGTGGAGGAAAGAATTCACTGAGATTGAATAATAAATACCAACAAGCATCTGAAACATTCTGAAATGTGCCTTAAGCAATGCTTCTGTTACTTTCTGTGATTAGTGATAACATTATCTTTCTACATAGACACACTCCATGACTGAGAAGCCTGACAATCAGATATACCCAGCTCAGAGCTGTGGCTTTAGAGGGGTTTCTCCTGAATACAGGTGTTTTCTGAGGGTCTAAAAGCCAGCAAAGAACCCCCAGGCTCTGCTTGCTGGATGTCCAACAAGAGAAGCCATTTAAAATAAAAGCTGTTTCTTTCCTCATTGCCTTCTTTTGCCCGATTTCAAGAGAAATATATCACCCAGGACAACAGAACATGCCAGAACAGAACCTGTTGCCAGAATGTGTCAGTTTAGATCCCTCATCTGCCATATATGTTTTTGTGTGAACTCCAGCTAATCACCTTCTTGTGCTTCAGTTGCCTCTAGGAATAACAGCATTACCCTGTCTCACAGGCCTGGTTTTAAGAAAACAAACACTAAGAATATAAAACTGACAGATATTTGTGGCAATGGAAGCTAAAGATACTTTAAAATAGATAGATTTGCTATGCCACATTTAGTTTATCCAGCCTGCATATTAATAAGGGCAAAGAGAAGGTCTTGTTCCTTTCGGTAAAGTGCAATGCAAACACAGTTGCTACATATGTGCTAGCTATTAATAAGAGATACTCTTAGATTCAGGACTGAAATCTGATTTTCCTGGCAGAGAAGTACAATTTCAAGGATATTGCATTCTTCTACTGCATTTCCAGAGTTAGCACACTAGAAAAGGAGATATCCCTCTGGGGAGGGGCAAGTCACAGCGGGTTTGGTTCTCAGGCAGTTTAAACGGCAACGTTAGCAAAACGCTGCAAATAAATGAGCTTGCTAAAAGCAGGAGAGGGCTGGGACAGCCAGGTTTCTGCAAGGCCTGTTGGTTCCCCAGTCAGTCCCTTCTGCAGCTCAGAATGGATAACGATATGCCCCAGTGGCCCTGAGTCCTGCATTCAGCACTTCAGGGCATTCCTCATCCCCAAAATAGATCCTGCTGACCAGTCCTTGGCTGGAATAAAGCCTAAATCACCCCACGGATTCCAAAAGATTTAGTTCAGCTTTGGGTCTTATGATGCCTCAGGAGCTGCACTGCACGTTCAGTTGTCCCATTTTTTAGATAGCCAACCACTGCTGATGCTTGCAATTTATTCATATTCTGGGATTTAGAGTTCTTTTTCATATTGATTATGGTACATGTTTTAGATCAATACAGTATTTTGTTTCAGCTCAATAGAAGCTATGCAAGACTGTCTGACCCCAATAAACATTCCTCTTCTTGTTTTTTGTTTTGTTTGTTTTTTTTTTTTTTAAGAACTCACACTCTTCCTCAAAGGAAAGACTGAAAGAAAATAAAGTTCCATTTTAAACTGAGATTGAATTGAATAAGATCTAACATTCTCCAGAATACACAATTGTGGTATTTGGAGATACATAAAGACATCCTGGAAAATGCTGAATTCATCATTCTTTTTAAGATAAAAGTTGATAGTATAAATAAAAAAATACTCTGTATTGTTTCCCCCATCTGCTCCTACATTCCTAATAAGGGGTACCACAAGGAATAAGTTATCTAGAAATTTGCTTCCAAAGCCTGCTGACTGCATCAGAAGTTGGCCACTTTCTGAGCTTTCTGTTTGAACATGTCTGGTACACATGTGAAGAATAACAGAATGAAACAAGGGCAAATTGAAAACATAACCGAAAAAGCATCAAGTCATCTTTTGCTGCAACTGTGTACAGTGGCAAAGCAAGAAAATTGCTTTTATGACTCTGCCTCTTTTTATTCAAGTGCAGGTATGTTTCATTTTATCATCCTATGAATCCTTATTTCCTTTCCAGCAGCTTCAGACACATCTTTCTTCAGTACAATCTGGGGAGACCAGACCATTCCATAATTTTTTACCAGCAGAATGTCAGCCTGATCATTAATCCTAAAATATCTGAAGAGAATTTAGATAATCTTTCTTTCCTTCTTTGTCATACCTGCTTCCTATAAACCAAATATATCAAGCCACATTGGGAAGAACTTTAACTAACATAACCTAATTCTGAATATTGAATATTGGTTCACAATGGCAACTTGCTCACAATGAATCCATTAAAATGAAAGGAAAATCTCACCAAGGCCTTGTTACAGAAAAATCAAGAAGATTTCGAAGTGTTTGTGAAGAGACAGGCTTCATCTGGAATATTATCCACCAGAAAACATTTCTTCAAGTCTCATAATATTCATTTGAAGGGCTTTTTTCTTCTCCTATAGGTGTTAGTTTATGAAATATAGCAGCACTGAAGCCAGATCACATAAAATACAGTAACTGCTGACTTATGAGAAAGTGGTGAAGGGGATCCTGGATGTGGGCACCAAACAGGAGCCTGAAGTGGTTCTGCAATGAGCACAGCATCCTGCAATTGCACCTCCAGCTCTGGCTTAAAAAAGCATGGAGCATGCATGCTCTGGAATTTACCTACAGCCTGGTAACTTGGTGCACCAACACTCTTCAAAACTACCTTTCTTTATACACCCCTATCTGAAGAGAAAAAAGGGAAACTGACACTGCAATTAGTAGGTGATATTAAAAAAAATAAATAAATTCCTTTCCCTTGGAATCTTCAACATTGTTAAAACAGCAATGAGAGGTTTTGGCACAGACTCCAACTCCCAGCCATGTAAGTCTACCAAATTGCATATCACTCCTAAGGGTGTTCTGAGGTGTACTGAGGGGCATATGGCCTCTCACATTTCTTCTTATTAGTGGGATTGTTCTTAATGACAATATTAAAATTGGCAGCAATTCTAAGATTAGTAGAGATGACCAAAACCTGTATTTGCCACCTTCATTCAAAATGTAATGTGCGTAGGGTACAAAATAACAGCATGGGATCCATCACTTAATTACAGGGCTCCCATTAATTCAGGCAGATAATCTGAGATTTTCAGTTACTGTGGGAATTTTCAAAGTAATTAATGGGTTTTGGACAACATGACATCATTGCAATGACTGACATTTGGTTGAACTTAATATGTCACTTAGCATTCAGTGCTAAGCAACCAAGCTCTGGGCACGGTGAATGTCTGAGACACGAGGTCAATGTCTGAAGTGTACATACAACACAATTACTTGGAGCCCCCAGCCTCTGCTGAAAGCACTCTCATTTTAGTTATTATTTCAGTAATTCTCCTCTTGCACAAATCTTCAACCTTTCTAATGTGCTTTCATACAGGCAAGTGTGTCCTCTTTAATTTATCATTCTGCACCTGTTCTAAATATAAGAATCTCCCATTTATTATCCACAGTGGTGTTTGCTGCATTACAGCAGTTTGGCCTGCAAATGATAAAGACAAAACAAGATAAATTGCCTTAACTTGGCTTCCATTATTTCATATTTACTCAAACTAACCTTTGAGCTACTGATCAATATGGATTTTCAGGAGCAAGACAGATCCACAGCTGAGCTGATGTCACAGTTCCACAATGAGGGTCTGGGGACAGTGATTTAGTCTCATTTGGTGAAGAATAATTTAAAAGTCTCCATAGTGGAATCATAATTCTGATTACGACACCAGAAAATCATAGCATTGAGAAGCAAGTCAGATGTACTTCAACTTAATATTCCAGATGAAGAGCTAACTTGGGTGAATTCTCATTAAGACATTTGTTCACTTTCAGTCAGTCTGTTCTCAGGCTTTCCTATATAGTGCTGCTTTATAAAAGATCCATGAAATGTTACAGCTTTTCACCAAATAATTTTTTCCACTCACAGAATGTTGCTTCAGGAACTGGTCCCACCTTTTCCAGGAGTAATTTGGAAAGGGTCCCACCCTGACCAAATCTGACCTCTGAGTGATTGCTTCAAAACCTACACACCCCGAATGGGAATTACTGTCCAGGACATGTAATAATGATCTCACCTGACAGAAGGGGAATGATACAACTGAAGTAGCAGCCAGAGCAGTGGAAACCCAAAATGGATCACTTTCTTCCTTGCAGTGCTCCTTTTCTTTGCCAAATACACTCAAACAGGAAGGATAATGTAACAGATGATGGCCTCAACTGCAGAAGTTACAGACCAAAGTATGTGATTCATATATACTGCAACTAGTTAAGGAGAGACATATTAAGTAATTCTGGAAGGAAAGCAGCACTTGTCAGTATCATTTTAGTTAATACAAGAAACCCATAGCTCTGCTTAAAACAACTGCACCATAATTTGTGTGATATGCCTTTCAGGTAGTTAGATGCACTGTTTCAGCAACATGACCAGAAAATGGCAGATATATTTAGCATTTGGTTATGATTAAATTATGCTCCAGCTATCCCAGCATATCAGTAAATGTCAACTCAAGTAATATTTAACCAGCTGGCTTAGCTGTAGCTAATATAAATAGATTTATATTTTAATCTTGTCAACAAATACTGAAGAGAAATATTATTGACCACTATTGGATCCCATTAACTCCAGTTTGATCACAGTGTTTTTACCTACAATTTGGGTAAATGCTAACATTCTTATCCGGTTGCAACTATATGAACTTAGCACATAAAGTGTAAATCTTAGTATCTGTTCATTCCTATGATTTTTATCTTTACATGTGATCAAATCTGAGCTACAGATAAACCACTTTAAGACATTAAGGAAACTTAAAATCCTGTAAAATAGTGTCATTTTAGAAGACAAATTTATGCTCCAGTGAGCCTCAAGAACTTCACTGAACCTTCAGGTTTTTAGGGATCTTTCATCCTAACAAATGTTTATGTTAAGCATGTTACCTACTCAGAGTATAATTTTTCATTTTGTCAAAAATTCTACCCTTGACCTCTGAATTGCAAACAAAATTCTTAAGCTTAACATGGATCTTTAAACCAGTTCCACTGAAATTTATTTCCTTGACATCAATTCAGCAAAAAACATGAATCTGCAAATCCACAGAAGAAATGCATGACAAAGGGAAGAAACTCTCTTCAGAATCTGAAGTCAGCATATCAGCATTCAATTTTAAAATGCATTTGAAGGAAATGTTAAAAAAACTGAAGATGGTATTTTACATATTGCCAGTACACGAGAATTCAACATTCCACACACTCTACAGCTCCCAGTTAGTGGAAGACTGATACTAAGTTAATATTTGGATGTGTCTGAAGGATCAACTTTAATCATATGATTGTGCCTATTCCCCACTTATTTTCCCCTGAGTAGATGTTTTTCATAGTTAAATGTTTGTTTTGAAATTATTTTAGGCAGTGTTATAGCCCAGATAAAACTAGGAATAGTTATAAGATTTAGATAAAGCTAAAAAGAACAGTACATAATAGAATTTGGCTCTTTGTATCTTATTTATACACTAACTTCAGGCCTTGTCATTGTAAAAATCTCCTGAAGCATCTTCTTAAACATCTGGGATCTGAACAAAATTCTTGCACTAATATAAAACACTTTATTAGCCACTTGAGACTTTTTCAAAAGAATTTTTTTATCCTAAAGCAACAAAGATTCAGATAAAGCAACTTTTTTCCTCTTACTGCTTGTTGCACTTAGAATGCAGATACTGGGATGATACATGGTGAGTAACTATGGATACACAAACAGAACCCACCAACACTTTGTGTATATTAAGTTTTCAATTTATCAACTTCAGTTCAATCCAAATTTCAGGCTCTTCTCCTCCAGCCCCTCCTTGGGAGCTATTTTCACTGAGCTCAGTGGAATTCCATAGATAGGATATGACCCAACTGAGGATTCAGTTGTGCTCCAAAAAAGGGGTAGAAAGAAGCTAAAAGTTGTCATCCTCTTGCTGAGAACAGCTCAGCTCTCAGCTGAAAGAAAAGGAGTCACATCCTTCCAAAGCCATGGAGCAAGGAGGCATTCGAGTCAAAAATGACTGATCAATCTTGTGTGTGGTTTTTTTTGTTTGTTTTGTAACACTTCCTCTTCTCAGCTTAAAACTGCTCCCTGAATGGATTAAGAGCTGCATTTAATCACCAACCTCCACGGGATGGGCTGAACTGGAGTCACTGTTCACCTTTCTTTCAAACGTGCCAGCCTTCAGCTGCTTCCAAAACACGTTTGAGGAGGTTGGACTCTGTAGATCAACCTGCCCGTGCCCTTGGGCATCCTGAGCAGAGCACAGCACCATTCCCAGAATGAAAAAGGGACTGATGGCTCACTCAGAACCAGGTTTGGGGTCAGGGCTGTTGGGACTCTTTCAGGCTCCCTCAGTAAGGGCCAGATGTTCCATGACTTGTCCCACACAGCTCTGTGAACAATTTTGCTGCAACTACAAATGCTGTCTGGTACACTGGGAGCTGATACAAACTGCCACACATCTGACAAGTCTTCACATAATTAGCAGCTAGCAGGGACATTCTGCTGCTCTTTAAAACAGTACCATATTGAGTCTGCTCTCTTAGTCTTCCACACACTGCAAAATTCTGATTGCTTGGTTGGTATTTTGTTTGTTTTACAGTCCAGTATTCTATGATTCATTCACATTTAACTGCCACAATCTTAAATATGGGAATATCACATTTGTCAAGAATCTCAAAACCACAGAATCACAAAATATTTGGAAGCACCTCACAAGGATCATCAAGCCCAGCTCTTGAGTGAGTGGCCTATGCAAGGCAAAACCTTGGCATTTTTAGCAGAAAATGTTTAAACTCACAGAAGTTCTGTAGTTTTAGGACTCATTTTCACAAACTCAAATTTGCTAATATCATCTGCTCCATTTCTGGGAACATTTCTTTTAGAAACAGTGGGGGAAACAGTGTTTCACTTTCACAGCTCCTAAAACTTCTGTTAATTTTGTTGGTAAATGTTTAACACCTCAGTTGAAAGGATGGTGAGCACACACTGAAAACGGAGGCTATAAACCAGTTTTAAACAGCATGATATGAGCTACCTCCATCACTGCACACTTTGATTAGGGGAGGTAATTAGTCTCCACACTGAGAGGTCGCTATGAGCTGAGCCTCTAGGGTAGTACAGGCTTGGCTGTCCCTTGGGCTACATGGTTTGCTTCTCAAAAAAACTCAAATCAGAAAACTGTTGCTAAATTTTACTTCTAAACAAGATACCCATCATCTGTTCAACAGTTTTTGGTATGTAATTTTTTTTTTTCCTTTTCCACCCAGAAAAATCAAAGCTCTGATTTCAAAGTCCTGATGAACCCTGGGCTCTTTTTGGCTGAGAAATGAAAACTGAAAAGCTTGCCCTGTTTTGCTTGATGTTGTTATTTTTCCCTGCAGTATATACCCGGATAGACACATCCAAGGCTGTTTAAGTCCAGCTTGGCGTGAGCCTGGGAGGTTCACCCTCACTCCTGGTCCTAGGCTGGGTTTAAGTCCCGGGACGCGGTCGGGGCCGCTCCCATCCCGGTCCTAGGCCGGGTTTAACTCCCGGGACGCGGTCGGGGCCGCTCCCATCCCGGTCCTAGGCCGGGTTTAAGTCCCGGGACGCGGCCGGGGCCGCGCGCTTTGCCCGGGCCAAGGGCGCCGCCTGGTGGCCATGGGGAGAACGGCACCGCGGCTGAGGACGCGGCCGGGAAAGGGCTTTGGAAAGGGAAAAGGAGAGGGAGAAAAGGGAGAAGGAGAGGGAAAAGGAAAGGGAGAAGGAAAGGGAGAAGGAGAGGGAGAAGGAAAGGAAGAAGGAAAGGGAGAAGGAAAGGGAGAAGGAAAAAGAAAAGGAAAGGGAGAAGGAAAGGGAGAAGGAGAGGGAGAAGGAAATGGAAAAGGAAAGGGAGAAGGAAAAAGAAAAGGAAAGGGAGAAGGAAAGGGAGAAGGAGAGGGAGAAGGAAATGGAAAAGGAAAGGGAGAAGGAAAGGGAGAAGGAAAAAGAAAATGAAAGGGAGAAGGAAAGGGAGAAGGAGAAGGAAAGGGAGAAGGAAATGGAAAAGGAAAGGGAGAAGGAAAAAGAAAATGAAAGGGAGAAGGAAAGGGAGAAGGAGAAGGAAAGGGAGAAGGAGAAGGAAAGGGAGAAGGAAATGGAAAAGGAAAAGGAGAAGGAAAAAGAAAATGAAAGGGAGAAGGAAAGGGAGAAGGAGAAGGAAAGGGAGAAGGAAATGGAAAAGGAAAGGGAGAAGGAAAAAGAAAATGAAAGGGAGAAGGAAAGGGAGAAGGAGAGAGAGAAGGAAAGGGAGAAGGAAATGGAAAAGGAAAGGGAGAAGGAAAAAGAAAAGGAAAGGGAGAAGGAAAGGGAGAAGGAAAGGGAAAATGAAAGGGAGAAGAAAAGAGGAAAGGAAAGGGAGAAGGAAAGAGAAAAGGAAACAGAAAAGGAAAGGGAGAAGGAGAGGGAGAAGGAAGGGAGAAGGAAAAGGAAAATGAAAGGGAGAAGGAAAGAGAAAAGGAAAATGAAAGGGAGAAGGAAAGAGAAAAGGAAAGGGAGAAGAAAAGGGAGAAGGAAAGAGAAAAGTTCCTCACAGTCCCAGCAGGAAAGGACAAGGACAGGGTGTCCCCTCCCCAGGCAGGCGAGAAAGAGGCAGTGACAGGTCCATATCCCCCTCCCGGCCCCTCACGCGTGTCCTGCCCCAGCACTGGTGTGGCCGTGGAGCCACACGCTCACTCTGGACCGGACCGTCCTGCTGGGACAATCCCACAATCCAGGCTCTATTCTCATATCTTCTAATGGATAATTCTCAAACAGAATTACAAACAAAATAAATTCTCGTTGGCTCATTGTAATATAATTTAGAAACTCAAAGCATTGCCTCTCAGTCTGTCCTGGCTGGCAAAGCTCGCCAGGAGCTCGGGAGACTCCTAAAACTATGCTAACCAGAAAGTCAGCCACAGATTTAAAATACCACTTGTGAAAATATGTCTGGGTTTGGGATCACCATCCAGTAGCTATTGAGCATAGATGTGGCTGTGGCTGTCTGTGACAATAAGAGTGAAAAGGAATAAGCACAGGAAGACTGAAAATGTTATTTTTGCTGCAATGTATCCATACCTTTCTGTTTGATGTAATGGCCATTTCAAGAGCTTAGAATGAAGACAACAGGAAAATTCGAAACTATCAAGGCCGAGCCTCATAAGTCCAGATAAATTAATATAGTTAGAAAACAAAGCTTGAGCAAAACTGTCCAGAAGAGTAACAGCAACCAGATATCCATCATGGACTTGTAAAAGGTATAAAACACAAGGGTCAGAAGAAGCTCATTTACATGTTACACCCATTTTTGAGAAGTTCAACAGCTTTATTCTCAAAAAGCAGTCATGAACACCCTTTGTCCTTTCAAAGGGTTGAACTATAGATTTTACTGTTGCCAGTAGCAAGAGCAGCCAAAAAAGAACCAGGGCTATATGTATACTTTGTTTGTCTTTTGGATTCGATGGCATGTAACATTTTTGACTTGCTGTATTATATCATAATTTTCCTCTTGACTTCAGCTGTCAGCATGTCATGTTCTGTTCCCCTTTCAAGCTTTCATGACAAAAGCCCCCCAGAGATTAATTCTTTTCATTCATCAGGTTCTACTTTAAAGTTTTCCGTGCCTTGAGGGAAGGAGAGCAAACACTAGAGGGTCAGTAGGGGGTTAAACATTCTTTAACCATATGAAACAAATGTGCAGGACTACTGGTTGTCATAGGCTGGTAGTGGGGAAAATTGATTAGCAAATGAAAGAGACAAAATAGCTAACTAATTCTGCACATTTATCTGGGGAAGTTAACACTTGGAGCTACATGCTTTCTCATAAAACACTCCTACAAGCTTTTCTGGCTCTGACTGCTTTCATATGATTTCCACCACTGCTTTGATTTTCAGCTAAGCGATTTCCACTCAAGTGAAAAATCTACCCATATGTAGAAGCAGCAGGTGTTTGTTACTATTTTCCATGCCTGGGCCTGCTGGATAGTTTTCTTTTGGCTTACCCAGTATAAAAGCCTTAGAAGTTAAATGCTTCCTGCAGTGATTAGTACATGGAAGGAAAAAAGGAAGCAGGATCCAGGAGTTCTGATGGTTAAAATGTTACATTGTATGAAACAGGCAATATTCAAACTACCTATGTCCTACCTTAAACTTCTCTAAAGGTTTGAATTAGTGTGTGAAACATTTCACACAGTTTCTTTGGGAATGTAAACAAGCTACAGTAGCTCGGAGCAAGAAGACTCAAGGGAATATCCTTTACTGGCATTGCATTAAGAGCATTTTCCTTTCCAGATGACTGCAAATGATAACAGCTTGTATTTGGTTTGAACTCTTGTACCAACTGAAAGGGTTTTTTCAATTTAGCAGGATTTAATTCATCTCTAAGAACTGGTACCATTAGGGAGTTCAGCTTCATGTTGGTTTCCGCTTGATTTGCACTGGACTCAGGTTTAGATAAGATCGTTGCTCTGATCTAAAGAATGCCTGACTCTCCAAACTTTCTTGAAACATATGATCTGAGAGATATGTTCAGTGCATGACAACTGAACATCCATTTCAAGATTAAATCTACTGAAAATGCATAAATATTGTACATAAATTAATTTCAAAGTAAAATAAAAGAGTGAAGGTGAAAAAAAAAAAAAACCAACAAAAAAACCTCAAAATAAAGCAAAAGTCAGTAAACTGAAAATACAGATAATCCAAGTTGTATGCATCATCCAAGTTTTCCCCACAGTACCTACCCAAACAGTAACTCAGTATAAATACAATTACATGCTTTTTAGGCTGTTCTGCATATGTTCTGCTAAAACTACACAAAACTGGTTTTGACCCTTTTCATGGTCACCTGGCATTTTTAAAGTGATCTTGGAGTGTAAGCTCTTGGGAAAGCCAGTATCATTCCAGTCCCTGGTTCATCTAAGGAGAGATAATTAAGGAATCTGAGTACCTAAAATTGTAGTTATGTAGGCAGTAAGAGTCTCAAAATTGCCCAGGTTCCTAATTTTCACTATAAATTTGGTATCTTAGGTGGTTTTGAAAATCCTGGTAAGCCCATAACATCAATTTTTGGTGAGTCTAAAAGCTGGGCCTTCAAAACTGTGCTACTCTCCCACAGATATAATCCATGAACTTCACTCCCATTGGGGCCAATCTGCTCTGCTGTGAGCTGCTGCTGGCTGAATTTGTCCCCAGCTACTTTTATGAAAGCATTCATCCATTACCACCACTTGCCTTTTGATGTATATTTTAAGTGAGCCATTTCTGGTGGTTTGTGCAAGCTTGCAAAACAAGACATTCTTGAAGTAAACTGTGTAAACATTTCATATGTGCAAAGGTGGAAAGGCAAATGGTTACAAAAAATGCTGCCTAGCTATCTGCATGGCAAAGCGGATTTTTTAAATTAAAAAAAAAGTGGTGAGAATGACAATCAATTACTTTGTTTTCCTAAGCATGCAGATGACTTCAGAAATAATAGAATAAGAATACAAGCATGGATACAAGTATAACTTAGTAGGGTCATAAATGAGATGGAAAGTTAGAGGCTAAACTCTGCCTTTTGACAGTGTCTCCCAGCTCCTTCCCTGTTTTGTAAGTCAGCTGCAAGCAACCCTGCTGTGCAAGGAACATCAGCTCAAGCCACAGGCACCGGTACAGGCAGAGATGAGACACAGTCGGGGGCACCAGTGTTATGGAATCTCTTTCTCATGTGGGACATGTACAACCTGCCATGCAGGGGAATGGGTGATGGCTTGATGCCTCAGACTTTTAACTTTTATATTTTCAGATTCTGTGCTGCTTTAGTGTGTAGTTCTGAGCTTCATATGAGGGGATGGTGAGCTCTTCACAGAGCAGGCAGACAAAACAATTCCTTCTCTAGCTGGGGACCAAGGACAAATGATCCAAATCTCAGGCCCAAGAGCACAAACAATGGTGGGCTGAAGAGAGAAAAACAAGAAGGGTGGGATTTCATAAGCCAAAGCTGGAATTGGACAATTCACTCCAATGTGCAGATGGGCCAGAACTGATCAAAGTGAGAGACCCCGTGACCGATCGTGCATTTTGTGACCATTTTGGCTCACCTTGGGTGTAGGCCTGGCTGGGCTCTTGTGCTGCCCAAGGTGGATCCATTGAGGCCTTTGAATAGATCCCTACTTTATTCTTTAGCTCTGTCCAGGCTCTGTTCCAGGTCAGCCTTCACAAGGTATCAGGGTCATTGCCCTGGGGGTTCCTACGTTGTCTCTGTTGATACTCTGTGCACTGTATTTTCAAATAAGAATTACAGCTCTGGTGACTGACATCAATAAAATGTGTTTTGCTCCTGCAGGCTTCAGCTGAGTCTGATGCACAGCAGTGAAGTGCTCCCAACTTGCCTCATCTGATTATGCAGCATGAACACAATCTGTGGTCTATGGAAGCAAAGCACTTTATTCAACATGTCCTCATCATCATTATATGTGTCCTTGTTTTGCTTTATACTCTGGTATCTTACCTTCCCCTTTTCCTGCTGGTTTGGTTATCCAAAACTAGTACCACCCATGAAGATGCAAATTTTACCTTGAGATGCAGCTGGAATTGCCTCACATTTCAAACTTAAGAAAATAAATACATTTAACCTTACAGTGTGTGTGACATTCCTTCTAATTATATGAAAATGCCACAAGCATTCTGTTTATTTATTTCAAGAGTATTCCAGTTGAAAACTTGCACTGCACCACCGAGCACAGGGAATTAGAGTTAACCAGGGCTATGCACAGCTCAGCCATTGTGTGAATTTGTATGTTCTGAAGTCATTGCAAAGTCCTCACTGTATTTGAATGCACTTAATTGCAAACAAATGAGTGGTTTCATGGATGCCAAGCCTAAATGTGTGCTGCACTGAGGCTTCCTTTGTCAGGTGAATCCTGGTTTTACTGGCAGAGAAGGGAGCAAGTATATGACTACAATTACTTTGCACAACAGAAGTAATCACAACATTTTAATATGAGTGCACAACAGCAGCAGGATGATTTTCTAATTACTACTTTATAGAAACTCATAAACTACTAAGATATAAATATAAACAAAAATCCATCTCATTTAGTTGTCAGTACAGAACACAGAGACGTGTGGAAATGCAACAGGCACTTAAATATGATGTTCTCCTTCAATTAGAAACTCACCAAAAATGGGCCAAAGTAACTTTTTCTATCCTTAGAAAATCCTTAAAATTCCAAGAAAGTTCAACTTGGCTAAATCTAATCTTTATCTGTGATGAAGTCTGTTCTGCCTGTATATATCCATGTAAGTCAGAACCTTCTGTGCTCTCATGCACTTCAAACCTTGGAGGCTGTCACTTAATTTTGTTATTTATAAGGATTCCTGGACAGGAAAAAAAGCTGGAGGTTCATTCCTTGGTTTGGAATAAATGATGAGCTAACCATTGTCAAAACCCTCCTGGTTCCTTCTGGGCAGAAACATTTGCAAGTGGATGTTTTAGTGTATTTTTAGATTCTGTTTGAACAGCTGACAAAGACAAAATAATTGAGCACAGATGCAAAGTCAAAGAGAGACAGAACTGAAGGAATCAGTGAATGTCTGGAAAATCTCTAATGGGATTGGAGGAGGATGGGCAAAATAGACAGAGTTTGATTCCTGGGACTGAATTTCACATGTATTTGATTGTTACATGACTCAACCTCAGACTAGTTTCATTTCCACTTAACATAATGTGGAGTGTTGGAACTGTGATGTTTGGTTTTGATTGAATAATCCTGAATGTTAAAAGATTCAAATTCAAAGCCTTAAGAAAATCAGAGATTTTACATATGTGGCCACATGACATGTAAAGACATTTTTTTTTTTAATTTAAGAGCAAGTCAGGCCAAGTGACACAATATATATCATGTGACCTCTTGTCATACAGTGCACATGTAAAAGACACATTCAAGAGAGATGGACTTCATTCACAGGAGATGTTCAAATGGAATTACTGTGGTTACTTTTAGTCTTGGGAAATTCCTCTTCTGCTGTAAGCATTCATAGAGGAGTATTCATAGAGTGATCTTCAGTTTTAATATACTTTCTGGCACATCATAAATGAAATACATACTGCCTAAACATGTATAGGTTTCCAACAGCAAAGAGTCCATACAGATTGCCTACAGCTGTCCTAACCACATGAAACAATTGAACAAGCTCCAGTAACCTTATTTTGCTGTAAATTCATTCACCAAATGTTAGATGTTAGGCCATAGATACATAATGAACAGTTTGGCTGCGTAACATTGTCTGTTGGTACAAGTTTACCCTATACAGCAAAAAATCCCTGCCCATAGGTTGTATATAAAGAAATATCAGACTTGTTTTCTTGTGATGCTATTGAATTTCACCAATGAAGATCATGTTAGGAACAGATTGTTGAAGGAAAGGCCTTTATGTGGATTGATTTTCCAGTCTTTGTTCAACCAAATGACAAGACCCATTAGAGCAGATATTAGCAAGTATATTGTCTATGCATGGAAATTGACATTGTCATAATTAGCTGATAAGTTAACAGCTTGTTTTGCTTGGGACTCAATCTATGTGAATTTAATCTATGCAAGAATTTTAACTGACTTTGTATAGAACTCTCTCTACTGTGTCAATTAGAGAAGCTACTGCATCTGGGACTTCAAAACATTTCCAGCAATTCAACATTTTCAGGATCCCCAGTTAAAACCAAGAACAAACTGAAAGCCAAATTTATTCTGATGTAATTCAAATGGAGGATAAATCTGGTCTCAAGATTACAGTTCATGCTTTGTGCAAGTCTGGAAATGTCCCAAGTTCTTTTTACTTATATTTGCTTATGATGTGGAACAGGATAATGGGTGGCTGTGGCTGTCACCTCTTTCACAAAGTCTTGGGAGCCATTCTTAATATCTGCCAAACATGTCACAGTCCTTCAGTGAGAGGTGGAATGAAACTCCATATTATTCTTGATTACTTTTCATACCAACTTTCACACAGAATACATAAGGCACAGAATGCAGTGGTTTATCCAGAGACTGATTTACCATTTTTTCAGTAGATAAATTTTACGGTTGTCAAGTTTCACACTAATTTAACAGTCACACCAGAGAGAAATGGTTATAACAGAATGGGTTCCACCTGTATTAAATTGTTAAAATGGACTGGTGAAGTCACAGAAACATTGATGTGGTAATTACAAACAGCTCAGTACAGCACCTACCTATGCAGACATTTGTCTTGTTATGGTTGTTTTACAAATTTTAAATTAAAACTCAGGGGGCAATCTTTCTTTATGTGATTTTGGGCCTGCTATTATGTGCATACCTGTCTGCTGAATGGTTAAAAACACAAACATCTTTCTGCAAGGTGAATCAAACACCTTATAATGAAGGAATTGAAGGCCAGTTTCTTTTACTGATTTCCAAAATTCATTTAAACAGCACTTCACTTATGAATCTGAGTAATTCTGACTAAATTGCAGATAGTCTTGAACTTTTTTGATTACACAGATGCAAGTTCTGCTGTTATCAATATGATTTCTAGGATTTTTGATCAAACTGAGGTGGCAAAGAAAAAGGAAATTCTTCAGATATGGCACTATTAAAGATATTATCAACTAAATATCCCTGTGTCCCCAACAGCAAGTCACCTACACTCTGCATACCAACATCCCACAACAGAACCACAGTGGTTGGGGCAATACCAACCAAATACAGATTTTGAGAAGTAAATTAAAAAATCTGACAAGTGCTTTGAAGTCTGGGAATTAAAAGCAGAGAAAGAAGGCAAATATATATGGGCTTTGTAATGCTTCAGCCTTCAAAGGCTCTCAAAGTCTGGAATACATCTTAGCATCACATGTCATATCTAGAAAAGGTGTGGGATAGTCAGGGTTTACATTTGCCTGAGGCAGGAAAATTACTGAAGTGATTATATTCCACATATAATTGTAATAAGGTACCTGGAGATTAAATTCTTTGTTATTCAATCAATATTTATGAATGTGAGAACTGGGTAAGATCATATTCTCAATTTTCATACATAGCAAAATGAGAAAGACACTAATCCTGTGATAATGTCTTCTAACCCCTAAAGGTCACAATTCAGGGGTTTGGTCTATTTTTTTCAACTTTTACCTGAAGCTGGAAGGGTTGGGTTGATTATTTGAAGGTTTGGGGTTTTTTTGGGGTTTTTTTTTTTGGTTTTTTTTTTTTCCCTATTTTATCATCCTTTGTTAGCAATTGCAGTAGTGAAAAAATCCTGTGTTCTAGACCTAAGTCTGTTCCAGCATGTGCATGACCTTGAAATACCACAGTTGTGTTGTGCACTGATGATTGCAGGAGCCTGGGATGTGCCTCTGATCATCACTATGTGTACACCTGGTCATCCCACTTGAGAGCTTAAATCACTCCAGTTTACAGACTCAGTAAATTTGGTAATTCAATTGATCATGAACATCCTTACACATTCTAGGTCTCAGTTTCAAGAATGTCCTCCAGACAATTTTCAACAGTTTCAACAGCCACCAAGAGAGAAAATTTGACTTTCAAATGCAAGTAAACAGAGAGCAGGTGCAATTAAAATCAGGCATAAGTATGCTCAAAAAAATATAACCATCCCCATATTCCCATATCTGTGGCTGCCCCTACACGGACAGAGGCTCTTAATCTAAATGAAAAATGTTAGTTCCATCTAGCTGGATAAATACACAGTGAGTGTGTCAGGGCAGAGTAAAGGCAGAGCTGAGTATCAACCACAAACCTGTAGCATTTTTCAGTGAGAAGCTGTCTCAGTGCTGGACACATATGAAATGCAGACAGTTGCAGGCAGTGAACAGACAAGTATAGAAAGCCTGGGTAGCAACAGAGAACTGAGCCAAAATTAATTTCAGAGAAGTTCCTGGTTCATTTACTTGGTAAAGGAAAAATTAATGTACTCCCTCCTGAAGTCTCTGCCCAGGTAAGCAGTCAGCATGATGTAAACAACCCTGCTGAATCTTCCATTAGCAAACCAAGTTATTTCTTTCCCGCTTCACTGGTTCAGTACTGCCAAACAGGACTACAGCTATTGCACCTTTGTTCTTATAGGTGAGATTTGCCTGCTCACAGGGCTTAAATATACCTTCTATCTCAGCTTGCTTGCCCACCTACACTGTGCTGCCCTTTGTTCTGCATCTTTCATTTATGTGTAACTCTACCTCAAGGAAACCAGAAGAATCTTGAGGAAATCAGAAGTATAAAGGCAATTGTTTTATTCTGCAAAGTTAGGCTTTGACACAAGGAATACTAAAAAAGGAGCAGACCTATAGTGAACTATTTGGTTGTAAAGCAACATTGCTTAGCAAGAGAATGATCCTGTTCCTCTCCTTTCCTCTCTTCTTCCTAATACACTCTAAAAGCAATTCCCAGCTCTGCACAGAACCCCAGAATGGCTGGGTGGAACCCCAGAACGGAAGGGACCTCTGGGAATCATCTCATTCTATCACAGAACTGCCGCTCACTGTTCTTTCTCATCGCATTACCCACAGGCAATGCACACCCACAATACAGCAATTTGTTTCAGTCATTTGTGCCTTTTTCAAAGCCTGTGCAGTTTGGTAAAGTAAGAAAGTAAATGAAAAAGACATGATTTACTGATGGGAGGATATTAACATGTCTGGAAACTCACAAAATATCATTGATTTTATTTTAAACTTGCTCATGAAAAAAAAAAATCCCCATCAAAACTATTTTGCAGTCAGCTGTAGTGAACATAGAAATCAAAGGAGACAGGAAATTGTGAAGTCCTGACTCATTGTCCTTTGAGGAAAATAGGAACTAGGCCCCACAACATTAAAGAAATAAAGTCCAAAATGTGTGTTCCTGAACCTCCGATCTGAAATCCAGAGGATGCATTCCAGCAAAGAGAAACTCCTAATTCCTAAAGCACACTTCACCTCTATATTTTTCTTCCTAAGAGCAAAGCAAGAAGTCCAGCACACAACTCCATCCTGTGCCTCCCTCCTGCCCTGCAGAGCAGCCTGGAAGAGAAAGCCAGAGTGCACTGCAGGCTTCATGTGCCTCGTTCTTCCTCTGATCTAGAGGCTCCCAGAGTATTCCACAGGGACAGAAACCCAGAAGAGACAGAGCAATTGCAGAAGACAATTAAGGAAGACTAATGGAATTGAATGGTAATGTTATTAATTTTTTTCTTTAAACCTTATAAAAAATATCCTATTAGTTCTGAATGAGGTCAAACCTAGTTTGGGATGGAATACATATGACTGGCTTTCCTTTGTTTTCTGATTGCAATAATTGTTAAAAGAGCTGAAATATTTTTTCATAAAATGATTATGAGTTTAAAGAGGTGACATTTGAAGAAGGACATAAATTGTAGAGCAAACATCTAAACGTTTTCATAATGTTGAAATGGTTATTGTAAAAAATGTATTTCATATAATAAGAAGCATATGTTTCATTAGGCTGAATCCACAGAAAAGTTCTCTACAGAACAACTGCATAATCTTTCACATTGAATGTACACTATTCACCTCTCAAAACATGTGCACTGTCATCTCTTTCACACAACAAACACTCTGCTGTTGTAAGGAGAAGGAACTTGGAGTCAGAACTTTCTCAAAAGCTTTTGACTAAGAAAGGGAATCTGCTGTCTGTAATTTGCAAAGACATGAAATGTGGTGAAATAAAACTGTAGGCAAATATAGGTTGCAACATATACACTTTGCATACTAGAAGCTCACTTAAGCCAATGAATTCCTCTCTGATATATGGAATCCAGAACTGCCCAACAACCCCAACTGGAAACCTCGTCATTAAATTTGCTGGACTTTGTGTAAGCAGCAGCTCAAGGAAAACAGGCTTGAACTCACAGGGAAATGAACGTGGAAGAAGGTTTTTTCCACAGCTCTCACACCAATCTGTCCCATTAGTGGGGTTGGTTTGGAGCAAGTGTTGCTTGCTCAGCCACGTAATGCTCCCCTTGACGTCACTGTATCAGATAACAGCGCCTGACCTTTAAAGATAATTTAATGAGAACAATGATGAAAGAGGTTTTAATGACTTCATGGCACATACTCTTCAAGTTACAAATAAAGCATTTTAATAGCTTTTTGAAATATGCTGTCTCTAAAAATCATCATCCACAGAGACAGAAGTACACTGCAGCCATCATGTCCTGCTGTGCTTTATTAGCATATAGATTGGATGTGTACCAAAACCTTCAAACAAAACCTATTAATCTTTATTTTTAAAGTGATATATCTCTGCAAACATGAACATTAATACAGGAAATGTATTTTCCCCTTGTGTAAAAGGAAAATAAGTGTCTACTATGCCTAGCAAAACAAAATCACAAAACCTACTGAATTACACACCCATTTTAACTGTCCAAATGATGAGTGCTAGAGCAGCTATGGATGTAAAAGTGTCACAAATGATAAACTGACCACAGGGACAGACAGTGTGGAACCTTTCAGGTTTTAGAAAATGAAGAGAAATCAGCACAGAAATGGCAAATGTGTCAGATGACACATTTCAATAACTAGCTAGTCACAGTTGGAATTACTTAAATTTCAGCAGAGGTGCTTCATGTTCAAACAGTCCTTCATGTCAAAAACACACTGAGAAATGAGGCCTTAAAAATCAGTACAGGACCATTTAGAGCTCACACAAGGTGTCAAAAATATACCAAAAGCATGCACATTTATGCAAGCAGGGAGAAATGGGGCTGCTGGCAAAGGTGGAGACCAACAGTGCTCAGGAACACAGGGGGAGATACACAGGCTAAAGGTTGGGATTGTCTCAACCTTTCTGTGCCTAAAAGCTAAATATTAAAGTGAGAACCTGCATCCTTTTAAAATCATGCAGTCCCTCCTGTGTCTTACTGGTGCCTATTTTTGGAGTAACAGAAACATGAAGGTTGGAAAAGACCTCCAAAACCACCAACTTTTGACTCAATGCCTACAAAGCGAATATCACTTTGTCCACTAAACCATGTGAAGAGCAATAGTACAGAACTACATTTCTGTGTCGAGTTAAGACTGAGCTTATCACCTTTCGGAAGCTTACAAAAAGGCATTTGAAATCAATCCTTCCCCAATGAACTTTCTGGCATTTAAATCTGTTGAAATATATCCAGTCTAAGGTAGTGCATTTCCAAAAACATCAAATTACCTTAAGATCACTAGGAAAAAGAAAGGAAGATTGGTCTTAACACAAGAGAAGAATTATGCTATTGCCTTTTTCTACACCTTTAAGTCCTAAAGCACCATAAAAGAACCGAATAAAAAGTCCTGTCTGAAGTCATATTGACAGTTAGGGTTGAGCTGAAACAAGCAAATAAATCTTGGTTTCCCAGCTTAGTGTCCCATCTGTGTAACTGCATATCCTTCCAATTCATCCCTCAGAACAGAGACCTGAACTAAAGCAAGGATTACGGATTGTTGTGTTGTGCTCTATTTCTGCTGTCCTTTGTAAGATGTGTCCCCATTCTACCTCACGTTGTTCAATATTTCCTGGAATGAAAAGAAAGAAAAAGTTCATTACGATGCATTTGTGGTCATTGCTGAGGAAAAACCAGCACTGGAGACACGCAGAAAAGTAAAACTGTAGCTCACCCTGACATTCACTGTCTTGTGCCTAGGAAGACATTTATGAAATTTGGACCTTTGAAAGTCCCAGTACGAGTCTGTACTCAAACTTAATGCAGAAGGAAAAAGCTGTTTGTCCAAACTGACAGCAGTGAACAATCACTGCTCTTCTTTGGTAAGAGAGAACAGAATTACAAATCTCAGCTCCAGTCTAGGAAGACTCTGCTTCTGCTCCAGGTCTTTGGCATTGCTGGGCCAGTAAGAGCTGCACAAAATGACCAACTCAAGTTCTTACAGAGGTTGATGCTGCCCACCAGAAGGGCTGGAGGTCTGCAGCACTGCTGTTCAGAACATCACATTAATTGTAAGTTTTATGAAGTGACAGAATCACATCTACCATAAACTATTAAAAGTTGAGAAGGTCTCGAACATAAAAATACCATAAGGTGGAATGCAAAGATAATGTCTTAAAAGAAAAATATTCATATCCCAGAATGAGATAGTTTCAATGAAACAGTCTGTAAAGACAGAAGAGTCAGTTAATCATCCAACCTGTGCAGAAACAACTCAGACTAGAATGAAATGGCTCAGTGCCAGTCAGCCTGGAAATAGAACTATTTCAATAACCACAGCTCTGCAGTGCTTAGGGACTAAGTAGGCACAGATAATTCTGCTTCCACTGAAACCAAAGGAAAGATTTTGCAGGTATGTAGCTCAGGTAGCAAGTCTGCAGTGTTTTGCAGTCTGAGTTTGTTATTTATGCAAATAATAGAGGGATAAGAGATTAAAGACCTCAAGTTCTGATCTTTCAACAAAATACATGAATACTGGACCTACCTATGTACTTTGATTTCTTATTACTCTCTCTCCCACTTTACCCAAATGGTCTTATCCATTCACAGCTCAGGGCAACATTAATGTTCCCTTCCCTCTCTTGCCAGAGATATTTTATCCTTAGACATCTTTCCTGACCCAATTCCTCTCTGCCCCCATGATTCTCTAATCATTCCTCCAAAGAGCAAGGTCAGAATGCAGTGTTCTAGGCATTACCCTTCCCACCTCTGTGACCCTCAGCAAGATGCAGAAGATGGTATTTCACTGGGGTGAAATCTTACTGAGCTTCAGAGGAAGAAGCAGCAATGCAGCCTGTGTGTCTGCTGGTATGGAGGGAGAATACAAAATGCTCAGGAACGTCTGAGGCCATGCCCCACATCATTAGACAGCATGAGAAACATTCTGCACATAACCAAGTACCTGTATTTTAGCTCCTTTGTTACCATGCTGATTCTTTCTCCAACTATTTTGCTTTCTTTGCATCTGAATAGTAAAATCATACTGTTTTTTGCATTTACATAATTCAGGAATGTCCATAATATACTAGTACAGATATGGACAACTTCACTTAATTTTTATCCATCCACCACTTAATACAAGACATATATCTGAAGAAGAATTTACAGTTTAAGAAAGGTTTCACAAGATGGTTTATCTACAGTTTCCTTGATTTTCAAAGCTCTTGTTATTGCATGATGAGTAAGAACTTCAGGATGCAACCATCATCAGAAATCCAACTTCATTAGACATAATTATTAAATATATCCAAGTAATTACTCTTGCAGCTCTGTGCCAATTGAATAATAGCTGATTTATTAGCTCATAATAAACAAAAATCTATTCTGCCATCTGGATGGTAATCTTCAAAACGTGTGCTTCTCATTATCATCACAACTAATCTAGACTAGGTCAGTGAAGTTAGAAGAGGTAAAACTATTGGCAGTAACAGAAGATTCCCTGTTAATGGATTTGTGAAGCGAGAGAGTCACCTTGTTGCTCCAGAAAGGTGACACTTCCAGCAGTGGAACCAATCAAGTGGGAAACAGGATTTATGAAGTCCTTAACAAGTGCTCTTTACCACAAGGATAACCTCCTTGAAACTCCTTTAGCTGACAGTCCTACGCACAAGTTAGCCACGACTGGCATTCCATCCCTGCCACGGAGCACTTGTGAGGGTTGGCACCCAAAGCCTCCACTGTGTCTGCCCCAGGAAGCATCACCAAAGGTGTCTGGAGTTGAACTTATGACCTGTTTAACTAAAAGCACAAGTTATTATCACAAATGAGAACCAAGCGGTCATTTCAGTCCTCCAAAAGTCAGCACACACAGAACCTGACAGAGACATTTTCCAACAGGGTAAACAGCCCCTGCTCTAAGTAAAAATAGAGCAACCCTTCAAGGACAGGAATAAAATGTGATAGGCATGCACAATTTGGTATTACTCTGGCATTACTCTATCCTAGCATTTTACTGCTCAGTATTTTATTGCAAGCAACCTCTGAGCCAAAATGAAACCCACAGTGACTATTTTATTTTAGAGAGTCTGCTTCGTTAGAAAGCAGCAATGTGAGTAATCTGTCATTTTGTTAGAGATATTTTTGTACTGAAAATGAACACTCCTGTAGTGGGGAAATAGTCTGTGACAAGAGCTAGGTGAGGGTGCTAAGTGCTACTGAAATGCTGTTGGAGCTGAGGAAAACTGCCACATCATGTACAAAAGTAGGTCATTCTTTGTATTTGGAACAGGATCCACCCCACAGCCAGACACCAGGAACATTTTTTCCCATTAATAACTGTCTGCTGCAAAAATAAGTGGAAAAGATGATCTGATACTCAGAATTAAAAGCAATTAAAACTGGAAGGGAGCAAGCTAGGTGGGGCATATGTGCTCAGTTTCTGGAAGATAGAAGGCAGAACTTCCAGGATAAATGGTACATGCTGAGTTTAGTTTTCAGTCACCCAAGGTCCAGGTCAGGAGCGTGGCTGCAAGCCATGGCTGCAGGCTGCAAAATTTGCCAAAAAAGAAGGCTAAATCCTTGGGAAGGGAGCCAGCATTAAGCATATTGCTGCTTAATGTTAGTTAAGCAAAGTGTTACTGGCAGTGAGGTGTGAATAAATGATGCAGTTCTGCATGAACTCCTGCAAGTATGGGCTGTATCCACGCTGACAAACTCCTCCCATTTCTAACTCCATTTAGAAAGGTGATCCAAACAAGTTCTTCCTAAAGCACCTGTCCAGAAGCTTCTCACAGAAGCTGCTCCAACCGAGTACCTTCTGAAGGCTTTCAGATTCCTGCACATAAAGTTACATTCCAGAGTTATGCAACGAGGATGAAACAGATGTCTCATCCTAAGGAAACCAGAGCAGAAAAGAGGAGTTTTGTGCAATGGGATGGATTTCCATACTTATCTGTGAGACCTGAGAGATATCAAGACTACTTTACCCTGAAGAGCTCACAGAACTCGGTTCTGCATGTTCTTTTTCCCACTGTCAAGCAACCAGACATCAGACTTTCCACAGGTGTCATATGTCCTCAGGGTGAAAAATTCTGGGTCTTTTTAAGAAAGATCTTGTGTCACTTTATGTCCTGTATATTTGCACGGGAGAACACTGCAAAGTCAGGCAGGATAGAATAGATGACCAGGCAAGGCACAGCCCTGACAACAGGTCTCTACAGTAGAGGATTCACCCAGTTATTCCCTTCTGGGACTTAACAGCAGGGTTGTCACAAAGCCAGCCTTAAAGGAACTTCTGTAGGGAAACTGGGTGGACAGATGGAAAATTTTGATCTAAATCTCAAACTCATGACTGCTTTTGTGCAGCAATAGCAACACTATTTCATTATTCATTCTAATTCCACTGATTTCCATGTGCATCAGTCAAGAACCTTGTTCAGTGCTTGAGCAACATCTGAGTGAGTTCCTGGGCTAGAATAATGGGCAGGAAGATATAAGAGAGCTGTGAATTCCCACACCTTGTAGAAACACAATAGCAGTACAACCCAGACCAACAGATAGCCTCAGGGAATTTTTTGCTACAGAATGTTGGGGGTGTTGAAGATCACAAAAGCTTGCAAGGGACTAAATAAATTAATTGAAGAAATCTAATAAATGTGATCCTCCAGCTCAGGAAGTCCCTGAATATAAAATAAACTGGGGAGCTGATTTTTCTGGGAATGTATCACTGTGTTTCCCAGTTCTTCAGTATCTACCAGAAACAACTAACTTTGGGTGTTGATAGGTATCTTCCAATGTCTAAAAAAAGATTTAGAAGTTAAAATTAGATTGTATCTGGGATTTTTTCACTATGAGCTGAAGATACTTTGTGAAAAGGAAAAAAAAAATCTCAGTTCATTGGGAGACTGTGAGTAAAAAACCAAGACAGTCATTAAGGGCTTGGTCCAGAGAAGAGCTGTCAGGTTTTTTCAGCTCAAGGATATTTCTGGGTCTCTAGTTCCTGGAGATGCTCAGGAGATGATCATTTTATGTTCACTGAAATAGTGTGAAAGCCTGGCAATAGATGCTACCTGGCCTAGCCACTCCCAGTCAATGGCCTGGAAATGAAGTCAACAGGTCTGGACTTCTTTGTATAAAAAGCAGAAGAAATTTAGTGCTATAGGAGACAAGCAAATGAGGCCCAGTGGACTTGTGGTGTGACCTGATCTGAGCCCATCATGTCACCACACAAAGGAGCTTGTTTTTCTTCTTTTTTCTTTATTTTATTTCATTTTACAGCTGATATTTGTAATTAAAGGAATAGAGGGACAGTCTTACTTATTTCATCCCTTTGTTGCTCCCCCAGAAGCAGTCTTCTAGTTAACCATGAAGAAAACATGAAATTCAAATAAAAAATTGCAGAGGAAACTGATACCATGTCTCTGTTAAACAGCACACGTTTGTATACTGCCATTATATGGCATTCAGTACTTAATGATATAAATTAATGGTTGGGAAATATGTTTCCAGACCCTGACAAAGTAAAACAATAGTTTGGGTTCGGATTGAGCATTTGGTATGGCAGAGATTGTACTAATTTTCATTGCTAGGAGGTTGACTTCGATGTAGGGGGTTTTTATTAGAAAGTAACTTAGATGAATTTACTCTGAATTACATCATCCCTTATATCAAATCCCTTTCCAAAATCAGCTGATAGTCACTGATCCATATAATGCTAAAAAAGCCAATGTGTATCAGATCTTTTGCTCAATTTCAGTATTATTTCAGACCTGGAGTTACTGTTTTCAGACAACTTACCCTTTCTCATCTCCTCCTATAGAATCTTCTAAGAAAATGCCAACAACATTTAAAACAGACATGTTTTAAATGGCATGTCACTACTTTTCCTTATTTGGAAAACTTTCAGGAGGAAATTTTTTTATTATTTTCCAAAGAATACATTCTGTAGTCAGTTCCATACATATTGGGAATAATGCTTTCTCCTCTCATTATGTAAAATGGGGCAGTTTTGAAGGATTCTAAGCAAACTTCTACCGTGTGCCTTGGTCTTATTCAAGCCATACCATTTTCTATTTCTATTCAGTTCACTGAAAAACCAACATCTGGAAACATGCTGCCATTATAACTCATTCAGACTTGAATCTAATTAAAGGGTTTCCTTAAATCAAACTATTCACATAAATAGTTAAGTAAAATGTGCTAATTGCAAGCAAAAAAGTCAGCAATACACAATTGCTGCCACACAATGATACCCACCACACCATGTTTCCTTATGGTTATCTTCTTAATAGACTTGAAGAAGCAATGAATTTTAAGGATAACACTGCATCCTTCTCTTGGAGACTCACAACTTTTATGAATTACTTGTGCTCAGCATGTTCTCTATGTTATGTTAGGGGCACTTCATCTAGTTTGATATGATCATAAAGTTGAGCCATGTCTACAGACAGGTTTTTACCTCTCACCAGCAAGCAAAAACTAAAGAAAGAAATGAAGCCTCAAGAAAGCATATGTTTGAGTCCAGACCTGGGTTTATTTATGTCAATTTTACAACTAAAAAGTAAGTCAGTGGATCATGAGCACTTTTGAAGGTTCCCCTCAAATTTCACATATGTTCTTATCTGACTAAACAGAAAGGGCTGCTGAAAAGATGCAGTTTGCTTCTGCACTTACCTTTCAAAATTCCTCAGTTTGGAATTAGCAAAGGCTGAAGGTTGGAAAGGTAATGAGAAATTAGACTCCATTTGAGATGTATCTAGTTTACAGCAACATTTGCAAGAGCAGAAATATCTTGCTGCCTCTGAAAAATGAAAGGTAACCTCCTCCTCCATAAGTGAAGAGAACATGAAAAGGAGGCAATCGTTGATTTACTGCACAGGAAATGTCTGTGAAAACACAACTTTCTCTTCTTATTTTCTTGAGTAGTTAAATCTTTCTTTTTGTTTTTTCTAATCTAGCTTCTAATACAGTAGATGGAAAATATTTCACATTATTTTAGTCATCAACCACTAGTTCAGGTGGATTTGATTATCAATAGCAGGAGGCAGCACATTTCCAACATGCTACCAAGTAAATTTACACACTTGTTTTTCATGAATTCTTCATTTTGTGGTATCTTATCACTTGATTTATGGACTGTTTGGGTTCGTAATTTTTAGACTTATGTTCAGTTTTGTTTAAGTTTTGCTTTTTGTACTTTGGCTACTATTTATGAAATGAGAGCTCTGAGTAGGATTTGGGTAGCATACCTGCGCTCTAGCAAGGATGGGGGAAGGTTCCTGACAGGGCACACACTTTTCATTTGCAACTTGGAATTGCTATGGGGTTTTTTTTCAGCAAGGAACAGGCAATGAAAAACCAGATGCTACATGAAGACTTTTCCCACTGAACCCACAACTTTGGAACAAAGCAAACCTCAAAGAGATAAAACCACCACTGACACCAAAGAGTCTAAAGAACATTATCCTGAATCCTGTGGTTTCTTGGTAAAATCAGTTCTTAAAAGGCCTCCAAAAGTGCATGTCAGACCCTAAGATATAACAAATATCAGTGATGGGATAAATAATTAGTGATGGGATAAACTTTAAAAGAACCACTATATGATATAGATCAGTCAAAGCCTGGAAAGTCTGTGAAGTAAACCAGAGTAGGTTTCACTGAATTTGTTGCATCTTTTCAGATTTACTCCAGCTAAAGTCTAGCTCATTTGTTTATTCAGACATCTTGATGTTTTCCGTGTCCCTCCCCTTTCATGTCAAACTAGGATGGTTTCTGCTCTCCTGACCCTGTCATTCCAGGCCTGTGACTCCCAACTGGTTCAGAGCAAAACCATTTCAGATTTCATCCAGCCAGCAGAATTCCTTTTCCCACCATCTCAGAAACTAAGACAAGATGTGATTTTGCTGTAAAAATGCAGAAGGCTGTTGATAATTCATCATGGAACACTCAAAGCACAAATGCTTGCTATTGTGATTTGACATTTAAATGGACTGCCTAAGCCTTGATTCCACTGAAATCAAATAATCTTGCCACTGATTTCAGCAGAACCAGACTTGTATGCATAAAAAAGGTACTTCTAATTATCCCAAAACAGACATTTCATATGCTGTAGGAAATAAAACCATTTAGTTAAAATGCAGCTGAACAACATGTATTGCTGCACTGCAGATGAAAGACCCCTCCCTATAAAAAATAGTGGTTTTCATGCCTGAAGCCAAAGTTGACATTAGAGATTCTCATCCCGTTCTAGTGGCTTGGCTGGTCACCATCTGCTGCAAAACTATGGTTAAGCACTCAAGCTCCAACACTCCTGGGAAGCATACACTTCCAACACAGACATTTTTATCCAGTTACTCTTCTTTCAAATATGACTCGAACATTTAATGCAGACAATACACCGATCTTTGGGGCAGAGAGGACAGCATAAATGCTGCACTACAAACCAAATTTGTACCTAATTTTATTAGGAGAATGATAAAATTGTATTGTTTTACATGAATTATGGCAATGAGTTACTCAGTGGTGGAATCTACAGACTAGACATCTTGTACTGAGGCTTGTCATACAGCCAGCAAAAGCATTATCATCTATTGAACAAGACTCCATCTCCAACACTATTTTTAGGATCATATTTCCCCTGTGCTAATTAACTGCATTCACAGTTATATCACTACAAAATGCTGTTTAATTTATATTGCTTAATTTTTTCTTTTACATACACTGAAACAAAAAAAAAAAAATTGCACAAAATAGCCTCCATATTTTTTCCTGATACTTTGACAATTAGTTTCTTCCTTTGATTTGTACCCACTGCAGCACTTTTATCATTATGGCACTAGATTAATCACCTTACATTAAGATCATCTGCTCACTATCCAAAGACAGTCCCCATTTTAAGAAGCTCACTATCATCTGAGAGGTGGAAAAAGACTAAACATCGAAAAATATTTGCTTCTTTTTACTTTTAAACAAGGGAAAAATTCAATCTGCCTTTGCCACACAGTCATGTATCTATTAACAGTCATAGATTGTTCCTCAGAGGGGATTTTCAGTCTGTCCTGTAAGTCCAGCACTGAGTCCATGCACACATATTGTTACACAGGCAGAGGAACCCCTCCTTAAATGAGACATGTGAATGGAACTCTAGTGTCAGTTACAGCAAGGTATCATAACATGGCCCAAAGTTATCCAAGGGAAAAAAAACCTTTTTATTACCTTCAAATAGCACTGAAGAAAACCATAGAAAGGTAGTAAAAAAATCAATGCCATAAAATACATGACAATATATACAATGTCACGCAACATACAAGTTATATTTAGAACTGACATAAAAATTGGTCACCACATAAATTATTTGTTGGATATCAATTTTTACTCCTGTCTCTTACATACTAGTTTTGAAATTCCCTTTTGCAGACATGATCTCCCATTTCTCAGGAAGGTGCTTACATGAAGCTTCTCTTACAGGACTATTTCAGTTTTGAAGTTTTCACTGTTCCATTAAGTCCTGGGAGCTATGGCAAACCTGCCCCCTCTCTTCTCAAAGGTTGTTGTACACAGGTGCAGGATGCAAAAGTACACATAAAAGACTTGTCATGATCCAAATTATCAGGGAAAGACATGGAAATGAAGGATTAAGTTGATATTTTTAATTTCTTTCCGAAAAAAAAAAAAAAAAAAGTGCACATAGAAATATAAATGACTTCTCTGACAATGCTTGGGAGGTATGTAACTCCACATATTTGGGAGCTATATCTGCTTTCTGTTAACTTTGTGATGATGGGCTGAACATGCCTACTCAGGAATAATTGCTGAACATGCCTACTCAGGAATAATTGCTGTAGTGCTCTTCCAGCATATATGGGGACAAGGATCCAAACCAGCTGCCCTGTGCTACATCATGGCATTTATCTCTTCACTTGCTCTGAAGAGGCATACTTGTCAAAGTATTGATAGAAACAAATTAAGATTGTTAATTACCTCACTGCCTCAATGCTAAACCTGAATGGTTAATGTCATCAGATGTCAGTTTTTGGGAATTACTATTTCCTCTATGGTTTGAACAGATCTTGTGTGATCTCGTAACTCTCTTGGTAACTTTTTGCTATTGCTTTCAGTCTTTCAGCTGTCCAAGTAGTATGTTAAAAAAACTATCAAAGATTTATTTGTGATTTTCTCTTCTGATTGACTACAAGTCTGACTCTTCAGGGCTTCTTTAGAGAGAAAACCTGCTGCAGTTGGGTCCCCTATGTGCCCCATCAGCCCCACTGGCCATGGCCAGACTCACATGGGGTGCAGTGGCTCCTTTCAAGCTCAGGACTGGGCTCCCATCCTTGTCAGAGCCCTGTCCATGTGCACCTGTCCCCAGCTTGGAGGAATCTGTCTTGGTGCTGTGGGCTGGCCTGGTAAGCACTGGACTTGATCTGTGGATTGACTTCCCAGCTTGAGCTTGGACCTGCAGCATCACCATGCCCCTTCCAGGTGATCTGGACCCCTGGTTGATCCAGTCCCCTCGCCAGATCTGTTTCACTCACCTCAGTCCATGTGTTACCCTGCTGGTCTCCTTTAGGCACAGTTGTCCCCTGCTGATCCCTGGCAGCCAATTCCTTAACCTTTTCTAGCTTCCAGATAGAAAACACAGCTTGAGATTATGGATTTTTTTTTTTTAATACAGTTAAACATAACAAGATACTGTGTGTTTTAAATCCCAAAGCCTTTGTTTGAGCCCATTGACACAGCTGTGATGGGACTATTATACCCTCTAGCTGTCCAAAACTTATTTTTCTTTTAGGAGCTTGTCTTGTTTTTCCTGAGCAGACTCACTGTATGCACCATATTATCCATACAAAAACTCTGCTGTTACAGCCTCTTACTGACAGCATGTTTGTGGAATTTTTTGAACTGGAAAAGGGAAGTTCTCAATGCCCCAGTTTCTGGTTCCAGTTTCTGGCTATGACACCTGGACAGGTCTCCCTTCTGCCACTCTCACACACTTCCTGTTAGGAGATGAGAGGCAGCAAAGCTGCATGTGAGGGGTTTTCAGTTCCAGTTTACTCTGTGCCTCCATCATTTGAGCCTCTTCAACACCATGAGTGAAGCTGGACCGAAACTTTAACACAGGCCTGAAGTTTCAGCTGCCTTCAAGAGGGATAGTCCTTAATGCAGAGTTCTGTGCTTTCCCAGATTGGACCCCTACTGATTAAAAGGCATTTTTGAAAAGCCAGTCATGGTGGGTGATGTTTTACAATGGAAGCTCTTTAAAAAGATAATTAAAAGAATAATTGCTATAATGAAAATTTAACAGGTCTAAAAAAATTACCAAAACTATCACAGCTGTCTTCCATGACTTTAAGTTTCTTCTTTTCTTAAAAGCCAAGATATTAAAGGTTTTCCAGCTTTACCACACAGTGCTGCAGTTTTAGATTTGTGGACAGACTGAGTGATCTTCAGCCAGCATCTGAACCCACAGCCTCCCATCCTGGTTTCTCTTCATTACCACTACATCACATCTTCTACAAAGTCAGATTTTTCCAGTCAGTGCTGCATGGCCCTTTCTGAAATGCACGTTTACAGCAGCAGCAGTGCACAAAGACAAGCAAATTGCCATGTCACACGAGGGCATCACAGCGTTACGTAAGGGGGCTCCCTCTGAGTTATTAGTTTTATGTCAGTTTTGGCATACGCTCAAATGAAACATGGAAAAGACTAGATAAGGAGTGAAGAATGAATTGCCTTCATTAATATTCAACCACGGTTTTTAGTTTCATTATGACCTGCTCTTATGAAGAGCTGAACAGAGCGAAAGCCAGTCGCTGTGTCCACTGTGCCGTGACAACTTACGTGGCTCTGATTAATAGGCCTAAAAAACCCCTTTGGTGACACACAAGGTCTCTGCTCTGAGCCAAGGTGCCTCAAGGAGAGCTGGAAACAAACCCAACTTGTTCTCATTGAATAACATACTCGCTGTCATCATCAGAGTGAATAGGGAATTAATTTTGCTGAGTTTGGGGCACACAAGAGCAGTGCAAGTACAGCAGTATTTCAGACTGGAAAATGGGATAAACATTTTTAGATGAAATGAGACTGTTTATAAATTAAAAACGTAGATTTTTATAAATCTCTTTCAAGCAAAACAATTGACATAAACAAGCACTAGCCTTAACTATTAGATTTTAAATATTAGTATCATTTGAGGGTTAAAATTTAAATAAATAATTAAATTCATTCTACTCTTTAAACAGACTATTGCATAAGTTTAACTATCAGTGAATACACATCTTAAAGTATATGTAGATTAACTACAGTAGAACTGCGTCAATTTTCAGCCATTCACATTTAGGTTTTATTACTTTTCCCACAGATCAAGACCATTATATGACATAGGGGAAGCATGAAGAAATGTGTTTCATTAAGGATCTTTTATATAACCTACTTCTCTCTGCGTAATCACAAAATTACATACTATTTTTTCAAATTGTGGTCAGAGTAAAGGTGATATGCAAGTAATTCCGATACTTAGGCCTGAAGACCTGGGGCATACTGACTGGAGAATAGAAGCAGGCTGTCAGTGGAGGGCTAATGAATTCAGAAATGCTGAGAGGTGTGCTCTATTTGCTTAAATCTGTTAAAACTTAACTGATGTCAATGAGATGGCTTCTAGTAAATATTCCATATGTATATGAAATATTCCCATGTTGGAAATGTATGGTTCTACATAGGATAAATTCGTATTTCCCATATGACTGTGTGTAACAGTAAGTTTTAATTGTACCCCTTTATATATTTTACATAAACAAAATTTGCTCCTACACCAGATTAAAATGGTGGCTTCAGAAAAAAAGCAGGGACAAACACACTTGTTACAACGATGATTTGGGTTAGCACCTTTTCTAAATACTAACAAAGACTTTTTGAAAGGAAAGTAAGTCAGTTTCAGAAATATCAGTGCTGAGAACTTATTCTTTTTCAGAATTACTTATTTTTTAAAAAATTGCCTGAGGGGGCTTAATGAGAAATCTATATTATTAACACCAGAGGATTTACTTGAGACTAATCCAAAGACAAAAGTAAGAAAACTCCATCATCTTTCCTGTCCTGTTTCAGTGGCAGTTATCAAATGCCATGAAGCAGCCATGTTTAGTTTTATGTTAGCAAAATGTATGTGTTAAGAAGATATAAAATCTGCCATTCTGAGATATAGGTTGTATAAGACTGAAGAAAAGCAATTACCTGAATTTGGGTATATACGCAGGATAAAAATGTGGTGCACTGCTCTGCATTTCTGGACATTTTGCTGCCAAGGACTCCAAAGGAAATGTGCATTCAGGGCATAACTTCTTCAGTTAAGGAAGGACTTTTTATTATCTCTAATGGGGATAAAAGTGATCTATGTTGAAAGTAGGTATTTTGTGTCTGACAAAGGAATTGAAAACTTAAGAATCAGTTACAGAAACTTTCTCTTTGCTCCCTCCACTGTCTCAGGAAACTGTACTGAATTGGCTTCTCACATTGTGGGCAAGCCTGCACAGCCAATGGCACTGGAGGGTTCCACAGCCAGGGCCTGTGAGGAAGATAAGTAGCAGCAATAAAATCTTTCTAAGCCAGTTCCAACAAAAGTGTCATCTTCAATATTGAACATCTCAACAGAAGGCATTTGCAACACTGAAATAGATGGGTTTATAAAACTGAGATTTAGAGACGAGCTATCTTCACTTGAATGCAGTAGTTGCATGGTATTGTAAAAGGATTTTTTTTTAATCTTATTAAAATGCATAGTCCACATTTTTCTTACATGCTGTTATGGGAAGATGGCACTTAGCTCTCCTAAGAGTCAAACATGGCTTTGCAGAATAGAACAATGTTAACAATTAAATATAGTGATTATGAAGAAGAGTTTTAGAATATTTCAAAACATGGACTCTCTGTAGTATGTATTTTTATACTGGTTTAACGTCTCAAGTAACAGAAGAATCATACTAAGGTAATACAAGCAATCTGAAATCCACTGCAAATAGTTCTATTTTAACTCAGAAATTCACACCGAATTCTTTCACAGCACTGAGAATGAATTCAGGAAAATAAATATCCAAGGAGAAATATGGATTTAATTGTTCTTGCTGTTACGTTGCTAAAATAAAACAGCTGTGATCACATACTCAGATAAAACCATTGTTTAACAAATATTTTTATTAAGCATCTCTGTAGTGGAGATGAGTCCAGCTCCCCAAGAGCAGAGCAGGCTGCTTCCCAGACCACCCATTGCTCGGAGGTGAAAGAGCCCATCCAGCTGTAGGGGGGTGGGGGAAGGGGATCAGACACACTGCACACCACGGCAGGCAGGGAGCAGCTCCTGTTTGCTCCCAGCCACATTGAACTGCAACAACTGGAGCTTCACATGCAAGGAAACGGGTCACAGTCTTCTACCAAATCATGCATTTGACCACAGTGATGGAATCAATGGGGCTTCTTGGAAGGCATGTCCCCAAAACCGACAAGGACCCGTGCAGCCCAGGGCAGAGAAGACTCAAAACCTGAGGTCAGCTGATTACAGGAGGCAGAGGGGGAAAGCCAGCACAGAGGGAGGTCAGAGGTACAGCAGGAGCAGTCAGGAAAATAAATTGGCCACGGGTATACAGTAAATAAACCGTGTGTCTGGGCTGGGAATAATATCCAGAAGTCCTGATTCCTTGTCTCTGCTCTGTTGTACCAGTCCTAATCAGATCCTCCCTCAAAATGACTTTCTAACATAGACAGTCCAGGAGACTGAAACATTTCTCCGTCTACAAACCAAATGTAGCAAAAGGTATATAAAGGTTTCCCTTCAAACAGTCACTCCACCATTTCTGTTAGGGCCTCAAAGACTTTGCTAATAAATACTGCACTTTTCCTCCATGCTGGCTATCAGAATTCCTGAGCTTGGAAAATTTATCATTCCTCTACTTATGAACTGGTGTCAGGATATTTTCAAGAATTATTTGAATTTAAAATCCAGGTAATCTTCCACAGTTCTGACATCCACCAGTCTGTGTTTCCTAGAGTTATTGATGGTTTGTTGTGGTTATCAGATGAGTTGTAAAACCAAAAAAAAATTTTCATGCACAACATTTATAAATATCCAATACTGAATTAAATTTATATCACTTTTCTATTTCAGTGAAATAATAAAATCTCAGGCCAGACAGAAAATAGATTAGGAAAGTATGAAGGCTCATATTAATGAAATTTTCTACATAAAAACTACACAATCTAAAGCAGTACATAAGGAGACTGCAATCTGTGTAACTGCTTCTAGTCTTTAATTGTAAACATGCACTGTTTACCATGGAATGTGCAGTGTGGTTTTTCCAAACAGATTTTTTTGCAAACCAATTAAGAAGATGGTCTTATCTAAGAATTCAAAGTGCCAAGCAAAAAAAAAAAAAAAAAAAAAAAAAAATAGATTTAGGATGGGCATGGGATTACTGAAAGCTAGCCATTACAAAATGTATTGATCAGTTTGCCTAATAACCCATCAGACACTGAATACAAGTGCTAAGTTTTAATTTAAGGTTTTTAGCGGGCATTAGGAACTTGGAGCCTATGGATCAGGTATTCAGTGGTGCAGATCAGAGCAGTTTTCCTGTAAACCACAATTATACAAGTTTGGAACTGGTGTAAATATTTTGCAGATTCACAGAATATTCAGAGCTGGAAGGGACCTGCAGGGATGAGAGAATCACTGAATTATGGAATGGTTTAGGTTGGAAGGGGCCATGGCAGGGACACCTTTCACTGTCCCAGGCTGCTCCAGCCCCAGTGTCCAACCTGGCCTTGGGCACTGCCAGGGATCCAGGGGCAGCCACAGCTGCTCTGGGTATCCTGTGCCAGGGTCTCACCAACCTTTGTTGTCAAGAATTTCTTCCCAATATCTCATCTAAGCCTACACTCTGTCAGTAGGAATCCATTCCCCCGTGTCACACACAGGATCACAGAATATTCTGAGTTGGAAGGGACCCACAAGGATCAGCAAGTCCAGCTCTGAAGCGAATATACAGGGTCCAAACCCACATCCTTGGCGTTATTAACACCATGTTCCAACCAACTGAGGTAATGTCCCGCCACTACAGGAACATGCCCTTCCTTGGAAACAGTCCCTCTCCATCCTTCTCCGTGCGATCATCCAGCTCCTGTCCCTGCCCACAGCCCCCAGCAATGCCCCCTGAGCATCCTTGGCAGCGCTGTCCGAGCGCTCCTGGAGCTGTGGCAGCCTCGGGGCCGTGCCCATTCCCTGGGCAGCCCGGGCAGTGCCAGCACCTCTGGGGACACAGAACCTTCCCTGATCTCCGACACAGAACCTTCCCGGTCTGCAGCCCGGCCCCGGCGCTCGGCCGCCCGGCCCGTCCCTGGGCCGGTGCTGCCCCCTCACGGCACGGCCCGGCCCGTCCCTGGGCCGGCGCTGCCCCCTCACGGCACGGCACGGCCCGGCCCTGGGCCGGCGCTGCCCCCTCACGGCACGGCCCGGCCCTGGGCCGGCGCTGCCCCCTCACGGCACGGCCCGGCCCGTCCCTGGGCCGGCGCTGCCCCCTCACGGCACGGCACGGCACGGCCCGTTCCCTGGGCCGGCGCTGCCCCCTCACGGCACGGCCCGGCCCGTCCCTGGGCCGGCGCTGCCCCCTCACGGCACGGCACGGCCCGGCCCTGGGCCGGCGCTGCGCCCTCACGGCACGGCACGGCCCGTCCCTGGGCCGGCGCTGCCCCCTCGCGGCACGGCCCGGCCCTGGGCCGGCGCTGCCCCCTCACGGCACGGCACGGCCCGGGCGCGCTCGGGCACCGCGCGGCGCATCAGAGCCCGGCTCTGCCTCCCCAACGGAAACAACCGATAGCAAATTCGCTTACTTCAATTAAATGCTTTATTAGCCGTCGTACAATGTGTCTGGAGGACCTTTAAAATGGTCGCAGCAGTCTCAAGGCCGGACACTCCGAACTGTTACAGAATGCAAACCTGTTTAACAAACTCAGGTATGGAAACAGCAAAGTCAAGTCCTGAGAAAAGTAGTTACTGATTCAATGGCTCTGGGAATAGATGCAAAGCCAGGAGCACTGTTGTTCTGTATAGACTGGCTGCTGTTTACCAAGATACCAGCGCTGATCTAATTAATTTCCAGTCTGTTTGTGTGGGCTACGTTTATTGGCTCTTTCAGCATCCCATTATCTAAAGCAGGGCAAAAGATTGAAACCCGATTTGGTTTCCTCAGAACACTTAATTTTAAAAAGATGCACTTGGGGCTCCCATATGGAACAAATACATATACCCATAAACTTTTTTGTTCTTTCCTATGGGAGTATGAGTATGATCACATAACTTACAACAGAGAAGCCATCCAAGGATGCCAGCTGACTACATTCTATTTTCATTATTCACCAATGACAAACTGCTGTTGTAGCATGAACATTTTACCTGTGAGTACTTTTTTCTTCAGAATGTGACAATAAAACAAGTGATTGTGGTGTGTGATTACTATCATGGTTCTGTGGAATTTACTGAGAAGCCTAAATTCATTTGAAGAAATATGATCTGGGAAGTAGTTTTCAAATAGAGTAGGCAGAGACTTCTTGAACCACCTTAAAGTTTAATGAAAGAGTAAACATAGGCTCTAATCAATAAAGTCACTGCTCATTTGTCACTCTAATGTTCCCCATGCAGCCAAAACACAAAAGCTAATATTCCCCATGCAGCCAAAACACAAAAATAAGTCAGTGAGAAGAATTTTCTACGACCCTTTTCTGAAACGGAATTAAACAGGACTTTAGAACTGGGTCCAGTTCAGGTCAGATCTAAGAGTACAGTGCCTAAAGGAGACACAAAGATTTGCAAGATCCAATGTACAGTTTCTAGAAATGTGAGTAATATGGAAACAAACTTGCCTCAAATAAAAAAATTCAGGGAGTTATAAAATTTACACAGTGTATGTGGCCTTCTAATGTCCAGAACCAAAAAAAATATATTACATGTGAGAATATTTTCAAGTGGCCTGTTCAGAGAGCAGGAAGGAGAAATCCAATAAGGAGTAATGCCAAGGAGTAATATGTAGTCAAGGTTCCCCTATACAGAGATTGCATACACCAAAAAGTCAGAGAAGAACAGGGCATTTTGAAACAGGGCACAGCTAAGCTGGGAGCTGCAGATCAGATCAGATATGCATACAGTATTTATTTTTTCACTATAATTTCAGCCACTGTGCTCAGTTTGACTGCTGAAAGTGGTAAACTGAGAGTAGTACCAATAAGTAATGCATGATTAGAAAGAGGCTTCAAACAAGTAGGTGCATTCAAGCTGTTGATTTTAGCAAAACTAGGCTAAACTCTGTTTAAATGTGGAAAACTACATGAGACTCAACCAACAAATGTGTCAGCTAGAAAGGCCCACCTTACTCTAGGAATTAGAAGAGCAAGGCTTTTCTCAGGATATGGAGCTCACAGGTGTATAGGAAATACAGCAGGGAATTCACAGAAAGAAGGTCCTCCTGACTACATCAAATAGGGGTCAGGTAGCCTCAAGGCACTAACACTTCCAAAGAGAACTACTATTTAATGTCTCACTTAAGGTTGTGGATATGCCTATTAATCCATTGCAACAGATTTTGTACATTATCCCAAGTGTCACTAGCCACAATCTGAAGAGCAACTGTGAAGCTAAAAGAAACAAGAAAAATCTCCTTTCATTAGCTACTGTGCTCCCTCACCAAGAGAACACTAAACTAGCTGAATTAATAAAATATACCCCATCTAGTAAGAACATCCTGTAATATGTTGCATGCAAGTTCATTTTACAAGTAGGATTAATTTTTAGAACTTTCAGGCTTTCATGTTAATCCCAGATAATAGTGCAGTTTTGCAGATCAATCAGATTACAGGAAATGTCAGCATGATTTGATTTTAAATGCTGTAAAGCATGTTACTGGAACTATCACCCTCTTGTTTCATGAAAGGATGACCTGGAAAAATGATAGACAGGGCTCACCACATCTCAACAACTGCAGACCTCTCCATCAAGATCCTTTTAAATACAGGCTTTGTCTGCTTTATTTTCTGACAGCAAGTTATAACATGAATTTTTATAAGACATGGACTTTATCACAACAATGGATTGTGTAAACAAACACTGTGTAAGAAAATTGTATACAACCTTTCCTTTTACACATACACCACTGGTTTACCACCTGCTACAACCAAATATCTGATGTGTGTTTTCAGTTAAAAGCCCCACCTCAGATTCTACCTAGTCCTTCCCATTAATTTGACTGATGAGCTTCTCTTTTGCATCTCCCTCGTTCCCCACATCTTTATTCTCATTGGTTACAGCAGGGCTCAAGCTAATTTTATTTCTGGTTAATCTGATTAGGTAAAAACCTGGGATTGTGATGTCAGTACATAAGCAGAAGGAAGTAATGCTTCCTGCAGGAAAGATGGAAATTTTGACCTTCTAGAAGCAAGCCATAGTGCAACTGAAAGATTAAAACAGAGCAAGCCAAACTGAAGTAGTAAGACGAACTCATTCTGCAAGAGCATCCTTCAAAGAGGGATTATGGCTCATGGACTGCAGGTAAAAGCATAATGTCCTTGTGTTTGGATATTTGCCTGAAGGGAGCTTTGGCTGGGGGGAAAAGGTAATCTTCACCAAAAATAGCAGAACATTAGAAATCCTGGGTAATGAAAAGCTTTGGTTCTTCTATTTACTCAGCAGAAAAGATGGCTTTCAGAGCAGAGGCATCTTGATAGACTCACTTTTCTACAAATGCATGACATTATTTGACTTTAACATACCTATATTCATTCTTTCATTCTGTGCTGAGAAACAACAGTTATTAATTTTTATACTGTACAAAATTTCTGTAATTAGTTTTGTTGTTTTTTTTCCACTTCAACTCAGAAACTTACATCAGTAATTGAACAGACGAGACTAAAACTAAATTAAACAACTAATTCCTCAATTTATAAATCCATTATTTAAAAAATTAATGATTTTGTATGACCGTATAGTAGATTGCTTTATTATTATGGGCTGTCACTGTATTATTCAGCATATACCAAGGCAATATTCAACAATGCAAAGGCTTTAATGAGCCTGTAAGGTAGGCTGCTGTGGTGACGTGGTGCTCAAACTGATGCAATCCTTAAAGTTCTGGTTTTGAACTTTTCATTAGGCTTTAGAAAATGCTTCACACAGAGGATATTGTTGTAGAAGATATTGTTTGTACCAAAGACTCTCAATGAACAGATTTGTTAAACCAAGTAATAGCCATAAAGCTGCACTGCTGGAGTAGCTTTAAGCAGTAATGACTATGCACACCTATATGCCTCAAGATTACCTTTATTTCACAGTTACATCCACACGGACAAACTCATCCCTCACTTGAGTTGAAGGAGTTGTGGTGACACTAATCAAATACAGCCAGAAGCTCAGCTTTGGCAAAAGGCTGACCTTTAACTTGCTGTGCAGAAGAAATGCTGTGCCTTTGTAAATGCAAAAGCAGATTGTAAAGCTGAAGTCCATTAAATACTGCAATCAGTATCACGATTAGGCAAAAGAAGCTGCTCAAATTACAGCGAGTATTATCACTGCTTTTAAGCTGCAGTTAAGTAGAATGCAATAGAATGGGAATCTTGGAGACAAAATAAAACAAAACCCAACAACAATACAAACAGCACTTTTTATACTGGTGTCAGTGACTATCCTTAAAGGTGCTTTTTTTTGATGCTTCAAATGATAATGATGTTTATGTGTACCAGTAGTCTTAAATAATCATTGTCTTTGACCAGTGCTTCTAATTAAGTCAAAATCTCATACCCTGCTTGTGTATTCATCACTAGCAGCCTCCCAGAGGGAGAAATTCAAGCTGTCCAGCTGGGTCAATCGAACATCAAGCCATGAGCAGCTCTGCACTCACTAAAGCTGCTCTCGGTGCTGTGGCACAGCCCGACCCAGCCAATCCCAGGGTCACTGCCAGCGTCTCTCCACAATCAATCAGGCACGAACAAACCCGATCTAAAACCAATGCTGTACTTATGCTTTCACTTCGCTGACTTCAGCCACAAAGAAAATAGTAACTAAACCAGGCAGAACAGAACTGCACCCACCCAGGGCTCAGCTCGAGGTCATTCTGCATGTTCTTGGACCATTAGAGCTGATAATTTTAAGTACTTGCAGAATATGCTTAGTCCAGCCAGGATGAGCTTCTATATCCATTACCTTGGGCTACTACAATCTGTTTTCTGAAATTTCCTTCAACACCTGTCTCTAGTTTTATCTTTAAATGCAGGAAGCTATTTGTGGCCAATTTAAAATAAATGGCAGTAATTGGTTATTTCATTTTTGGCTGCCATGAGTTTTGCAAGTGATAACCTACTACTGTTTCCTACAGACCATTTTCTGTTCTTCCTAAGCACGTACTCTCCTATGCCAAAGAAAAGGAGAATTAAAAACAATTCATCTGTCTAAAGAGTTTGCAGGTGTTATGTTAACTTGTTGTTAGCAATACTTTATGCTATCACTGCTCTGAGCTTTTAGCAAGATGCTTTGCTGCGTTCTGCAGAAGATAACTGGTATGTAGATAACTTATTTTTCACTGTTGAAGCTTTGAGCCAGCTCTGAATTTTTCTTTCAGTTAGTTCTGTATTTTTAACAACAGCAGGGCAGTAGCAGATGTGACAAAATCTCATTAATTTGAGGGTGTTTTCCTAATTTATTCCTAAAACTTATATATTAATCTTATTCACAATTATTTCTACTTCCTTATATGTTTCCTTCCTGGTGGTTTTGTACCACCACTTAATAAATGAACAAAGCATCCATCAAGGTCTTGAAGGGAGGTAAAATCCAAAGACACCAATCTGTTTGGGGCCAGAAGAGTAACCCAAATGGAGATTATGGTTCTTCTAGACATGCAGACATCTCTGGGTGCAACGGCCTGAAACCAGCATGTTGAATGAAGAACTGTAACCCGAAATCCTGCAGGCAAAAGGGTTAAGGTCCAGATCTGTGGGAAGTATCCCTTGCCAGTCCCCAGGCATGATGAAGAACACTGCTACAAGGGAAAACAGCTTAACTGCTTTCCACCTGTGGTCACCCTCTGCAGCTTCCCCTCTTCCCATTGCCATCCTAAAGCTTCTCCTCTGGGGTGAGCCACCTCCCTTGTCCTCTGAGACAGCTAATGGTTGGAATGTCAAAAGTTCAGCTGTGAATTCATGCTTAGGAGGAAGAGTTTCCTCTTTTACACAGTGGAAAATGATGATCAAGGTAGAGCAGCACCTCAAAATCACATGCTGACCTGTAATCCCAATCTCCTTGCCTTACATTTTAATTTTCATTTATCTACCACACAAGCAAGCTACTGAGCTCTGCAAAACAGCAAATGGAACAAGAGAGGAGGTTGTTATTGTCTTGGGTGGCTTTTTAAAGGAGTTGATGATGGCCAATAATTTATCTCATAATGACTGGGGCACAGTACTTGTTTATCCATTCACAACTCCATTCACAACTCAGCCACCAGCTCCTGAATTATCAGATTGTGAACATGTCTAGCAGAAAGATCAAAAACTCTCAGAAATATTTTTATTTTGCCACATTATTGTAGTGGAGGAATTTTTGCTTCACACTATCAGAGATTGGAAGCTTTTTATTGTATGGTTTTGTTGCTAGTTTTAGACTTACTTCCTTTTCCCTTGCAGATAAGAGATGAGGAAAGTGGCTACAACAAAAATCTATTTTGCATTCCAAAGCATTATGAAGAAGATTTAGAAAGAATCTTCATTCCTCATGGACTCATCCTGGGCAGGTATGAGAGTAAACAGAAAAGAATAGGGACAGTGGTGCCAATTTTTGTCCCTCCAAATGAAAAGACTGAGGCCCTTCCCCAGTGCAGCCCATGAGAAACATGGAAACCCTGCAGCCTAATACTTCTGTCCTAAAGTCTAGTACAAGAGGGAGTTTATGGAGAGGATTCCTCTACAAGCCCAGTTAAGCTTCCATGTTCCCTCAAATATCTTTACCTATCCTGTAATATTAAGGTTTATGGATTAAATTGGCTTGTGCTGTGCAAATATGTAACTGATTTTCCTATGACTTGCTGTGGTCACTATTTGCTAGCTATAAAAACATACCAGCAAGATGAAAATTTTTACGTGAACATTGCTTAATATATGGACAAAAAACTATGATATACAGAACATTTTCCAGAATTCCCTTTTTTTTTTTTTTTTTTCCCCACAGGACAGAACGTTTGGCTAAAGATATCATGCAAGACATGGGAAGTCATCACACTGTTGCACTATGTGTCCTTAAAGGAGGCTATAAATTCTTTGCTGATTTTCTAGACCATATAAAATCACTAAATCAAAATGGTGATAAATCTGTGCCTGTTACCGTGGATTTTGTCAGAATAAAAAGCTACTGTGTAAGCAACTTTCTTTTCTTTGGAAAATTGACTCTTTCCGTAGACTGGCATTCTAAATACTCGTAGTTTGAGTTTATGCATATAAAAATTGAGTTTATGCATACATTCTGTTCAAATTACATACTAAAAAGGAACTGATTTACTGATCTTCTCCAAAGGGTGGACATTACGCATTCACTGGAATAAACATATAGCAGAACACTCAACATGTCAAAGCCAGGAACAGATCTCATACTCCCTCCTCTTGCAAAAAGCAAGAGCAGCACACCTTTCAAATAAACACAGGATAACACTTTTGGGCATGCTTTATGTGACTTCCATCTCTTCTTTCTCCTCCTAGAATGATTCACCTGCAGAAAAAATCAGTTAATATATTCAAATAATTTGGGTGAATAGTCAATGTATGCTGAGAGGAGCTTGTTTGGCTTGAAGTTTGAGGGGGAGGAAGCAAATGAAGGAAGTAATCTGTATCTAGCTGCTGGAAAATTAAATGTTTCTTAAACTGGGAAATTTACCCATGCACTACCATCTTCACTGCTCAAATTAATACAGAAAGGTTTTATGGTTCTTTCTGTGTAGTCCATAAAGTCTCATGTGCCACAGGGAATGCCACAGGGAATGCCACAGGGAATGCCACAAGGAAATACAGGATGGGAGAATACAGGATGGGAGAATGCCAGTCTTCAGTTCAGTGGCAGGTACAGCTGAGGGGATGAACAAGATATGGTCTACTGATGGTGCTTTTTCCTTACTGAAGAAAACTTTATGTTTGAAGGAAATTCATCTCTTTCCATAGATTTTCTAACACCACCTCAAGTTGTCTCAATACTAGAATGACAACACTCAGAATATTTCTTAATATCCTCAACCGTAGAATATTTCTCAATATCCTTACTGTAGAAGTTTCCAGAATCTAAGAGTCTGACAGCACTTGGAAGATTACTTCAAGTAGCATTCTAGATCTGCTTTTAGTAGATCTCTAAAAGAAAATTTTGTGGACTATCCCTGCTTCTGTAAAGTAACCACAATGCTTTATAAAAACAGTAGATTTAAGCATCAGTTATTCAGACAGTTCTTCTAGTGACTGTCCAGGAGGTTCTCAATTTCTTCTGAAGTGTACAGGCAAACCAAGGATAGAAATGATTTTGCAGAAGAAATCTTTTTTTCTCTCCCTCCCTCCCTCCCTCCCTCCCTCCTTCCGTCCCACCCCACTAAAATCATTACCAGCCACTTGGACATGCTTCCCTCTCTTGGCTATTCTAGTGTCCTGGGGCATTGCTGCATGGAAAGGGAAAGATCAGAGACAGAGGACTGAAGGGAACTGAATACAAGGTCAAGCCACTTGGACATAAAGAACGAGCCTAGATCAGAGACTTTGCTTCTCCCTCCACTACGAGGCTGAACACTACTGTTTTCTGTGCAATAATCTCACTGGTTTAATTTAAGTGCATGATTTTAGAACTGTTTGGAGAGGCATGGCAGAAAGGAAGTCTACAAATTAGAGCAAGACGTATTTTAAAAACCAGCCTTCTCTGCTCTGCCTTACAGCCTGCTCATTAAAATGACATGTCAGAGTCCAGGTTACAGACCAGACTGTAAGTATCATGTTTTTCTAGTATTTTTTTCCTGTATTTTCCAAAACACAGTCTTGCAATTTCACTTCAGGCAGCACATCTGACAACTGGCACATAAGTTTAATGAAGGCCAAGAGAAATTGGGAGAAACTACATAAAAGCTTGTGATCTAATGACCAGCTACACCATCCTGAGTCCTCATGACCACATTCTTTTTTCCCCCTGAGTGCAGATTTAGCTACTTGATATACAAATTTAACTATACAGATAGCAAAAACACAATCAAACCTTAACTGTGTTTTGCTCTGCTTTGACCCCAAGGGCATTTGTTTTGACAATTTGGCATTATTAAACTTGCCTTGTTTCCAAACTGAAAAGTCCTACTGAATCAAAGTTCATCTCCTTTCACTCAAGTAAAATCTCACTCCTTTTCTCCTCTCCCAGGACTAACTCATAACTAGGTCTTAAACAATTATTTTGTTAATAAAAATCATTCTCTTAACACCTTAATTATATTACTGACTGATGGGAATGGTTTATACTCTAACATCTGTCATCAATTTACAGCTCAGATTTTTAAGGAAGGACCCTGAAAGAGATGACACCTACTTCTCTTAGCTCAAGTATGCGTTGAATACCAACTGTGCACTTAAAAGCTATTTACACCATTTACAGATACAGACTTTGAAATTCCAGATAAATTTGTGGTTGGATACTCTTGACTAAATGAATACTTCAGACATTTAAATGTAAGTACATGCACATTCCTCCACTGCCAGGTATCAGGTACCTACCTACCACAGGTACCCAGCAAGAATATGTGCTTCTACTCAGAGCTTCTCAACAATTAAAAAACCTTCAATTCCAGCTATAAACTTCCATTAAATGAACAAAACCATTTTTAAGGTGCAGACTTGGTAATGCAATGTAGGTGCATAAGAAATGTTTGTACTTCACCTTATATAATTCTACTCCACAAGTCTCATGGCTCAGCCATGCTGCAGGACATTTTGAATCCCCAGGATGGTGAGCAGCATACAATCTGCAGCCCAATCTGAAAAGAAAATAATTTGTAATTTGACTTGGATATTTGTCTGTCTGTCTTAGTTCAATCGTATGTTGCTCTTTTGTCACTAAGTTCTTTAAAGTGGCTGTGCAGGGACTCCGTTGAAGGTTTTCCATACACTTACAGATAACACGTCTGTAAGACCTCTCTTCCCTTATTCTATTACAGCTTCCTTAGGCCGCACAGAGTAGTAGACTTGGAAACATCATAAAAACTAATAGGGTTTTCAAATGTACTTCCTTAATTCTGGTTAACTCGGAAAGTTTTTCACTTCTAAGTCTTTTTACTAAGACAAACAATCTGTGCTATTGCTCAGCAGCATGAAGGCAAATGCAGTAATTTAAGAAATCCAAGTTCTTTAGGCTATATGAAAAACTTGGGTTTCTATATGGGTTTTTATATAATGCCTTGTGTAGGCTGACCTAGAGCAGAGGCTAGAGAGTGTTACAGAATAAAGTAGGGATCTATTCAAAGGCCTCAATGGATCCACCTGGGGCCCTGCAAGAGCCCAGCCAGGCCTACACCCAAGATGGACCCAGAACGGTCCCAGAATGGACGACCGGTCACAAGGTCTCTCACTTTGATCAGTTCTGGCCCATCTGCACATTGGAGTGAATTGTCCAATTCCAGCTTCAGCTTATGAAGTCCCACCCTTCTTGTTTTTCTCTCTTCAGCCCACCATTGTTTGTGCTCTTGGGCCTGAGATTTGGATCATTTGTCCTTGGTACCCAGCTAGAGAAGGAATTGTTTTGTCTGCCTGCTCTGTGAAGAGAGCTCACCATCCCCTCATATGAAGCTCAGAACTACACACTAAAGCAGCACAGAATTTGAAAAATGTAAAAGCTAAAACCTAAAGCATCATATAGATTACAAGCGTGGAAAGAATATTAAAATCTCAAGTTTACTGTAAGCAGGAAACTTGCAACAATTATGGTTCTAGTGTGTTTTTATTACAGTGCTGGGAATGCAGCTGAAAATCAGTCTTGCATTTCATTCGAAGATAGAGATTGATAAATACTGTATACTGTATTTTTTTTTTCTTTTAGCACATCTGTATTGTGAAAGAGAATGCCAAAGAAAAAGGCAGGATGTAATAACGTCAGTCTTCTGGAGCACTAATTCCTGGCTGCAGATGAGGTGAGGACCCATGACAGCAGGGAATGCCTTTGCTCCCCGTGTGTCCCTGGGAAGAACGAGAAGCCGAGCGCCAGCGCCCAGGACCTGCGGCTGGCTGAGCGCCCCTGGCGCAGTGCGCTGAACACGAGCTGTGAGCCCCCGGCTGTTCCCGCTGTGGAGGAGCAGCCGGAGCTGCGGCCGAGGCTCCGGCGATATCGAGCGCTGCCGCCGGGGCCGTCCCGTTCCGGGCCCGGGAGAGAATCGCTCCCGCTGTGCCCGGGGACCGCGGGGGCACCAGGGCTGGAACAGGCGGGGAGCGAGCGGGGCCTGGGGCAGATCGAGGGCGGCTCGAGGGGGCAGCGAGGCGGGACCGAGGCGGGACCGAGGCGGGACCGAGGCCCGCCCGGCGCCACCGCCCCGGCCCCGGCCCGGCCCAGCTCGGCCCCGGCCCCAAGATCGGCCCCGGCCCGGCCCGGCCCCGCAGTGGGTTCCGCGGTTGCCGGGTAACCGGGACGGGCCCGCAGCGTCTGTGACGGCGCTGCGGCCTCAGCTGCCCAGAACTCGCCCCTGGCTGCTCCTTCACAGCCCCGGCGCCTTCAGGCGGCTGCACTCGGCGATTCTCCGAGCGAATTGTTCGCCGAGAATTGCTCCGTGCCAGCGAGTCCTGAACTCGCTAAGTCCCTCTGTGAATTTCCCTGAATTCCCGTTGAAGGTAAAGATTGCCTCAAGCTGTACTTTCTGGTTTTGTCACATCTGTGCTCTAAAAGAGAATGCCACAGGGAAATACAGGATGGGAGAATGCCAGTCTTCAGTTCGATGGCATGTACAGCTGAGGGGATGAACAAGATATCGTCTACTGATGGTGCTTTTTCCTCACTGAAGAAATGCAACTATATGCAGTGCAATTTACTCAATATGCTAGTCTATACAATTTTTTCTATAGTATTAAACTATTTAAAGATAAATGAGTTCTGTTCAAGTTTCAGTGGGTTATGATCTGCTTATTAAAGGTATTAAGGAAATGCCCCTGAATTAAGGTGCAAAATGAGGCCATATGTCAAAGTCGATAGTTTGGATGTTATGTAACAATAAATGTGAGGAAGAGGGAGAGAGAAAGAAATAGAAAAAGGAGGGGGGGAGGGACAGGGCAGAGAAGAGGGGAAGAAAGTGACAGAGACAGATTTAGTAGAAAATTATCACCATTCCATGGATCTTATCCCATTAAATCCTCTTCTGGTTTTCTCTGTGGTGAGGTCTTGCAAAACGTAAGACTCCAGGGGATTAATGCGGATTTTGGCAAGGTAGGACTGCCCAGGTACCTCCCTGGGTCGGGCAAGTTGGACCCTGTCTCTTGCTACTTTTCAGTAATATCAAATCCTGAGCACCAGTATATCCTTTGGGTCTGCCACAAATTGGGTTGTGGATTTTCAGGTCTGTTGTGTTACGTGGCGTGCCACGCAGTCATCTGGTGCAAGGCCTCAGGGACGGGTCTGGGGGCACTTTGGAGGTCTTTGATGGGTTATGACACCCCCTGAGCTGCCCCTCGTGGGAATGTGCCCTGGATGTGGCCTTCTGGGGCTGGGGGGTTTTAGAGCTGAGCCACTTTGTGTGAGGGAGGATGGGTGTCCACTGCCCCTTACCAGAGGTGATGCCGCACACCCAAAATTTCCTCCTTCCCCTCTGTTGATGGGAGGTCTGTGTGCAAACCTGGCCTCAGCAGTTGAGTCTGTGGCTATGACTTCCCCAACCTGAAGGCAGACAGAGCTGGTTTTCAGGACAGCTGCTGGGTTTGGTTTTGTTGTGGATATAGTTTTCTCCCTCTGCCTTGTTCACTTCTCCCCAGACCTGAGCTAATAGGAGAGTTGTGTCACCTTTATCTTGTCTCAAGTTCCCTTAGGCAGCTTAACTCACAGTCCCAATTTCCAGTCAGGAGGCATTTTCAGGGCAGGGTGGGCTTGGGTGGTCTCAGCTTCTTTATTGTCACAATGGGCAAGAAGTCCTTTATCACAATATTTAAGCCATTAGCCATAACATTCCAGTCTCTCACAAGTCCTGTGAGGAGCAGCTGAGAGAGCAGGGCTTGTTTAGCCTAAGGAAGAGGAGGTCCACTCAAGCTATTTTTAAGTGATATTTAAGCTACAGGTTTTTCTGTTCTAACTATTATTAATGTTCAGGTTTTTAGCTCCAGGTTTCAGTATGATCCATCTTTGAATTGTACAGCATAGCCATATAGTTCAATAAAGTCCAGCTAGAGGCCTAACAATACTAGCTACTTACGCCAAATGAGCACTTAGCTACTTTCTAATAGTATCAATACTTTTAGCACCACTATATTCCTTGAATCTGCCATGAATTGGGTTCTGGATTTTCAGAGTTCCTTTGTTGCTCCTTCCAGTTTTGTTGAGGCATTGTTGCTCATCTGGGATATTCTCCTTCCAAAATGGCTTCTGGATTCCCGAAAAAGACACCGGCACCTCGTTTTCTGCTCAGGGAAAGACTGAAGCCTGACACTGTGAGTAGCCACTGGGGCTGTGTTAAGGCTGGAAACGCCCCTCGTGTCCCTCCTCTCCCTGCCCCTGTTGTCAGCAGCACTGTGAAGCTGCAGACCCCCTCCCCACCTCTTTGTGCCCTGCTCCTGGCTCTTGGTGGGGGCTGTTCTGGTGCAGTAGGGAAGGCTGTGTGATGTTTGAGGGACAGTCCAGCATCCTGCCTGGCTGTGCCACTGGAGCCAAGTGAAACCAATGTGCAGCTGCAGCCCTGAGCAAGTGCTTCTTTCCCTTTCCCTTTGCCACAGCAATTCCTTCTGTCAGGCTGGACACTCACCTGTGCTGCTCTGACCAACCTGCCATTGGGCACCTGGGCATGTGGGGGGGGGAAGCTCAAACTCTGCCCAAAGCCTTGAGAGACACGGCTGGTCCCAGCTGGGAGAACTTCCAAGCCAGCTGTTCTCTCTCATCTCCTGTGTGGGTGCAGATCCAGCCCTGCAGGCAGCACTGGAGTCAGGCCACAGAGGTCCCTTGGTGTCTGAGCTCACTGGAGTGAAGATGCCCCACTGCTGAGGCTCTGTCAAGGAGATCCCTCTGTTTTCTTCTGTGGAGAGGCCTCTGAGCCCAGAGAGAGAAAACAAATGCTAATAATGCTAAAAACTTGGACACATTCATGTGCACCTCACTCTTGGTACAACTTTGCTTTCTTGTGTCTCTTGGACTCACCCAGCAGTGCTACCTCCTCGCTGTGAGCTTTGAGTGTTGTGCAGGGACAGAGTTAGGGGAGTTCTGAGAGCTCATCCCCACTCTCTGAAAAGGTCACTGCCTCACTCCAGTGAGGAAACAAATCCCCAAAGAGCAGAAGTCCCCAAACATGTCACATCAAATCATGGAGAGACTAATGGGACACAGCCGTGTAGTTGGAGTATGTGTATTGCCCTCTGTATTATTAATTTATTGGTGCTAAGTATTTCAGCAGGTAACTTCCAGGGCTTCCAGAACTGTCCTAGTGGCTATGATCACAGAGTACTCACCAGTACCACTTGTTCAGGAAAAGCCTTTCTGAACAAGCACATCTCTGAGGCTCTTGCTGATTTGGTTTTGGTTTGTTTCTTTTTTTTTTTTTTTTTTTTTTCTTTTTTTTGCCTTTCAGCTGCTTCCCTCTAAGTTCCAAAGGGAGAAGTTTCTCAACATGAAGAAGCAGGCCAGCAAGGCTGGGGAGAATCATCTGCCCAGAATTGGCCCATTTCTAGACATGAGTGAGACTGGTCCAAAGGTAGACTTTTCCTCCTCTTCTCATTTCTGTTTGATGTGAAGTTTAAGAGGGTGTGTGCTTGTGACAGGCTTGCCTCCAGCAAAATACCTCAATGTCCAGGTCCTGTTGCCATTGCAAACTGTTGTAGTAGTGGACTGGGAGTCCTGATCTGCACTAAGCCAACACAAATAACCTCTGCTGAAGCTGCAGGGGTGTGCTGGAGTGTAGCTGCTCTTGCTGAAACAATGGGGGGAAGGCTAGGGACACAAAGCCCCAAAATTGCCATTTCCATTCTCCTGCTGAAGTAGCCACGTCTTACTTTGGTGTGGTCACCATGAAATGCTCGGGGTCATAGGATTCCCTCCAGAGTGGCAGCATTGGCCTTTGAAGGCCGAGGACCAGCAGTAATTACTTCAGATTTAACAAAACAAATTGCATGAATGCTTTGGGTTGGAACAATGTTGGACCCTGACAGGGTGTTAGATTTTGCAGGCTGCCAGATGTAAAGGAGACTCGCCTCCCCTTCCCTCTCACCCTACTTCCTTTTGGTCAGGTCTTCAACTCTGTCCTTTTTCCAGCTCACAGGAACAGCCAACAAACCACCTTGAACAAATCCAAACCACAAACAACACATAGAACCAACAAACTCTATTCTTTAATTTAATAACCTTTTGGCCTCAGCCAAATATCACCTCATCTCTCACACCTCCTCTGGTACTGTTTTTTTCTTACTGATGTCTAAGTTCTAGATCAAAAAAAATATTTTCAATTGTGTGGGCCTCGGTTTCCCCGTCTCAGAGTAAAGGACATCCCAAAATTATTTCCTATAGAGTCTGATGTAAATTCTTGGGGTTTACTTACTCCATGAGTGCTCGGTCAGTGCCCCAGTGGGCACAGGGCTGTGCTTAAGGAAAGTGCTGCCTGGCACTCTGGAGAAGGAAACCTGGAGAAATACATGCCAAAAGAACAGCTTGGCTCGAGCCTGCTCTGAGCTGATCAAGCAGCTCTTGATCAGCTCAGAGCAGAGGTGGGTGAGCCACTGTTTTCCCAGTGTGGGCTGGGCAGACGTGCTCACCCAGAGCCTGTACTTTACTGGGAGTCAGTGTAAGATTCTCCTTCATGAACCTTCCTCCCAGCAGCTGAACCTCTCCCTGCTCTCTCTCGCCTCTCCAGCTGTCACCAGTTCCCCCAAAACAGAGCTTGCTTCGGGTTTCCCCACCAGAGGTGGTATTTGAAAACGTTGCCCCCCATGAGGTCTCTGAAATGTCAGTGTCCTTCATGAATAAGGACAAGGTAAGTGCTGGCACCTGGGGCTTTAACACTGTGCTGGAAGAAGAGAGTGGTGTAATTCCCAGAGCGTACAGCAAAGCAAGTTATCTGCTGCAGCACATCCAGAAGAAAATGTCTCAGCACCTTTGTTCTGCAAGATGGTGGAAATCTTCCTGTGCTGGGAATTGTCCCCTGATATTGGCCATGCATTAATGGTATCTATCCCAAAGGAGTTTCCTTCTCTTGAAAACTCTGGATTGATAGGAATGTTGAGGGCTGTACAGTTCTTACCTGCTCTCCAGCTTTGCCTTGAGTGTATACCACATCCTGTGTCTCCTTGGTTAATCCTGGTTCCTGGTGGAATCTCTGCCTCTCTCTGCCTGTTTGGCTCCCTTTGTGCAGCTCACAGTCAAAGCTCAGGGGCTGAGTCTTCTTCACTTTATTCTGGAATCACTTTTCATTAATGGCATTGGCACTGCAGGAAGTGTGTTCTGAAACAGCCCTGGTTCAGATTGATGTAGCAGAGCAGCCAGGAGGCCTTTAGGTGCCACTTCAGGCTCCTGCTAAGCTTCATTCAGCTCTGCTCAGCTTTTCCAAAAGCAATGTGGTACTCTGCTTTCCCTTTGGAGAACCGCAGCACATCCAAAGCCATGTACTCCTGGAGGTTTTCACCTTCACTTGTGATTGTTTTGCAGTTTCCCAAGAGAGCTGAGAGGGAAAAAGTTAAAAAATGTCACCAGTTGTGTTCCACTGTAAAGAGGAAAATGGTGACCATTTAAATTTCAGTCATGGAAACATTTTCTCAAATGAGCCCTGTGCCAAGAGTGGGCTGGTGGGAAGAGACAGAAGGGAGTCAAATTCATCTGGGTTAGACTTTTTGAGAGCATTTTGGTGCTTGGGGGTTGATATCTGTGTGCTAGAAACTGCATGGTTGCTCTGTGTGTGTATCCCAGAGCCAGAAGCTGGTCTGCTGGCTGCAGGCAGGAATGCCCAGCAGCCCAGCTTGCCTGCACAGACAGCAAGAGCCCCTGCATAGCCAAGATTGGCTTTTAATACTGGAACCACACTGTGAGTCAGTGCTGGTCATGTTTCTCCTTTGAAGCCCATAGCTGATAGGCACAGCCTGTCTGTGTTTCCATCACTTTTGGCAAGCTGATTGCTCTCGTGGTTTTATGATTCTTCCTTGCTGCTTTACTGCCCATTTGAATTCTCTTTTGCCATCTCCTTGTTTTAGGGATTGTCTTGCTGTGTTCCTTCTATTGCTTTTCAGGTTTGCTTTTATTCCCAGTAAGGCCACAGTGTTTGGTCTCCTCTCTTGCTGCTCTGCCTGTATGACTCTATCCCCACAATGTCCCTAGGCAAACCTGATCTACTAGAAGGGATTTTCTTCCTTCCCCCAGGATAATGTGCTGTTTTACCTTCAGGCAGCACATTTCCCCTCTGGAACACGACTGCATGGCTGTGTGCAGGCAGGAGCCAGCAGGTTTTTTGGCCTTGTTGAATATGCAGATGACTTGGTTCAGGTGCTCTGTCTCCATCCTGCTGGTGCTGACCTGCTTGGCCCTTCCTTCCCACCAGGCACTGCCCTACTGCCCCTGGCCAAAATGCTGGACCCAGTGAGAAGGGCTTCAAGTTCACCCTTGTGAATTATGTGCCTGTACTCCCACAGCTGAAGGTCCTTTGGAAAAGGGGCCAGGGAGGGATGTCACCAGGGCATGGACAGGTGTCCTCTCATCCTGCTTCCACAAGTGGCAAAATCATCATTTGATGTCTTTCCTGTAGATTCCTCGGATGGTGAAGGTCTGCATGGAGAGCTCACCTTATTTCCAGCTGGCGTGCCCCAGTGATGCGTACCATATCGTGCCATCGTTCGCGACTGCCCGTGTGCGCATCCACTTCACTCCTGACGAGACCAAGGTGAGGCTGGACAAGCCCAAACAGAATTATCTCCAAAATCACTGTTCCCTGCACCCTGGGTACAGCCCATTCCATGCTGTGAGCTTGGCTCCAGGCTGTGGGCAGGCAGCCTGCCACCACTCACAGCTTGGCACGTGCTGTCGGGCACTGCACCCAGGCTTGACAGACTCTGCTTCCCCTCCCTGCACATTCCTGAGCATTCCTGAGCATCCCCAAGGCAAGATGCACAGGGAACAGTATGAAAATGACAGAGGGGTGTTGATAGATGTTTGGCCATCTCTAGGTACAGTGGAAGGGGTTTAATTGTTATGGAAAACACTAGAGGAACAAAGAGGTTGGAGAGCTTTCCTCCTTCCTGACTGGCAACAGCTTCCCTGCCTCACCCTGGGCTGGAGCAAAGACGGTGCTTTTTCACACCCTCTGTTCTCCAGCCTTGCAGCTGTGCTGTCCCAGAGCACAGCTGACCATGATACAGCTGCAGGGCCAGGGCAGGGGATGTGCTGTGCCCGTGAGCCCGGCCTGGCACGGGCACACTGGGCTCTAGGTGCCCTTAGTCAGCAGGAGGTTGGTGAGCTGCAGGGGACTTGGTCACCTCCCTGAAAGAGCTCATGTAGGGCAGGCACAACCTGCAGGCAGACCTGTGAGCCCAGAGCCTGTGGCAGTGATGCTGCTGTGGCTCTGCCTTCACGCCGGTCACTGTGGTGGCTCTGTCAACTGGCACTCATTCCCTGCAAACCTGCTTTTGTGGGGAGGTTTGAACACTGCTGCTGGGGCCCTGGCAAGTCTGATCTCAGTGCTGTGACCCGGAGGCTTGTTCATACAGAAGGGTTTAGGACATGGCATGGAAGGGAGGAAGCCTTGCAGGGAAACAAAGAGAGGCTCTTTCCAACAGCATCCTGCTACCTCTTAGTACTGTTCTTCTTCTGACTCAGTTGGGGAGGCAAAGTTAGAGGGGAGTTCTGAGCCAACTGATATTTCTACACCAGGCCAGAGGTGCGGGATCTCTTTGGGTGCAGCTGTTTTCTCATCTTCCTTTTGCTGCTTACAGTCAGTTTAACACTTTGTCCTATTCTGAGACAGTGGGAATATAGAAACCTAAAGAGGAATGCCCTGTGTTCCCTAGCTCCATGTTCCTTAGAAGGGACTTAGGAATTATTTTACATCATTAAAATTTAGAGTAAAAATCATGGTGACCTAGGGCAGTTCTCTGTATGACCCAAGTGACACAAGAGCTTAATGCCACTGAGATAGGTTTTGCAAAGTGCACTGATGCCTTTAAAATGTGACATATTAGTAGAACTTAGTGTTCATTTTGGGGTGGAATAGGTAAATTGATGCCTTGAAGGATTGTATAAATTATTTTTCTTCTGCCATGGTCATGGCACTAAAGGCCCTGTGTTGAACTAGTTTCTTTTCCTGTAGGATTATTCTCATGAGCTCGTCTGCCTGACTGCAAAGGAAAGGATAGTTGTGCCAATTCGGACCATTGCTGCCCGAGCTGTCCTGGACATCCCTGACCAGCTGGACTTCTCCAAGTGTCCAGTCAAGTACAGCACCCAGAAGACTCTGCTGGTTCGCAACACTGGTAAACTGGAAGCTCATTACCAGCTGAGCACCCAGAGGTGAGGCAGCTTGTTGCAGTGCATTTGTCCCTGAGGGATCCCCCAAGCTGTGAGTTTGCTGGTAGCAGCGGGCAGGCAAGGAGACTCCACACGGCTTCTGAGGGTGCTTATTAGATGAGGGTTTATTGGGGGTCCTACCCCCGGGAAGAAGCATGGTTTCTGAGGGAGAGAAGGAGGAAGGAGAGGAAAGGGGAGGGGGGGAGAGGGGCCGGGAAAGCACTGGCCAAGAGAGTCTTCTGAGGGCCTGGTCTCCCTGGCACACTTAACAGGGAGATTCCAAATGGGCGCGGATAAGGTTTGGGCCCATGGGATTACAGACACAGGATACTTCAGGGGAGGATTACAGGCTTGGAATAAACAATACAGTTTCAAGGGGTGAGACACAGCATACCATTTAACTAAAATGCAACACCACAGCAGCTCATCTATTCTTGTGCAAAGGATCGCACCCTTGGGTGATTAACAGAGTTGGGAAAGAGCAACAACAGGAAGGAGAGCATGGCAGCTGCTGCCCTGCAGCCTGGCTGGAAATGGGCAGGATGGATGGCATCTGCTCTTGCTTTCAGTATTCTTAGCAGGATGCAGCCTTTGAGCTTTCTCTGTCCCTGATTTCCTGGAGGATACATGTTAGTATCTGGCTTGCACCCTCCTGAGCACAAGCAGCTTCTGAAATGCTTACTCACCACTGTCAGCCAAAGAGACCCATTCTCTGGGCAGCCACAGGCACGTGGCTTTCCAGTGGTCTCAGCTTCAGATGCCCAACCTGAGCTGTGCTGCAGGCAGCCGGTGCAGTTCCTGTTACTTAAAGGTGACCTGATTTCCCTTGTCAGCTGAGGGCATCAGTCATCTCTTCTGTTCCATGATGAACCTTTGAAAGACAGTTTAAAATTTCAAACAGATTATTTAAATCTCTGAATAGGGTTGTGCCCCCTTTCGTTGAGATATTTTTTAAATACTCTGAAGTTGCTGTGTTTCTGCTGCTTTTTCATTTTGGTTTGTGTTCAATGTTTGCCAAAAGATCATAAATTCTTCATTGGGAACTTTCATGAAGGTTGAGCTCTCTAATGCCTGTCAATATGCCACATGCCCATAAGTACATGCACAGGTGCATAGGAAATGGGAGACATTTAGGGAATATGTGAAAGGCAGTTGGGCTGATTTAGAAAAGTATAGAATAACTTCTGCTGGAGAGGACTCTGGGAATCATCTGAACAGACACACTGCTCAAAGCAAGACCAGTGTCTGGGGATTGCAAAGTGCCATTGGGAGATCTGGAGCTGTCTTTAGATGCCATATAAGAAAACAAACATATAAATTGACCTAGTTATAAAGCAGAAAAAACCAACCTATTAAAACCCCCTCCATATGTTATCTTTTCCTGTTGGGTGCAGTAGTGATTCATTGAAAGAGCACATCTAACAGGATGAGAACTGTCTTAAGGAACTGCTCACAATTTACAGATAAAAGGCCAAAATTTAGCCTGCCAGCCCCATCTCTTGGCAGTGGTTTTCATTTGGTTATTAGAGTGTCAGGGATGTCTCCTTCACAGCTCTTCTATCTGTGGGCTCAGGGAACAGCTTTGTGATATTGGCTGAAATTCAGAGGATTTAAGTTTAGCTGTAGAGCTTGAGTCCTTCAATCTTGGAGAGACAGGTCTGTGTGAGAGATGACTGCTACAGAAGAGGAGTCTGCTGGGTACAGCCCGGGGTGGGATGTAGGAGATGCAGGGGCTGATTGGCACTCAGTTTTTCAGTCCTGAAACTGAGTCCTGGATTTGGCTGGATCCTCTTCTCCTGATAATTTGAAAATAAGAAGATACCTTCTTTCTCAGACAACCCCTGAGGTCACCCCCAGGAGTGTTATTCCCATCCTGCCATCTGAGGGCATGAGCATGTAACATGGGGCAGCAGTGGGAACGGGATGGAATGGAATGGAATGGAATGGAATGGAATGGAATGGAATGGAATGGAATGGAATGTAGTGCTGAAGTGTGGCCAGGGATTCCCTTAACTGGCAGCTTCTCTGTCCTGGTGAAATCCCTGGCAAAATAATCAGAAAAAATCCTGTGCCTTGCCCACACCAGGCACTGATTGCCCCAAGCCCCAGCAGAGACCTGCAGCAGTCCTGGCATCACCCCCAGGGCAGATGCAGGAGCACGTACACTAATCTGGCTCTGGGAATGGTGGGGCCTTGTCTTTCCTCCCCTCCCTCCAAAGTCTCATGTCCAGCACATAAACATTGCTGGCCCAAGGCTTCTCCTTCAGCCAGTAGTGATGTTCTCACTAGTGGTAGTGGGAACCGGCCAGGCCCATCATTGCAGCAATAGATCCTTAATGAGCAGAACCTGAAGCAACTGACATAGAATAAGGTTCAGCTTGCCAGATGTTCTCTTTATTTTGGGGTGTGATGCATTCATCACCAAACTCCCCAGAACACACTTTTAAGTGACAGATTGACCACCAGCAAAGCCCCAAGGCCAGGAACTTTTATTCAGTGGGGCTGTAGAAGAGCACAAAGCCCAGCAGCTGCTGGGCAGAAGCACATTTCCCCTGAGCTGTCCCTGAGCATCAAAGCATGGAGTCTTGTGTTTGTCAGACAAGAGCTCTTTACCTGGTGACCAATCCTGATTGCTCCTGTTAAATCCAAAGTGCACCAACGCATTTGCATAATTATTTCCAAACACATTGCACAGAGTTTCTCTTTGGGCCAAGCAAACAATTACCAGTCTGGATGACAACCCAGAGTCCCAGATTGTATTGCTAGTAAATACACAGAAACCTCCTGTTCTGATTCCTTGATGTGCTCCCGCTACTGGTGCTTCATTTAGCTGGGATTGGATCCTTCAGACTTTAAATGGCATCCTTCTTTTAGGTTTCCAAGCTTTCATTGAAATGCTGGTAAAATGTGCCATTTTAGGCTAAATCAGGACATTTTCAAGGTAAAATAAACCAAAGAACCACACTGCAAATTCTACAGTAAATATTCTTTGGTCTTCAAGGAAAAGTTCCTTCTCCCTGACTCCAGGCTGTAATCTCACAGGACAGGGAGTGCCCTTACATTTGCATCTCTTGAGATGAGGTTTATAGGCAGCAGGAAAAGAGAAATTCCTGAGGCAGTCAGTGTCAAGTTGTGCATGCAGATAGCTCTGAACCCTCTCTGTGCTTTTCACAAACCATTCTCTGATGGGATTGCTGGCAGTCAGACCCTTGAGTCTCATTGCAGAGGGCTGGATGCAGCGTATGGGGGAGATGAGGTAATTTTACCCACAGGATCCTTTGAGGGCCGGATCTCCTCAGAAGTGGGTCAGTGGCTGTTTCTGGTCCTGTCGTCTTTCTGCTGACTGGTTTGTTTGCTCCCTGCTTGCCCAAGTGAGCTGCACTGCAGAAGGAATCTCATCCCCAGGTGTCCCCTCAGCCCTGATCCGTCTCTCTGTGTTGCAGTCCTTTCTCTGTGGTTCCGGCCACGGGAACTCTGGGCGCTGGTGACAGCATGCAGGTGACAGTGGGATTCCACGCACTGACGACTGGGGACCATTATGGGTCCCTGGTAGTGTGCTACAACACAGGTGAGTGCTGGGCCCTGCATGGGGCACGGGACAGTTCTGCACCATCACTCCCTGTTGTCCCATCCCCCTCCATTCCCTCTAGAGGTCCCTCCCCATTCAGCTTTACCCCAGAGAAAACTGAGAACTCCTTGGTGTTTAGGGGGTTGATAAAGTGCATCGCCTCTAACAGGGCTAAGATTTTTGCTGGGAGTTGCTGAGTGGAGGAAGGAGGATCCCTGATTCTCCACTACCATGTGGCTATGCCTGGATGAAGTTTTATTTTATCCCTGGGCAGTGCTGTATGTGAGGTCTCCATCAGACTCCCTCCAATGCATTGTATTTCTTGCACACCCCTATGCCATATGCTGCTTCTCCATTGGCTTGTCACAGACCCTTTTTCTATGTTGCCCTTACACATATATGTAGTTTCTGTCTAATAACATTTTCAGGCCCTCAAGTTCCTGTTTGGTGACAAATCAAGACAAGTTTTTCCCTGTCCCCATTTCCCAGACCGTTCATGCTCTTGCAAACCTCTCACATCTATCTCCCATTTGATTTCTAGACTGAGGAATCCCATTCAGTCTTCATATAGGAGCTGCTCTGTACTTATTAATCTTTCCTTTGTCCCTTTTTTATTTAATTTGCAATGCTCCAGCTTGGTTTTTGAGATCAGAACAGTATAAAATATTTCAAGACTGATGTGGCTGTGGGTTTAGACAGGGAGATGATGATGATTTTCATGGTGTTCATTTTGTAGTGGTTTGTCATGATACAGAGCCAGGCTGGTTGTGTTTCCTCACCTGTGTCCCCTCCTGCTGTGGGCTGTCACTTCCCTTGTTCCTCTGGGCCTCCTTTTGCTGCCCACATGCCCCCAGGCGTATTTGCTGGTCAGCAACAAGGGATCCAAGGGATCAGGAGAGACAGGAGTCTCGTGGGATGCCCAGGGAGACCCTGGGCAGGCCAGGACTGAGCAGGGCTCCTCAGCATCACCTGAAGGACTTTGATGCAGAAATCCCGGTGATCCGAGTGGGTCACCAGAGCACACTGACAAATCTCACTGCACATACTGTCACCTTGGGGCCAAATCTCTACAAACACACTGAGAAATAAGGTGTTTAAGCATCTGCCCAGGACATCCTCACTCTGTACACCCAGAGCTGTCAGGATGTGATAAATGTACTGATCCATGGAACTGCTCATTCAGCTAAAAACTGAAACGTTCTTCTGTGACCTGTGGTTTGCTTCCATCAGCCAGCTGTTCCTCGTGCTTCCATCAGCCAGTGAGCTGAGCAAAGACTCCCTTTTGCTTTGTTCCAGGTGAAGAAAGTATCCACACGAACCTCCATGGAGAAGCTGTAGATCTCAACGTTGGGTTGAGCACATATTCTGTGAAGCTTGAGAAGACTTTCATCACCATGACAAACCACAAAACCATGTTCATTGAAAACAGGAGTAACATCACAGCTCACTTCCAGTGGAAGACTTTTCCTACTGAGGAAGATGACAATAAAGAGAAGAGGAGGTTGGTTTGAAAGACGCATTTCAGTGAGAGACATGGCCCAAGACTGAAACTGATGTGTGGCCTCAGGGGGGTGTTGGTGGTTTTGAATGGTTTAGGCCAAGTAAACCATCCCTGGCCCTAGGGTGTGTGTCCCTGGGCTTCAGGAGCTCAGCACTGAGCATTCCAGTTCCATTTATACTCCAACCATGGCATTTTGGAAGGAAAGGTTGGTTGCAAGGACTGGATTTCCTCAGGTTCTAATTGGGCTTTTGTCTCTCTAATCTTCTTCCTACATGACCTGGCAACATCCTTAAACATTTCCTGAGTTGCCAGCCCCTCTTTCCAAAGGTGATACACCCTCTTTTTCTCCCTTAGTTCCTTCAAAAGCTCCTTGCTCACCCAGGCTGGTTGTCTTCCCTGTCAGCTCATCTTTCAGCACACAGGGACAGTCTGTTCCTGTGCCTTCAAGACTTCTTTCTTGAAGTATGTCCATTCTTCCTGGACCCCTTTGTTTTTAAGGGCTGTTTCCCAAGGTACTCTCCAAATCAGTCTCTTGAACAGGCTGAATCTGCCTTCCAGAAGTCCAGAGTGGAAGTTTTGTTGATGCCTGTCCTTGTTTCACTGAATATTGAGAACTCTTATTATTTCATGGTCACTGTACCGCAGACTGTGGTGAACAGATGAAGTTCATTTAGTCATTAGGGAATCTCCTGGTGATATCCAGTACCTGGATCCCAGGGAGGCAGCACACTGCCCTGTGGAATGCATCTGGTCAAATATACAGGGCCCTCAGCTCCCCTTAGAAGGGAGTCACCTACTACCACTACCCTTCTTTTCTTCTTAATACTTAAGGCTGTGATCTGTTTGACAGACAAGTGCAACTGGGAGACTCTCCAGACAGAATTTTTTCTTTGGTGTCATCTGCCAGACCCTCTGGAGCCAGGGCCTCATACCTATTCTCTCAGGGCACCTGGGTAGGTGATGGGGGTCAGGAAGGAATTTTATTACCTCCCCAGTAGAGACCCATTTCTATTCCCCACTGTTTCTTAGGTCTCCTCCTTCTGCCTCATCACAAGAAGGGCAGGACTCCTCTGGCTCCTGCTGAGCTTCTCTCAGGGTTGGATGGGTGTAACTGCACCAGTTTATTTCTGTTTCACTCTCCCTAATGCTCCTCAGCCTTTCCACTTCTTCCTTAAATTCTGGCGCTGGACAGAGCAGATCACTCACCTGCTGACACCACACACAGGTGTCTTTCACACTGTCCTCTGATATCGACACCAGGCTCAAACCCTCCCTGCAGCCAGGGGCCTGGACAGCTGTGTCCTTCCTGGGGGGTTCTGTTTGAGTTAGTCAACTCCTGCTGGCAGGAGAAGCAGCAACGGCTTTTCATCATATGTAAAACATTGCTGGGAAAAAAAAAAAAAAAAGGCAGAAAGAAGAAAGGAAAAAAAAAAAGGCAAGCACCTCACAAGCAGCCAAAAGACACAACCCAAAAGGCTGTCTGGCTGCACCCTTTCTGCTCAGGCTGCTTGTGCCAACTGCCACGCAAAAGCTGAAAGAACTGCAACCTGCCATGCCCCAAAAGCTCTAGATCATGAAAAGGCCTCTCCAGGAGTTTGCTGTTCCCTCCTGCACAACGAAGTCCCTTCCCCTCTCAGAGCCTCTGTTTTCATGCATGTTGCATATAAAACCTTGAATGCCACTGAAGGGATTCGGTGCCTGAATTCATCCATTTCCTTTGGAAGTGCTCTGGGATGCTCTTGTGAAAGGCAGAGTAGGGAACAGGGCAGGTCCAAAATGGCAGAAACAAAGAGTGATGCTGGTAACATGTAGCTGCAACCCAGGGAAGTCCTGCAGTGGGTGCTCCATGATCTTTATCTGCCTCCCCTGAGCACTGAGTAGTAGGAAAAGCCAGCTGAGATGTCAGGTGGATTCTCCCTCAGTTTTGGCAGAGGCTTTGAGCCAGGGGGTTCTCTTGAGGGATGCTGGCTTTGGAAACCTCTCCTGAGCTCACAAGTGTGGAGTAAAACTACCTGCTGTGCCAGTGAACAGCAAGTTATCCTCTGATCCATGTGGGACCCCCATGGCTTGGGGCCAGCCCTTGCTGGGGAGCTGCTGCTGCTCCTCCCCAAGTGCTTCCCCTCCTGCACTCACACTTCCCTCTGCAAATACGTGGTTTATTAAACGATCTGCTGGCCTTGTCTCTCCCTGTGGCTGCAGGCAGTGTCGTTTGCTGTACCCGCCAAATGAGGTGTGGGCGGAAAACTTCAAGGAGATGTTAAAAATACAAAAGGTGACGGGCTTTTATGAAGATCGCCCTGCCGTCCTGAGGAACATGGTCCAGGAGGAGATGGCAAAGGTGCAACAAGACCCCCTGCTGTTCTCCAGTGATGTTTTTTCCATTGAGCCAATGGTAAGTGATAGCTGAGAACCTCATTTTCCTCCTCCTCCTCCTCTTCCTCCTCCCACCCACCCTCTCCCCGGCCCCCTTCCCCCCAGATGCGGGCACTCAGTGGATCCTCAGCTGGCTGGAAGTGCTGGGAGGGAGGACATGGAGTTTCTGGCAGGGCTGCAGAGCTCCCTGCTGGAAGCATTTCTGCCCTGCAGCCTCAAGGCAGGGCTGGGAGCCTGACAAAGCCGAGCTCTGCTGCCAGGGCTCGAGCTCAAGGGTGCTCTGTGCTGTCCTTGCAGTGTCCATGGGGAGCAGTTCTTGTAGGCAGGGGCTCCTCTGACACGTGGTGCGTGGGGCTCAGCAGAGGCTGTTGGAGCTCTGCCAGTTCACATACTGACCTCAAGCTTGCAATGGTTCGCTGGAGGCCAAATTCAGCCCAAGGTTAATCACAGAAATGCCAATCCCCACTTGTAACCACACCTTGCATTATTTCTGAGTGTCCCTTCCAGTGTCATCTGAGAGCCTGGACACAAGGGTGGAAGGTTTAAATGGGCCTTTTGAGTTCTCTTGCACACAGGGGCAGAAAACCTTTTCCTTTTCTGTTTGTGCAAGCAAACTGCCACGTCCTCCCACCAACCCGAGCCCTGATTCTGAGCGCTGGCATTGTGAGAGATGATGAATGCCTGGTGTCTGCACAGTGCAAAATCCCTCCTCATCTTGGAGTAAACCCCAGAATAATCCCAACCTCTGCATTCTTCCAAAACAGGTTAACTAACACTTGTATTTCAAGGAAGGGGATCATGTTCTCTCCTTGGCTACTCCTATGGCCCATCTAAGGCCAAGAGCCACCAGTGCACAGTGGCAGTTGCATCCCACTGTAGGTGACAGCAGCATGAGGTGACCAAGAGCTTGTGTCAGAGCAGTAGGAACATTGTGGAGAGTGGGAGCTGATCAGCTGAGCATTGAGAGCTTCCTGGGGTGTGCTGAGCTGGCTTTGGAGTGCTTCCTTGGGCTCTTTGTGTTGTTCACTCATCACTGATGCTCTAAATAAAGGCTTACAGGACTGTGGTCGAAAACAAGAAATGTGCAGTTGGAAGATAAATGTTTTGCTGTCTCTTTGTGTTTTAGGAGGGAGAAATTGGGCCAAATTGTTCGGCCGAGATCAAGGTGACCTTCAAACCCCTGGAAGCACTGAAGTACCAAAGTGTGGCTTACTGCAACATCTCAGGTACAGCTCCTTTCCCCTCCTGCTCTCAGCCACAGTGAAGCCATGGTGCAAGCCTGAGCCCACTGGGCTCCCCTGTAACTGCTGGGAAGAGTCCCTGGTCAGCAGGGCAGTGCTGGCACATCCCCACTGGCCCTGCAGCTTCCAGGGAGTCTCCTGTGCAAGGCCAGGGCTCAGAATCCTGTGTCTGGGTTACTGATCCCAGAACAACCCAGGCAGTGCAGGGAGAGGTTTTCCTGCCATGGCTTTGCCAGCATTTCCTCAAAGGCCAAAGAGCTGCAGAGCACAACAGCTTTAGTGAACAAGCACTGAACCCTCTAGGCCACTGACCTCCAGGATGGGTCCATTTGACACGGCTCCATCATCAGGTGGTGGGAGCTGAGTTAGAAATGGGCTCCCTGACCCTGGATCACTCCCACTGCCCGGACACCACCAGACCAGAGTGGCTGAGCCCCGCTGAGCCCAGGGTGTTTGTAGAAGGAGCACCCTTGGCCAGCACCTGCTTCTGTCCCTGTGTGGGAATTGTCACCTTGCAACTCAGTCTGTGGAAGTAGAACACAATGCTGAGTGCCAGAAGTTGAGGATTTTGGTAACAAAGTCGTGTGCTGCTGGGCAAGGTGGTTTGGCAATTGCCAAACTCTTGATGAGCTTTGTGCCTTCACTGAATGGATTTCAGAGCTCCTCTAAGTGCATGGGAAGGAAACCACAGAATGACAGTATGGTAAGGATGGAACAGACCTTAAAGATCATCTAGTCCCAAGGCCCCTGCCATGGGCAGGGACACCTCCCCCTAAACCAGGTAACTCCAAGCCCCATCCAGCTTGGCTTTGAACACTTTTGGGGCTGGAACCTTCACATCCTCCCTGGAGAACCTGCTCCAGTGTCTCACAGTAAAATAATTCTCACCCTCACAGTGAAATAATTCTTCTTAATATCTAACCTAATTTTCCTTTCCTTCATTTCTACCCATTGCTCCTTGGCCTGTCACTACATCAGAGATGTTTTAAACTCAGCAAACTGGTGGCTAAAATTGGAAACCAGCCCAAGGAATGGGTTAGAAATTGCAAGTCAGCCCCAAGGGATGTCTCCTGAGGGAAGAGAAGGGTCCATAACTTCTCCTGCAGCATCAGGAGCTGGTTGCATCCAGCTCAGAGTCAGGGACTAGCACTGAGGCAGCCTGGAAAATGCAGTGTAACAGAGGGAATTACTGTACTGAAATGGACATCTCTCCCCAGGCCGTGAGAGCAGGCTGCCCCTGCGCCTCAGAGGGAAAGGCCAAAGACCCTTGCTTGAATTCAGCTCTCCTTCACTGAACCTTGGGAACATCCTTGTCAACACCCTCCACGTCTATGAGGTGAGCAGCAGGGCTTGGGATGGATCCTGATGGCTCCTGAGGCAGCAGCAAGCCTGGTGGAGCTGTGGAATTCCTGCCAACCTGGGCAGTTGTGAGCAGGGAATATTTGATGTAGTGGTCAAATCTGGGGGGGTCAGAAAGGTGTGTCTGTGGTTCATGAAGCCCCAGTCCCTGCTTTTGGGCAGCCTTCCTTAGGGATCAGCTGGGAGGCTTCCTGCAGAACAACCCCTTGGCACATGAGAGCAACAGGGGGTCAGACAGCTGCACGTTCAGAGGCTTTTGTGGCAGTGCCAGACACAAGGCACCTTTGTACTGGGCTGTTGAGAAGCAGCTGGAACAAACTGGCTGTGTTTGGGCTTCAGTCCACTGGAAACAGCTTCCAGTCAAGTGTCTGCTGCTCATTCCTGGAAGCCACAGGAAAGCCATCCAGCCTCCTGGCTCAGTGCTGGCTCTTGCAAAGAGCTTGGGAGCTCTTTCCCTTGCTGACCAATCCCTCACCATACTTCAAGTTTGGTGCATTTCAGGCTCTAGAAAGAGAAACATGTTCCTGGGAATAAAGCAAAGGATTTTTCTACCTATTTGCCTTCCCCCAATAGTGTCAAGTTTGCAAAAAAAATCATGAGAGAGCAACTGAAAGAGGTAGAAAATTAGGCACTACCTCATGCCAGACACTTTCAAAAGCCTGGCTGGAGAAGGGAAAGACACACTGATTTTTCTTACCAAAAGATGGTGCTGTCTATACATTTAGAATGCCTCCTAATCAATGTATTGTTTTCATGGTATGAGAAAAGGTGAATGAGTAGATGGTACTGTTGGAGCTGTGCTCGCTGGGGCAGCAGCAGCGCTGTGGTGATTCACTACGCAGCTGCAGTCACCCCACGTTGCTCTCAGGGCCAGGTCTGAATGAGCTTGGTGGTGCTGACCAGAGGTGACTGCTCTGTGTCCATGGGATAACCCCAGGGTGACTGCAGTTATGTGGAGTTACCACGGCTTTGCATGAAAACCCAAAGGCAGACCTTGTCCCATTGTATATTTTAACTTCTGCCATTCAGCAGCACAAAGCACCTTCTGCCTTTTCTGGGTGTTAATTGCATCATTAGAAAATAACTCACAAGAAGGGAAGATTCCATGTGTATTTCCATTTTGCTTTCTTGCTGTTGCAGGTGAAGCTGATTAACCAAGGAGCTCTTGATGCTCCCTTCACCTATATCCCTTCAACTGCAAACGTGGGCTTCTGCTTCAAGTTTGCACCTGAGGAGGGCATCATTGCACCAGGTGGGATCCAGACTATTCAGATCTCCTTCAATGCCACCGTGCTGGGGGAGTTTGAGGAAGAATTCCAGTTCAGTGTGGCTGGATCTCCTGTGCCTGCAATCCTGCCCATCAAGTAAGGACTGTGGGAGCTTGGTGGGCACATCTGGGACACCTTCCTCATTTTGGGGTTGAGAAGAGAAAAAAGGTGTTTCCTGAGATCTCAATCTCTGCTCTGATCCTGGCATTGCCTTAGTGTGAGGATGCCTCCTGCCCTGTGTGTACCCAGGAGCTGGAATGACTCCTCCCTGCAGGGATCTCCCTCTGCCTTGGGCCATGGCAGGCAGTGGGATGGATCAGCTTTGGGCAGTAGCTGCTCTGGGATGTCCCCCTGAACAGCCAGCAAGGCCCCCAGGGCTTTGGAGATGGGCCAGCCTGGGTGATTCTGCACCAGCAGCAGTGTTTTTAAAAACTTCTGTTAATAATCCATCCCAGATGGGCAGCAGCAGCAGCCTCACCTCAGCTCTCACAGCCATGCTGTGGGGCACGAGCCGTGCTCTCAGCTCCTGTGCAGAGAGTGCCCTGGGAGCTCCTTTCCACAGCCAGGAGAGGGCTGATGTGGGAGACAGGGAACTGTGCAGCAGGAACTGTCCCAAGGACAGGGGTGTCATCCTATGGCCTGGTGCCATGGCAAGAGATAATCCTGGCTTAGCAAAAGGGAGAAGGGCTGATAGCAGGGGAGGCAGAGCTCAGTCCTCAGCACCACAGCAGCATGAGGGCTTGTCCCTGCTAGCCTGAGCCATGTGCTGCTAGGATCATGTAGGGTAAGCAGGAGAGCTGATGCTGGCTGCTCTGGAGCTTTGGAGCTGGGCTGCTGCTGTTGGGAGGCACTGGGTCAAGGCAGTAAAGAAATTAAAGCAATCTGCAGTCAATTATACCAATGAGATAAGGGAGATAGATAAAAAAGAACAAGAAAGTTACTACTTAGCAAGAAAAAAGTGGTGAGTAGGTCTGCCTATAGTGGAGAAACAATCATGCTGACTTTGTTTTTGGAGGAAAAGTGATGCTTTTTTATTTTGGAAATCAAGAGAGAACCTTTCACCATCAAATAATTGATTCTCCTCTGTCCCTCCCCCAAACTGGTCATGGGATGTTTCTGCATAAGCAGCTTTCTCCTTGAGCAAGGGCAGGTGTCTCTTGTTGAGAGGTGTAGAGCAGAGCCAGTGGCAGTCCTGTGAATACAGCAGAAGGCACAGTTCACTGGTCCTTGATTTTTAACCAGAAGGCAGAGTGGGCATTGATTGGCATCAACCATGAAATAAACTCGTGAATGTTGTGCAGCTTCAAGTGCTGGTTTTCAGTTGGTGACTTTTGGAGTCTGTCTGCTGAGTTCAAGGACAGGTGAGGTGGTGTGCTAGATGCAGGACACCCTTGTTTGGCTGTTTAAGCTCTTGCTCTTGGCTGTGCCAGCTGGTGCACTGCTGACAAGCTGCTCCTTCTCTCTAGGATTCATCTGTCCACTGTGTAGAACTGCTGCTGCTCTTTTCAGAGGATGTTTGAGCCCCACAGTGCCCTGACACCAGGTTTTACTCTGCTGAGCCACGACAGCCGGACCTTTGCAATCCCTTTAACCAAACCATTTCCTCCTCTGTTCTTGCCATCGCAGGGTCAATGTCACTCAACCGACTTTACACTTCGACCTTGATGAGCTCAGCTTCGGGGCCATCTCCTTTGGTGAGTGTTCCCTGGGCTGGGACACAGCATGAGGGATCTGTGTGTTCCACAATGGAGCACTTGAACATCAAAGCATCCCTCACTCATGTTCTGCCACAGCAGCCTCTTCAGGGTGTGAACTCCAGGGCTGCTGGTGCCTCAGGTAGCTTTTTGCCATTGTGAGATCAAACAGAACCAAGGCATAGAAAGTCGGGACAGCAGAGACAACAATGCAAGAGCAGATGTTTCCCACCCGCCAAGTAGTGCTTCTCCCCTTTGGTGTAGTTATGATCACAGCAGGAGGAGCTGTGGGCTCTGGCAGGGCAGTGATCCCCTCCCAGCGGGCGCAAGGAAGGAAGAAGATGGGAAATGCTCCTTTGCAAACTCACGGGCAGAGGGGATCTCGGCACTGCCCAGCAGCAGCAGGCAGGAGCGGGGAAGGCAGGCAGGCTGGATCCCAGTGCTGAGCCGCAGCCCAGGGCAGTCCCGGGGCCAAGCACACAACCTCCCGCAGCAGCAGCAGCACCTTCGATCCCGAGCGGGAGGAGGGGAAGCTCCGCTCCCTGCCGAACCTCAGGTCCGGCCTCACAGCCGCCCACGGCATCACACAACTCCAAAATCCCCGAATGGAGAAGCCCACCCCGGGAGCCAAAACCCCCCAAAACCCCCATCCCCCTTCCCAGCCCAAGGGGAACATTCACTAAGAAGCCTAAACCCATAACAATGAAGTTCGTTAACATTTTAAGAAAAGTAATTGCTTTTCCTGAGCTGCTTCTTCCTCACCCTGCATCACCACAGAGGCACTTGTCAAGTTGCCTTTTGAATAAATGAAACAAGAAAGGCAACAGGTAGAAATATGGTTCTGAAACAGGAGATTCATCCTGCTTAGTCCGATTTCATTCCTAAGGTCTCTTCAGCTGAAGGCAGCTGTTGTATCTTTGCTTCTTTTAAACTGTTGATTGCTGTCTGCATGTGGTGACCTCAGTCTCATTTGAGGTTTTGACATCTGTGTTTGTCCTTTTTGTGCCTCTCTTGCCTCCCTGCTGGAGTCACTGCTGGAGCTGGCAGTGGTCACTGTTGATGGGCACAGAGAAGCTTTGGGCTGTACCTGCAGTTGTTGTTTCTCCCCATCTGTGTTCCAATGACTCTGGGTGAGCAGGCCCAGGGAGAAGCCTCCTCCCCACAGGGCTGGCCAGCCCAGCCAGATGTCCACTGCAGAGCAGGTTGTGGCTGCTGTCCAGGCTCTGCAGGACATCCCCACCGTGCCTGGCTGGATCTGACTTTCTGTATGGAAAGCAAATCTCAGAGCTAGAGTGGGGTAAGCCCTTGCAGGCAGCAATCACAGTGAGCAGCACAGGTGTGATGTCCCCGTTTGTTGGGTGAGGTGGGACATGGTTCCTAATTGCTAATCTCAAAGCAAGGCTCGGGTTTGCCTCCAGCTGAGTGGGCTCTGAGCTGTCAAGTGCTCAGTCTGTTTGGCCCAAACCAAGAGCTGCCTTAAGGATCCTGCAGAGGGAAACTGCATTAGGGTGCTTTGCATCATGTTCTAGTTCCTGACTGCATCCTCACTTTGTTTTGCTGTAGCTTCTTCTCAATGACGATTCACTGTTTATAGATCTTGAAAAGGGTGGGAGTGTTGGCAGCCTTAACAAGGAATTTTACAGCCTGAATTCTCAGAGTAAATGCTCGGTCTGGGTGCACACTCACCACTGAGTAATAACTGACGCTGGTTTGGGGCAGGTGAGGGAGCTCCTCCCCATCACAAAGAGAGAGGCTTGCAGTATTCAGCAGGGCTAAGAGTCGGCATTTTCAAGGCTGCAGTCTGGAATCAGTGTCAAAGGGAACTAAGTGATGATCAATTCCTCCTGCAGCTGCTCGGTGAGCTGTAGTTCAGGCAATATAGAGCTAAACTCCAGTGACACTTTCATCCTACTAGGATATTCACACCAGGAGTCATGCCATAATTGGTGCCTAAATGGATATTTGTGTCCTTTCCTAGGCTTTCCCTACACCCAGAGCTGTCGCCTGACTAACACCTCCCCGGTGCCCGTGACGTTCAAGCTCCGCATGTCGAAGGATGGCACGCAGCCTGCTGTGAATGTCTTTGATCAGATACGCAGCAACAGTGACCCGTCCTGGAGGGAGGGAATTCATTTTTATGTGGAGCCAAAGGAGTTTACAATCAATCCCAGCCAAGGAACCATCCTCCCCCAGGGACACCAGGATATCGAGGTATGGGGAGAGCCCAGCCACAGACGCTTCAGCACCAGGGCTGAAGCTTCCCTGGAGTGTGGGAGGGCTTTAGCTCAGGTGCCAGCTTTGAGCACTTGGAGCCCTGTGTGAGTGAGAGATCTGCACTGGTGAGAGGCCTCTGCTAGCTGGCTTCCTTGGGATGTTCCTCAAGGAGCACTGTTTTGTTTCCAAAATCACAAGCTGAGATCACATACCATATGGTCAAGTACTGAAGCCATTCTTGTGATTTTGAGAGAGATTTCTTTGATTGCAGTGGGCAGAGGAAGGATGAGGACAGAAGGTGGCTGTTAGAGGGATGTCATTGTATAACGCAGTTAGCTTTTCTTCTTGGTCTCATTTCCCCTCTCCTGGTGTCACAGTTTGAAACTGGCACAATGCCAGCACCTCCATGAAAATGCAACCTCCCAAATGAATGCTGTGAGATAGAATCAGGAACAGAGCACAGCAAACCCAAGCTTAATAACAATGGAAAAACTTTATTAAACTACTACTACTATAAAAGGAAGAAGAAAAAACACACACTAAATCCAAAATTAAAACCTTCCAAAACATTCCTCTCCCCCCACCATTTCCAACAAACCATAGTGAGATGTTGCCGTGCGAGACCAGCTCTGGGCGGGCGCCTGCCCAGCACGGTAAGAGGAGGGGATAGGCAGCGGCCGCTTTCCCCTCAGCTCTTGCGAGGCTCAGTTCTAGCGCGGGAACAGACGAAATGGCGACACGGGGCTCGGGTACAAACACGTGTTTATTGTGGGAGCGTGTTCCCGAGGCACCGGGGGACCGAGCGGGGCTCGGTTATACCCTGTGCTGGGGGCGGGGGGGAACCTGAGCAGTGGCAAATGGGACAGGGGCAGGGGACAGGGGCAGGGGACAGGGGCAGGGAAACCCTGGGGACCGCAACGGGAAAGGCGGGGGGGGTGGGCAGGGATGGCCCGCGTGGTGAGGGGAAAGGCGGGGGACAGGGACCAGGACCGGACTGCATGGTGAGGGGGAGAGATAAGGGAACAAAGGGTCGGGACAAGGGACCGTGGGGGGAGGGGGAGTGAGAAGGGGACGCAGGACAAAGGGGGAACGTGAGGGGAGGGGGGATGGGGGGGGAAAAAAAGAAAATTACAAATCCTACAGTGAGACACATCTTGGACCCCCAGTCAGGTTCCCACCCTTCAGATAATCAATACTCAGTCCATCGAGGGAGAGAGGAGTCCCTCCTGTGCCATAGACCCCCCAAGAAACACAGCTGCCACATCCTGTGTTTCCATGTCACACATGGCACCACCTGGAGAAAATCTGCCAATGTGACAGTCTCCTTTCCATGCCCAGTGCTCTCACCACTGTGCATGGACAGACTGCTCCTAGGATTTTCTTTTCAAGGATGCTTTGCCGAGGGGAAAAAAAAGAAAACAGCAGTTCAGTTTTTCAGTTTTGGGACCACAGTCCTCCCCATTTCCCCCTGGGGCCAAGGGTCCAAGAACACAAATCTTCTCCTCTCCTCCTCCCCTCCTCCTCCCCTCCTCTTCTTCTTCTCTGAAAACAGCTGGCGTCACCACAACCCTCCTCAGCTTTTCTCTGTTCACTCCACTTCTGTCTTTTCTCAGCTGCTGAAGCAGGTCTCTTGGCTCACCGTGCATCCTCCTACAATGCAGTATCTCTCTTGGAGGAGAAATTGGTTCAGTCTATGGCTAACAAGAAATAGTCCAGCCAAAAGCCACTCCATCATCTTCCCCCCCAGCCTTCTTTTCCTAACATCTCAGGTCCCAGGCTGTCTCTCTTCCTCTCTTTCAAACCGAGGAGGAGTAATATTTCACAAAGCTTTCATTTCTCAAGGAAAGGTTAAAAGTCTCAAATTCCCCAGACAGCCAAGCTCTCTGCCCAGATCTCCAGCTCCCACAACTGGGCACCTTTTCCCCTCCTTCCTCCTCTGCCGCAGTACTGGTGGCATTGTCGCTGTCTCTTTCTCTCTCTCCAGAGAGACTCTGGGGGGGAACACAAACATCCCAGATTTCTTCCACCCTTCCACCCACAGGGAGCCGGAGCCAGTTCCAGACCCTCCACCCTTCAGCCTTACCTCAGCCTGGGCCGCATGAGTCCCCTCCCCCACCCAGCCACGGGCCGGGCAGGGGAGTGTCTGCACTGCACCCTGACCAGAACCAAAGAGAGAGAAAGTTCTCCTGGGAATTCTGCTTTTAACCCCTCTGTGTTCTCAGAGGCGTGTCCACCCTCAGTTGGTCACCCCAAGTGTCAATATCCAACCCTGACCCCTGACTGGTTGACCTCTTCCTTCCTAGAAATTTTTTTCCGTATCAAACCATGACACCTGGAGAGCAGAATGATTTTGTTCACTGCAGGGACCTCCAGTGGAGACAAAAAACTGCAGTCATGAACTGCCAAGGACCTGCTGGGCCCCACTTTGCCCTCAGCTTCCTGCTCTAAAGCTGAACTCATTCTGTTCAAGTCAGATTTTATGTCATTATAGCCAGAGGAAAAATTCGCCCCTTAATTTGAATACAGTGGGGCATAGAGCTTTAGTCTAATGTTTTAATGTATCTGACCTATGCCCTGATAGCAAGGTGTGTTTATCAAATCTGGTATTGCCAGAAGGCTTTTGTTGCTCTGAGACTGTGCTCTACACATGAACCAGCTGAAGAATTAAGGCAAAATCCTCCCTCAAGAACTGGAGGATATAACACGTGGATAATGAGCTTTTGTAAGGAAGAATTTGCTGCTCTTCTCTTCTACCAGGTGACCCTGTGTTCCAACACGGCGATGGAATTCTGCCGGAAAATGCTGGTGGACCTGGAGGGTTATGGCGAGGGAGTGGAATCACTGGTCGTCACAGCCAGGTACCAGCCCTTCCCTGGCCTCCCCCAGCCGCTGCCTTGCGCAGGGTTTGCTGGCTGCAGCTCCCAAGGAGAAGTGCTGTCTAATGACCTCATGTTGTGCCCAGCTGGACATGAGAACAGCAGTGCTTGGACAGCAGCCTGTGGGGAAAAGCACCCTGCTCACAGCCCAGCATGGTCCTGGGCCCTTTTCTAAAGGGCTCAGGAATGATCAAATTTATTGGCCTGGTTTTTGGTGCTTGAGCTGGAGCAAATTTCCCAAGGGCCTCCTCTCCTTCTTCCTGTAAGAGGTGGAGTTGTGCTGGTTGTGACCACCCTGCACTGGTTTGGGACACACCAAGCAGCCTGCTGAGAGTCAGGGTCTGGTTCTGTCAATGAGGGCACATGGCAGGGGGAAGTGGCTCACAGCAAGAGTGGTGAGGGCAAGGTCTTACAAGGGGAAAACAGGCCTTGATGTAGCAGGTCAGCTCTAGTTTTTCTCCTTCCCTCTGCTACCCATTTTGAGCTTTAATGTTGTCAGACTTAACCCAAAAGTCGTTCTTGCTGCAGCAGAATTCCATCCTGCTATGCTGCTGTGGCTGTCAGTTTAATGACACGAGGGATGCAGTTCCCTGGTGCTGTTCCCTGTCCCAGGCAGAGCCAGTCAGTGCCTGGGCTGCCATTTTGTCAAGCAAGTGCAACTGGGGACAGTCAGTGCATGGACCTGTGGAGTGAGGGCCCGAGGGAGCTGTAGGACCTGGGAGGGGTGATCACCCACTCTGCAGGGCAGGGGGTGTCTCGTGCCCTCCAAGGCTGGGCAAACAGCTGAGTTCTCAAGCAGGGCAACAGCACCGTGGGAGAGAAGATAATAATTTTTACTGAGACACTGGAGTTGTGTGTTCCTGGGGCCCTAGTGAGCACTGATTCTTGTTGGGAAGGCTCCCCCAGAGCTCATGGATCACTGGGACTGTTACAGGAGTCTTTGCAAGCCCCCTTGGGTAAAGGAGGGGCTGAGGCAGCGGTGGGACAAAGTGTTCTGCCTGGGGCACTTGGCAGCCTCTGGCTGCTGCCTCTCAGGGTTTGCCCCTCCTTGACAAGACGTGTTGGAGTGGGAAGACTTGGCAATTTATCACTGTAGGGCTGTTAAATGTCTGTTTGACAGTGACAAATGTGTTATGCTCCATTTCACAATCTTTGGGGGTAAACATTCTCCATTCTCTCAGTATCTCTGATTCCCCTGGGGTCATCTCTTTGCCCAGGTGTTGCATTCCTGAGCTGCATGTGTCCCACCAAATCCCGCCGCACGATGAGTATGAGCTGAAGGTGCCGTTTGAGAGGAAGTTGGTCATTGGGAATCCCACCGACCTTCCTGGCTGCTACGGGCTTATTCCCCAGGTTTGGCATCGCATCCACCTCCTCCTCTCAAATATTATTGAGGAGATTATTAGGGGGAAAAGGGTTTGGATAAGACCTTGCTGGTTTCTGTTCAGTCTTAAAGATCTGCTGAGAACAGCATCCTAGCTGAATGTAAACTTTAGGAGGCAGTTTAACCTCCTGAGGAAACAGTTCATGTTCTAGTCTTCAGGGTGTTTTCTTGTGGGAGATCTTAGAGGGTTGTGAAAAGCTGCTGCATCCACAGACACCAGTGCCCGTGCTGGCAGCCTCCTTGCAGGACCCCCTGAGAATGCTAAGCCTACAATTCTTGCATCTTGTTTGTGCCTTTTACCTTTGTCCTGGGGATTTTTAAAAATGTGTGTAAATTGCTGTTGCGCTGGATGTTAAGGAGTCTGAAGTTTCTTCAGAGGTCCCTCTGAAGCTGCATTTGATTCTGTCCCTTCCAGGAACGCAAGGAGGACTCTCCTGTGTTCTACTCCAGCCCCAAACCCTGTGGGATTGTCCAGCCTCACAGCATTGCAGAGATTCCAGTTACAATTGAAGTCCAAAGACTGGGCAAGCATCGTACCAACGTTCTTATCGGCGTGTTTGGGGATGAGAGAAACCCACTGGTGAGTGCAAGGGGAGATGTGTGCCTTTGTGCAACTGCTCCTGGAAGGGTGCAAGGGTACAGGGATTCTCCTGGGGAAAACAGGCACAGGCTGCTGAGGAGACGGACAGGAGGGATTGGTGGCACAAACAGTTCACGCCTTAGAGGTGGTAATCTCAGTGTCTGACATAGAAGGTAGTTCATCTAAGCAGGAATCGAGGACTATTTTATTTAATTGTTCTTTAAAATGCTATTAACTTTGGAAACATGTGTTTTTAAATGTCATCTCTCTGAGCACAAAAGAGGATGTCAGAAGACTTCTGGGAACCTTGAGCTTTCTGTAAAAGAAAGGAAAGCTGGCATTTGAAGAGTGGTTGCAAGGATTTAAACTTATATTAAAACATAAGGAAATGACAATGCCAAATTCCCTGGATGGCACCAAACATCTGAACCTGGGCCATTGTGGCACTGCATGTAAATCAGTCAACAGGAAGGACAGGCAGTGCAGGCTGTGCCAGGGAGCCTGAAGTTTGACAAAACAGTTTCTTTCAACTATCAGGCTGCTTGCCTTAAAGAGGAGGGTTTCTCCCCACCAGAATAACCAGTTGTTTAACTGTCAGCCCGGTCTTAACTTGAGATTTCTTGCAAAGCTTTTACCTTTGGGCCAATAGTTTGTAGTTTGAAAGTTTCTTGTACCTTAATCCTTTTTAATTTGGAGGTGAATATGTAATTTTCTTTTTCCCCAAAAGCCCAGCATTTCAGCTGGCAATTGGTAGCTGTCCCTAAAGAAATAACTTGAGCATGATTGAGCTGTTTAAGCTTTTCTAGGTTTCCCTGTTGTGATTTGTTTTGTGGGTTTGTTTTTGGTGGTTTTTTTTTTTTTTTTGGTTGGTTGGTTGTTGTTTGTTTTTTTTTTTTAATCTTTCTTGCCTGTTTCCTGGAACAGAGAATAGGATTTTGGAGCTCTGGATTCCTGGGAAAGATCTACCTAAGTGCAAGGCTGATAGACTTTGGCATGCTCCCAGTAGTACAGCCTACTCCACGAAGTTTTACCCTCTTCAACAAAGGTTTTACCCCTATAGACTTCAGGATGGAGATTGTAAGTATCTGTGGGGCTGTTTTCCAGGGAAATTGACTGGTCAGTAGCTGCCATGACTTGGTTTTTATATGCAAGATTTCCATATAGCCTTGTGTGAGAGGAGGCAAGATGCTCCAATATTCCATCTGAGCGAGGCAAGAGGAACCTGGCTCTGGAGTGGTGTTAGCTGGGGCACCCCTCAGTGAAGCCAGGTGCAGAGATGTTGGAGCAGAAATTAGTCTGGATTGTGTTGACAGGTTCTCCCTTAATTTTATCTTTTGTCTTTAGCTGTGAGTGTCACATTTTTGGAGCTCTGAGATGGAGAGGAACCTGTGGTTCTTTGCTCCCCAGAGAACGTGGATTTCCCTATGGTTTCCCTGCTCCATCTGCATTTGCTTTGTGCCAGACTGCTGTTCACAGTAGAGAAGAGGGTGTGGGGTCTGTCCTCAGACTGCTCGTGGGGAGGCAATTTTCACACCTCCTGTGGGTCAGGCCAGCTGGGCTGTCCACACAAAGACGTGTGGGGGCTGTGCACCCCCGCAGCCTGTGATCTCTGTGCCATTGAAGAGCATCTTTGGGCACCAGCTGCAGAGAAAGGCAGTTTAATATTGGAGGTTGCACAGGGCAGAAGGAGCTGGGGCTGCTCCCCTGGCAGGGGGAGCAGGGCTGGTGCAGCCAGGAGGGGCCTGGGGCTGGGTGGGATGTCTGCTGGAGGGGGAGATCTGTGAGAGGCTTGAGGTTTGTTCTTCTTCATGCTGGGTGTGTTGGACTTGTGAGGTTGGTTAAAACCTGATACTAAGGACTTGTTTGTGGCTGTGGGTAAAGCATCAGGCCGTGAGGGAGAGTCCAGCCACAGCCTCCTGGGCCAAGGAGGAGGGGCATGAATTTTCTTCTTGCTGCTATTCCCGCTGTTTGGGTGATAAATGTTACCCTAAAATGAGGGGGTTTTTCCAGGGCAACTTTCCCTGACTCCACAATGGAATTCTGCTTCTGGCCTCTGCAGGGAGCAATGCACCTTGGCTGGGTGATCATGGTGTGTAAAGGACGGGTTTCACATGCTCCTGCCAGGGCCGGACCTGCAGAGCTGTGTCTGTACAGCAGTGCTGGTGCAAGGCCTTTCCTCCCTCCCTGGGGCAGCTTCCAGCTCTCTTGCCCAATCCATGAAGTCCATGAGAAACCAGGTGACAGGAGTTCTTGGGAAGCGTGGGCTATGCCCACAGAGCACATGTTGTCCAGTTTTCTTTCTGCTTCCTGCTTTCCTGCTCTGCTCTAACATTTGGAGGTGACTTTTCCAAAGCAGAGGGCACTGGGGCACCTCTCTATAGCTGATGATTGGTGGGAAGTGAGGGCTTCAGTCCGGTAGGGGATGTTGAGAAGCACTGATGGCCCCTTGGGAAAGAATAGTTTGGTGTTGGGGTTTTGCACAACTGGTCTTGCAGAGATATTCTTCAGGGTCTCAGCAGTATCCTCCAGCCATGTGGTTTATGGAGTGGGATTTGAGCAGTCATGGACTTCCTCTGGCCTTGAGCCTTTGTGAGAAGCCAGGAGAGAGAAAGCAGCTTTCCTTGGCACACACTCCAGAGAAAGACTGAGGAAAGAACACTCTCCTGAGGATAAGTGTCCCTTGGGTTGGGCAAAACTGGGTTAATTGTGTGAGTCTGTTAAAGGAGGGGAAAATGCAGGTTATATGAGCTCTACTGTTGCCCAGTACTGTAGCTTAACTTTAGGGAAATTAAGCCTTTAGGATGTTTGCCCTCCCCTCTTTAGTCTTTCCTTCTCTTATATCCCACAAGACACCAGGGTGTATGGCTCCCATCCTAAATGCGTATTGTGCTTGTCTTACAGATTAACAGACCCGACTGCTTTGCCATTGAACCCAGCGCAGGAGTGATCCCCGCTAGGGCTGAGCTGCCTGTGACTGTCACAGCAACCCTGGATGACACTGAGTGTTTTGATGATGTTGTCCATCTGTTCATTGAGAACAGCTATTGGGCCGAATGTAGGCTGATGGCTTTGGGCACTGGCACTGCAATTGCCATAGACAAACCGTTTGCCCCAGAGCTCAACCTGGGATACCAGTTCAGGTAGGAGATCTCTCCACTCCCGCCTCTCCTCCTCTCTCAACAAGGAGCAGTTTTGCTGTAGTCCTTCTGGCAAGATCTTCAGTGTTCAAAGCCCTGACTCCTTCCCTGAAGGCAGATATTCCTTTAGAAACATGTGATGGCCAGTTGAGAGTTGTTAGACACCCTCAAAAGCCACTGACAGGGAAACCAGTTGCTAAATTGCCACTGAATTATCTTTATATTGATGTCCTCATTTGATGAAGTAATGCTCAAGTGATGATGGCAGGCTCCCCCAGAACAAAAGGTTCCTGAAATGGTGCCCAGATGAGGTGGTCCCTCTGTGTGGTTGAGGGACCAAGGGAAGGTGGCATCACACCCTTCCCTTCAAAAATGGCATTCAGGGGCCCCGGGAACAAAGAGACAGGAGGGAGACAATCTCCACCGGGAAAGCAGGAACCCACAGAGCAGTTCCAGAGGCAGAGCTGCCAGCAGAGTTTGCAAAGTTCACTTCCAAACAATTTCTAATTGCAAAATGAAGTTTCTACCAATGACTACCAGTGCAAAGCCAAGGCTGCTATGAACAAGAGAGGCCCTGCTGCCCTGGTTTCCTCTCCTGGAGCAGGCAGACAGTTTTTACCAGCTTGCTGGGGTCATCCAGAAACTGCCTCTGAGCCGGCTTTTAGAAATGCCTGCAATTATACCCCCACACACAAAGTCCCCAAGTGCAGGATCTCAAAGAGTCAGTTACAGTTTTGGGCACAGATTAATACAAAATACAGCAACAGTATGAATCACCCCAGAACAAACATTTTGGAGGAAAACACTATGCCCTGTTAGCCTCACCTGGAAAATGCTACATTACCATTATAAACATATTTCTCTTTGCAATAGTAACATCCGAAGGGCAGCTTATCAGACACTATTTCTGGTCCATGTTAAGAGCTGTAAATGAAGACCTTTTCCAAGCTATTAACACCTCAGGTTGCTCACTGGGGGCAATCTGATGACCAGGGAAATAGCTACTCCCTCCTGCCTTCTATAATTTTCCATCCTGCCTTGTATTCTAGCCTCGTTCCCTGTATTCGTCAGTTCAAACTAACAAATAGGGGCCCCTATTTCCATTGGCTCATCTGGAGCGTGGGATGCTACAGCCCACCTGAGGAGGAGGGCCAGAGTGTCTCAGCCCTCAGGAGCCGCAAAGATGATTCCCAGAGCCCCAAACGTGCCGCCCCCGTGTTTGGGCTGGAGCCACGGTCAATGAAACTGCAGCCAGGCGAGTCTGTGGACATGGTGCTGCGAGGCTTCTCCGACGTCACACAGGTGAGGTGCCCGCCACGGGCTGAGCCTGGGGAACCATCAGATCCCCTCCCCTGGGCTTGCTCCACAGTCCCTTGACATTTGCCTGGGGAAATGAGCAGGGGCCTTCACAAAACTGGTTTAAGACCACATGTTTCTGTGGCAGCACCAGCTGCTTTCCCTGCTGGCCACCCCCAGACCAGGTAAGACTTTATTGTGATTCCACAGCTACCAAAACCCAGTGCTGATCCCAAAGTAGGGGTGGAAGGAAATACTGCTCTTTTGGGGCAAGCATGCTTAGTCAGCAAAGAAAGGCAGAGAAATAAGTTACACTTAGAGTAGGCGCCCAAAAAGAAAGTGAACTAAACAAGTGCCAAGTGCTTTATCTGGGGTAAGCATGGAGTAAAACAAAAGCCATGTGAAGGGAGGGAGTTTCTCACAAGTGCCTTTTGTGGTTATTGGGGTGCAGTGTATAGACAATTGAGCACAGAATAAATAAGCTGCATCACAGGAAGAAAAAGGGGCAGTGACTGTAGGTGTGGCAGGAATAGGGCCTGTGGTGGGTGCTGAGCTAATGCACAGCATCTTCTGGATGTCCTGCCACCACCCACTGGTGACATGTGACTCTTGCATGCAGGAGGTGCAGGATTATGTGGTTTGTGAAGCTCTCATTGGGGAAAGAAGAATGACAGAGAAGATAATAGAAACGATCATTACCTGTGAGTTCATTCACCCCTCTGTAGAAGTATCAGCCAGACAATTCTCTTTCCGGGTGGAGAAGGTAAGTCTCTGGATTGCATTCTGGCATTTAACAGCATGGCTGAGGGGAGTGTGTGCTTGTGCTAAAGCCCCTCTTTACCCTTCCCGAGGCACTCTGTAAAGTGAGTGAAGATGCTTTTAGAGATGAGACTGGTATTTGACTTCCCCAAAATAAGATTGCAGTTACAGCTGCACTGCCAAGGGGGATCGTGGCCACTTCCAGAGAATTGCCAGTTTCTCTGCTCACTGTAAAGGGAGGCTTTTGAGGATCCTCCAAGGCACGGTGATGTCTGTGCACTGATGCTGTAGGGAAGCTGGGAAAAAGGGAGAGTCCTGTGAATTCCTCAGGCTGACGGAAAAATCCATCATCTCCTGTGTCTCTTTGCCTTCTCTGCTGTTGGCATGGATGCTTTATGGTATAACTGTATGATACAGCTCTGTGCATTTCCCTAAGCCTCACCTGCTTCAAAGGACCTCCAGACATCCTGCAGCTGCAGTGATGATAACACTGAGGCAGAGCAGGTGCCCTTTAGTCTCTGGATCCCAACTCCAGCATCATCTTTCTGTCTCCTGCAAGTTGTCTGAAAAAGAGAAGATGGTTCATGATTTGGTTTCTGTAGTTTCAGGCCTCTCCTCTGGTTCCCAGGCTTCCACTGAAGTACAGAATCCCCCCTGGAACAGGCAGTTCAGATGTAATTTAGAAGCTTTTCTGCTGTCCCTGATTCTGCCTGGGTTCTGCTCGATGCTACACACACAAACTGCTTTATGGCATACTATGGCACAGCACCTGTTTGATATCAGCACATCCAGAACTAGTTTCCCAAAGTCTCTGGTTTCTCTAAACCATGCAGGAAGCCCAGCACAATGCACAGACAGGAAGGAAGAGCCTGGGCTGATCATAGCCTTGAACCACAGATACCCTGTCCCTGTATAAGGGGCTGCAGGACACATGCTGCAGACAAACTGCTTTTTGAGGCTGCTAGAGACAGTAAGGTTGTTAGAAGTGACTGTATGTGAGTGAAGACCATCTAGTGCTGTTCTGCCCTATAGAGAGACAAAACTGGAGACAAATGGTCTGGATTCACTTTCTGCTTTAGATCTTGTTCAAGCAGCTGCCTTCTCTCAGGGGCCAATTCCCTCATCTGTATGTGGGTGTGTTTCCCTGTCCCCCAGAGGATGCTGTAGTTTCTAAAGATGAGAAGCATCTGCTATAAAGAAAAACCTCCTGGAAGGAAGGGTAGAAACAAATAGAAAGGGTAAATAGAAATGTATGCACTTCTGGGGCTGAAACTTGTGAGATGCAGCAGAAGCAGGAGGAGGTCTGTGGCTGGTTGAGGCTGTTTTTCCTTGTCTCCTGTTTCCATAGAAACCCAGTGATGTCCTGACGCTGCAGTACCAGCCTTTGGCTTTAAAAAACACCTGCCTGCTGCCACTGGACCTTATGCTGGATGTGGAGCAGCCGTTCCTGGTCTGTGATGAGGACCAGCAGCCCCTCCCAGATGGCCAGGTGAGCAGCCCTGGACTCCTGCAGTGGGGTCTGAAGAGGGGGGATGTGGTGGTGCCTTTCTGTTGGGAGCTCCTTGAGTCAAGAAGTTCATTCTGCAGCATCAGCAATGGGCTGGCCTGTGCTGCATCAGCCAAGCTGCTGAAGGAATCAAAATCTTACCTAAATTAAGAAGATCCATCCTGGCTTTAAGGCACAGGGAGAAGGGAACAGGCAACTGGGTCTGGGCAAGCCATGCAGTAGAGATGTCTCCTGGAAAGCATGCCAGCTCTGCAGCAGCCACCCCCTTGTATTGGGGCTGAGCACAGAAATGGCCTGAGGGAATCCTGGACTAGACTGTGGTGCCTACAGAGCCCTGCTGTAAAGAAATGAACCATGAACTGAGAAGCCCAAGCTGGGGTCACACTTTGAGCATTTGCTGTTTCATGCTGTCAGACCTTGGGACATCATCCCACAGGTGATTAATTACTGTTCGTGTCCTTGCAGCCCGTGACAGTGGATGTAGGGGAGACCTGTCATCTCTACATCGCGTTTGACCCAGCTTATGAACTGGATTTTAACAGCTGGAAAAAAGAGAAGGTTCTGAAGATAGACATGGTCAGGGGCCATCCTTTTGTGGAGCATATCACCCTTCGGGGAGAAGTCCACTTCCCAAATCTCCAAATCCAGCCCAGCACCCTGGAGTTTGGCTGCATCGCGGCTGGCACCGAAGAAGTGCGTTCTCTGGAGATCACCAACTGCAGCCCATTTCCTGTAAAGTACCACTGGTCATTCCATCCCGACAGCCAGGTGAACAAGTTGAGGTATGTGCACCTTTGCCCCTGCTTGAAGCTCTTCTTGCTGGTGTCCTGTTTGTACTTGGCAAAGAACAAAGCTGGTGGCCTAGGATCATGTGTCATGGTTTGATACTGGCACAATGCTAGCGCTCTTATGAAAATGTAACTCTGTAAATTATTGTTGTGAGATATGATCAGGAACAGAGCAGAGTAGATTTAAGCTTAATAATAAGGGAGAAACTTTATTAAACTACTACTGCTATAAAAGGAAAAAGAAAGAAAAAACACACACTAAAACTAAAATGAAAACTTTCTGAAACATTCTTTCTCCTCCCCCCACAATTCTAACAAATTATAGGGAGACACAACTTGGACTTTTAATCAGGTCTTTACTGTTTAGATAATTAATACTTAGTTTATTGAAGGAGAGAGGAGTCTTTCTTGTGCTGTAGACTCTTTAAGAAACACAGTTGCCACATCTGCTATGGTGACACTTTCTTTTCCATGCACAGTGCTCTCGCCACAGTGCATGGATAGATTGTTCTTAGGATTTTTGTTTTTAAGGATGCTTTGCTAAGAGGAAAAAACCCAACAGTTTAGTTTTTCATTTTTGGGACCACAGTCCTCCCCATTTCCTCCTGAGGCGGAAGGTCTAAGAACAGAGATCTTCCTTTTTTCTTCTTTTCTGAAGACAGGGGGCATCACTACAACCCTCCTTAACTTTTCACTGTTCACTCTACTCTTGTCTTTTTCTCAGCTGTTGAAGCAGGTCTCTTGGCTCACTGTGCATCTTCTTAAAATACAGTCTCTCTTAGAGGAGAAATGGGTTCAGTTTATGGTTAACAAGAGAAAGTCTAGCTAAAAGCTACTCCATCATCTTCCCCCCCACAATTTTTTTTTCTTAACATTAGAGGTCTCAGGCTGAAATGAGACCTTCATTCTTATTCTCTTTTAAACTGAAGAGAAGTACTATTTCACAAAGCTTTCATTTCTTAAGGAAGGGTTAAAAGTCTCAAATTCCCCAGACACTGGGCTCTCTGCCTAGACTTCTAGTTTTTATACTGAGCACCTTGCCCGCCTTTCCTCCCCTGCCAGAGTACTATCAGCACCGTCGCTGTCTCTTTCTCTCGGTCCCCAGAGGGACGCTGGGGGGAAACACAAACATCCCAGATTTCCTCCACCCTTCTATCTGCAGGGAGCCGGAGCCGGTTCCTGTCCACCCACCCTTCAGCCCATGTCAAGGGCTCAGCCAGGCCGCATGGCTTTCTTCCCCTCCCCCACCCAGCCACGGGCTGGGCAGGGGACAATCTGCACTCTCTGATGACTGGAGCTAAAGAGAGCTAGTTCCCCTCGGAGTTCGGCTTTTAACCCCTCTGTGTTCTCAGAAGCGTGTCTAACCTTCAGTAGTCAGACTAAACACTAATACCTAACCCTGACTACTAATTAACCTAACCCTCTTCTTCCCGAGAAAATTCTTTCCTGTGTCAAACCACAACATCTGGCAAATAACACCGACCAGCCGTGGTCAGGCTGGATGCTCAGGGAATAGGTTTTCCAGCAGTTTGGTGCTGCGTAGCCCCCATAGGGGTTTCCCCTGGGAAGGAAAGCTGGGGTGAAAGCTGCTTTCTCAGACCTCTGTGGCCTGAGGCAATGTCCACCTTGATGAAAGGCTCCTAGTGCCAGCTCCCACAGTACTGCTGGAGCCCCTTCTGGCCCCTCTGCTTTGGTATGAGTCCTCTCTGCGGGAGCTGCTCTCTGCTCCTTGCCTCCCTCCCTTGCATTGTGCTGCAGGATGCCCAGAAAGTCCCAAGACCAGAGAAAGAGCTACATAGTGCCTGGGCTGATGCTGAACATCTTGTTACCTTCCCTTTCCTTCTTTGCTGGGACAACTCCTTTACTGCCAGGATGATTTCATTCCCAGGGGTCAGCTTTCAGTGGACACCTTGGAGTCTTCACTCCCTTTTTTTGTGACACTTGTTACTCACTTTGACTTTTCCCCACTGCAACATGTACCTTATGGGTTCTGTTCTGCTTGGCATCAGGACTTGCTCATCAAATCATCTCCTATCCCTGCCTCCCAGAGAGTTTCTACTTTAGAGGGAAAAATGTCATTGTCTGCGCACCATGTCCTGGGAAGTTGCCTCAAACCATTCTTTAAAATTAAAGACAGTAGATTAGATGAATAGGGATCTCTTGGGGGCTATGATGAGAGAGCCCCTCATCCAGAAATGAAACCCAGACTTAGGTAACAAGCTACAAAGCTAAAGGCAGTGATTCTTTGGGGAGCAGGTCATTACAGGCCCTGAATGCCTGTCTGGGGATGGAGCATCCAGGTCATGTTTGACTGTGTGGGAGCACTTGCAGCTCAGCAGGGTGACAGGCAGGCACGGCTTGACTGTGTCCCTCACATGGCATTAGAAACACAAACACATTTACCCTGAGCACCGACTTCAATTTAAAATGGGGAATGCAACCTGAGTCCCCTGGGAGTGTTGGAAAATGTCAACCAACCCCCCAGCAGTGTCAGGGAAACATTCCTGATAAATACCTGGTGGAGCTGCTGCAGAGTTTCTGGCGTTGGGCACTGGGGGAGTTGTGCTGGCTCATCACTGGCTGGGTCTGCCCCTTGGTGCCTCAAATCTCACCTTTTTGCTTTCCTTCTCTGTCTTTTCCTCTCCCACTGTACTTTTTGCATCCCCACAAGCTGTTAATCCCTGTCCTCTGTAGTTGCTCAATGAAAGAAGTTGCAGCTGCTGCACTGCTGCTCCCTCAATGTCATCCCTGGGCTGCCTTTAGAACAGACCTGCTCCAGCCTGGATTAGGAAGGGCTGGATCAAACCATTTCTCAGTTCAGCGTGCCAGCACCCACCCAGGGGCTGCATCCTGACCAGGAGCTGCTTGTGCAGGTGTCCCTCCCTCCTTACTGCAGGTCCATGTTCATAGTTATGTTGTTTTCCAGAGATGAGCCTTACCCACCTAAATCCAAACCTGAACCACCAAAGATGAAGAGAACCTATTCGGCTCTTTTGGAATCTCAATGGAGAGACTTCAGGATTAAAAGGAAGGAGGCAGCCAGAGCCCTGAAAGAAGGGCAGGATTTTAAACCATCTATAGGAGAAGAGGTAGATTTTCTTGTACACCTACTGCTTGTGTTGTCTCCCCAGCCTGCCACCAACAAGTCATGCTCATGCTGACCTCCCTTTTTGCTGCCCTGCTGTCCTGTGCCCTGACAGTGGGCTGGACAGCAGGGCCAGTGGCTGGGTATGGGGTAAGTGGGAGGGAGAAGTAGGAGAGTTTTCCTTGGAGAAGCTCACTCAGATCCTACAGGCCTGTGTTGAGTGTGGGATTTTTTTGCCTTGTTTCCTTCACAATGTAAGATGAGGCTTTTATCTGCATCATCGTGGTAAGACCTCCAGCTTCCTTCCCAGAGCAAGCTGTGATGAGTCCTGATCTCCATGTACCCTTTTCCCAGCCCAGCCAGACTACCTGTTTCCAGGTGTCTGCTCTCACCCGAGAGCTGGTGTTGCACTGGTGGTCCTGAAGCTGTCTTACAAACTGAGATTTTGCAAAGTGGCTGTCTCTTCCTCCTAGCATAGAAAATGGCTTGTTTTTCAGGTGCCACCACAACCTTTTGAAGACCCTCACCTCCCACTAGAGTTGGAGGGATTCAGGTACTTCGTGGACATCCCATACACTCGCCTCGAAGTGGAGGAGGTAAGAGGGAATCTGTCTCACTCGCCCATTGCCAGCGTGGCAAGCAGGGCTGTAGCTCCCAGTCCCACTGGTGGCCCCCAGCACTGCCCACAGAGGGGCCTCACGTCCCTCCAGGCCCATACAAAGTGCTGCTGAACCAACTGGGTGTTGGCGGGGCCGTGCAGGACATGCTGTAGGGCTGCCCAAGGACGCTGTGCAGCACCTATGGAGGGCATTGCTCCCCCTGGAACTCATCAGGTGGTCCATAGGGAATTTTTGCAGGAGCTTTTGCTGTAGCACCTTGAGAAAGCAGCATTTAAAGCAGAGAGAGAGGGGAAGAGCCTCAGGAGTCAGAGGAGCTGGGCCGGAGTCCTCCACTCAGCTTCAAGAGCCCTCATTCTGAGTCTCCTCCTTCTCTAAAAGCAGTTCAGAAATGCTTTTTAAAGGCAAGTTGTGCATCAGAGAGAATTTCTACTGCCAGGAGACATCCCAGTTCACTGTAACGTAATGTATTAATTAATGGATTGATCCTTGAGTATGGGGGAAGATTTTCCCCGTGGTCCCACCACTGGTCAGTGGCATGGATGCAGGATGAGATTAGGGTGATTCTGGCTGTGTTTGGGGAATAGGCCCCTCCAGGTACAGCTGTACTTTGCTCCAAGATGCTCTTCTGCATCCTTTTCCATGCTCAACACCTCAATCCCTCCTGTCTTCCATCCAGGCTTTCAGTATCCTGCCACTGTCAGGTGTGCTGCAGCCAGGAGAAAGCCAGCAGGTCTCCTTCACCTACTTTGGCCACCTCAACACCATCTCTGATGTCACAGCGCTGTGCCACGTGGAGGGAGGCCCCACCTACGAGGTGGTGGTGACCGGGGAGGTCTCACATCTCACCTACTCCCTGAGCCTCCAGGAGATCAACTGTGGCTCTCAGGTACCACACATATTCCCTGGCACAGCTCCTTGCTTGGCACCATGGCTAGCAGGTTCCTGCCCACCTCAATCCAGGGCTCCCTTCCCTTCCCAGCCCCTTTGCTGGCCCTGGGGCTTGGAAGTACAACCTTTGAGGGACACATCTGGCATCCAAGCTGGTTTAAAATGGCCATCTCCAACCCTCTCCAAAATGTTGGGGGTGCCTCTTTTTCAGGGTACCTAACACTGCCTCCTGGGGCAGGCAGGGTCCCAGTGGGGATGCTCTGAGGGGCATGTCCCTGAGACATCCTTCTGCTGATCCATGCCTAAAGCCTGACCTCCACGGAGATGCTCTTGTCTAAAGCTCTTGCTTAATCCACACAACAGTCAAGGGAAGAAGTTGAGCTTCCAGTCACTACAGTTGGAGGGACTGTCCCAGAATAATTCCCACTTCACTCTTTTCCAGTTGAAAGCCCACAGATATTTCCAGCTGCTGGCCCTATCTGCGTTGCCCTGTGTGACTCCCTTGTTGAGTGTGTGTTGCTTGCCAATACTTGCATGCAGGTGCCTTTTCTCCTGCAATGCCTCAGTGCTGTCTCTGTTTCTCCTGGCTGTTGGTGACCCCTCAGAGTGCAGAGGGCCTGTGTCCCCCGGTTCATTTATTGCTGGCCCTCACATGGTTGTTACCACACCGCTGTGTGCTGCCAGAGCTCCCTGGTCCTGTGCAGGTGCCCTGTGTCTGGGGGTTGCCCAGGTTCCCAAGTGCCCTTATCTCCTCCCTGGTCCCTGCTCCCATGATGTGTCTGCTTCCAAGCCCAGGAGAGAGGAAAGGGATTCCCAGCAGCAGGCCTGGGTCTGTAACTTCCTGCTCCTGTGCCTTCTCTCCAGATGTTTAATGAAATTGGTCACAGCACGGTCACCCTGTGGAACACCAGTCAAATCAAATTCAACTGGGTGCTAAAGCCCAGCGCTGCAGACCGGCATCTGCCTGGTGTGTTTCTGGTCAACCCCACCACTGTAAGTAGCACAAGTGACTGACCCCAGCCCTCTGCCAGGTGGCCCAGGAGAGTGTTAAAGGGAAAAAAAAGGGGAGGGGGTGGAAGGGGGAAAAAAGTCGGCGGGGAAAACCCCAAACACAGCCATGAGAGAGACAGGGCTGTAAGCAATTTCTGCTGGGGGCAGAGGAGGTCAAACAAAAGCTCTCCTGATCGACTCCCCCATGGCCTTGGCTGGTGGGTGGCTCTGCTGTCAGAGGCAGACACCAGCAGGAGGCACAAGTGTGTTGGTCGCTGTCCTGTCCTGCTGTAAGGGGAGTAGAGGAGAATTCTTTTTGATCGATTTCTCAGACAAAAAAAAAAGGCACAAAACCAGCAAGTATTGTATCTGAAAACTGTTTATTGATAAAGAAAGGGCATGGTCCTGACCAGAGTGGGGATAGGAAAGAGAGCAGAGAGAGAAAAGAGAAGTGGAGACAATAAACAGAGGACAGGGACAGGGCGTTACCGCCAGAATGCTGGGCCACTCTGTCGGGTCCTGTTCAGCAGGTGGAGCATGTGCAGTTGTCCTAGTCCTGCTCATTTGTTACTTTTCAACACATCCAACAGGTTTCCATTTCTTCACTGGTTACTGCAACAGCTCTTCACCAACACTGATATCACAACACAACATTCTCATTAAAAGAACTCTAGACTTCAGCAAAACTTCTTTTACAGAAGTCAGCATTATAAAACACATAGTATTTACAACTGTGAAAGCCAACACTGCAATATGTTTATCACAAAGGTGATGTGATCTGATGGTTGCTTCTAGATGAGAACCTGTCTCCTCAGCCTGTCTGTCCCCTGATTCCCCATCAAACACTCTGATGCATTCCCTCCCTCTTCTCCTGTCCCTGCAGGGCTCCATTGCACCTGGCAAGATGCAAGTGCTGGAATTCTCTTACATGCCAGGATTACCAGGAGCCTTCATCAGGACTTACCAACTTAAAGTGGGTCACCTGGACCCAGAAAATATCCTCCTGAAAGGAGAAGCATCCTTTCCCATGATCAGTGTGAACCTGCCCTGGAACATCAAAGGTGGGCACTGCCTGTCTGCCCCCAGGAAGGGCTCCTCTGGTTTTGTTCCCTATCATATGCCCATAGGGCAGTTCATGCTCACCTCCACCAAGCCTGGAGGGTTGCAGGACTTCCAGACCAACTCAAGCCCTCTGGTTGCTTCATGAGTCTTGAGCAGAGGATCCCATGTGGGCTTTGTCCCAGGAACCATCCTGCAGAGCTTGCCAGCACATCTGGCAGGGTCCTGAAGGATAATGGCTAGAGTGAAAGGCTTGAGAAAGCTGTAAGAGAGGCTGGCAGGGCTTCTGGCAGGGTTGGATTTGTGTGACATTGCAGGGGATGGGATTCACAGAGGAACAGCAGCATCCACTATCCATAGATGGCTTGAGGGATTTCTTTCTAGAAGAAACCAGTGTTGGGAGGCAGGGACTTCCCAGTTTAAATGGGACTGGCACTTTGCTCACACTTCTCTTTGTGGATGTTTTCTTCCTTCAGAAAATGAAAAATATGAGAAGACACTGAAACGGCTCATAACACACCGGCAAATATTCAATCAGTGGAATAAATCAGTTGTTCAGAAGAAGACTCGGAGGCCAAAGACTGAGACCTTGAAGTCTCAGACCCTGAAAACTCAGACCACTGAGAGTCAGACCTTGAAGACTCGGAATCCAAAGACTCAGGACCTGAAGCCCCACATCCCTCGCTCTGGCACTGTAGTAAGAGCAGCTGCAGCCCCTCCCCATGTCACCTGAGCCCCTTGCACCCCACAGCAGCTTACCAGCGCCCTGATGGCATCTGGGACCTCCTTGCCCAGCTACAACCTTGTGTCACCTCAGCATTACCCCTAGGGCTGCCACTCTGGTCATGGTCTCTTTTGGGGCTACAGCAGCTTCCTGGCTACCCCAGGGACAGATCCTGAAAGCCATACTCCAGGGATGGAGTTGATGGTACTTTGAAGGAGATGCAGGTCATTGCTGGGGAATTTGTTGGTCCCAGCCCAAGCCCTGCCAGATTTACAGACCCAAACAGCGGCTGCCTGATTGCACCCTGGGGCTGTGCTGGAGGTGCTCATCTCCAAGAGGCACCAGCTTGGTCCCAGTTCCCTTTCAAAACAGTTTTTGTCCAAGCTGCCTTGGTACTGGCTGGGGGCAGGCAAGTATCTGGAGCTCTGGAATGTTCCTGGCTTGTCTGTCTGCCTGGGCAGATCAGCTTTGCTAACAGTGTCTGGGCAGGCAGGGATGCTGGAGTTACGTCCCTGGAGATGAGGTCCTGGCTAAGAGAGCAGGAGGTGTCACAGACACTGAGCAGCCAGACAGGAGGACCCCACACCCCCTCTCAACAAGAGCAGGGTGGGATCCTTTCTCAGGTGCAAGCTGGGCCTTGGGAAAGACCTTTGCTAATCAGCCACTGTCTTCCCTTTCCTCAGTCAAACTCTCAGATGCAGATAAAGATGATGAGGATGCTGATAGAGAAGCCTTTTCTGGAGTTGCAGAAAGCGCTTCCATCCCATCCCCCGAAGAGAAGTTTCCCTGATGAGGAGCTGTGCCAGAGTCTTGGCAAGTGAGTAGGGCCTTCCAGCCCCATCTCCAGGTGTCCCGTGGGGAACACCCTGCCATGTCCCCTTCTCCTGAGTCCTTGTGTCTGCAGAGCTGGGAACAGCCTGGACTTCAGAAGGGGTCTGGTCCCGGTGGCTGTGACACGCTACATGGGAGCAGCAGGGTGTCCTCCCTTCCCCAGCACCACGCTGAGCTTTGGACTGCTCAGCTCCCCACAGGTGTGGGGTTCTGTCCCTAGAGCTGGGGGACCCAGTGCAGACCTTCAAGCCCTTCCAGACAGCATAAATTCTGTTCCTGCTGACTAGCTCTGATAGAGACAGCTCCCAGCTGATGTTGTGGTTCCAGCTAACAGAGCACACTAAACAAAAGGAGAAGGGAACTGCACATGTCAGCAAATCCTTTAAAACCCAAAGTCAGATGGCTTGAATCCTGGTGGGGTGGCAGAACTTATCTAAGTGACTTGGTCCATCCCTTTGCACCGTCATGATGCAGCACGAGCACGGGAGAGGCTTCAATTCAGGAAGAAGATGCTGTGCAGAGCAGATCATGTAGTCTGGTTGCAGAGCAGTGAAGATTTCCTGTGCAGGCAAACCTTATTCCTAGACCCCAAAGCAATTTCAAGCTCAGGCTGTACACCAGGCTAGGCAGTTCTACTGAGACCAGTGGAGGCCCTTTGGACTCACCTATACTGGCTTTTCATGGCAGAGGAGCTGTGGCCAGTGTCCATTTTAAACTAATTTTATTTCCAGCTACCATTAGTAGCTGCACTCCTCCTGACTTCCCAAAGTCATTGCCAGGTGGTCAGGCCATGGGTTTCATGGGCTTGAGCTGAGTTTTTACAGCAGTGAATAAAGAAATAGCCTCTGCATTTGTATCCTCTGTACACTTGGACAAGTAGCCATGCTTAAGGACGGTGGTTTAAGGACTATCCTTACTCCTCCTTGCAGAGCTGAGCTGTTTGAGTATGTCCTGGACATGGGCCCTGTCCTTAAGGGTTACACTGAGACATGCACTCTGAAGATGACCAACCCTGGGCAGATCCCAGTGTCCTTCCAGGTCGATGTATCTCTCCTGCAGGACACAGGTAAGCAGTGCTGGAGACACTTCCTGTGGCCTTGAAGGAGATGTCTCAGACAGATTAGCTTAAGCCACTGAACCTGGGGAGGTTTCTGAGCTTTTTCTTCTCAGTGGCCCTGCTGGGAGCTTTAGAGGCAGAACTCTCCTGGCCAGCCATGCCCAGGGACCTGGTCTGCCTGTGACTGCCCTAATGCTCCTGTGCAGAGGCCAGATGGGCTCATCGCCCTGGTCACCTCAGCATCTTCTGCCCTTGGCTCCCATGAGCAGCAAGTTTTGGGCACTCTGTGGGCTAGTTTTGCCAACCAGTGGGGTCTGCTGTGTTTTGGAAGTGCTTTGTTTGGAGTTCACACTGTCACAGCACTTGTATTCAGCCTTTATTGAGGAAGCAGCCCGTGAGATCCTCAGGTGGATCAAAAGAGGCTTCCAAAAGAGGCCTTGAGGCAGGGCTGCACTTCATCACACAGTGGCTCACTGCGTTTGAGGGTTGTTCAGGTGCACTCTTAAGTTTTTGTCTAGGTCACAGCACGGCGTGGGGCTTTCCCCAGACCTCTCAGCCAGGACATCTGTAAGGCCGTAACGTGCTTATACACATTTTGTGTTTTGTGCGTACATCAGCTGCTTTGTTGCTTCATCTGTTTGTTTTTTACTTCATCTGTTCAAGGTTTCAGTGTGGACCTGGGCCTGATGAGGTGCCTGCCCCCCGACCACACTGTGGTGCTTGAAGTGCACTTTGAAAGTGCCCACCAGCCCCAGGGTGACGTGGATGTGCTGCTGCCCATAGAGGTACCACAGCTCTTGGGGCAGGCAGCAGGCTGGGCACAGCAGCAGATGTCACCTGCACCCTCCACTGAATTCTCTGTCCTTCTCCAGGTGACAAACGGCCCCACATATAGCATCCGCCTCCATGCCACCGTGTCTGAACTGTCTCTCGAACTCTCCAGCAACAGACTGCACTTCTCTGACACCCTCATTGGGCAGTGCCAGGTTGAGACCATCCGACTCTACAACTGGTTCCGAGCACCCTGCAAATGGTTCATTACTGCCACCAAGCCTGTTCTGAAGGTAAAGCACAGGCAACACTGAACACGTAACTTCTTGGTTGGGTTTTCTTTGTGACTCTTGCCCTTTCTGCTCCTGTGGCTGCCTGAGCACTTGGGTCTACAGCGCATTTGAGGAAGCTTCTGAGGGTCTGGATCAAGCCTGGTTTGCCGGGACCTGTTCCATTAGCTGATGCTTTGCTTTTCTGCCATCTTTGCCCATTCCTCCTCCTCTGAAGACAGTAGTTCCCTATCTGCCTGCCCTGTCTCCAGCTCTGGGCTTTGGGGCCACACTTGGTTTGGCTGTGGGTGCTCTCAGCACCCTATCAGTGTCTCAGAGCATGAGGAGACCTCACACAGTTGTTTTCTGTGCCCAGATCAATCACCTCAAATACACGACACCAGCCGTACGTCAGAAGCGGCGGGTGCTGGAGGATGAGCCCTGTCCCTTTGAAGTGACGCCCTCCAGAGGAACCCTTGGTGCAGGAAAGTGGCAGAACTTGCAAGTCCAGTTTACACCCAAGGAGGAGGTGAGATTGGCAGGTGTCAGCCCAGGAAGCCTGTCTGGCAATCTGGAAATGAGGGCCTGGTGCAGAGGGTGTGGTATGAGCTCTGCCTTCACAGGGAGCTTTCTGCAAGGCCCATACTCAGCGTGGCTCAGTTCACCCCACAGAGCACTCCCATGAGATGTGCTTTGAAATGCCCACAGGGAGCTTGCACAGAGAGCACCAGGGCTGCCTCTCAGCATGTGTGGGGGGGTGTGCCCAACTCTCCTCAGCCTCCCCCTTGCCTGGCTGTATTTGCAGCTTCGACACTCAGTGCAGAGCAGCTGCCCACTCGCAGAGGATAATCCTGGAATGGCCAGTCAAGGCTCATCCTAGCAGGACTGACAGACAAAACAGCCACCACACACCTTCCTGAGCATGGTGGGACAGTCACCTGTAGTGGTGTGCTGCCAGCAGTCCCTGGGGCTCTGGCCTGCCTGCACACTCCCAAAAGCAGTTTGCCTGTGGCTGCTGGGTCTCGGAAACTGGCAGTGTGTACCAGCATGGACACAAGTGCTTCTGTGCCCACAAACATCCCAGGGATCTTTTAATTGCTCAAGAGATGTAACCATCTTGTGTCTGGCTTTGACCAGAGCCAAACACTAAGCAGACAAGATGGCCCTTATTTGTGGCCAGCGAGAGCTGATTTGCCTCTCTCCTGGAGCTGGGGTTTGCCTGATGCAGCAGTGCCAGGACAGTGTCTGGACACTGTAACCCCGAGGGCCCTTCCCATGAGCATTGCACTCCTGCATGACTAGGTGAAAACGCCTGACAGTCCATTGTACATGCATCTGCTACCAAATACCCAGTTACAGTGCACACCAGGATTCATCTCAGTTACTCAGACCCAGACTACTACAGATGCTGTAGTCCCTAGCAGCAGTAAATATCTGGTTTCCATTTACCTTGGAGGGATTGATAACACCCTGACCTTGGGGCAAGCATTGTTATATTTGGGGTCCTGTCACTTGGGACTTCATGGATGAGTTTTCTGCGCTTTCCTCTTTTCAGAGGTCTTACAAGAATGAGCTGAAGCTTAACATTTGTGGGAGCAGCAAACACTTAAAGCTGCACCTCTCAGGACAAGGTCTGGAGCCACGGTTGAAGTTCAACCCCCCAGCACTAAAGATGGGATGGATGCTGGTGGACAGCGATGGGCTGGAGGCCACAGTGGTGGTGAAGAACCCATGCGACTTCCCCATTGAGTTTTACTCCCTGGATTTTGATGAGCAGTACCTTGAGGAGGAGAAGGTGAGAAGACAGGTCTGGTCCCCATGTGCATGCTGCCCAAGCTTCACAGCACTCCAGCATTCCCAGGCTTGTGCCAGGGAGATGGAGGCAATCCCCAGGGCAAAGCCAACTGTGCTGACATGCTCTGGGAGAACCTAAACTAAATAGTTCATGTCGTTGGGAGGAAGGGAGGAGACAGAAAATGGGTTTGTTGAGTCTGTGTGATGAAAGGCAAGCAAAGGAATCTTATGTATGGTTTCTCTTCCCTACATACACAGATCCTGCGGGTGGCAGTGGGGTCCGAGTACCAAAAGAACTTTTTTATGCCTCCACGTGCCGTGGGTGAGACGCTGCCCCCAGAGGTGCTGGAGGACTATGAAGCACAGAGGAGGCTGAATGCTCAACAGGCAAATCTCAAGGCCAGAGCTGAGGCTGAGGCTGAAGCCATGGGCAAGGCAGCACCAGGTCAGAAAAACAGTGAGGGTTTGGCGGTGTCTGTTTTGACTGTGGTCACAGTGGGACTCCAGCCCATACACCCTAAACTCTCCTGTCACCTTGCTCTCCAGCATGCTTTTAGCAGCTGCCTGTTCCCCAGCTTGGTGCAGGAGCTCTTGGCTGAAGGGCTGTGGCATCCTCTACCAACCCTGAGTGTAGCCAAAGCAAGCTCCTATCTGCCTGCTATAAATTGGGGAAATAATCAGGATATTCCCTAGTGTCCCTTAGCCACAAAGACTAGGACTGGATGAGTTCCTCAGCCAGCAGGGCCAGGTCTAATATCACTGGCTCTTTTATATTTGCACCTTCCTAGCAACAAAAGAACAAGCTCATCTTGCTTTCACCAAGTCTCCTTTCCTGGGATCTGAGGGGATGGGGAGGATGGTGAAGATCAAAGGTAGGCAGGAGGCTGACTTTTCCCCCTGGTTTTGCACTGCAGCACATCACAGGACTCTCACATTCTGTCCTGAGTCCATGGTGAAAGGGTCTGGCAATCCTGTCTCTCGGGCTGTCATGCGCCACATGGGCATTGACCCGTCTTCAGAGGGGCAGCCCAGAGGGATTGTTGTCATCGTCCATGGGCCACCGCGGGCAGGTACGTCAGCTGCAGCCCAGGGCTGCAGGGAGAGGGCAGGCAGGAGGAACGCATCCTCGTGGGCCATGGTGCTTAAGGCAAAGTCCTCAGCTGAACAGGAGGTGGAGATGATCCTCTGGGCTCTAGAATTAAGAGCTTGCACCTGCCACGTTCCCTCCAGAAAGGTGTTCAATCCCGGCTCCGCTCTAGCTCCGGAGGGAGCGAGCAGGTTCCCCGAGCCCTCCGCTGGGCTACTCCGAGGGGAGGCTTTGGAGAGCTCGGGATGGATTCTTGGCGCCGAGGGCGACAGGAAGCGAGACCCACACGCGGATAAAGATGACACAAGAAGCGTCCTCCTTTGGGGGCAGAACGATCCTTTTATTCCCCTCAGGGTGAGGGAAAGACGAACGAGGATCCAGCTAACACTGAGTTGCCAACCAAAGAAGGCAAAGAGAAACTGTGTGACACAAGATTATATAGGGTGGGGGGGGCAGAGAGAACTCGGACCAATAGGGGAAAGGTGTGGGTGGCTCCCTGGGGAGGGGTTTGAGGTGAGGGGCAATAGAACAAAGGAATGGGAGGGGCCCTGGGCCTTCACCCAATCACTCGACGCCCTAAGTGGAAGTTTCTGGATCTTGGGGCGGGGCGCCGGGTGACTGGCAGGGCTCCTGGGTGGGGACAAGGGAGTGGTTTGGTGGGGTGATTGGGAGTGGTCAGGTGATGGACAAGGGTGGAAAGGCGGGAAGGGCTTGGGTAATACCAACTGGGGAAAAGGGAGGGGGGGTACATAAGACATACTAATCATAAATTCAAATAAAACAAGAAAAACTGACCCGTACAACCGTAACGGAATTGGAACATAAAATAACGCACCACCACATGTACCCACACTCCAGCTGCCTCCCTCATGGCCTCCTCTGGAGGGACACTTGCTTTCCCACTGCCCTTTTAACTTTGAAATCTTGCTGGAGATTTTTCCAGGGCCTGTCCCTGCAATGCCTCCTGTGCCAGTGTCACCAAGCATTCCCCTTTCTCTCTCAGGAAAGACAGAGGTAGCAGCAGGCCTGTGTCAGTACTATGATGCTGCTTACATGTCCATTGACACCGTGGTGAAAGAGGCCATGGCCAACGATGGGAGCCCAGCAGGGCTCAGTGCCCGCGAGCTCTGCACCGACGCTGCCATGGAGCCAAAAGGCAGCGACAAAGATAATGGAGGTAAGGACCCAGAGCCAGTGCTTGAGAAACCCACCACGACTGTCCACTTCTGCTTACTCAGAGCAGCAGATTTTCAGTCCTTGGGTCTCTTAGGGAACATGGCTGAAGTGCACCACTGGCTTGCCTAAAAAAAGAAAAAGGAAATCAGTTTTAAGGGCTCAGTCAGAGGTTCTTTTATAGCCCCCTTTGCTGCCATTCTGGGTACATGTTCGTTTTTCTAGGGGTGGTGAAGCACGCCTGTCTCTTTCCCAAATATTTTATATTTCCTCAAAGCTGAATTGAGCTTGTTCCTCATGGGCAGCAGGCAGAACTGCTGCTCACTTGAACAAGGAAAAAGCCTTCTGAAGTGGCTCATTAAGCGCAAGAGGACTGACTGTGAGTGTAACCTTGCAAACGAGAGGAAAGGAAGGACAGCCTCGCAGAGGAATTTCCAATGAGAGACATGCTCCAGATGAGCTCTTTTCTCCAGAGATTTACCTATGCCCACTGTCAGGTGACACAGCTCCTGCATGCTGGGCTGTTCTCTCTGTGAGACTGGAGACTTTCATGAAACTTCCTGGGCAGTTGGTACCATGAGCTCTGCAGGGTGAGGCCAGACCTGGCTCGGTGCAGGGGAAAGTTTTGCGCTGCTCAGTTTTGAACCTGGCTGGGATGGGAGCTGATGGAAGGAAGAAGAGTCTGGGTCTCAGCTGGGCTTTTCCCATAGGAGGATTTAGCTTCAGTGGAGACAGGTTATGCAAGTGGGGCAGGGCTGCAGGTCTCCACAGGAGAATGCTGGATGGGTGCAGTGTATGGGAACAATGCTCCTGGAGGACGAATCTTTGGCTTGATCCGCAGGGGAACTGCTGTGCGAGCAGCGTCACCTGTGTGCACAGTTGTTAGGAGGGACACAGTGCTGGCTTTAAAATCAAGTATGGGATGGTGTGCTTTACCATGGTGCTAAGAGAAGAAGGGAAGGAGCTGCTTCTGGGAAATAGTGCTCCCAGTGCCCAGCAGACTGGGGAAAAAGGACCATGTTCCTTCCCAAGGTTGTGCCCATTGCAGTGAAAGGTGCCTGCTTGCTTTCAAAGCCCCTCTGAGCCATCTGCCCCCTGTGCAGGTAAAAAGCCTCAGCTCAGGAATAAACAAGCCTCTGGGGACAAAATCAACAAAGATGCCAAAGACAAGACCCCTTCAGCACAAAAGGAGAAGCCAGCCAGCAAACCCAACATAAAGGACACCAAGGTAAACATGATCTGCCCTGGCTGATGCCCAGGACCTTTGCATTGTCTTTGAGATGAGCAGGGGCTGCTTACAGTGGAGGCTCTGTGCCAGCCAGGGCCTGGTATGTGCGTCCATAGTGCCACGACTTGGGCTGGGAATGTGCTCTGGCAGACAGCTCCACTGCTTCTCAGTGGTTTGCTGGCAAAGTGCAGTCCTGGCTAGTGTGGCTGCAGGCAGTGAACAAAGTGCTGGGAGGCTGCACTGGGGGCTTGCAACCTTGGCTGTCTGCTGGCCAAGGGATGGGCCCTCCAGGACCATCCCCTGGAGCCCCCAGCCTGCACTGCAGGGCTGTTCTAGTTTCCACTAGGGAGGAACCCCAGCTCCAAGCCCAGCAGTGGGAGTTGTTCAGGGCTTTCCACCGTGGTTTCTTTTCCTTACAATGGTTCACATTGCAGTTCACAGTTTCCACTGCTCCTGCGCCACAACAGCTGAACATCATCAGCAGTTCTGGGGAAGAGCTGAACTGCTTGAGCTGTGTGCTGCCCGAGGACCTGCTGGTGGACATCCTCAGTGAGAGGCTGAAGGTGTGTGGGGTGGGGGAAAAGGAGACATTCCTGCTCCACAGAGACAGCACTGGGGTACAACTCGAGGAGGGGGAGGTCTGTGCATGCAGTTGGGGGATCCTGGACTGTGTGCAGGGAGCCCTGGGGAATGCTGCAGCTGCCCTTAGTTGGCAGAGCCTAAGGACAGATCCAAGCTGCTCTTAGCTACTGCACTTGGAACAAGGATGGCTGGTGACATCTGGGTTTGCGGTGCAGCTGCGAGCCCCCTGTGTGCAATGGCTGACTTACTCTTCCCTTTATTCACAGTGTAAAGACTGCTACAAGGGAGTGGTCTTTGATGGCTTGGAGACCCTCTTTGCAAGCAGCCTGGAATCTTCTCTGCTCTGTGTACTCAAAGCTGTCAAAAATCGTTGTCATATCTTCATGGTGAACCTGCATCAGGATTATGCTTCTTGGCAAGCCAGGGATGAAGCTGAAAGAAAGAGGAAGGAAGCTGAAAGAGAGAAGGAAGGTGAGCTATCTTCATCCCTCTCAAATCTTGTCTCTCAATGTATCTTATCTCTGTGTATCTGGGTCTGCAGCAGAGCTTGTAAGAAATGTTTTTATTAATCGTTCCACCTTCTGCCGCAGTGTAACCAACACTCATCTCAAGAATTGCAGGAGACCAGAGGTTTTAGGACTCACCTTAATCTCTAACACTAAAGCTTGGGCACAAGTGCAAGCTGCTGTAGCTCAGTGACAAACAACTCTCCTCAGCCTTGGTGCACTTAAGCCAGACAAAGCCCAGGACCTCACTGCCTGGCCATAGTTTGGGGGATTGAATTTTGGAGCAGGGATATGAGCCCCCCAAGATCTGGTATGATAGGCTGGGTCAGGAAAAGCTGTGAATCCTTGCGGCTGACCCAGAGCACCCAGCTCTGCTTGCAGTCACTCATGGTTTCTCCTCTGGTTTGTGCTAAAGTACTGCAGCGGGAAAAAGCCATTCAGAGGTACATAGAATGTGTCTTGCAAATGGATGAGGACGAGTTTGATGCCCTCCCTGAGGAGAAGAAAGCAGAAGTGGATAAAATGTTATTGGAAAAGAAGCGCATACAGAGGGAGAGGTGAGTAAGCCTTCCACACGTTACTGCTCTTCCATGGCTTATTGTCCCTGGAGGGCTTCCCTGCTCCAAGGATTCTGAGCTCAGAGCTGTTGGATAGCAAAGGCCAGAAGCAACACAGGGATGGACACTCTTCGCTCCCTGCCTCCCAAGAGAGGAAGGACCTTCTTCTGTTGAGAAGTTTCTTCTTCTCTATTTTAGTGGTGAGCCCTCCTGGTTAGATGCTGCCTGCAGGGACCTGGGCTTTGGGCTCGCCTTGGCACTGCCTGTAGAAGTGTATTTAAGTCCATGATGTTGATTTGCACCTCCTCATCATCTCCCTCCACCAAAACAGTGGGATTGTGGTGTGGGCAGGTGTGGGGCACAGACCAAACCTTGGTTTGGATCCTGGTCCTGCCAGAGATGAAGTCCTTGCAATGCTGATCTGCCAGGGTTCTCCTTATGGTGGGACACCACCCATAAAAGCTCACATCCCTTAGGCTCCCCTTCAGCTGCAGCATTAGGCAAGCACAGGGGAAGCTCTGCTCCAGCAAGGCAGCCCAACTCAGGCAAAGTGTGGAGCTGGGAGTGGAGGCTGCTTGAAGCAAGCCTGTGTATCAGGACTTCCTTCAGCCCAGGCTCAAGCTGGTTTCATGGGGAGGAGATGGACGAGGCTGCTTCAAATCTTTTCCATGGCAGACAGCACTGGTTTGCTTGGTCACAGCTGGCTCCAGCAGGAAACTTGTTTGACAAGAGCCTGTCTTGCAGGAGAGGGGTTCCTGCAGCCTTTGCCTTCTGATAGGATTGTTCTCATTAAGAGCAGGCTATGCCCAGGGAGAAAGGGGATGAATGAGCTGAGTAAGAATTGTAGGAGAGAGAAGCAGATGTTAGCAATTTGTGATCTGCTTTAAACTGGGAAATCATGAGATGAAGGGGGGTTTTAGGCATCAGCACAGAGAGCTGGTGGATCAGCCTTTGGCAGTGGGCTGGAGGTGTCTGGGGTGTGCCTTAAGAGGGAGGTTGCACAGTCAAGACCTTATGATGGCAAGGTTTAGGTTTGGCTGGTCATGGAGGTCTCCTTCCACCAATCCCCTCACTTGGACCTCTGTGGGTTGAGGAAAATTCATGGAAATGGTCTCACAGTTCTGCCTGGCCTCGGGGTCAAGGAACGAAGTGCAGGGCCAGCCAGGACTAGTGAGCCCAAATTTCTGGTGGTGACTCTCAGTGATATTTTCTGTTTTGTTTGCTGAAGGGAGCAGAAGCGGCTGGCTCAAAAGCTTGAGGAGGAGGCAAAAGCCTTAGAGGAGGAAGAGAGGCAGAAGGAGGAAGAGAGGCAGAATGAGGAAGAGAGGCAGAAGAAGGAAAAGAAGGGTGTCTCTGTGAGGAAGCAACCTCCACAGCCAGAGAAGGGGAAAACCAAACCCCCAGAGAAGATGGAAACCAAGGCCCCAGAGGGGAAGGAAACCAAATTCTCAGACAAGAAGGAAACCAAACCCTCAGAAATGGAGGAAAGCAAAATCCCAGAAATGAAGGAAACCAAATCCCCTGAGGGGGAGGAAATCAAAGCCCCAGAGAAGAAGGAAACCAAAATCCTAGAAATGAAGAGAACCAAAATCCCAGAGAAGTTGAAATACAAAGCTCCAAATAAAGAGGAAACCAAAGTCCCTGAGAAGAGGGAAACTGAAATCCCAGAGGACCCATCTGAGATGGAGAACTTGATCCTGAGGTTTCAGATCTATGAGTCATCGCAGCAGAACGTCGCAGAGGTTTTGTCCTACTGGGACAGGGTTCAGGGTACCATGCAGTTACCTGTGATCCAAAAGGGAGACAAGTCCCAGTCTTCAGCTGAAAACAAAGGTCAGAAGACCAATAAGCCTCAGGAGAAGCTGGAGAAGCTTGAACAAAAAAGTGGAGACCAAAGGAGTCGTCAGTCATCTCAGCTGGAGATGCAAAGTGAAGTTGCAGAGGGGGCAGTCAGAGACGAGCATGTTGGGGTGCCGTGCCTGGACATCCAGGTCTCAGATCCAAAGGCCATGATCGGGGAGATCCTGAGGGATGGGAAGCTGCCATCGGAAGACGAGGTAACACCCTGCAAGGCTCAGATCTTGAGCTTGTCATGGTCTTGGGCCCTGGAGCATTGTGAGATAATGGCACAGAGCCTTGTCCAGGCCCCTGATGATGTTCCACAATGACTCTGTATCATCTGTGTGGATGGGGAGGTTATCACCATCCCTCAGATGGGCAGGAAGTGGGAGTGCTCTGTGTACAAGTGTCCCATCTGTTCAGAGTTTCCCAGCCTGGAAATCATAAACGGCCCCAGGACAGGGCAGCTCACAGTCATTGTTTTCTTCAGCTGAGTCACTTGGGAGAGGTTTCTCTCCCGGTCCTGCTTGGAACTCTTGACTCTGCTCACCCCACTGGGCATAACAAAGCACTTGTACTTCATGTAAATTAAAAACCCCGTTGTCAAAAGCTCAGTGCCTTTAAAGAAGGAGTTGTGAGGATGAAGGTGGCAGAAGTATAAAGAGGATTTTCCCTTCTGTTTTAGATGCTGCAGCATGTGGGACTGCATCCCGACGGCCCTCCCCTTGCCCCTGCTGCTGTGCTCTCCATAGTCGAGTACCCAGAGGAGCGGCTGGGCCCTGCAGAGCGTGTGGAGCCCTTCACCATTGTGGCACCAGAAGGTGCTGCTGTGGAAGACAATCTGGTGGGTGCTCCAGTGGTGCCAGAGCAGGGACCAGGCTAGATGGGGACATGGGGGACAGGTTGGATGGAAAAGGATCACGGTGGAGAGGTAGTGAAGATGTGATGGGGCCCTGTGTCTGCAGGTCTCCTTTCTGTCAGGGATGGGACAAAAGAGACAGCTCTGTGGAGACAGAGCGGTTTTGTAAGACAAGACGGGAAAAAAAAATCACTTAAAACAGTCAACTTCCTTTGAGGAAAGGGTCTGAGTGAGAAGGAGTGTCCTAGGTAAAACAAACACCAATAAGGAAGACCAAGTCCATGGGAAGGTGGACTTACTTATTTATTCTCTCTTCTGTTGGTGAACAAACTCCCATTTTGCTTTCCAGGATAGGGATGTCTCAGGGCTCACCTCTCTCTCCCTTTTCTCCCTCCCCTTAGGCCGAGGCCCCAGATGTGAAGGGCAGTTCTGCCGAGGGCCAACCAAAGACAGGTGAAGCAGCCAGCAGAGACAGCTCTGCAAAGGAGAAGCAGATCTCCACACAGAGAACAGAAAGTCCCCAGGATTCCTCTGCAATGAGATCCCAAAGTACACTGGAAAGTGCCTCAGTCCCCACAGAATTCCTCAGGTGAGCCGCAGGGGGGAGGTGATGCCTCTGCTTCTTGGTCCTCTTGCCAAACAAGGCCCATCATCCCCAGCTCCACAGCGACGCTGTGCCAGTGCCTCCACGGGATGGCGAGTGCACCCTCCTTGTTTGGTTTGCTCCTCAGTGATGTCTGAAGGCTCCTCTTTAATTGCCAGGCTGAAACGGTACCGGTGGGTAGTGCCTGCCCACGGTGAGGTGGAACTGAAGGTTCACTTCTCCGCCAAAAGGCCAGGGAAGTTTGAGCAGACGCTGAGGTTTGAGCTCGTGCAGACAAAGCGCCAGTACAAGCTGCCCTGCCGTGGCACCAGCCTGTACCCCAGCATCAGCCAGGACCCATGGTAAGGCTGGCCCCTGGCAGCCCCCACACCACTGCTGCCCCTGAACCACAGCCAGGGCTGACCCCTGGGGCTTCTGCCTGGGCAGATCGTGCTGCCTGAGGTCACCCAGCACCTCCTCCTGTGCTGGAGCTGGCAAGGCAGATGGTACCTCAGCCTCCAGGAGGGGTTTTGGCTTTCTGACTACATTTCCTACTTGGAGCATCTCATAGCTCTTCCTTCCTCACTTTTCTGTCCAGGGTGGTGTTTCCACAGTGGAGGGAGGCCATGGAGGAAGATGAAATCATCTTCAAGGAGTATGTTGAGAGCACAAAGCAATTCCACTTTGGACCACTGCTGTGTGGGAAATCAAGAGACTGGTACGTGCTCCCTGCTGGGCCTTGTACTTTTCTGGACACACCTGGAGAGACAGGCTGTCCCAGTGGCACAATCCTGGGAGACACATGGGTTTGAAGGACCACAGATGTGTGAACTTGAGCAGATTAGAGGCAAATGAGCCTTGGAGGAGCTGCTCTGCCTGCCCAGTGGGTGCCTTGGTGGCCAGAGCCGCATGCTGCTGCCAGTCCGAAGGTGACTTGGGGGACAACTTTTGTGTCCCCCCACATGTCAGCTTCAAATTAACTTTATGGGGGGGGGGGGGGGTTTGAAGTGCTTTGAGCTCTGCAGGTAGCCTGATCAAGCAATTATTCTATAGATGGTTTTGTAAACCTTTCATTGATCTGTAATTATTAATAAGATTTTATGGTTGACCTGCCAGTGGATGTCGCGAGGAACGTACAGCAGGAATTACATTTTCCTGTAAAGACATTGCATCCTCACTGCTGGATAAAGTCTACCTAAACACATTGCCATTGAAGCTATTGTGTACTTCTACTTTTACTGTCACATTTAAAAAAAGATAATACTTAACATTAAGTTCTTGTCTTCATGGGAGCTCTGGAGAGCTTAGGCCTACTTTGACATCCAAAGGAAATGAAATTGAAATAATTTAAAAAACAGATAATCTTTAGCCAGGTTGATGGATGGTCTGGGATCTCTGTTTTTCTCTTTAGCCCTTTCACTCCAAAGTCATTTCCACACCTGAGAGAAGGGTCATTTGTTATCTTTTTGTATTCCTCTTGGGAATTGATGCTTTATATTTCTTTCTCAGACTTTGAGCTAACCCATGAAATCCAAAGCACTTTTATGACTTTTATGAAAGAGATTAGCTAAACTCTTTTTCCAAAAGCCTTTCTTTATACCCTGCAGGGAAGGCACCCCAAGAAGGGGAAAGACCCCATGTGCCTGGTGTATTTTTATTTTTCTGGGCACCTTTGAATTTGCATTGTATCAAAAACTCTCAAAGTGGCCTGAGCATCATCAGGCTTCTGGGCAGGAGGCACCAAGTCCAGGGAAGGCATCAGAGTAAGGCAAGGCTGAGCACACGCCCATGCCCCTGACTGGGATCCATTTCCCTCACTTGTTTGTTAGAGTAGGGTCTTCCAGCACTGCTTCCTTGGGTGCACACGGTGCTCTCCTCTGTGTGTGGCAAAGGCAAGAGTCTGCTCTGCAGCCTTTTCCCTTTTTGTGGACAGGTACAAGGCCCAGAACTGTCCCAGCAACTTGGAGAATATAACCATCCTCAACAACTCCCCCATGGACGTAGAGGTCCAGTTCTCCTTTGAGAATGCTGGGGAAGCAGCGACGTTCCTCTTGGACCCTCCCAGCATGGCACTGAAACCAAAGGAGAAGCAGGTAGGAGAAGGGCAGGCAGAGCAGGCACCGTAGAAGTGCCCAGGGGCTGCTCCTCCTGCTCACACACAGAGCTCTTTCAATTTCTTCCTGTGGGGCCGTGTCCAGGAGCTGACCATTTGGGCCTACCCCACTTCCCCTGGCTTCCTGCAAGACAAACTCATCTGCAGCGTTGGGAAGAACCCGGAGCCAGTGGTCTTCAGCCTGTGCTGCCATGGGGTGCACGTGAAGCTGGAGGTCAGCCCCCTGGAGCTGTCTTTTGACAAGATGCTTCTGCACAGGTCAGTCATCCCACAAGCACTCCAAGTCTTGTGACAAAGAGAAAACGTTTGACTCTGGTTTCCAGGGCATGGATGGAGCTGCTCCAAGTTGCATTCAGTGGCCAGGCTGGTGTGGCCATCCAGCAGCTGATGCCAAGTGCCTTCCTGTCTCTGCAGGACTGACAGCAGGACCTTGGTCCTGAAAAACAACACCCTGCTGCCCATGGCCTGGCAGCTCAGTGGGCTGGATGACCTTGCTGAGGACTTCTCCTTGTCACAAGATAAAGGCACCATTGATCCTCGCTCAGAGTTGGAAGTGACAGTGCATTTCAATGCCGGACAGATTGGCAGCATTGAGAAGACCCTCCGACTAGAGGTGAGAGGGGCTGTGCCCTGCCTGGCAGAGCAGGGCACAGTGAGCAGCTGTGTGCTGCTAGGGACAGGGTCAGGAAGAGCTGCACCTGACAGACACAAGGGTGCTGTGACCCCAACTTCTGCCTCTACACAGCGTTTGCCAGAACGTGCAGTGCATCCACATCCCCCCAGATAACCAGACACTGCATCCTGAGCCTGTACCACAACCACCTTGTCCCTGTGAGTGGTTGAAGGTTGTGTGGTTGTACAGACTGCAGCGTGATCTCTACATTCCTTCCGGACTTTGTCTGAAGCTCTTGCATAGTGCAACAAACTCTCCCCCTGGGATTTTGTTCCCCATGGATTAGGGGCTGCATTTCAGAGAGGGTGCTAGGTGATTGAGAGGGTTGTCAATGCCACCTGCTCTGAGACACCTCACACTTCTTGTGGTTGTTCTTACACCCCTGTGCCTCTCAAGGATGCTTTAGCAGCAGCATGCCCCACTGTGGGAGTGCAGAGTTTGCTGATAGGGTTTTTTACTGCAGTAGAATCCCACTGGGGCAGCCCGTGAGAGGAACAGGTTAGCAAAGCTTGGGAGTCCACCAACGCTTGTGAAGCCAGGGAGGCCATAGGGGAAGCAGCCAGCAGAGACAAGGACTTTCAGGCTGTGTACCAAAAGAACAATATGAACAGTGTTTGTTTCTTGCTGCCTCAGGTTTCAGATACAGAAAACATCCTGGGGATTGTTCAGACTGAAAACATCAAAATCTCTGCAGAAGTCTATGAGGTTTCTGTGAGCCTCAACATGCCTGAAGGTCAGTGGATGCCTCCCAAATAAAGCAGTCCAGGTGCACTGCATTACCCTGGGAGATGGTAATGCATCCCAAAGCACTTGGCATGGGATGGGATGGAATACAAGGTTGGCATGGATACATAAAGCAGGTACCTGCAACCTGCATGAACTAAAGTAATGTCAGGGAACTGACAGCCTTAAGTCTCTCCCCTCTGAACTTTGAAGTGTGCAGCTTCATGTGCAGATTGGATCTGGGGGCTTTGAAACAACAGTGATCTGACCAGGCAGTTGGCAGCCCCCACAGGCTCAGCACAGCATATAAAGTAATTGGAATTGTGCTTGGAAGTGAGGAAATGGAAGGCAAGATCTGAGCCTGCAGATATTTTGAGTGAGAAGAAAAAGGGCAGACAAGTAGCTGGAAAACACCTTCAGGAATGGAAACTTGCTGAAAAGGGTTTTGCTCCGAGACCTCCATGTAGCTTGTGGCCTGTTGTATTCTGCAGCAGCTCACAAATACTGTGTTTGATCTCGCTCTGTGGGCTTTCTGCAGGTCCAGATGGAAGCTTGGAATTTGGAACCATTAGTGTCCTGGATAATGTGAAGAAAGTCCTGAGTCTGAAGAACAAAGGGGTATACAACACTGAGTACAGGTGAGTCCAGCTGCCTGGTAGTGAGCATTTCCTTGGGTTCCCAGGCCTGCTTTCTTCCTCTGTCAATGGCTAGAATCTGTTTCCATGCTGGCTACCTCATGGTAAATACAAAACCTGGGCTCTCTGATCTCAGCTATTCTACCAGAGAATCCAGCCCCAAACCAGCAGTTCTTCACAGCTCAGCTGGAGCTCAAATGAGAGCCCCAGAAATTTCAGTAACTGAAATGCTGAGATCATTGACTTGCTTTGATGGTCACCTGCTTTATTTTTCTGAGACTCTGTAAGAAGTGAATGAAAAATTACAGTGTCAAGGTTTCTTGCAGTAACCTCGTGATTGTCTGAACTCTCTGTCAAGATCCAGGATTCCCTGAGCAGAGCTGGATTCTCCCTTTTTTGTCTGGTCCTGTGCAAAGTCCTGGCTGTACTGGTGGCACCTGTACTTTTAACTGCAGAGATCTCCATTCCTTCCCTTTCTCCCCAGTTTCACGCTGAAGGGTGCAGGTCGCAGAATGCAAAACGTGGCATCCCACTTCACTGTTCAGCCTCAGTCAGGCATGCTGGCTGCCTCCCAGCGTGGCGTGAATATTGAAATACTCTTCCACCCCACAAGTGAAATTCTCCTCAAGAATGAGCCCATCATCTCCTGCCAGGTAAGCTGGCTGGGCCAGGCTGTGTTATCACACGGTGTTCTGGGAGTGTAAACAGAGTAGGTGTCTAATGGAAGGAGGGTTTTACTGGAGAATTCTCTCTCCTACATACACAAAGTCTTTCAAAACCATTTGGGAGGCTTCCTAAGTGGAGCTGAGCATCTGACTCTGGAGGAGGTGCTTAAACAGGGAGGCCTGGGGTGGAGGCTGGCCTCTTTGCTTTGGTTACCTCCCTTCCTGTGGACACAGGTGATAGATGCCCGCTCAGGTGAAGGAGGCCAGGTTGTCACCAGCATCCCAGTGAAGGTGTCAGCGAAAGCCGAGTACAGCAAGTACAGCATTGAGCCTGCCTCACCCATCGACTTCGGTGCCGTGATCAAGGGCACCAAGAAGAGCCAGGCTGTCGTACTGGAGAACAAAGGCGCGCTCAACCTCAAATTCCGCGTCCGCCGAGCACCCGAGCTTGCATCTGCGTCAGAAAGCAAAAGGTACGAGAAGCCCTGCACTGCCCTTCCTGTGTGAGGAGGCACCAGCCACGGCTGGTATGGGGCAGGCAGCCAGGAGACCTGGGCTATCGTCCATCCGCATCCCTGGCTTGGGGACAGGGGGCAGAAAAAGGCCTCGGTATCCACATGTGTAGTACAAAGCTGTGATAGAGCTGCTCAGTCCAGCAATGGGTGCTGCAGGCTGCTCTCTGGGAGCCATCAGAGCACAAAGGCTTTCCTCTGTGAGGAGGAAGCCAGCTTTGGCCTCAGAGAAAGGCAGGGGAGCTCAGCATGACAGATACCTCTGCTTTCTCTTCTCAGTTTAAAGCAAGGGGAATCTGCTGCATCAGCTACAAAGACCTCATCAAGGAAATCAAGCTCCTTGTCACAGGTGGGTGACTCCTGCTCCCCAGCAGTGCTGCTGCAGGCGATGTGAGAAGATGCTGCTGTGCCCAGGCTGGGCACACGGTGGGACGTGGTCTGCCGGATGGAGTCCAGTATCTGCTCAGTCCCCCTGGCAGTCCTGTACACTGGCTCTGACCTGGAGTTGTCGGGTCAACAGAGGGGAGCAGGTCCTAAGAGCCAGGGACCTCATAAAACAGAAGAGCTGAACAGGACAGAACGCACATCCAACCAATATGATTAATGCAACGTTCTCCCCTTATTCGTCATAAGATGGCAGTTTATATACACTTCTACATAGTTTACAGTTTACAAAGGCACTCTGACTGGCAAGGTAACATTGTTTACCTTTGCCTTAAGGTGGTCAGACTTTTCACACTGCAGCTCTATTCTATTTCATGCTCGGATAGCTCATTACTTTGTAGTTACCTTAACATAATTTCTGACTGCGCCACAACTGAATTCTCACTGCATCAAAGGCTTCTAGGCCCCTTCAAGGCCGGTTATCAGGACCGAGTCTGAGTGGGTAGCTCAATTCTCACTCCAGACATAAATCATGCTCTCTCTCTCTCAGAAATTCTGTAACAGGTCCTGTGTTTGGTAACTGTGAGCCAGCATAGGTCTGTGGACACCACAGAAGCAAAAACATCTCCCATTGAGCTCCCAGTCCACAGAGCTCAGACAACATTGCTTTTTCTTCTTCCCAGTCCCTACCTCTCTCCCATCATTTCTCACAGATATTTCTGCTCTCCTGTGTTACCTATGGAGATTGAAGGATCACAACTACCACCTTCATTCTTTACACTCAAACTGCTTTCTCTCTGCCACTTGGGACAGATTTGCAGCTCCTCCTGGCTTGTTGCTCTCAACCTGGGGCTGCCTTTGGGCCATGGAGTCATCCTTCCCTGCCCTGGGACTGGGTGCTTGGGCCCAGCTGGAGGCCAAGGCAGGACATATTCCTTGCTGGGGTGCTGAAGGTATAGCTAATAGCCATCAGCCTCTCCTGGAACTTTTTCTGCAGGGTCACCTCAATCTTGGCATGTTCACGGTGTCCCCCTGCTCTGGCTCCATCCGTCCGTGGGGTCAGCAGAAGATCACAGTGGAATGCCTTGCTGGGCAGGAGGGGACATGTGAGGAGCAGCTCTACATTGACATTCCAGGCAGAGACCCTGAGGACAATCCCCTCGGCATTCCCTTTACCCTGATGGCCGAGTCCTGCCTCCCAGGTACCTTCTGCCCACAGTCACACCTGCTGCTGATCAGCACCTAAACTTGCTGCTTGGATAGAGAGACAAGCTAGCCCTGGTGTCCCACCTTAAAATCCTCAGAGGTTCCAGCCCTCTTCAAGTCCACCAGCGGACTCATCCCTCCCAGGCTGAGAGGGATGCATGGAAGGATAAAAGGAAAGCAATGCTAAGACTGAGGTTGACTGAGCTCCATGCTCACAGCCAGCTCCCCCACCCAGTGCTGGGTTTAGCAGTCACCCAGGCAGAAAGGGCTTAGCAAGGCTTCTGAGAGGCCAGCAGGGTCCAGATGAACTCATCAGGGAGGCTCCTCCGTGCTCATTCCTCTGGTGTGTCCACAGGATTTTCTGAGGATGTCATGTTAATCTTCGAGGAGTACCCAATCTGCAGCAGCATCAACCTCAGCCACATGCTGCAGTCGGTGACAGGCACGGGCCTGTTCATCAGAGATGAGAACCAATTCATCTTCCACAAGGTTCTGGTTGGGCAAGAGGCTGAAGCTCATTTCAAGATCTATAGTGCAAGCCGTCTGCCATGTGACGTGGTCCTCTCCATCAAGCCCCTGCCTGGAAAGGTAAGAACAGGAGGCCAAGGTGGTGGTTGTCCTCTAAAGGCCATGTGAGAGCCTGTTTTGTTCTCCAGATGCATTGCTGCCTGTGGCCCAGACTAGGCTAGATCAGTGCAGCTCAAACTGCAGGGGAGAGCAGCAGAGCCAGGGAACAGTTGTGTGGAATTCTGCATGTCTTGGGCAAGGTTTTGGCTCACACCTCTGGGTCTTCAGTGGGAGAAGTGACTCCTTCTGAACCTCTCTTGGAAGCACATGCAGAGAGGGGCTGTTATGACCTGACATGCCAGGGCTAAAGCAGAGCATTTCCTCAGGCTCCCGGCTTTTCCTTCTCTTTGAAGGCCAGTTCTAGGTTATTTGCAGGGTCTTCCACGCAGTGCTCACCTCCCATATAGGCTGGGGCAGCTGCCAACACTCAAAACACACAATGCTTTAGCACAAGGTCAGCATTCCCTGGGAGGGAGGGAGCCTGCCCAGGGAAGCAGGAAGGAAGACACACTGCCCAGGGTTCAGCAATGCATTTATGTATAAATCCGTGTCATGTTGAAAGGTGTTTTCTCCTAACGCTGCTCTCTGGTTCCCCCAAGGAACAAATCCCTATCAGAAACATTTTCAAGTTGGATCCAGTCAAGATGTCTGTTCCTGGCTCATCCCATGCCGTTGCCACGGTGACCTTCACCCCACCAGATGAGCAGAACTATGACTGCACTTTCAAGGCTTTCTTTGACATCCCAAAAGGGTAACTGACCCTGTGAAATATTGGGGGAGGCCTCACTGATAGCTGCCTCTCCCCTGGGAAGGAACAGACCTCTTGTTAGCACTAATGCTTTCAGTAGCCTTAGGCAGAGTTCTTGGTATGAGATGATCTGGGAGGCAGTAACTCTTAGAAAAGAAAAATTAGGCTGATGGTTTAGCCTTTATGAGGAACTACGAAGACAGGCAAATATTAGGTACCCAGCCGGAAGTTACTGAGATGTGCTGCAGCTGAGCTGGGGGTTTCCAAGGACAGAGGCTTAGATGAAGCAGTTTCTGTACCAGCAAGTCAGCAGTCACAATTTCCTCTTTATTTCTGTAAAATTAGATGATCCTCTGTGATTACCTGGCATTCATTAAGCTGTTTTGGAGTGATTGGAGCTGGTATGAAAGAGGAGCCTAGGTTCCTCTGCCCTAGGACCTGTGTACTGGGGCTTTGACTTGCCCTTCCTCAACTCTTTAGTGGCTGAATTGGAACAAGAGAAATCTAATTGCTAATAATCAATTTCATTTTTGCTGTTCTTGGAAATGATCTTTACTGATGGTGACGATGATTTTGTTGCCTTCTTGCTTTCATGCTGTGCCTTTGCTTGTTGCATAAGTCTTCTCTCACTGCTGCCCGGGGATTTGCCGTATCTCATCTGGTGCCTCATTTACTTGCTGTACTGCATGATTCAATAAAGTGAAATTATTTTTAACTGTTATTGTGGAAGGCTCTGGCTCTTTGGAGCAGATTCCTCTTGTGAATGGCCCTGAGTAGATTGGGAAGAGGCTGTTGGGAGACTGTGTTGTGGGGTACAGGAGCAACCAAGCAGGGAGAACACTCTGGCCCTTGCTGCTTCCCTTGCCCAGTGAGAAATTGGTTAGTGCCAGCTGAAATTGTTTCTGTGCCTCTCCTGCAGCCCTGTGAAAATTAAACCCCAGATCCTGACCTTCACCATCAGTGGGAAGGGGCACAAGCCACAGCTGACAGTCGTGTGCCCAAGTGCTCGCACCAAGAGGGGAAATGCCGTGCTGCGCTTCAAGAGGCTCCAGGTGGGGGATTCAGAGACGCTGCCCCTGGTCATCCGTAACGATGGCATCATATCTCTCAAGGTGAGGAGGATCTGCTCGAGGAATGGTCTGGTTTGGGAACAAGTGCTTGTGACACACAGGAAGGGTCCCAAAGAACATGGCAGACCTGGGAAGAGGTGTTAGAAATTCTTTTTAAGCAAGTGACTGACGTCTGTTCTCCAAGAAGGGAGTTCTTGGAAATTTTCCGTCCAGTCTTTCTTCTTTAAGTTGAAAACAAGAAAGGTGGTGGAGTATTTTCCCCCCTGTCTCTCAGGTCACCTTTTGTTCTCATGGATACGTGTGATTTCCCAGTTCCATTAGATTGTATTTGATCCCAGTTTACTACATTTTAAGTAGACTTAGATGTGGTTTCATGAGCAGAATGTATTCTGCTCATTACTTTCTGTCCTGTTTGGTTTTGTGTCAGTTCTATCCAGATGCCTCTGAACACCCTTTGTTCTAGGCTGGTTTGACTTTACTAAGTCAACTAAGTGCTGTTGGTAGTGGGAGAGGTGCTGGGTTCCCATGTGGGACCAGCAGCACTGCAGTGTCAGTCCCTGTGCCATCCTGTACTCACACCAGTATCATTGTGCTCTGGCTTCTCTTTTCTCAGTTTATGTTGCGCCTAAAGGATGAGCATGGAGCGTTCTTCTTGAAAGGCAGGGCCTCCACACTCGAGGTATTCCGCACTGAAGATGTGGACGAGGACTCCATTGGAAACGGTAAATTCATTAACCATGAAGTGTGATCATGCACAGAGGGAAAATGTGTGCCCTGCTCTTGGCTTCTCTGAGCAGCAGCCAGATGTTAGGCACAGTGTCGTTCCTTGGGCTCTCTGTCCCCCAAGCTTTTCTTGGGGGCTTTTCTTGCAGCATTTCTTCCTAGCAAGTTGTAGGAAGTTCTTCTGTTCTTCTAGACATGGTGGGTTGAGTTGTGGGGGACTGTCACTACCTCAGTGGACCCCCTGAAGTTTTTGCTGCATGTGGGAAGGTACCAGCCTGAACAGACAGCCAGCAGAAGAAGCCAAAAGCACTCTTTGGCTCAGCTTTGCATGTGGCTGGAGCTGGCTGGAAGCAGATGGAATGAGGGCTGGGCATCAGCCTGAGGTTAAGCTGCTGAAGTGGTGATGTGTCTGGAGGTGGCAGTCTTGTGAACAGAGAAAGAGGGTCTGGAACCAGTGGGGGTAGAACCTGTGCCTAGAAGGCACCTGGTTTCAACCTCTTATTCCTCATATATCCTGTGGAAATATTTCCTCTGTATGGCTCTATCACTTAACTCTGATTTCAATTGCTGTGCAGAGAGCAACGCCCCAAAGAAGCCTTTCTTCCTTCTGCATCACGGGCAATCGACAGAGTTGGATGTCATTTTCAAACCCACCCTGGCTCAGCGTCTGGAAGGGAAGATTTGTCTGGTCGTGAAGGACATCTCTAGCAAAACCCTAGTAGAGCTGGTGGGTGAAGGCCACAGGGATGAATTCACCCTCGATGGCCTAGAGGAAGACACAGAGGAGGGGTATACTGAGAGCATTCTGAAGAAAGACATCATTGATGGTAAGAGAGGAGAGGCTGCCAAGGTGGAGCAAGGAAGAGGAAAATGTCTGATCATGTGTGTCCTCTCTCTAGCCAGGCCTGGGCTGTCACCCACGGGACTTGGTGGCCTGTGGGCATGGCAGCCATGCATGAGAGCAGTGTGTGCTGTGCTGCACATCGCTGGCTTAGGGATGTGTCAGGGTGTTTCCCTGGAAGTGGTGGGATGGGGAATTGCCTGGGGAACGCCCTCCCAGAGGGAGGAAGGCTTGGAGCAAGGAAGCATTGAACATGCAGGTGTCTGTGCACGTGAGGGGAGCAGGTGGAGCTCTCTGCATGCTGACATCCTTTGCTCTCCTCCTTAACAGCTGTCAGAGTGAATCACCTCCAGTTTGGGGACTGTTCTGTCGGGGAGTGCTGCTGCAGGACCATCACCATCACCAACCACACCCGTAACCAGTTCATGCGCTTTGAGTGGGAGGCAGACGCCCCATTCCAGTTCTCCCCCAAGGTGAGCGTGGACTGCTCTGCCTTTCCCCAGTGCTCAGGCCCTGCCCTGGTGTTCCCAGGAGCTGGCAGGGAGTGCTCACATACCACTGATAGCCTGTTCCAGTGCCACGTAGGAGAGGCAGTCCCTGGCTTGGCTGGGCCATGGCTGCCAGCCTTGCAGAAAAGGCTTCATGTTATGGGAGGTGGCACCTTCTGTTCATACTTTTGTCTATCAAACTTCACACAAACCCACTCTGAGGTGCAGCTTCCTGGCACAGCTGCTCACCACATCAGTCCCTTTTGCTGTTAGTCCTACCCTTGGCAGTGCTTCCAGTTTGGTCTTGACTCCCTGATTCTCCCTAGGTGGGACACCTCCATCCTGGCTGTGCCAAGGGCATCACAGTGACTTTGAAATCAGATGACCCAGCCACCTTCAGGAGGCACCTTGTGAAATGTAAGGTGACCAAGATCAACTTTGATCTGCCACGAAGGAAGGTTCCTGACTGGGATGACGAAAAGTGCTCAAGGTACACATTGAAGATGGCCACCAGGAAAGACCCAGAAGACAAATTCACTAAAATAGAGAAGGTAAGAAGCAAAATGGCAAAAAAAGCCAACCAGCTTTTACAAAAAGAACCACCATAACACCATCACTGCTGGCTGAGCAGCTCCTGCTTCCTCTGGACATGGGACAGCTGTGAGGTTCACCAGCAGTGCATTCCAGGAGAAAGGTGGATGCACAGTGACCAGATACACTCACACGAGAGGGGGAAGCCTTTTGACAAGAGACCTTTAGCCACACACAAGCCATCAGTCTGTGCCACAAGCACAAGTGTTGCAGCCCATGTTGAATGGGAGACAATGTTTTATGATTTTATCTCATTTTATGGTGTCAGAAATTTCTTCATCTCATTTGGAGCCTTTTCACCAACAAGGAGTTAAATCTGCTGCACTCTGTCTCTTCTTTTGAAGTAGAGAGAAATCCAATTCTCCTGCATATGCTATTGAACTCCCAAGTTTTGTGTGCATGGATACCAGAGATTTTGGTTGTGGTCTCTGTATCTCTGTGTGGGATATCTCATAATGGAATAGCCCAGGCACTGCATGACAGTATGGAGGAGTCCAGAGAGGGATCATCTCCAGAGACTCTTCCTGTTATTGTCATTATTGCCACACACACTCATCTTGGGTGAAGGTTCTTTCTGAGTTTCTGGACCATTTTATGGCTTCTAAACCATCCTCTTTTCTATCAGAACATCTGCAGTTGGAGACTTTCCAAGTGAGATCTTTCCCATCCCAAAATGCCCATCCCCAGCTCCCAGCAGTGTGGCTGTTGCTCTACACAAGACACCTGGAGAGCACTTTCTCCTAAGACAAGAAGAAAAAGGTGCTTTCTAGAACTCTTCAGTCTTGGGGTTCTCCATCTGTAGAGCTCCACCAGGGGAACTTAAGCCAAATTTTGAGACCTGCTGGATTTATAGGGGACCAGGAAAAGAGTCAGTCCCTCTACAAGGTTGAAGTCCAGGGACTGGAAACCAGATGAAGTCTCCATGGGGATATTAACAGCTGGGATATTAGTGACTGCATTGATCTGTGGGTAGAAACAACTACTGTAGCAGAGCAGTCATCTTGTCATTTTATCATCTTTCCAGGGAAGATAAAGTGAGTGGTCCTTTCTAGTCCCTCTGTGAGGCTGATCTTGGAGGCCAGAAGATTCCCTTCTCAGCCTGACTTTCTGGGCTCTGCTCAGTGGTTCCTCCCTTCTCTGTTTGCAGGAGCTCGAGATAGCCCCGGAGCCGGCTCACACTGTGGTGGAGGAGAGCAGCCAGGAGTTGGAGGTGTACCTCAGTGCCGTTGTTGCCTACTCCCAGTTGAAGCTGAACACGATCGAGGTTCAGTTCAAGGATACCTTTCCCTTCCAGACAAGGACAACCACGTGAGTGCTGGAGGCCAGGCAGGGCCCTGCGAGCAGGAGCTGCCTTTGCCCAGGGCTGGCCCAGTGCCCCATTCCCAGAACTCTGCCCCAGCCCAAAGCAGCACAGGCCCATCTATGTGCACACCAAGCCAAGCAGGTGGTGGTGGTCAGGAGAGGTTCAATGCTGCCGTACCTTTCTGCTGAGAACAGCCATGGGTTTGCTTTCACTGCATGTCACCTGTCCTCATCTGCTCAAGAATAAGTTTGCAGTCAAACCAAGACCTGAAGTCCAGAGTAAGCCCCTTAGCTTCGATGTCCTGGGCACCATGTTGGCCCTTTCCTCTTGACCATCCAGACTTGGAAATACTGTTTTGGGCCACCCAGGACAGCAGTCTGAGCATGGCAGGGTTGCCTGGGGAAGAAGATGCTCCTCAGCAGAAACTGGTACCAGGAGTCCCTCAGACAATGTTACTTTACTATTTGCTTTATATTTATTGGACTTTTTTTTTATTCCTCCTTCTTGCTTTTCAGTTTCAAAATTCACAATAAAGGGAAGTCAGCGCTGGAATACTCCTGGGAGGGCACTGCACATGGAGAACCAGTGACCAAGCCATTCTCATTCACTCTGATGCGTAAGGGCATTTCACCCCAAAACATGAATTGCTTTTTCATCCTTGTCCACATGTCCACTTTCATCAGCATCTTTCCAGCTGCAGCTGGAGAGTTTTCTCCTTGTCCCTCTCTGCCTTTCAGCCTTTTCTGTTCTTGCTCTGCCACTTTTGCTCTGCAAAGGACTGAGCCAGGCTCTGGGGAAAACCATGTGCTGGGTCAGGACTGGGAACGGGGCATCAGGTCATCTCTTTGAGACATCTGAAACTGGGAAAAAAAGTTGTGTAACAAGTGACCTGCCCTGCAGCCACTGTCTGATTGCGGTTCCTCACTCCAGGGCAAATGCAAAGTCACTGTCTAAAAGCAACTCTCCTGCTTTGGCACAGGAGCGTGTGCTGCAGGCTGAGACCCTGTTCCCAGACGCTCTATTTCCTGCTAAAACAAAGTACTTGGCTAGAGATGCTCCAAGTGCATCCCAGCTCTCCCATCTATGTACAGCAGGAGGCAGAGTTGCTGGGAACATAAGTCTTTGAAAGGTGTCCTCTTCCTCCCTGCAGGTCGGTTCCTCTCCGATGCAACTATAAGGAATCGCGCTGAGCTGCTGCGTAGTTACTGGTGGGAGCTGGAACATATTGCTGAGATGTGTCCTAAAGTACAGCGGCTGCGGCGGACTGAGAGGAGCCAGCAGGATTCTGAGCAGGAACAGCAGCAGGATTCTGAGCAGGAACAGCAGCAGGATTCTGAGCAGGAACAGCAGCAGGATTCCCAGCAGCAGGATTCTGAGCAGGAACAGCAGCAGGATTCCCAGCAGCAGGATTCTGAGCAGGAACAGCAGCAGGATTCCCAGCAGCAGGATTCCCAGCAGCAGGATTCCCAGCAGCAGGAGCAGCAGCCCTCTGAGCAGGAGCAACTTTCTGAGGAGGAGCAGCTGGAGTCCAAGCAGAGGAAGGGTTCCAAGGAACGGCGCCTCTCTGAGCAGCGGCCACAGCCCAATCCAGACCTTTTCAAGAAGATATGCTTCTCAAAGGCAAAGGATCTTTTTCTGCAGCCTGCCGGTTCCTCCCTGGAAATCTTCCCAGATTTCATCCATGACCTGCCAGTGTTCTCCATCAACCCCGACCGTGGCATCCTTGCTCCTGGCCAGAAGCAGACCTTTCACGCAAAGTTCTCCCCAAAGTGTGTGGGGAAGTTTGGGGTCACCATGATGTGCAGGTGAGAAACATCTGCCAACTCATGCTACTGATGGGTATCACTGAATCACAGGGTGGGACAGGGTGGAAGGGACCACAGTAGGTCATCTGGTCCCACTTCCCTGCTCAGGTGGGGTCATCCCAGAGCACAGGGTTTTTTCCAGAGGGCTCTGAATAATTCCAGTGAGGGACACTCCACACCCTCTTGGACAACCTGGCACCTACACAGGCAAGAAGTTCTTCCATCAGCTTCAGGTGGAATTTCCTGTTCATGTTCTGCCCATTGCCTCTCGTCCTATTGCTGGGCATCACCAAGCACAGCCTGGTTCATCCGCTAACATCCTCCCTTCAGTCCCTCTGACTGGGATGGGGAGGTGGGCCTGGAGACGGGCAGCCCCAGAAGGGCAGCAGAAACACCCACATGAGCATGGAAAGATCATCTGGCCTTGGTAGGGAGACACTGTATGAAACATCAGTCTCCTGGAGGGTTGCAAAATCTGGAACGAGAGATCTGGGGACCAGCCAGTCCCTAGTTCTGCTTCCTTTTGGGACAAGCAAGGCCTGCTTCTCTACATGGAACCCTGTGTGCTGTAGCTGGTCCCCAGGCACGTCACTGGTCACATTCCTGTCCTTGCACCTCTGCAGCCTCCATGCAGCGAGTGCAGCTGTTAAATCTGCTGCTCACTGCTTGCACAGAGAGAGGATGCAACACTGTGTGCACTGCAAGGAGACAGAAAAGCAGCTGGCTGGGAATGTTCGTCTGGCTAACACCAGTCCCCTTCTTCCTAGGATTCCTAACCTGAAGCCAACTCAGAAGAGGGTGCAAGTGATTTTGAAAGGCAGAGCCCGGGAGAACAATCTTGATAAATTGAAATTCTCTGCCTTATGGCAGCTCGAGGAAGGCCAGAGACCCAAGAAGAAGGTGCACTGGAAACCAGCACCTGAGTGACAGCATTTGTGTCAGCTGGAGCATCCGGCAGGAGCCGGCAACATCGTGTCTTCTGATGCTGATGGTCTCCCACCCTTCACCAGAGACCTCTGCAGCTACCCTTCCAAGCTCCAGTGAAGACCTCTCATTATCTTTCAGTTACCTAAGTTAATTGACTAATTGTTAGTTGTTAATTAATTGTTCATTGTTAATTAAACAATTGGCAATAAATCGTTAATTGTCAGCTTGTCTTGGTTGGAAAGACAGGTGTCTGTGGGACCTCTCTGGAATGGAGAATGTGACCCTCTTCCTTCCAAATTATTATAACTGAAATTAAGGGGCTTTCAGGAAAAGGTATGGGAAAAGGAGTAGCACTTCTTTACTAGCATGTATAAGAAGGCAAACAAACAACAACACTGGCAGCAACAACAGACAGAACCAGAGACCAAACCACAGCCTTCCCTCAGCTGTAGGCACTTCCCCTTTGCTGTAGTTCTGGTCACAGCTGGGCAGGGAGGGGAGGCAGATAAGGAATAAAGCAATTGCTAGAGACATTTTAATTAAGCTACAACAAGGAATACACTGGTGAGCTCAAGCACTCAGTGTGATCAATTCTTAAGAACTTGTTGCTGTGAGGGAGTTTCTACAGTAGCCAAACAGTGACTGAACAATGCTCAATTTGTTAAAAGATAAATAAGAAAGTGATGAGAAAACACCCTAGTGTGAGAACCCCGGGATTGATTCAGGGGTTCCGTGTGGTGGTAAAGTCTCTCCTCCAATCTGTGCTTCCAAAGAAAAACTCCGCAGCCTCTTGTTCGGTCTCAAGGCAGTTTATTGCTCGTTATCTAAAAGATTGTCTTTGCCCGCTGCGGCTGCTTTGGTCAGCGGCCCAGGCAGAGACACACACACTCCTGACACCCTCACTGCCTGGTGGCTTCGTCGTCTCTCTCCCCGCCCCAGGCTGCTGCTATCTTTTATATGATATATTACGTATTATATGTTGGCAGATTTTCCCCAATACCTACTATCTATGTTACAATGTGCTTTTCTACTCTAAACCAATCTGTGAGTGCCAACATCACCAAGCACATGGAGGCAAGGAAGAAGAAGGAGGAAGAACAGGATCAGGCCCACTTTCCTCCTGATCCCCCTGTACAAAGTAAAACCCCCCTGTACAATACCAAAAAATTTTCCCCTCTAATTTGTAATTACTTCTACTATACCATCTAACCCTCTGTGACCGCTTGTTCCACCTTCAAAGTTGGTAACTCATTTCATGGCTCAAACTCAAAATCACAGCTGTTTTCAGCTGCTTGCCAGGGTCTAAAATGCTTCTGACCAAAGCCTGGAACCTCTGAAAATGTCTGAGGGACATTTTGAGTTCTGACACCCTAGTGAGGGAAGAGCCCTAGCCCTTAGACCCTATCAAAACATGCAAATAGATTACACTGAGTTCCCCAAAATACAGAGACTTTACGCTTTACTTCAAAAATGTGACATTCTGTAGGTGTTGCATTAGATATAAATTGGAAAATTCATCCCCCGTGGCACCCTCGAAGCTCTGGGTGTGTGGAGAGAATGAATGCTATCCTTAAGAACCATATTACCAAATTAACGATTGAAACCAGATTAGCATTATTATGGGTCAGAACTGCTCCAAGAAAGGACATGGGAGTTTCTCCCTATGGAATGTGGTTTGGGTTACCTTATCTGGGAAGGGAAGAGAGTTTACCAATGGCTGAAACTAATTACTTATATCTCAGAAATTATTTGCAGGTAATTGCACTTTCTTTCACAGATCTTAGATGAAAAGGGCTGTTACCCCAAACATCACCTCTAGACTTTCACATACACCAGGTAAAACCAGGAGATTGGGGTCTAATAAAAATCTTGGAACAATGCTACCTTAACAGCAGCATGGGAAGGTCCCTTTCAGGTACTTTTAACAACTGAAACAGCTACCAGGAGTGCAGAAAAAGAGTGGTCTCATGCCTCTCAAAGGACCAGTGGAACCTCCTCCCCAAACTTGGACAGTGGTACAAGGAAGTGACCCTTTAATCTTCAAAAGCTGATTTAATAGTGAGCAGTCAAGGGCAAGACTGGACTGACCTCTGTATTTGCCACCAGAGAGACTTTTGCTCCAGTGTGGGCTGCAATCCCTCAGCTGTTGAGCAGTGGGAATATGAGTCAAACCAGACCTTGACAAAAGAGAAATAGGAAATGACATTCAAAGACTTTGGAAATTGCTGGATGGAGTGTCACGGCTTCTATGCTTCACCGCCACATCCCTGCAGTGTGCTGATCTAGTGCACAGGGCTAGAAGAAAGAACAGGAAGCAGGTATGGGTAACACAGAAGGTAATCTTTGATGCTGCACTTACGCTCTGAGGTTTGCGTCATCCGAGCAAGCAGGGATGGAACTGCTGATGGGAGGCACTGACCACAAGTGTATCTACAACTTACTGTACTTGGAGGAGAACTATGGACAGCAATGTGAACTGACAAATCAGGAACTTGTAAATAGACTGAATTTAACACTGACCTCATAAAAAACTGATTAATCTTATTTATAAGTACTTCACAAAAGGAGCCAGTTTGTGCTGACCACACAGGGTAATTAAATCAAGGGCTTCAGCAAAAGAAAAGGGTAATAAAAGGAAAGGACGGATTGCGAGCGATTAGGTGACATTTTGTTGAAGCCAAAAGGTTATTAGGTTAAAGCACGAAAGGTGTTGGTTCTATGTGGTGTTGTTTGGATTGTTTGGATTTGTTCAGGTTGGTTTGTTGAGTGTTGCTGGGAGAGGGGTGTGGTTGAAGACCCGACTAAAAAGGAAGTAGGATGAGAGGGGAGAGGACCGTAAATTTGCAGTGACACCAAGGTGGGAGCATGTGTCAGTCTGCTGAAGGGTAGGAGTGTGTGCTCTGCGAGGGACCTGGACAGACTGGATAGATGGCCTGAGTCCAACAACATGAAGATTAACAAGTCCAAGTGCCGAGTCCTGCACGTTGGCCACAACAACCCCTGCAGCGCTACAGACTGGGGACAGAGTGGCTGGAGAGTGCCCAGGCAGAAAGGGACCTGCGGGTCCTGGTCAACAGCCAGCTGAACATGAGCCAGCAGTGTGCCCAGGTGGCCAGGAAGGCCAATGGCTCCTGGCTTGGATCAGGAATGGGGTGGCCAGCAGGAGCAGGGAGGTCTTTGGTACTGGTGAGGTCACACCTCGAGTGCTGTGGTCAGTTCTGGCCCCTCAGTTTGGGAAGGACATTGAGATGCTTGAACATGTCCAGAGGAGGCAACAAGGCTGGTGAGAGGCTTGGAACACAAGTGCTGTGAGGAATGACTGAGGGAGCTGGGGTTGATTAGTCTGGAGAAAAGGAGACTCAAGGGTGACCTTATCACTCTCCACAGCTCCTGAAAGGTGGCTGTTCTCAGGCGGGGTTGGTCTCTTTCTCCAGGCAACAACTGACAGAACCAGAGGACACAGTCTCAAGCTGTGCCAGGGGAAGTTTAGGTTAGACATTAGAAAAAAATTCTTCACTGCAAGAGTAATTGCATGCTGGAATCTTCTGCCCAGGGAGGTGGTGGAGTTACCAAACCTGGACATGTTTAAAAAAGCCCAGACATGGCACTCAGTGCCATGGTTTAGTTGATGAGGAGATGTTAGGTCATAGGTTGGACTAGATGATCTTAAAGGTCTTTTCCAACCTAATTCATTCTGTGATTCTGTGAAAAGCTGGTGGTTGGGAGAGAATGGAAGCTCCCGAGTACCCATCCAATGGGAAAGGGGACAGGGACTGCCCCGACCAGGATTTTATACCTTTTTATAAAAAGAAGCCATTTCCGCGGGGGCGTGGGTGTGTGGTCTCTTGGGCAAGGGAGGCACACACCTGGCTCAGCTGAATCGTTACTACTAATAAAGAATTTTCTTTTGTTCAACGATTTGCCCCCATTGAATTGTATCTAAAAGTTAGTGCGTTTCTAGCACCATGGAGGAGGAAAAAGGTGATCTTTAAGGTCCCTTCCATGTTCTATGGCTCTGTGAGCGGTCACGAACGCAGCACTTTCACGGTCCTTCTCCCACTGGGAGCCGCTCCGGCCCCGGAGTTGAGGCGGGACCGGACGGAATTGATGGAGCCGCCGCATGTCCGGAGCAGTGGGGCCCCGATGGGGCAGGGAGGGAGCGGCCCCACGGCTCCCGGCCAGGGACGCGCCCGGAGCGGGACCGGGAAGGACGGGGCGGAGCCGGAGCGGTGCCGGGCGGAGCCGGAGCGGTGCCGGGCGGAGCCGGGGCGGAGCCGGGGCGGTGCCGGGCGGTGCCGGGCGGAGCCGGGGCGGAGCAGGGGCGGTGCCGGGCGGTGCCGGAGCGGTGCCGGGGCGGTGCCGGGGCGGAGCCGGGGCGGTGCCGGGGCGGTACCGGAGCGGTGCCGGGCGGAGCCGGGGCGGTGCCGGGCGGAGCCGGGGCGGAGCAGGGGCGGTGCCGGGCGGTGCCGGGCGGAGCCGGAGCGGTGCCGGGCGGTGCCGGGCGGTGCCGGGCGGAGCCGGGGCGGTGCCGGGCGGAGCCGGGGCGGTGCCGGAGCGGTGCCGGGCGGAGCCGGAGCGGTGCCGGAGCGGTGCCGGGCGGAGCCGGGGCGGAGCCGGGGCGGTGCCGGGCGGAGCCGGGGCGGTGCCGGGCGGAGCCGGAGCGGTGCCGGGCGGAGCCGGAGCGGTGCCGGGCGGTGCCGGGCGGAGCCGGGGCGGAGCCGGGGCGGTGCCGGGGCGGAGCCGGAGCGGAGCCGGAGATGGCGGCAGAGCGGGAAGAGGAGCCGGGCCCCGGTCCCTGTCTCTGCCCAGGGCTGACGGGGGGTGAGCGGGGCACGGCCGGAGGGTGCCGGTGCTCCGCTCTGCCCGCTCCTAGGCAGGGGGTCCTGGAGAAGGCCCGGCGCCGCCTGAGGCAGTTCGATGTCGGGGACAAGTTCTCCCGCTTGCCGCTGCCCAGAGCCGCCGTGCTGCTGCCGCTCACGGTGCGAGCGGGGCGGCTGCACCTGCTGCTCACCGTCCGCTCCATGCAGGTACCGGGGGGAGCTCCGAGGGGCGCGATCCTTCCCGGGGAACCAGCGCTCTGCGCCCTCCCAGCACCTGGGCATCCCCAGTCCCGCCCCTCCTTCCCAAGGGCACAGCCAGTGCTTTTTACATCCGTCATTCTGGTGTTCGCCTGCCAGGAACATGCCGGCATCCGGAAACCCGTGACAGGAAATTGTAATTCCACAGTCGGCAATGATTGCTTACTTACTTACCTGCTTGCTTAAGTGAGGAAACTGGCTTGCACTGCAGCTTTATTAAATGAAGTTTTTCAGTGTGCAGTTAATAATGCTATTTTCGCCCTTTAATACATAAAAGGCAACAACCCAAGGCTCCCCGAACTCTTTCCCTAGGATTTTGTTTTCTTTTACAACTCTCGTTTTCCAGCCCTGTGCGCATCAACTGCCTGTATTCAGGAATTACTTTTTTCTGCTGCTGGGTCTTGCTTAAAAACAAATAATCTCAGTTACATAGCTGATACATTGATTGTAAATCTGTTTTTTTCTGATCCTTGATGCACAAGCCTTCTACTGGAATGTACTTAAAGCTGAAAGGTATCTTAGAAATAACTCACTTTCTGATAGAGTTAAGAGGGGACACAGACTTCGAAGCAATAACTGAGGAACTTAATTTGTAACGAGTCAGCTGCGTGTCTCCCTGCTGAGAAATGAAAATGCACGCACAGACGCACACACACACACACACACACACACACACACACACGCACACAGAGACTTTGACCTGTCCCCTTTCCCACTGACTGGCTACTCAGGAACTTCAGCTCTGTGATCGGCCAACTCTTTTGTCCCTTCCCTTCTCATCCTTCCTGTTTTGGTCATGTCTTCAACCCTGCCCCTCTCCCTGTTCTCAACAACACCCAACCTATTACACAAAACACATCCTAACTCTAGAGAACAACATATAGGAAACAGAACCAACCATTTTCATTCTTTTGCTGCATAACCTTTTTGGGCTGAAGCAAAATGTTATTTCCTCTCTCACAGGTACATTATTTAATTGTGTCTTTCAAAAGTTTTTGCTCTTAGAGTATTTTAATCTTGCTCTACAAGTTGTCTGTCTGGATTCACCTGTCAGTCATTTATGCTAACAAGATAATGCAAAATGTAAACCTTGACATACTAAAGCAGAAGTTCCACAGTTACACAACGCTGTACAGGTGCAGTGTATTTCTTATAGCGAGGGTTTATGGATTAGCAAGGGATAGCCTGAGCATTTTCTTCGGTAGCTACTCTTGCTAAGGCACGTTTCTTCTGCTCTGCAGAAACCTTAACCACCATTTCCAGCTTCTTTGACTGGAAAGATAAACATAAAGGGATGCTGCAATACCAGCATGCACCTGTGTGGATCCAATAAGAAACATAAACCTTATTATATTTAACTAGCACTCCTTTACATTCTAGCTGAGAAGATCACCAGGGGAAGTGTGTTTTCCAGGAGGTAAAAGGGAAGCCACTGATAAAGATGACATTGACACTGCTCTCCGAGAAGCTAAAGAAGAAGTGGGTCTTCAGCCAGAGAAGGTGGAAGTCATCTGTAGGCTGATGCCTGGAATTGATAAAGTAAGTCAGCATATCAATACAGAACAAGTTTGGGTTCTTTTCTTTTGTGTGGTTGGCAGTGACCTTTTCAAACCTGTAACTTCCAAGAGGCGCTGCTTCTTCACGTGCACAGTCTGTGGGTCCAGCAGAGCCCAGGGAAAGGGCTCTTGCTCAGTGTTTGGTATTTGTGAGACCAGCTCTGGGGCACCAGTCAGTGACTGGAGTATCACGCAGACAGTGCTGTTGTGGGGAGAGTTCAGCAGAGAGCCATGAGCACAGTCACGGGGCTACACTGAGTGGGTGATGAGCAGACAGGCTGAGAGAGGTGGGCTTGCTCAGCTTGAAAGCGTCCAGGGGTTTTGGCTGCTTCCTTCTCCTGGGGAATGAGAGAGAGGATGATACTAGAACTCTTCTTGAGGCAATGGACAGAGCAGCAGCATGGACATTTTGATGAGATGTAAGAAAAAAAAATCTTCTTCACTATGAGGTCAGCCCAAAACTGGAGCAGATGTTCCTGACAGGCTGTATAATCTCCATCCTGGAGCTGTGCAGAGCTCACTCACCCAGGCAGGGTTGCAGCAGGCTGCTGTAACCTCACAGGTGTCTTGTTCCTTGTCTGCTGACCCCAGGGCAGTGCAGACAGAGAGGGAGACCAGAGGGGACATGCACTGGGATTGTGTGCATCATCTTCCTCTAGCAGGGAGACTCCCAGAGGTGTCTTTGTAGTGTAGGTCACCATTTGTCAATTAACAGGCTCTCAATTTCTATAACAGTGTTCAGTATTACATAGGATCAGTTTTCCCACAGAACAGAGGAACTGCTGTTTATGAAGACTATTTTTGTTCACCAGGTAACAGTTTATTACTATGCCTCCTGTTCTTCTATCTGCTAGCAATATGCTCTCCCCATTAAAAAAGGAAAGAACTACTTTTGAAATTGTACTGAAAAAAGCTTTACTTAACTACTTAAATTACAATTTCTCTACAGATAACCTTAAAGTCACATAGTTCAGAGATAGTGTGTTAACCTGTGAAACTTTTGGAGATCTGTCTACCTCTTGCACGTGCCATACTTGGACAATTTGATCCATACAGTCTTGTGTGGTATTGTTAAGCACTTACAGAATGCACAATAAAACAGGATCAAATTTTCCCTGTTTTCCAGCCAATTACTTCAGTCAGTAGGAGAGGTGGTGTGGGTTTTGAACATGTCAGATGATACTTTTTCTCCTCAATAGGTACATTCCAGGTGCTTCTGACTTGGATGGGGTCTTTCCAGACTTGAATCAAATACCACAAACACTATTTTGCTCTTCCTCCTTTCTACAGGACAGTGTTCTTTGTTAGTGTGAATAAATAGAACTAGCAGTGTATCCTTAAGAATTCTGGTGTTTCGTTGATGCAGACTATGAATTCAGTGATTTTGTCTTCCCATGGAAATAGGGATTACATTTAGAATTAAAATGCCCATAAATAAGGTATTTCAAGAAGTATCATATTTTATAGCTAAATATATTGCAATAATATTTCTGTACCTATAGAAAAATACTCCCATATACTGGAAAATTCCTATATCCCAGGGAAACAAAACAGAAATATGATGAAGGATAGGGAAAATCTGGATTAAAATCAGAATTAAAAAACATAAATAAGGACGACCCATGAGAAAGCATGCATGCTTTTTTACTCTGTAGCAAAGTGGCAAGCCTTTTTAACTGCTATATGATTATACAGGATGAACAGATCATTTGTAAAGTCATCTTTGACAAATACAAAAATATGATTTCAAATTCTCCAAGTCAAATAAATACCTTGCCATTATGGGGCAACTGCATTGCAGTTAAAAATAGTTCATAAGCTTTTTCTTGTACTCATTTTGTAACAATGAAATGGTTTTCTAAGTAATTAACATTTTTACTCGGTATAAATGTGTTTGAGGGTTTTGTTGATTTTTTAAAAATTCACTTATTTATTGTTTGGGGTTTTTTTCTCTCTTTTTAGATGAATAACTTGGTGACACCAGTTGTAGGATTTGTGGAGGATACATTTGAGGTCACTCCTAATCCAGATGAAGTGAGCGAGATTTTTGTTGTGCCTTTGGAGTACTTTGTCAAGCCCTTAAATTACAAGACCTTCTCTTATAAAACCTCCTCAGGTTACTTAACTCGGATACACTGCTTTATATATGATGACCAGGAACATAGAAAGTCATTCAAGATATGGGGACTGACTGCCCACTTTGCTGTATTTCTTGCTCTTGTAATTTTTGGAGAGAGACCTACCTTTGAAGTGGATTATGATCTTGACAACTTAATTTCATCCTCTGAGAATTACTTCATTAATTTGTATGCATCTGTACATGAAAGAAAGAAGAGTAATCTGTGATAACTTGGTCTGGCCATTAATTTATTTTGAAAGAGGAAAAGGGAGGTTTGTTTATTTCCTTTGTACCTATTTTTTGAAAGCTACACTTGCATTTCTCCTGAATTGGGAACTTTAAGTTGACAATCCCTAACTAGATTAATACCATTTTTAATCTCTTAAAGAGTTCTGAGAAGCACACAGTATTTATTGTGAAACAGACTTTCAAAAGGTCTGTTTCCATTTAGGTGCCTTTGTTCGGTGGGCTTCTGTGGTTTGCCTTGTCTATAATGAGGTAATACTATTTGATGTAATTTCTCTTTGAGTTAACCTGTGAAAACTTTTGGAGATCTGTCTACCTCTTGCACGTGCCATACTTGGACAATGTGTGGTATTATTAAGCACTTACAGAATGCACAATAAAAATACAAACAGTTTCAGGTGCTTTCACCTTGTTTTATTTGCTTGGGCTTGTGGTTTTGCTTGCTTGTGTTTTGCTTGGGCAGGTTAAAATGTGCAATTAATCCTGGTTAATTTAACATTTCTCACAAGGCAATTCTGTAGGCTATGGAAAACTTAGGATACAGGCAACAGGACTGAAGTTTGTCCCTCACTGTCTTCTTACCAAACCTCACTCAGCTGCTGGCAGGAGTCTTCTCCAGGGCAGAAAAGTGGAGGTGAGGATTCACGAGGACAAAAATGCTTATGTGTACTTGACCAGGCACCCTGGCAGCGTCAGACATGTGGTGGTCCCTGTGCTGGAAACCCTTGTTCCCTCATTGCTGCGGAGCTAGCAGCTGCAGGTGGTCAGGACTTTCCTGCAAATGGTGATGTTTTTAAAAGCTCCAGCGATTTATTCGAATGGTGGATTCGAGATCTGCTGCACAGGTGTCACCAGGCCTGAACAGCTGATCTGAATCCCAAGGTGAGCTGAAGCACTCGGTGTCTCTCGGACTCTTGGGCCCAAGTGCAAGGCTCCAGGAAGATGAAGCAAACCCTCAGCTGTTCCTGCGGGTGTTTGCACTTGTGCTGCCCCTGCTGCCGTCACTAACAGATGCAAGTGTGATAAAGAAAAGCTGATGGCAGTTCCTGTGCACATGCAGTGCCTGCCATTGTGCCCTCTTTCGGCTAATATTGTTAATATCCATTAACATTGAATATGATACACTCATTATGTTTGATATCAGTTGACTTTTTAAATTAAAAAAAAAATACTTGATTTTTTTTGGCTATTGTGAACTCCTTGGAGAAGTAGAGGCCACATGTATGAAGAACAGGATTTTTTTCAGTATTAATCACTTGTGTGATGCAGCCCACAGGGAATGAGCTGGAACAAAGGCTGGGGAATGGCATGACAGACAGCTTTAGGGAGGATGCAAATCAGGGGTGAACCAGCTTGTGGAGAACATGGGAGTACCAGAGACTGTACCATTAAACAATAAACTAAAACAAACACAAACTGCAACACTTGTGAAATCATTAAAATAACTTTAAAAACTTGACTTTAAACTCTTCATCATATTAGATGCACCCACAATGCGTTCTCTCACTGCTAATGTATGCAGGAAAAGTAAGTAATTAAAATAAGAACATTTCTAATTTAAATAGAGCAAAGCAGTTAGACCTTTGATTGGTAAATTATACTGGTAACAAGAGACATAATTATTAACTTACAATCTTCCTCTGCTCCCAGCTTTTTCATTTCTCAACCTGATCTGCACAGAAATTGTACATACTGTACAGATTCACACCACTGTTTAATTTTAGTTCTCTAAACATTATTGTGTGGAACTGTCAGCACAGCAGCATCAGCGCTTCAGCTGTTGCTCCTTTTAGCAAATGTAAATAGTGTTCATTTTTTTAATTGAATCAAACATTTGGACCAGTTGGTTCAACCACAGACTGATTACCAGTAAAACCACTAAAGCTTCCGCCTTCTCACCGTGCATCCTATACAATTTTATTGACATTAGGTTGGATATTTAGGAAGCATATTTTTAACTCACAGCACAGGAGGAGGTGCTGGGTGACCTCAGGCAGCACAATCTACCCAGGCAGAAGCCCCAGGGGTCAGCCCTGGCTGTGGTTCAGGGGCAGCCTGCTGTTGTACTTCTTAATTCAGTCATTGTGTTTCATCAAAACTTCTCAAAGCTCCTCTATGATTCTGAAAATCCTTGGCAGGGAGGAGATGGGCAAAATAATAAAGGGATCATTGAGTTTTTTGCAGATGGATGGCCACTTTAATAAGAATTAACGTTCCTGAATAGCGTGAAGTCAAACCTGTATTCCAGTAGGAGTTTCCAAAGGAATTCCAAAAAGTTATAAATCAAAGGTGTTACTCTAAAGCAATATATGCTAACTTTTTAAACACATGTAACCTATTTCCAGTTACTGAGAAGTTACTATGCACACATTCATATGGTGGTTTTTTTTTTCTGGAAGACCAAAGTAAGCAAGCAGATTGCTCTTCCATATTGAAACACAGATGTTGAAAAAGACAGCTCTCTTGGTTTTTATTTGTTCCAGATAAATGCAAAATACACACTTCTTTCCAAGGCAATTTGCACAGCTTAATCTATATGAACAGAGCAGATGTAAAAAAAAGAAGCATCAGAGTCCAGTTGCTGCTAGCCATGATTACAGAAATCAGCATAATGTGATTATTAAAACCAAACCTTTATAATTCAGAAGAAAAAAAACAGGATTTCATTTTTCAAAATACCACTGGTCATGCATGTCAGGAATGTAAAAAAGTATAAATTTGTTGCGCTCCTGTTTGTCCAACTGCTTGCTCAAGCTCGTGGATGGCTGCGTTACAAAGCCGGTGGATGCTGCCAAAGCGCTGCAGTAAAAGCAGAGCTTTTGTTTTCCCGACGCCGGGGATGCGCTGAACCGCCCGGAGCCCCGCGGCCTCTGCCAGCGGAGCGCGCTGCCTGCCGAGGAACGGGCTGGAGCTGCGATCCCTGCTCTGCTCCCGCACCTGAGAGAAAGCAAAATCTCAACTTGATTTTGACAGTGACAGTTGCCTAATGCGACCTAGTGGCACCTCATACAAGATTACATTTTAAAAATCCAGGATCATATTCTTCAGCCTTTTTTCTTTGTTCCCAAATGAACCTTCTTTACACTGAACTGTACTACTGTATCACTGTTGCAGAAGATTTACTCCTTACATTCCTTACATGTGTTCCTTTAAGATCCTATGTATTCTCTCTGCAATGAGGTGATCACTGGGGAGATCTACCTGCTTTGCTGCACATCGCATATTTTAATATAGCACAGAAACTTACTAGTTGAATAATAAGCTGAGAAGCTTCTCCTTGATTCGCCACAGGAAGCAACACCATTCCAAGTTCGAGTACAACAAGTTTTTGTACTCCTAGGTAGTACTGATCACTGATTTGGGTTTTCTCTACGATTACAATTCCCCTAAGACTGCTGGCCTGTATTGAAAGGGAAAAGATATTAGGAAAAACCTTGTTAATGACAAGTTAATGCAATGGAACAGAGAGAAGTTCTTTCAAGTATGAGTTGCAGCAACAGGACAGAGGTTTAATACAGCACTATCACACAGCTGCAGAATTTTTCAGTTCCCAGGTGAAAATTATCCCAAAAAGTCATCTCCAATGGAATTTAAAAAAAAAAAAAACAAAAAAAAAAAACAAAAAAAAAACCACAAGAAGAATGCTCTCAGAAGCATGGAATAAACAAGTATCAGATGAAAACTTTTCTGTTTATATAGCACTTACATTTCTAAACTTAACCAATCTTCGTTTGAATTCATCCCCTGCAACCAAATCTGCTTCAGAAATAAGTAAAACGCAAGTTCTGTTTGAAAGATGGAAGTCCACCAGTCCCAAGGCATCTTCAAAAATGAGTCTAACTTTCCCTTAGGGTGAGATTGTTAGAGGAAAAAATACAGTAGTTAAAAATGTACCAACAATTATTTCACAGCACAGCCTTCCTGAAGTGTCAGTAATTCTAGTGACTTCATACTGAACTTTATTAAAAGCCTTTTTTCCCTTTAAGTAAATCTATTACAAGCAATCTGAACTACTGTGTGATGTCTTTAGTAATGTAAATTAATAGCAGTTCCAATCTACAGATTTAAAAGTACTAGAGCTGTTCAGAGAACCCTGGACTTGAACAAAAATATCACATGCTTTTCTGGAGGGATCATCACAATTTAGTTTGTTGTGCCAGCAAGATGGTAGCAGAGTATAGATGTAAATTCAAGGGAGCTTAGTGGAGATGCTTATCTGCAAAGCCCCACAACAGCAGATTCTGCTGCTTCCCTGCAGTGCTCTGCAGCTGTGAAAACTGAGCTGATCTCGCAGATACGTGCCAAACAAACGGGATCTTCCAGCCTGCTACCATAGTCCGTATCACAGATACGGGATCAGACAGGCACAGAGTAAAGCTCATTCCAGCCGCTTAACTTCACTGGGCAATAGAGGGGGATGATTTGCCTGACTTGGTTTTCCTCTTCCAATTCTTTTGTGCTTACCTTGTAGCCTTTGGGCTAGCTCTGACCCTCTCCACTTCTCATTTCCAATCACATGCCCGTAAGGGACAACTATAGATCCTGCTGTCACAGGAAAGGTTGCTTTTGTTGTCATCAGACCTCCTTTAAAATCCTCCTTCAGTAGCAGATATACCCTAGAAAGAAATGTGGAAAAGTAGGAACACATTTTACAAACCTATTCCAAGCTTAAAATTTTAATCATAAACTTAGGATGCAATATTCTGGAAGAGACCCTACCTCCTTCCTCAAACTTCCTTGCAGCTAAGGTGAGCATATCAAATCAGCCAGCAATCTGCTCACTTTAATACAGGCTGTTGTGTTGGCTTGCAAATTCCACTTGAAGCTTTACTGAAAAACGCCTGAATTAAAACACACAGATGGTGAAAAAACCCACAATGCCTTTTCCATACCTTCAGCAACCCTTGCTGGGAGAAAATCTTCCTGAATTACAAAGCCAACTCCAGAGGCACCTCCATCCCCCAGCTGGTGGAAGTCTCCAGACCAATTATTACAAGGTAGCTGCTGGGAGAGATGATTTTCAGGTTTGCCAGCTTTACGCGGTGCTCTGACTTTAACAAGCCCTGGAGGCTAAGGTACGCTCTGAGTACAAGCAGCACAGAGCAGCCGGTACCACCGCACATTCGCATACCGACAGAGATGCCAGAGCGGAGCCCGCGCTGGGGAGCAGAGAGGCCGCAGGGGCGCTGCCCGGCCCGGAGGAGCCGCCGGCCCGGAGGAGCCGCCCGCAGCAGCCGAGGGCCGCCGGACAGCGGGGCCGGGAGGCGGCAGCGGGAGGAGGAGCGGGGCCGGGAGGCGGCAGCGGGAGGAGGAGGAGGAGCGGCGGGGCCGGGAGGCGGCAGCGGGAGGAGGAGGAGGAGGAGCGGCGGAGCCGGGAGGCGGCAGCGGGAGGAGGAGGAGGAGCGGCGGGGCCGGGAGGCGGCAGCGGGAGGAGGAGGAGGAGGAGCGGCGGGGCCCGGAGGCGGCAGCGGGAGGAGGAGGAGGAGCGGCGGGGCCGGGAGGCGGCAGCGGGAGGAGGAGGAGGAGCGGCGGGGCCGGGAGGCGGCAGCGGGAGGAGGAGGAGGAGGAGCGGCGGGGCCGGGAGGCGGCAGCGGGAGGAGGAGGAGCGGCGGGGCCGGGAGGCGGCAGCGGGAGGAGGAGCGGCGGGGCCGCAGCCGGGGCGGTTGCTACGGCCGAGCGAGGCTGAGTAAGGCCCGCGCTGACTGGAGGAGCGCGGCCCGCAGCGAATCCGCCCTGGCCTTGTTTGCAGGCGGGTCTCCAGGGCGAAGCGTCCGGCGCGGCGGGGAAGCGGCTGTGAGGCGGTGGTTGGAGCCGTCCCGCCCTGATGGCGTTCCTGTTCAGGAGAGGCCGGAGGGGCCCCTTCGTGAGTATCGCTGTGCTGAGCGCGGGGCTCCGTCACCGAGAGCGGGGACAGCAGCACACGGGGTTCAGTGCGCGGCTGGGACGGGGGCGGTTTCTGCGGCTGATCCGGTGATCGCTGAGCACTTTGGAGCGAAAACCGGGTAGAAAAATGAAGCCCGAGCCAAGCCAAGATGGTATCCGGGGGCCGGTGCGTTCCTTTGGCTCGGTGCCCCGCAGAAGCTCCGAGCCCCGCTGGGCGCGGGCCGGGCTGGCAGCGCCGCTCGCTCGCCCCCCGCGCCACCTCCGAGCGCCGTTCTGCTGTAAAGTGAGCGGAGAAAAGTTCTGACCGACGGCTCAGAGCAACCAAAGGCTGTACGGCTGTCAGCGGCTGTGCGGGTCGTCTTTTCCAAAGTATTTGAACTAATGAATTTTTGTTTATTACTACAGTGGAAGTATTGATCTTCTGTTGTTGTCATACTCTTACTGTGGGATGACTTTACTTCAGCTGTGTTCCCTGGTAGTCTTAGTAGGGTCAGTCATAGTCGTGTCTGCAGTCAACAGCCTGTAGTAAACGAAATGGTGCATGCCAGACACACATGCCTAATTGGGGAGCAGTGCATTTGCAAGACTGAGTAAAAAGGCAGTCTTCTAATGCACCATTTAATTATTTGGTGTCACTTAATGTAAAACCAAAATATTTCGCAGTTCACGTCTTCAGTCTCCTGTTGAAGTGAATTAAAGTATAATTGGGGGAAAAAGATCTGTAGTGGAAATAGCAGGAGCTTAGTCTGCTTCACTCCATAGAAAAGTAACAGCTGCCCAAAGGTGGTGGACTTTATTATTATTCTGATGCCTAGAGAGAGAACAAGAGGTAATGAGCACAAACTCAAGCACAGACAATTCAGCTTTAACATAATAATAAAATATTGTGGGGTGGTTCAGCACTGGACCCGGTTGGAGATACATAAGACTTGACTGGACAGGATGCCAAGCAGCCCTCTCGTGGTTGACCCAGCTTTGAGCAGGAACTTGAGCTAAACAATCTCCAGAGCTCCCTTCCAACCTCAGCCAGTATACAGTTTCCTTCACAGTACTTTTTGTAGGAACTCTGGTCCTGATTTTCTGAGCTCGTATTTAAAGTTATACAATTTTTTAAAAAAAATTACTGTGCTTGCTGATGAAAAAAAATGGGTTTTTTTATAATTAAGGTTGAACCTTTGACTGCAAAACTTAGTGATAGGGTTTTTGTTTTTCCATTTCATACTGCTATGACTAAGGATTGACAAACTGTAGAAGAAAGGGACTAATATTGTTAGTCTGAAGCAGCATTCTGATACTTTGAAAAAAGTCAATTTCTAGTCCAATTTTCTTCTATATCTATAGGAAAAAGATGAGTAAGTTACAATTCTGGTTTTGCAAATTGTGATATAATGGATAGAAAATGTACATTAATGGGTCTCATGTAAATTACATTTCCAACCTTCAGGAGCAGCTGTTCATAAATGTTAAATGAACTTGCCAGCTTTACATGGTGTTCTGACTTTAAGGGGAATTAAATGCCATTTCAAGTCTCTGTTTACATTAATTGCATGTAATTGTTCACCTTTTTGTATTATTTTGCATTGTTAGTTTCTGTGCACATTCAGTTCTGTGTTTTTTCTCATTGTAATGCTTAAAGTCATTGTCAACTAATTTTATTTTAAATCATTTAGAAACATATAGCTCATGGCCTGGTCCCTGCTGCTACCATAGCTCCTAAACCTGCAGTTCCCCGCACCCCTCCCCCTCGTAGTCCAAACCCTTCTCCAGAAAGGCCCAGGTATGTGTTGGTTTGGGGGGTTTTTTGAAATTTTTTTTCCTTTTTTTTATATATTTTTGTTGTTTCATCAGATATTGTAGCATACTAGAAAAATCTGATTAGAAGTCTGTCTTTACAATATTTACAAAACTTTACATAAAAAGAATATATTTTGGGGGGGGCAGTTTCACATTCTGAACTTTTTTCCCCACTCCTAAGCATGGTACATCTTCAGGACAGTAACTGTTATGAACATGTGACTTATCTGAGTCATTAAAGATGAATTGACTATTTAAAGTTAGTGGAATTTTTAATTTGGCTACTACAGTAGAGTGTAGGACTGCAGCAGCACGAGTGCTGTAAATCAGGAAGTGTTAGCTCATTAGAAAAACATTAATTAAACCTTGCTACCATTCCAAGGACTTAAAAAACTTACATGTAGCACCATGCTGGATTGGAAAAATGCAGCTTATTTTTAAGTTGTAGTTTCTTACAGTTCTTATTCTATGCTTTCTCTACAATCTGGTTGTTTTCCGTGGCCTTTTTAGTGTCTGTAACATTCCTACTTCATTCTAGCTAATTTCTTCTTATTTTTTGGCCTCAAGTTCTTGTCATTCATTTTACAGTTTTGAGCATTTCAATTCTTTTGTCTTAGTTGCTGCTTAGTTTTCCTTTTCATCATACCCTTCTCAGTACTCCACAGCATCACACAAATAGGCACTTCTGTTTGCTTGTCCTGGTTTGCAGTGTGCCAAGATTTATTAACAACTTCAGAATCATCAGTAAAAGGTTTAGAGTAGGGAATAATGGAGACAAAATAGCAGGACATGGAAAACCTTTTCAACACAACACAAGGAAGTATTGTTATGGCTAAAGTGAATGCTAAATACTGTAAATTATTGATGTGAATTTTGGGAAAGTAGCTCAGTGTATTCCAAGATCTTCACAGATGTGATTTGGGAAAACCAGTAGATATTGCACCGTACTCATGGATAGCTGCATTACAATAGCAAGCTGTTTTATGCTTTGGGAGGTTTATAACCAGTTTATAACCAGTCCCATAGCATTCAGTAGTATTTATGCTTGTTAACTGTGAACATTTTGCTTTGGTTAAATAGCAAAGCCATTTTGCAAAGGAAAAGGTATCAAATGTGGAGCACAGAGAAAGCCTCAGTATTGCTTCATTGCTCTGTTCTGTTTTCTTCCAGGTCTGCTCTAGCAGCAGCAATCCTTGCAACAACACTAACAGGGCGCACTGTTGCTATTCCTCAGCCTCGGCAGAGATCCCTTTCTGAAAGTGATTCCACCTTCTTGGAACAAGAATGTTTTGAACCATATGCAACAGTCACAGAGCTCAGAATAGGGTAGTGTATGCTTTCTGGTTTGATACCTTAATTAGAAATGGAATCTCTCAATGATCAACTTTACCAAAGAGCGACAGCAAACTTCTACTGTTACAGATACTTACTTTTTTCTTACCATATCATAAATTCAGTCTGAAGTGTCTGACAATCCTTATTCCATTTCTTGTAAAGTGATGTCACACAAGCAATCTTCAGAGAGGCAGATTTTGATTGTACAACAGTCATAAGCAAAATCATATGCTATTTCTATCAATTACGATCAATTTTACAGAATGTGATGAACTGAGGAATCACTTGAATTACATGGAAGATATTTCCTTTGGTCTGATTATTTCAAACTGTCTTTTTGGTAGAATTAGGAACCTTCTATCTCTAGTCTGACATTTTAAGATAGAGATGAAAGGGTAGTACTAGTGTTAATTGTATATTTTAGAGTATACACATAGACACTGTCCTGGAGATGCTTTATTATCCCATACCATTTTGGGGTTTTTGATCTGTTTGGTTTAGTTTGTGCCCAGGGTGGCTGCTATCCCCGCTTCAGCCCCTGTCCTCCCTGCCTCTGGACTGTTGTGAAGAATGGGAGCCAAGCTGGGGTGTCTGGAGGGAATTTGGGGTGGGGTGAGGGCCATGGGCTCATTCCAGTGGACACACTGACCAGGGATCTTGCTGTTTCTGTGGGTTTTGCCTGCTGCTTTTTGGTGGGTTTTTTTGCTTAGTTAGTTGTTAGATTTGGGTTCCTTTTCCCTTTCCCTTCCCTTCTTGTTTTTTTGGGTTGGTTGGTTGGTTTGGCTTTTTTTGTTTGGCTGGTTTCTTTGGGGTTTTTTTTTATTATGGTTATTTTTGCTTTGGCACTGTGACTGAGCTTGCTGGCTTGGCCTCTTGCTGCTCTGCTCTCGGGCAGCCCAGGGCCAGTGTGTGCCCGCCAGGACCTCTGCACAGCCCAGGCCCAGGGACCAGCCAGCTCCAGTCAGCAATCCCGGGTGGTCCCTCTGCGTCTCTGGGAGCTGGGCTGCTGCTGCCCAGCCCCCTCTGCAGTGCCTCAGCTGCAGTTCCACAGTTTCAATATTTAGCATTTATTCTTTCCTTTTTTTTTCTGGTTCTGTGCCTTGCAGGTATCCTTTTTTTTTTTTTTTTTCACTTTCACCCCCTGGTATCCATTTCTCTCATTGGCAGAAGAAAAGGGAGTTGTTGAAGCCCCTTCTTGTTGCCCTGATTCTCAAGATTTTCTAAAGCCTTCTGAGTTTACATTCTGTTAGAGAATTTTCTCGCACAACTTTCTGTAAACAACCTATTGATTTTCATTCCTTCATAGGGGTGGAGAAACTTAATGTACTAGTAGTTTGTCCAATGTCTTTGGAGAGGTGGCACATTCACTCTCCAGTCCACTGTCACCTTTGGAAAAGTATAAAGCTGGAGTCAGAAAATAAACCTTCCCTCTTTTCACCTTGCAAATAGCAGTGGCTTGCATCGTGCTTTCACGTGTCCTATAGCGACACTTTCTCTTTAGAGGAAATGCTCATTCCAGGGTGTTTTCTCCTGAAATTTGTCTCAAAAGCAAGACAACTACATTCTTTGTTTGCAGCTAACAGAAGCTTAGATGTCTGTCTGTCTCTTTGGATTTGTGTATATTGTAAGACTGATGGTTCTGCTTTGCTAGTGTTGAATTATTTTGAAGAGTAGGCACTGCTGAAACGGGCATTAAATTGCTTTTTGCAGCTCTGACTGGAGACTTGATGGTTGTGACAGGTCTCCTCTACAGTCCCTGGAAATAACGGGCAGTTATGGTGAAGAAGAGGACATGGATACATATGTTTCAGATGCTGATAAAGAAGCAGAGTCCAGCTGTAAGAGTAATGAGAAAGGGGAAGGAAGCTTTAGCGCCAATGCTATTTATGCTGTTCCCTGCAAAACTAAAAAAGTAAGATTTTTAAATGCATTTGTTCCTTTACCATGTTTTAATATATTAATGCATGTCAATATTTCAGATGCTTTGCATTCTCTTCTTGTCTTTAGGCATGTATTCAATATTTATTTCACATGCTGATTTTTGTGTTTCATTTATATGAGTTAGGTAGGTTTGATGGTTGTCACTGAGTCTTTCTCTCTGGTTATTAGGAGTACATTGGTATTGTATATAATTATCGTGCATAATTATATTGTATATAATTATCATGCATAGTCTTGTAAAATGTCCAATAATTTATATTGAGCATGGTACTTGCATAGTAGGTGGTTTGTTAAAAGCACTGTTACATGGTGAAAGCTTAGTTAATGGTTCAGTATTGTGCTAATGAGCACAGACCTATACAGAAATGGGAAGATTCTGAATCAAACAAAGTAATTGAATCTTTTCTTGAAGACCAGGGAATTTTTGTATGCTATAATTTTGGATTGTCTTAGCCAGCAATGAACTTAATACTCCTAAGGCACATTTAAAGTTAAATCAAAAATGAGACAAAAATTTAACAGGAAGAAGTACCTGAGTAGCAAAAAGGCAATAAAAATCTCTTAAAAAATGCTTCTTCAAAAAAAAAACCCAGCACCAGTAAAGTAGAGCCATCAGTCTTAGAGTATAAACCACAAATCCCAAAACGTGAAAGAATCCATAAAACACCCCAAGATGGAGAGACATTGGCTGGTAAGAGGAGAGAAGGGGAAGGAAAAAAAAAAGGTGGGAGGGAGTGAGTAAAATATGTGAAACATATTTTGTGTGATCAGTGGGAAAACCAGCAAAGAGAATCTTAACAATGGTTCATTAATCCCTCACAGCAGTGATACAGTAGATAAATGGTTGATAATCAAGGTCATGTACACCCCAGCAAACAAGCAAAAGAGAATAATTTCTTGGACTCTTGTAATCAAATAAGGTGACAGAGAATACTTGAACTAATCACATACTTGCTGACCTCCTGTTGGTCATTGTAACGTTTCAATTTTATTTACATAGAGCCCTAAACAACAGCAACGCAAAAAAAGCCACAAAATCCTCCCAAGAAAACAAGAGAAGAAACAAATCTTGTATTTTACTATTTTAAAATATTAGTCAGCAATTCTGAATGAGACTGGGATGTTAATACACTAAATGTGTCAAACAGATATCAGGGTACCATCAATGGGCTATTTTAAGAGTGATCTCATGATTTAGAGAGGTGTGTCTTATTTTTACATAGGAGGAGTTTCCACCATCATCTATTTCTAATGCTGACAAGAAAGAGGTTTCTTCCCATGAAACTGAGTGCCAGGTGGTGGTGGATAAGTCAAGTGTGCAAATAGAAGGTAAGTTAGCTTACTTTAAGTCAAAATGCTATCTATACCTTTTAATACCATTGGGGAAAAAATTAATAAAATAAATATAATACTATATTGTAATATTATACTCCTTTTAAAAGGGCAGTTAAAGAAATACTACTAAATACTTCACGATTTCTAATAGTTACAGAAAATTTAAAACCTGCATAAAGAGGGAAGATTTCTTCCATACTTGCACCTATCCAATGTGAGGTAAAGTGGGGTCTCGCATCAGTGTCCTGATACACCATGGAAGAGTTAATGGAAAATTAGTGATCTAATCTATGGTTTGGGAAGGACTTTCTTGCATTTATTAAGTGTGTGCATACATATCCTTATGAACCCTTACAGCTTATGGGCTTAAAATAATTTTTGTTCTAATTGCCTGAAAGATCTGTTTTTCTTTAACAGAAGACCAAAATCTGGGCTTGAATTTAAAGGTAAGACTTTTATAAAGGTTGATTTATGCATTTTAGAAAATAGGGTGTCGTAAAAAGCTGATAGGTTTGCAGTCACTTAAAAGAAAACCAATTTATTGCCACTATGGAATCTTTTTCTTTTGGAGTACAGGAATGGCTAATCATTCATTTTTAAAAAAATGCAACTATGTAGGTAAATGGGTCATACAAAAGTTGTTGGGTTTTTTTATAGTATGTTGTCTGTTATTCCTCATGTGAAAGTAAGAAACTGAGAATGAGAGACAACATGCTATAGCAAGAGATAGCTCATACTGTTAATATTCAAATTCTGAAATGACTTTACTGCATTTTTGTACAGTTTTCTATTTGAGCTGATCTGACTGCTTTCTTAAGCTTGAAATGGAATACCCAAAAATTTAGTTTCTCAGATCAACTTGCCAGAAGATTGTTTATGAAAATAGTCAGTTCTTCCATTGTTATCATAGCTTCTTTTCTACAAGTTCTTAACCACATATCTTTTTCTTTGAAATTGTTCATGAGTTTTGTCTCATTTAGTCACTGGTGTCACTCAGTATCATCAATGTGTTAAATTACATGACAGCACATCCTTACAAAACTTCACTGCTGTTTAAAAACATGGAAAAAGTCTCTACATCACCTTCACCTCAAGTAAATACATCAGCATAAATGACCCTGTAATTCTTTCCTGGTGAAAGAACCTTCTGAAAATGTACAAATAGTTCTGTATTTTTTCCAGTAAAACAAGAACAAAGTTCTTCAACTCTGAAAAACATATTACATTTGAATTGATTTGCTGATACCCAGTTAGGGACTGACATAATTGATTAGTCCAAAGTCTTACTCTACAAACTAACAAGTGGGAAGAATACCTTTCCTGTTTTGTCAAGAAGCTTTGTGTTTGAGACTTTTATGTCAGCTGTAAAAAAAACTGTTTTGAGAATGGTACATTTCTGACTACTAAAGATAATAGTGAGTTTCAGGTGCCCACAAGTGACTGATGGCAGTGATAATTGATAAAATGATATCTAGGTGAGTAGATGGTAAGTTGTGTATTATCAGCAGTGAAATCAATCTTCAATATAGTTGATACAAAAGAAACACCTTCAAAAGTTTTATTTCTTAAGTTCGCCAACAGTGATCCTGTTAAAATAGATTATCTCCTTTTTTATTTCTCTGCTAGGAAGAAAAATTAGTAGCTGAAAATCTGATACATGAGAAACCCCCACCATCCCCAGGTACTTTGGATTTTTCTGTGACTTTGCTAGACATTTTCACTTTATTAATATGCATGTGTATATGAAAATCAGTTTTTCTGATGCAGCACTATATACACAGTTTTGCAGATAATCTAGAAGTTTACTTTTGTAAGAATTGTTCAGTAACTTCTATTCAGTAACACTGAAGCTGTTCAGTGGGAAGGAAGGCAAAGTTTTCATTGTGTGGGTGATTAAAATTTGCAGGGATCAAGAATACTGACTAGTCCATGCAGGGCACAAAGACTTTGCTTATTGCAGTGGACATTTCAGTTTCACCTCTTCAATCACTGGTGTTTGGAAGAGAGAGATCTACTGACACTATCTTTTCCATTAAAAGAAGGAAAAAGAAGGAATGTTTTTAGTGTCTGAGAGAAAAGATGGGAACTTGCAGTCACTCCACAGCTCTCTTTCCAAATCCGCTTTTTTTTGTTGTTTCTGGTCTTACCTTTTGGGAGTCATGAGCTGAGTTAGATCTTATAAAGTGGGACTCATATATAGTGTTAATATTAGAAAAAATGGATTGTAATTTGCTGAAACTCCTGTTCCAGTCTGGATGCCATTTAAATACCTTGTTCTGTGGCATTACAGATGTGTCTGTTCGGGCAAGGCAAGTGTGGGAAAATAGAAGCAAAGAAAAGTTCAGAGAACTACAACAAGAAAACTGGTCTCTGAACAAGGCATACCAAGCTGTGGTCCAGCAATATGAGGAAACAAAGCAGCTCATAGAAGAACAGCAGTTAAAGCTGAAGAGACTAGAAGAAGAAAACAAAAGACTTAAAGAAGCTGCAGAGAACTCACCTAGAGGAGGTGGGAGAAACATATAAGCTATTCTGTAGTTATCTTGTTCCAATTTTTCTAATTTCTTGCAACCTTTTCCTCTAGCAGCAGGTTTCAAGTCACTGATTTAGACAAGTATGTATGCAGAAGTAGTTTCCAAACAGTGTTTCTACATTTGTAGAAATTTCCTTTTTGTCAAGCAATATGTACATGATTAAAAAAATTACTTAATTGTTTATTACTTGTTAATAATTAATTGTATTTTGAAATATAATGGATTTTTTGCTAGTAGTTTTTCATGGGATTTTTCCATAACAGTATTTTGAGAGAAGTTATTAATTATTATTCTAGCTTATTTAATTTTTTTTATTACAGTTAATAAATTGTTGTGAACATTTCTTGAATTTTAATGGAACTTTCTTATTGCATATTTGTTTTAATAGAGGAGGCAACAGAATTACTGTCTCTCAGACAACAAGCACAAGAACTGGTAGATGAAAATGATGCTTTGAAAACGGTGGTCCATCGTTTAAATGTGGAATTAAGTCGCTATCAAACTAAATTCAGGTCATTGTCCCAAGAAGAGGTGAGACTTGGTTATCAAGACAGTTTCAACTGAAATGTCCTGTTGTCTGTTATTTAATCTTTTGAGTTTTTATGACTGTTTTCTCCAGATTTGCCATCAAGTCTACAAATTGCAGTTTTTTCCTGAAATTTAAAATAAGTCTTTATCATTAAGTCTAATATTAAGAATTCAGTATTATTTTGTATCAGTAAGATACTGAAATGTTGGTTTTACTGGGTGTGTGTTACATATGCAACACATGTAATGAAAACATAAGCTTGTTTGGGATGATAATTGTGACTGCAGTGGACAATTGCTGGTGCTTCAAAAGGCAAGAAGTGATATCAGTATCTTTTAAAATATCTATTCTAGAATGCAAAGCTGAAAAGCTTCCCCATGGAAGGGCCACCACCACCATGGCTGGTAAGTCAAATAATATTTGCACTTAACTGTTCCTTCCTCTCTAAGCAAAGAAGTAGAATTTCTTTACTGGAATCAAAGTATTCAGCTCTTACTCTGCCAAACTATGACATAATAATAGAATATTATAAACATTTCTTTTATTGCAGAAAAATATGTATGGCAGAACTTTATCATGCATGTGTGCAGTTCCAGTTGAATGTACAGTAAGCTGCAAACTGCACATAGTCCCCAACTTTGAACTATTGAAAAGTATTGTTACTATGAGAATCATAAATGCCATCTTCACTTAGAATTGTCCAGCATATAGTTTGCTTCAAAGTCTTTCAAGGTCTATTGCTTGATTGTTAATCTGAATTGGTAATCTTTTGCTGTTACTTTTTTTTGCGATTATGCTACAAGAAAACCTAATATTTCTGATTATTGGAATGGTCATGGATCCAGTAGCAGCCTATGAATTTCTGACAAGGGGAAGGCAAATAGTTTGTGAAAGGGAATGCATTTGTAATATCTAAAAACAATTTCTCCTTGAAAGACTAATCAGATCTTATATTTTCCTTCCTCACTGTTACTGAGAACTGTACAGAATGGGAAAATTCTCCTGCTCTGTCTTTTTAGCCAAAATAGCCAGTAATCACATACATATGTATTTAGTATTAAAGATGCAGATTTGAGAGTGTAAAAATTCCTTTCCCACTTACTAATGAATCTGGGATAATTTTTTCTTGCAGTAGTAAATGCTATAGTGTTTGACTCTTGTTTTGTATTCATTTGCATCCATATTCTGCTGTGTTACATGTAGTGATAAGTTAAAGCTGCTTTTTAGAAGAAAGATGCAAGGAAAGCATGAGGTCTCCTTTCCAAAGCTTGCTCCTAACACAGTGCTGTGAAGTGTTTCTGCAGCATCATTCTGCATATGATGGTCTGTGTGCTTGTATAAGTTCTGCACTTTAGTCTGCAAGTCATACATGAAACCCCTTTAACAGCTTTCAAAACTAATAGTCTCTAGCCAAGTAGATTAATTAAATTAAAGTAAAAAATAGAGATGAAATTATGGCTTGTAATTAATTTACATGTATTTATTTTTTAATTTTAAGTTGGATATGAAGTATTTGTCACCTCTTCTCTTGGCATATGAAGATAGAATAAGAGAAAAGGAAGATTTTATTCTTGAACATGAGGCAAGTTGCCATTTAGAAAAAATACACACCAAAGCAGAAATAAATGACTGAATTTTTTTAAGGGATTTGCCAATGATGTTCTCTGCCTAAAATTTAAAGTGACTTTGTTTTACTTTTCCATGCATTGTGTTTGTGCTGTCTCATCCCACTTGGCTTGCTTGTTTTTTCAGCCTTTTCACATTGGGGAGCATGCAATACACTGAGATACGCACGATGTGCTCTGAAAACAGAGCAAGCCATTAACTAGTCAGTGGTAGAAAGAAATTTGTCTCATTCATGATGGGAAGTCAGTGCTCTTGCCGCTGCTTGTGGGTTTTGTGGTAGAAGAATACCTACTTCTAGGTATGAAAAGAATGGGTACTCTTTTTGCTTTTTAGAAGTATTTTTTGTCACTGAATCTTTGAAAAATAGATATTTGTTTTAGAGTACAAATGTATTTCCTTCAAAAAATTTAGCCATAAAATAAGCAGAAAACAGCAAGGGTTTTTTATATTACTGTAAATTCACTGTGTTGTTTTACCATGTTCAAACCCATGTCACTCCTACTGAAAATGGATAGTATCATCCAATAATTTCCAGAATTCAGCTTTTTAAACCTATCTTCTAAGGGTCTACAACTTGCAAAAATGTGGCACAATATCAGGATTATTTTTAATCAAATATGACTAGATTAATGAAACAATTTACAAATAAAACATGCACACCTGAATTAGAGATGAGTGAGTAGTGAGATAATATTCTATTATGAAAATAACTAGAAGGCACCTAAGTATGTGTACTTATAAAAATTTTCCCTGATGTAAAAATTAAAGCAAAATGATTATAAAGAATTTGATATTAAGTCCTTTGTCTTCCAGGAGGATATGAAGAATTTTAAAGCACGAGTTGAAGAGTTGGTGAAGGAGAATGAGGATTTGCATGAGCAATTAAAAAACTTTGTTACTCCTACAGAATGGCAAGTTACATTACTAAAAATTAATTTCAAAGTTAAAAATTGTTTTGCTTATTTCATACAAACTTGTAGAATTACAGATCTTAAGGAAAATTTTTTTATCTTCAAACATTGTTTTTCTGAGGAATTAATAGCGTCATGACTGTCATGTCTGCAAAGCTGATCTGCAATGCCTGGAATAATTTTGGAGTAAAGATTAAATATGAATGTGGGGTTTTGCACTGGAAGGCCATGTAATTCCATCCTAAATATTGCAGGTTACATACCTTTACAGTGTGCCAATTACATCAGTTTTCCACTAATACAAAAGGGCATTGGAATGTGGCATTAGAAGAATTTGATGTTTTTGAGAAGAAAGGCAATGCAAATGAAGTTAAATGAGACAATGCATAATGAAGTTAAGCAGTTGTTGGAGGTTAGGGTTTTTCCATTTTTTTAAATTTTTTTTTTCTCTCATTTGTTGCCTGAGAGATGGCAAAGATATACTTGGGAGACAGAAGATGTGGCTGGGAGGAGGAGGAGGCGTGCAGCTGAGTGCAGTCCCTTGGCTGGGCTAAGGGAAGGCTTTTCCTTGGGAAGTGCAGAGCTCCCTGGGGATTTTGGTGGGGCTCAGGGCTGGGCTCAGCTCCTCCCTCTCTCAGGTCCAAGTGCACAGGGGTGGTTTTGGTGCCAGCCCTGCTGCCCAGAGCATTCACTGCCACTGCAGAGCTTTCATCCTGCACTGTTGTGCTTACTGTGGGTGAGCTTCTGCTCACAAGGAGGTTGGAACAGGTTTTGGAACAGCATCCACTAGGAGCGAACATAAAAATTCTTCTGCGCCCATGGCCCAGGTAGTAGTTGCATGCAAGGGCTAAGATGACACTGTGTCTACATGAGGAGGACTTTGGAAGAGACAGCATGCATCATATCTTAAGTCTTTCTGCAGATTCACCCAGTGGCATAGACATACTTTCAATGAGGCAGAAATACAGATATTGTTAATGCCAGCGAACCCAATGGGAAGAAATGACGATGTCTGACTCAATTCAGAAGGCTGAATTATTTCTTTATTACAGCTATGCTAAAATAGATTAATATAATATATAAAAGGAGGATACTAAAACTACATACTACTTTCTCTGACTCTAACACAACTCGTGACCCTCTCTCGAGTCCAGCCCAGGTGGGTTGGATTGGCAATCCGGCTCAAACAATCCTCACCAGAATCCAACCAAAAAATCACCCCAGGTAAACAATTCTCCAAACACATTTCACATAGGAAAAACAAGGAGCAGAAATAGAAATTGTTTTCTCCTTCATTTCTCTCTGTGCACCTCTATGAAAAATCCTGAGAGGGAGAAAAATGTGCTTGCCACATACAGGTGTTAGTATCTGCATAGATTTGGTTACCTCAGGTCCTGATATTGCTTTCAATAAGGATTTTAATCTGTTTTTTAAGGAGGTTCAAATACGATTTTGTATGTTTACACTGTTGAAAATCACTTGTGTTTGTTCTCCAGACGTATCTTCTGAGTAACATTTTATTTACAAGCTAGTTATCATTGCAGGCAGCAGCTGCAAACTCAGGCCAAGCTGGTCTTGGAAGAAAATGGAGTGTTGATGGAGCAACTCAAAATTCAACAGGCTAAAGCAAAAGATAGTCACAGACAGCATGTTCAAGAAGGTAAAAGTGCTTGAGTTGTTAGTCATCTGAACTACACTAAAGATGGTACGGCAGGTTTTGATTTTTGTAGAGTTTTTGTTTGTTTTCTGTTGTCTTTTTTTGTTTTGGCCAGCCTGGCAGTGTTTCGGTTTTGGTTGCCTGGAAGTTTTTTTGCAACTCTATATATGCCTAAAAAGTGTCCTTGAACACAGGTAACGTTATAGTAGATCAAGTTCTGGATGTCAACTGATACTTTAAAAAAAATGTCGTTATCACCTATTGACACTATAAAAAGGACTCCATTTTGACTTACTTCTTCTGAAAAAGTGAGAACTGTTAAACAGCAATACAGTCATTTGCATAATTGAAGAGCACTTTAAACTGGATCAGAATTTTTCTGAGTAAAACGGCATTTCAGTGAGCTTATAGCCTTGAAAAGAAGTACTCTTGAAATTTCTGCACTTTTCCAAAACAAGTTGGTTGAGACAGCAAAAAGTCAAGTCCAAACTGTTAAAACATAAACTGACAAATGCTCTGCTACATAATGTTTTAAATAACTAGAAATGAACATATTAATGGCTTTGTTGAAGTTTCACTCTGTGATTGAGCTAGTTCTGCTATACACAGTTGACTTTTTTTCCTCCTTCCAAAAGTTTCAAAGTTGGCCAAACAAATAGTAGTCTTAGAAGATAAGAAAAAGAGTCAAGAGGAAGAAATAACGAAGTACCAGAAGCAGCTAGAAGTTTTATGTTCTACAGGTGAAGAGCTGAAAGCCAAACTGGATAGCAGAATAACAGCAGAGGAGCACTTGGCTGTGGTGAATGATTTAAAAAGGTATGATTTGCATATGGTGCACATGTGGAGAAACATTGGTGCAAAGCATGCACATGACCAGAGCTGCACACGTAGCACTCTGTAGGTAGGAGGCTAGTGGAAACTTATGCTGGTAAGCCAGGAAGGTAACTACCAAAGCACAGAGAAAGGGAAAGAAGTATTTAAAAAATACTGTTTTAGTTTTTAAGTGACAGTTCTAGAAACATTGGTAGAAGTGTTTTTACCATAGAGTACCTACTGCTGGTTGTACCATTTTGAATAGTTGAAGAAGAGGCACTAAAAATACCATTTTTGTCAAATCTGCTTCTATCAGTACCATATATAAAATGTTCTCATTCTTGCATTCCCATCTTTGGAACATGTCTAAAGAATCCTGAAATTTTGAACTAGAAGTTATAGAAGTTTCTGCAGTTGTTACAATATGGAAATGACATGAAACATCACAACTCAAAAGTGACTGCTGTGCAGCATAATCTGCAGAGTAATGTTTCTGTGATGACATTCCATAAATTTGTATGCTTTTGAGCCTTTGGATAGGTTACTGTTTCATGGTACAGTGCCATCCTGAGAAGGCCTCAGACCCTGTATTTTAGCATTGATAATAATTGATTTGAAAAGAAAAGAAACACAAGGGGAGACATCTGGACCATATATTTTTATAATTTAAATAAAGTGCAGTCAGAAGGAATTACTTGAATAATTTGATCTGAGATTGTAACACCTCTCTGTTGTCACCAGTGAACATTGAGCATTCTCAGTGTATCTTATTTCATAACTTCAGCATGGGTATTTTGCTGTAACTTAGCATTTTAGTGATGTAGATCTGTACATGATACCTGTTCTACACTGTTGGTTTTTGCAGCTGTTTACAGCAGGAGCAGGAGAAGAAGCGCTGTGAGGTGGAAGCTGTAATGGGAAAGATAGCATTACTGCAAACTGAAAACAAGAAACTGCTCTTAGAGAAAAATAACTTCATGGCTGACAAGAAGATCCTGGAAACTGAGATGCAGATGACTCAAAAGACAAACAGGTCTTACCAAAGTTTCATTTTCTTGTACAGAAATACTTTTATTTCTAAAAACAACAGAAGTATCTGTAAAAATATTGTCTAACTTCCCATAATGTGTATTTTCTACCTAGTGCAAAAAAACCCCCACGTTACCTAAACATATTTTTGTCATGTCTAGAGGCCTGGTTGTCATGTTTTGCTAACCTTTGTCTGTTTTCATGCTCACTTTTCTGTGTCTATGTTCAAATTAGGAATATATCTTTAATTTAGTAAGTAGTAATTAGCTATAGCAATTGATTATTAGGTGTACTTATCTGAAAATAAGATGAGCAGACATACACTATATACACAGTGTAAGGATAAGACTTACACTATTAAGAATATATCTTTGAGTAGTTAGTAAATAGCTATAGCAATTAATCATTGGGTGTACTTATCTGAAAATAAGATGAGCAGACATACACTATTTGCAGTTAGATAAGGATAAGACTTACACTATTTGTAGATCTTCTCATGCACCTGGTTGATCAGAAAGGAGTTCACAGTATTTTAAAAAGACAATGTTTTTCTTTTTTTTAAGGAATATGAGCTTGTAGCCATTGCACAAACTGTTCTTTTGAATCATTGTTACTGTTGTTATTCAGATAACATATTGTAAAGAAAAAGCAGCCCCAAAAATTGGAGCATGATTCTATTGGCATTGCAAATACTCTGAGCCAGTGCATTTTTAACAGTATGTACGATTGTTTGAGACTTGTACATGTTGATTTGCACATGTGATACAAGTTCTTTAAGGCCTTTACTAATTCCCAGTCCAAAGATGCTCCCTTTTCTTTTATAGACGATTAAAGAAGAAAATAGGTCTTTTGCAACTGCAGCTGGAGGAAGCAATGGAAAAAGAAGTCACAGCCCATCACTATCTAGCAAACGTTGTTGGGTTGGTGGAGAAGATAGCTAAGGAACGTGATCATCTGGTATTTTTGGTAATTACCTTTAAATGGGTCTTCATTGGTATTTCACACAGTCATCATGCTACTGGCACAATTTATTATTAGTCTGAATTATCAAAGAATAAAGCTGTAATTCCAGTTTAAGGATTTAGCTCTATGTAAGTAGACTTTAGCAAATAGTATAGGAGCAGCAAAAGATTTTCTAGAGGAACAATTAAAAGCAACCACCCTTATTTCTGGAGGTAATATAATTAAGCCTTAATTCACATGAGCATTAGGGTCTGCAGTGGCACTTACCAAGTTTAAAAGACTTTTTTAACCTAGTTTTAGAAATTGATGTTGAGCTGCACCTATTTAAAAATAGCACACAATCATAGAACGTTAATATTTGTTTTTGAGTCTTAAGGGTAGACTGTTATGCTTGAAGTGATCTGTGTGGTCTGCCTGCTGTGGATGCATATGCATATTGTTGCTCCTTACTGGTTAGCAGTCATTTTGACAGGCTGAATGAGAGTTTTGGAACAACTTCTGTTTAGTGGAAGTGCCTGGCATGGAGGTTTCTTGGCTTTTGGTAAGCCCATTTTGTTTCTTTTACAGGATACTGGGCACAATTTAAATTTTCCATATTCATACGCTTGTCTTCAAATGGAATCTGAAATAATTTCACAAAACTTTGTTAAAATAAAGCTTCTTTTACTTGTCGTTCAGGTAGTAGACAAAGGTTGTCCTCAGCATTAGATAAAAAGATACAGCAGTTAGTTCCTTATTCTAGAAGAGGAGCTATGGTGATATGGCTCAAATCCTTGTCCACTACAAACTGGACTTCAGGATTGTGAAACTGGGCACAACAAATGTATCCTAGAAACTGGGAGAATAGATTCTTAAGATCACAATCTCTGGGATACCTGCTTTTAAATACTAATCATACTATATTAGAAATATCCTTGCCTGAATGCCTGCCAATGTCAAGGGCTTGTTTGCTAAATGTGACCTAAAGGATGAGTCTTATGGTTAAAAATGGGATCCCCACATATGCATACTTATATCTATAGGAAAAAAACCACAGAATTGGTTTGATTTACAGTATGTTTCATTTCAGGATAATACTCTTTCACAGTATTCACAGTCAGTTGACAAATTATTAATGAGCCGTTATGAAAATAATTTCCAGGACTCTTTATCCATGTTGGTTCTTCAGAATGTTGGAGTTCAAAATGGAATTGCAGTGTCTGCCCTGACAAACAAACAGAGTGGTTACACATAGCTTTTTTTTACTGCATGGTTGCAGGCCAGATGTTTGGAAAATGAGAATCATGGGGTTCTCAAGAAAATTGTAGAAGGCAGTCTGCGCTTAGGAAGATTGGAAGAAAAAGTTAAGGTAAGCAGTGTTTCTGAGCTAAACAGCTACTGTGAAATGTTTGGGGTTTTTTAGTGAGAAAAGTAGTTAATCTCTGGCAATGCTTTTATGAAAGATTTATGTATGGATTATCTTTAAAAGTTTTGAAAAACCAAAATAGATCATCATTCTAATTTTCACTAGTGTCTTCTTCCATTGTATTTGTGCGTTGCATATCTGCCGGATCATCGTGTTTACATCACTACTTGGAGAATTATGACTAGTTGTAATAATATTTAAAGATTATTTTTGTTTCATTTTTTGCTCTCTGTTGTAACCTAAGTGTTCTGTCTTCTACTTTTTTGAGGCTGTGCCACTCCTTCAACTTGAAGTCCATTACCATTCAATTTGGAAGAATGAAAATGTTATCTCAGGTGTACAGTTTTCATCAAGTACTTTCTTATGACCATAGGGTAGAAGGTTGAGAAACTCAGAGGATGTTCAAACACCCAGCCTAGTTAGAGAATACATTATAAGTTATCTTTACAACTCTCTAAACAAAAAGCACAGTATATAATTGCAGTATAACAGTGAACTAAGTTTGAAACATTTATGTTTCAGCATCTTTGGTGCTACCATGATTATTTCTACTGTAATCTTAAAAAATGAAGGGAAAAAAGATGCTATATTGGTTTCTATATCTAGAAAGTAATGTATATATTACTTTCAAAAGCTGTTTTATATTAAGTCAAATTTGTTCAGTTTATCCTAAAGGAGAGAGTCTCCATATTATACTTTGCCAGTCAAGACCTCCACTGCTATTCCTGCATCAAATGACACAAATGTTCACCACAACTATGTTAATGGAGATCATCTTCTGCACTTTCATTGTTAGTATCAACACAGCATAGAAATTAGCAACAAAGAAAAGAAATGAAATTGTAAGTGTAAAGAGAGAGCAGTAAGCTGAAAAACAGCTTGAATTTGCAAGGAACCCTTCATAAAATACCTGAATGCACAAAACACTAAAAGAGTTGCCTAATTATATGAAGACAGCCATCAAATATTTTTAGCTTTTTTCACCATCACTCCTGTCTAGCTCCCCTATTAAGACAGTGGTTTGTATTCTTGTTAAATGTGGATCTTTTGCAATTTAATAGATCTGTGACTACTGTAAGGGATACAGAAGAGGTTGGCATAATATTAAGAACATTGACATGTAGCGAATTTTAAGTGCAAAACCAATACTGGCAAAAGGACAGGCAAGGACAACCTCAATACTTCACTGGATGCAGGAGGGAATACGTTAACTTAGGATGAGGAGAAGGCAGACGTACTTAACACCATCTTTTTCTCAGTTTTCAGCAGTAAGGCAGGTTGCTCTCAGGACAGCTGGCCTCCTGAGCTGGTAGATGGGAAAAGGGAGCCCCCTGGAGAATAGCCCCTCTATAATCTAGGAGGAAGCAATCAGAGCTGTGCTAAACCATTTAGATGCTTACAAGTCTATGGGCCCAGAGGGGATCCACCCCAGGATGATGAGGGAGCTGGCACATGAGCTTATCATCAGTCCTGGCTCACCAGAGAGGTCCTAGAGGACTGCAGGTGCCAATGTGAAGCCCATCCACAGGAAGGGCTGGAAGGAGGCTCTGGGAAACTCCAAGCCTGTCAGCCTGACCTCGGTGCCTGGTGAGATTATGGAACAGATCATCCTGAGTGCCATCACAGGGCACCCACAGGATGGCCAGGGGATCAGATCCAGCCAGCGTGGGCTTAGGAGGGGCAGGACCTGCCTGAGCAACCTGATGTCCTTCTATGACCAGGTGACCTGCCTGGTGGATGTGGGAAGGCTGTGGATGTGTCTGTTTGGACTCCAGCAAAGCCTTTGGCTCTGTCTCCCACAGCACTCCTGGAAAGCTGCAGCCTGTGCTCAGCACTGGTGAGACCACACCTCGAGTGCTGTGTCCAGGTCTGGCCCCTCAGTTTGGGAAGGACCTTGAGATGCTTGAACATGTCCAGAGGAGGCAACAAGGCTGGTGAGAGGCTTGGAACACAAGTGCTGTGAGGAACGACTGAGGGAGCTGGGGTTGATTGGTCTGGAGAAAAGGAGACTCAGGGGTGACCTTATCACTCTCTACCTGAAAGGAGGCTGTGCTCGGGTGGGGGTTGGTCTTTTCTCCCAGGCATTTAGTGACAGGACAAGAGGACACAGCCTTAAGCTGTGCCAGGGGAGGTTTAGGCTAGAGATTAGGAAAAAATTCTTCACAGTAAGAGTGATTGGGCCCTGGAATGGACTGCCCAGGGAGGCGGTGGGGTCTCTGTCCTTGAGGCTGTTTAAGGTGGCTGGATGTGGTGCTCAGGGCTGTGGTTTAGTTGATGAGGAGGTGTTGGGTCACAGGTTGGACTTCATCATCACAAAGGTCTTTTCCAGCCTAATTCATTCTGTGATTCTGTGAACTGAGAGATACTGACTCAGTGCCATGGGCAGCATGATAACCTGAGGTGATGCTTTGGCTGGGGTTCCCTGGGTGGTCTCTTTGTAGTTCAGAATTGTAATTACCAAGCAGTTTGATGATCCAGGGCAAGAATTTGAGGAAGCCAGTTTTTCTGGTATTAAAACTATTCCTTCGCAGTCAGAATTCCGTATTGTTTCCTCTTTTAATATGAGCTTGGACATATAGTTTGTCTCATCAGGGAGTCCTTCAACTTCATGCAAGGGGGACAGCTAACACAGAAAAATCTTTTATAAAACACAGAAAATATTTTCTAAAAAATCTTTTATAAAAAAGATTTTACTAAAAAGGTATTTTAGTCAAACATCTCTTACAAATTCTGTGAAAACAATCCAGGGTTTTGGACTTAGAACTGTGAATAGTAAGTCTCTGATAACAGAATTTGCCCTCCAGTTCATCATTAGCCACCTTTTCCTTTCATTCACTGCAAGTGTAATTCATCTTTAAGTTATGCACACACTGTTGAAAAAAAAATTTAGATTACAACAATTCCATTCATTCTGAACCTCTATTTGATAATAATTTTTAGTCATGAGATTTTAGTAAGAACAAAAACAACCTTTGTATTGAAGGCATTTACCATCTCCTACTGTAACTGCCCTGTATGAGGAGCTGTGTATTTCAGAATATATTTACTATATTTAACTCTCCTACTACCCTATATGAGGAGCTGTGTATTTCAGAACTACATGTACTCATTGTAGAACTTCCTGTTAGTATAAGGAGTTGCTCCTGCCAGCACATTTGAAGGAGACAATGTTCCTATCACCAGTGCTCCTTTGCCACGTTCCTGTCAACATTAATCTGGACTTAGGGGAAGGAGCTTTGTGTCTGAAATCAGGGTACTGCAAGTTGATTTAAGTCTTGCTGCCTACATGGCTTTTCTGTTCAGAGTGTTCATTCTGCTTGTTAGACTATAGATTTTTCCAGTAGGAGACCTTTGAAAATTCATGGAGCATTGCTGGTTTTTTAAATGCAGACACTTAAGAAACTGCTTCCATTGTTTTGTCAATCCTAAAGATGGACTATTTTTTCCCCAGATCTTTTAATTATTAGGGCAGGAATTCACCCCTATTTTTGCCCAAGTTACCAATCAGGAAATACAAGGGCCTAGGTAGTACAGCATATAATATTGCAACACCCATTTTCCCTTCATTCTCTTCATTCATATGTTCAAAATCTTTCACACTTTTTGATGTTAGCTGATGTATACTCAGAATCTCTAAATTATTCTGGTGTATGTCACTATTTTGTATACAATGTAGCTTATTTCTCAGAGTTAACCATGTTTGCATAGAAAACAGAAAGTATAAACAAAATTGAAAGGAAATGTATTCATCTTACTGGTAAGGAAACACTGGATTCTGTTTCACACTCATAAATTGATTTAGATACAGAGGCGAGAGAAATGTACCCAAATTTATGCTGGCTTTTGTCTGAAGCTGTTTCAGTTTTCTCACACTTTTCCACTCAACTGTGAACTCAGATTATGACTTGCACACACTGCCACTCACACAAAAGTGCTGCCAAAAGTCAGGGAAGAGATTAATATCCCCAGGAAAGTTGGTTATATGTCTTGGGCATTCTGAGCCTGCTGAATAGAACCTGTGTTTCCATGACTGCAACAAAACCATCTATTTCCATGATCTCTGTGACAAACCCAGGAACCAAGGGCCTCCTAGGAGACAAGCCAGAATGGCAGCATAGTGTATACCCTGACCCAAAAAAAATCATATATGCATATTTCCTCTACGTCCAGTCTGCTTTACTGTCTCTTTACCTGTGAGTAAATAATGTCCTCTTCAGTCCCAGTACCTTCATCCACAATCATTCCTCATCCTGCTTGCTATATACATGGGGTGCCATGGCCAACTCTAGAGGAGAATATCATGAATTCCAGCTATGTGCTCACATCCTCTTCCCGAAAACTGTCATCTCCACCAGTCTGTTTGCTGCTACCTGCTTCACTTCAGAGAACAGTAATAGGTTGTCTTGAACAATTCCAAGGTGTGAAGGATCTATAAATGCCAGCAGTTGCATGTGTCAGTGTGCCCAGGACCATCCCATCCTGCCCAGGCTGCATTTTACAGACTTAATTATAATTCATCCATAGAGGCAAGATCAGAGCAATGTATCACTCATATCTCGTTTCAGACTATAATCATATGGCCATAATAAAAAGGTGCACTTTTTCCCTCTGATTTTGCAACCATTCTGCACATGGGACTCAGCTTCAGTTGGCAAAGGTAGAGCAGGGGTGCAGAGCCAGCACAGAGGCAGCTGTGGGCTGTGGAGGAGCCAGAGGCCTGAAGCATCTCAGGCAGAGTGCAGCTTAAAACACAAACCTCAGCTTGAAACACACACCACCCTGTAGCTGGATCAGTGAGCACTGATGGAAAGCAGGGTTTCACCAGCCTTCCCCGTGATAAAGTCGAGAGAGGAGGTTTGCTCTTGTTCTTTGAAATGATTATGGGCATCTAATCTACAGAGGGCATTTCAGGTCTCAAACTTGGCTGGACCTGGCAAGTGCTGGGCTTTTACCGATAGAGGGGAAGGTTCAGCTGTTTCCCTGTACTCTGCACTTCCTCTAGGCTGGCTCTGAGCAACCTTCTGTTCAAAAGGAGCTTGTTTACTTTTAGCCTTCTATAACATTACTCTGCATTTTGAAGGCTTCTCTGGGAATCTAAAAAGTTGAGTATTGTTACTGGTTAACTTGCAAGCTTCTTATTCTTCTATTAGAACTGTCAGGGAAAAGTTAGGATAAAAATCCTATGTAAGTCAGCCTTAAATATTGAATTGATAATATTCTAGGTAAATATTATCTGTTGTTATCCTATTACCTCTAGAAAATTAAACTTCACAATGCCACATTTTGCAAGTGCTAAAAAGGAAACAGTTTGTGGGAAGGGTTATATAGCCTTATATACAGCATGTCTAAAAATGCCTTTTTTTAATTCCTCTGAAAGGCAAACTTAAATCTTTCTCCCCTGATTCAGATGTAGGTAAAACCTTAGTGATTAGCACCTGAAATAAAACTTTAGCAAGACATAAATAGCAGTATTTTCAAAGCTTCCCTAAATTAGTTTATAGTTTTATTAAAGGAGGTGTTTCCATCCGGAAACTCTGTTCTGGAGCCTGTAGGAACCATTACAGTCTGCAGAGAAAAAGAGAAGTTTTAGCATTCCATTTGTAATCATGAGAAAAATAAGTTAATACTGGATTTTGTATTGTCAAGAGCAGCAGCATGTAGAAATGTGTAACAATGCACAAACCGGTTTTCAGTTTCTTGTGTGCTTATGCAGTTTATTGGGGATGTTATTTCAGAAAGCAGTTACTTTGTACAAAAATAATTTCTTACTTTTGAGATGAGACCAGTCATTAGTTATCATTTAGTTATTACAGCAATTAATGAAAAAACATCACTTGTGCTCACTGAACAAGAAGACTTTTACATGAAGCAGCAATCAAAGGTATTCTTTTCTTCCTGTTAGTATTAAGATTAAACATCTAACAAAACAGAAACACTTTTTCATGGTATGTACTGATAAGTATGACTGTTCAGCAAGTGGTAAGCAACATGTGCTGTAAAGTGTAGCTTTGTATCTTGGAAAACAAACCTCTTTTTGCAGGTAATTGTGTTTACTGTGAAACAAACATACAGTATGGTATTCATTGTACACACTGGTTTTATATGCAGAACAAAATGAAGTGTAATACCTTCAACTTAAGAAATAGGTTAAAAAAAAATCCATAGTGCAACCTATCTGGCATAATTAAGCAAGGCAGCACTGATGTAAAGATTCAGTTGAAAATCTCTAACTCTTTTGTTGGTAATGACTTGTCCTTATTTCTCCTATAATCACACTTGTTTTTCTATTAACTTTAACCCTTACAGGTATATAAAAAGAAAGCAGCTGGGAAGCTTGGAGATATTAATCTCAAGATGACTGAGCAGGAGAAAGAATTTGAAAGGAAGACTGCTCAGTATGAGCAAGAAAAGAAGCACCTGCAGCGTCTGCTGCAAGACAAAGAGAAAACCCTCAGTGAAGTGCTGCAGCAAAACAGGTGAGTGGGGCACAGGCAGGAGCCATCCAGGCAGGGCAGACAGGTAAAGGGACAAGGAAAAGCACCTGCACACAGCCACCAGCAGAGTCTCCTGTGGTATGTTCTGAAAGTGAAAATGCTGAAACCCTGCTCGTGATTCCCAGCTCTCAGAAAGGTCTTTGGAAAAAGGAATTTATTCTATATGGCTACTGCTGTTCTTAAGACTTCTTAAGAAGGATATCAGTCTGAGAAGGATGTCAATCTGTGCGAATCTGATAATTTGAAAGGATTCTATAAATCAAAATATTGATTTATTTTAATAGAACCTTCTGCTAAAGGCTGAACACTTTCCCATTCATACCCCTCAACAGTTTTCAGAATAGGAGGAAATGAAGGGAATCTAATGAGGGCAACAAAGATCTGTTTTCTTTTGAATCTGTCTTACTGATCTATTAACAAGTGATGTAGACTGGCTATGTGCAAAATAAAGAGAAGAAAATGTAACAGATTTATAGAAGATTATGACTGCAGTGTTGAGATATCCTTTAAATATAGAGTCCTTTAAAGGTATTTTTCCCTCTGATAGTGGAAAGCTTCATAGCACATTTACATTATCAGCATAAAAGAAAACTAGTTTCAGTTTACAACTGAAGAAAAGTAATATGCGGTCATTTCTCGAGTCATCACTGCTATTGTGAAATAATAGATTTAAATAGATTTTATCAGACAATAGAAAAACAGGGCTTGGTATCATCTACCTTATATCACTGCAGACCTTCTCAGTTACTTTATACAGTGCAATTAAACAGGTGTAAGTAGCAGAGTTGTACAATGAACATTCAGTTAATCTCTGAAATTTGCATTAAAAACCAGATTGAACTGATCCACATTTCTCTGAAAACATTTATTTAGGATTTTAAACTAATTAAATGACTTTATGTCTGGGCTCATGTTACAAATTTTTACTGTAGAGAACAGCAATTAAATAAAAAGGGTTTCTTTCAAAGTAGGATAGACCATAGTTTGAAGTCCCACAATATTAATAATTCAAAATTTACCCTTCTAGCCCCAAAGTAGACAAATTAGATGATGTAACCCAGATGAATAAAATAATTAATTACACTTTCCATACAGTATACTAAATCACTTTTACCTTTGCAGTCAAAACTAATTAATTTTTTCTTCAGTAAACACACACAATTAATACTTGCAGCTACCTTTTAAGAAATAGGATCTGCACCTGGAACTACACCATTGTAATCCGTTTAACTGTATGATAATGAAGAAAAGTGATTTATGGAAACAAGCCCAAGATTTACCCCATCAAGATATGTCTTTTATTTCTGTAGTTTCCAACATTATTGAATGGTGTAATGAGTGACTTCTTTTTTTTTGGTGGTTGTTAAACCTCAACTGTAATTATTAGACTATAATATAATGAATACAACTCTAAAAGTAAAAAAGAATTTTCCAAGTAGTATGTTGGTTAACCTCATGATTCACTATTTTCCTTTGATTACTATATTAAAAAATATAGATTAAGAAGTTTTAAATGTTACTGAGAAATCAGCTGAATTCTACACCTATATAAGAAATAATAAGTTTTTATGCTTATGAAACAAAATCTATAAAACCAACTAACACCGTGGCTGATACTGTTCTTATTAACTAGTTCCTTCATATTCCATTATTTTTCTCAAGTACTGCAATATAAAGTAGTTTCCCAAGGTAATCCAAATATGTATCTACTCTTTTATTCCTATCAGCAAGAAATTGAACGTGTATTTTGGTCTCCTTTGTGTATTTACAATTTTACAAAGTTTATTATTTTCTCTCTCTGTTCACACAGTCACAGGAGTAAGGAGGGGAAAATTTGTAGTTCAGATGTTGCTCATCATCTATAGCTTGGCAACTAAAGTCAGTGGTGCTAGGAGAGTACCAAACATTTAGATTTATTGTGACTAGCTGTATTTACAGAGTCGATTTCTAGTCCAGAATACTGTCTAGCTGATAACGTTTCTGTGCAAAATGCCTACACAGACATTAAGATAAGTGCTTACAGTAAACATTTATTGTCTAATTTCTAATTTATTCTCCAATTTCACTGTTAGATAATGAAAATCAGAGTAGCATGCCACATTTTAAGCAGAAAAGCCAGTTTACTTTAAAATCTAGCTGAAGGTGTGATCAATCACTGTAAGCAGGTGAAGACAGAAAACTATTTCATATAATTTATTTTTACTCTTGCATTTAGTTTAATAATATGGAATCAGGAAATTGGGACAAGTCTGACTTAGCTACCACCATGAAATTCTTTCTCATAAAAGCATACTATACCTGTTGTTGCTGGTGAGTTTTCTTGAAAAGCAAAGTGACATCCCACTTCAGCTCTGGCAGCAGCAGCGTGCTTTCAGTGAGCCCTGCGGGGATCAGCAGCCCCGGGTGCTGAAGCTGAAGAGGAGCTCAGCACTCACCACCGGGACAGGTCCCAGCACCCTGCACAGCCTCGTGTGCCCAGAGGCAGAGAAGCTGCAGTCACAGCCTCAGGGAATGCTGTGGAGACTGAGATGTCCTTCTGTTTTTAACGAGTGTATCCAAACTAGCATGGGCTTTCATCAAACAGAGCAGACATGACTTGCCTTTTTTTCTCCCCTCCTGCATTCATTCACCTCATAACAAAAATCAGGAGTTCCACTACTTAGCCATTGCATCCAAGGGATGAGAATTTTTCTACTTAGTTTTCAAAAAGAAACACATATAGATATAGTTGTACTTTTGATGAATAAAAGCGTTTAAAGATAGGCAGATTTCCCTTCCTGGAAGCTGCTCTTTAGAGCCTTATTGGTAATTGCAGCCTTTGCTAGACAATATTGCGAATTCCCAGCAACCTTTAATGAGAAAGCAATAGCTGATAATGACATCTTTATTAGTCACTGAGTAACCTTAAGAGATATCAAGATCACAACCTTTCCTTAAATAAGAAGTTTGAGCTATAAACAAAGTTAATTATGTGATTCTAGGGTAAAAACCAAGGTTCATAAATGTTTCCAGTCTTACTTGACAGGTCATAGACCTTTATAAGTTTTTTTGGTCAAAGTTTATTTCATAAGACTTCTGCAGAGAAACAGTACCTCAAGGTAGATACAGCTGCTGTGCTTTGGATGCAGAATGAAAATTTGAAAGTGCATTAAACTGTCCTTGGAAGAGGATCAACAGCAGAAAAGCTTTGCAGTTGTGCATAGGCAAGGGGGAGGAGTTGTGTTATCTGAGGTGACATACAAAATTATAACTATAATAAAAACCTTTGTGATAAGGCATGCATAAATAAACTCTCACAGGATAGATGAAAATGGATTCTTGAGCCAGCCCAAATAAGATTCTGAGATTTAAGGCTGAATGAATTTTGTTCAATGAGGGCATGTCTTTTTTAAAGCAGAATCTTTCAGAACCTACTTCTAGTAATTTTTTCATCCTCAAACATCAGTGGGGCACTGGAATTTTGCTTACTCTCAGTAAGTTATAAAATCCTACATTTTGGCTATGTTAAAGGTTGAATGAAATTTTTATTTTTACTTAATAATAGCCTACATTAATAAGAAATTAATTTAATGCCTTTTGTCTAAAGGCATCTGGAAACAGCATATGTATCTAGTTTTAAATGCCAAGTGGCAAAGACTTGTATTTCAAGAGGCAAACCAGCTGTAGAGGCAAGGAAATTTTGGTGTTGAGAAAGATGTACAGAGCATCAGCAGCTCTAGCAACCAAGCTGCTCTGTAATCCAAATTCCTTAAGGGAAGGGAGGTTGTGACTAGCAAAAAGACACCCTCTCTTCAGCCAGCTCTGCTGAGTGCATTTTTAAATTTCAATCCGGTCAAAATTTTCAAGCAAAATCCTCTTGTGTAACTACACTTGGGATGCTACTGCATCTTCTCAGATGCTGACCTGGGAAACAGCTGAGCTGTGAAGCAGCACGTTGTGCCACACTGCAGAGCCTTACCTGGGACTGCAGCGTGCTGTGTGTGCAGCAGGGTGCTCTGGCTGCTCCAAAGCCAGGTCAGTCTGCACTCCCTGGCTCTGCATCTCTCAGCTCTGTTTAAAAATTAGTCCTCCAAGAAGAGTTGAGATTCACAGAATGACTGGGTTGGAAGAGACCTTCAAGATCATCGAGTCCAACCTAGCCCCAACACCTTCAACTAAACCCTGGCACCCAGTGCCACATCCAGTCTGTTTTAAACACATCCAGGGATGGTGACTCCACCACCTCCTTGGGCAGCCATTCCAGAACTTTATCACTCTTTCTGTAAAAAACTTTTTCTTAATGTCCAACAGATAGTGCCCTTGACACAGCTTGAGACTGTGTCCTCTGGTTTTGTATTAAAATATGTGTTCTTATTTTCCATGCATCAGCTATGCTTTCCACGTCAATTGATCTTCATTTCCTTATTTTGTATTTTGACATACACCAGGAGTCAAAGGAAACCCAGGCTCCTGGGCTTTGTCTACCTTCTAAGTTGCTACCACTTTTGTTTGGCTCCCACAAAGCAGCTGAGCACAGAGTCTGACACTGATCAGACCTTTGGGCTCAAGGGGTGAGCACAGTGCTCTGGGCAGAAGGGGCAGTGCTGTGTGGGAAGCAGAGCTGTGCTCAGCACGGAGCCTCAGTCAGTGGAGAGTGGTATCACAGTATTTGGGTCTCACATGCACTGCTCTGTGTGCACACTTAGTCCAACTTTTGTTACATAATGGGTAGCTTTATATGGGTAGTTTTCTGGTCATATCCTTTTTAGCATTACATTTAATGAGCTTTTTCAAAACCAAGAAATGAATGAATTTCAATCAGGCAATTTCAAGCACATAAATACAGGCCATTTCTAATTTGCTTATCCACATAGTATAATCCTGCACTGCTGAAACATTGTTAAAGTTGGAATTCTCTCTTCATTTTTTCCTAGGAAAACAGAAGGGGAGCTTGAAATCATGTGGGAATCCACAACCAAAGAAAACAGGAGAATGAGAGAACTCTTAGAGAAATCCCTGAGGAAGAACAATGCCTGGAATGCTGTCACAGTTCATGAACCACACTCTCAGGACCTAGTTTATGGACATGATTTTAGCTATTGTGATGTGAAAACTTCATCCCCTACTGAAAATGAAATTCAGCAAGAATGTCAGTGATAAGAATCTGCATCTCATCCAAGAAAGAAAACTTGGTGCCTTAGTTTGACTTTTTCAGCAGCGCAAGGTGTCATGGAATGTTTGCTGTCTTCAATATTAGTGTATTTTTAAGGTCATCAAAATGACAGCAGCACATTCTCTACTTGTACTCTAAATAATGTAAATCTAGCCTAAAATATTACTTTGCTCTTTGAAGCAAAAGCTATTCATTCTTAAGAGAAAATGTGGTACAACCTTAAGTTAACATGTAAAGACCAATAACTAGTTAACAGGATAAGATGGTGGTAAGCTTGGTGTTCAGCACAGACACACACCATGCCACAAAACCAGTGAGCAGCAAGACAGTGCTTGTTAAAATTAAAAGGACATGTTTCAGTAGATTCTCCCTAAAATGCCAGATGGAGTATGATCCAAAAAGTGTGGCTTGTAATTTTTCTCCTGAGGAAGCATCTTGACTTCCTCAGATGCAAGGATGTCCTAGATTGTGTGCCAAAAATCAAGGACAGAGAAAAATTTGACTGTGGAGCAGGCAAGACTGAAACATCCTCATGACAACTGCTGGTGCCTGAATGCACAGCTGTGCAGTGTGTAGATTTACAGGATCCCTGTCGGTGTTGGGAAGCTCCTACCATGGGTTTGCCAAGGGGAGGAGCTGCCAGCACAGAATGCAGCTCTCCTCCAGATTGTTTTGTTCATCCTGCTTCAGACTCAGTGGCTTCAAAAGCCACCCAGAGTATTCTCTGAAGCAGTGCTACTGTATATGCCTTTAGATTATTGACCTGTATTTGTCTTAGCTTTCTGATTTGTTGATTTTCACAATATTGCACATCAACTTTCTAGTAGTATGTATTGCTCTGATATGGCTTTGTTTTGGATTTGCATATACTTGCTGGATGAGCTTTTTGGTTTTGCTTCATTTTCATAATGAAACACAAATGGTACCAGAAAATTGTAACAATACAAAAAACATGTAACTATCATAGTTGTGTAGTATTAGAAATAATGAAGAATTTCATTGACTTTGATCGAAGTTAACAAAAAGAGCATGAAACCATGTTAAAATACTAAAAAAAATACGTGATGTGTGTGTCTAGAAAGGTTCCTGCAGCGTTTTCCTTCAGGGTAAGGCCATGACTCAGAAGAATGGCTTTGTTCAGGAGAGGGTGGGAACAGCACTTCCTATCACACCGTGATGTTCAGGGACAGGCAGATTTTCAGCTTTCAAAGCCAGTTTCTGCAGTACAGTGCAAAGCTAAAAACTCTACAGGCTTCCAGAGCACCGTCAGAACCTCAGTGCCCTCTGATACTGCCCTGATTGTAGGAAGGCACCAAAGTAGCTGAGTCATATATATGCAGGCAAGGTTTCAGGATGTACTCTCATTCCTTCCCTATAATAGGAATAACACGAGTGCAACAGCCTTATCAGTTCATCAAGATACAACATCAGCATGCCAGAGTCTTTTAGACACTGATTAACAGAACTATTCTCTAACAGCACACTAGCTTTTGGTCTCTGCCCAGAGACTTAACAAGAGCTACACCTTTGAATCCTTTCACTCTCCTGGCTTTTTCAACTTGATTATTTTAGGACTCCATGCCTCAGCATAACAACCAGAAACTATTTTTAAGCACAGTCTTAAATAACTTCATTAATATGTGAAATTGTCACGGGGATGGTCTATCACTAAACCAGTCCTGTCCCCTATGTTCCTTGAATTTGAAAAAGAAACTAATTTGAAATGTCAGGTCTGAAATACCTCTTCAGGTCAGTTAGACAGGCATACACACTCCTCTGGTTTCCACACAAGCTCCAATCTGCACTTGTGCAGACTCTGGAGCAGCATGGACCATGGCCATACCCTCAGCTTCTCACCTTTGTAAAGGCAGGTTTGGAGCATAAGTCCTTCAGGTCATATTTTTTAATATAAGCATCTCTGAATATGCAAATACAATCTCAGAGCTGATTCGTTATTTACAATATTATCCTCATCTGGGTTTAATTGCCCTTTTGAGTATGTTTTAAGAGCTTGTAAAAATCAGCAGCTTCACAAGGAAAAGCTATTATACTGGTAATTCCTTAGAAACAGAAGCAAGATTTTCAAAACTCTCAATGTTGGCCTAACTGTTCTTCCACTGACGTGACCTGGGAATGTCTTAGAACTGTGTACTTTTGCCACACCTGCTGCCCATTTTCACAGCTCTTGTTTTAGAGTAGGTTTTAATACATGGTTCAAAGGGCAGCACCTTGGCAGTAGCACTCTTAAGGCTTTGCTCAGAAATGCTACACTTACTTTGCCATTCACATATCATTAAAATACGACATTAAACTTTAAATAAACTAACATTTCATCAAATCCCTGGGTGATTCTCCATACTCAGTTTCCACGGGAAGAAAATTGATAAAAATTACATCCCATGGATGAAAAAGTCTTTCTGTGGCTCAGGAACACTTTTTTGGTATAACAAAAAATCCTGTTATAGGCTATTTTAAATACATATGAACATATTTTAAATACATATGAACCCATTTGACATATTTGGATGTAAAATACTGGAATTGTTTCAGATCAGCAAAAGTAAACCCATTTGCAAGTGTGCCAAGTGCTGTACAAGTAGAATTGATAATTAGACAGGTGCTTCCCTCCAGTTCCTTCCAAGTTGATTCTCTTTTATTAACAGCTGAAAGTGTTTTCCTGTAAATCGCTTTGAGATGAAACATAAACCTTTTGCTCTGTATGTTTTTCATCTTGTATTAAGTTTTGTAACTTGGTTTTAGTATATTTCTATGTACAGTAAATACGCAATATAATGCTTATTGTTGGCCATTCATTTTAGGACTAGAAAGAAAATATTAAAAGTCTAGCATTATATGAATAAATATTCTTTTGAAAAAAAAGAAAATATGTTTTTTATTAAAACATGCAACATTTAAACATAAAAGGAAAAATAAAAACCAACAGAAAAGTCCTGCTAAAATGTCTAACAAAGTTGATAATTTTAGGAGTTAAATTGCCTAGTAGGCAATACCACTACCTAATCAAATCAAAATCCCTCAAAAGCTGTCTGGAAGGAAGAACTCAAAATGTGTGTGTGCTGGGCCAGGAACTGGGCTCAATCCTTGTGGGTTCCTTCCAACTCAGGATATTCTGTGATTCTGTAAGTCATCTTTCACTCTGTAGAGGAAAGATAACCAGATCCAAGTAGTTAATTAGGGTCAGCTGCAGCTCTGTCTAATACTGTATGAGGTAATATGTTTAGATTTAATTCTATAAGAATTCGCTATAGTCAAATACACTGTATTGTTTACCCTTTATTCTTTCACATTATTTGCTTCCATTATTTCTTTCTCAGCTGAAGCCAGGTGGGTGGAGCTGTGTCACCTCAGTTCCAATCAGCTGAATAGCTTTTTGCAAGAGCTGGCAGAAGGGTTTTACTGAGTGTCATTTGGAGTTGGATCAGTGTAAGTGCAAAAGGTACGGTGTAGCACGGTGAGTGCTTTTTAATCTAAGTAGAAGCACATGTGTTGCAATCAAAAACATGTCAAAGATTATCAAAGGTGCTGAGATCACAGGAGATCAGATACTGTCTTGATATTGCAGCCCTTGACCGATTTCACATGCATTTCCTGCTCTCATTTTTAATAGCATTTTTTATAGCTTTAGAATTTTAAGTTTAATAAGGGATAAAACAAGGGACAAATATCCAGCGCTGAGGTGCTTTTGGCGAACAGTCAAAGAGCACAAAGTCAACTTAAACATCCTTTTCTAGATACTGCTACACTGCTGGGGGTACATGCATATTCATGAGTTTATACTGATTCAAACCTTCCTTTGAGTTTTTGACGTTCCAGAAACTCTTTTGTTTGGTTTTAACCTCTGACTTGTCTGCAGGACATTCTGTAGATTGGGTCAATATATTTTATTTCGTCCTTTAGTTCTGCCCTGTTGTTTCCCACTCCCTGATAGCCAGGAGTTGATAAATCCTCCCCGATGCTCGTGCTTTGATTTCTGCCACCGTTATCTTATCATTTGGGGAGGCCAGAGCGCAGGTGTAAGAAACAAAATAATTGCTTTACACCATTCTCTGAGTTACTTACATAGAAGTATTTTAGTCTCTATTTTAACATTTTGCTAAAGCCTATGATATATCATAGTTATCCCACTATTATTCATATAAACTATATAGTGCATATATAAACTGGCAGATTATACTATACAAAAGCAGTTAAAAATAAGTATAAATTGTACCATATCAAAACACTTGTGATGCAAAAAGCTAATCTGTGAATGTGAAAGCCTATATTAATTATATTGTCATTTGTAACAGCAACCTTTGAACCTCTCTAAGTAATGAGGTAAGTTCACAGAAGAGAATAACATCAAAAGTACAACCTGACCTATACAACTGCCTTGAGAAACTCAAAATACTGAGAGTGGCAGAAGCTGCAGAGCTTCTGTCACGCACGTGAATGAAGGACTTGTAACCTAAACTCCAGTGTACTCAGTTCACATGATATGGATATTGTAAACCTTTAAAGCTCGTACATCCTGCAGCAATCAGCCAAACAAAGGTCTGCTCTCTTCTCTCCAGCTGGCACGATTTGCTTAGAAATCACTTCACACATACCAGGACACATTCTGGGTGTTCACAAACCTAAATTCAAAGCTTTCACGATGTCTTCTATAACTGAAGAGCCACAAAAGCTTTTCGTGGTTCTGTTGTGTCTTATGGACGTGGCACACTTGTTCTCATTTCTTTCCCATCCTTGGTGTAGTTTTTAGCACGCTACAGAAAATCCAGGATGACTAAAAAATCCCTTTATAGGAGGATTTACTGGGCCACCACTGCCAGCTGATGTTTCATTACAGGTGTATAACATTATAATAATTTTTTAATCATAGTTTTTCCATGTCTCATAGATACTGTGCTAAATTTAGATGACACAACACTAAAGAAACTATTTGACTGTTTTAGTCTAGTACAATAACTCTACCCATGCCAATTTGTCTTTTTTCTGTTACCACCTGACAATAGCAACTTGCTACTTCCCTTTGACCACAGCTGACAGAGCATCCTGGCTCTGTTATATTGCTCCTGCCTTCCAGTTACAGAATCTTTCAGATCTTCCAGTCGGTAAATTGAAACCATGAAATAGTTTCAGCTTCCTTTCACAAGACAACATAAAAACATTCTTCTGTTCCTACCAAGAAAATAAGAAAAATCAGAATTTGTGGAATTGTAGTCACATTCAAGTTTCATTGATGGATTTACAGAGCATATTCTGTCCATAATAACTGAGCATAAATTTGCCATATTTTAAAATAAATAATGTGATTATTATATTCAAAAAGCAAACATTGTTATCACCTTTTAGAAACCAAAACCACAGGAGAATTCAGACTGAAAGGAATGAGAGACTTGTCCTTACAAACAAACTGTGGATCTGCTGGTAAATAAAGATAGATATTGAGAGATAAAAGAAACAATGGGAAGGATTCCACTGACTGATGAATGGAATGAGAGAGATTTGTCTTTACAAACAAACTGTGGGTCTGCTGATAAATAAAACTGGATACTGAGAGATTAAAGAAACAATGAGAGGAACCATAAATTCCATAAAGAATTCCACTAATTGACACAAAGAAGAGACAAAGGTGGGGGGTTATGCATTAGAAAGGAGTCTTAGGTATCAGCTGTTTGGGGAAGTCTGTACCTCCCAAATACCTCAGCCAATGGAGAAAGAAGAAAATGTGGCCAGGAAATTAGGATAAAAAGGAGGCTGCATCCTCCTAAAATTTGAGAGACCCCAGGGGAAGTGCCCCATGGCCTCTCCCTTTATTTGAATAAAATTACAAGACTCCTCTGTCTCCTTTTTGGACGTGAACCTCTGATGTTTGTGGATTAATTTTCCTGCCAGTAGTAAATCTCAGTAGTTCCAATGCATTTGCCAGCTACAGCTAAAATAGTGGCCTAACTTTTTACTCCATAGTCAGAACAGAGCACTTCACACTCTGTTTTGGTTGTGTAAATAGCAGGGAGAGTCTGACACTCAGCAGTCACATTAAGGAAAGTATGTACCAGTGCTATGTGAACTGACAGAGCTTTGATGTGTACTCACCTTATCTTTATTTCCACTTTCTAGAAAAATTCCCGACATTGAGAAGTCATTTAAACCCAGGTGTTTTCTCCTACCTCTATTTCCAAGTCAGAAAGATGCTGTTTTTCAGGCCAGGAGATTGCCTTTCCCCAGCCCAGAAGAGAGACTACCTCCTAAGACTTTTTCACCATGAAGAATTCATGCCAGCATCCTGGCACATTGCATCAGGAGTTCTGAGAGCTTTTCCCTTGGGACTACAAGTCCTTCCTTGGAGAGGCATGACTCTTCCATTTAGGAGAGTTCCAAGCACTGGTCCTTCTCTGCAAATCTAGTGTAGATAATTATGGTAAAAAACTCCATGGTGTCAATCAGCTTGGATCTAGAAAAGCAGAAGCACTTTGAAGGCTTCTTTATGTTTAAAAATGTGGTTTCTCAGGGAGTGAGCTCTCCAGGCTTTTTTAGTCCTGAACTATTTTCTTCTGTATTAAATTTATTTCAACATATGTATATAAGCACATGTTCAGATATGAAATATAGAAAGAAATATATTTTACTTATTAGAATTGTTTTATAGCTGAAATATTTTGGTTTCAGTAAATATAAAATTAAAATGAGACTTCAGAAGTATCATAGACATCATAACCTCAAGGGAGTGTTTCAATACTCAGTGCTTCCTTCCTCAGCTAGAGATGGGCACAGGACAGATTTGTCTTCCAAAACCGATGTTAACTGGTAGCCCCTTCTTGGTGGAAGGCCAGTGGAATGCAACCTGAGTTTTGGACTCAAAAAGAAGATCAAATTCAGGCTTTATTTTTAAAATTAAAAAAAAAGAAAATATGAGAAGTTGGATGTTCATCAGAAAAATCATTGATCCTGATCAGAGTTTGAAGCACTGTTAAAAACTTAAAAACTAGTGTGACATGAAAGCTGTTTTTCTCCAGAGGCCGTCAAAATTCCTTTAGAACATTCTTAGGAAGAGACTTCTTGATTTTTTGGTGACCTTTTGGATAGAATGACATGCTCAGCATTTATGAGTTAATTGAGAGTCTCTAAACTGCTCTGCTTAAAAAAATGCCTCATACAAAATAAATCTCTTGTTGGACTAAAGACTCTGCACTTTTTGGGCTGGTCTAGTACAAAACCTTTAGCAGACCTGAATATATTTTCAAAAGCCTTATTTGTCACAGAAGAAAAGCCAATTACTGTTACCAAGAACTAAGTAGGGATAAAATACGGGTATTTAAACCCCATATATTCTGTTAAGAGCTACAGTCTATTAAGTAGTTCTGTTAAGAACCACCATCACCTAATATTTCCTACTGACCTCCACAAGATGCAAAGGTCTTGCAAACCAGTAGCATACCCAGTACCACCATAGCTATTAAATAATATAATTTCTTTATATTCCTTTGCATATAAACTTGCAGCATACCTGCAACATACCTGGAATTACTTAGGAAAATAAAGTTATTTAAAGAATGACAGTAGTGAGATCGAAATTTAGAACACATCTATTAATGGTCGATTCAAAGAAGACTAAGTGCAGGGAATCACACTGGTCCTCTCATTAAAATTCAACAACCTGTAAGCAGGAAGGTTAGAATGGAAAGTGTTCACTCTGAGATACTGCTAAGCTACAATTAAAAACTGCAAGTTAGGACGATCCTTATCATTTGCTTTAGTATTGATCAAAGCAGAACATGCATTACTGCAAGCAATAAATACCAACCCTAACAAACATTAACCTTCATTTTTAGTAAGGAATGATAACAAAAGGTGCAAAAGGTGTATTGCTATTTTTCCTTGTTATTTCCTGAATTAAAGTTGAAAATTACTTTTTAAGATTTAATTGGTAAATAGCATTTTGAAAAGGTTCAAACTACAGTGTTTAAGTAGGACAAGCCCTCAAAGTGTTTGCCTCAAAATGCCTTGGAATTTGAACTCATTCATATCTTCATCTATTTGTGTACCTATTTGAGAGGGAAGGATTCTTTTCCCATGGCTGTAAAATGTAATTTCTCTTGTCTACAAGGAAAATGATATTAGAATCCTTGAAATCAATGCTTATTTTTTCCTTCAGTGGCTGAGGAAAAGAAGGATTGCTTGTAAAATTAAAAATACTTTAATGGGTTTATGGCATCCCAAGAAGAGCAACCCCTAAAACAAAATTAGACAATAAATGAAGATAATTTTCTATTTTTATAAAGAAGCACAGACTAGTTAAGGTCAAATCACTGCAGAGACTTAAGACACCCTATAGAACAGGTGGGAACTCTCTAGACAGACATTCCAGGTTGACTAAAGAAGCCAGTTGCTCAGGAAAAAACTCAAGTAACATCTTTTCAATGTTGGGAAAACATTGTATGGGATCTGAAGAAACAGAATGGAGTACAGATCTGAAGAACAAAGAAAAGACAACTGACACATCTACACAAATCAAGCACATATTTCCTACACTAAATCTAAGAAAAATTCCTCAGCAAAACTTTATTTAACAGAACATTAAAGATTACATACCCCATTATATTTTCATCAAAATTACGGGGTTTTTTAAATGTGTGGGTTTTTTTGTAGATTTTTTTTTGGGGGGGGGGGTTGTTTTGTTTTGTTTTGTTTTGTTTTGTTTTGTTTTGTTTTGTTTTGTTTTGTTTTGTTTTGTTTTGTTTTAGTTGGTCTGTGAGTTCCAGGGTAGATATGATGTGAAAGATGTGCCTGCTTCATTTCAAGAGACAACGTTAGTCCCATAATATGACCTCCCATTCTTGTTTTTTCCCTCACATTGGCTATTTCAATAGTCTCTGTGGCATTTCAGGAGCAACACAGGTATGATCAGATTACAAACTTTCATTTCAAAATTATCAGCATAAGGAACATGGAAGTACATTATATAATATCTGATCCCAAATGAAATTGGGAAATGTGAAATTGTGAAATTGAAGGATATGAAAACATTAATTAATTTAGTCATACATTACAATTACCATGAAAAATATTCTAAAAGTCCTTGTAAAACATTCATAAAAAGGAATAAATTGTTCATAGCTGCCTTTTCATGTAGTTGTAGCATGACTATAATTTTAACATGTTTTATTCTCTTTATCTGTAGGCAAATTAAAAAACCCCAAAGTTTTGTCTGGCCATTCTTACTGTGGTAATTTTTCAATAAAAAGTTATTTAAGATGGAAGAGCTTCTCTTGTATCTTAACCCAATTTCTGTGAGAATTAAACAAGAAAAACAGAGAGAGGAAAAAGCCAGTGACTAAAAATATTACAGTTTTGATTTTATTTTCTGTACTAACATTACTTTGCAACCTCAGTCTTGGAGAAAAACAAGTTTGCAGTGTAGTATTGCTCAACCATCAGAAAATATGGCAAATATAAACTAACAAGTGTTTCACATGTTCTTAAGAGTCCATTTTTAGTCACAGATGTACATCATCATTGCAGAGGGAATTCCTGTTGATCAATCCTGCATGCTTAAAAGGTTTGTTAAAAAGTGAGGAAAACAATTATGAAATTGTGCTTAGGATGATTTTGTTGATACTCAGGCCCAACAATTTGGTCTTAATTTCCAGCCCTGTACTGCATGTTTATGAGCCATTATCTCAACAAGGCAACAAATGCTAAATGTTAACATCAGGAGCCAGTACCTGAACATCTTTTAGCTTTTAACAGTAGGTATTTATTGACAAACTCATTTAGAGGGAGTTGGCCAGGCCTTACTGATTGGAGTGTCATACAGCAAAGGAGTTGTACAACTGCATTGCTAAAAACAATTAAGTGATTAACATGATGAAGTGTCTTTTTGCAAGTGTTTTAGGGATGACTAGCTCAAATGAAAGCAGTTACCTTAATACAGAATTCAGGATAATAACTTTTTTCTTGGATGTACAGCTGCATAGAAACAGAGAATGGCATTTTTCACTGAAGCAAGATCTTTAAATATTTACAAAAATGGAAAATATTTGTAGCTGCAAGGAAAGGGAACACCAGCTGCCCACTCAACTGCCTCAAGTTAATGAAAAACAAAGGAGATATTTTTGCCTATGCTTCTCTACCTTCTCAAGATAGAAACATCAACTATTTTTAATAGGATTCAAATAACATCTGGGCACACGGTTTTAATGCATCCATAATATGACAATTACTTCAATGTTATCTTGCCAAAGCATTTCTAAATTAGCAACTGCTTGCTATAAAATCATCAAAATAGACTCTCCAAATTATGGTTCACTCTCACCATGTAATACACTACTTAGGCACTGGACAAACATTCTCACAAAAGGAATAAAAAAAAAAAAAAAAGGATTTTCTTGTTTTAAAAGATAAACTAATTGGACTATCAGTTTACCTGTGGTTCCTAACTCAAAACTTCTTGGCAGAGAATGGGTTTAATGATTACCTTTTATAACCTCTGTACTTAGGCTGCTGCTCCTTCTTCATATTCTGGTTTCAGACATGGACATGCCTTGCTTGTAACTGGCTGGGAAATCTAACTGGAGAAATACACTTGGCAAGAATTCCTGGACCTGATTGACACCAAACAAATATAAATAAATAAGGTAAGTGAAAGCAAGAATTGCTAAAGGTAATGATTGAAGCAGTCTAAATACATGACTTTAAAAGAGACATTGGGCACAAAGCTACAATGAAGTTCAGCCACCCAAGCCCTGCATTCTTCATGTGTGCAGTTTTCCATCATAGGTTCAAAGCTAGATTCATTATGATTATTTAAAAAATCTATAATTCAGAAGATAAACGTGATGACCTTATAGCCTAAATGTTTCTGAAGACCAACAATACTGAGATAGATGTTCTTTCAATTTCAAATGCTGCAGTTTTTGTAGCGAGTTACTACTTAATTTACAAAAAACCCCCAACTTATATTTCCTAAACATGATGCCTTCCAGAGTTACCATCTGTATAAAAGCATAAGGATCTTCAGCATTCAAATTCAAGTAATTATAGTTGTAGAGTCCTAGGAGAAAAGAGACTTTTGACTGAATCTACTTTAGAGACTCAGGACAGTTCACTGTCTCCGATTGTATTTTACACCAATATTAGGGGAAACAAGCAAAATCCTCACCAAAAAAAAAAAAAAAAGTTAAATTTAAATTCTAAATTTAAATCTGAAAGCAAACTCTTTACATTCCAGTTCTAAAAAGGACAGAACATTGAGTGGAAGACATTCACCCTGAATCAACACAGAGAAGATTGCTGACCCTTTCTGAAGCAACGAGCTGCTAAATAGATAATTCCAGTAGCCCACACTCTGTTTAGCAGATGCTTCCATCTCCAAGGAACTGAGGCAAGGCCTGATTTAATGAAGAATGGAAAGAAGGTCTCCTAGATAAGAAGAAAACAAGCTTTTGGAAGGAAGATAAAATCTGTCTGGACCTTTGGAGGAGTTCTAAGGAAGGACTGGCTATAAAAGCTTGATCGTTCCAGTGAGGACATCCTGGAAACTGAATGTAAGAAGACACAGACATCCCCTGCCGGGTGGGTATAGGGAGAACCCACAGCAAGCCAGAGGAGGTGAAGCTCACATCACTTCTCCTGTTTTCCTCTCTGAGCAGGTACTTCAGTGGAAGTCCTTTTCCTATGAGCAAGTGCATGCATGTGTTTGTTTTCTGGTAATATTTACCTGCACTATTTTGTACCCACATACATCAGCAAAAGTCAAGCAACATTAATATGCTAGAGTAAGATTTTGTTGTTATTTCCTTAGAAGTTTCAACAAGAAAAACAAATGGGTGAAGAAAGCTTGAAGAAAAGAAAAGGAGAGGACAAAGGAAGAGAGGACAGACAATCCATTCAGAGTCATGAGCCCCAAACGATGAACCTACAAAAGCAGGCAAACCTTTTTCTTTTCCCCCTCTGGTTCGTGTGTCAGGGGTTGGCAGAGGGAGGCAGAAGGGGATATTTGTGCACATGCATCAGCATACAAAAACCACTACTGTGTCCCAGTTTAGCAAAAATATCCTAACATCTCAACAATGTGGTTGGTTTGCATTTTCAGAAACAGCTAGTTACTGAAGTTAAATAGCTCTTATATAAACAGACTAAATACCCAATAATATGTCATTGAAGTTATCAGATAAAAATAATTGAAAGATTTACTCTAAGTTGATCAACTGAGACATTTCATTAACTTTTTTTCCCACGTGTACTTTTCAGAAGTCTTAGTGGGTTGTTCCAGCTCATTGTTTCTCAGAATTGGTTAGTGTCTATAGCCAGAAAATAGGCACTGGTAGTTGAAGACAAGTGAAAATCTGTCTCCTCCAGAAAATACAGATGCTTTAGAAAACAGTTGTGTAGCTTCCTCTCAGGAGGAAGTGGCATTTCTCTTAATTTGAGTAGCCTGGAAAAAGATTATCTATGTTGTTTTAGTTCAGTGCCAAGACTGGAAAACTAATGATGTTATTAGAGTAGCCATAGCTGTCAGAAAATATTAGGTAGCCTGTGCCACTTGTTTTAATAATACATGCCTCAATTTCAGTGGTTTCATGTAATATTGTAGGTCACTAAAAATTTGGGAGAGCATGATCTTATCACCTAGCAGTATCAACACCATTCCGAGGTACAAATATTTGAAGCAGGGAGAGGAAAACAGCTGCTCAACAAAAACAAAAACAAAAAAAACCCAGACTCCATCCATGAAAGAAAATTTCTGAATCTTCGAAAATTCAGAATTCATCAAGTGCTTGTAAAAGCATGTCATTGTTTAATCAGAGAGGAAAGGGCAAGTTCACCCATTCAAGATTATATTTCAGACTCACGTAGTCCAAAAGACAATTTAATAAATGAAATAGGCAGGCAAAACACAAATAGATGTACTTTTGCAAACAGCACGAGTACACCACAGGGTACATACAGATCTTGGAAAGAAGAGTGAAACTTTGCAAAATTGTTTAATATATTTCTTTATAGAATTTATCTATCAAAAGCAAATAAAAATCAGTCAGTAATGACAATTACTGTAGTTCTATAATATTGAGACGTAATTGGTGAATTACTGGAAATTGCTTACAAAAACATCTCATTTTATTTCAAGGTGGGCCTCATTAGTGGAATCTGTATGATTGTTGGTACAATTATTGGCTCAGGTATCTTCGTTTCTCCAAAATCAGTGCTTGCCAATGTTGAAGCTGTGGGTCCTTGTTTAATCATCTGGGCAGCCTGTGGAGTCCTGGCAACATTAGGTAAAAAACTCAAAAAGAGTCTGAATCTTTGCTTTAAATCTTCATATCTGCTGTTTCTGCACACTACTCTAATTTCATAAATTAGCTTATAGCACCTAGACCAAAATAATCTAAATCCTGTTGTATGTATGGTATGCATAGAGTACTCAACCATAAATTAAAAATGTGGTGTTTATGGAAGACAAATTAAGTTTTAATATTGTAAATCACACTCTAATTTGAAAGGAAGTTTTAGTTTTTCCTGCTTCATCCACTGACTGGATGAATAGTCTTCTACTTAAATAGCTGGCAGTATGTGAAATTTACTGGTAGTGGGCTAGGTACTTTCTGCTAGCTTTCTATTTCTGTAATTCTAATTCTATTATCTGAAAATTTAGCACTAAGCACCTCATTTCAAGAAGTAAAACAAAGCATTTTTTAAGCATTGTATCAAGTGAGGCAGCATACAAGAAAAACCTTAATTCAAGATGCCACCTACAGCAATAGAACAGGAGATATCACTGTACTTTAATGTTGAGTTTAGCAGACATTTTATTTCAAAATTGTGCAGAAAGTCTGTTTTTTCAAGCTTCCAAGAAGTATGCCAGCCAGTGCAGCTCTCACTTAAATGCTTCTTATAGTGTTCATTCCTTAAACAGAAATCGAATGAAATCAAAATGTTTGTTTGTACTGGTTTTGGTGAAGTCTGAAATAATAATGGTAGTAATTTTTAGACTGCATCTGAATAATTTCAGGGTATTTTTTTCAATTGCTCACAAGTAATTAAAATTTTATTTTGCATACACTGTAAAACATACAGAAAAATGAAGAGAGTAATGGTGCACTGTACAGATCAATTTCCTCTACTTTTCCACCTATTAAAAAGCAATCATCAGTTCAAGCAGTCCCAGGTTCAAAAGTGCATTAACTAAACCTGCTTTTCTTGTTATTCAGGTGCTCTTTGTTTTGCTGAGCTTGGTACAATGATCACAAAGTCTGGGGGAGAATATCCCTACCTCATGGAGGCATTTGGCCCAATTCCAGCATTTCTGTTTTCCTGGACAAGCTTACTGGTTACAAAACCCAGCTCCTTTGCAATCATCTGTCTCAGCTTTGCAGAATATGCCTCAGCTCCTTTTTATCCGGGCTGTGATCCACCCCAAGCTGTCATCAAGTGTCTGGCAGCAGCTGCTATTGGTAAGAGCCACACTTTCAGAGAGACCAGGTCCAAAATCACATAGTGACTTGTGTCTGGCCCCATCAACAAGTGCACTTCAGTGCCTGAAACTGCCTTATCATCATTGCAGAGGGAATTCCTGTTGATCAATCCTGCATGCTTAAAAGGTTTGTTAAAAAGTGAGGAAAACAATTATGAAATTGTGCTTAGGATGGTTTTGTTGATATTCAGACCCAACAATTTGGTCTTAATTTCCAGCCCTGTACTGCATGTTTATGAGCCATTATCTCAACAAGGCAACAAATGTTAAATGTTAACATCAGGAGCCAGTACCTGAACATCTTTTAGCTTTTAACAGTAGGTATTTATTGACAAACTCATCTAGAGGGAGTTGGCCAGGCCTTACTGATTGGAGTGTCATACAGCAAAGGAGTTGTACAACTGCATTGCTAAAAACAATTAAGTGATTAACATGATGAAGTGTCTTTTTGCAAACACACTTGAAATCTTTAAAACACAGTCCAGTGAGCCCTTCCCACAATAACTAATGAAAGAGCATAAAAAGGATAGGTATAAAAATGTTTTTTTTTCTTAGTCTGAGCTTTTTTTTTTTTTTTTTAATTCTTCATTATGATAGATACATCTGTATAATGAACGCTTATCTCTAGCAGAAAAGGAAGAAAAAATAACCGTTGAAATACTATTTCTTTATTTATCAGCATGCAGTGCAACTTCAAAATGTTTTTTATTAAAGCTGTACTATAAAAATCTAATTCATAAAGCTGCTTTTCCTCACTATTTTAAAAGTTATCCAAACACAGTAAGTAAAAACTGCATAGAATATAGATAAAAAGTGTGACAGAAATGTGCAGTAAATAAGGGGAGGGACAATTTTCTTTAAATTCTGACAAACAGTGCAAAAATTTATAATTTGTTTTCTTTTAGTGGTAATTACAATTGTGAATTCATTGAGTGTGAAGCTAGGAAGTTACCTCCAGAATTTTCTCACAGCTGCTAAAATGATCATTGTCACAATCATTATTGTAAGTGGAATTGTTCTCCTTGCACAAGGTAATAAAATATATGTTATTTGAAGAAATTATTTTAGCTTTTGCTATGATCATTAAACATTCCTCACTGACAAAAGTGACACAGAAATAAGGCACAGCCCTGAATCTCTTCATTCAGGGTTTTAGTTCTGCCTGTCTTGGAAACGATGGCATTTTCTTTCAGAGAATGGGGATGGCTGCAAAATGCAACACTACAGATCAATTAATACAAAAGGGTTTTCATTAATTTTATAAGAGAAAAGTTTCAAAACATGAGACATATGTTGGAATGTTCTTTCATTTGGTGGGGATTACAAGAATTAATTTCAATACTGATCAGTAGTCTTCCTCTTATTTGCAGGAAAAACTGATAACTTCAAAGATTCTTTCAAGGGCAGTAAAATTTCTGTTAGCTCTATCAGTTTGGCATTCTATAATGGACTCTGGGCATATGATGGATGGTAAGAAATCTTTATTAACCTTCACAGTTACAGTTTAACAGCCTTTAACTGGTTTACTCTCTCTATAGAGCTCTTGGAAGAAGTTACAATAATAAAATAACAAATCAGAACAACTGATTTGTTATTAAGAATGTCTTGATGAATTCTGGAGAAAGAACACTAGTTTGGTTAAAAAAACCCAGAATTCCACCCTCTTTTACTTGCTGCTTATTAGGGAAAGAAAATATTACATCACAAAAGGACTACTATTGGTTTGGTGCTGAAGGTGCTTAGATACTGCAGTAATGAGGAGAATATAAAACAGTTTAATTCCATTGTGTTAGACAAAATAGCTTTCCCTGCAGGTTTCCCCACCAAATTCCATTTTCTTGTGAAATATGTAGTGGTGTTTGATTAGTACAGGAGAACATAAAAAGGAACATTTTGTCAGAAATTATAAGGTTCAACTTGCAGATTTTTTTCTTAGGGAATGTCAGTTGGCATAGAGTTCTGTTGGCACAAATCCAGTGTTAATCTTAAATGTACTAACTGCAAAGGTCTGTATATAGGTCAGTGCTTTGGAAGCAAATAAGAATATAATCTTGATCTCCCACATAGCAATTCCCATTTAAAAGCTTGTGAAACTGAATTTATTTTAAATAGATTCTTTTTCTAGGTTGTTTCCAAGCCTGAGTATCTCAACTCAGGCATGTAAGTCTGCTAATTCAGGCATTCATATGGACTTTTAAGAGGGCAAAGAAGCTGATCCCTAAATAATTATTTGTGTATGTAACCACCAGGCACTAACATTTGAAAATCTGCCTTTGAACTGTAAATACTAACTCTTCAGATTTTCAGAGTGGATGAATATAAAAACCTTGTTTCAATTGGTCTATGTGCTCCAGCAAAAATGGGTATTTGGAAATTATAATTCAGATTGGTATAATCCTTAAAAAGGTTTTCATGCCTGTTTTCTAAAGGCAGTATGACTTACAGAACCACTGTGAAACACCAGAAGATTTGCTTTTCTCTTTGCCCTCAGCACACTGTTGGTTCTATTTGAAAAGACTCAGATACTGCAAAGCTTGAAGTTGAAAGGTAATCTTATAAATTCTAGGATGTCTGCCAAATTTTTGTTTGATTATTCTGGGATATTTTATCCAATATTTAGAGTCTCAGAGATACCAGAGATAATGCAAAAAGACATGGTGGATCAAGAGGCTGACTTTTGGATGAGAAGCTCACATAGATTTTGTCCTGCTTAAAAGATTGATTTTACTATTTTTTCCCCTTTTTTAAACTGAAAAGATTAAAAACAATAACACAAGAAATAATACCCCACCTCATAATATAGTTGTATTTAAACCCCTGACTGCTGAAATACTCTATGAATGTTTTTCCTTCCAGGAATCAACTCAATTACATCACAGAAGAACTTAAAAATCCTTACAGGTAAAACTGTGTAGGAAAGCAGTGTTTTTACTGGCAATAAACCAAACCCTATATATTTATTTATAAGCAAGCATATAATTTGATTTGTTTTTTAAAAACACTAATATTCTATTATTCAAGGTTTGAGCAATAGACACAAAACTAATTATTATTACAGGCTTTGTATCTTTGCATAATTTGTATTTTCCTTTTTTACAATCCTGATTTCCATAGCTCTACAGTAAAAAAAAAAAAAAACAAAAAAAAACCCCAAAAACAATTAAACAAACAAACAAAAAACTATTAAAACCACCTAAAGAGCATATCAGGAAAAGTAAGAATCCACAGTTTACTATGACAACTGTACCAGGGATACAGCAATGCTGATGAGGTATTATTTTTCCATTCTTTAGAAATCTACCACTGTCTATAATTATTGGAATCCCCTTGGTCACGGTTTGTTATGTTCTGATAAACATTTCCTATTTCACTGTGATGACCTCAACAGAGCTCCTGCAGTCCCAGGCAGTTGCTGTGGTAAGCTATTTAATTTTGTAATAGAACATCTGAAGAAGGCTGTGTGCATTGAAGTCCTCTAAGTCATTAAGTTCCATTAATTTTTCATAGGATAAAATTAATTTTAGTCTAAGCTGTTGGTGCCACCTTTCCCCCCATTATCTACTATCATTTCTTAATCTAAAATTTCAGTAATACCTAATTGAAAGAGCAGTTCTGTCATCTCCAAATGAGAATAAAAGGAGGAAGCAAAAGTAATGCAGTCTTCAGCAAACATTTTGTAAACATTGCAGGTCAAGGGTGACTGCTTTCCATAGGCATCAAAAAGATGGAAAGAGAAATATAATCTGACAGTTGCTTTGCCATTTTCTCTGTTTCCAGTATTTCTGAGAAAGAAGCACATGCCAAATGACAGTAGATCAAAGTTTGTTGTTATGGAGATAACAGAAAATAGTCCATCATTCACTTCCACCTTATTCTTTTTGGGCTTTTTTCCTTAACAAATTTGAAAGATAGGATTTTTACATTTTTGCAAGACATACTCTTACAGATAAAAGTAGAAATTACAAAAGTTTCTGAAACCATAAAAGCTACATCTGCCACTTTCAGTTCCACTCAGTAAATTTTCTGTGTCTCCGAAACAACTGTTGAGGTCCTGCAACAATTTTCCTAATGCTAGTTTTTGGGGAAAACAAACAGTATGTGACAAACATGTAAATACACAGTCTAGCCCAGTGAAGAAGTGCAGTAATGTTGAAATGCTTAAAATTTTTCTTCAAACAGAAGCTTTTAAAATTCAGATCTTCTGTGCATTTCAGCAGCTTGTCTGCACAAAAAGATACAGCAAAGAATGTATGAAGTTAAATCTTGTATGAGAACTGGTCCTCTTCAATACACTTTTAAACTTACAATCTGAACAACACAGCAACTAGCACTGAACTGATCAGACTGAATTAACAAAACCTCAGCGCTGGCTCTGAGCAGAGGCAGCACAACAAAAGGAGTGCCCTGTGCAGAAAGGTCTATACAGCTGTAAGTAGCCTTTGAATGCCCTAATTTTGGACCAAGAAATACCACTGATGTCAGACTTTTCAAAACCCAAGTTCTTTATGCTTGACTTACTTTAAAAAAAAAAAAATCCCAACCCAACTAAAAACCTAAACCTACTTGTCAAAACATTTAAATTCAAATTCATTTGCTGTTGGTCAATGAACCTACCTGAGATCTGCAGCAACAACTAACAAACCACACCACAGGTGAAAACTCAAATGTAGTGAAAGACCAGAGGGAGTTTGTCCTTGTTTGCCCCCAGGCTCAGGCTGTCATGATGTCACTACAGATGTTCTAGAGAGGCTGAAAACAGCTTTCTGTATGGACAGTGCTCTGCAGCAATGCCATCTTCCTTCCTTCTGGTTTTGCAGACTCATCCCAGAGCAAATGTCTTTAACAGAATTTAATTTCTGTGTAGTTTTTACATCTGCCCTCCAATGTTTCCTACAGATGTTGCATCATAAACATCATAACAATAGTGCTTCACTCAATTTTATAGTGGTCAATGAATTAATTTGGCAGAGCATTCTTTAATAACTATATAACAAAATACACAACATGATTTTGTTGGTAACATAGCTCAGATACTCATTTCCTTTACTTACAAAGAGGCTCTAAAATTACTGAATATTCTAAATGGTAGTTAATATGACAGAAGTGATTAATTTTAATCCCATTTTCCAGACATTTGGAGATAGAGTCCTTTATCCAGCCTCTTGGATAGTTCCTCTCTTTGTGGTATTTTCAACACTTGGATCTGCCAATGGCACCTGTTTTACTGCAGGCAGGTAAGTCCCCATTCTAAATATCTTCACATGAAAGGTTTTGAAGGACGGAAACATTTATATACATGTAGATAAGGATGTTCTTCTGATCCACATTACACAAAATGTAATTTGAAATTGCCTGTAAATCTAGCTATATTGTTTAATTTTCAAAAAATAAATAGTAGCTATTCAGGTTTAAAAAATTAGAAAACATGGTCTCTTCTTAATTCAATGAAGGTATGCCACTATAGCACAAAAGTTTTTTTTAATCTCTAATAAATTTTAATGCAGAGAATTAAACAGGTAAAAATTACCAGTAAAAACATGACTACATCAGCAAAGGTAACTGAGAAGCTATTCCTTTCTACCAGTTGTTCAGTGCTTCCATTTACTGTGTAAGATATTTTAAGGTTTCAAAGGCATCTGAATACAATGCGGCTATAAAGACCATTTTTTGACAAAAGGTTGTCAATAGAGCTTTTTGCTATGAAACACATGAAAAAGGAAATATTTAATTAAAAGGGACACAGTCGGTAACATTTCCGAAAATAATTTTCAATTATATGTGCAAAATAATGATCCTGAAATTAGTTTCAAGTGCACTATTTTAATACTGTTCAGAATCTGTTTTAGCTCACTGCTTTAATACTGGTTATTTAATTTCCCTTATTTTTAACTGCTACAATACTCTTTACATTCCAATGCATATCAAAGAAAATACTGATGAAATTAGTTGGATGTCTACTATTAGTAACACTGTTTAAAATCTAGGTGCCACACTAACTGCATTGCCTTATTTTTGTTTTGTCAGACTTGTTTATGTTGCAGGTCGTGAAGGGCACGTGCTAAAGATACTGTCTTACATTAGTGTTAAGCGCTTAACACCAGCACCTGCTATCATATTTTATGTAAGTATATATTTAAATACAGAAAAAGAATTATCACCTATCACCAAAAATTCTCCAGTAATACATACTTTCACAGCTTCTTACAAACAGTTTTGACACCTATCATTAACTATCTAGACAAGAAAATTGCTAAATGCATTTTGGAAAAAAGACTACATAAAACCCCCAGCTTCTCTAATTTCAATATACTCATTCCAGAACTGGACTTTAAAAATCAAAATGGTTAAGAATCAATGGCATGAGAACAAAAACTTAAATGAATGGTTAATATTAGGGAATCATTTCACAAGATGCTTGCAAGCAATCATTACCCTCTTTCCTCCTTGTAGGAATATTTCCTCCATGTAGAAAATTTACATCTCACAAAAAAAAGTCCAGTCTGTAAATACAATGAAGAATAAATCTAGAACATTATGTTATTTTTATTTTACCCATTTATCTTCAAGGCAAAACAAGCTCTGTTCAATCTTGCCAGCAAAATTAATGCACAAACTCTAGAAGTTTATGTCCAAAAAGGAGACAGAGGAGTATGGTAGCTTTATTTGAATAAAGGGAAAGGCCATGGGGCACTTCCCCTGGTGTCTCTCAAATTATTAGAGGACACAGACTCCTTTTTATCCTAATTTCCTGGCCACATTCCCTCTCTTTTCCCATTGGCTGAGGTAATTGAGGGGTACAGACTTCCCACATCACCCACACACCTTTCTAATGTGTGCTCCCCTGCTTTCTCTTTCTCCTTATGTCTCTGTTCTTTTTTTCTAAATCCAGAGATGTAGCAGAGTCTTGAGTGAGTAAGAGTCTGTGTCAATTATAGGAATTCCTATGGAATTTATGCTCTGCCCATTGCTTCTTTCACATTTCTGTATCTGGCCTTATCTACCCTCAGGCCCAGTTTGTTTGTAAAGACTCCTCCTCCTCATTCCTTTCAATTCCAGCAACATTAAAAACCTAAAAGTATCTTTTTTATCTTCAAGATAGTCAGTCAACAATAAAACAGATTAATGCATAAAAATTATAAGCATTTTGACTTAAAACTAAATTAAGGTCGCACACAAAAATAACCACATGTTGACAGGAAGCAGTCATAATCTTTAAAGGTGCTGCAATACACTTAAGCCCAAATATTTAAGCAAAACCATTCACAGTTCATACTCTGGAACACTACACATGCAGCTGTATCGAAACAGAAATAAATTTTAGCATTCTTCTATAATAGACTACACTAATTTTTGTTTTCATTTTTAGGGGGCCATCACTATTATTTATATTATTCCTGGCGACATTGATTCACTCATAAATTACTTTAGTTTTGCAGTCTGGATATTTTATGGTTTAACTGTACTTGCACTAATTGTTATGAGGTTTACAAGGAAGGAACTCAGGAGACCTATCAAGGTAAGTTCTGTATGGCTTTTCCTCCATTCCATAGATGCTGTAGCCTGAATTCACACTAAATATATCAGGCTATTTAAACAGCACCCTTGGGCAGCATCCTTGTTTTTTACTCCCCTTGCCTGAAATCTAACCATTTAACAGCATATCTGCACTAGGACTAAGCTCATAACGACTGGGAAAAGATTACAGAATGTTGATTTTCACTTGCACAGACCACAGGGCACAAGCCAAATTTTCACAGATGGGTAATTGCAGTCAGCAGACTACCATTGAAAGAATATCCAAAATAAGATCCCAGATCATTGCATGTAAGTCAGTTCCCACATTTATTAAAATGCAAACTTGTACACTACAATTTGAAATAAGAGATATTAGTGAATAATTTGGCAGAAGAGTTTTCCCTGTCCATATTTCTGCTACTCCTTCCATTGCCCCATCTGATTCCAGAAAATTTTAAATTAAAAATGTATAAGGCAATAAAAATATTCTTTCATACAGGCAACTTCTGTAAAAACATCTAAAGAATGAAGAAGTGATTTTATTCTTTGTATCTTGCAGATTCCCATCATCATTCCTGTCATAGTGACACTGGTGTCAATTTTACTGGTATTGGCACCAATCATCAGTGCACCCGAACTGGCCTATTTGTACTGTACTTTATTTATACTTAGTGGACTTATAGTTTATGCACTTTTTGTTCATTTAAAATTCAGCTGGGCACAAAAAATATCAAGTAAGTATACTTCAGGTAGCCAGCTCTAAACTCAACATTTACTCAACTTGAGATTAATTAGTATAATAAAGTTCACTATCTTGTCAATCCCTTCTAAAGCGTGTGAGCAGAATGTGGAGGGAAACAATTTCCCTAGCATGCTGTGGGCTTTACTGAAGACTGCATTTCACTCCTTCCTGTTGGAAAGAAGTAATGTCTGACTTGAGGAAAAATTAAACTGAATTCACAAAAAACAACACATCACTGTAGTAGCACAAAGAAACAGAACTAATTAATCTGTAAAGTCAGTTTTTCAGTTTTCTGTATTTCAAAACATTGCTTTAGTGGTTAACTGAAGATTAGCAGACAAATTCTTATGCCACCAAACACTGGGCTTTTACCTCTGATTATTAGTTTTACTATCCTTACTAAAGAAAATGTTAACAGCATTAAGATAAGAAAATAATCCCAGGTCTGAGTAAACTGCAAGAACCCAGCATGACCATTTATCAGTTGATTGCACAGTCCCTAGAGAAACTGATATTATCTCAGGCAAAACAGGATATGCAGGTGTTTCTAAGAGGCTAACTGGAATTAGCTGAATACAACAGCATTAGTAGTTCTACAGACATTAAAAAAATCTATTGTCTGTCTCTCTTGTCCCCATGATGATTAATTATAATGTAATAAATATAATTCATTATAATTTGAATTATGTAAGTAGAAGCATTGTACTCTAATAGAAGTTTGGAAATGTAGAATGCTGTAGTTTGGATCTTAAGACTGTTTATTCCCCACCCTTTATTTTTCATTTTGAAATAGGAATAGAGACAAAAAAAACAGCTACACAGAAGAATAGTTTTCTCACTTAGAGTTTGAACTGAAAGTTCTCTTATAAACCTCTAACAATAAATCTTTTCCTCAGAGCCCATCACTATGCACCTCCAGATGCTTTTGGAAGTTGTTCCAGAAGAGGAAGTTATTGAATGAAGTATTTTATACCCACCATGTTGTTTTTAAGTGCTGTACTGGTTGAAGTATATTCAATTTAGTATGGCACACATATATACTTGCTAAATTGTTATGTTCTTACTGGTGTATTAGTTTTGCCACACTTCAGTACTTCAAAGCATCAAATATATATAATAAAAGATTTCTAAGCCAAACTACAGTGTCCAACAAAGCTGGTTTAATTGTTTGTTAGTAAGTTATTGTATCTTGTTTTCTGAATTAAACTTTTTAGCAAAGATGTGTTTTAATGTCTTTACAAACAATTCCATGGGTGTTAACGTCTTTGAAATGGGTGTCAATGTCTCTACCAACTTCAAGCCACAGGTTTGTTGCAGAGCCCAGACAGTTTAACTCCTGAAAGTCTGCACAAGGCTGTTTCTGAACTTTGGGGGGAAATGCCAGGTTCAAGGGGGATATGGGGTAGGTGGCTGGGGAAGGCTGCACCTGTCGAGCACCTCAGCCAATGGGGAAAGGAAGAGAGCAGCTTGTGGCCGGGATTTTGGGATAAAAGTAGGATGTGCCCTTCGAAACCTCAACAGAGAAACCCTTGTGGGCGTTTGCTCCGGTGAACTCTGCCATTATTCGAATGAAATTGCAGGACTCCTCTGTCTCCTTTATGGACACTGGCTTTTCATAGCATTATTTTCCATACAAACTTAATCAAAAAACCTTTTCAGTTATGAAGATGGCAAACTTAGCAGCAACAGCGTCCAGGTGCTTCTGACGACACTATTGTAATAAATGAAAGCTCCAGTTTATTAATTTAAGAAAATTTATTAAACGTACCAAATATAAATTTAGAGAATAACAACAAAAAGAAAAGCCACTATCAAAAAGCAAAAAAAAGGTCAGTGCCCAGCTCGGGTTCATGCTGGGTGAGACACAGGTTTGACCGCTGCAGCAGAGGGTCCCCTATGCTTCACACCAGCCGTCCTGTCTGGCTGATTTTTATACGATTTTTTCTTGCCCGAGACAGAGTCCCTTTTCTTCCTTTTTGCACTGCAGTATTCAGGTGGAATTCTTTTCTCTGTGGCAAGTTGAACAATGCATGTCCGGAGAGTGATGAGCACCCATGATCACGGGAATTCGGTATTGATATGTATCTCCCTGATGGCTCTAGCTATCTCAATTTCGGATATTTATCGCATATTTATCGTCTGGGAGTTCCGCCGGGCTGGCCATGTTCAATTGCTTGAGAATGGAGTCCTCCATCCTTTGTCCAGGTGGTTTCAACATTGTGTTAAAATCCCCATTGCTGGCTAGAGTGTTTTTAAAAACTTCTTATAAGAGTATATCTTAACAGTACATAACTATAAAATATATGACAATTTTACTTGCATGAATTATCATATACACATATAACACTATGGAAAAAACAATACAGCTCTTACAGCATCACAGAAAGGACAAAAATCATATTAACACCAGACTAGTGCTATCCTCAGCGAGAGACCAAAATATTAGTTCTTAGACCAAATATGAGCTATCAAAACATCAGTCTTTGAAGCTGGATATTGCATCCTATAATGCCAGTCTCACAGAGAGACATTCAGAGTCTGCTGCCTTAAAAAAAGGTCCTAGAACAAAAAGAAAGGCAGTGCTGAGCATCACTTTTCCTATGCAGCTTTAAGCTGTGCAACACACATTGGTGTTATGTTTTTTCATTTCAGCTGCATACACCTTTACATTTTTGCTCTCTCACTGAGCCCAGATCCATAATCTTAATCTGGAAGCAAAAGAGGAGTTAATGGCTGCTGAGTTTCACATTCCCTTCGAAGGACATCAACACCATCATGCAACCCGGGGCTATGAGCTCCTTTCACACTATGTACTATCACATTCTTTAAATCATGCAGAGCTCCTGAACCTAAGCTAATTGTAGCGAATATAACTACCGGTCAAAAAAGGTGTCTGCTCAGCAAATGGTTACTGTCTCCACGTTTAATTCTCATCCTGTGAAAAGCAACACACCCTGTGGAGTGATGCACTTTGCCATCTGCTGCATGTACCGTCACATTCATTCGTCCTTGCCAAGCCCAGCTTCAAAAGTTGCTCTGTCCAGCAATTGCTCCCTGTCCAAAGGTCCTGGAACAAAAAGTAAGCTCTGGCCTCCACTTTCTCTTTGCAGCTGATGAAGTGCAGCACACACAGGTCTGTGCACTCGGCTCTCTGCACCCTCGTGCACTTTCAGTCTCACGGAGTCTAGCAACAAAACTAAGAACATTCAGCTGGTGGTCTCACAGAAGAGGCTCTAGGAGAAAGAGGCTGCACTAGAATTCACTTTTGTTTTGCCCCCTATAAACTGCACAGCCATCAATGAAAGGATTCCTCTTCCTTCCCCGCCAGATGCAGGCTCCCGTGCTGTCAGGATGCACAGTGGAGCTCTTCCTTTCGCTGCTCCCACACCGGCTCTCCGGGCCAGGAGAGCCCCTGGCTTTTCCTGGGCACTGTCAGCCTCATCACAACAGCCACACAATGGCACTGGGGCTCGCAAAAGAACGAAACGCTCCGAGCCCAGCTCGAAACCCCCTCCCAGGGCAGAGCCAGGTCTGAAACGTCCCTGCTCTCCATCTACTGTGCCAGCACAAAAAGATTCTGCTGATCTTCCTCCTCCCCTACTCTTCTTTGCACCACACTCAAAGGGCAACACAAACTCCTTTCTTCTAACACAGCTTTTCACTCTCTCAGAGTCTTTCTACAAACCTGGAAACATCTGCCAAAAACAGAGCTCACAAAAGTGCCAGCTGAGAAAGCTCTTGCTGCCTACAATTTCAACTGAACCCGTGAAGGTCCCAGCACACCCTGCTATTTGCACTTTCCTTCTTCGTTCTAGGTACCATCCTAAGCCTTACTAGAAATGAGACACTTGATTCAGCCAATATATCAAGCAGCAATTCAATTTATTAATTAATATGGTAGTGTATGAGCAAAGACAGCGCTGGGTACAGTTGGTGGAGGTTTTCCCCTCTGACAGCACACTGGTTGTTGGGCTTGCTGGTATTTATTGATCATATTCATGCATATTCATAATATTTTCCCAGTTTTGATGTGAGACTTCAACAGTTTCCATTTCTACCTTTAATATCACAATTATATACTTCAGGATCGTAAATATATGATGGTGATGTTTGGTTCCTTTCCAATTTCTATACCCTACTGTGTATATCCCAAGATATGTGTCCAGATTGTGGGGTCCAACTTCTGTTTTCTGGGATCATTAATCTATGGTAGTGATGTCCAGCTTCACTTTTTGAAATCATCAATCAGCAACCTTGATGTCCATCTTCCTTTTCCAGGAACTTGGGATAAGGTCACTTCCCTTTCTGTTTAAATCCTTTATCCATTCTAAAGCTACAGCTTAAAAATCCTTAGTACTCAGCAACATTCTAAAGTTATAATTCAAAAGCTCTTATTACAAAACAGCTTAAGACTTATACATTCTAAAGCTACAGTTTAATATCCTTAATACTAAGCAACATTCTAAAGTTCTTATTGCAAAACAGTTTAAGACTTATAATTGTTATTTGCAAACAAAAGATTGGTTCAAAAACCTTCTTTCATGCTTTCCTCAGTCTTTTATTAGAACTCATGCTTATAGCTGTCCCATGTCTCTCCCTCTTTCCTGTCAGCTCGTTCAGGCATTGGAAGAAAAGAACTACAGCTTTATTCTTTCATTTAGTTACTAAATTTGATAAAGAATTATGATTAGAGAGCATTTCTTAAAAGAAAAGAAAAGAAAAGAAAACAAATCTAAATATAGCTCCCCCCCTTTTTTTTAATGTAATGTGTGTTGGTATGGATTAAAAAAAAATTTTGTTTTGCTTTTGACACAATTGAAAATCTTCAAAATGTAGCAGCATACAGGAATAAGCTCTCAGAAATATATTTTTAAATGTGAGAGGTATTAAACACATTGTCCAAATTCTTTGGAGAAACACCTATTTGCCATCAGTTTGCCATATTGGGACAGGTTTAGCATCACTGAATATTGGGACTTTTATTCAAGTGCTTATCTTCAAGGAAACATTCATACAGACCTGTGAGAAATATGAATGTTTAAAATATTTCAACTTGGACCCTTCATGGACTTATAGAACTTGGATAGAGGGAAAGAAGAGAAATGTTCACAGCATATCATGTAACAGAAATTCTGCTGTATCAATGAACAGCTGAAAAAATTAAATGTTTTAAATAAGGTCAGGAAGGTTTAATTGCAAATTTTTGCTTTATATTTCATAATACTATTATATTTCTGTGAACAAGAGGATGGCAAAGCAACTTCTGTCCCAGCTTTGCTTTGATCGAAATTAAATTTCCAAATAAGCATCAGATGCAAAGAGCGCAGTTTCTCAAGGAATTCATTCTGCTATTGCCATCTTGTGGATGACCTGCAGCATGATGATGCTCACTTGGCATCTCTCCCATCCTGCTTTGGGAAGGAATGTTTCCTGATATTCCACACTGCTATGGCAATCCATTACCTGAAAGTTGCAAAGTTCTTTATGTCAAAATAATTGAATTTATTCATTTCAATTAACCCGTTAAAGAAAATTAAATTTGTATCCATAAATTGTCAGTTACTTTGTCCAAGTACAATATTGAACAGCAGTAGTATGTGAACTGAACTTAAAAAAATATCAGCTGTGCCATAAAAATGGTTTTAATTACCTTTGTATTGTTCCTATTTGCTAGAGGATTGCATTGTGCTGAAGAAGAATGATCCATTGTTTAAGGCACAATGCTTATGTGAATCATAAGACCATTCAAAGTCACAAAGTCTTGAAGATAAAAGTTTTAAATATGAATGTATAACAGATTGAGCAACACAGAGGTCCTGGTGCTCAATGGGAGGAGCTATATTATATATTACAAAAAAGTTCCAGCAATATTGTGGACTTATAATATTGTTATTTTTGTTCTCACATTTCACATGTGAGAACTCCCCCCAAAAACAAAAGTTCCAAAGGCAAGGGAATATAGACATAATAATGGAATTTCCAAGTTTAAAAAGATTTGTATGCCTAAAGTGTCAAAGGCTTTGCTTTCAGATTTACCCTAAGTCTAGAACTAAGCAGAAGAGTTTTACTAATGGCAAAACAGGCTTCAGTGCAGAGCTTTTCACTCCCCCACTGGGTCAAGAACTGCAATGGAAATATCACAGTTAACTTTTAGTATCTTTAGAAAGACTTTTCTAGCTAGAAGCAGCTTCCAATACTCCCTGCCTGCCTTATTCCAACTGCTGGGCAAGTTGCTTCCAACTTGGAAGCCTAAATGCCTGGTAATGATGAATCCAGTCTTGGCCATTTTGTTGTATTTCATACATGGAATTTTATCTCCCTCCTTTGACCCTTGGACAGCTGTTTATCTTGTACCTTTGTATTTCTTGAACTCTGTTTGCCTATTTCAAATCTATTTTCAGGATCACTTCAATGTAAGAAAAGTTTAAGGATTTTTCGAAGAGAGGTTAGCTGGATTCAGTTAAACTTTTCTGCTTGTTTAGAAAGCAAGTCCCAGATTTCATAACTGGGAAAAAAAATCATATTCCATTGAAAAGTATTCCTTCAAAAAGTCTTTCCTAGGTTTGGGTTTCTTATACTCAATACAATTGCTGTGATTATGATAGAAGTCTGTTGTGGTTTGACACTGGCCAAATGCCAGCCACCCACGGGAGTCGTTCACTTACTCACTTTTGCTACAGATGGGCAAAGGAGAAGAAAAAAAATTAATGAAGGGCTCATGAGTTGAGATAAGGACTAGGAGAAATACATTCTAAGGGTAAAACAGGTTTAAATTTAAAGGTGTAAAGTAAATTTTAAAGTCAGAAGAGGATAATGAGAAGTAAAATAAGCCTTTAAAACAACTTTTTGACAGTGCAGGGAGACAGGGCTTGGGAATTTTGGTCAGTTCAGGACCCAAGATCTTCTTCTGTTCACTCAAGGAGAGAAGTTGTTTTTTGCTATACCACAGGGTCCTTCCCACGGCTGAAGAGTCATCCTAAAACTGTTGTGGTGTGGATCCCTTGTCAACAGGGTGTAGTCTTTTAAGGATAGGCTGCTTCAATTTGGAAGCAAGAGTTCTCTCTCTTGCTATAAATGACCCAGACCCTGATTGAGAATGAGTTATAGAAGTTTTATTGAGAACAATAAAAAAAATTCACAAAGCAAAAGGTATTGCTTTATGCATATTTATTTTGATTTTACATGGTCTTGCCCCATGTCAGTCTTTTCAAGGCCAAAAGAGTTTCATCAGTGTGGTCTTCAGGGTTATCACTGGATGAAGTTCTTCTCCTTTAAGTCATGTCTCCAAGGTTTGGCTAGCAACAGTTTGTCCAATGTAAACTCACAAACCACATTACAACATACAAAACTATTCTTGTGAAAACTAACCTCACAAATAACATCAACCACTTTATAACAAATATTATTATCTCAATATTAACAACATTATAATATTTAATATCAATTCATATAATACCCTATGGAAGCCAATTCCCATTAACTTGTTTCCCACACTGTCTCTGGCAGCAGGAGCCCTCTCTCTCTGTTTGGATCTCCCACTGGATCACAGCTTCCTCTGGCACCCACCCGCTCTGACGTGAGCACTTTTCCCGCAGGCTGCCAGTGGATCTCTGCATTCTCTGTGGACTTCATGCATTACAGGGGGAAAGTTGTTTTACCATGGTCCTTATCATGGCTGGCAAAGGAATCTTGGCTCAGATGCTTGAAAACCTCCTCCCCTCTTTCATTCCCACTGACCTCGGTGGTGCCATGTTTTCCTTCACATGCCCTCACTTCCCCCTCTTCTCTGACTAGAAGAAAAACTGCTGCTTGTAGGCGCCACTGTCAACAAGTTCCACCAATTCAAAGATTCTCTCAGCATCTGGCAGCACTGAGAAGTTGATCTCATCTAGGTTCCACATTGGGGAATCATGCTTCTGCTGCTGGCGGGGTGGCCTTGCTGCCATCTCACAGACAGTGGTGGCCGCCACAGCGCTGGCACTGTGTAACACCTCTCTTCATGCAGTGTGCTGGGAAGGGGAAGCCACCACTGCCCTGCCTTTTTCACCCACAACATGGCTGGGGAGGGGTGGCCAGGCAGGCAAGGCTTGTTAGCATTCAGGAACACACATAACCACAGGCTATGATTATCTGCAGGTACTTTTATTGAGAGCTCTGGGAATCAGGGGTACAGACCCAAATCTGACTCCGACATGGCTTTCGAGCTGAACATATTTTATATTCTATCATATAACTTACATATTAATTATTAAACTTATATTGTTCTATTGTATACATTGACTTTATTCAAGCACGAGTTTCTTGTGATCTTTCTTAGGCCCCTGACCACAGTTTCTCATGATTATTCTTACAATTAAACAGTAATTATATTTAATTACTAAACAATCATCACATCTAACAATTATATAATTGATCATGTACTAGCTACACAGGTGCAGTTCTAGTAAGGTACATGGCCTTCATGTACCTAGGGTATTTATTTTTTTCAGGGCCTACTAAGCTTAATTTTCCTTTTAACCCTAAATCCCCATGATTTTAAACCTCTTTTACTATCAGGCTCACCATGGGCCACGCCAGGATGGCGGCAGCCACAGCACATTGGCACAGGGTGCATTGGCATGGCAGCGGTGACCCACCTTGGGGAGAAGAACTATGCATGTGCTCTTTTGATTTTCTTCTTAAATGTGTCATCACAGAGGCATTGCCAGCCTCTCTAACTGGGCCAGCAGCGTGTCCATCTTCAGAGCCATCAGAGATTGGCTCTGTCAGACATGGTGGAAGCTTCCAGCAGCTTCTCACAGAAACTACCCCTGTGGCCCCCACCACTACCAAAAATGAGGCTGTGCCAAACCAACACAAAGCCTGTGAGTTTTGCACCACAGCAGAATTTTGAAGGGTGCGTGCTTTGTCAAGGTGGACCCCACTGGTACAAAATTAAAGGGGATGTTAAAAGGAAACAGCTTTTATAAGTGTTAAAGCCATGACAGGGCAGAAATATGCAAATTAAAAATTTAAAAGACAAAAAAAAACTGTCTTTAAGAAAAATGCAAGAAGTAAAGTAAAAAATACATAAAAATAAGACATAAAATAGAAAAGACATAAAGTAGAAAAGACAACCCCTTTTCAGGTATCATAGTATATATTCTCTCAGCCATTTTCTGATTAGAGGAAAAGACTATCATTAAAAATAAATTACAAAAGTAGTTTTTTACTTATGTTTTTTTTTCCCTACACAATAATTTCTGAATTTCCCACTGTGAGTACATGATTAGTCAGTCCCTATTTACTCAAACTCTGTGAGCTTGCAGAACACTATTCAGGGAAAGGAGGGCTGACAGAAAATCCTTTTAAATCAACACACATTGTGGAGTACCTCAACACTGCTGTCAGAATTAGAGTACTCAGAATTTTGCTAAGTAGAAAAGGAGCCTCCCAAAAGTTCTTCTGCACTTGGACAGAGGGGCAAACCATGTGGTATCTGACAGCATCACTTCTATAACGATGGTCATATAAAGGTCCATTTTATTTAGAATACTCTGTACCTCTTTTACAATTTAGTTTTATACCTTGCATCCACAGATTTGAAAGATTCCTGATGAAGAGAGCCCCTGGAGAGGAACAGCAGCTATGAAGGTGGACACTGAGAGTTCTAAGCTTCACACAAGGAAGATCCTGGAGCTCAAGGTTTAGGAGTACAGATGTGAACCACACTGGAACCTGCCAGCTTCAGCTGTCAATTCATGTAATTTAATCTTCAGGGACACCACATTTTGTCATCTGGCACCATGTAACATCTCCCTTGGGGTCTGGGGCTCTTGCCAACCCACTGACATTATAATTAACATTCACAAAGCTTTACTTGCCCTTCAGACCTGCTGTTACCTCTCCCTGACTCAGTGCAACATGCCTAGACACAAGTTAGGGAATGTAAAACAGTTCTGGGAGAAAAGATTTTTTTTTTCTTTAACTGATACTCTGGGTTAAAACAAATATTTCAATTTTGTCTGCAAATATTAATTTGGTATTCTTCACATCAAGATATTTAGAGGCTTCTGAGGTAACACAGGCAAGCTGTCTGGGGCTTAAACTGATATGAATGTTCAAGTTCCCAATATTTTCCTTGATGTATTTTATTCATGTCAAAAAATATGTTCTGAAAATAAATTATTAAAGGGGGTGGGTGTAGACACTTTAAAAGTTGTTTTGCACCTCCATCTACAAAAAATTGGTTACAGTTCATTAGGATTATGGTTTGCTAGGAGAAAGGAACAAAGATTCATCCCTGGAAGTGTCCAAGGCCAGGTTGGATGGGGCTTGGAGCACCCTGGGATAGTGGAAGGTGTGGGACAGGATGAAGGGGTGGGACTGGATGAGCTTTCAGGTTCCTTCCAACCCAAACCATTCTGCAATTCTGGGATCTCTGCAATATGGCAAGCAACATTTTGGTGCTTTTTTGTTTTATATATATATATATATATATTTTTTTTTTTTTTTTTTTTAATTGCACTCTGGTAAACTGAGCTCTGTGCTGTTTGTTTCTCTCCCTTTGGGGTGACGGCTTTTCTGCCTGAGGCTCCATTGTCCAGTTAAACTTGTGCAGGGGGATGGGCAGAGGCCCCTCGCAAAGGAAAAAACCTTCTGGACTTACTACAACTGGTTAATGCCCAGGAAGGGCAACAGAAAAAAATGCTTATGCAAACATATGTACAATTTATATTGTCCAGCTCAGTATTCCATAATTAAGATGTAAAAAATATAAATGCATATTTATTTTCTTTAATGTACTTCTCTGGCTGTATGATTTATTGCCCAGACATTAATTACTTGCTCGAATCCTATTTTCCACTCCCCGTCTCCTCACCTCCAGTATCTCTAGCACATTATTTTTGTATTTCTTTAGGGATTTAGATCATATCAAGTGATAGCCATGAGCATTTAACAGGAACACCAGTGATTTCAGCTGCAGGACTCTTTGCATGAATGAACTGCAAACTGAGTTTTAGAACTGTGAGCAAGATGTCTAAAGTAATTTTAAATAGCTCCCACTTACATAGCTGAAAAGATCTGAGGAGCTGTTTATTTTCTGAGGGCATTTTGAAGTTCTGATATTCAGGAATTCAGAATGCAAACAGTTTTCATATAAGCCCTGAATTTAATTAGAGATTATTAGAAAAATTGAAAGGCCTTGCAATAGAGAAGTAATTGACCTGTTCTATTCAAATGAAGAACACTTCTGTACAGTTTAATAAAAAGCATCTGTCATACAGATTATGTCCTACACATTGTGGGAATTCTGTCACCACAGACAATGCAGATTAATTGTAATAAACAAAAATTGCCACTAAAGCTCTCAGCTTATGTCATTTAATATTGTGTGAATAAATTTCAGTTTTTAATAGTATGAAACAGTAAGAGCATAATAAATCAAATACCTAAGTCCTTTGAGAATTTTTGCATAATTTACCAAAACAAATTGATTTTTACAGTAAAGCTACTAATTTACATGGGGAAGAATGGTTTTCCTAGTGTGATGAATTTAATTTCAATTTCCCTGTTTGCATGAATTCACTCAAGTAATTCATCACTGTCAGAATTAAAGTACAACCATGTTTTAGTTGAGCAGGCACATAACCTACACCTGGATGACAATAAAGTGTCTTTCAAAGGGAGGATGTGAAATTTAGTGAAAATCATTGGAAAGACCATGCTACCAGTCAGAAATATAAACAATAAGATGCTGTACAGAAATATAAAGTATTTGGAGAATTTTATCCATAGATTGGTTGTCAACTTTTCATTTCTGAGGTCTATTATTTCTGATAATTTATAAGCTTTTGTTCTACAATGGGATATTTTATTATAAGGAATAAATGTGTAATTGAGAGTTTGTAAAATGAGTAGGTTTAAATTAGGACAGAATGAACTTTCTCTTCTGATTTTTAAAATGAGTCATCCATCCAAACACTTACAACATGCATAATATGGGGATAAATTCTATTTTTCAGTCAGTTCAAGTTGGTTCATCTTGGGACTGAAAAGTAAAACAATACTACTGGCAACCCAAATGTGAAAGGAATGAATTTGCAGCTTTATGTCCATGGTTTAGCATAAAATAATCCAGTGGCTGCTGGAAACCCAGAGTGGGTGGGTTTAGAGATCTGGAAAGCAGTGCAAGGATGTGTTTTCCATGCCTGCTCTCTTTGGAAAGTGCAGCTCTCAGGCAGGAGGCTCCTTCCCTGAGGTTAGTCAGGACTCAGTCAGATTTGTGCAAAAATTCCATCCTTCCCACAGAGCAGGGCAGGGGAAAAACTATCCAGAATTGTTCCTTGTTCAGTCAAGAAAGCCTTGATATACTCACATGCCTTTTTTTCTCAGATATCAAACCAAATAGAAAGCTGCAGGAATCCAGGACAGAAAGCACAGTAGCTAAAAATGGACCATTTTTCCCCCATCATAGGCAGCATCAGATCCAGTGTTCACTAACAAACATAGCTGTCGCTATAGGACACGAGAAAGCAAACGCGAGCCAATTGCTACCTTGCAAGGCAAAAAAGAGAGCGTTTATTTTCTGACTCCAACTTTTATACTTCTCCAAAGGTGACAGTGGATTGGAGAGTGAACGGGCCACCTCTCCAAAGACATTGGACAAAGCACTAGTACATCAAGTCTCTCCACCCCCATGGAGGAATGCAAAACAATACATTATTTACAGAAACTGTGTGGGAAAGTTTCCTAATAGAATGTAAATTCAGAAGGCTTAAGAAAACTCAAGAATCAGGGCGACATCTCACCCTTTTTAGTTTAAAAGAAAAGGAAAAATGAATAAGGTTCAGTGTCTGTTCGTGGAGGAATCATCAGAGTGATCACCCACCGTCATCTTCAACTGAGTCATCACTCGATGATCCATCCATTTGATGACTTTCAGTTTGGTCACGGCTTCTATGTTGCCCGTTTGTCAGATTCTGTCTCTGCGGTTGCAGATCAGGACGAACACACCTTGAAGGTACCCAGTGTACCCCAGTATCTGTGGATACACAAGCATACCCGCGCCCCGAAGCGATAAGGTCATAGGGACCTTCCCATTGTTTAGTGACTAAATTCCGCACTCGAACTTTTGCTCGAGGCTGATGTGCCTCGTCTGCAGCTTGCAATGAGAGATGATGATTTAAAATGACAGGGTTGTTTGAATTCTGCTGCACTGTAAGATGATTGATGGTGTACAATGCTTTCTCCAACCGACTGTGCGGGGTCTCACCCTGCATTCCCCGTTTTTGTTTTTGAAGAACCCGCTTCAGAGTACCATGAGCGCGTTCTACAATAGCTTGGCCGGTTGGAGAATGGGGGATACCAAACTTGTGTGACACACCCCACAACTGTAGGAACTGCCGCACCTGCTGCGATGCATAAGCAGGACCATTGTCAGTTTTCACAGCAGAAGGTATGCCTAGAACGGCAAAGGCCTGCCTCCAGTGGGCAATGACATCACGAGCCTTTTCTCCAGTGTGAGCGGAAGCCCACATCGCAGAGGAGAACGTGTCCACCGTGACATGCACATACTTGAGCCGGCCAAACTCGGCAATCTGGGTGACATCAGTCTGCCAAAGCTCCAAGGCCCTAAGGCCTCTAGGGTTTACCCCTGCTGGTAAAGGCGGAGCAAGTGCATGGCAGTCGTCACAGGACTCAACAATGCTACGAGCCTCTGTTGGCGTTAGCTGAAACTGCTTCTGCAGAGTATGTGCATTCTGATGGAAAAACCCATGTGATGCCTTGGCCTGTGCGAGTGTATCAGGCTGGGGTGCTACCCACGCCGGATTAGCCAACTTGTCAGCCCTCGCGTTACCTTCTGCTACAAACCCTGGTAAATTGGTGTGACTTCTCACATGCAGAACGTAAAACGGATGAACCCGGGCCTGAATAGCACACCACAAGGTCCTCAGTAAATGAAACAAGGCAGGGTTACTGACCTCCTTCAAAACTGAGTGACCCAACCGCTGTGCGATATCAGCCACATAGGCAGAATCCGTGACCAAATTGAAAGGTTCCTGGGAAAATCTCTCAAATGCCATAACAGCGGCCCTCAACTCAACCACTTGGGCCGACCCATCCTGATGACCTTTCAGAACCTTCCACTCAGATCCGTCCTTCCAAGTAACAATGGCCTTTCCTGTTTTCCCCGAACCGTCAGTAAAGACGGTGGGTCCTTGCACAGGTTCCTGACTATTTTTGGGCCGCAAAGAGATCTGCATAGATTTTGCCACCTGCAGTAGCTTGTGGCTGGGCAAATGATAAGTGATCTGCCCTGAAAAGTTTTCTAGAGCACATTGCAGGGACACACAGTGTGCAAAGCTCCAGTCAAAGTCCTCCCGGGATATCGGGAGTATGATCTTTGCAGGATCCGCACCCATCAATTGCAAACACCGTTGCCGGCATTTCATTATCAACCGAGCAATCAACTCAGCCAATGTCGTTGCCGTCTTCTGCGGCTGATGGGGCAGGAAAACCCATTCCAAGATGTGCAAGGGATCGGACCATTTGTCACTCCATTGACCAATGATACCTGTGGGATGCGAATCTGGAGTGGTAACGAACACAGCGACATCAACGGAAAGATCAATGCGATAAACCTGACGGGCAGAAACAGCCTGCTGAACCTCCTCCAGCACCTGACGTGCCTCAGGGGTCAATGTGCGAGGTGATTTTAAATCAGAGTCTCCTTTCAACAGATCATACACAGGAGACAGTTGTGCATCGGTTAGTCCCAAGTATGGACGTAACCAGGTGATGACACCCATCAGTTTTTGAACATCATTCAGTGTCTTCACCGAGTGTGCAAATTGCACCTCCTGGTGTTGGATTGTCCGTTCCAGAATTTTGACCCCCAAATACTTCCAAGGAGGTTGCTGTTGAACCTTTTCTGGAGCCACCTGCAGCCCATGAGCATGCAAAGCATCGAGCAACCGAGGCTGAATCCTCAGCAGCTCATCCTGAGTGGACGCAGCCACCAAGATGTCGTCCATATAATGATACAGACGTGCATCAGGAAACTGCTTGCGAACTCCAGACAAGGCACGGGCCACATACCATTGGCATATGACCGGGGAATTGCGCATCCCCTGTGGCAGAACTTTCCATTGATATCGCTGTGCAGGCTCATCATTGTCAATTGCTGGCACCGTGAAGGCAAATTTCGGTCTGTCATCGGGATGCAAAGGAATTGTAAAGAAACAATCCTTCAAATCCACGATGAAGATCGGCCAGCCTGCAGGAAGCATGGTAGGCGATGGCATGCCCGCCTGCAATGTTCCCATGCCTTCCATGACAGCATTGACCTTCCGGAGGTCCTGTAACAACCTCCATTTCCCAGACTTCTTTTTGATGCAGAAAACAGGGGTGTTCCAGGGACTGTTAGAAGGCTCCAGACGACCCTGGTCCAGCTGCTCCTGCACCAATTTCCGAAGGGCGATCAGTTTATCTTGAGGGAGGGGCCACTGGTTTTCCCAAACAGGTGTATCCACCAGCCACCGTATAGGAGGCGTAGGACACTCTGCGCCCTTCGCTGCAGTGGCCCCCATCAAAAACCCGTCCCAATGCGCACCCCCCACGCAGATAGAACATCCCTCCCCCAGAGGTTAGCAGGAGAAGAAGTAACATAAGGCCTAATCCAGGCCGTCTGTCCCTCTGGGTTTGTGACCAGCACAGGCCGTTGGCTCACATAACACCGTGCTGTTCCCCCCAGGCCCGCAACAGACGTCTCCGCTGGATCCAGGGGCCAGTCCGGAGGCCAGGCGGCAAGGGAGAGAACCGTGACATCAGCGCCGCTGTCAAGAAGCCCGCGCAGGCGGATCTCTGACGGTGTTGCATCAGGGATGGAGAGGGTACACAGCATCTCGGGACGGTCTTTGGTCAGGACAGCAGTCCAGTGAACTTGAGGCGGCCCAGTGGATCCAAAACCGCCATCACCTCGCAACCGGTCAGTCGTCCTGCGCACAGAAGACTTAAAAGGCACAAGTTGAGCAAGCCGTGTCCCTTTTGGGATCGTAACAGGGGGTGTGGGTGTGGAAACCATTGCACAAATCTGCCCTGTGAAGTCTGCATCAATGAGACCCAGGTGCACAATGACGCCCTGAAGGGTGGCACTAGACCTCCCCATGAGGAAGGCGCTCATGCCTTCACCCAAGGGACCAAAGGCGTCCAGGGGAACCTTGTGCACCTTGCAAGAGTCTAACACGACTGTTGCTGCTGTGCAGACATCCACACCTGCTGACCCGCGGGTGCTGGCGACAAGCTGGCCGAGCAGACCTCCATGGGCTCTGGGGTCTGGAGAGGAACTTGTGTCTGAGCGCGCCCCCCCTTCGCGCTCCGCTTCCCGTTTCCCGGGCCCGGGAGTGCTTGGCCATTAACATGAACCGTCGCCTTGCAAACCTCTGCAGGATGGCCTGGCCTTCCACACCGGCCACAAACATACGAGGGAAATTTTCCTTTCTGTGCTTTCTTCCCCCGTTTGGTGCTCGCCTGAGCAGCACCCCGGGGCTGCTGCCAGCCCTGCGGTGCTGCCCAGACCGGCTGCGCAGCAGCAGCCCAAGCATCCGCCTTCCGAACCGAGGGGCCTAGGTCTGCACAGGCCGCTGCCATCTGTGAAAGTGTAGCCCCTTCAGGAAGAGCCTGTATGATTCTCTTGCATTCTGCGTTGCAGTGGATCCTAGCAAATCTCGCAAGGACCATTCGCCTTAGCTCAGGTTCTACCACCTGCCGCTCCACCGAGGCAGTCAACCTCGATGCAAAGTGCATGAATGACTCATCGGCCCTTTGAACAACAGTCAGAAAGGGTTCCATCGGGGCAGCCATTTCTAAGGCCTGGATCACAGCTGCTAAGCCTAACGTCCTGCACTGCTCAAGCACGAGAGGATTGTATCCCGCCTGCCCCTGAGGATCAACATAATTACCTGTGCCCATCAACATGTCGGCGGTAGCTACACGTCTGGGATCCTGCTGCCCCCGCGTAGCATTCTTCCGTACTGCACCGGCCACTAAAGCGGCCCACTTGTCCTCAAACACGTCAAATTCCACAGGGTCAAAAAGAGCCTGAGCCACAGAACGAATATCGAAAGGCGTCAGCAGGTTAGCAGCAAGTAATCGGATCGTCTGCATAACCTCAGCAGACCCAACACCATACTGTGCAACGGTGTCTTGGATTTCCTTCAACACCTTAAATGAAAAAGGCTCATGAGTGTTATGAGTAACACCCCTAAGCACAGGGAAAGCCTGAGGACCTCCTGGTAAGGCTGCATTATCCACTGTATCGTGTCCCGTAGCCTCCGGGACACTGGCAGCCCCTGGGCTGCGAGGCGGTGCAACATCACCGGACACCACGCCCCCCGCAGCATCAGCAGAGCCAGAGGAGCCTTCCCCTTGATCCGGCAGGCTCCGCGAGGGGCCGAAGTCGCACATCTCCTCAGCCTTATCCAGGACCTCCTGCCAAAACCGCCCGTGGTCCTTCGGACGCACGGTCACCTGGCAGGCAGGGAGGGTCCACAAGGTCGACTGGGAGGATCCGCGGCCACGGGGAGTCACCGGTCTCCCGCCGGCCGCGTCAGCAGTCGCGCTAAAGGTGAACACCCCAGCGCCCCGCTGTGCCACAGTCCCGGCCCCCGCGGCAGGCGGGGAAGGCGGAACCGAACCAGCCGGCGCCCCAGCGGTGCTGTCTGCAGTATCAGCAGAAGGCACCGCGGCGGGCGCAGGCGGAGGCGCAGACCGCAACCCCAGCGCAGCGCTCCCATCCCCCGGGACGGGGGAAGGACGGGGCGAAGAGGGAGACGCGGCGCGCGGAGACACGTCACCGCGGGACGACACAAGGGAGTCCGGCACGCCCCCAAGGAGCGTCGGACCCGCGCCGCGCAGCCTCCCGGTGGGCACCGCCCCCATCAGGCGGGACGGGGCGGGCTGCCCGCCTGCCGGGGCGGGGTCCGATGGAACAGTGACCAAGGCCCCGCCTTTGGCGGCCCCCACCGCCTGCGCATGCCCGGCAGGCCGCGCAGGCTCAGGGATCGGAGCGGGTTCCTCCTCAGAAGATGAGCCCGAGACCGGACCAGGCGAATGCGCCTGTGTCTTCCCCAGGGGAAATGTAACACCACAGTTCGGGCAATTCACCGTCACTGAGTCAGACGCAATCCGAGGCGGGGGCTGATCCACGGGCCCCCGTTCACCCCCGAGCGCCGGGAAGGCACAAAGAGAAAGTGCTTTCCCGCCCAGCCCACTACGCCTGCGGCGCGGGGCAGGGCGAGGCGGCCGAACCGGCTCCACCGACCGGATGCCTGAAGTCAGTGGCCTGGGAGCCCGAGCCACACCAGAGGAGGAGCCACCTTCCGGCTCACTCCCCCCGGGGCTAGGGGAATCAGGGCAACTGTACAGAGACTCGGCTTCCCCAGCATCCGCATCCAAGACAGATAGGTCCCCCAGAGAAGCCCGAGAACTGCCAACCTCAGACCCCTGCCAAATGGCATCCAGCCTCTTAAACAGCATCATCAGTGGCCCAACATCTTCAAAACGATTATCAAGCAGGGCATCCAGGAGGCGATCTCCCACGGGAGACCAATTCTCCCAGGAAAGGGCCTCAGCAAGATTGGGAAAGAATCCCTGCTCCCTTGCCCATAAAAAAAGCCTCTCAAAATCATCCCAATAAAAGGGAACGCGTTTCCGCTTCAGCACCTCCCTCCAAACGTCCAAAGCCACAGACTCCTCCCTAATGCCCTCAAAGCTCTCCATTACCAAAAAAAACCCAGCAACAGGCAAATCTCACCAACAGGTCCCAGCCTAAGCTGCAATACACTTCGGCGGTCACCAGATGTCGCTATAGGACACGAGAAAGCAAACGCGAGCCAATTGCTACCTTGCAAGGCAAAAAAGAGAGCGTTTATTTTCTGACTCCAACTTTTATACTTCTCCAAAGGTGACAGTGGATTGGAGAGTGAACGGGCCACCTCTCCAAAGACATTGGACAAAGCACTAGTACATCAAGTCTCTCCACCCCCATGGAGGAATGCAAAACAATACATTATTTACAGAAACTGTGTGGGAAAGTTTCCTAATAGAATGTAAATTCAGAAGGCTTAAGAAAACTCAAGAATCAGGGCGACACATAGCCATAGGAAACTAAACAATAAAGGAAGTTCCCCTTTTTGCCAGTTGAGCTGAAGGCAGTTGGTTATATTTTAAGGCACAGTAGTAGAGATTGGATTGTGCCTGTAGACATTCCAGGAATAACATAATACAAAAGATCCAGATTCTTACAGGAATGGACACAGTGATCAGACTGGCTACTTTACAGCTTTTCACCTCTCTCCATCCTTAGGATAAGAAGCAGAACACTTCATTGTCATGATCCAGAAGTGGTTTATCAGGCCACTGACCTCTTTATTTATTACTATATTATTATTATATATATTATAATAACATGATGCCCATGTTAAATTACAATGATGCAAAACTTGTTCGCAAGGTAATGACACAACATGTTTGAAAAGCTGTCACTTACTCTGTTTAGCGCACACAATATGGAAATTAATTTCACAGAAAGTAACTTGCTCCTCTGAGGGAAAAGGACACTGCAGGTATTTATAGACTATTTGATTAGTTCCTTTCAGCAGCATCAAATAGGATGACGCTGGAGCAGTCTGTATTTACTTAATACTGAACCTATAAAGAATCCATCATTTACATATTCTCCTCAAAAGCACCAGCTGTACATTCTTAAATAAAGTCATAAATGGCACTGACAAGACTTCATACTTTTAATGAAAAAAAAAAAGACACACTGTGGTACAGACTGTGCCTGTACTTCACTCTCCAGACTTTATATGCTCAAAACTCTAAAAAAGTTCTCAGTTGGAATAAGAAGAAGGCAAGTTGAAACTTCACTTGAAAATGAATTTGTTTGCTTGTGGAGTCTATGTACATTCAACAACATTTACTTTACATGTGTTATGGATAATTATTCCAAACATAAGAGTTAATATGTAAAAGAAAAAAATTAAAGATAGCAGAATAATTTTTACCTCCAACCATCAGTTCTACTTCCCCTTGCAAGATTCAAACCTGTGCACTGCAGGCATTGCTTGGAATCTAATGTTTAATGGGAAATTTTCCTTTGTGTAAATTTTAGTAGTGCCAACAGCAAGCTGGAGGGGTTCCCTTGTTTTTGTGAAAGAGTGTATCCCTGTTTTCTGTGTAACTGGATGTGAATTCTTTCTGGGGTCAGCATTTTGTCCTTTGTTTGTGGCAACAGAGTCGTGGAACTCCTGGATATTTTTATAGCACACCAAAAATGATTCTTTTTTAGATACATTGTTAAGTCTCCTGACAATATTTGTCATATTTCTCAAACAACTCATTCTAACTCCTTTCCTTCTTTATATTTTTATTTCTTTGGTTTTCCTGATAACCAGTTACAGATGTTATTGTGTCACTGTCAGATGTCTCCCCGTCCCTTTTTTTTTTTCCTTTTCTTTTTTCTTTTTCCTTTCATTCTGACTTGTAAGATCACACCTTGCTTCCTCTATGGAAGCTTCCAACTTACAGAATGTTTCCGCTACACTTTCATGGCTATTTCAAATACCCCAAGCACTTCTACAAAAGAAGGTAATAATGTCCTGAACACAGTGTAATGCTTCCATTGTACATAAGACTTTTTCCGGAATTTCTTAAAAAAAAAAAAAGAGGCAGAGGGAAGGGACAGGAGCAAGGATGGAGAAATTATTTTATTAAGGAAGCTCAATAAAATCTCAAAAGCTTTCTAGAATGAATACTTTTAAAACCTAGCCTTTTATGTCTTTGGTCATGTAGGCTGCATCTTCCCTTTAATAATTCCTCCCATGGCATGATTTGGAATTATATGATCTCTGGCATGGAACTGTATAGCAAGCAAGACACCCAAAAGCAGAAGTTCTTTATCAAGAAAGTGAGCTTTCCTTTGATTAGAAAAGGATTTCTGTAGCCATTAGTCTAACACAACAACTCTTGGAAAGTAGATACAAAACTCAGCAATACAGGGCCAAATGGCCACAAAACTTGAACTTTTCTGTACAGTGTCTTGTTTTGACAGCTCCATAAACTTATAAAAAAATCAGAGCAATACAACAACAGAGGCTCTGGGGATATGGTTTATATTTTTAAAAAATTTAATTTTAGTTCACTGCAGAATAAAGTTGGACCTATGAGAATAAATAATTTCCTGCCCTCTGCACAGTAGTTCCCACCCCATCATGGTGTATTAAGCACACATTACCAATAAAGTCTGCTAGAATCATACACAAAAACGTTGGAAAATGCTCAAGACTGAAGTAAAATTTTCTAAATCATGAACTGTTAACACTCATGCTCTTTGCTACAGCTTGAATGCCTGCTAAATGGGTGCTTTATTGCTACAGCTTTCATCACCAGCTCCTGCAGTAATCCTTCTGTTTAATGATCCTGATTTAAAAATCGTTACAGTTAACAACTCCTGATATTTTACTTTCAGCATTTTGGCATTCAGAACTGCTTAAATGAAACAGTTCAATCTTCTAATCGACAATAATAGTTCTCATTATACCAACCTGCAGGATTTCCATTCTGCTACATTTTGATATATTATGGCCATGCTTGTCTGTGATTGTTAGTATTGTATTAAAAATACACTTAATCTTTGCCATAAAGCTCATCAAATATTGAATTTTTTGTTTGGAAATATAACTTTCTTCCTGGGAATTACTCTTCCTCTTCCCATGCTGGACATGGGCTAGAGTTTAGCTTCAATCTAAGGATCTGACTGGATCATGGTGCTGTTGCAAATGTGTACAAAAATGCATTAAAACTGCCAGTTGTTAGACTAATTAATTGATACTACTCATTAACCTCTGTATTATTAGATTAAAAAATAATTGAAGTAGAAAAGACTTGAGTAAAATGGTGTTCCTGAAGCCTGTAAAAGCATCTACACTTTCCTGTTTTCATGATTTTATAGTGAAAATGGGAGGAGAGGAAAAAGTCAAAACAATTTGCAACTCAGTCACCAGGAAAGGAGACAACATTCTGTTTTCTGAGTAATTGCAGCATCTATTTGTCTATCCAGCAGTTCAGTTGAATTTGACAAATGGGCAGTGGTCTCACAGAAAATAAACTACCATGAAGGCTGTGAAAACATGGAGCTACGCTGTTCCAAACAGATAGAGTCCCATTTGTTCTTTTCTACCTCTTGCTGATTAATAGATAGGGAACAGAAATGAATGAGAGTATTAAGAAACAGTTGTGTGTGATGAAGAGGAAATTAAAGAACATAATTCAGAAGATGAAAATTAACAGGGGGATGGAAGAAGAAAAGACAAAGAATCAGCAACTTTGACTTTTAATTGGTGACTATTTGAATCACAGAATCACTAGATTGGAAGAGACCTTCAAGATCATCAAGTCTATCAAATGATGGTAAGGAAATTTTCCAAGCACAGGAATAGGATAAGTGATAACAGAAGTACAGAATGTCTTTAATACCAAAACTTCCTTTTGTAGAAAAAACAAAAGATTGAACAGGCCTTGGCAGGGGCTGCCCAGGGAGCTCTGGAGTGCCCATCCCTGGAGGTGTCCCAGGAAGGGCTGGAGGTGGCACTCAGAGCTCTGGGCTGGGGACAAGGTGGGCATCGGGCACAGCTGGGACTCCATGGCCTTGCAGGGCTTTTCCAACATTAATGATTCTGGGTTTCTGCAATAGGGAAGACTTCAGTGACCATATGAAACTGATAAGGCCTTGGGAATTCCATGTAGTGAATTCCATGTTGCTGTAGAAGTAGAAAGGGCTCTCTAGGTGTGCATGTTATGGGTTTCTGTAACACATCCAACCCATGGGTCTCTCCACTGAGGCTGTCCCAGGCCCTTGTGGTCTATCCCAATTCTCATGGATCTCATTTATGTGCTTAAAAGGATCTTGGAAAAGCTTTTGTGTTGCAGTGAAGCTCTAGAAGAGCCCCGAAGGGGAAGTATCATATAATGAAATCCTTCTGGCTTCAAGTTTCTGGAGAGCTCTGTTCCTTCTCCTGGTAACTCAGTGTAGCCAACACTACATTTAGAAGCTGTTTGTGCAGCCCTACTACACATTAGTATTTTATGAGATAGAATATGGGAATTAGAGGCAAGTTACTTTGCTGGTACCTTGTTCCTGGACGTACTCCAAGGAACAGAGCTCATGCAGAGCAAGGCTATACAAAGTGCCAACTGTTTCATAACCACCCGCTTTAAGCAATTTCAGCCTCCTCCAAAAAATGTAACTTAACGCTGGTAAAAAAAAATCACAGTTGTCAATTCTAATTATTCATCTCAAAGGGAACATTGGCTTCACATTAATTTTCTTTTCATCAATGAATCAGTCTAGTTAAATCTTCTAATTATCATTTACTTCAAAAAGTGAAATGTTATTTAGGTAACAGTTCTTTCAATTCTAAAGTAACAGCATATGTAGACTTTATTATAATTTGAGTATATGATCCAATATGTATATAACTATTTCATTGGGGTTTGGTTTAGGGCATACCATACATTTTTATGCTAAGGATATTGAAATAAAGAAATTGAGTGAAGAAATTAACTCATTATAGAGACTGTGTCATTAGAGGATGACTGCAAGGTTAAAATTCCTGCTGAAAGCCTATGGAAGATCAAATGGCATTCCTTGCATTCTACTTTTGATTATTCAATTTACATGTCATTTACCTATAACCCACCTTGGTAACAACCTCAGTTGACTCCAGCTGCTGAAGATAAACAATCAAGCTAAATCACCAGTGTGTTCCTCGTTTATAGTTAGAGCAAAGCCAGGATTTGAATGTCACAGGATTTTAGTCTGACCCCATTAACTGAAGCAGTGGTAAAGAACATTTTCATGTGCGCAAGGAGAACATGGTACTTCTAGAACAGTACAGTGGATGTAGCCACTACTAATTGGTTACAAACAATACTCAAATAGACAGGTAGAATAAAATTAAAGATTGAGATTGAACAAAACCAACTCAAATCAATCTACCACAAAAAGATATGTCACAATGCAACAGATTAAATTTGTATGCCATCTTCCTACTTAGATAAAGTGAATAATGAGGTTTATGTGTTCCTTGCTCTCTGGCCCTGCAGTGGATATCCTTCCGTGATCTGGAAAAAGTTCTGAGGCAGCACTGCTCAGAATGACCTGGGGAAACTCAGAACATGAGTTCACAGATTAGTGAGATTTATTTTAAATTCTGAAATCACATTTAAAAATTTCTTTGCAAGCCAAAATAGAGCACAGAACAGCACTGTGTACTCAAATGACTAACCTTGTCATCTTCTCCTAAATACAGAATATTATTTTGATTCACTATGTTGCAGTCAAGTAGAAAAATTATTAAAGAAAGGCCTCATAAAATCAGGCCTGCTCTGTTAGATCAGTAGCTAGCCTGTCACTTCTGTAAGTGCAGCTAGCACTTTGCACGTTCCCATGTGAAAACAATCCTGATATGAATAGTTCATTAACATAACAATCTGTTCCTGGGCAGAAAAACAACTAGCACCTGCATAAACATTAGATCTATCCCATGAGAATCAGTGACAAAAATATGTAAACAATTTAAGAATAGAGAGATTTGATAGACAAGTAAAATACCTTTTTCTAACCAATAGAGTAATTGGCAAAAAAGCTACTAACCAATTGGAGTTGAACATGAGGTCTGTAATGCTGTTGCACATGAGGTCTGTAAAGCTGTATAAAAACAAGTTATGTGACTAAAGAATGGGCTTTTCTTGCATGAAGAAGATGGAGCCTTGTGTGATTTATTCTGATACATTGCATAAAGAATCAGAACCAATTCCCAATTCTGAAGGCTTAAATTTTCAGCAAAAGGTTCATTAATTGTGAAGCTGATTTTTTCTTGTCTCGTGTAGCTACAAAGGACTCTCCCTACAGTGATGGCAGCTCTGCTGATTCACCTTTATCTGTCCCCAAAACCCTTTCCTGGCCAGCAGAGCATGAGAAGATTATCCATAGGGTTGAGCTGTCAGCAGATCAATAGCTGTCTCTTCAGGGATAGAGTGAAGGAGGCTGAAACATCGACAGAGCACCACTGGAGAAATCCCACCTAACCACACATTTTCTCAGATTTCAGCACTTGTTGCACTTCTTGATGCATAACTCACCTGGAAAGATTGTACAGGGACAGGATTGTCCCCCTTTTATTCAGCAAAGGGATTACAAAATAAAAGCTGCTATTATCTTTGAATAAATCAAGGATAAAAAGAACCCCACTCAATCCACAAGTCCCAAGATCTGCATTATGTACAATATTTGCATATCAGAGAATTAATTGCTCAAGGCAAAATTAAGAGATTGTGCATAGAAGTTTATTCAATAGGAGAAAAATGCAACATTACAGACAAAAGTACAATGGGAAAACCAGATGAGTATTTCACTTGGAAAGATTGATAGGAATGCCTTGAGAAAGCTGGTCTTATGAAGAAATGGTGGTTTGGCAGAACTAAAAGCAGCAGTTGGGAATGAAATTCTCTACCTGTGTTTGGCAGAACTTGAAATCAGGTTATTGCTTCTTCCTGTCTTCTGCTGGGTTTTGAGAAACTGCCTGAGAAGGCAAGCCCTGACTAGACCTTTTACCAGGATTTTCGTCCTCCAGATCTAGAAGGAGGATGAATACAGTTTCTTCCAAAAATATATCCTAATGCCTTATGTTTGTGCAGACATTATTTCCTCCAATCTCTGTGCTAATAGAAGAAGTGAAGAGGCGGGTTTGCTTTATTTTTTATGACTTTACTCTAATTACTACTATCTGGAAACATCTAAGCCACCACTGACAGAATCAGTAGGGTACACAAAAAAGTGGTAAACAGCTACAACAGCCTTTTATTCCAGGTTAATCCTGATATCTGACAAAACACGCCAATTCATACAAAGATGTATTTTAAGAGCTGAAAGGGCAGGAAATACAAGATATAGAAACAGAAAGAGAACATCCTGGGAAAGAGAGACTTGCCTAGTCTGAATGTTAATGTCACAATGCTTGAGCAATTCACAATTCAAACCTAAAGGAAACAAATACTTTTACTCCTGTGCCAAGGAATATTTCTCGTGGATTGGGTGTTCGCATGTTTAAAATCATGCTTAGAGAGGGCAGCAGGCTCAGAGAGAGAGACATGTTATATAAGTGTTGCAGAAAAATCCCTGTAGTGAAAGACAGAGTTCAATCTATTAATCTTTTCAAATGGAAGATTGAAAACAATTAAAATTTTTGTATAAGCATATTTATGAGGAGAAAATATCAGTTAAAAAGAAGCTGTACAACTAAGCAAAGAACAGTACAACATGAAAAGTGAAGGCTGGCAAATAAAAATTGTTAAAAGCAATTGGCTTTAACAGTGACTGTGATAGAATAACAGCAGCAAACTACTGAGGGAAAGAGAGAATTTTCCAGCTCTTCAAGAATACAGATTGCACACCAAGAGAAATTCAGCCACACAGAAAATCATATGATCAAGGCAGAGTCATTAGGGTAAACATATGATAAAAAGGTAATTTCAGGCAAGAGAGGTCTGCTAAACTATAAAATATACATCTGAACAGTCTGAATGTGAGAAGCTGCTGTATGAATCCATGGACACAAAATATGAATCAGTTGCCAGATAATTCAGACTTGTGATTAGCCAAAGGGCAGAATTAATTTTGATGTCCAGAACCAAACCGGGATGTTTCATAGGATCACAGAACAGTTTTGATTGGGAGGGGGCTTCATAGATTGTACCCCCCCTGAATTTTTTTCATGAAAACTTCCCACTAATTTGGCATGAACATGCTATTATTTTCTCTTTTGGGAATCCCTTATTATCCTTTTTTTTTTCTTTTTTAATCAATAAATATGAACTTTTAAACACCTGGTTCCTGTGTTCACGTTTATTTACATACATCATCTCTTCACAAAGCAGGTGCTGGTTTGGGATTTCATTCAAAAACCAAGAATTCACTTAATATTTCCTGTCTGTATTCTTGTTTGGTTGTTCTTGTAAAACTTTTCAGGACCAAAAAGAAATGAATATGGAAAAAAAAATCTATTCAAGTGAACCAGAGCTGCACATTTTGCACATTTGACACAAATTGAGTGTTATTAGCACATCATAGCACATACATATTTTGGTATCCCATTATATACCAATGGCACAAGAAACAAGATTTTGTTAGGTCCTACACTGATTTTCTACCCATGCTGCTAAGTTCACTGATTTTTACTATGCTGCTAATTAAGACATAAAGCAGGCCAATGCTAATTGCATAAGGAAGCATTGTAAGGCTTTCCACATGACCCCAAAGTGTACTGCTCACCTCAGTGAATAAAATAAATATTTCTTTTTCTACCATGAGTGTTTCTCTGAACCAGCACACCTGTTTTGAGTAAGTCTCAGATTCAGTCAAAGAGAAAATGGAAAGTTCTAGCCAGGCAGAAGGCTGAGAAACTGTTGAGAAGAATGTAAATAAGGTTCTTTATCTCTCTTGTTCACATTGTTTATAATTAGGTTTTGCTACTGTGTGTCATTCGATGCACACCAATAGGTGGGATGTTTTCACTTCAGGACCAATGGAGTTGGTCTGCACGAAGCCCTGTATAAAAGAGTAATGCATTTTGAAATAAATCAGAGTTCTATTCTCTCACCTTCTGGCTCAGAGTCTCTTCATTCCAGTCCTGCCTCAGCAGCATCAGTTTCCCTGCGTGACTCAGTCAGTGACTGCGCTGATATTGGGCACATCAGCCATGTCAGAGTGCTGATGTTCCCCTTGGCTGACCCCTCTGGGCCCTGTTTGTGCCCAGCTGGGCAGGAAGGTCGGTGACATCCTGCTGTGTATCAAAGCAGGGTGGCAGCAGGCCCAGGGCAGGGCTGTCCCCTGGGCTGGCCCTGCTCAGGGACCTCCAGGGCTGGGGCAGCTCTGGGCCTGTCATGGCCACCAGAGCCTGGAGGGGCTGGAGCGTGTCCAGGGAAGGGAACGGGGCTGGGGAAGGGGCTGAGGGAGCTGGGAAGGGGCTCAGCCTGGAGCAAAGGAGGCTCAGGGGGCCCTTCTGGCTCTGCACAGCTCCTGCCAGGAGGGGACAGCCGGGGGGTCGGGCTGTGCTCCAGGGAACAGGGACAGGAGGAGAGGGAACGGCCTCAGGCTGGGCCAGGGCAGGCTCAGGTGGACACCAGCAGGAATTTCTGCATGGAAAGGGTGCTCAGGCCTTGGCAGGGGCTGCCCAGGGAGCTCTGGAGTGCCCATCCCTGGAGGTGTCCCAGGAAGGGCTGGAGGTGGCACTCAGAGCTCTGGGCTGGGGACAAGGTGGGCATCGGGCACAGCTGGGACTCCATGGCCTTGCAGGGCTTTTCCAACATTAATGATTCTGGGATTCTGTGCTATACAACTTGTACAAAAAAGGTTTCCCAGCTCTGGTTTCATAATTAGAAAGGAAATTTCTGAGAGTACCTTGACCTTCACAGTCATGAAAAATGATCCTTGTTCTAAAATTTTGCCCTGCCTTTAGCAAACAGAAGAAAGCTTATGATTGATCTGCTTTCCCTAAAAATAGGGTAGGAAAAAATTAACATCTGAAAACAGTTAAATATGCACATTTGTCCTTCATTGAGGAGCAAATAACAGACTGCTTAGCTTTAAACATATGGCCTTGAGTTCTCCTGACTTTATGGGAATGAAAGCCTTAAATCAGATTCACATGGATGGAAGTAGCTGAGTATAGAAATGAATACAAGATCAATGCTAGCAATGAACTCACACTTCCTGTAGTGTCTCTTATGCATTTGTTGACCAAAGAAGAGATTGTTTCACTTGTAGAAATTTTACTGGTGCCTGAATTTCGGAAAGGTAAATATTTAAGCAAGATAAAAAATCACTGGCAATAAAAATTGGATGCTTCTAAAGCCACTGCTAAAAGCCTCATCAATATTCAGGTGAAAATAGAATGCTTTCCTAAGAAGCAAAAAAAAACCCCTCGTATATCAGCCACAGTTTGACAAGAAAAGCAGTTCTTACTTCAGAAGTTTTCTGAAGCTGAAATAAAAATTTTTCAAAAAAAGGAAGAAAATTAGAAAATAGAGCGAGAAATCCCTATGGGTTGGTCATATCAGGAAAATGCTGATAGGCAATACATCATGTTTGACCCTGTTAACCTCAGATCAAAATTTAAGTGGTTCTCTATAGAAATCACTATATTGTAATTATTTTCTCAAAAGACTCATGATTATTTAAATGGCATAAGATTCAGCACTGTTATTCCCAGAATCAAAATACTATTATCAGAATAAAAATAATAAATTTTCTAGAACTATCAGTACAATAGACAGTTGTACCAAATCAAAATAATTTAAAAATTAATACATCTGCTGCTGAAATTTTTTTCGTGCACAGCATGGAAGAACACTAAGCTATGTAAATGGCTACATCTAAGAATTTTAATAAGAAAAGTATTTGATTGGTGCTCTTCAATAATATCAAGACCAAGACCATCTGGTTTTTTTGGACTCTGCTGGTTTTAACTACAATCCAAAGAACAGATATTTGGCAAATCTATTTCCAAGGGCCTGGAGTGCCAGGACAAGGGAGAATGCCTTCAAACTGGCAGAAAGCAGGTTCAGATCAGATTTTGGGAAGGAATTGTTCCCTGGGAGGGTGGCAGGCCCTGGCACAGGGTGCCCAGAGCAGCTATGGCTGCCCCTGGATCCCTGGCAGTACCCAAGGCCAGGCTGGACACCGGGGCTGGGGGCACCTGGGACAGTGGGAGGTGTCCCTGCCATAGCAGGGGTGGCACTGGATGGGTCCCTTCCAACCAAAACTCCCTTCCCTTCCCTTCCCTTCCCTTCCCTTCCCTTCCCTTCCCTTCCCTTCCCTTCCCTTCCCTTCCCTTCCCTTCCCTTCCCTTCCCTTCCCTTCCCTTCCCTTCCCTTCCCTTCCCTTCCCTTCCCTTCCCTTCCCTTCCCTTCCCTTCCCTTCCCTTCCCTTCCCTTCCCTTCCCTTCCCTTCCCTTCCCTTCCCTTCCCTTCCCTTCCCTTCCCTTCCCTTCCCTTCCCTTCCCTTCCCTTCCCTTCCCTTCTTCTTTTTCCATTTCTATTTCCCATTCCATTCCATTCCATTCCATTCCATTCCATTCCATTCCATTCCATTCCATTCCATTCCATTCCACTACATGACGTCCATTTGAGAGAAGGATGTGTTGATACAAGGCCATGCAAAACTAAAAGTGTGACATACTTACAGGATGGTTTAACCACCCCAAACAAGAGATACTCATTGTGCTTTGGACTCTGAACTCCATTTTCACTCAGAAAAAACCTTGCACAGACATGAGAACACTTCCCACAGAAGGATGTTTTCCTTTTAAGATTGTTCTGCCCACATATAATTGTAATTCTCTAGGTTTGAAAATACTCACCAATTACAGATTTTTATTAATGTGCATGTTTCTTCTGCTTGGAAATCTGTGCAACGAAATTCCTTAGAATCTAGATGTGAGTATCAGCATAAATCATTGTGAGTGTTGATGTGTCCTAACACTTACAAGCAAGTTGAATTCTCCAGTGAATCCACTCACTCCCTCACATCTTCAAGGTGCCTGTAAACCAGCTGCCATCATCACAGCACCTGGAAGGGCAAATAAGCAGCTCTGTTTGTGACACTGCAGCCAGCAGCTTTCTCCAGGAACCCAAATATGTCACTTCAGACAAACATCCATCTTCTTGCCACTTCTTGACTTCCTACCCCCAGGCAATGCTGCAAACATGGCAGCCTGGTCTGGGACTTGTCCCACAGCCCGGACTGGCTGGAAATGGAGCAGCTCAGAGAAAAGAGCAGAACCAATCCCAAGAATGCAGTAGGGTAAACACATATAAACATAAATCTACTCCATATTTACTGTACAGCATTATAGAAGATTTTTTAAAAAATATGTCAAATTCTATGCGATGCATCCAGTGGAAGATGCATGATATTGTAATTATTTTCTCAAAAGACACATGATTATTTAAATGGCATAGGATTAATCACTAAGTGATATTCCCAGAATGAAAATATTATTATCAGAATAATAACAAACTTCCTAGAAACACCAGTACAATAGAGAGTTTTTACCAAATAAAAATAATTTAAAAAATAATGTATCTGGTGCTGAAAAGTTGGAAGTTAAAGGGAAATGTTACCTGAGGTCAAGGTCAAGGCATGCTGCTGAGGACACTTAGCACCATTTGAAGAGCACCTGATAATGACTATTATCAAAAACTGGCAGACTTACAAAACTTCATTCCTTCACATATTTCATTCTTTTCAGTGGCATTTCTGGTACAGTCCCTTCTGGTTCCAAAATACCAGGAATTTTCCTCATTTAAGGTCTTGTTAGAGAAAAGATTTAGTAAAAATTACTTCATATTTCCTGTGCCTTTGAGGACATGGAGAAATGTGTTGAGAACCGGATACACTAAGATTTACTTCCTTGTTGGGGCTGGTGCCTAATCAACATTTTAAAAGTTTCTTTCCACAGAAGTTTTAAAGTTTTCTGTGTGAGTTTTAGCAATTTATTTCTAGGCCAGGTTAGATGGGACTTGGAGCAACGTGGTCTAGTGGGAAGTGCCCATGGGCGGAGGTGAAATGGGGATGAACTTTAAGGTCTCTTCCAGCCCAAACCAGTATGTGATTCTATAATGCAAGATGAAGGAATTTAACCTTTCCTGAGGGGGGATTATTTTAATTTCATGTCAAATTTAAATAATACTTAAAAAATATAGAATATAGAATAAACTTTCAACGAGTAAAATTACAGATCCATGCCGACTTGCATGAATCCCATAGTCCATTTGCATTTACATTCTTAATCTTCTATGTCTGTTTAAAAAGGACCTTTTGGATAACCCACAGCTGCAGAAATGGCAAGAGCATTTGGAAATGTATATGTGACAATAAAAAGAATAATAAATGAGGTTCAATTTGGCCAAGTACTGGTCCTGTTATTAGAACAAAGAACTCCTGAAGTTAGGACAGCCCTGGATGTGTGTGTGGGGTCTTTATATCTAACAAAGTGACTTGGAAGCACCCAAAACATTAAGTTGAGACCCCCAAGGAAATTTCCACAAATAGAAGCAACAAATATTTATTCACTGAGCTACTTATTTTCCATGAAGCAAACAAATAGCTCAGTTTAAATAAAAGGTCCATGGAGAATTGCTTGGCCAGCTGCTGTCAAGAGAGGGAATTCCTGACCTGGAGATGGGAGGAGTGCTCTCTGCAGGCATTAAAGGTACAGCATTTGTCATGGAAAGGTAACAGATCCTAGTACATAGGGAAAATTACACCACACACAGTCTAGGTTAGTTTGCCTCTTCTTCCCCTGTATGTCTCAAAGATTCTTTACAAAGGCATTTTTCTCACAGGAAATCTGAAAACTGAAGCCTGCTCAGTAAGTTTCTTGCCTTATGTGATTGCTTGGCTCTCATTGCAATTGAGGTAACTAGCATTTCACACCTACCATTGTTTTAATGATACTCTTAAAATCCCTATCAGCAATCATTTAGTGGCTTTGCTAATCACTGTTCTAATGGCTGCATTTCACCTTAGAGGTGGCTGGATTTCTGTAATGCTGGAACCAGTCTTCCTTTGGTGCACTCACAAAGCAAAAACCTCTCAAAATAGTCAAAAGAGACATAAAACTGGAGGCAGATTTTCATCTCTGTAAAATGAGTTCTCAAAGTATTTTAATTCCTGCCATCCTACAAAGCACAAGACCGACACAATTACAACAATTTAATATACAGAAGACCTGGAATAAAGTCTGCTTCAGGAATTTCTTGTGATTCACCTAATTGGGATTTGGAACGCTTAATCACATTTCTACTACCGTGATACTCCTATCAGCTGTGTTCTATGTTCTCCATTTTATTTGCTTCCTGGGAATGCAAAGCATTCTTAGTAGCTGTTTTATAGAAACTTGCTGCTCCACTGTCTTACAACAAGAAGTATTTTTGACAAAACCCTGTTGTGTACAAGAAAAGTATTTTCCTCCAGATGATCAAACCCACGGGAAGACATGAGGTATTCTCTCAGTATATTTTCCTTCCTCTGTTCAGTCTTTCTGTGAGGTGTTATTTTTGATAATATTCTCATGTTCAGGCTATGGGAATTTGTACTTTGGCTCATTTATGAAAACAGAAGTTGCATGAGGGCTTGAGGGACCTGAGCCATGCTAAGGTGAACAACCATTTGACCTCTGATTTATGCTGTGAGTAACAGGAACATTTTTCCAGGTAATCCCTTAGTCTTATTTTTCTATTATGCTTCCATAAATTTTTGCAATAGCTTTTCTAAAGATGAAACACTATGCAGCTTCTGTTGAGAAAATAATAGGAGGTCTGCACACCATGGCTGGTGGAAACACCATCAACCCACATATCAGTGCTGCAATGTTTTTACTGAAATTGTCTGCAGCTGGGTTATTGGAGTGCAATTTATTTTCACAAGCCATCATTTCAGGCAGTTTCAGATGGCTTTTAATGCACATTAGTGACATTGCCCTGCGTTAATTGCAGGTATTATATTTATTTCTTTTATTTCTGTGCTGCTATTCCCAGGTTGGAGGGGACATCACAGGATCACACCCTAGATAAGGCTGGGAGGGACCTCTGGAGATTCTCTAACCCACCCTCCTGCCCAGACCAGGGTCAGAAAGAGCAGGTTGCTCACAGCTGCTTTCAAGTCAGGTTTTTGGTTTCTCCAAGGATGGAAAACCCAAAATCCCTTTGCACAACCTATTGCAGATTTGGTGTCCTCACAGTAGAAAGGTTTTTCCTTATGTTTAAATGGAATTTCCTGCATTTCAGATTGCTGAGATTACCTCTTCTCCTTTCACTCCATACCACTGAGAAGGGTTTGGCTCAATCTTCCTTCCTACCCCCATCAGGTATTTACACATTCCTGCAATGTTCACAATTGCCATTAGCAAAAGATAAAGTGGAAGGGAAAAAATAACTGGAATTCCTGCTTCATTGATTTGTTTTACTTCTTGTGGAACAGTTTTACATAGCAGTACTGCCTGCAGACCTGACATAGGTTGGAGTCTTCTCTGGGCTGGAGGAGAATAACAATTCCTCCTCTGCTATTCTGTGGAATAAACACAATTGTAACACAGACTGAATTAACCTCTGAGAATAAAGGCAGAGTTTCATTCTTTATGGCAATGAGAAGTTCCTATGCTCCTTCTCACCAGGTTGACAGAATACACAAATATGAGGAGCCTCAATTTCCCCTCTGCACAAAGAAGATTTCGACAACAAAATAACAGCTTCTTCCATGAATTTTCAAATTATCTATCAGAATAATATATTTAAATTCAATTTATAAATGAGTTAAAATAGCAAAAAGGCAGAGAATGATTTGGTACCAGAAAATAAGGAATAGAGAGGGAACTTCAGGTATTTTAGCAGCTTGCTCACTGTCCTCTACCTCTACAGTGTGATGAGGGAGAAAATAGGAAGAACTAGAGTGGGAAGACTTGTGGGTCAAAATAAAGCCAAGGAAATCACTTTCAAGTATCCCTGAGAGGAAACCAAACTCCCACCCTGAAGCTTCTTTTTTCCAGGCTGAACAATCCCAGCTCTCCCAGCCTTTCCTCCCAGCAGAGCTGCTCCGTCCCTCTGCTCCTCCTGGTGCCTCCTCTGGGCTCTCTCCAGTAACTCCAAATCTTATGCAAGAACAGGAAGGGTCTTGGTGGATAAAACCAGGAATATTCACCTCTTGTTACAGGGGCCAAGTCTGGCCAAGTTGTGTGATTTACAGAACCCTGAGCTACTTAACAAAATTATTTTTCTTTACTCTTCTGACAAGTCTCTGTCTGTACTATCTACTTCAGCTGTTTTGCAGAGGTGCAGCTCAGGGTCACTAGAAGAAGCAGGGCAAGACCAATAATGACCTCACAGCTGTATTGTACAGGCTGCAAGGAAAGCAGAGAATTTGTATCCAAAATACTGAAAATTTCACATAATGACTTAAAGTTCTAGTGCAAGCCTGCATTTTAAAAGACTGAAAAAAAATCCCTGCTTTGGCATATGACACTAAAACTTTGAATTTCAGCATTTCTTCAAAGGCATTCACACATATAATGGGAAATAATTCTGTGCATATTTAGTGAGCATTTATAGCAAGAGTCTTCACTTCTGTTCTCTGTATCATCACAATATTCATTACAATGAATTTTAGTCTAGACAGTTTTTTTTCCTCATGATTAAAAATGTTTATTCATAAAATAATTTAGTTTCACATTTGGAAACTTTTTATAATTCATTTGCATTAAATAACAGTTTTAGTGGCTTTAAAAAGAGACTACTTATTTTCTGTATACCCATCTCTTACAATAGGACTTGAATATTTTAGGTAGCTATCATTTATAGCTGCTACCACCTTGGATTTCAGTGTAATTTATCAGGCTTTGTAAAAGTATTTCTGAAATAACTTGATTAAACAAACATTCTATTGCTAGATTAATCAGAGCTTTCATAATATTTCCACAGAATATTTATTTTAATTAGGACTGGTTTTAACTAAGGTAACTTCATGAACAAGGACTCCAATAGGCATTTAATAAAACAATGAAATATTTAACTGCTTTTCTCTGTGCTTAGACATTATTGCAGCTCCTGCCTACTAGATTAGAAGTGGTGTTAAAGAAGATTTAGATTAATGAAACAACATGTGAAGTCATGGGAGAACATATCAATAGAAAAACCACATAATTATCACATAATCTGTTCTTGTACTTGCCCATTATCACAGATTTATTGTCTTTACATAAATTAATGCAAGTGTGCTTGACTCTAAAGGCTTGGACCAAAGATTCTTGACATCAACAGAAAACTCTTGTGACTTCAAAGAGCTTTGCAGCAGAGTTTATATCATCTGTGAAACAAACCTCTCTTACAAAAAGATATTCAGCTTCAGATCTTCTAATTTAGACTTCAACTATTATCCTTCAAAACAGGGTTTTGTGCTAAAAGCAGATCTGATAATTAACTCAATTGGACACCCAACTGTTTCCAGAGTACTAATGGTCTCTGCCTGTTCAGAACAAGGCTTGAGTCCGGGAGATCCAGAGACAACCCTGTAACACTGCTGGCAGGTAGGGACACCAGGAATGAAGTCACAGCCTGTTCCCAATGGATAGAAACACACTCTGTTGAAGAAATAAACATCCCCCAGAATAAGGGTGCTTTTGAAAAGTTTAAATATACACTGACAAAGGAAAACTACTGGTTTGAAACAGCTTATACCTAAATTATTTGTAAGAAAGCTCGCCACCCCAATTAAGGTTCTTTTTTAGGCCAAAGACAATGCTTTTGTTAATCTGTAGCAACAGGACATGTTTATTATGGGAAAAAAATCACACAGACTCAATTTTCTTCACGGTGGAAAAAGCCCATTCTTTATTCACATAACTCCTTTTTATACAGTTTTACAGACCTCATGTGTGACTCCAATTGGTCAGGAGCTTTCTTGCCAATTATTTATTGGTTAATAACAAGTTGTTATCCTGTATTGATTGGTCACTAAAACCCCCGGTGTGTGCAGGAAAAGTTGTTTGTGAGAGATAGTTTTCATTTTTCTATCTGACAGTGTAAAAACAGTTTGTACAGGTGCTGGTTGTTTTTCACTTAGGAATAGATTGTTGTTAACCAACTGCTCACACCAGGATTGCTTTCACATGGGAACTTACAAAGTGCTAGCTTACCTTAGAAGAAATAGCCAGGGCAGGCCTGATCTTATGAGGCCTTTCTTCGTAATTTTTCTACTTTATTGCAACAGTTTATAGCCCTATTAGATTATTAGCAGTTTATTAGCCCTTATAGATTTGTCATGTGTCCTTTGCTGTCTCAGTGATCCAGAGCAATATGAAATGTTGCTGACAAATAAATTCTGACAGCCAGTGCTGTACAGTGATTCTGACCATCAGCTCCAGATTTCCCACAAGTTCTGAGGTGCAGCCAGCACTGGGCACCCATTTTTACTGACCCAAAGCAAAGGACAGCCTTTTCTTACTCTTTTTAATACTTACACAGGTTCAGATCACAGAACTCTGCAGTTCTGCTTTATTCAAGTGATTCTCTTTTTAGGAAAAATTGCTCTGCATGCCATGTAACTGCACTGCTCGGTGTGGCTGAGAAATTTGGGCTATAAATAGGATACAGTCATCCTGAATATTTTCCCAGCTAATAATCTGTGTTAAAATAAACCTACAACTTCATCCATTAGTGCTCCTCTCTACCGAAGAAGGGAAACGCAATCAAAACAGAAAAGGGAAAAAACTAGTCTTGGCTTCGGGGCATCATTGTTTTATCTTGGAATCAAAATCAGGAATCTATCAACATCCTAGGACTGTAAATCACCTTAAATTGTGAGTAACATCATAGACTTGGGTGTCAATCTTGCTTCATATTTTTATTCCAAAGGCCTTATTTCCAGCAATTCACCTTTGAGTGCCTTAGGTGAAGTGTTCTCAATGTGAAAGCATTTACCTTTGACCAGATGGAAATGCACACCCATTGCTGTCAGATTTCTCTCATCTTAAACACCACTGTGAAAAGATGGAAAGAGCCTGTTCTCCATTCAAACTCTCCTATCCACTTCCTTTTGGCTTTCTTAGTTAACTTTGAGGAAGAAAATTGCTTAGCTTATTTTTAAGTAATTAATTATATACAAGTATTACAGTGGCCTTTTTCTCCTCCCCCCACTAAAAAAAAAAAAAACAACACAACAAGGATTAGTGCTGGAAATTGCTGTGTGCTTTATTTTTTCCAATGTACTCATTGTAAACCTTAAATTCATTGATCCCTTCTCCAAGCAGTGGCAAATTGTGATATATTTCTCTATTACTTCCTGTCACTTTCAGCTACAGATAAATATCTCAAGAGCTTGAAATTGATGGTCTTAAAAAGCAGATGGGGATCTTTCTGCTAATGGCAGGGGTGTTTGCTCTCACAAAAATATCTCATAAAAAAACCTGGCTGAGACAGCCAGGTTTTGGCAAGAAGCTGCCATGTACCCACAGGCTGACTTCAGGAAACTTCTCGTTCCAGCCACTTAGGACCCACTTTGAAGGCACTGCTGGCAGCACCAGAGCTGGGACCAAGGCCCCTCCACAGCTGCTCCCCCACATCCACACCAGTTTTCCTCACCAGCTCAGCCCCAGGATTCCTATGGTGGAGTCTCAGATGTCCTAGTCCTCTAAATAATTTAATCTTGGAACAACTTAATAACAAAACCACAGCCTGAGCTGATGCCTTAGTGTTGGTATGTGCTGGCTGATCCTTAAATGTCTGTTCTGCTGCCACTTTTGTCCGTCTGAGAGCTGCTCCTGCCTTTCCCTTTTTTCCAGTAGAGTATAGCACAATCCACAAATGGCAGTGCCCAGACAAGTACCTAGGGAGCCTGGCCCCAAACTGCTCCACATCTGCCTTTATCCAGAAAGGAGAACAAGACACACTTGTTAGCACAAAGCAGAATCAAGCACATGAGATCAAAAACTCGTGTCCTGGACTCGTGTCATGGCACAGGTTAGCCAGATTCATTCTGAGTCTGAAGTGAATTTTAAATTAGAGTGAGTGTATATGGATGAAAAATCTCAAAGTCCAGCCTAGATCCAATGAAACTACATAGGCCTTGTTTTGAATATCTTCCTGCAGCATTTACAGAATCACAGAATAACATGTATTGGATATAAGAATAACCTTGGAGGACTCACCAGGATCACCCGGTGCAGCTCCTGTCCCTGCAGACCCCCCCAGCATCCCCCCTGTCCATCCCTGGTGTCCAAAGGCTCCTGGAGCTGTGGCAGCCTCGGGGCTGTGCCCATTCCCTGGGCAGCCTGGGCAGTGCCAGCACCTCTGGGGACTCAGAACCTTCCCTGATCTCCAGCCTGAGCCTGCCCTGCCCAGCTCCAGCTGCTCCCTGGGTGCTGCCCCTGGCCCAGAGCAGAGCTCAGAGCTGTCCCTCCTCTTCCCCTCACAAGGAAGCTGCAGCCCCTGCTGAGCTCTCCCCTCAGTCTTCTCCAGCTGAACAGATCATGACCCCTCAGCCATTCCTCATTCAGCTTCCTCTCCAGACTTCTCCCCATCCTCATCCCCCTCTGAGCCAGTCGAAGATGTGGCAGTAGCTGATGGCTTCCTTGCCAGTTGCCCTCTGCAGTTTGTATTATTTAGGCACAGGCCTAAACTGGGGGCTGTCCACAAAGTCTGGGTGAGATCTGGCAAATTTGCATCCAATTCCTGCTGCAGGAGAAGCAGTGGGAAGAGCAGGTGAGCAGGCTGCCAAAACCACTGATGGTAAAAGGATGGCATTGACAGCAAACCTCCTCCTCTTCCTCACCAGAGACAAACAAAGCTCAGGGACCAAAAGAAGCAGAACGCTCCCTCAGCAGAGGTTTGGCACCTTCAGACTTTTAAGAAGCTCCAAGTCTGCTTGCATGGAGTTGCTTCAGAGCCCAAGAGTTCTCAGGTGTGCAGGAGAAATAAATCAGGATTTCAGGAAACTGCTCTGCAGTGGGCAGTGTGAAGGGCTGGCAAATGGTTTTACAAAGGCATTTTGTATTGATGCTACAGTTTCTCTCTGACATATTAATCCACACCCCAGCAAGTGAGAAATGAGACCTCAATTCCAGCTTGGATTATCTGGCCTGAGCTTCCACATGGATAAGAAGTGCTGTGATAGTTCTCTATAGCATCTTAATTTCAAAATCGCTGAAGCCTGAAAGCCTCAAATGAGTTTTCCCTTTCTGAAACAGAAAATAAAACTTCAAGATCAAACTGTTGAAAAGTTTCCCTAAATCTCCTGGGAATCACAGTGCAGTTTTATACAGTAATAATAGCCCATCATACCCATAATTCTTAATTAGAATAAATCCTTAACCATATAATATTGAATATGTTTTATGTACAACATTTCTTATTGTTAATCTTAAAAAAATTATATTTAAAAATTACTCTATTACAGACAGAGTAGTAAACGTCTTAAAGCACACACCACATTGGTAGTAAATATTGAATTTGAGGGGTGGAGGAAAAAATTTGAAGCAACTCTTCCCCTGATGATTTCAAATACAAGTCATAACTAGAAACTAGAAGGTACCAACACTACCCAACAGCAGAAAAAGTGATTGGCAAGGTCAGACTATGTCTAGAAGCAGCATTTAAACACTGGCTTTACTGAAACTTGAAAAAATTGCTAAGACAATGGACAACAGGGTATTAAGAAATTAAAAAAGACTTAAGTAGAAAAAGGCTCTCCTCAGAAGGAGCATGAAAACAAAATTGATTCTGCAATTGACCCGAGATATTTGAATTGACAGAATTAAACCTAATGTGTCCTCAGGAAAATCATGTAGTATAGTTTTCCAATATTAGTGTATTGTCCAATTAGCTTTCTAAAGATGCATAGATCACCATTTTACCCAAATGCTTTCCAAAAATCTGGTTATCAAAGCCCCATTTATTTTAATTGCTCAACTATCCTAATTCCAACTGATTAGGAAAGAGTATATTAAAAAAAGAGTAGTTCTCTCTCAACAATTTACATTGAGGGGGTTTCCTCAGCCAGGTATGGTTTTTTTTTCACAGCTCTTGATGGATTTCTTTTCCACATTTCAGAGTCAAAGCAAAATCCAATAAAATTATTAGCACATCCTGCAGCAAGGGATTTCAGTGCTTAACAAGGTAAATGTTAAATTTTATTATATTTTAAAGTAATTTATGAGTATCGATGAGGAATGTTCAGGTCTGTCCCCTCAGTCTGTCTGCATTCAGTCTGTACTTGAAAAAAGAAAATTATTATTTTTGTTTTATGAAGGTTTATGAAGGTTACCCAACTTTGCATGTGTTTAAAAATCTGTTATGCTGTGCAAGAGTAGGTTCAAGAGTAGGCAAAATACAACATTTTTGACTTTAACAAAGGGTAACACCTGAACAAGGTGAAAGGGCTGATGTTCAGACTGATTTATGCTTTGGCCATTACTTTTGATAAATTCCTCTGTTATGCCCTGACTTGCCTGAAGATGGTACTGGCATCCCACAGACCTTCCTGCCAGCTCCAAAGCAGCACAGCACAACTCCAACACCTCATCTTGTCATCCTCAGAGCAGAGCTGAAACCAGCTCAGGCAGCTGCTCTGAATATTTTAATCCTGTTTCTTCTCTAATTTACAGTAATTTAAATATAAAATAATAAGTTCTTCACGGTGCATTATTGTGCAAATAGCATTTAATGAATCTATTTTTCTGCAACTCTAACTTAGCTTTCCAGAGTGAGCATTGTCACAGGTGGGAAAATAATGGGTGTTTTAGTTCTGTATCCAAACCTTCAAAAAATAAGGAGTAGCTTGGTGGATTTTTTACAGAACTTGAGGATGGAAAGGAGAGAGAAAATGGTGAGGGGAAAACCATCCCTGTCTTGGGGCAACCTGCAATGCATCACTTACCACAAAATAAACTATTTAATGCCAAAAAACTGCACAAAACCACTGAAAGATGTTGTTTTGAGAAAGAAATAAAGACATACTTAAATGAAAAGGATTATTTTTTCATACAGTATTTCACTTTGAAACTGATGATGAAACACTAACCACTTGCTTATTTCTGGAGAGGTTTACTAATTTATTTATAAAAAGCCTAAATCCTTCTTATTTAGGAGCAAGAAAACTGAGAGGAGTGATGAAGATCAGTGGAAATATATATATATTATATATATGTATGATGCAGGTTATATATAAGTTATGGATAAAAGACACAGAGTCAGCTGATATCACTGAACTTAAATGGCTTTGAATTTCCATTTTTCAGCTTTCATCTTTTCAATCTTTATATGAAATTGATAATTTTAACCTTTATTTTGTTATATAATGGGTTGATAAGACAATAAATTATGGGCTTGTTTTAGGGCAAAAGAAATCCACACACACACACAAAAAAATCCTGCATGTCTTAATTTTCTAATAATGAAATGTAAAATATTTTTTTATTTAACCTAAAAAAATAAAAAGATTTGTACATGCCAGGCAACATCCTGGAATCTAAAGGGAAATCTCTTTTTAATACTGCTTGGAGATAAATGATACAAGGCCTTCAGTGACAGACTGTTCACCTTGTGCTGAAAACTGCGAGTGTGAGGCAATGTTCTAATGTCTGCTCAAATGCATGAACAGATTTGTTTGAATCAAGATGTTTTTTGTGCTGTAAAATGACCCATTTTTTGGTATCAAAGATGATTTTGTTCATACATGATGCTGAATAGAAAAGCCAAACAAGCCAACAATCCAGCATATTTAGGGATGGGGCAGAGAAGGCAAAATTTTTCCACATTTTAAAAATTTCTACTCTGGTGGCAATGAAAATTCACTTTGGAAAGAACAACTGAATTAGAACAGAGAGAAGACTTGACTAATCTGATCTGAAACACCTAGGGAAAAAACCCCAAAAAAGTTAAGTTGATTCTATGGATTACTATCTTCACTGACTTCAGAGACTTCACTGGACACTGAATAGCTCATTTACATATAATGGCTAGAATTTTCTAACAAAAAGCCAAAAATAGACCATAAATTTTCACAAGGATTCATAGATGTATGGAACATTTCCTTGCAAAGACTGGACAAGGGGGAATGGCTCCCAGTGGCAGAGGCAGGGCTGGAGGGGATGTTGGGAATGAGGAATTGTTCCCTGGCAGGGTGGGCAGGCCCTGGCCCAGGTGCCCAGAGCAGCTGTGGCTGCCCCTGGATCCCTGGCAGTGCCCAAGGCCAGGCTGGACACTGGGGCTGGAGCAGCCTGGGGCAGTGGGAGCTGTCCCTGCCATGGCAGGGGTGGCACTGGATGGGATTTAAGGTCCTTTTCAATCCAAACCAGTCTGGGATTCCATGATTGTCTGAAGTACTGAGAGAGCAGTTGTAGAATCTAAATATAGATCTTCCAAACTAGGAATAAAACACAACCAGTAAGCGTTTAAGGGTTGATTTTTGAGTACCATCACACAGAAACACATATAAAACTTTCCCCTTCTGAGGCAACCCCACAGACCAGAAATAAAACCCATATAAGGAAGTGTGAAGCCTCTCACAACAAAGCATGTACATTTTCCCAGCTCTCAAATTTCTTTAGCTGTTAAATCTGTCTTGTCTTGACTGATTTCAGTCCTATTCCATAACATTCATTTCTACTCCCTGCAATTTCATAGGTGCTTAGTGATTCCCAGTTTCTAACTTCATGATGGGCACCATGGCACTGAAAGGTTTTGTGTGCACATTTCTTGCTGTGCTGGAAGTCCAGCACAATTTGCACCTGCTTGTACAGTTGGCTGAGTAAAGAAATCTACTCTCTGTTCTCTTTTCTCTTACCTGGAAACCAAAGCCAACCACTTGGACATGCAAGATGACTCTAAACAAAAGTTTTGGAGATTCATATCTCCCTAGAAATCCATCCTAACAATTATCCATGGAAGCCAGACTGTAAATGGCTTTAATTCATGATTTCAGCCAAGTCAACAGAAGCATTTCTCAGTAATTTTTATTTTGTGTGTAAATTCTAATAGGCAGTTAATTGGCAGCCAGGTTTGTATTTCAGTATTCTTACTGACATACTGAAAATATCCAAGACTATAGGATTCCTCTCCATGTTTTTTTAAGACAATGTAGTTTATTTACATGGTTGAAGTAATGCAGCTGCATCCAGGGATGCATTCTAAAAATTCTGCAATTACCAAAAATTGTTTAAAAGAAAGCTATAGCCCACATTTTCTTTAACTTATTACTAAAAATAACAGTAATGTTTTCACTTACAGCAGTGCAGAATTTTTGTAGCTTTTATTTTTAAGCTCATCCAGCTCTAGCTCTTTACCTTTGTATGTGCTGCATAGTAATATTATTATTCTTGGCTCCATTTATAGCTTCATGATAACTATACAACCTACTTTAGTATTCTTTAGTCCTTAACAAGAGAGACTGGGAATCGAGGAGTAATCACTAATGGTTATCTGCCTTTCCTATTTAAAAACAATAATGGTGTTCACTCATCCTGAACAAGGACTTTAATTAATCACTGTAGTAATGCAGACAGAAGTCCCAGTGTTACTATCACTGACACATAGCAGTAAGTCCTGCTTCAATGCTTTTATTCTGTAAAATAAATCTTTTCACCAAGACCCAATAATTTAGTAAAATTAAAATATAGTCACATTATTCTAGTTCTTACAAAATTTTCAAGCAGGTGTATTATTTTTAGGCAGGTATTGCTGTTGTCCTGTGAGACCTGACAACTACACTATTTAAAGGATATGTTTTCAGGCAGTCAGTAAAGAAATATATTTTTATATGTATTCTTTCGACATCTTTTCCTTATATAACTATATTCAATTATTGTATTAAGTGACAAATTTCTCCTTCTAGAAGTATTTTCTCTCTATTTTGCAAGGTATATCTAAATTCCACAAAGTGTTGCTTAACCTCCGGGTTTGTTCCTTGGGGTTTAAGATGACCCTGTTTCAATGGGCATGGGAAGAACCCAACTTTGTGCATTACCTCTTAGACTGGCACCTTAATTGACTGAAATACAACTTTCACCTTCTATTTAGATACAGCTACTACTAGCTAATAGCCTAGTTAGATTAAAAGCTACCCAGTGCATCTTTTTCCATGTGAATCATTCAAATGCAATGACCAATTCAATTCTTAAGGGAAGCACACAGCTATTTATGCTGCTGCCTTGGAGTTCCCATCACAGTGGCCATGCACACATCTCCTTCTTGTGTCACACTCCAGAACATTCCCCCAGGCTGGGAATGCTGCACAAGGAAGTGATGTGCAGCTGAATTCTCTGGAGAGCAGGAATCAGTTGTGCAGGGACTTAATGAACTCCAGTTTCTAAGGAAGACAGGGAAAACCAAAAGGAAATGCATTTCTGCAGCAGCCAGAGATGGAAAGGGACACATTTCATATGCACTCTGCCCTACACAGTGCCATACTCTGAAGGCAATGAATTTGAGAGTCTTACTGGGCTGTTTTGACACCTCTTTAGCTGGACTCCACACATAATTGTTTATACAGGATTTGATAATTTTTTTTTTCCCTCAAGCCTTGCCACATCTACTCAAGGAAAACTTTGGCTAGTATCAGCTTTGCTTTCCATCCTATATTTTCCACAGTTCTGGTCCTGCCAATAGAAGAGTAAGTCAGCATGGCACAGAGATGACAGTGTTCAAATGAAAATGAAAAATAAAAGAAAAATGAAATTAAAAGAAATAAAATTAAATGAAATTAAATAAGAAAAATAGGAAGGAAAAAAGAAAAGAAGAAAACAAAAAAGGGAAGGGAAGGGAAGGGAAGGGAAGGGAAGGGAAGGGAAGGGAAGGGAAGGGAAGGGAAGGGAAGGGAAGGGAAGGGAAGGGAAGGGAAGGGAAGGGAAGGGAAGGGAAGGGAAGGGAAGGGAAGGGAAGGGAAGGGAAGGGAAGGGAAGGGAAGGGAAGGGAAGGGAAGGGAAGGGAAGGGAAGGGAAGGGAAGGGAAGGGAAGGGAAGGGAAGGGAAGGGAAGGGAAGGGAAGGGAAGGGAAGGGAAGAAAGAAAAGAAAAGAAAAGAAAAGAAAAGAAAAGAAAAGAAAAGAAAAGAAAAGAAAAGAAAAGAAAAGAAAAGAAAAGAAAAGAAAAGAAAAGAAAAGAAAAGAAAAGAAAAGAAAAGAAAAGAAAAGAGAAAAGATGAAGGAAAGGTTCTTAGGTTTCCATTGGGTGACATGGCATTCCAGAGGCAGGGACTGTGCTTTGCATTCCAGGCAGTGTGGACAAATCTCTTGACCACTGAGCTTTCACTACCACATTGGCAATGGTGGATGCTGACTTTTCCCTACCTAGATCATCAGGTCACAAACACAGGTATCAATCAGTGCCTGTTGGTCACCTTGGTAATGTAGAAAGCAAAGCACTGAGTATTTGTCTAGCTGGGTAGAAACCTGGTATCAAGCTCTCAGCATGAAAATTGAATCTGACTTTTAATGAGGAGATTTGGATAGGTGGTCTGGTTTTGAACTTAAAACCACCGAGAAACACTTTCCAAGTATATTTTTGTCCTTTTAATTAGAGTCTATTCTCATTTTTCCAATTCCTTTCAACAACCCTCTAATATTTTTTCAGCCTTGCCTTTTGAGGGGCAGGCACAAAGTGAGGCAGATCTAGTGAAAAAGGGCATATCAAAGCCTGAATTTCCCCTGTCGCTTTAACCACATGAAAGCTCTCCAAATGTATTCCCTTGCTCCTCTTAGGGGTTTGTAGAATGAGTTCAGTGGAAGTGAACACTAACATCTCCCTGTTCCATTTGCAGCTGCTGGGAGCTGAAGGATAGCTGTGCTATGGTAATGATTCTATTTGAAAAGGGAATATTTGCCACTGCATTCTTTCTTACAGGGAGTTTTTGTTGTTTTGGTTTTTCTTTTAATGTTCTGACTGTGTTCTCAGTTTTGGGAAGGAAAGGGAGGAAACAGAAAAGCACAGAAAGGGATGATCCCTGCCTCAAAAATTTAAAATCTGATGAGAAAGAAAGAGGACAGAACTAACTGGTGGTCTCAGAGGACAGAGAAAAATTTATGATAGGGTAAGGAGAAAGGAAAGTCTGTGGTTGCTTATCAAATCAACTTTATCTGGAGCTCTGATGTCCTACATAACTTGTGCCAGTCTTCAGAACTGGAACCAGTAAAGCTCTGCAAGAATCAGAGAATCCCAGACTGATTTGGGTTGAAAGGCACCTAAAGCCCATCCCATTCCACCCGCTGCCACGGGCAGACACCTCCCACTCTCCCAGGTTGCTCCAAGCCCCATCATGCCTGGCCTTGGAGACTTCCAGGGATCCAGGGACAGGTCCTGTCCTTGTCTCAAATATTCCTGCCATGCTCAATGCCCTCCCTACAACCTCCTGTATAAAGCCTCTCTTCACATGATAATCTTCCATACATAGAAAATGATATAAGTGTTTCAGATATGTTTCACAGATAAAGCCATAAGAACACTAAAACAGTGCAGAAAAAGGCTCCCAAAGCTGACAGAAAATTGGGGTTATTTGCTGCATGCTGCTCACATACTGCTGTGGTGCCACTCTAGGCTGCAGAAGCTACTGCTTACTCACAGGTATGGAATGCTTATGCAAGAATGCACCAGCACTCCCAGACAAGATGCAAAGTTTTCCTCAGAAGAGCTGATTCATGATACATGGATTTTTATGGAAAAGACAAAATACACAGACTTTCCCTTTGATAAGTTCTGGCTGAGAAGCGATACAATTATTTTTTATTTTTGTGCAGATACTCTTCTCCAGACAAAGTAGTCAGGAGGTTTTAACATATTATTTTCTCTCATAATACCCAATTTTGAGAGGCTTACTCTCACTCCTGGGCAGCGCAGTTTTTACTATCTATTCAGGGATCAGTGTGGCTTAATCTTAGTTCTGAAGGAGAGCATCATTAGAGCTCTGTGAACGATTTCTTTTTTGATTCAGGTACTGGACCAGGCAATAAAAACTAGGAAAAACTATGTAGATCGAATTACAACTAAAACTTGCCACTTTTTCTCCATTGATTCTAGAATTTCAGAAGTTTGATTTTGCTGTGCAACTTGAAACGACCCCATTTTGTTTCAGGGATCCCTTTGAAAAGCAAAGAAAAACAAAGAGTTGAAATTCTTAAACTGTGTGTGGATGAAATTCTGGTGGTATTTTGTTGTTAGCTCAAAAATTAATCTAAGGCAAAGTAAAAGAGGACACTGATCATCTTTAGGGAATTGTCAGCCTGGTTGAACTAGTCTCTGCTTTACTAATTAATTTTTTTTTCTCTGAACACAGTTTTGCTGAAGTCTGCATGTTGCTGGCACTGGCTGAATTCAGAGAAAAAAAAAATCCAGAATAAAACTACAAAAGGTCTTGTAGGAAAGCTGTAAAGAAGATTTACACTGACCAGGCAAATGCTTGAACAGGTAACAGCTACTAACAGCTGAGCTTTGCCTCATCCAAATACATATAAATGTCAAATATTAAAGAGATTGATCTGGTTTGGGAGCTTCACTGAGTTCCCTTTTCAGAGCCTGACTGGCATCACCTCACAACCTACTGAGAGTGATGTTGGAATACCACCTTGTAGCATTCCATGACCATCTTTCCTCAGAAATCTCTCCTAGCAGCATTTCACTCTTTCAAATCAGAGAATTCTGACATTTAATTGTTAATTGTTAATTCTTCTACTTACAGCATGAGCTAAGTGACATCTGGGTGCTTAACCTACGAGAACAGGCTGTGGGCAAAGAGCTTGGAATGGGGTCTTTGAGGCAATCTATTGTTTTGGGGGTGCTTGTGTTCATTAAACCAGGATCAAGCAAACAGGCATTAGGAAATACACACACCTCTCACCTTCCATGGAATCAGAGCACAGTTTGTGTTGGAAGGATCATTTCATCCCATCTCTGCCACGGGCAGGGACACCTCCCACTGTCCCAGGCTGCTCCAGCCCCAGTGTCCAGCCTGGCCTTGGGCACTGCCAGGGATCCAGGGGCAGCCACAGCTGCTCTGGGCACCTGGGCCAGGGCCTGCCCACCCTGCCAGGGAACAATTCCTCATTCCCAACATCCCATCCAGCCCTGCCCTCTGCCACTGGGAGCCATTCCCTGTGCCCTGTCCCTCCAGCCCTTGGCAATTGTCTCTCTCCATCTTTCCTGCAGCTCCTTCAGGCCCTGCAAGGCCACCCTGAGCTCAGCCAAAGCTCCTCCTGTGCAGGTGAGCGATGCCAGCTGTGCCAGCCTTTCCTCCCAGCAGAGCTGCTCCATCCTCTGCTCCTGCTGTGCCTCCTCTGGGCTGTCTCAGCAGCTCCGGGTCCCTCCTGTGCTGGCCCAGGGCTGGAGGCAGCACTTTGGTCACAAAAACTCCCACATTTAGGCAAGGGGATGATTTGAGTTGTTTCTAGTGTTTGTTGATTTGCTGTTGGCACCTGTGGATGTGCCAGCGCTTGTTAGTTCATTTGAATATAGAATAGAAGAAGTCCTCTTCCCTTGTTTTTTGTAAATGTTTGATGCAGTATGTCATTTAACATAGTCACAATCAAAAAAAATGGATCAAACACCGAAATAGTTGCTTTGTTTGCCAGTCAGAGAACAATGCCAGTTGTCAGCATTTGAATTATTATAGAGCCATTTGACAGGTGTACAAAAAAGACTGTGCATTTTTGACTTGCCTTGTATTGCATCAGCAAATAGAATTACTTAATAGGATTACTATTGTGTTATATAGTACATTTCTATTTCAGTTACAGCCTTTGTACATTGCCTCTCTTTGTACTTTACACATGTAACTGCATTATTTAAATGAAAAATAAAACATTGAAGTGCAAGCTGCTTCATTAAAAAATATTTATATGGTATATTTCAAAAATACTTTGAAACTTGAACAATTATGGTAAATGGAAACCCCGCATACTAAAATTGATTTTTAATTATTGCACAGAATCCAAGCCTCATAGATTGGTTTGACTTGGAAGGGACCTTAAAGCTCATCTTATTCCAACCCATGCCACAGGCAGGGACACCATGCACTGTCCCAGGCTGCACCAAACCCTGTTCAACCTGGCCTTGGGCACTGCCAGGGATCCAGGGACAGCCACAGCTTATATAAACACTAAACCTTTTAATTATGCTGTGTAGCTAAAAAGGATTTATCAATCAAATTTGTTATTTGAAAGATCATTATTTCTATTGGTGGGACTCAAAGGAAATCAGAGCAAAAATAGGCTGCTGCTCACAGGGAGGAGTGAAAACTGAACCTGCTTGACAGTGAATGGGCACAGTGTGGGCGATGTTCCTCTCAGGATGTCTGATCATAGCTGTGTTTTTAAGCTGAAAGCTGTTAATAGCTACCATTTGAATTTTTGGAAAATGATTTGTTGCAGCTGTAGTTGTTCACATGCACCATTAACAGCCAGGACATATATGGAAAAAATTCCTGTCCTTTGCAGGGTATTTCATAGCTCTTCTGCTTTACAACTTCCTACTCTAGGCTATGAAAATTTTCCCAAAGTATTTCCAAGAAAACAAAAGTCCAGTGTACCTATTGGAATTCTTCACAGTGGTTAGAAGCAACCATCACTTCTGTTTACAGTGTTAGATTATAAATTATATTGAAATATCATTCAGTTTGAGTCATTCTCCAACACTGCAAAGAGATGGATGGTCTCCAGGGTAAGGTTGTCACAAAAAGGAAAATCAAATCAGCCGAATAATAAAATAAGTCTGTGTATCAAGCCAGCTCAACCAAGCACTGATAAGAACTGTGGCAGGCTTTGAGGAGCTGGCTGACAGATTTCATTTGCCTGAGTTCAAATCCTGCCTCAGTGTCATATGTCATATCCTCCCACCATCCTTTTGGTGTTCTACCAGCACCCCTCCAGGTGCTGTCAGGGGATTAGAAGGAGTCTGCCAGTTAAATGCTTGAATGGATAATTCAAGACTACAACTAAAGAGCCCACTTCATTTATTTTTGTGTTTTTAATATGCTACAGAATTGACACAACTTTTGCATTTGGCTGTGTGAGTACACCTATATTAAACTTCAGGACAGAAAGTGTAGTGCAGTGTTAAAATGGGACATTTGACATAAATAGTAAAGAATGGAAAATGGAGATGATTAGGCCCTTTGACAATATCAAGAGTTATATTTAAATCTGTGACTACTGATGCAACATCTGGAGCCATATATCAGATATTACCAGTGTCCCTGCCATTTAAACTCAAAGGTCTGTCCACCTGCACAAAATAAAAATTGCCATGTGTTCACTGCAGTGTCTCCTCTGTGACTTCATTTCCTCAGAGATTTTAACTTTTACTTTTTTGCATTCACTCCACTGAGGTAACAGAATCCCAGGATCACTGGAGGTGGAAAAACTCTCTGAGACCATGGAGTCCCAGCTGTGCCCGATGCCCACCTTGTCCCCAGCCCAGAGCTCTGAGTGCCACTCCAGCCCTTCCTGGGACACCTCCAAGGATGGGCACTCCAGAGCTCCCTGGGCAGCCCCTGCCAAGGCCTGAGCACCCTTTCCATGCAGAAATTCCTGCTGGTGTCCACCTGAGCCTGCCCTGGCCCAGCCTGAGGCCGTTCCCTCTCCTCCTGTCCCTGTTCCCTGGAGCACAGCCCGACCCCCCGGCTGTCCCCTCCTGGCAGGAGCTGTGCAGAGCCAGAAGGGCCCCCGAGCCTCCTTTGCTCCAGGCTGAGCCCCTTCCCAGCTCCCTCAGCCCCTCCTGGGGCTCCAGCCCCTTCCCCAGCCCTTTCCAGGGGTTCCCCTCCCTGGACACGCTCCAGCCCCTAAAGGGCTCTCTGTGCACAAGGGCCCAGAACTGGCCACAGGACCTGGTAACTCATAAAGAGTTTTATTTTACAGACCTGTCTAATGCACATTCCAAGTTAGTTCTGAATGAGTTTTGAGAAATAATTCAGATTATTAAAGCAGAGACACTTTGGCACATAAATATCCAGCCGATGATTCACCCACTCTGCATCTGCTGTGGCTGCTCTGGATGTCCTGGTTGCACTGGTGCTTCCAAACCAGCACCAGATGCCTGTGCTCAGGGAGCTGCACCACGCCGTGCACAAACACAGCTCAACAGCAGCTGTGCTCAGTTTTGGGAAGCAGCTCTGGTGAGTTAAACACTTCAAACAGCCCAATATATGTATTTCCCACTGCTCCAGCTCAGCAGGAGCACAGGCTGGAGCATCATGAGCAGCAGCTGTCTACACAAGCACACAGATACACTCCCCAAATCCACTTCTCACCACTCCATGGCCTTCCAGGGATGAGAACAGTGTGAACAAATCCTTCTGTTGGGAACTTCAGGGCTTTGGGTTTTGAGCTTCCAGCTCCAGCAGACACAAATTCCCATCTCATTTTACACAGCTCTCTCCCCAGCATTTGCCTATACAAAAGATACAATAAAAATCTCAATTAAAAAAAGTAATCAAAATAGCACATTTTGTGAGTAAAATTCAGCATCACACCTTTGATGTGAAATCTGTTGTAATTTGAAAACCTAATCTAAAGCTTGTAACAGTTTCAGAAAGCATTCTTCATGAGTATTGGATAGGTGTAAGTTTTAATTGCAAATTCTTTGCTTACAGGAGAAATCTTTGGACATTATCAACACCCTGAACAGAAATGGGAAAGGATAAACAACAGTTTAAAATTTAATGGCACTTTTATTTCACATCAAAATTGAAGGTTTTGCATAGCATTTGTGGTTTAGTCCCACAGGTTTCTAAAATCAAAGGAATAAATTTCAAGTGCAACATTATTCATAAAAAGAATTATTTACATAAATATCTCTCAGCAAACGTCACTTTATATCTATTGAAATTACAAGAATATTCATTATATTCATTCCCATAGCAGTTCTAACCTCTTTCATAGACAGATCTCCTGAAGGAGGTGGACAAAGAGAAAGGGCAAACATCCAAAAATTCCTGAGATGCCAAGTGCACCTGAGCTGCATCACAACAGAGACACAGCGGCCTAACTGTAGAAGAAAAAAGAATTCTAAAATTCCAGTTCACATCCAGTCAAGACATACATCTACATTTTCATTTTTATTAAAGCTTCTACATTTTCAATTTTATTCATTTTAAAATCTTTACCTATTTGTGAGCAAAAATAATAGTGTATGTGAATGAAAATGTCTGGAAGGAAAGAAAACAGTAACTGAAGCTGCCTTTAATCAGCAGCACTCAGGAATAAAAGAGCTGCCAGAAAGCTGTTTCAGTGCACTGGAGTTACCAGTCCAGCCTGATGCCTGAATGCCTCTGGCAGTGCTGTTTTGACACAATGGTAATGTCTGCAACTTGTTAGCAAGGGTTGTATGAAATCATCTTGTCACCAGTTCCAGCTTTTATCAAGTTAACTTAAACAAATCCACCACTTAAAATAGAAAATATATTTTTTCCACAGAGTAAGTACAGATACATCTTTGAAATCTCATTTTCCTGTCTATGTCTAGCTTATGTGTGGAAGACAGAAGAAAAGATAAGCACTTTTTTTTTAAATTAAAAAAAAATATAAAATGGAAAAATGAAATAATTTTTCACCTCCAAACTTTAAAAGCACAACCTTTTAAACAATGTTGATCTTACCCTAAATGAGAAAGAAAAGCTGGCGGGTGGTACAGGATTTAATATCAAAAGGAAGCCCTCTACAATAAACAACATTTTAAAAGAGTTTACATGTGGTACTGTCAGTCATGCTTTGAAATTTGGCACCTTTAATACTTTAGGGTTGCAAAATCAAATAAAACAAAACAATTAGGTGTAATAGTGGAGCCAAAGGATGTGTATGAAGCATGGCATAAAACTCCCATGTGGCAGCAGTAGATGAATTGATGGTATGACAGAGCTATCAGGGTGACTCCAACCCTGGAAAAACTGGAATTGACAGAGAGGAGAAGCCCTGACTTCTTAAGGGAGTACAAACTGTAGCACAGTCTCCTGAATGAACATGTATCCACGTGTCCTAAAGTCTGTGAACTCTGGGACAAGAGCAAACATTTGATTTTATCTAAGCCCTTTTATTACACAAAAGTGCAGAAAAATGCCTAGAAGTGTTTCAGCAGTTTCTAATTAAAATATTTAAAAACTGACATAAGCCTCTGCCTTACCTTCACTAAAATAAACAAAATTTCAGTAATCATAGTAGATTAAATCCTGTGTCTAAGATGTTTTTTCCACTCCTAAATTTAAGTTTAAGCTGCTAACAAATAACTTGATAATAAACTAAAACTGATTACTTTTTTTCAACCATTGTTAACTTTCTTAAACTAAATTGTGCTATTTTTGGCCAGTTTGGCAGAAATTGATTGTGGTTCATCTCTCAGGGATATCAATCTCTTGGGCAGAGCAACCACAAACTGGGAAAGGATGAGTGGATGCACAGCCACATTCCAGCAAAATTTATAGATAGAGATAGATGCTCTGTCTCCTGGCTCTGAACTCAAGGTATTTGGGTCAAGCTTGAGCTTCTTAAACTTTCAGAAAACTGTGAAAGTTACTGTAGGTCTCAGAGGAATGGGCCTTCCTGTGTTCTTCTGGGTGAATAAACAATACTATTGTTTTGAACAGCTACTTTGAGTCACTTGAATTAGCAGGAGCTCCCAAAGGAAATTTTCCTACTCGTGGCGAATTCAGTTGGGATTGCTCTATAAGCACAGGTTTAAAAGAGGAGATTGTGAGTACAGGATTTAGCCTGAGAATGATTAATCCCAGTGTTGTATGCCTGTGACTAGGAAGGGAGGCAGCAAATGTTCCTGTACTGAAGTGTTTAAAAAAACCTGCAAAATGCTTCTTGAGTACTTGTGTTCCTCATCCATGAGGAGCATTTGGTAAAGCTTTACAATTCAAAATGGGATTTTACACTTTCCTAAATGATCAGCTTTGCCAGCCAGACCTGTCTAATCAGAACCTTCTGAAGAACACTCACCTCCACTGGTCACAGGTGAAGGCCACCAAACACCGAGCTAAACCTGTTGGTATTTGAATTCTTCCTCTTCTCCTTCAAAAATAAATAACTATTGCCTTGGATGAATACAAGGGCACTGCAAAATGCACAGGGTGCCCAGAGCAGCTGTGGCTGCCCCTGGATCCCTGGCAGTGTCCAAGGCCAGGTTGGACATTGGGGTTTGGAGCACCCTGGGATGATGAAGGTGTTCCTGCCCATGGTAGTGGGGTAGAACTAGATGGGTTTTAAGGTCCCTTTCAACCCAAACCATTTTATGATTCTATGATAATCCTATGAAGATACTTGTACTAGTTTGAAGGCAAACCAGTGAGAGACGCCAGGTCAGAAATACAATTTAATAGGAAAGTTAAAATAAATGCAATAGCACAAAACCACTGCCAAAGTCAGAATCTGACCGGCAACCCTGTTCTGGGTGGAAAAATTTTTCTGGAATATGGCTGTGCATCCACTCATCCCTTCCCAGTTTGGGGTTGCTCTGCCCAAGAGGCTGATACCCCTGAGAGATGAACCACAATCAATTTCTGCCACACCACAGGGTGGTGGCAGCAGTCCCATCCCATGGTGGCTCAGCCCTCCTGCAGTGCCAGCTGTGCTTCTGCTGGAGCAGGATCCTGCACAAGGGGGGAGTTTTCCTCTGGAGCTCCAGGGCTGGTGGGGATGGGCCTGGGCTCCTCTGGGAATGCAGTGGGGAAGAAAGCTGCTCCTCTGGGAATGCAGTGGGGAAGAAAGCTGCTCCTCTGGGAATGCAGAATGCAGTGGGCAAAGGCTGCTGTGGGGTTCCCAGGTCAGATTGTATCCAGGTAGGAATGCTTGGCTCCTCCCCCTGGGCAGCGCATCTCCCCATGGGATGATGGAATTTTCTCAGCCATGCAGGGATACTCACTGGCCATCAGCAGAAGAGATCTCCTGAGGGAGGATGGATCATGGAGGAGACAAAGAACACTGCCCTACCTGGTGATAGAACACACGCTTTTGGTTACATCTTGCATTGTAACATAAGACAATACTATACCCCACAGCTGAGCTGCATAACTGACTTCATTTCAAGAACTAACTAAAATATCGTACTGGATTTTCTTTGAAATCCATCAGCTACCACAGGACAGTATAGATGGGCAAACTTCATGCTTCAGCTGGAACAGTTCATGATAGTTCTGCAAGATTGATTTACAGGTTATCTTGATCACTGGAGAGTCAGTAAAATTCTTTAGGTTTTATATCTTGGTAAAGTTACTAAACCTTTGGATTTCTAGTAAATACGCAATCTCACATTTTGACTTTTTTTGCCTGAGATTTATAGCAAAGGCCACATTGCTTACCCTAAAAACTCCCATGCTGCAAAAAGAAGCCAAAGCACATAAAATGTGAGTTGGTGAGTTCCCTCCACCTTCAGCAGGAACACAAAGACATCCCCCATACTTGAATCAGTTTCATCTTCAGCTGGCTCCTTCAAATTCCACATTCCTTAATCCCACCATTGCTCACTTCCTTCTTTCTTCTGCAAATCCATTGAAAAATTTTGAAAACAGTCCTGAGATTTTTCATTAACAAAGGGAAGTCAAAAGCACATCAGGAAAATCTCTGAAAATTTAGTAAATGTTTCTCCATTTTAAATAATAAATATTGATTATTTAACAGCAAGGTTTCCAGATGCTGAAATGGCAAAACCACTGTTGTTAGCAATCAACACAGTTGGAACTGTCTACACTGAGTATAGAAATTAAAGTGCAGTAATCTTGGGAATTATTTTACTTTTCTAAGTAAAATGCCTTAGCCTACATTATTGTACTTTTAATTATTTCATGATCACCAAATTCACTTTGTACTGATGTTGTGCTTCAGTCAAGGATTATTTCCAAACAAACCTGAAGTTTAAAAAAATTTTAAAAAGTCATAGAGGATACAGCCAGGTGGAATCTGGGCTCTTCCCAGGGAACAAGAAGCAGGACAAAAGGAAACAGGCTCAGGCTATGCCAGGGGAAGTTCAGGCTGGACATCATGAAGAATTTCTCCATGGGAAAGGTTGTTATTGAAATGCTTCTCATCAATATTTGTTCTAAAAAGAAAGGGGTAGAAGGAAAAATTGTGACATTGTGTTGGCTCTTGGTTTGTATTTATTGATTTAAAAATCCATTTAACCTTAACTTGTTCAGTGCCTCATTATGCCCAAGGAACATGACCAAACCAGTGCTGAACAGCTTCTGAGCAGGAGCCTGATTGATTTCAAATCCCAGTCATTTAACTCCAAGCCAAAAAGAGCATTGGACTGCAAAGCAACGAACATGCTTCAATCACAAGTGTTGACATGAATCTGGCCACGTGGGGAAAGCCACCCAAGGGCACAAGAAGAAAAAAGAAAAACAAAACGAACAGAGATGTGAGCAGACAGGAGCTGTTCATTATGGTTAAACAGTAATTGAAACAAAGCGTGTTTCAACAAAAGTCAAAATGTCTTTAAAATAAAACAAGGTGTGAAACTGAATTTAAAACTGTTATGTGCATCTTCATCTGTTCTGTGAGTTTTAGAGACTCCACAAAGTGTTTGCAGTCTGCCCAAAGGCTGAGGAAGTTCTTGAATCTGACATTTTGAAAAGACAAATCTTCTGCAAAATAGATTGGAACAAGCCTCCCCATAAACAACCTGAATACTTTTCAAATGAAAGTCATACCTCTAATCTCTTCCCAGCATTCACAGGAACAGCCTGTAACTCTGCAAACAATTTTATCCCATGGTCAGGCAAGTGGAAGCAATTATCCTTTCAATCTTGGATACAGCACACATACATGTATATACATTTTCTGATGAGGTGAGAATGGACTTTAACCTGAAAACAAGATCATTAGGAAAGTCACTAGGCTCAGTTTAATTAATCCTGAAAATATAATGGGAAGAATAAAACAGCAATGGGAAGAGTAATATAACAATAATGAGAAATTCATAATTCTCAAAACAATTACTGTAATATTCTTTTACCATAGGAATAACACAGATTGGAAGTGAGGAATATTTCAGCACATAAAAACTTGGTGTAGTATCTCCACAGAGAGACAAGAAGTAATCATTCACAAACAAATGCTACACGTTATTAAGCATCAGACTGAAGCAGACAGAAACACAGGGTGAGGATTCCCAGCATGGATCATGGTAACAACAGTCTGGGGAAACTCACAATTGACACCTCTGGGCATAACTTACTTCAGTATTACACATAATAATGCCAATTAATAATGCTAATAATGATGCACTCGGCTTGCAAATAAGATTGACCTGCAAACCCTACATCTGAAAACAACCCTGCTGAAGTCCAGCTGAGTAGTTTCAAACACATTTTTTTCTAATCTTCTGTGGTGAGAACCTGTGTCTTACCCAGTAAAACAGATTAACACAATGTTTTCTGATTTTGAGAAAGACTTTCATTACATCTGCTTCCTTTTGATCTTTTTTTAGAGCCTAACACTAATGATGAGAATTTGATTTCCTGTGTTTATAATAAAGCTGGCATTAGCTATATGTTCTTAATTAAAGCTTTAAGATGTTTTAGACAAGGACATGACTAGATTTAAAAGTACCAAAGTATTCTTCAAAAAAGTTTCAGCATTTTGCACTTTGCTTGCAGTGTGTGAACACAGAGATTTCACAGACAGTGGAGCCAGAGCTGAAGACCTCACAAATAGAAGCAGCATTCTAAAAGCCCACAGATGAATAGGAAGAATGGATCATTTCTCAAAAACTGAGGTTCAGCAGAGAATGAAGTTCATTTAAAAAATATACTGCTGCAGGAATCTTTTAAACTTCCCACATGGAAGTTTTCACCCCCTTCATCTGATCCCTGTGTTCAACAGCAGGGCTGGGCACTGGGGTGTTGAGAATCCTATTTACTGAATTAAAAGTGCCATTATTTCACTTTTCCATCTCAAGTCAGCTGATTCATGAATAGCATAACAGCTCAGGCCTTAGTTGATACTGGACACTGAGGTAATTATTCATTTGTCTCTTATTATTGACTAAAGATGTGAAATCTGTGTAATAAAGGATTTAAAAGATGCGGATGAACCTTAATATCGCTCACCTGCACAGGAGGAGCTTTGGGCTGAGCTCAGGGTGGACTTGCAGGGCCTGGAGGAGCTGCAGGAAAGATGGAGAGAGACAATTGCCAAGGGCTGGAGGGACAGGACACAGGGAATGGCTCCCAGTGGCAGAGGGCAGGGCTGGATGGGATGTTGGGAATGAGGAATTGTTCCCTGGCAGGGTGGGCAGGCCCTGTGTTGTGTCATGTTGCAACAGAGTTCATCGTGTCCAGAGAGAGTGCAGCTGCTGGTGCTGGACATGGGAACAAAATGAGTCTTCATTTTATAAAGATCAATAATCCATTTATTACCTCATGAGGAGGGAGATGAAAACAATAGACTGGGTAAAGGCAGAGTCCTGGGTTTTTTTTAGGGTATTGCAGGGGTGGAGTTTAGGGCTTGGGTCAAGGGAGGTGTTATTAGCAACACAAGGAGGGTAAAATCAAATTTCCACCTCTTTGGAATGGGAGCACTCCACAGCCCTGGCCCAGGTGCCCAGAGCAGCTGTGGCTGCCCCTGGATCCCTGGCAGTGCCCAAGGCCAGGCTGGACACTGGGGCTGGAGCAGCCTGGGACAGTGGAAGGTGTCCCTGCCATGGCAGGGGTGCACTGGATGAGCTTCAAGGTCTCTTCCAGCACAAGCCACTTTATGATTCATAGATTTTCTTTTTGAAATTATTTTCATTTATCATGTACTTGCCTTGATCTGTGGTTAAGCTGCCAATAAAAATTGACATTTGGTGGAGAAAAGGAAACAAGTCCTCTAGGTAAATTAACAAGTTGTTATATTCCTTCTTGCATCTTGAATTACTTTTTAATCCTCTCTCCAAAGCTGGTAGAAAATGCTATAACAGCTCATTAGCTCAGCGTTCTGAGGACTAAACTGCCTTCCTAGCCCTTAAATTTTTCAGCACCTTCTGTGTCAAAAGGCAATAAGAAAGAGGCCATAAATATATTGCATAAATGAAAGTTTATATCTGAGAAGAGTAGCTATGTTCATTAAACTTATGATTATCAAGCAAAATTCAGGAAATCCTCTCCCTTTGTCTGGCTGCATTCTATTTCTCTTTGGAATAATTTGTGTGACTTCCACATTCATTATTTACACTTCATTACTGTGAACAGCATTAATGGGTCCTCCAGGGAAATGTGATAAATAACATAAGACATACCTGTCTAAAATAAATGTTGGTGAACACAACAAATTGTTTTAAGCTACTAGCAACCAAAATATAATTACTTCATTTTTTGTAACCCCTAAGAAGAGCCCCCTTGGTTATTATTACACACAATTAGGTATTTATGGGTAATTTGGGATTTATGAGCTTCAGTGCATGGAATTGGCACCCTCCATATGCTTCTGCCATATCGCTAAATTACTGTAGGTTGCCATGGTATTTTTTTTTCCTTCACATCATCACATTTTGCACCAGATTCCAGATTTCTCCCAGTGAAATAAGGCAGCCAGTTATCCCTCTTCAGTTTTGTTGGGCAAGGATTTGCTTCACTTCCTGAATTGTGCTCAGTGATAAAACACAGGGAGCCACTCAAGAGGTAAATGTGAAATATGACTTTTGAATATTGCAATGCCAGCTTCTTTTCTTTCATGTTTTCAATCATTCCAATTGCTTTAAATACCCCTTCATGGAATAAATAAGGGAGAAATGATTTTGTAGAAGTAATGAGGTCACCAAAAGGGTTGAAAAAACTGTGATCCCCTATTCTTTGGTGGAATAAAATTTATGAGATGATAAAAACATATTTTTAATACCTATGTAAATTGCCCATAAATATGACAGATAAACAGGGTCTTTTCAGGCAAGAGGTATCAAATTAATTTAATTTTGTAAGTGGTATCCAAAGGGAAGATTGTCATTCAGTTGAAATATGTGTAATGAACTGGAACCCACGTTGATTTCCAGACAAATACAAATCCTCGTTCTTATCATTCTATTGTCTTTTAAAGATAGTAAAACTTCATTTGTTCTTAACAACTGTATCTGCAGAGTTCCACTGCCTTTGACAGAGCCACCCCAACTTTCCACCAGCACAAATGAGAGGACAAGGCAGCTCAGGGACTTTTAACACTTTTATCTTGAAGGTCTTATACAGTCAACTGCACATTGGCTCTACCCAGTAACCACACAGTCAGTAGGAAAACAGGCAATTTTCAATTTATTTACACATGAAAGCAGTCAGACTTGCTGGTTTAGGCAGAGCTCTGTTTTCATGAGAATATAATGTCTGTGCTCAGATGAGCTATTTCTCTTTCATGACACAGATACCGAGAATAATTCTTTTGTGAAGACCTAAAAGACAGGAATATACTAAAATAAGGCAATGCTTTTCAGGAAATGTATTTATTGATTCAAGCACAAAATTTATCTTCTCTTAAATCTGTGTCAAAACCTAGAACCAGTCACATAATTTGACTGAAAACAGAGTTAACACACACCTCCAGCTACAAAGGAGAAATTCTCTCTTAGCCTGTCCTTGGAAATACACACACAGATTTTTAAAATTTAATTGTTTTATACAGGGACAATGAGAAACTAAGCCTGCATGATATCTGCAGACTTCTGATTTCAAATGTTTGGATTTAACTTCATGAATATTTTTCATTTTCAAGCCCTTTGCATCTGTCTTGTTTTTATTTTAGATCTCTTAGATGACAGAAAACTGAAATTTCAGAGTAAATTATCTATTAGTCTTCTAAATACAACAGGTATGTGAGATCTGAATTGCAAAAATAGTTATGCAGAACTTATAAATAATGCTAGATTACAAAGTTCAGAGTATAATGCTATTAAAATATAGTTTTTTGGGTTTATGGCAATCTAGAATTGTGTTCTTAGTGATTAATTGAGGGTAAAATCAATTTGCCTTAGAAATGCCTCTTTGTAATTGAATATTTTCAATGAAGAAGCTCTGAATTAAAACTCCCAAAGTCCTGGTTTCATTTTTCTATGTGCTTGGTGACCTTCTCTGGGATTGAAGATGGACAACATATCATGGCAGAAGGTGAACATCTCTATCAAGGTTGTAAAATCCCCCTTTTCCCCTTGGATTTCTGTCTGAGGGGAACTGAGAGACTGGAAAAGCCATGGGGAACAAAATTAATTGTACAACCACTTGGAACCTGCAAAATTTATACTCTGGGTCTGGACAATAAAAAGAGAAAAAGTAGCCTTTTATTTTATTTTAAATCAAGGAACATTGGCAATGCAAGTTTCAGTGATATGTAAAGATCTAGTACCCTCTCAGCCCTAAATCTATACTTCACTTAATTAAACAGCAGTGAGTTCATGCAGACTGATATTCTCCTGCCCAGTTTGACTCAGATGCACTGAACCAAAATCCCACATTTTAGTCTGAAGTTGCAATCTCAGGGCTCATCTTCCCAGGCGGAATCCTTGCTTCCCAAAATGCCAAGGAATTTTAAATAATGCAGAAACCTGAAGCATTTGGGAATGGCAGTGATAGTTCAGCTTAGCTTGGGTTTGCAGGCTGCTGGATGTAATGAAAAAGACTTGAGTAGTCCCACTTGGTAAACCCTGCTGCACAGAAAGATCGTTTTTGTCATTGTGATTAATTAGGGGCTTGGAGTTGTAAATAGGAACTTGTTAATACCTAAAGCACAGCATAATAAAAAAAAGGTAAGGAAAAATAATGCAACATTGTTTCCTTGAAAGAACATATGTAAACATTGATTTTATAAGCTGTTTCATATTTTTATTTCTAACTTTTTTGCAATAGCAACAATCAAAACAGTGTCTACAGCAGTTAGGCACAGAGGTAGGGGGAGAAGGAAGCCTTTAAATTCAGGATGGCTACTCCCTATGAAATCAATCCATTTCACCTTCACTGTAACAGGAAAAAATGTGATTTCTTGTCAGAATCTGTGGCAATTTCTAAATGCATCAATAATCTAAGTCCCATATTTTGGTCCTTTGTTACCCCAGAATCCCTTATCTCTAAGGCAGGCTATGATATTATCTGTCTCACTGCAGGACAGAAAAGAAGAGGCCTGTCAGGATGACATGCATCTAAAAGCAGGAGCTTTCTTTAAATGAAAGACCTTCTAACAATTGAAAGTATTTTCTCCTTTTGGTGTGCTGTTTGATATTGCTTTACTTGCCAAAAAATGGAGGGCAAAAAGCAGGAAAAAGCCTTTTTAATGCCCATACCAGGCTGAGCAGTATGGAACAGAGCTGAGCCTCCTGTGCTTGGGATTCTGTCCAACCACCACCACATTCCAGTTAAAATCCACATTTATTTTGCATCATGTATAAGTCAGTATAATAGAATTGAGTTAAACAATAAACACAAACTGTACTTCCATGGGGCAAAATATTTACAGTAATAAACTGAATACTGATACAACCCCTTGTAATCCCTTAGGTTTCAACACATGTTAAAGATTAAGTACTGAGTGTCATATTTATCTCATTATGAAATATTTATCTTCTCCCCTCCTTTAAAGGATAAATAATCTATTTTCCCTGCAGCAAAAATATTTTGCTTTGAAAATACTTGTTTTACTTAATGTGATTTTAATACTTAATTAAAAATTATGGGCTTCTTTGAATTGAATGCATGTTAGAACTAAAATAAAACAAGAACATAAAAAATAAAAGTAGAAATAAAAACTAGTCTCACCAAAAAGAAAAAGGAATTTTAGTTGCAATATTAACTGGAGCCAAATTATATGGTATTTCAAGGACACTACTGAAATAACTCAGAAATAACCTAATGGCAGAATTTTGCTTTAGATGTCATACAAAAATAATTAGAGTTTGAGATTTCTAAAAGCATTGTCTTGGTCTAGCTCTTTCTTTCTCCTCAAGAATTCAGTGATAAATCATTCATAAGCTTTAGTGAAATCAGAATTAAGTTTCCAACACATTTACAAGGTATAGAATAATTACTTGTTCTCCCTCCCAAAAGTCCTAGCCTCCTCCAAATCTGTTCTCATCAGAGGCAAATATTTTGGGCACCATATTTGTAATATTAGAACACCAAAATTCAGGTATTCCTAGCAATATGAACTCAAGCACAAGCCAAGGTGTTGGGCAGGTAAGTTTGTGCTCAGACTGTTGCAGAAAATAATGCAGTAGGTGATGTAATTTTCAATAATTTGTCATATTGTAAATTGTGAAAAGTTCACACAGAATCCTCTTTACCTTTGGCCTTTCTGTTAAAATGCTTTCCATACACTGAGTTTCCAGCTCTGTTTAATTCCTGCCACACACCCAGAGTCCATTGATGTGTATTTGAATCACTCAAGGCAGGACACATAAATTGAAGATGGAATTTTAGCAACTCTAGGAAAATAGGATCGATGACGATCAGAAAACAAGAGGAGTTTATATAATTGAGGCCACAGCAGAGTGAGAAGCAGGTATAATTCTACTGGTTTTTGTCTTTCATTTCAAGTATTTGGAGCTTTGGTTTTTTTTAAAGTTCTCTGACAGCAGAGCTGTAATTATTACAAACTTGCAGTAGCTAATTATGTCTTCTGATGCTCAGCAAATTACTTCTGGACACCTGTAACACACAGGTCTGCTTGTCTGATAACAGAAATGGTCTGCAGTGTTCTGTTGTTAATCATCTCACTAATTTAAAAGTAGAAAGAATGATACTTTCAAAATCTAATCTTTTCAAAGTGGTTTGATAGCAAATTATGGACACAACTTTTCTTTTAATTCTCTTCAGAAAGTAAATTTACATTTGCTATAAATGTAAATCATTCTCATATTTGACCAATTTTCCTCCAAGGGGCATTTAATGGTCCTGTAAAGATTTACTTGACTTTTATTGCTCAGAGGTGGTTGGCAGGTGAAAAAAAACAGTGGATATAACAAAGCCTGGAGCACCAAATTCTCAGCACTCTGCTCTTCATGGGAGAAGCTACCATTAAATGGAGACATGCCCAAAACCCAGGATGCACATTTGTGTGATATCTGACTCTACTGCCTGGCTGGGGGTGTAACCAGTGTGCTGGGCACACTGACAGTCTGTCAGCCCAGCCTTGCAGACGTGCAGGAGGCACATGAACACTTTTGGGAATATAAATCCAGCTCTTCTTGCCAAATGATGTTCAGCATTGGAGACCAGTAGGTATTACAAAAGTGGACTGTGAAAGATGCTGTTGGCATAAGATGGTACAGGGAGATGAACATAATGCCTCAGGTTTTAGCTTTTATATTTTTCAGATTCTGTACTGCTTTAGTGTGTCATTCTGAGCTTCATATTGGGGGATGGTGAGCTCTCTTCACAGAGCAGGCAGACAAAATAATTCCATCTCTAGCTGGGGACCAAGGACAAATGATCTAAATTTCAGACCAAGAGCATAAACAGTGGTGGGCTGAAGAGAGAAAAACAAGAAGGGTGGGACTTCATAAACTGAAGCTGGAATTGGACAATTCACTCCAATGTGCAGATGGGCCAGAACTGATCAAAGTGAGAGACCTTGTGACCGGTCGTCCATTCTGGGACCGTTCTGGGTCCATCTTAGGTGTAGGGCTGGCTGGGCTCTTGTGCTGCCCAAGGTGGATCCATTGAGGCCTTTTAGCAAATCCCTGCTTTATTCTGTAACTCTGTCCAGGCTCTGTTCTAGGTCAGCCTTCACAAGGCATCAAACAGAGCAGTGGGATGTAGGGAATGGTTTGGGACTGGCACTGGAAACTCACCAGTCCCTTGAACTCACCACTCTTGAGCAGCTCACATGGGAGTGCCTTGCTCTGAGTGACCCATGTCACACCAAGGTGGCACACTGTTGGCACAGTGCTGCAAATGCTGCAGTACCAGGAACACAACAGAGTCACTATTTTCACCTCCCTTTATACAGAGCTCAACAACGTAAAGTTTGTTTAAAGTTATGGTTTTTTTCATTTTACAGCATGATCATCTCAAAGACCAGAAGAATTAATATCCCAGAGATGTGTGATGCTGCTCAGTGTGGCTCATTCTACACTCTCAGATGAAAAAGCACTGCATGGGTTAATGGTATTAATTCAGTTTATGGCTTCCAGAATGCTACTGCTTTATAGTCTGTTTATGTCTTCTGAAAAAATACATAAGTAGTACAGTTTAAAAAAGTTAATCTCAATAGAGTTCTCCAAATGCATTCCTTTGGTGCCTGTGATTTACTCTGCAATCTGCTTCTCCTTGAGGGCACTGCTACTTCTTCGTTTAGTTTTGTTGTGTGATACACTATTATTTTACAGAACATTAAATATCACCAAGAAAATATTAGGCCAGTGTAAATATAATCTTTGAAATGTGTCTTGTTATTCATAATAGGGCACCTTGTGAATTTTCGAATTTTCACCTGGGCTACACATCTATTTCACTTCAGCAGATGTTGCTGATACTCCTGGGGGTATTCTAACTTTCATAGCTTTATTTTCTCACTGAGTAACCAGATGCCAGACCACAGAAACCCCAAATCCTGATGAAATGTGTATCTACTCCAGTGATCAGAATACAAATTAGGTATCTAATCTACCCCAGCAGGGCATAATTACAGATTGAAGACTACAGGCTAAGCCCTAACTGGTGCTTACTTTGCATTTCTCCCAAATATATAACACATTTAGAAAGAATGATTCTGAATTTTACACTCTGCTTGGCTCTGTCAAGGAATTGCTGAGTGACTTTTTCTTTATTTTCACTACCTGGCCAATGGGTTTCATGGAGAGCTAGAACAAGTCCAGGCAAATACAACTGGTGTGATCAGAAGCACACAAGAGATTCACTATGATGGGAAATTAAATTAATTACACAACTTCTTCTTCCTAAAGAAGAGACTGGGAGAGGAATATAAAGGAGATCTGAAAGTTGCTAGGGATGAAAAGAGCAAATGGATGTGTGTTCTTCCTCAAAACACATGAGCCTGGGTTTATTCAGGGCAACCATCAAGCAGCAGGTTGAAACCAAAGAACTCATGCTACCAACGTGTTTGCTACATGAAGGTGTGAAGATAAAAGGCTGTATGGCTTCAAAGAGGGATTGCAGAAGATCAAGGGACAGGGATTAACTATCAAAAACTGATATCTGTGTGCAAGATCTTGTTCAAGACACCCACATTTCCTGGAAGCTGGGAAAGCATGATGCCTAAAACTCCAGTAGTTCCTTCCCCTGGAACGAGATGTCAGAATAAGCTAAATTTAGCCTTGAGTGGCCATTGCATAATCAGCAAAACACTTATCACAGAATCACAGCACGGTTTGGGTTAGAAGGGACCTTAAAACTCAGCCAGTCCCACCCCCTGCCATGGGCAGGGTCACCTTCCACTATCCCACAGTGCTCCAACCTGGCCTTGGACACTTTCAGGGATGGGACATTCAAAACTTCTGTAGACAACCTGGTTACATCAGGTTGTGATGTAACACAAATTTCACAAAATGTGAAATTTCACATTTTCATGAAGCAGGGGAACTTCTGGTGTTAATTTAAAAAACCCTATAGAAATGTAAGAGAAGGGAAGACTAGAATAAAAAAATTTAAAATCTTTGTACTTTTTTATTTCTTTTTCTTTGTGCAAAATTAGCAAGTATAATGCTTGATCAAGTTCCCTTTTGATCTAGATAAGGACTGATGATCTTAATTTTTGAAAGGAAAAGATACTTTTTTACCTGGGGATGTCAAGAGAAGGAAAAATATATGCTTAAATAATGCAGGGATTTTACCACAAAGTCTGCAGTCACAGATTTCCACCCAGGGAATGACCAAACACTGTGTGAAATCTCTAAATCACAACCAATTCCTGCAGTCAAGAGAGTAACAATGTGCTTGACTAAGTTTCAAACTGAAATCACACAAAATTAGAGGTGAAAGGGGAAAATTACATTAAACAGAGCAATTACTCACTTGTGTCAAAATTGGGCAAGGATAATAGTTTATGAACTATTAATGAATTGAAATTATTTTTTACAGTTGTTTTAGCATTTGCTGATTTGTTTGAGATTCTACACATGTGATTCTACATGTGATTTTACTTTAAAAATATAAAATAGTGCCTGGAAAAATGTCATCCATTGTGAGCAACTGCAACTATAAACTAAGGTTTGTACCTTTTTTAGTAACCTGGTTTTTAAAGTATATCTTGGTAATATTCAATTAAATTAAATGCTCAAACATCTGTATTACAGTGTCAGAGTAATTCCAACTTCTCCTGAAGAGTTGAAAATTCATAATACCTTTCAATCAGTTTGGGGAAAAAAAGATACCTTTTAGCTGGTGGTGATATTGAGCCAGAATTTGAGCATTTTGTTTATATGTAAAATTATTCAATCTAAAAGAAAATATAAAGGATAGATAATATATTCTGTCAAGTTGTGTGTTGGGGAATAAGAATTAAAAACCAAAATACCAGCCAGGACAAAGGCCATAGAGAGCCTCTGACCTATACATAGCACTCTTAAATTATAAAATACTACAAATGGTTTATTGAAGCTAATAATTCATTAAATAGGAGCAGTAATTCCCATGGTGCTAGCAACTTAAAAGCAGAATCACAGGGAACAAAGAAACACACCAGGGGATAGTAAAATCCAACCAAACTTTAATTTAACTTGCTCAGAAATTTAGTACTACTTGAATGATAGGAGTCACAGCAATATCCTGAATATATTTATGTCTTTAGCATGTCCCAATGTCCAAAATCAGTATTATCACAGTAAAGAGACTGGCAGTATAGAGATTTTAACAGTATTATGGAGAAAATTCCAGTATTAAAAATAGATTATCACTGAAACCTCCACCAAAAAACTTAAGCAGATCTCTGGGAGATCTTTTGCCTTTAGACAAAATATCTTTCATTAATTTTGTGATTAAAAGCAAGAATACCTTATCAAGCACATTGAAACATTCATTAACAGGAATGTTAATGAACTAGTGTCATAGTATCAGTAAGAAGTATGAGTTGCTACTAATATGTTATACATCTAAAATAATTTGATTTTTAATTCCAGTAGAACTCTAGAAAAGTTTGAACTGATCTGTTTTGATCTGTTTTTCACAGCCAGCTCAGGTTTTCGTTACTACATTTAAACCCAAGACACCTAAAAAGTTTCTTATTTGACTTTTAGTGCTAAAACCAAAGCACAATAAAGAGCTCCTGTGCACCCAACATGGTGATGGGGGGAAAGAAGAACTCTTCAGCGTTAAAGAATAGTTCAAGCATTCTCTTTAGCAGTCTGAAGGGAAAGCTGGAGCTTTCCATAAAAAGATTAAAGTGCAGGAAAGACATTGGAGGAAGATCTGTCATCCACTTGGAGATGACAAGATGATATACCATGTGCCAGTAAAATAAATAATTTCTAGCAGGGGGAATACACTTAACAGCTGAGCAACAGAGATGTAACCTATCCTGTCAGATCATGGGAGTAAGACAAGGAATTAAGAGTCCTGAAATAGTAAAGGGAACAGACAGAAGCAGTTAAGGATTCCACCGTGTGACGCCAGTGTCAGACCCTCTGAAGACAAATGTGCCATCTCAGATGAAAGTATTATTTTTATGAATTTAGTTGCCTAATAAAGGCTACAGAGATGGCAATTTATAAATTATTTAGCTGTTCTGCATTTTAACAGCTTCAGTTTTCTTATCATATCTTCTTAATCAATGCAGAAGCCATGATTTACAGCTGCCCTCCCAGTCCAAAGGCAGCTCTATAGGAGGGGCTTTGTTACACTGGGCAGAGACACCAGGCTGTCACTGAGTTCAGGAGGAAAACTTGTGCCTCACATGGCTTTAGACCTGCCCTTTACTGGACCTCAGCATCAGACTGGCCTTCAAAAGCCAAACAAGTGCTTTGGACACCTTTTGATGCAAGTCTGTTGGTATTTTGTTGGCACACATCAGCCTCTGAGACTCTCTCCAATGACATTAAATGTGTAATGTTAGTTTGGATGTGTTGGTCCTTGGCACAAACATTCTCATTATTAAATACTTCAGATAAGACTTGGATTTTAAGGTATTTATTCTAATGCTTTTTAACCAGAAAAAATATGCAGGGAAACTTCTATTCATTTTAGTTTAATATGTCAGATTTAAAAAAAATTCTTTTGAACTTTTCCTTCAACTTCCCTTCTACCTTCAAGGCTACTTTTTTCTGAATATATCATGTCACATTTCTCTTCTGGACAAAAATTACAATTTCTACTTTTCCTATTCTTACCATCACAAATACAATTACTTTAAATAAAATATCTTCTTATCCTTGATATCTGATCTATCCTCAAAACAATTATAATATTAATTTAGAACATTTCTGGCCTTTGAAATAAAATAAATTTTATTTACTGGCTTTCTTATAAACACACTCTCTTTCTTTAGCTGTAGATACCTTATATCCAATATTTTCTCAATGCAAAACATTTTTTAAAATGCACAAAAGCTCTTTTTTTCTGTACTTTTAAAGTCACACCCAGGCATATAAATGGTTCTTAGCATAGAACAGCAGTTTTGGGTGTAGATTTTGACATCCAGTGAGTACAAGTTTAAAAGCATGCAGGAACTAATTCCATTCACTTGTCCCAAAGCCAGGTGGGAAATTAATCACCAGCAATTAAATCTATAAATGACAGTTTAGTGAGGAGAACAATTAATAATACACATCTTTTTGTGGTTATTCAGGTCCTGACCCAGTCAGTTTTGCTGTAGGATTAGGAAAAAGTTGCTTACTCTGTGCTGATTGTTGCTGATGCCAGTTTTTCCAGATTTAATTGTTGGATTATTCCTTCTTCTTGTACCAAATGCTTTCAGCTCTCAGAGCTGAGCCCAGCCTTGGCCCAGGCAGGCAGGGGACTGTGGCCAAACCAGGCAGCACAGCCAGATCTGATCCATGTGCACATCGCTCTCTGCTCCATTTGCAACTAAAATGTTCCCCAAATGTTTCTTTTTGTGCAGCCTGGCAGCACCATATGCGTTTTAGGACAGTAATAATGACAAACAACTGCAAAAATCCCCCAAAGCTGCATTTAGCACAAACAGTGATGTTTTATTTCATTATAGCTGTGGAACCAAAATGAGGAGTCTGAGCTTCATTATCACTTGGGTGAGGGGTGAGTGGAAGTGCTTGGGTAACACCTCAGGCTTGACATGATTCTAACTCCTAACTTGACATGATTCTAACTCCTAACTTGACATGATTCTAACTCCTCACTAAACAAACCAACTGTAGTTTGAAATATAAGCACGCTGCTCTCTGGAATGTTCCATTCCTCCACAATGAGCACTTGCACACTTGGAGGCTTTTCCCAATGAAACAAAAAAGGAACATGTTTGAAGCAAAGAACCCACCCTCATGAAATGGCTTTGACCCTACCAGCCATACCAAATGGATTTACTTGCCAAAATATTCATCTCTTGAGGATTTAGTTTCCTTTCAGGCATCTTCACTTACAGGTCCCTCAGAGGTACAAAGTCCCACTGTATTCTTGGCCAGAAAATGGTCTGTTAGATGGCTTGACAGTGCTATAAGATGTATTTGAAAACCTTCTGTCATCAGCAATTCCCTGTTGGAATTGGAGGTGAAATACTTTATGTCAAGGATAGTGTCACTTAGCAATTATTCACATGAGACTTGTGTTATAACCTCTTTGTATTGTAAAGGGAAAACTGGATATTCTATGAACAGTCAGGAGAGGAGCTGATGAAAAGCCTTCTTAGGTTACTAGACTCACCTATATCTGATTTTTGTCTGCTGCTTCAAGGACATATCCACATAGAAGATGGAATCCAAAATCTGTACAGCAAGGAAAAGTTTAATTAATTAAACTTTTTAAACATTAGGCTGTACTCCTGTACAACCTAGTGCAGGCAGGAAGCTTGAACCTCAGATTGCTGTGGTACAGAGTCTCTCTAAAAGCACTACCTTGGTATTTCTCAAATCTGCTCCTGAATTTTTACAATAAACTTGCATCTCAGCCTTTCAGTTGAGGCCAGGGGTGGTTAATTATGCAGTACACAGCTGCCCTGCTGACCAGGAGCTGTTTTCAATCTGTGTCCATCCCACATACCAAGGTTTGTGACAAAGAACTGCTTTTTGTGAATGGCAGCCATGACTTCAGTGGAAATTTGGGTTAAATATGTGATTCTGTGCACATTAAGGCAAACATGAAGATGGCAAAATAAAGGCAGACTCAGAAAATGAAATGAGTAGAATCACAGAATATCTTGAGTTTGAAGGGATCCACAAGGTTCATTGAAATCCATCTCCTGGCCCTGCAGGAGTTGCCCCAAGAATCACATTTATATTACCAGAAAATGACAGAATGGTACAAAACTGAAAAGAGAATTAATTTGTGCCACAAAAGATCCCATGACAATGCATATGAATATTTCCTTTAGAGATTCTGTGACTAGAAGTGCTTGTTTAGAGATTCACACCTATATTTTAAATACCTCTGACAGGTAGTTATGAATTGCAGTTACATAAACTGTAAGTTACTGTTCTGCAAATAATCAGTTTTCCTAAGTCAGTCTCATGCATAGAGCAATTCCTTAATAATAGAAATTTTTATATCTAGTAGAGGCATTTATGGTAGATGCTTAATGCAAAATTACTGCAAAATTACCACAAGTCTTCATTGCCAACTGTTAGAAAGCAGATAACAAATTTTACATTCTCCTTAAAAAGAAGACACTTCAGGAAATCAGAAGCATCTCTTTATTCTTTTCAGGAAAATTTATTATGTTGCCTTGTGTATTCCTTCCCCCAAACTATTTTTTTCCTTTACTGCTTCCTTCTTATGGTTTCCTAAGCAAACAATTATGACTTTTTCAAAACAATTTATTTCTTTTGTTTTCTAAACCTTCTGCAATTTGAAAATGCATGAGAAAAGTGCTGGGAGCAGCCAGGCCACCATAAATTCCCTACTGTTGTTTTTTGTGAGTCCAGCACAGATCCTGTCATTGATCTGCATGTGCTGGAGCTTCACTGAAATCAATGGAGACTGCTACAGGAAAAAAGGAATCAAAGGCAGGAAACTGTCTCCTAATGAACAGCCCTGAAGTCTGTCACAGCTCCCATTAGCAAAACTGACTCTGCAGAGTTCTCCCCACACAGCTCAGTGCCAGACAAGATTAGTTTGGGAATATGGGCATTTCAGCCCTTGGCACCAACAAAAATTCGGCTTTTCCCCCCCAGTTCTCTTTCCAGAGATGAAACATAAGTTTGTTATTTTGCTCTCCTTTCCCAAACATACTCTAAGATTCCCTAGGCACTTTCTCATCCCTGGCTGAGCTGAGGGAGAAACATCCTTGGAATGGCCATCAGATGTGGAAGAGCATTTTCATGAACAGGAAAGATCATGCAGGCAATCTCTTCCTGAAGAGACCAGAGTGGCAAAACAACTCTGAACTGCACTTTCATATTTACCTGGGATAGTGGAAGGTGCCCCTGTCCATGGCAGGGACTGGAACAAGATGAGATCCTTCCAATGCAAACCCTTCTATGATTCTACAATTTACATTATAATTTACATGATGATTTACATCCCACTAGTTTGGACCTCTCACGATTCTTAGGGGAAGTCTAGACTGTAAGTGAAAGTTAATTCAGCATTTTAGAAACTCATGCTTGATTTCTGCAATTCCATTACATGAATTAAAGGCACAGGTAACCAAAAGGAAATTTTCCAAATTCCCAGCAAAGGAGAATAAGCCCATTAATTTTGTTACCACTTCATCGTACTACATAAACTACCTTGCTCATAATTAATTTTAAAATAATTTAAACAATATATAATGAACTAACTGACCTCTAGTGATCTAAAGGATCACTAAACAGAATTTTACTGGTTGCCTAAGCCTGTGTGACTGGTATGAAGTCTGCCAGTGCCACTGATAAAACTAGACACAGAAGCTAGATTTAAACAGTTCTAAAGCTGTCATTTGTTCTTCTTAATATATTAAAAATGCTTCAACAGTAAGAATTCTACACATATTCAGAATCTACAAAAAGAAACTCATATATTTTTAACACATTCTTTATTTTAAATTCTTTCAATTAAAAAAATGGCTTTTTAAACACAAAATCACACTGTTGACTATGTCATATTAGACAACAACACTGTGAAATATGAGAAGGCATAATGTAATTTGATGATATCAGTGATTCCTAGTGGAAACCAGTAAATTCTCCTTGAACAAAGATAACCTGGATTTACACCAGAGCAACAAAAAACCATCAGATATTTGTAGAGACATCCAGGAGGAGCACTTATAATACAATGATACTGGAAAAGCATGGTTACTTGCTAATCCCACAAGATATGTTCAGAAAATGTGAAATATTATTTATGCATTTTCACAATGTTTGAATTTTTACAGAGTCCTTGAATAAAATATTGGCAAAACTGAAGGCAACTGGAATTTACTACTGACTTGGAAAAAAATGGGAATCCATTCTATGTCTAAAACCCACAACATAATATTTCTGTGTTTCTACTTGCATGTTTATTTTTTATTACCCTTATTGAACTTTTCTGCACAGAAGAAATGCTGCAATAATCTCTTCAATAATGATGAACTTTTCCAAGGCCATTAGAGACTTCAGAGCATCTGAAGTGGCACTGACCTTCCATCTGCTTCCAAAAGGGCACACCCATCCTGGAACTGCCACCCCACTCACCATGCCAGAAGTTATATGGCATGAACAGCCACTTGTGCAAATAATAGAAAATGCTGGGGATTTCAGTGTGATAATGATTCTTCTGAAACATATTGTTCAAATGAATTAAATATCCACAGTAATTAGACACTCTAAATTGGAACTTTGATTCTTAGCAGCCTCCTACACTAATTTTATAATTCTTTGGGTTTGACATGTGCAAGGTTAAATTAAAAAAAATTAAAAGCATATATAAAATGTAAATATTTCCTAGAAATAAAGTGTTGTGCAGATGAGAGTTTCAGCTTTGCTCTATATTTTCATATTGTGTCACTTGGAGAAATGGATAGTTGGCATCAAGCGACAAAAAAGTCTTAAGGAAATCTATATACCCTTTGTGCAATGAAGCATGAAGTAATTGCACTGAAAATATAGTCTCTGATCCTGCAGACCTTCCATTTCCCCAGCACAGCTTCCAAATAATTTGCTTTCATGTGAGTGAAAAGCAGAGAAGCTTGGAAATGAAAGTTCACCCGGACAGTTTGGGAAGTGGATTTCATGAGAACTGCTCACCACACAGATTATCCAGTTTCATTTCTGGTTTTATAGTGAAAATAGAAAATTGGCTTTGATCAAATACCATAATTTGATAACCTGCATAAAAATGCCCCAGGTATAAAATGTGTCTGGAAGTATCTGTGATCATAAGATATCAACATCCTTTAATCCAAAGGCAATTTATCTGGCAGGTGTAAAGAAACTTTGTCTCCATCAAGGTGATTCCTGCTATCAGTTAGTTTTGATTGTGGATCTGGGCTGTGTGACTGCTACAGGGATTTCCAAAGGACATTTCCCTGTAATACTGTATCCCCTAAACTGCCATTGCTAAAGATAATTATCCCATCTTACCCCTCCTATGTTATTAATTCCACACAGAGGCAAAATCATCAGAAGGAGGGGGTGAGAGTATGTCAGAGGCATAAAAAACCAAACAAGTTCTTTGCTTCTCCTGAGAGGTGCAGGTAAATGGATGCCACATTGCCTTCGGAATCCCAAAGAATCTCAATTATTAGCAGGAATATGTTTGTTTTGTTTTTTTTTTTTTTAAGTCTTGTCTTTCTCCTGACACAGCATGTTCAATTTAAAGTTAATTTAAATTATAGTTTTTGTTGTGGTGGAAGAACAAAAAGGGAAATCCCAGGTACAGACCAGCAATGGGCTGTGAATTCATTCACACAGGAGTGAAGTTGAACCCTGCCTGTGCCTCATGTGGTGCTGCCACTGCCTGGCAGAGCAGGCACAGGGATTCTACTTCATGGAATAACAGTTAAATACACCTTTACTGATCTTGCCAAAGAGCAAGTGCACTCAGCATGAGCTGAGCTAGAAGTTCTAAACGGCAATAATATTGTTCCCAAGGAGCAAACACATCATCATCCTTTAGCTGTGCTACCTCTTGCTTTCCTTCCAAGCTTTGCTTTCTGTCAGGCTGATGTGAGTACAGCGACACTGCAGCAGGAGCAGTCACTTAGCAACTTCACTGTACCCACTTGGGAGAGGAGTGTTTCCAGGGAAAAGTTGCTTATTGATCCAAAAGAACTCCCTGTGACTCTGCTGTGCACGCAGATAAGGGCGAGCTTGGCAGGGTGATTTACACAGATGATTGATAGATATGCCTGGAATGGATGGGAATGTGTCACTTAAACCCTCCAAAAATAGAGTCATTAAAAATGAAAACCAAACATTTTTGACACTTCTTCAGCATTTAAATAAGTTCATAAGAGATGAAGTACTCAAGGGACGGGAAATTTTGAGGAATGGCAGATTTCTCATTGTGGAATCACATAATGGTAGGGGTTAGAAGGGACCTTAAAACCCATCCAGTGCCACCCCTGCCATGGCAGGGACACCTTCCACTGTCCCAGGCTGCTCCAGCCCCAGTGTCCAACCTGTCCTTGGGCACTGCCAGGGATCCAGGGGCAGCCACAGCTGCTCTGGGCACCTGGGCCAGGGCCTGCCCACCCTGCCAGGGAACAATTCCTCATTCCCAACATCCCATCCAGCCCTGCCCTCTGCCACTGGGAGCCATTCCCTGTGTCCTGGCACTGCAGTGTCTGATGAAAAATCCTTCTCTGGCTTCCTTGCAGACCCTGGAAGGGGCTGTGGGGTCTCCACACAACTTCTCCTGTCCAGGCTGAGCAGCCCCAGCTCTCCCAGCCTGGCTGCACAGGGGAGGGACCCCAGTGCCCTCAGAAGCTTCATGGCCTCCTCTGGGCTCTCTCAGCAGCTCCAGGTCCCTCCTGTGCTGGCCCAGGCTGGGGCAGCTCTGCAGGGGGGTCTCACCTGAGGGGACAGGGAGGCAGAATCTCCTCTCTCGATGTGCTGCTCACATGGCATTCAACGCCCTCATTTCAATCCTTCCTGAGCATCAAGGTCAAGGAACAGGACAGGAGCCCCGGGCAGGCTGAGCCCAGGAGCTGCCCCTGCCCAGGAGGCAGAACTCCTGCCCTGGGCAGTGCCAGCCCTGAGCAGATGGAGCAGAGAGGCTGTGGAGTCTCCTCCTGGGGACATTGCAGAGCCACACGGACACTGCTGGGCCCTGTGCTCTGGGATGGCCCTGCTGGAGCAGGGAGGTGGCACCAGAGCAGCCCCGGGGCCCTTCCAGCCTCAGCCACCCTGGGATTCTTATTTACCTAGAGGGCCTAATGACATGCAGATGATAAAATCCCAAAATAAAGTGAAGAAAACATATTTTTCAATCCTCTGTAAGCAGCTGCTGCTGGGGAAGCTGAACAAACCAGTGTGATCCACTCCCAACCTTCTGGTAGAATTGCAGTCATGGTAGGGCTTTAGATGAATCAGGATCTCAGGGAAAGAAGATTCATGTGGGAAAAGCCAAACAGAACTATGTCCATGCTGTGCTTACTTAGCTTTCCCCATTATCTCTATGGAATACAAGACCCCCCCTTTACCTCTGCACATGTACAATTTTATGCATTCACCTCTACAAGGGTATTTTATTATATAAAATCACATAAAGTTATGTGTTATATAAAATAAATAAAAAGCAAAGCACCACGACTGAAATCTGACAAACAGAAGTGACTGCTTTAACAGCACCATGCTTTTGCACCCTGTGGTATTTCTATTTGCATATTGATGAAGTTGAAGGTCAGATGCCACTAATTACAACCTGTTCACTCTGTCCAACATCCCACCACCAAATACTCAGGAGTGGACCTCTTAATGCCATTATGCAAATGATACTTAAGTACAGAAATAAATTCAAAATAGTGGCATCTAAAGCAGCATATTAGCAGGAGGTAAATTAATAAATATATTCAAGAAATTGAAATTAAAAATTATTATTCAACATGAAATTAATCATTACTGAATGATATATAAAAAAATAATTATTTTTTTTTTTGTCCCTGGTGTAACAGAATAAAACATCCAGTATCTTGGCAGGATGTATTGGGAGCAACATTACAGCATGGGTCTGATAGAGAATATGTTGAAGCAAATAGTAAAGAACTATCTTGATCTGTAGAAAAGTGAAGAACTGATTTTAAATTACTTGAAAATTTATTGAATTGATGTAAAAAACCTCTAAGAAATTACCCAAAAGAAACCCCCCAAAAACCCAAAATCTCACAACATCCCACAGTATAGCAGCTTGGTACTGGAGACAATAAATAATGTAGTTTCTACAAATAATTGCTAATATAAATAAGTAAATTGTTGTTTACCACTAAAAATTAGGCAATTTTCAGATGTAACTCCATGACATAAAAAAAGGGATTATTATTTCTTTGGTGTAGAATGTGAAAATAAATTGACCATTTTTTCCTACTATCCCTTTTTCTATAAAGAATCAGAGTGTAAACAACTGCACAACTTGAAAGAAAAGGTCCCATATGAAAAATATCCCTGGAAACAAGCACTGAATTCAGACAATCCAGCATTTCCAGCACTTGCTGAAAAGGAGAAAGGAAATTTTTGTCTCCTGTAGGAGAACAATAATAAATACAAGGCTTGCAAAGACAAAGCTGTGTGTGAAGGAAGCCCTGAAGTCATGGGTGAGGTTTCCACTGTGGGGAATGTGATGGAGGTGCAAGGAAAGCCACAGGTCAGTATCTGTAAGACAGAAGAAGAGATTTATCCTGTGGCAAAATCCCAGAAGGAATTTTACTGATGTGCAGGATAGCTTTAGGGAAGGGTGGAGGGTGTCTGTGCTGCTGGTTTCAATCAGACAGGAAGGGGAAAATGAGTTACAGTTGAGAACTGGCAAAAACCAGAGAAGCATAACAGAGCCTGAGAGATCATGGAGGAGAAAACAATGGTACTGCCAAGTGGTGATTCGGAAAACGCCCAGGGAAGAGCCTGGAGGCAGCTGAGGGAAAAAAAATAGATTGCCAGGAGAAAAACAAGTGTGAAGTTAAGGAGCAATGCAAAAAGTCAGGCCACAAAATAAAAGGATGAGTCAGGCCAAATAAAAGGATTGATCTGCAACAGATCAATCTGGCCTTAGTCCTTTACCCCAATGTAAAATATAAAGGAAAGCAAAAAAAAAAAAAAAAAGTATAAAGGATAGCTCCCCCCAAAAAACAACTGTCAGTCAAACCAGCGGAAATATCCACTCTGTTGACATAAAGCCCAATTGTGCAAAAACTTTACATGCTATGAAAACTTTAGGCTTTAAAAATTTTATCTTCTGTTCCAATGTCTTTCATAAGTTTTATTCATTTTCTTGCACTAAAGCTTTCTTCTTTGATTCCTTGTAAATAAAAGTTCAGCTTTAAAATGATAAAAGTTGTCAGCAGAACAGAAGCCAAGTGCCATGACAAGAGACCTATGGACTGAAGGGTAGAAGGGGGAAGATCACCACAGTTGGAATTCACAATATATCAAACTATTTTTAACATCAGTGTTAAAGCAAGAGAAAAGGCAAATGCTACAGGAAAAGCCTAGGACAATACAAGAATGCTCTCAGCCTCTTGATACATGTCAAGAATGATCAACAGCATTTCTTGGGGATAAATTTCTCCCAGAGCAGAAATCTGTCACAGCAGTATCCAAAATCAGGAAGGGTACACAGTGCTATGTAAATCTTTGTTTCTAAAGGTAGGAAATAAAGCAGATTATTTTAGAGTATCCTTCAGAGGATGGTGGAATAATAAATCACTATCTCTGGATCCTGATTTCTGTAATATTTATCCAAGCAGCTTTACACCTATTTCTCAAAAATACTTTAAAAAAAAAACCCAACAAAACAGCCAAACAAACAAAAAAACCCACCCCAGTCTAAGACTTCACCTTTGTCTATAAACTCAACAATTTAGCCAATAATGTCTGTGCATTTCCTACTTGATACTTCAGTCTTACACATGCATTATTTTTTATCAGTTCCTTTGGATGAAGGACTCAGCAAAAGTCCTTAGGAACTAACTACAATTTGTATTCTACTTCCCTGCTATGTTTGCCTTTCTGTGGTATGTAAACCCTTTTAAGTTAATGAAATTATTCTTGCTTTGTTTTTGTCTTTCATTTTATTCAGTGCAATACAACTAGACAGGCACACTTAACATAATTCCTTTTATAATAATCAAGGGAAAAAAGTGAAAATTTATTTCTACATGTTTTGTTTTCATAAGTTGGTTGTATTAAACCTACTTAAATAGCTGTTATTTTGTTATCAGGCTAGCAGAATAAAGCAGAAAAAGCATTTAATTAACAATTATGAATCAACATTTTAGGACTGATAATTTGGAGGCTTTAAAATAATGAGCAAAAATAAAAGCACAAAGCCATAAAAGATAGGACTTAGCAATATGGTTTTAATAAAATAGAGTTTTCTGGTTTTCATCTAATTCCATCTGGTTTCAGTCTTAAGAGGCTTTCACTGTAGCAATACATTAGATTTAATATTATGGTAAAAAAAATCTGTCAGAGGAAAGATTTCCCCTCCCGGTGTAAGAGAACTGAATAATCAAGCACTTCTACTATTAGACCTTCAATAATAATTTCAACATTTATCTTCTATTGAGCAAGAACTCATTTCCAAAATCCTTTAGCAGTGAATTTTACCTGCACCCAGCCCTTTCCAGGCCGTGTTGCTTTGGTTTACCCAAGGCAGTGATGTTTGAGCTCTTTCCTGCAGCACACAAACGTTTGCTTGTACTGAGATGAGCAGCAATCAAATGTTAACAGGGTTTGTCTTCCCTGGCAGAACAGATTAACGTTAGCAAAAGTCACCTTTGCTACAGAAGATTTAAGAGTCTCTCAAACCTTTCATGAGCACTTCAGAATGATCTGCTGAATGCCTACAGCTGCTTTTCCCATATTTTTGCATGATTTTCTCACAATCATAATGCTGCTTCTACTCCAAACCCCTCAGGTAGGAAAATCTTGCCAATATTTGTAGGTATTCCTGTGGCATATTATAAATGATCACAAGCAATTATGTAAGGAATTTTTAAAGACTTCTGGACATGAGTGGCTGAATATATCCAAAACATCTCTAATTAATATATTGAGACAGAGAAATCCTTTGATGACATCCCAGTCCCTGAAAGGAGCCTGCAAGAGAAATGAACTGGGACTATTTTACAAGGAACTGCAGTGCCAGAACACAGGGAATGGCTCCCAGTGGCAGAGGACAGGGCTGGATGGGATGTTGGGAATGAGGAATTGTTCCCTGGCAGGGTGGGCAGGCCCTGGCCCAGGTGCCCAGAGCAGCTGTGGCTGCCCCTGGATCCCTGGCAGTGCCCAAGGCCAGGCTGGACACTGGGGCTGGAGCAGCCTGGGACAGTGGAAGGGGTCCCTGATGGGCTGGAAGGTCCCTCCCAGCCCAAACCATTTTGGGATTCCATGAAAATACATCGTGTCCCTCCCCACTGGAGAGCCAAGGCAGATCTGAGCATATTTGTATGTTTGGAACTACAAATACACTGTCCTAGCCCAAACCTGATGAGCAGAGAGCTATTCAAGAGTTGCACCCCCAAACCTGTGACCTGCTCTGTGTCTCATTTCCTATTCTTTTGCCAGCCAAATACCTGCACTTTACCATGTTCACCCTTCCTAAATCAATCAATCAACCAACCAATCAATCAATCAATCAGTCACCAATGCTACTGCCTTGCTGGTGCCCCAGTGGAGCCCACCCACCCAGACACTTCAGGAGTTCCTCAATAACTCCCCTCATAACCCAGCAGATTTTAGTACAGTTTTTCTTCCTGCTTGTTTAACAATTCATTCCCACTGTATACAAACTAGAAAAATAAAACTGTTTAGTAGGAAGTAGCTGGAATCTAGAAGTGTGAGTGTGCTGGTGTTTGAACACAAAGTTGTTGTGCTGAGCCCTAATGAATACCCAAGGCAATAAATAACTTAATCTGTAACAAGAAAGCACTGGAATATTCCCTTTACAGAGCTAATCCACTGACATGCAATTCATTAATTGCCTCAATTTGATCTTTTCAGATCCTGTAATTTTCTGCAGATGGAATGTCACAGTAAGGCACACAGGAAAGACAGAAGTTACACCTGAGAGCTGGTTATGCCAGCCCCACTGCTGACAACAACGACCACAGAGCCACTGAGGCTGCAAAGCCCCTCCAGCATCAGAAGCCAGCCTTTGAGCCATCATCACTTTGTTCTGTGCCCTGAGAGCCACATCCAGTTGTTCCTGGGACACCTCCAGGGATGGACACTCCAAACTTCCCTGGGCACCCCCTGCTAAAGCTTGACCCCCATTTCCACTCTTACTGTGAAGAACACACAGACATAAACACAATCTTTCTTTTTCTCAGTAACTCTGACAATTCACACTATTATTTCAAACCACAGTTGAAGTAATTCAGAATAAATTTCAATGCATCAGCTGGAAGCAGCCTAAGCAGGGTGATTTCAGAAAGCTTAGTAAGGACTTTTATTTTGTGGTTATAACAGAAATGTAGGCCTTGGAGGCTTAGCACTAAAAGAAGGTAGAAAGTGTTTTCTGGTGTATAACAGGATCATTTAAAGCAACATTGTGATGGCCTCAGTGAGTAACACTTTGCAAAGGTCTCATGGTGTAAAAATATCAAAGATACTGATTATATGAGCTGAAAGGCACTAAAGGACCAAGCTCCCTTGAGGAGCATACAAAGAATACTACAACTACCCGTCATTGAAACAGCTTTGTTACTATTTTCCTGTGCCATTGAAATTGAAAATATTTACATAACATTTAAGATTGCCACTTTTATAACAGGGCTAATGAATAGCACACAGCCACTACAATATTATCCAACAATGCCAGCTGCAAATTAGCACTACAAGCTACAAGAAAGCTAAAAAGGAACCCTTTAACTTGGAAGTTAAAAGTTCATTTGACTTTACATTTTCTGATTGAAGACACTCTGTTCTCAAGTGGATGCAAGGTATAAAATGATTTTAAAAGGTGATGATAGGTACTAAACATAAGCAGGTACACTGGAATACAAGAGGCAAGACTGGGGATTTATTTTTTTTTTACCTTTATTAGATAACTTGATTTTTTTTTTAATAGTATAATTACATGTTTTTAGTATGAATGTAGAAGTCACTCAATCCAGCTGTTAAACAGAACCCCCCAGGTGTTGTAGTGGCTCAGAGCAAGTTGCAGATCCCATTATAAATAAGCTTCCTTGTATTAAATTGCCACACTGAGATGGGAGCTACCAAGTTATCTCACTATTAAAATCAGGACTTGCTTAACCAAGGTAATCAGCTAGATTAGTGAGGTACTTCTTCATTACCTCTGTTTTGTAGCTTGTGATATTGCTGATATTAGTGACACTCACAGTCATTAGAGACTGTATTTCTATTTTCATCCAAAATGTCAAAGACCACACAAAAAATCTTGCTGTTTAAAACCTTAAACTCTACCATCCCAATTCAACACCAGGATTATACTCAACTTTTTTAGATCTGAACTTATAAAAGAAAAAATCACTTATTTTTCACTCAAATGAGCAACTTAAGAACAAGGGAACAGATGACAATATTTCCTGACATAACTTGGCTTAATTATAATGAGGCACAACAGATTCTAGAATCATAGAATGGTTTGGATTGAGAGTCCTTAAAGCTCATCTCATTCCAATCTCTGCCTTGTGCAGGGCCACCTTCCACTACCCCAGGTTGCTGCTCAAATCCTGTTAAATACAATGAAATTTTATCTCATCTATCAGATCAACAGATTTCTTGCAGTATAAGGTCCTAATCAGATTTTTATTCCAATAGTTAAATCATTGTCCTTTGCATTTGAAGTAGAGCAGACAAATCCAGGGAGTTCCACATCAATTTGCTTGTGACTAATTTCCAAAGCTGATAATGTTGCTTTAAAGGTAATTAACTGTACTGACAGGAGTTCACAGAGGCTCCACACTTCCAACAGGCACTGAGGACAAGGTGAGCACAGAGTTCTCAATATCCTTAGAATCCATTGCTGAAACAGTGATCTTCTCATCTTGAAAGTTATAAGTTCAAGAAGAAAGTAACATTTCTTGTCTCCTCAGCAAGAGAATACTCAGTGCTAACATACTGAGAGCCATAACACAGCAAACACAGGTTTTTGTTTTTTATTTTTTTAATGTGAAAAAATTAGATGAATTTATTTATTAGATGAATTATTTCATATATCATCTGAATAGAAGATATATGGAATATTGTTTATGTGAGTGAACACTAAAAGTTTTGTTTAAGCCCAGAAGCTGGGCACCCTTCCTGTGCTCCAAAGGTGAAATGCTTCTGTGTTGTAATAAGCCTTCTTAGAACCAAAAAGAAAATGTATTTGAAACAAAAAAACCCCAATTTTATATTGCATGCTACTGTATTGGGGAATAAGGGGAAATCCAATCTCAAGACAATTTTCTGAAAGTAGAAAGAAAACAATGGAATTGCTAAGAAAGCAATCAGACACTTTTTTTTTATACTGCCTGTCTTGATTTTTAATAGCAATAGCTCTATCTCTCGAGACACAATTTGATACAGAATATAATTTATTTTTTCCTGAGTTCAACGAACTTAAGTTGTTTCTTACGGAATGTAAAACAAAACCAAAAATAAACCCAGACAAACAAAAAAAGAAAAGCATCATTTTAAGATATGCAAGGAAGAAAAAACCCACATGTATTGAAATTGTAAAATCTATTTTCTCTTTTCTCCATGCACAAAATGGATCGTGATAATATGTCTCTGGAATCTGCACCCATAATTATTCATATTGTGTTTTAGCAATCTCTGATCTACTGGAAATCATAGAAATACTGGGGTTTGATTTGGTTTTGCATCTTCCTTGAAAGATAACTATTAATCATGGAATCATGGAATAGCCTGAGCTTGAAGGGACACAGAAGAACCATCCAAGTCCAGCTCCTGTCCCTGCACTGGTGTAAACCACCAGTGGCTGACACTTCTGGAGAAGAATATTCCATCTGCAAATTACAGAAGCCTGAATTCTATTTGCATCAATAATCTTGAGAAAACAATGACCCACAAGCAGATAATTCAAAATTTTAGTTTCCAAATTTTAGTTTCTAGAGAATCATTAAAAATACTGTTGAATTTTCCTTTCATTTCCACAAAACACATTTAGTCTTTTGAGTCTTTATTGCTTTTGTAATACTACACATTATTAACTGAAACACTAAACAACCTGGAAGTAGTGTTAGGTGTTTATTGCTGAGAGTCATTTTCATTAGAAGACTGCAAGTAATGAACCTTTTCACTTTAGGGAGATGACACACACAGAAATCTAACAATTAACCCCCACCTAATTTTAAAATCGTGTTTAAAGTGAATAAAATTTTCCTTACTGACACTCTGGTTCATCTGAATATATTATCAACTGCTAAATATTCATTTCTCTACTCAAACAAAATATTGCATGATGGATTTTTTCAAAATATATTAATGATAAAATTAAATTTTTAAATGCTTCAGGATCTTGTGTGATGTCTCTGCATGAGGCCATCAGATTCCCATTGCTGTCTGCTCATTTGTGATACTTAACAAGATATTTCTTCCCGAAAGTTAAAGACTCCCAACCATTTCCTCTTTTGCATGTCCCATTCATCCCTACCAGTCTATTGTTCATGGACTAAAAAACAGAAATGCAGATATTGTAGCTGTGCTGCAAGAAGAGATACAGTTCTGTAGACACATATATGCAGGGAAAGATGAATTTTGGGGTGATTTGAGGTGGGTATTGTGGTAGGTTGCTGCACAATTCAGACTGCAGGTTATCATTTGCATTCACACACAAGAGCAGTGGCCCTACTGTGCCCCCAAAAACTGTATTGGGAGGAAGAGAGCTCCACTTCTGACTTAGTAAAGTTCTAACAACAAATTAATATGAAAACATGAGCAGCCACAATTATTAAATTAGCATGTGTGAGGAGTACAATAGCTCTCCTAAGTAACAGAGTCACTACATTTAATGACTATCAATTAAACAAATGGAGCCAAAAGCACAAACAGGTATTAGCTCTCTGGGTGATGGACACACAGGGTGCACACCCTGATGAGACTCAGCCCTTTGTACCACTGAACTGGGAATTTTAACAGGGCTGGCAAAGATGCAGTCCAAGTGCCAAATGATAGCCGAGGCAAACACGAGCAGCACTTAACTTCTGATCTCCAGGTAATTAAATTTATTAGGAATGCAGACTTGAAGCCTTCTGAAGCCCCTGCAGCCCAGTAAAGACCTTCCAATCAGTGCAAATCAGGCATCCTCATGCCTTCAGATGTCAGGGTCACTGCTACCTTCTGCATTTGTTCTTTCTGGATATTATTTTATAAATAATACATGCAAATCTAATTCTGCTCAGACTCTGTCAAACAAAAGTATCTGACATTGTTTGCTTTCTAGAAATGTGATTACTGCTTTCTATCAGAAATAAAGCTCTGTGGGAAATCTATTTTTCCTGGTTAATAAAGTACTGCGCTGAACACAGAGTGAAGGGGAGCACAAGTGGAAATTATGCAGACAGTGTGACTAGAGGAAAATGAGGAAGTGCAAAGCAAGCTTAGAATGTATGTGTAGAAAAGTGCTGACACACGTACCACTGATGTAAGAAACTAATCACCAGCCTCTGCTGTCACATGCTAAGGTTCACAAAGCTGGAATCTGCTCATTTTCGTGCTTATTGTCATGGTCCCTGCCCATTCTGCTGGGGAGCTAGTGGGGTGGGTCTTAAGGCCAGAAGAGAAGGGAAGTCTTGCAGTTTTAATCAGTTGTGGGAAGGTGTTTGATTTACTCTCCAGAAGAAAACTTCTCTAAGGTTTTTCCCTCCACTGTCCCAGGCTGCTCCCAGCCCCAGTGGCCTTGGGCACTGCCAGGGATCCAGGGGCAGCCACAGCTGCTCTGGGCACCTGGGCCAGGGCCTGCCCACCCTGCCAGGGAACAATTCCTCATTCCCAACATCCCATCCAGCCCTGCCCTCTGCCACTGGAGCCATTCCTCCTTGTCCTGTCACTTCAGGCTCTTGCAGTAACTTCTATCAAACAACCTAGAGGAGGGTAAAAAAACCTCAACTCTTACCCAGTTGTCAGTGGGCAAGAACTTAATCCTTAAACTATGAAATTCAGCAGCTTGATACAAACTACAGTGCTCAATATTACATGCTATTTACCAGTCAGCACCATCTTAGTAGAGAACATAAATGTGGCAGCTGTAGGTTTCTTAGTGACAGTTATTTACAGATGCCTGAAGGTTCTAAGATCTGGCATTCAACCCTTTCATAGTTTACAATCTATCAGAGCCATTGCCTCAGTACTGTCAATGGTAAATTTTGACTTAATCTTCACATTTACTAAGAAAAAAAAGGAAAAAAAGTCATGAGCCCATAGAAGATATAAGCAGTTTTATTTCTAATGTGGTTTTATAGCTCCAGTTTGTACTCTTCAGTGCCTGACATTTTGCAAGTCATATGGTGTGTTTCCTCGGGGAGAGTAAATCAGCTGCTCTCCTGGAGTGCAAGCTTCCTAATACACAAAAAAAGTGCTTTGTTTGAGAGCAAAAGTGCCGTACAGTTGTTATGGCAACTGGATTTTAAAAGGAAGTGTACAGTTTTGAGGGGCATCTGCTTAATTCCCAAACAAATTCTTCACCCCAGATGCCCCGGGAGGAATGATTTTTAAATCAGTATCTGGCAAGATGCAGAATGACTTCCAGCTGAGCAGCTTGGCACAGCTCCCACTGGCAACACGGAAGGGGTGATCCCTGTGTTTCAGCTCCATGGACAGAGTGATCCCTGTGTTTCAGCTCCATGGGAAGGCTGATCCCCATGTTTCAGCTCCATGGAAAGGCTGATCCCCATGTTTCAGCTCCATGGAAAGGCTGATCCTTGTGTTTTAACTCCACGGAAAGGGTGATTTCCGTGTTCCACCTCCATGGAAGGGTGATTCCTGTGTTTCAGCTCCATGGAATAGCTGATCCCTGGGGTGTTTCAGCCCAATGGAAAAGAGTGATCCCTGTGTTTCATCTCCATGGAAAGGCTGATCCCTGTGTTTCAGCTCCACGGGAAGGCTGATCCCTGGGGTGTTTCAGCTCCATGGGAAGGCTGATCCCTGGGGTGTTTCAGCTCCATGGGAAGGCTGATCCCTGGGGTGTTTCAGCTGGAGGAGCCACTGCCTGTGCACCCCCAGAGCCCTCTCGTGTGCTCAGCCCTGCAAACACCAAGGGGCAGCACATTGCCAGGGCATCTGAGGCAGTGAGTGCACAAGATCAACATTTAACAGCACTCAGCACAAACAGAATATTCTCCCTTCCTGGACAGACACACAAAACTAACTTCCAGTGCAGGTGCAAAGTTCTTTAAACCTAAGGACAAAGCAGAAACAGAAATCCATCTGGCATGTGTATGTGTGTGTGATGGGCTGGGAATGGTGATGCTGATTGTGGTTGTCACCATGCTGTCAGAATCTGCCAGAGAAGTTTCAATATAGAGCTGTGAACTAAGAACTGAAAATTCTTTCATATTTTAAGGAAAGGCTGTAATACTTGAATCATCCATAATTGACAACATTAACTTACAGTTGTCTTCACTGTGTGGAGTTTTATGAAATTTCAACACTATACAGATGAAGTTTTGGGGATGTTTATCAGAAATATGCAGCACTGGCATATACAATATATTTATGCATAAAGAAAAAATTGCAAATGAAAAATACCCATGTTAGTGACAACTTGTGCCAGGACTAATGGCTTTGTATAGTAAAACAGGTAATGCAAGGACTCAGAAGTAGAGCTAAATAGCCCAGATTACCAAACTTCCAAGGGATACACAGATGTACAAAGTAGTTCTTTCAAAGGGACATTTACTGTCAAGCACAGGCTGGGGAAAAATATAACAGGCAAAGTAGCTGAATATGCCAAGAATCACACCTTATTTTAAATTCAAAATGATTAACTTCTGAAAGCTATTAGTGAACAAGATCGAAAAATACAAATCTTCCTGTATCTTATTACCACACAAATGACTTGAGAAAAGCAAAATACTGTTTACAACAATCAGATGCAGGAAAACTAAATTTGGAATCAACTACAGCAAGGAGCTCAAAACAGAGGCTTTGGATGATGGATTAGATTGTAGCTGCTAAAGCAACACTTTCTTCTCTCCTGCTATTTTAAGTGCAGGACTTGTGTTTTGCACAAAAAATCTTAGAGTACCAGTAGTATAGCAAAGCACTATTTGTGCTGGTAAAAATCATAGAGATTCAACAGGTATGAATAAACCCAGACAAAAGCATCACTTCTGAGGCTGTTCCATGCCCCATCCCTTTTCACTTCTTTTCAAGACTGACTTTCTGATTTCAAGGCTGCTGTGAAGGCTGGGCACCAGAGCTAGCTGTTTATACACATAAACAATGGGCATCTTTAAAAATCCATAAATTCTAGGTAGTCTATAAATACTGCCAGCTCTCTGCACCTGCACTACATGAAGCCAGATTTGTAGAAGGAGGAATTGTTAGTTCACAGATGCATCTTAACACGAAAGTCCATTTCATTTACATGACCCTGGAGCCTTGTCCAGACAAGCTCACTTGAGCTTTACCCAGATGGTGCCCATTTGCTCAGGCATCATTTATTACAATTCCCTGAGGCTGGGGCAAGCAGCCAGCTGGCAGAGGCTGCCAGACTTGTGCTGGGGAGATTGCACATCTTCATCACTGCACGGCAAACACAGCAATGACAGTTCTAAACCTGCCAACGTTTGCATCATTCTGCTGCTTAACCTGTCATGTTCAAGCTTGGTTTGTGCCCCAAAATTATATATCTATATAAATAGGCACAGTCATGAAAGAATTACAGCAAGAGCACAAAGGAGCTGCCCTGAATTAACAGGACACTGGTGTTGCCATGTAAGCCTTAAATAAAACTCCAAACTCTATAAAAAATTAGATATGGATAAAGAAAAAAAATATCAGGGGAGGACAACAACATGAAGAATTAATCAAGTTTCTTCAGCAGATTGTTTTTCTAACAACCTAAGGAAATTAATATGAAGCTTTTTCAGTTTCAAATATTCTACTATGGCAGCATTAGCAAACAGATGAATGAAAGCTACAAGCAGGAGTTTTAATTTAAAAAGTCACAGTGTTCAATATTCTATGTCCTAGCATGTAGGGAAGAAGACCAGACAGTGCTGAAACATGAAACTAATACACTTAAAGCTGGAGATTTTTTACCAGGGTGTAACCGTAACTGATTATTTAATCTCCTGCAACATACAACCTACATCCCTACAAGATTTTTATAGATCACTAAGTATGCTAAGTTCACTGTTGCCACACAATTGTTTTATTGTCATGGTATTTTCTTTAAGACAACACCTCATATTAAATGCAACCCACTGAGGTATAGCCACATTAAAAAAAAATATCCCCTTCAAAAGTCAACTAAAGCCAGTATGAATATTATACAAGGCATACCCTGGCAAACATAACATAGACCTGGCAGTTTGCAATGCCCTGGTGGGGAATGTCAAGCTAAAATTTACCCACAGCAGAGCAGTGATAGTGAAGTGTCCAGTTTATGACAAGAAACAATAGGGAATAAATTTGTATTACCCAGGCAGCAGGCAGTGCATACTCAAATATGGAGCATCAAAAGAAATACAACCTTTTCCATTCCATCAATATTAATCATACCAGTAACAAAAGCATTTATCTTTTTCCCAATTCGCTAATTTTCAAGTGCCAAAATTATTAAACCATTAAATTTTCCCATGGACCCAATACAGAACAACTCACTAATTTGAAGACAGTTTCTGAGCTTTTAAAAGTATTTAACTTCATATTTAAGGACAGCAAGTCTATAACAGCCTTCAAATTTACTGTGAAAGTCCAACCCTCCTAGTTAAAAATGGAGAGTTTGAGATTTCTTTTCTCTTTTCACAGGAAACCAACTCTGGCCACAGAGAGCAACATTTTCCCAGGCCTTTCTGGGAAAGGCTGTGAGAAGCTCAGAGAAAAGAATGAGAAACAATTCTTGTCTTCACTGGCTGCACCTGTTGTTGTGCACATGTGGAATGTGTTATGGAGATTTGTTTACCAAAGGGTGGTTTCTTAATTAGCCAGTGGTGATGGTGTTTGGATTCAAGGACCAATTGGGTCCTCCTGTGTCGTGACTGTAAGGGTGATGGGTTTCTTAATAAGCACAGTAAAATAAAGTGATGGATCAGCCTTCTGAGAATCTTGGAGTCACTGCTAATTATTACCAGCTGGGGGCCTGTGGCGACAAACTCCACCTCTAAGTCCACATCTAGAATTTAATTAAACACACAATACTTGACTAAACAAGGTTTCCCATCACTTCCACGTACTAATGACACACCAAACCAGAGCTCCTGAAATAGAGATTTTTGGAGTTCACTTGAGTTAACAAAATGAATTAAGCATTTATATTCTAGCTTGTAGGGTTGTGTGTTGAATTTTAACCTTAAGAAACCTCTGCCATGGTACAAAGGGCACAGGAAAATGCAAATTTATGAAGCTTCACACATAAAGAACAATACCAAGGGATGCAAAGAACCCAGATAAAGGAGCTCCTCCGTCTCCAAGCTTATCAAGAATGACAGATGTACTCAGATAAACACCAAAGGACCAAAAGCTCACAGCGCAAAGGAGGAAAGGTCAAAAGTTCAATCATGAGGAAGACCACAATCTTCAGCCTCAGGGACCACCGAGAGACCCCTGTACGACCACCACAGCAAACCACACGTGCCCAGAAGGGCGTGGGCCTATTTAGCATGAGGGGAGAGGACAGGCAGGGCCAGGGGGTGAATATGTATGGAAAGGTTGTGTAATGTACTGCATATGGAACACCTTTGGGAATAAAGGGGTGGTCAGACTGAGGCTCAGTGCACAAGTCTCGGAGAGCAATCTCTCTTGTGCCAGGTGCAGACAGTACATACCCACTTCATAACTACCCCAGGCTGTGGAGTCTATTTATTCTGTGTATCACTTTACTCTGGTTTTAAAGTTCATCCAGGAAAAGCACCTACCTCACCTGGAACAGAAGACAGCTCTGTTCCTTCAGGGGACAGGTGCACCCCATCCCAGCCAGATTGCACTGGAGAATCACCTGGAGCACCTGCAGATCGTTTCTGCTCAGCAGAGCTGGAGCCTGGAGCAGTTTCTCCAGGGAAAGGGAGGAGCTGGCTACAGCCAAGTGCCCCAGGTGCTGCATGAGCTCAGCCCCAATGGGGCAGGGGTGGCTGAAGCCAGGGCACAGCCAGCTGCTCCGTGTTAGCCCAGCCTGGGTGGTGTTGGGGGACAGGTAAAGCTGCTCTCTTTCCTGGGTGCTCTTTGAACACCTGGGAAAAGAGAGGAAAGCTGCTTGTGCTCGTGTGGTGCAGTGGCAGCACACCAGGAGCAGAGTTACCTCACAGCTCTGCTGGAACCTCCTGGCAGGCACAGGCTGGTGGGGATGTGTGGCACCTCAGCACCTTGTCCTGAGACCCCCGTTCAGGCTCCGGGTGAGGCAGCGGTGCTGGCACGGGCTGTGCAGGCAGAGGGATGGGGCCAGCTTGGGATGGGCCCAGCCTGGGAAGCTGCAGCAGGAGGGACACATGCTGTGCTCACCCTCTGCGCTGCAGGTGGCACAGTGACACGGGCTGGCTTCCTTGGCTGGGCTTTTCAGGGAAAGGGCTGCTGGTTATGGAGAATTCCATGGGAAATCCTTGCTTCGTCCCTGCATGCTGAGGGTTTTAGATTTTCTGTACTGACAGACTGACTCTGAACACTGCATTTGACCTGAGGCCGTAGAGAAAGCTTCCAAAATAAAATAACAGAACAGAGATTATGAGTGTATAGTTTAAATAGAAGTGTATAATATCACATAATGCAAAACTTAAATTTTAAAGTTTTAGAATATAGTAATATATAAAAAGCAAAATACACTTATTAAAGCAGAAGCTAGTCCTATTTCTTGACCTTCTTCTTCATAAGTTTAAGTAGTATTTTATAATTAAACAGATAAATTCCACATTACAAGGCACAAGTAAATAATTATTAAGTTAAAAGTAAAAATAGTTCAAGTATAATTTTTTAATTTAGTAATTTTTCTTTAGAAGTCCTTATAAAGATAAATTCAAAACCATTTTATAACTTATTAATAAAATACTCTAAAACTCACAGCTTATAAGACTATAATATAAACAAGAAATAATAAACATCTAAATCTAAACACAAACTACTATCTTGAATGCTTTCAATCCCAACCGTAACAAAAAAAAAAAAAGAGAAAACCAACACAGAAAAACGCTGCTGCAGTGCTCCAAGGGTTGGACTGGGGAGTTCCCAGTATTGGGAAGGCTGTGCGCTTCCAAGTGATGGAAGGAGAGACTTTTCAGAGGCAGCTCTCGCTGTTTTTTAGCTGACTGCACGTTTTAAAGCTGAGCTCTGTGCTTTGGGCAGGTGTGAAAGTGCTGGAGCTGGCATTTGTTGCTGACAAAACTCCTGTCAAGGAACTTGCTTTTTCCTTTGCTGCCTACTAAAGTCCTGTTGGTTTCTGTCAAGTCTGGGGGCTCTTAAAGTTCAGTATGTGTTAAAATCCTTCACCGAACCCACAGGCTTGCTAATGGCATTGCTGGATTGGTAAGAAGCTTTCCAGCAGCTTTTCACTCAGCGCATCAGTGTAAACACTTGGTACTTTTCTTTCATCAGTAAGAGAAAATATTTTTCACTGTTAATGAAACATACAGAATTATGCAATTTTTGCCTTCTTGCCCATAAATGTGCCTTAAGGATACACGGAACTGGTGAACTGCAATCCTTCTTTTCCTCCTTCCACTCTAAGGATGTTGGGAAATGTTTCCTCGTGTTGGTTTTTTTTCCTTACACCTGTTTGGAAACTTTGACTTTCTTTTTCCTTTTACCTATCATGAGATTTACTCAATGTGTGGATTTCTGTACCCAGTGAGTTTCAGAGCAGTACACATGTTCAGTATCTCGAGCAGTCCCTGTTTCCACAAACTGCAAATTGATTTTCCTTCTCTGAAGTTTTTTTTTCTGAATCAGCTTGACCCCACCTGTCCCACAAGTGAAGCTTCTTGATAAGAGCAAGGACTTGATGGGCTTCTAATCTAATCTTTGCTGATAATTCCTTTAGTACTACTGGAGTTGGTTGGTTGGTTTTGTGTTGTTTGGGTTTTTTTTTTCCTTTCTGGAGTTTCTGCTGCAGGGAAAAAGTCTGTCTTGATGGATTTATTTCTTGTGGGGAAGCTGGTTTCTAAGTATTGTGTCATACTAATATAAATGTTATATATGTGCTATAACCTTCCTGTTGCTTTTTCTTAATAATGAATTGTGTATTTTTTTTTTATTCTTTTTTTAAACTTGCGTTTGCCTATTGTGAGTTTTCCTAAATTTTTCCTGGTGGATTTCTAGGTTATAGAATGTGAGCCCTCAACTCTGGGTCTGGGGTCCTGGTGACTGTACAAAACACAAAAGCAGTCCTTGGAGAATCTATTCAAGGGGACCTTTTGAACAGAAAAATTAAACCCATGAAGTGATTAAGAGAAAACCACAAAGTTGTTTTTTTTTTAAATGCAACACACGAAAAGCCCCTTGTTCATGGTTTATAACAGTATTATAATTCTGAGTTGTTGTCAGCTATATGTACCTGGGGAAAGGTAATTAGATTTACTTTAGTTTAACAAATCACACATGGATTGATAATTAGTCTGTGACCTCAGATAATAAATTCAATACATTAACAGTCTCCCATAAGCATTATTTTTTGAAGGTTAGGGCTGCAGAATGTACATTTTTTAACAATTGTTTGCTAAACAGTTCAAGTAAATAAAGAAATACCACTTGTTTTGACTTCTAACCATTCATTCTTCTTCTTGAGATGTTAGAAAGCATTAATTAATGTTTTTATTGCTTCAGAAGCACTGTAAAGGCAAAGTTTATTATAAGTACAATTCAGTCATAGTTTCAGGATGGGGAGCAGTTTTAGGCGCTCCTTTCACCTGTGCCTGCTGATGTCTTATTTGTGAGGGGCAGATGTTTGTTGGGTTTTTGGCAGTATTTTCATGTATGAATGTGTTCCAGTGAAGCTAAAACAAACACACAGGTCTCCTGAAAATTTGTTTTCCTTGAACACTTGAGCTTTTGGTGGGGTTTTTTTGGGTTTTTTTTTTGTTTGGTTTTTTGTTTTTTTGTTTTTTGTTTTTTTTTTGTTTAACAATTTCATTTTTTTTTATTGCTACATTCCTGGGGTTTTACTTCTGGTAGTGGTGTAAATGCTTTTGTAACATCAATGGAAGGGTTTAGTATTTCTGATGACACAGTAACAGCCCCAGAGGAGTCATTACCATCACATTGCAGGCACTGGAGCTGTTTCAATGTCAATGAAGTGTCTCTCAGACTTCCATCCGTGTGCTAACAGCCCCAGAGGAGTCATTACGTGTCACTCGGAGAGCCTGAGCACTTATGATGTCAATGGAAGGGCAATTTTAATGCCTGGCTATGTGCTGGTGGAAAAACTCCATAGCTGTGATGAAATAACATAATAAAGGCTTTACCTTTAATATGTTATTATGGCTGCTCTGTATAAGGTTTGAACATGTGATAAATGAGTCATGAAATGGTTGCCTCTCACAATAAAGGGCAAATATTATGTATGTGCTAAGAGAAGGAGCTGATTGACAGAACTTTGGGAGGGGCCAAAAGGGTTAAAAGGCAAAACCTCCATTGTGTGGATGAGCACATGGTGAGAAGAATCCTCTGCTTCTGGCACTGTAACATTTCCTCTATTCAGTCTTCTGTTGTATTTTTTATAAAGTTTTAATAAACCTTTTAAATTATTGCAAGTGAATATCATTTCTCACAAACATGAGCCTTAAAAGAAGAGGAATGTGCAGCCTCTGAGGTTTGTGTTTTGGCAGCTGGAAAGGTGAAATTAGTCAGGAATTTGCACCTTTTCCTGCATGATGTAGTGCCAACACGCTGTAAAGCTGTACTGTGGTGTGGATGCAGTGGAGCTGTAATCACTGTTCTTGCTGCACTGCACAAATTGGGAAAACTGCAGCCCTGATACAAAGGGATCTTGGAAACACCAGAAAGTTATTTTTGCAATAAAATGTTTGTAGGCTTGTTTCATACAATGAAAGAGAGGTGGGTAATTCAAGATATTTGAGTTTTTCCTAGATTTTGATGTAACCTTTGGATACTTAAGCTATGAATTCCTATATCTTAACTATATTACATTTGGATGCCCTTTGTATTTTGTGTTGTGTTTATACTTTCTTATAGAAGATTCAGCTGTGCAGTTTTCTCAAACTTGGGAGATTGTTATATGAAATATGAAAAGTGAGACTTAAATGGAATGAGTTTAACCTCCTAAGAGGAGTAGCAATCATAAAAGGTCTTCTAAATCAATTGTTTGGAAGCATTTTGGTTATACTTTGCTGAAGAGGAAGTCCCTTGTCACAGCAGCTTTGAACCCTCACACTGCTGGTCACTGGAGAGTGATGCTTAATCAGGCATGGCAGCAGATTGCTGGCTGCCACCACTCTCAAAAGGGAAAAAGCCACTCTCCTCTGAAGTGTCATAAGGGAAGAAAGAGGTTGGAAGTGAGTTTAATCTGGGACTACAAGCACCTGAAAATTAACAGAACACTTCTTCAAAGGGATAGAATTGGGGAAAACAGTGTCCAAGTAAGTAATAGCAAGATAAATGCTCTGTTATTGCTTTTTATGATGACCTTGCTGTGCTAGGAGCAGGAGACCAAACACAACCTCTGACCTGACTGTTTTTAGTTTCCTTAGATGGTAGCACTGTCTGGCAGTTTGTCTCAAATGTGCACAGGGCCATGGTGACTGCAGACTTGCTCATCCTTTCACTGAGCATGGGCACACGTCTGGAAGCTGAAGCAGTGGTTCTGTGCTGTTCCTTTTCCGTGCTGTTTTGTCACTTGTAAACCAATTAGTGAGATTCTACATCCAGAGTTTTACAGGCTTCTCTCTTCATCTTGAGCACTTCTGTGGCTTGAACAAAATAGCTTCAAGTTCTTTCTGAGGATTTCCATCTATGTTTTATTTTTGCTTCTGAGATGTTTTTTAAAGTCTCTCCTGGTTTAGTTGTGTCATATTTCACTGTTGCTATTTACTGATAGCCCCGGGGCAACAAGTACAGGTGTTGTTAAACACGGGTTTAGTGCTCATTACAATCCTAGCAAGTGGCTGCTGTGGCTACTTGTTTGGGATGTGTTTTGCTCTGGAACCCTCTCATATAAAAATAAAAATTTGCTGCATTTTCTTTAAAAAGAAATAGACCTTAGTTTGTATATTTTTGAATTTTATGAGGACCTTCAAACCACTCTAATAAGAGAGCCAGCATAAATCTTTGAGAGTATAGGACCTGCTAGATAGACAGGTGATGTTATTCACTAAAGATGTTATTCACTAAAGATGTTATTCACCAAAAGTTTTTGAACATGTTAAATGAAAGTGTTAGAGGAATGTAATCCAAGTAACAATAAAACAAATGGGAGTTGTCCACTTAAGTTCTCTTCTTCCATACCCCCACTTCTTGAGTTTGCATCTGCTTCTAAGGATTGCTGTGAAGGACTTTGTCCTATAGAATGTCAGTTCTTTCCTTGAATACTTGGGGGTAGAAAGATCTGCGTTGTCTCTGAACCCAACATGAAACAATTGTCCAATGTGCTGTCCCATCAAGATCCCAGTGCTCATTCCTCACTGCAGCTATTTCAGTATTTTCACTGTCCTAATTCTTTGCTCACTGTGGCTACTTCCATCTCTCTCCTCCCTTTTCAAAACGAACTTGTTGCAATGAGAATTCTTTATGTACATCAGCCTTGGCTCACTGGTACCCTGGTGTCTCATTTGTGTCCCTGGGGCAGGGACAGAGGGAATGGGGACTATGGTCAGTTCATCACATCTCTGCTGCTCCTTCTTCCTCATGGAGAGATCTTTCCCTGCCCCACAGCAGACAGTGCTCCATGAACTTCTCCAGAGTGAGTCCTTCCTGAGGGCTGCAAGACCCTTCTCCATAGAATGTGGTCCTTCAGGAACAGGCTCCTCCAGCATGGTTCACCCAGGGTCACAGGTCCTGCCAGCAAACCTGTTCTTGTGTGGGCTTCTCTCTCCATAGTCTGCAGGTCCCTGTCAGGAGCTGCTCCAGGGTGGAGTTCCTGGGGTCACAGCTCCTTCAGGCACCCTCTGCTCCCATGTGGGCCCTCCAGGGGCTGGGGGTGAAAGGATCCCTGATCCACCCTGGAGCCCGGGGCTGTGGGGGAAAGGATCCCTGATCCATCCTGGAGCCCAGGGCTGGGGGGGAAAGGATCCCTGATCCATCCTGGAGCCCAGGGCTGGGGGGGAAAGGATCCCGGATCCATCCTGGAGCCCAGGGGCTGCAGGGGAAAGGATCCCTGATCCATCCTGGAGCCCAGGGGCTGCAGGGGAAAGGATCTCTGATCCATCCTGGAGCCCAGGGCTGGGGGGGCACAGCTGCCTCTCCCTGGGCTGCACTCTGGGCTCAGGGGAACCTCAGCTCCAGCACCTGGAGCAGCTCCTGCCCTGGGGGGCTGCAGAGCTGTTCCTTCCATGTGTTCTCCTTTCTCTCTCCTGGCTGCTATTCTGCAGGGTTTTTCTCCTTCTTCAGTGTCACCAGAGGTGCTGTTGCTGATGGGCCCAGCCTTGTGTATTCTGGAGCCACCTGGGACTGGCTCTGCCAGACCTGGGGGAAGCTTCCAGCAGCTTCTCACAGAAGAAGCTCCCCAGCTACCAGAGCCTTCCCACACAAACCCAGTATAATGTTGTTAGACTGTCAGTGTGCAAACTCTTATTCTTAGTATTAGGGATTACTCATTTCTGGGAGGTGCAGTTCAAGCGCTCTTTGCCTCAAGTATTTATTCCTTGCTTCTACAGTAATTTTAACAGTGATATTTTAATTTGTAGAGAGCAGCAGCTCACAAGTGCTGTCTGCTTGCAGGTGTTGGATTTTTGCATTTTGTGATTCCCCATTTAGTGGCTTCTATAGGGGACTGCAGGTGCCCAGCCAAGCTGGGCAGTAATTACATTTGTGCTTAAAGGCAGACGTGACAGACACAGCGCTGCAGAGTGACCTTGAAGAGGGTTGCCCCAGGCCCTGTGCTGTGGTACTGACCTTGTGAAAAACACGTTCACTCTCCTGTGAAAATGGAAAAAGCTTAATAAAGAACAATGGAGACAAGGACCATAAAGCAAAGGTTGTCAGGCTGGGTGCATCTGGGTACTCAGCCAAGACCACCCTGTTACCTTTGGGGAGACCCCTTAAATACCTTTTCCCTTCCATCAGCCTGTTGCATATTCATAGACCCTCATGCACAGTAAACTTTTCCCCAAACTAGTTTACATGTTCTAAGCATTGTTTAGCCTGGCTCCTCCTTGGCTCTGCCTTTTCAGAGCATGCAGGTTCCTTGGCTGTGGTTTCAGCCCTTTGTTATCAGCTCCAGTTCGGCCTTGGAGCGCGCTGCCTCCAGAGGGTGAGTGCTGCTGGCTGGCAGAGCTGTGCAATGTCCTCATCCTGTGCTCACTGGTGTTATCCCATCCAAGCAGCATTGTAACACAGACACACTGATACCAGCTATTGCACTGCTGTGTCTAAGCTTAATTAACAGCAGAAACAAAAACTATTTCTTTATAATAAAGTTCCTTTAATGCCGCACATATAGAATCCATATTAACGATTGCCAAAAGCCAATATTATAATATGTATCTATAACAGACCTCATTACCTGTGACAGCCATGCCTGGGCCCTGAGATAATCAAACTCTGGGGGAACAGTGTGCAGGGAGCACCTCGTGGCTGTCAGATTTCCATGCCCTCATTACCATGCTCTGTGTGCTGGACTGTCTGAGAACAAGGAAGATCCACCTTGAGGCATATCAGGCTGTCTGGCTAGAGGTGTTAGAGACCTTGACAGACTAAAGCAGTGTATTAAGAGCTTTCACTCTGATGATCCTCTTAAAAATGAGACTTCAGAATATCTAGTGCATAGCATGATTCATCTAAGACATCAAATAACATATGTTCTTAGCCTTTGAAGGCAGTCCTAATGTCATGCTTCAGCTGAAAAGTAAAATTAGTCTTAAGTTTTTAAAATACCAGATTTCTCTGCAGTATTTTTGCATGTACTTCTTGTGAAGAGGTTGGTTTCTGTAAACAGTCATTGAAGCAGTGAATTGCTGCCTGAGCAAAGTAATTTTTAGGATAAAATATCAAAACCGCACGCAAATTATAAGCTTGCTTTTCATGCTGAAAAGTAACTGAATGAAGTAATCCTTTATAATGTTTTTGTGTCTGAGGTCTGTTATAGGGCAGGTCCTGCCCCTTGACAGCAAAACTTTGTCCTTAGCACCATCTTGTGAGTCTCTGGCAGAGTAAATCCTTCCCAGGACAGCATGTGCTTGGGGATATTTTTGTGAGTGGTAAAGCTGACTTCCCAGAATCTCAAACTTCATTTTTCCTTGTCCTCAAGTACAGAATGTCCTGAACTGCAAGGGACCCACCAGGGTCATCCAATCCCACTCCTGGCCCTGCACAGACACCCCAACAATCCCACCCTGTGCATCCCGGAGAGCACTGTCCAAATTCCCTGCCTAGGATACCATGTTTGTGATTTTAATGCAAAGTTAGCATAAAATTGTTGCTGTTCCCAGAAGATATCGAAGTACTTGATCTCCTTCCATAATGTCATCTTCCAAAATAATCTCACTGCTGACTGCTCTGCATTTGTCAATATACAGGTTATGTGTGATTTTTGTCAAGGTTATGTAACAGAGATGCCTTCAGTCTGATAGTTATGTACTGTTTGTCAGAAAATGGCTTGAATAAATTACCACAGGTTTTGTGAGGGCATTTTCTTCTCACTTAAAACATAAATACACTGAAAATCACTTGATTCAAAGATGCTTTACTTATTGCACTTGTCCTTCAGACAATTGTAAAACACAATTTCAGTTCAAGAAATTAATTCACTCTAAGTAGTGTTGATCTTGTAATTTCTGATTTTAGGCAAAGTTACGAAGAATAAAATGCTAAAGACTGTAATTATTTCATAAAGTAAAAGTGAGGGAAAAACTGGAGCACCTGGTGCGAAAAGAGAAAACCAATACTTTGGCTGTAACATTTTACTCAAAACTTTTACCTACCGTTATTCACATTTTATTCATCAATGCACTATTGTAGCACTCTGCTGATAACAACAAAGATATTCTTTGATATCAGCCTTTATCCCATGTCTTTTATTAGAAGACCCTAATTCACTGGTGGTTTGAGAGAGAAATATTTTGATTAAAGGCATGGAGTAGATTTTAAGATTCTCAGGAAAAAAAAAAGTGGCTTGAATAAAAAAATTAAGTTAGAGACATTAAAAGCTTGTGATTGACATTCATTATTGAACTTTTTTTCGTATACAATGTGGGTTAAGATCTATTTGTTTAAATTAGGACTCCATTGGTATAATTTGAATGACCAAATTTCATTGCAGGCCAGTATCAGTTACAAATCTGGTCTGTTGTTTGCATTTGTTGTCTCAGTGGAGATCTTACATACCAGATATTTTAATCATGTGAAATCTAGATCTGACAAATCTAGATTTGCTCTCAAATTACCTGATATATTTAATGCATCCTGGAGGAATACATTTGAAAGATATCCACACTCTGCTTTCTGTCCCTGCAGTAATAATGAGCTGACTGTTTAGCTTTGAAGAGTTGTTTTACTTTCACAAGCAATTTTCTCTCTGTGGAAAAAACTCAGTTTTAATATTATGCTCTGAAGGAACTCTGGGCTTGAAAGAGGCTGTTGAGGGTTATTTGGTGCTTTATATCTGCATCAAAATACCTGAAGTGGACACACACTCCCTGAATATTGTAAAGAAATGTGCTGCATTTAAACCATCTGGTTGAGTGCTAAATGAATATTTGTCTTGCCAATTGTATGGGTTTGGACCCTGCAAGGCAACTGAGGCAAAGATTCTATGATAATGGTTGGTAAATATTTTGAATGTACATATGGGTGTTCCAAAAACCAACAGGTGCAGCAGATTGGGGTTTGGAAGCATTTAATAACTGATGATAAAATAAGCCCATCTCAAAAATAAACCACGGCCTGCAGGTGTCTGTAGCTGTGTTGTGTGGCTTGAGCCAACAATAGCCTGTAAACAGGAATTTTGTTGCTTCTGGCTCTCATCCTTAGCTTTTCACCTGTAACAGTAGTAGAGGAATGTTTAAGTATAAATATTTATAAGTTTAGTAATTAGTCATGTGATAAGTGAAGACAAGATTTGAATTAATTATGATTTCACCTAAACCAGGATTTCCACCAGCTGTTTAATACTGTATAGCTCATGCCTGTGAAATTGGCCATTTATTACCTTTAAACATGAGTAGAAAAAGTAATAAAACATAACTGGCAATTAGTATGATTTTCATATCTCAGCATTTAGTGACATGCCAAGATAGTGTGTGCACTGCACTTAGATAAAATTCAGTAAACCATAACAGGTTATGACAATATTCCTTGTAAAACTTGCCTCTTCATTAGAAATATCCAATTATCATATATTGCTTTTCATGCATTCTTGAGGGTTTTATCTGACAAATCTTATGGGGAAACAAAATTCAGTGCTCAGCTCCTGTGTGTGGAGTTCTGCGTGGAGGTCACGGTGCTTCAATTCAGGTGCTGGCTGAGTCAATTCAGATTATATTTCTGACTTGAGTTTGTTTGCTGTGATGGGATATATTAAATACAGTGGAACATTAATATATTTTACCATTTAATAGATGTGCTCTTAGCCAAAAATAGGAGACTCTTGCTACTGGCACCCACATGTGTGCAAAAGTTGGCACCCTTTGAGCAAATCTTGAAATGTACAGCCCAGCCTAGTCCTAGTTAGGATTGAGATATTAACAAAAAACAAGTCAATTGTTCATATTTTTACTAAATATAATTGACCTATAATGCTGGAAATAAAGGTTACATTATTAAATCATTCACTTCTGCACTCTTATGGTATTTGCTTCATTTTCACTTAAAAGGAGTAAGTCCAGATTTTTACAACATCTGGTGTATTTATAGCAATTAGTTCTGGACAGGTTGTGCTGCTGTCATTCTAAATTGCAAAGTCCAAACACACGCCAATTGGGACTAGAAATGATTTAGTCAATGAGTAAGTAGTTTATCTTACTCACTTGAATTGGAAAGCTATCAAATCTGATAGGTGTGACTGTTGTGATGCTGTTGGATTAAAATGGAGGTTTTTGTAAGTGCCGAATCTTTTAAGTATGAATGTTAAACAATTGATATAACTATTGTTCAATATGATTGCTTTCTTTGAATCTAATATATACCAATATATATGATTTTTTGATGAAAGAATTCAGAATAAAATACACATTTACTTGTAAAATGGGTGTTCTTACGAAATAAATGGGCCAATTATAATACTAAGGCTACTCATGTGGAAAAAAAGGTGATTTATCTTTCAAATTATCTTGTAGGCATAAAGATTGCTGTCAACATAATTCTGTTAAGTCATTTGACAATTTTTGCTTTCAACTCTAATAATATTGAAAAACATTTAGAGGACTTACCTCAGTGGATTTTCAACATCATAAATAGGAACTATTTGTATTAGTTGTCCCAGATTGCTTATTATTGGCATAGACTTCGACACCAAAGACAATGACTTGTGCCAAACCCAGTCTATTATGTCCATACAGTGATCAGCAACTGCTCAAATACAGACTTGGGAAAACAGTTCAGTAACAGAGAAATACTTTTCAGCTATGGAAATGTCAGTGCTTCCAGTGAAGTTGCTGTAGTTTCCTAGTATGGGAAAGCTAATTGGTAGTTTAAGGTGTGTTATATTGATAGTGGTAAAACATGTCACACACACACAAATTGATAATCACAGAATCCCAGGAGGTTTGGCTTGGAGGGGACCTTAAAAGCCCATCCAGTGCCACCCCTGCCATGGCAGAGACACCTCCCACTGCCCCAGGCTGCTCCAGCCCCAGTGTCCAACCTGGCCTTGGGCACTGCCAGGGATCCAGGGGCAGCCACAGCTGCTCTGGGCACCTGTGCCAGGGCCTGCCCACCCTGCCAGGCAACAATTCCTCATTCCCAACATCCCATCCAGCCCTGCCCTCTGGCACTGGGAGCCATTCCCTGTGCCCTGTCCCTCCAGCCCTTGGCAATTGTCTCTCTCCATCTTTCCTGCAGCTCCTCCAGGCCCTGCAAGGCCACCCTGAGCTCAGCCCAAAGCTCCTCCTGTGCAGGTGAGCGATGCCAGCTGTGCCAGCCTTTCCTCCCAGGAGAGCTGCTCCATCCTCTGCTCCTCCTCATGATGTGTGGTATAGCAGTATATGAAATATTACTTGACTTTTTGACGACAGCATCACTGAACAGAATTCTGAGGAACACCTGCACTGTGCACAAACCTGTGCAACCCTTCAGTAATGGAATACACAAGCCTTGAAATCCATTTGAATCTTTGGAGTTGCCCTTTTCCTCTAGCTGATCAAGAAAGTTTGCTTGCTCAAGTACACAGTCGTGGACAAGAAAAGTGTGCATTATGAAAATGTATTTTAAATTGCTTGTTAGAAGGAAAAAAGATGTCTTTGTGAAATTCCCTTCCATTTTTCAGCAATTAGTTACTGTAGCTTTTTTCAGTGTAATGTTTATTTTAGTTTTTTTTTTTTTTTTCAATTTAAGTGTTCAGTAAGGTATTTAATTGGCTGTCTGCACTGATTAGGGGTTTGTTTTTGGCCGGTAAAGAATTAATGTGCTCAGATGATGTTCTTTATCTTGAACAGTCTGATTATGTTGTTTTATGTCACTGCTTGCAGTAAACCTGAGGCTGGCTGCTAAGTTGTGGACATGAGGGCTACAGAGCAAATGTCTTTAAATCAGAAATGTGAAATGCAGAAAAAAACAACAGTTTAAACTAGTCAGGAGTGCGTCAGCAAGTTAAAAGCTTTTGTGTAAACAGGTGTTTGCAGCTGGCCAGGCATTGAGATAAATGGTAAATCCAAGTGTGCCTGAAAGCTTTCCTCTTAACAATCCCTAGACAAAGGTAGCCTTTGTGACCCCTTCATGTCTTGTTTTCACAGCAAACCGACAGAGACACAGAAATGAGGTTGCAGTGCAGGGCTGGAATCCCTCTGAATGGTGCTGTTCAGTGATTTATTGTTTGAAATGTCTCCCTGCACGTGGAGGAATAAATGTGTGATAAAAAAGTATCTCAACACTTGTGTTCTCATCACATTTCTGCTCTTTTTAAATAGGACAATTTAGGAACTGTGCAGTTCTTTTATCAGAAGAGAAGATTCAAAGATTCAAGGTTCAAAGCAGATTAGCAGAACTGGAGTCAGTGGAACTGTTTTCAGCTCCCACATGTCTGTCCCAGAGTTAGATGTAGGTCATGTTTTTAGGTAGGATTTGAGTATAAAATATTAATCTGCAGTCCTGAGTAGCAAAGATGTTCAAGGAGTTGGTCTGTTGTTGATACCATAATTCTGGATATGTAATAGCAGTTTTTAGCAGAAGAAATGGGTAAAGATATGGCCCCTGTGGATTTCTGATGTTATTCATGCTAGTTTTTCATTATTTGAGGTAACTGGAGTAGCTCTTTTTGCCAGTATGGTTCTATACCAAAATACTTGGCCTACAGACTGAAAGATGGAACAGTTTGTATTTTGCAGTGCTAAAATTATGACATTTCAAAAGAAAAAGTTTTATCCATAACAGTGAAGAGTTCAGTTTGAGAGACTTAGCTTTCAGAGTTTCTATCTCAGGTTGCTTTTTACATTCAAATTCCAATATCAATCCATGCAATTATTTGATTTGTCAGGTTTCAGCTGAATGATATTTGCAACCAGTAGAAATTGGCTTTGTTTTGTACAAGTCAGAGTTGCTCCAGGTTAGCTGAGAATGTTGGCCTGCAAAACTTTTAGCTCCTGTCTTGAAGCCTTGAGAATTTCTGCCCTAGAGGAGATAAGCTTCTACAGGAAGGCACCCGACAGATGCCAGAGCATTCAAATAGTGGTTCACAAAAGATACTGAATTAATGTATACTTTCAGATTTAATTTTTCTGATTAATATACTGGTTTTTAAATCACCATGACTTTTTATATAGAAGTTTTCAAATGCAAATTAGTGTAAGCAAGTGGGAGAATATGTACAGAGAACGCTAAAAAAAAGGTAGTTATGCACTGTGTAGGATCTCCTGTGACAAAAAGCTGCTGGGAGGAGGATAATCCTTCCAAGGAAATCCCTAATGAGCCATATTTTGTCCAGCTAGATGTTACCTCTCTCTGTGGATGTACATATATGAAATGATTTTCACTACTGTTCCTAGGCTGTATAATGCAAGAACCTGATGTGTGTAAAATCTTTCTCTAATGCTCTGAGGTGGTAATTTATAGTTCTATTTGATGATTAGGTAAGATGCTTGCTCTATCAAATATGGTGATTAGTCCCTCTTGAATATAAGAGAGGGATTTCTGGCAGCAGAATTCTGTTTGACTGTAAAGCCTTGGAGGCTGGAAAGAAATCCGTCATACAAAAAACGTCTCTATATAGTTGCTCATCCACCAGATTCTAAAAAGAACCTCTAAGCTGTCAAGAAGTACAATATGATAAAAGCAGGAATGATGAAAAGGAAATGGCGCCTTGGAGCTGACCATATAAAAGCATAAATTCCTCCTGGGACTTCTGCACATAAAAGATAGGTTTCACTACTTTTCTAAGAACACGGGATCACATTAACTTATTCAAATAGGAGGTCAGATCACAGTGTTTAGGTTTAAAGCTGTCCCACAAAGCCCTTGATAAGAAAAAATTGACAAATCACACTTTTGAATAAACTCATTTTAATCCTTTTCTTCCTTTTGAAGTAAGAAAAAAATATCCCTGTCATGCAGTTGCCATTGCATTTAATAGCTGTCATTTAGTGAAATGGAAAAATGATATCAGAACATAATGCCTTCAAATATGACTAATAGCATTTTACATGAGGAAAAATACATTTATTTTACATGAATATGGCTGTTGGTCTATGATTATTATTGAGAATTTTACTGCTTTGCCTATTGCAGCAGAGTGGTAAGAACAGCTATAACTCCTGTCATCTGTATATAAAGACAGATTATTTTTCCTTAAGTTATTATTTTTCCTTTTTCCTTAAGTTCTATATAATTTTAAGAGCTTGACAAATTCTTGGCCAATTATCATTTTATATAATTTTTATTTGGTATAGTAAGCAAGATATCCCAAATTGTATTTTAAAACAAAGCAGTGATTTTTGTGGTTGGCTCTTGTGTATTAAATGTGCTTTTATCTCAGAGCAAATCACTCTTGTTTAGATTTTTGGTAGTACCCTTGTAAAAATGGGTATTAATTAATTTTAAATTACAGTGGGTTACATATGGAATTACAGATGACAACCAAATGAGTTCTTAGTGATTAAAGTTACTGATGCTTCTAATGAACCTGGGTGCGCTGGATGTAACCTGCACAGATCCTCTGAGCTGCAAACCAGTGCTGGTCCAGAGATGGCCACACAAAGTGAATAAAGGTCTACCAGTTCCCTGAGTTGACACTGAAAGAACCCCAGACAGACCTAACTGGGATCCACTCACAAGGAAAATAAAAAAAATTGCAGAGCCATGCAAAAGGCATCTTTGGAAGGCTAAGCATGCTCAGTTCTCAACTCTGGTGCTTACTCCAGGCACTACTTTCTCTGGAGTTTTCATGGATATTTCACTAATGAGGCAACTAAAATATTTTACCTTCTTAGTGCCAGACATGACTGTATTCCAAAGTGAGGAATTAGATTCTGATTTATAGTTAAGATGCAGCAGATCAACTCTTAATTATTGGAGGATTCTCTCTCCCCCAAAATAATCTGAAGCTCAGTTACTGGGAGTGGTTTCAGGACCACATGGAATGCTAAATCATGGCAGGGTCTAGCTGGGATTTGAGCATGGGATTTCTCCAGTCCACAGCTGATTTTTCTTGGAGCATATGCCTGACACCTCCAGGTTTTATTTTGTAAGTGGTAGTTAAAAATAAAAACAGCAGAAAGAAACTAGGAATATCTTAAATCATGAAGGAAATACTAATAATACTTCTGAGCTATGCTTAAATGTCTTTCCTTAGAATGGAGGACTTTAGTCCTGTGCACTGTTTATTCTATGAATTTCAATCAGGTTGTTGTTGCTCTCTGTGTCCATATTGTTGCTGGTGTGATGCCACAAAATCATTAATATGGATAGTTTCATGCAGGTGAAAGTGGCTGTTCTCATGGATCACTGGAGATGCTGATTTTTAGAATATTTCTGATGCAGTTTCAGTTCATTTCAAAAAGGGGGCAACTCCCTCATGTTCCTTTGGGTTTGTAAATTCTTACTTGGAGAAAAAGGATGAATGGAATGTGGAGGAATGCTAACCAGAGATATTGAACAGTAAATACTGAGATCACCAGTCAGGGTGTGTTGTTATTCAGTATTTTTCAAAAAATGAATTAAAATTGTCTTCTGTATTTCTCATTCATCCACTGCCTCCAGCAATATTTTTTTGCATTTAATTGGTAAGATAAGATTAGATAAACAGGTAGGCTTTGCTTTAAATAATGCTCTAAATCTGAGCTGATAGCTTGTATATTAAAATATCAGTGACATCACATTTAGTTAATAGGTAGGAAAGTTTAAGGATGATTGGAGTGTGCATAAACTTTCCTATCTATTAATTAATTTTTTTCTTGATGTCACAAATGTCAAATATGAAACCTTAAGCTACAGTGCTGCTTTCTAATGCAATATGTTCCCCGTGTGACTGCAAGTATGGGATAAAAGGATTTGCTTTTCATCATAGGCCAAATTAAATTTTAATTGCTTGTGAAAATACAAATGTCAAAAGCAAATCTTCAACCTGAGATTATGATCATTTGTCATAGATGTTATGTTTCCATTTAAAAGTAAAATAAGTGTTTTCTTCACTTGAAGTATGCTTTTCACAGAATTTCATAAAGTTCTATTTGAAAACACTGGGCTGTGATATGTATGTGATGTTGATAGCAGAGGATAATCTCAATTTGTTTATGGTATCAGTAACTGTTATGCTTAATATGTCAGGTTTTGATGTCCTGTCAACATGCCAGGACATCAAATGGAGCATAAGGTCTACCTGGTTAAATGACACAATGTGCACACATAGCCCCTAAGCAGCAGGAGGCAAAGGAGAACTTTCTTAGTGAATATAAATTAATGAAACTTCAGAGTCCTTACTGCTGAATTCAGGAAAGAAATGGACCCAAAGTTCTTTTGCTGAATTATAATTGTTATTTATTTCCTGACAGGTTGATCTGCTTGAGCTGTCAGAGTGTGCTGGGACCCCAAACTGGGCCCTGGGCTGGGCCCGGCGTGGGCAGCAGGGGAGGGGATCCTGCCCCTCTGCCCTCAGGTGAGACCCACCTGCAGAGCTGCCCCAGCCTGGCCAGCACAGGAGGGACCTGGAGCTGCTGAGAGAGCCCAGAGGAGGCACAGGAGGAGCAGAGGATGGAGCAGCTCTGCTGGGAGGAAAGGCTGGCACAGCTGGCATCACTCACCTGCACAGGAGGAGCTTTGGGATTGTCCTGGTTTGCAAAGACAAGTGTCTGCTAAGGAAGGCAGGAGCCTCCCTTGAAATGGAAAATGTAAAACCCCTCCCTTCAAATTGTTATAATTAGGAAATTAAGGGGCTCTCAGGCAAAGGTATGGGAGTAGGAATAATAGTTCTTTATTAGGAAAAAAAAATGCAGTATTAAAAACCACCACTGCCAAAGTCAGACTCTGACCTGGCAGCCTGTGGGTCAGGGTGGTGGCAGCAGTCCCATCCCAGGGTGGCTCAGCCCTCCTGCAGTGCCAGCTGTGCTTCTGCTGGAGCAGGGATCCTGCACAAGGGGGGAGGTTTCCTCTGCAGCTCCAGGGCTGGTGGAGATGGGCCTGGGCTCCTCTGGGAATGCAGTGGGGAAGAAAGCTGCTCCTCTGGGAATGCAGTGGGGAAGAAAGCTGCTCCTCTGGGAATGCAGGGGACAAAGGCTGCTGTGGGGTTCCCAGGTCAGATTGTATCCAGGTAGGAATGCTTGGCTCCTCCCATGGGCAGAGCATCTTCCCATGGGATGATGGAATTTTCTCAGCCATGCAGGGACACTCACTGGCCGTGAACAGAAGAGATCTCCTGGAGGGAGGATTGGTTGTGGGAGAGATAAAGGGAACTGCCCAATGGACAGAAGAGAACTGCCCCAGCTCTGACAGATGGGAAATAGAATAGAATGCACACCCCCAGACACATCTTGCATTTCCAGCCTAAGATGGGGTGATCTCACTGTGGCCTTGCAGGGCCTGGAGGAGCTGCAGGAAAGATGGAGAGAGACAACTGCCAAGGGATGGAGGGACAGGGTACAGGGAATGGCTCCCAGTGGCAGAGGGCAGGGCTGGATGGGATGTTGGGAATGAGGAATTGTTCCCTGGCAGGGTGGGCAGGCCCTGGCACAAATGCCCAGAGCAGCTGTGGCTGCCCCTGGATCCCTGGCAGTGCCCAAGGCCAGGTTGGACACTGGGGCTGGAGCAGCCTGGGACAGTGGAAGGGGCTGGGCATGGCAGGGCTGGCACTGGATGAGGTTCAAAGTCCTCCCAACCTAAACTGCTCTGTGATGCTCCATAAAATACAACTCAGTAACTCTTTCATTCCAGAAAGTGCTGGTTCCTTATGATACGACCAAGAAGGTCACCAGAATGTCATACTGAAAGTGCTGTTTCCTGCAAGTAAAACACTTAAGAGCAAGAGAAGAGTAGAGATTAATTTAGACCCTTTCAGGTACTGGGAATTCCTGATCCAGCGTTGAGCAAGGCTTTGCCTAGGGCACAGCCTTCTGTGCAGATTCTGACCACGAAGGGGCCTTCTTTTTCCCTCTTCACAGATTGGATGTGGGGTTTTTTGGTAGGAAAGAACTCATCATTTGTTTTTTCAGACAACAATCATGGTCACATGACTATTTGCTGAAATTTGATAAAGGCAAAAGCTACAAGTTGTGTTGTTGCTGGAACAGTGAGAGCAGTGTACAGAGACTCCTGTATTAAAGCTGACCCTTGCTGTGCACTGCTCTTTGGACTGGGATCACTACAGCAGCTATGACTTTTGTGAATGGAAGAAAATAGAGAATATTATTTTTAAGTCTCTGGAAAAACAGACATGAACATAATTATTTCGTTTCATTCAATTATCATTCAAATACGGCATGTAATTGTAAAACGTAGGGAACTATGAAAGTGGAAATTTATAATGATGCAGTCTTAATTTTATTAATTTAATCCATAAAGCAGATATTACACCGAGACAGACATCAAATTAAAACTCTCAGACTCTAATTAGCTTTAGAAGTCTCTTATGTCTAATTTATATGGCTGTCATAATTAATTTAAATACTGACTTCAACCTGGTCATGATGCAGAAAACTCCATTCGGTGGCAGCCATTAAAGAAATATTAAGTGGGATCTTGTTTTTTAACCTTGCTTTAATTTACTATGTCCACTTGGTTTACATGAGTTGGACCATATTAAGGTCCTTTATAGGAGAAAGAGATCTTTAAAAGTGAACCACACCACAGACTACAAGGATTGCTTAGCCAGTCATGCAGAAGGAATGTGTTGAAACAGAGAATAAAATGTCCTTTGGATGACACCATGAAGTCATCATGTCATCATTTTTGAACTTGTGAAGATACATTTGTACTCTTTTGCTTAAAGGGATGCAGGAGCAGGATTTCAGTGTCTGTGGGCCAGGTTCAGTAAAGGATCACAGTAACTTGTGTGGAATTATCAGGATCAGCTGTTTTACAGTGCTTAAAGCTCTCTTGATGTGAAGAGTTCTCGTTCTGGGCATGCCCTAAATGCAGCAGGTTTTGAGCAGTGCCCATCATGAAACAATTTAATCCTAATTCTAGAATCCATTAATTATTCCACCTAGTCTCCTAGAACAGCCCGGTTCAGTAGGTATTTTCTGGTTAAGCCCTGTTGATTAGGCATAAAACAATTTATTTATGAGTTCTTTGTATTAATGGTTTGTGGACGAATATGTAGCAGCAGCCAACTGTTAAATTCTCCAGTTAGGTAATTCTATAATGCAACAGGTAGAATAATCACCCAGAATATTGAAAATGGGTGTTTTGTTTCTTACTTAGCATTTGGACAATGCTCCCAGGGATGCACAGGATGGGGTTGTTGGGGTGTCTGTGCAGGGATAGTAGCTGGGTCAAAGATCCTTGTGGCTCCCTTCCAGCTTGGGATATTTGATGAAGTCAGGGTGAGAAGGCAACTGGGGCTAAGTGCTCAGGGCTAGTGCTGCATCCAGGGGACAGTAGGGTGGCCAGAGCCTGTTTGAAAAATGGGATACACCTGGTGAAGTCCCTACTGGTGAGCTCTGAGCACAGGAACCTGGCTGTGCTCCTGACACCTGTCTTAGTGGCCCCAGCTTGGCTTTGTGTTGGCTTCTTGCTGTCTCTTCCCTTTGTATATGTTCCTGGGGGTGTGTGCCATCAACAGCAGTTTTTTTTCTCCAGGGAATTTTATTGAAATAAACATATAGGAATCTGTTCCTTAAAGGTTTTAGGTATATATATATATATATATATATATATATATATATAAAAATTCAGTTGTACTGAAATCTAGTCAGAGATTTGAGGCTTTGAAATTTGCACATACAACCTGGTTAATTCAGCTGTTAGAGTCCTGTTAGGCTCTTTAAATTCCATCCTCAAGTGAAGCAAAGCTGCATCAAGTATCTCCAGCTATTTCCAAATGGAAAAGTTAGGAAAGAATAATTGGTGAATTATTGCTTTGTTGGTTGTTAGATACTCTATAAGCAGTTGTGTTGAATTTTCCAGCAGTTTTGGAACTTTTTTCCTTAGCTTATATAATCTTTAAAATACTATTAAGGTGAAGTTGAAGCAAGTGTTTGGAAATTTAGGTTTATACTTAGATTAGGATACTTATCTGCATCCTGGTTTTTTTTTTGGTTTTTTTTTGGTTTTTTTTTTTTTGATCCACCTGAAAGCAAGAATTAAATCTGTCTGGTCTGACCTTATTACAATCTTTCTAAAATGTATGAATCTTTAAAAACTGGAAAAATCCTTTTAATCCTGTGCTTAAATGGAAAAAAAAACCCTCTCATTTTGAGAGAGGCTATATAACAGTGGGTTAGGTAATTGTGTGAAAACGAGTTTAGAAAAGCCAAGGCAACATAAAGACAGTCATATAAGACTAATTATCACTTCTTTTGGCATATGATAGCTGTCACATATTTCCACTGAAAATATGGATACTAAGCATCAGAATAAAAGGGAAAGGAAAAACAACTGCAGAAGTATGTAAAAGCTGTATTCTTCCTTGCTAGATGCAATAAAGAGCTGGCATATGAGGAGCCATTCATCATGGAAATGAATGGAGTAATTTGTTAAAGCTATTTTGCAGATGTGAAAGAAGTTTAACTGTCTTCATTTAAGTTTATATAGGTTTTTTCAACTTTTCTTTTTTCACTGAAATTGCTTCTCTTCAGACAGGGGGTGGGGAAGCCCACCACACTTATTTTTAGATCTATAGCTCCTGACTTGGTTTTTGATGGAATAGTTAATTTGGATCAATATATGGTGTCACAGCATCTGACTTCAGTTGAAACAGGGAGGTGATTTTGTTGGTGCCTGGCAATTCAGGTAACATGGCAAAAGCATTGTCTCTAGAAACTGGTATGAATAAAAGTTGATTCCTTAAAACTTTCTGTCCAGTTAATAGTCTTGAATGTTAGTTGTAGTTGATTTTTTTTTGTTTTAATTTGCAAATATGGGCAAATTTCTTGCCAGTATGAAATGGGATTTTTTTCTTACCCACATTACCTTGAATGTGGTAAGAAAATACCTTGAGAGAAGGAATAGTAAAGGGGACTTGTACTTCATGTGGGTTTGTTTTATTTTTTTTTTTTTTTGGTTTTTTTTTTTTTTTTTTTTTTTTTAACGGAGATATCAGTGACCAAGTTCATGCTGTTGTGAGAAACATTTTAAAAATAAGACTTTTTTCTCTATGGAGGCTGCCTTTTGGCCAAGCCAGTGTGACATGTTTCCCTCTCACCTGTAGCTGTCTTTTAGAAAGGGCAAAGAAAAGCTTAAACTATCTTGTCATGTAGGAAAGAGCCATACTGCTTCCCTCACCTCTCTGCTTTAAAATGTCTTAAAATGCTTTTCAAAGCTGGTTCAAATCATATTCTTCCTACACCTTTTAATCTACTATTGCTCTCAGTCAGCTTATCATTCTGCCAAGCTCAGCTCGCTCTCCTAGTCTCAGAACTCACTCCAAATGTCGAGAACCTTTCCTAGAACAAGTCTGTTATGCTTAAAACAAAATAAAAACACTGCCATCCTCTAATTTTTCCAACAGAGTTCCACAGAGAAATTAAAAATGTTTACTGGGGAAATGATCTATGACCTATAATGAGTCTGGTATTTCCATTTATCATCCAGGGGAAGTATGGAAAGCTTGCATCGGGAGGAAGTGCCCAACATCAGAAAATAATTCAACAGGAATTCAGCATATTTTTTTTTACAGAATACTAGGGGCACAAATTCTAATTTGAGAAACTGATATTTGTCAAATATTGTAGATTCAGGGGAGGAGCTCATTCAAGCTGGTGGAGGACTCATAGAACCACTGAGGCTGGAAAAGCCCTGCAAGGCCATGGAGTCCCAGCTGTGCCCGATGCCCACCTTGTCCCCAGCCCAGAGCTCTGAGTGCCACCTCCAGCCCTTCCTGGGACACCCCCAGGGATGGGCACTCCAGAGCTCCCTGGGCAGCCCCTGCCAAGGCCTGAGCACCCTTTCCATGCAGAAATTCCTGCTGGTGTCCACCTGAGCCTGCCCTGGCCCAGCCTGAGGCCGTTCCCTCTCCTCCTGTCCCTGTTCCCTGGAGCACAGCCCGACCCCCCGGCTGTCCCCTCCTGGCAGGAGCTGTGCAGAGCCAGAAGGGCCCCCTGAGCCTCCTTTGCTCCAGGCTGAGCCCCTTCCCAGCTCCCTCAGCCCCTTCCCCAGCCCCGTTCCCTTCCCTGGACACGCTCCAGCCCCTCCAGGCTCTGGTGGCCATGACGGGCCCAGAGCTGCCCCAGCCCTGGAGGTCCCTGAGCAGGGCCAGCCCAGGGGACAGCCCTGCCCTGGGCCTGCTGCCACCCCGGGCTGGCACGGCCCAGGTGCCACTGGCCTCAGGCACAGCTGGGTTTGTGTCAGCCCCTGTCACCAGCACCCCCAGGGCCTTTCCCAGCAGCAGCTTTCCAGCCCCTCTGCCCAGCCCAGCTCCATGGGGCTGGGGGGACCCCAGGGCAGGACCTGGCACTTGGCCCTGTTGTCCCTCAGCCCATGGATCCAGCCTGTCCCAATCCCTCTGCAGAGCCTTCCTGCCTCCAGCAGATCCACACTTCCACCCAATCTGATGTTATCTTCAAATTGATTCAGCATGTCCTGGATTCCCTCATCCAGACCATCCATAAAGATACTGAACAGATCTGGGTCCAGTAGTGGTCCCTGGAGAACCTCATTAGGTGCCAGCAGGATGTGGAACCACCCCACCATCGCTGATGTAATTGCGATGGAACTTGCCCAGCATATGAGCAGTAATACTCAGGTTGCTGGAGCACAGCAGGAAGTGAGATTCAGGGAGTGCACAGGGAAGGCATTTTTTCCACCATAAGAACAGAAGGCATGTTTCTTTGTAGTTGCTGGAAACTTGAAGTATGATCTGAGTGACTTAGCAGTGGGAGGGATAAAGGAAACAAACTATGACTGTTGCAGTTAGCAGAGGAGTGGAATTTGAAATGCTGATGGTAAATAAATGAATCATTAGAAAGTAATGGACCTTGTTAATCTATTCATGCAAGATGATTTCTTAATTTTGATGTTTTAGTCCTAAAGCACACAGAAACCTGCAGCTCATTATGTTATCACTGACACGAGCTCTCAAGACTATTGGTATTTCAGAGCTGGGTAGCACTTCAATCACGCAGGGAAATGCTGTAGGTAGCACATATAAAATTCCTTTGGTGTGCTCCTGTGACTCCGGAGTGCAGTGGAACTGGCAGCCTGCATTGTTACACTTGTCATGATGTACATGAGATGTGTTCTGTGCAGGATCACGGTGGGTCATGGCATTTGCAACCAAAAAAAGCAACTGGAGAGAAGAATGAAACCCCACATGTAAAACTCATAGAGGAAAGGAGTTTTGCAAGTCTCCATGAAGCCATTATAACTAAGGGGTAAAGTTAACATTAAAGATAATAATGTAAATGCAAGACTGTAGTGCTTATTCAGATAATTAAAAAAGGGATGTATTAATATCTATAGGTATAGCTAGCTGCTGCCACACATAGTCCAGGCACACTTTTGAATTTAGGTTTTTTATAAATTGCTAATTAATTTAAAGAGATGTGAATACTGAAATGTTTAGCCTGTCTTTTCATAACCGTTATGGATAAGGTAAAATAAGGGCAGAGAAACACTTTACAGAGAAAACTGGTGGGAAAAAGGAAGGACTTCAGTGGCTGGGGCTAAACCTGCCTCACCATGGCAGCTTTTAGACACAGGTGAGATTGAAAAATTGAAAGACTATTCTTTCTGTGTCAGTAGTTTGATAACCTGCCAAAAGGGCAGTGATTTTTAGCACAGAACTTTTAGGATCTATAGGATCCTATAGAAGCTGTGGCTGCCCCTGGATTCCTGGAAGTGTCCAAGGCCAGGCTGGACAGGGCTTGGAGACACTGGGAAAGTGGAAGGTGTCCCTGCCCATGGCAGGAGTGGCACTGGATGAGCTTTGAAGTCCCTTCCAACCCAAACTCTTCTGTGATTCTGGGAATTTCCCTCACTTCTGTCCAAGGAGTTGCTTTAAAACTGCTGTAGGAGGCACACAGTTTTCTTCAGCCAAATTTATCTACCTGTAGCACTTCAGAAAAACTCTGCAGTGTTGTGAATCCATTAGAGGAGTGCTAAGGAATCGGAAATAATTTCACATTGCCTCAGGTTGAAATATCTGGTTCAAGTGCAAATTGCATTTGTATTGTCTTACAGCTCCCAGGAGCAGTACACGGGGGAGGGGAAAGTCTGGCACGCTTTTCCTAAAATTCATTTGGATTTTGAGTTTTTTACAGAGCAGTTCTGAGTTCACAGCTCCTCTCCACAGTCCAATGCACTGCCTGGGAGGCTTTGTTTGCAAAGCTTTGTTTGCAGCTGCCTTTAGCTGTGAGCATGACCTGCAGTGCTGCTCCCCTTGTCTGCCTTGGCAGGATCTGGAGATGTTTGCCTTGTGGAGTTCTCTGCTGTCCCTCACCGCGCTCGTTCCTCGTCCATTCACTGACAAGACATGGGTGCTTTGCTAAATTCATCAGAAACTTGTATGAATGTTGTAGATTCAAAAAGTTCCTTCTTAAAAAAAAAAAAAAAAAAAACCAAAGAAACCAACAAAACCAAATCTGGTATTTTTGAGACTACAATGAATTTGAGAGCAATGATTCAAATAGTGTTTTTTTTCTTGTGTCACTACTTGTCTACCTCTTACATTGCAGATAATTTCTGCTCTGCACCTTTTAAAAGAGGTCTAACTTGTAAAAAAGTCAAAACAAATGTATTGTTCCTTTTTTTTTTCATTACTTAAATAGACTATGACAAGTTATTAAAAAGACCACAAACCTATTTTTAACAACTTTATTGATTTGGGTTTAGGCCAGCATTGGGCAATTCTTTTTAAGAGGGAATTTTAAAAAGTAAGGAAAAAATCATGCTTAGAGGCACATCTTGCAGGTCTTCTAGGTTAATACTTAATATTTCCAGCTTAATTTTAAAATTTCATTGTCCACTTAAAATGCAGGGATTGAAAATAATTTTTTTTTTACTTTTTTTTATTGTCACTTGATATTACTCAATGGTGTTTTGATTTTTTTTTAAACAAACTAGATTTTCACTATATTTCAATCAAAATTTGAAGGCACAAGGAATCAAACACCACTAATAAAGACCTAAATCTGCATTCATATATATAAATCTGCATGAATTTAGGAAATGGTAAAACCAGGATGAAAAAGTGTTTTCTCTTACAAAAATTTCAGTTTCTTATGGATGCTGTAAAGTATTCCCTAAGCCGTGACCTATTACTATTAAATATCTTCCACTAGCATTATTTACCATAGGTTTTAGTTCTATCAAATCTAACTTCTCACCTAATCTCTAGCATCTGTATTTGGTTTATACATGTGTGTGTATATCTATCTATATCTATACCCATATCTATATCTATATATATCTTTGTTGTTGCTCTTTTGTCTGGTGTGAATACCATCAGGGCTTTTCTTGTCATAGACTGTTATTTAGGGACAATTATAATCTAATTCTTTTCATCCACATAATTTTTGCACCAAAAAAAAAAAAAAAAAGCATAAAGCAATACCACAGATACCCAAAATAGGCTTATTCTGTGTGTGTATCCTGTATTTAGAACCCCAACAGCATGAGACAGGGAAATCCAGGTGTGCCTTGTCTTTTGACTTGTTGCTTTCAGGCCAAAATTAGGTTGTCTTTGAATATTACTGGCAAATGATTACTACTGTGAATTATCTCCTTATGCTTACCAGACTTAGAGAATCAAAAAGAGATAATTTAGAGTTTAAGAATCTAGTTCGATTCCCTTTGGAATGCTTCATAAATTAAAGAAATTAAGAATTAATGTAAGAATCAAGTAGAGATAGAAAGGAGTGGTAAAGAATGCAAAAATAGCTAAAAATTATCTTAAATGTACTCTGCTCTACCCCGTATGAGGTTTTTTTGGGTGTGCATTTCTTGGGTGCATTTTCAATTTTTTAAAAATTATTTTTATGTTTTACTTGTTTTCCTTGTTTTTAAAGTTGTAGGTTTTTTAAATCTTGCTATCTTACTTTTACGCATCTCTCTCTGGACTCTGAAGTGTTCAAGCTGATGTTTCAATAACTGCTGGCTCTCACTGGTTTGAATCCTGTGCCCCTCTGGTTTTATTTTAATGAATAGCCCACGGGCTGTGCGCAAGCCATCTACTCCCAAACAAAACCACTCTTGCCATCTGGGAGGTGTTTTTCTCCTATTTTTCTCCTAGTTCAGTAGGACTATAAGTTTGTTTTCTGCCTGCAGTATTATTTTTGGCTTCAAATGGGAAAACGGCATTGTCATTTAAATAAGAATTAAATCAGTAGATGGTGCTATAATCTTAGTTTTAGCTTGCTAGTATGAGTCTTGAGAGGCTTGCTGCACCTTTCAAAATGAGACTTATAAATATGTAATCAACATGATGCTATAATTATTTTACATGTTTGACATTTCAAATACTTTAATACGGTCTTTACTCAGATGGCAATGCTATATTTAGGTTTAATTCTTGATGAGAATCTACTGGACAAGCAACTGGTGTGATTGTGAAGAAAATGCAGCTTTGATTGTGCCCACTGTGGCTTTTTCCAGAGCCGTGCGTTGGGTTTGCTGTGCTTCCGCCCAGCCCATCTCCCAGAGTGTGTGAGAGAAGGAAATCTGCTGTTTCTTGAGACTGCTCATCTCCCTGCAACCCAAGAGATCTCTGCATGCTCACTTTCTCTCTTTCTCCTCTCCTCTTCTCAGAGGGGAAAGGGAAGAGGGGTTTTGGAGGTTTGACTGAGGTGCTTGTGCTCTTCAGAGAAGAGGAGCAGCAAATGCATTCTGTTGCTCAGATGCCCCTTTGGGAAGAGGAGGGTCTTTGTACCCCCTCGTTGTATGGTGCGTGTGATCTGACTTTGATTGCTAAACCCCGTATCTTTAAATGTATGAAGCTGGAAGCAGTGGCAGTGATAAGGATTCAGTCACCAATTGCAAGTGGAGTGAGAATTTAGGAAAGCCAGTGGCATGAAGAGGCTGCATCTGGTAGGGAGCCAGACTTTGCCAACAGACTTATCCTGAGTATTTACAGTCTGTGCAGCATGAGAGCTATAAAACAGCATAGGTGCCATCAAGGAATGGGAAATGTAAACTGAAAAACAAATATTCCTTTCTATTTCTAGAACTGAAAGCATTCCCTCCCTCTCTCAGAGACTCTCATGGGAGATTCTGAGCAGGTGCTGTGGGTGTGAATCCTTGTGCAGGGCTGGAAACCCACAGGACAAACTGGGCACTTTGTGCTGAGGTCAGGAAAATTTCTACCAAGTGTTTCTGTCAAATTTCAGTGTTTGGATGAATATCTTCCTTACCTTGTAACTTTGCATGAATCCTGCCCTGCTCCAGCCCCTCTGCTGGCACATGTCAAGCAGAGAACACAATTCCTGTTCTGCAGGTGGAAGAGCTGTGGGAGTGTGTGGGGCTTCCACAAGGCTACAGTTTCATAGATGTGCTCCTGCATTGATAGCAGGTGGCATTAGAGATGGAAAGAACTGACTCCCACCTTGTTTTGCATTTCTTAACCTTGGAAATGCATTTCTAAGCCTTCTTTCTTACAGACTTGGTCCTTTTGGGAGGGGTGGCAGTGATAAGTTTTGTAAGCCTCTTCCAAAAAAGACTCAAGGTATGAAAACTTTCACATTAATAGGAAACATTTTTTTTTAGATTAAGTGAAGTTTCATATGTCCTGGTCAATGACACATAATTACGCAAGTTAGTTATGCTGTTATAGGAAGAATACTTGAAAAGCAATTTTAATGGAAGAATTGCTGTAATTTAGTACATAATGTTCCCGTTCTAGAATAATCCAAAAGTTGTGTTTTTTCAAAAATAAACAAAACAACAACAACAAAAATCCTGCCAAAATTAAAACAAAAGCAAAACCGGCAACAAAACCAAATGGCAACAACAACAACAAAACACCAAAAAAAGCATTAAATGCTGCTAGTTCTAGAATGCTATGTTTCCAAATATAAGTTTTGGGTAAAGAATCACATAAAGCAATCTGTCCTGGTGTGTAGAACATACCCGGTGTCCAGCCTTGAGGTCCCAAACACAGGAATTGCTAAAACAAGTCCAGAGGAAGCACCAGGAGGAGCAGAGGATGGAGCAGCTCTGCTGGGAGGAAAGGCTGGCACAGCTGGCATCGCTCACCTGCACAGGAGGAGGTTGTGTGGAGACCCCACAGCTCCTTCCAGGGTCTGAGGGGCTGCAGGGAGCCCAGAGAGGAACTGCAGTTCCAGGACACAGGGAATGGCTCCTGGTGCCAGAGGGCAGGGCTGGATGGGATGTTGGGAATGAGGAATTGTTCCCTGGCAGGGTGGGCAGGCCCTGGCACAGGTGCCCAGAGCAGCTGTGGCTGCCCCTGGATCCCTGGCAGTGCCCAGGGCCAGGTTGGACACTGGGGCTGGAGCAGCCTGGGACAGTGGGAGGTGTCCCTGCCATGGCAGGGGTGGGATGAGAACCATTCCAACATGAACCATTCTGTGATTCCACATCAAAACTATTTTCAGTTCTCTTTGAAAAACATGTAGGAGCATGGAACAGTTCAAAGGAAAAGATCAGTCTGTTTCCTTAGCACAGTGGCTGTGGGCTTGAGCAGGGAATACACTTTAGAGACCCTTATTTGTGACAGCACTACCTGTGACAGTAGTTGCAAGGACACTGAGCAGTTCCTAGTACCTTTGATTCTTAAAACATTGGCATTTTTTATGCAAAGATGTGAATAGCTGTGAATGCAGGACCATTTTGACTGTGGGGGAGTCTTAATACAGCTCCTAAATGGGCACTGAAGATCTTATCAAGTGTATTTGCAGTCTCCTCTGTGCCACTTAACTGCTGCAAAGACTTGGGAGGGTCCCAAAGCCAGCATGCATCATAAAGTACAAGATTTTTTCCCTCAAGAAGATCTTACATCGTGTGAGGATCCTGAAGGGAACGTGACTTACACTAATTTTTGCTAAAGAAACAGAGGCTATAGATACAACACAAATATAATACAAATGCTAACCTGCAAAGGCTAACCACATGAAATTTGTATTTTGTTTTATGTTGTTGATAGTTATTTTTTTTGTGAGAGTTCCAGATTGCTCCCAAGCAAAGATACATTGCAATAACACAAAAGTACATTGTATTGTTAGGAAGTGGCTCATTATAACCTCATCTTATCATATAAACCACCAGCTCAGGGATGCATTAAAGCACTTAGAATGTGCCTTATGGGCCTGCACAAGAAACAGATTAATGCTTGTGAAATAATATTTTAATTTTTAAATATTATTTCAAGATGAAAGGAATCCTCTTAGTGCCATGGGTAAGCAATATTTTAAATCTGTGTGATTGTAATGTGGTTATTAATTTAATGTATTATTCTCATACAAAAACACATATTACCCTGGGTCTGGTTTAAAGTGACAATATTGCAGGCACTGAGCATTCCTTTTCTGAGCAAATACAGTAACAGAGTCAATCAGAGCCAGGCAATTAGTTTGGTTTACTTTTATGCAGCAATATACATCCTGATGCACTGGAAAGCACTTAATTGTTCTTAATATAGTTGTATTTCATCTGACATGGCCAAATGTAAAAAACTTTATACACTGGGGGGAAAAAAGAAAGATGAAAGCATGAAACCTTTGAGATCATGTGATATAACTATACAATATCTCTCTCCACTCTATGAAAACAAAAGGAGACTCCTGAAATATATTATCCTAGTTAGCAGTGGAATTAAAAATTTAAATAAGCAGTAGGTGCTTATAAATTCTTCTTTTTATCTCCAGAATTATCACTTTTCATTTAGAATAGAGAGTATCAGTCACTAAACCCGAAATTTGGTATTTTTTCTGAGCATTCTAGGCTACTGCACATAGACAATTAATGCCTCCATTTATTCCAAAGAATAAAGAACAGGAAAAAGAAAAACAGCAACAAAAAAAAACCCAACCAAAAAACCACAACAACAACAAAACAAAAGAACAACCCCCCCCAAAATCCACAACCAAAACGTAAGAAATCCAACCTTGCAGGAATTTGTAAATGGTTTGCAAATGGTTCAGAGGAAAAAACAGCTGAATTTCTTAAATTTGGAAGAGTTGCAGCTGTTGCCAGTTTTGCAAGTTTTCCATGGAAGGCTATGGCCTCAGTTGTCTAGAGCTGTAGGAAAGCATATAATTACAGAGAAGATAATATTAAATCCAGAATTAATCTTGCCAGTTAATCCCAGGAATGTAAGAATCTGAGTTCCTTGATTGCATGTTGTTGATCCTGATCAGGATCTTGTTGATCCTGGTTTGTCCTTCTGCTGAACTTCAGGCAAGGAATTGCAGCTGGAGTGAACAATCGATTTTGTAAAGGTGCTACTGAAATTTAAATAGATATAAGTGATACTTAAACATAAGAAAAATTCTCTGTTGCTTCTTCATATTGTCAGATGGCACTCATGAGGGAAATGTTTACTGTACAAACAGCATCTTGTTTACCAGTATTTTATAGTTGAACCACTTCTGTAAGGAAAGAGCAAAAAGAAATACTTCTGGTATTCTGAGGAAGCTCTTCAGTTGCAAATTTCTGCTGAATAAGAGGGAGGTTTTTTTATTTTCCTTTTTTTTTTTTTTCCCTGAAAGACTACAAGAATCTAACTTTTGACTTAGATTTTAAATCTTCAGCTTCAAAGAACGATTTAGAATAGTGTTACTATAAGAAAAGATCGTCAGGTTTTTGTGTGTGTCCTTCTCAAACCTCCCTCTCCCTTTCCATTGTCTCTGATGGACAATGGGATAATGGGATAAGGGCCCCAGGTGGGAATTGCAGAAGGAACTCTCTGGGAGCTTCATTGTTTTTAGCTCCCCTTAATTCTCTTGCTAACAGTTTTATGCAAGGTGCCAGATTTTTGTAAGAATCCAAAGAAGGAAATGATTGGCATCCCACATCTCTAAAAATTAAGAAAATATTAATGGATCAGTGTAAAGAGTGAGGAATTAAGATCATTAGAATAAGCAGAGCCTGAATTCCATGTTTCCTCATTCACATCTTTAAAAGACAGGGCTGTAACACTCCTGACAAAAATATTTTCTCTGCTTGTCTTTGTGTATCTTTTTCAGACTCGATTTCATTGTAGGAGAAACTTTAGGTATGGAAGTATGAACTGAAAGGAAGGAGAGACTGGGTTTCATGTTCCTTTTGTTTTGAAAAATTTAAAGCTTGCTATTTAAGTGATCACTGAATTCCTTTAGGAGTATGACAAACTTCAGCAATTTACATCTATTTTCCTAAATTACTGTGTCATTTAAAGCTCTTCACGTTACTTGTTATACACACAAAAAAAATCCTCCCTCCTCTTATAGATTCAGTCTATCCTGGGCTAAAGGCATAACCAGAGTAATTACACATTACAGGATTGTAAGAGTATTCACATATAGCACATAACTTACAGCAATATCACTTCTTAGTGCTTGTGGGTGTTCAAAACTGAATACAACTTCTGCTCTGAAATTGTTCAGGATTCAGATATTTGATCTACATTGTAGTAGAAAAAAATTTCATTTTCAAGTCATATAAAGGAAACACAAAAGATACATGAAAAGTTTTTAATAAATTCTTTTAAAAATTTCATTATTACCTTAGCAATACTGTATTCTATCTTTATTCAGTTCAAAGCATTAGAAAAAGTAAAATCTCTACCTCACATCTGTCACTTGTGGTGATTTGAGAAGTATTTTTTTTCTTTAGTGTAACCTAAAAGTAAATAAATAATGCCTGGTTATTATATAGCAGATATTTCAGCTGCTCCCAGATTACATTGAACAGAAGTTGATTGTCATTACCCCTTTTACAGATGAAAAATCTTAATCAAAGAATCTCTTCGAACATCAGAAGGCACATATATCTCCACAGCCTGGTTCTCCAGGAGCTGAGCTTTGTTGCTGATTACTTTGAGCATCAAAGTCATTCAGGGAAGCTCTCAGTACCTTCTTGATTAGGCTTCCCCACTGGTGAAAAAAAGAAGGTTTATTGTTAGGAAATTTCAACATCTTTTGTCACAAGCATGAGAATGGTATTATAATAACTGTGTGAAATTGTGGAGAAATACATATAAATTGCTGGTATTATGCAAACACTTAATAACTTTTTACAATGTCACGAGATGGTGAGGAAATTGGATGTAAAAGTCACTAAAGTGGTTTTGGTGGTAGTGTGGCAGTGCCCAAATCCTGTTAAGAGCTGTTCAGTGTACAACAGACTGACATGCCAAACTCTGGGGGCTCTCAGCATTCCTGGCCTCACTTTGTCAGGCAGGGTGAGTCCTGAGGAATGATCTGAAGCTGAAGGATATCCCCAAAACATTTCTAGTGCTGGATTGTCACAGGCAGTAAGACTGGGCTGAGGGGAAGAAGTGTCTGTGATGCCAATCACAGCTTCCAAAGCCTGGAGCCCTGCCTTCAAGCTGATGTTCAAAGTGAGGGAAGTCTTGCTTCTACTGCATTTGTAATTTTTCTACATTTCTGTCTTGATTAAAAGCCTTATTCTGCCAGTGCTTAATCAGTCACACCTTTTTAGCATTCTGTGACTATGCTTCTGAGAATTTTTAAATGTTCTGTAAGTCTTAATTTAGGCAGTGAAATGTGCTCAGATACACTGATCCGTGCTGAGAATTGAAGGAAATCATTGTAGAAGTACCAGAAAGTACAGGGAGATCATCAACAGTCTCCATCCATTTGTGTCACTCATCAAAAGACACCAGAGGACTGTGTAGGAATCTCCTTCAGCTCCAGTATCCATCCCTCAGGTGGAGTTTTCAGTAATGCAGCTCCTCAGAAATCAGTTCAATAGTTATTTCTGCACATTGATTTTAATTTCTCTATCAGCACACCATCAGTCTTGCAGGAAGCCTAACTGACTTCCATTGCAAAGCAGAAGATGAATAGGAATAGGTAAATGCTTGTCCATTGCATGTGATGAATATTTTGTTGAAGTCAGTTTATAATAGGGCAAAACAGAATTTCTCTCATTTACTGTATGGATTACAGTAAATAATTCACTTATTTGCCACTAATATGTCCACAGTATAAACAAAATTAGGAGTAGAAAGAAAAAGCTTGGTAGTATGTCAGAGAGCAGCTAAGCCGCCATACTCTTGAATTATTGATATGGCTTATGTAAAGATGGAACTTGGAAAATGGAAAAGAAAAAGCTATTATTTATTTATTCTACTGAAGAGTAGCACATGTAAGTGGAAATACAAGTGGGGTCAGAATTGCCGTTCTATTTGTCGTTCTATCATCTTTTGTGTTTTAAAATAATGAAAATTAAACTGACAAATCAAATTTATTGAATACACTTAAAATTTTGTAAGAAATATTCACAGTTAAAAATTCTGATGAAGTTTCTGTAAATACGTCAATTACACTGATGGGGTCTTGAGGCATTGCCTTGGTTTTCTTTGTATGCTGCTATAAACCCAGGAAATGCAGCTGCCACACTGTCTGAACATTCTCTAAACATGTATATTTTCATATAATATATTAGTGTATATTGTATTTTTCTATCTCTCTAAAATACTGACATTGATGTGGAGAGTGGCTTTTTGTGGTTAAAGAATCTTGATGTGAATATTTCCTGTGCTGAGGATCCAGAGCTGGACACAGCACCCAGAGGTGCCTCCAGGGCTGGGCACAGGGGCAGCATCACCCCTGACCTGCTGCCAAGGCTCTTCCCCATGCCCCAGGGCACCCTTGGCCTCCTTGGCCCCAGGACACTCTGCTGGCTCAGGGACAGCTCCGTGTCCCCCAGGACACCCCCAGGACACTCTGCTGGCTCAGGGACAGCTCTGTGTCCCCCAGGACACCCCCAGGACACTCTGCTGGCTCAGGGACAGCTCCGTGTCCCCCAGGGCACCCCCAGGTCATTCCCCCCAGAGATGCTCCAGCAGGTCCCCCCAGCCTGAGCTGGTGCTGGGCTTGTTCCTGCCCAGGAGCAGCCCCTGCATTTGCCTTGGTTGAACTTCAGATGTTTATCCCTGCCGATCTCCCAAAGCTGTCAAGGTCTCTAAAGGGCTGCTCAACCCTTGGGGATTGACCACTCCTCCTCTCAGATTTGTGTCACCAGTGAGTTTGCTGTGGAGATGTTGAGGTGTTAGTGGCTCTAGGGTCTTCAAAGAGACACGAGCAGTTGTGGGTTGGTATAAGGTTCTTTATTGCATGAATATATCAGTGTTGAAGGCAAGGAGTTTAAGGTGTTGAAGTCCATGCAAAAGCTTTCTGGCAGAGAATGCCAAGCCAGAGCAGCAGCTGCAAGGCTGCATTGTGGAGCAGTCCCAGGATCTGTGCAGGAACAGCAGCAGCAGCAGTTTTGCCCTGGCAGAATCTGATGTCCCGAGCAGCCGGGACAAGCCTGATGTTCTGAGCAGCAGCAGGGACCACAGCCTTCCTTCTTCTTTTCTTCTGTTTTCTTCTTCTTCCTCTTGTGGCTGCCAATGTGTTGATGCTATGGTGGTCGATGATGATGATCCTTGAACCCCACTATTTATTTATAACCAGGCAAAACCATGATTCTAAAACATTCTTTCTAAGCCAATCTAAACTTGATTCTAATATGTGAAGGTAGTATGAAAGTAGTGTCAGTTCTTACCTAAAAAAACTATGCACATAATATTATCTATTTACACAAATGTACTATTTTCTTACTTAAATTTTTGTGTGAATAGTTTATCTACCTACATGAGTAGTTCTATCTATTTACGCATGTAGTTTTATTTGTTTTACGTGAATAATTCTATCTATTCTCGTGGTAAGGTTCTGTTATGTTTTTATGTCTAGGACAAAGTTACTGAACTTAAAACTAGGCCTTAGAGACTTTGCTGGCTAATACAGTTTCTTAAGGCACTTAAAATGTTTCTCTACTTAACACTTAAACCTACACTTCTACTTTATATCTATATGGCTTAATATATCTTAATTTCTCTAAAGGTTTTAATTCAACCCCTGTATTTCTTTCTCTCTCTGAAGGATTCAGAGAGGCTTCTGACTCATACACTCCAACAAGGAGGCACCAGGCCCATCATCCCACCATTGATGAATAAGTTAAACAATGATGGGACCATTATTGAACCTTGGGGGACAACACTGGTGACTGGTCTCCAAACAGACCCTCTGGGATCTGCTGCTCAATATCATTGCTAAGGCTGCAGATGAAGTTTTTTCTGTGTTTTTCTTGTGTGTGAGTATATACATATACTTTTTTTACCCTTAAATAATGAAGGTGGGAGAGGAAGAAATTCAGGAGGCAGGTTATACTGTACAGCAAGACTCAAGTTTCCAGTGGGATCATTCTTCTGAATAAATGTTTGATATATTCTGTGGTTCATTCACTCCAGATGTGACAGGACTGCCTGTGTGTTTCTGAGCCTAATAAGAGGTTGATGAATTGATATTTTCACCAGCTTTCCCTCAGGATGGAGTACTTTATGCCTTTGAGTGCAGAGGTCCTGTATTTGACCCTTATTTCTGCTGACCTTCTTGGGTCTCATTATCTTCAGGAGATTGTAAGGATAGGTGTTGCACTTGTTGAGTGGTAGGAAGGAGTCAGGCATACAAATAATCTAAATCAGGAGAGTTGTGCCGAGTGAAAATGAGGATACTTGTCTTAGTATGTTACAGGGTTATACCATGTGGTTGAGAGAGACTGTATTTATTTTAAAGAGAATTCTTTAACTTGAAAGAGAATTTTAAAGAGAATTCTTAAATCCATATTTTAAAGAGAATTCTTCAGCTGCTGTTCTAGGCTGTGGGCAATAAAATCAGTAGCACAATGGCTGATGGCTGAAAAAAATACTGTGGTGTCAACTTCTCTTAAATATCCGGGTTGGTTGGATTTAAGAATTTTAGTTTCCTTACATATTTTCATCTTTTACTCCTTTATTAATTAACAAAATTAACTTTATCCAAGTGCTTAATCAGAGATTTCTTTTCACTATTTTCTTCTCGCTTCAACCTATCCCTCACTTCAGCTTGTCCTGTGCAGAGACTATCAGTGATCATGATTTGCTTTCTGTTCCTGTTATGTGTTTCAAAATGATACATTAAATGTGCAATTCACATGTGTATATTTTGTATTTTTCCTGTCCCTTTTGTCTTGTTGCTAAAGGGCTCTGCCAGCAGAAATATGACTGATAGAGGAGCTAGATCCATGCCCTGTTACTAATGGTGTAAATGTTACACTATTTTGTCAACAGAGCTCTATCGTTGAGAGCAATTTCTCTCGCTGTGTCAATATAGATGCCATGCTGTGTTGATATTAATGGATCTGCCAGGAAAGGCATTTAATTAATCAGTTCCCAGAGTAAACTGTGTCAACTTTAATTTCCTAGCTAACAGTAATGCTTGGACCAGCATGGTGGGTCAGTCAACAAATGTTGTAGTTAGTTAGATTCATGTTGGAAAAGCCTTGGTTCAGGACCTCCAAATGTGCTGAGGTCAGCGATTTGTTTCTTTCTTCCTGTGGCCGTGTTTCAGCAGCCTGACAGCTCTGACATTTCTACAAGGAAAGGAAAGAGTGTTTGCAGTGCTCCAGCAGGCCAGAGCAGCCTTTGCCAGACTCTGAAGGAAAACTAGGAGTACATTCAGTCACCTGTAGATCAGGAAGTTTTACTGTTCAGTGTAAAAGGACTGCTAATTGCAAATAAACATTGTATATACCTAATCTGGGATATGTGTGTGTGGGGGGTAGCTATGTGCCTGTAAAGTATTTAAAATGCTTCTGCTTTCTTCTCAAAATTCTGAATTTGCTAAATTTTTATCTTATCTGTCGGGACAACCAGGTTAGTGGAATGGCACAAAGATGACATTCATGTACACAGTCTTTATCATACAAAGTATTCATTTGTATTGTAAAGTGACTGGAAAATACCTCATTATTCAAACAAGTTTTATTTTGGGTGTCAGGTCTCCATAAAATTAATATTTCTTGAGATAAAACTAGTATCTTAAATATTTGTCCTTGACATGTTTTTACCCTGACTCACAATGATGTACATTTTAGTGTAATTTATACAAACACTAACTAGTCTTTTTAAACCCTTAGAATTTTAGCATCCTGTCATTATCTGTTATAGCTGGTTGTTTACTCTTGGATACTGATGAATAGTTTTGCATTTTGTCTTTGTCATAGGTAACAGGACTTTTCTATTTGGTTATCAGTTGGTTAGGCATGGTAACATCTCAGCTCTGACCAAATTCCTATGGGACTGGAAAGGGGAAAACGGGGCTGGAAGCCAATATGTTAATTTTATCATGTAAGATTTTTATTCTTTTTGAAGGCTATTTAATCCTATGGCAAAGTATACATGCTTTAGGCTTGTCTTTATGACTTTTTTCAGAACACCTGTACCATTAGAATTTTGTTAAAAACCAAACCCAAATTAATAAACATCTTCCCCCCCAAAAACTAAATCAATTTTTTTAAGTCTTATTTGGCTATCTGTAATATCAAAAGCATTTTCCAGAGAGTATAAGTGGCAAATTCCCTTACAAGTGCAGCAGTGGATATGCTCATGGAATCTGGGGTCATGACTGTTCTACTAAAATCTACTATAAAGTACATTTTGCCCACCAAATGAAGTAATAAATGAAATTCTCTGTCTCTTGGCTTCTATTCCCTCCAACAAGTACATTATTTATTGACAGAAAAACTGAGCTAAATGCATTTTATCTGCAGAATTACGGATAGGCATTGTTAAATTGCAGTGGTTTTTTTAGCAAATTGAATTAAAGGGCCCACCATCATTTGTATTGACGGAAAGTAATAAGAACTTTAATAAAAATGCTTTGTTACCAGAGTAAAGTAAGGTATTTCCTGAAAAATGTGTTTTATTGATAGAAGAAAAATACGATCTTGGAGGAAAGTGCAGGTCAACAGAGTATTGTGCAAACCTTGAAAATTCTTTCTGGTGAAAAATTGCACCTCTAATTCTACTTGCACTTGTTAAAGCGCTGGATGTGATGATTTCACCTAATAAAAGGAGTGCCACAGACTTAGGTGACACTAATAGGTGTCATTCCCTTGAAGCCAGTGGAGCCAAGCTGGCTTAGAGTGGATAAATATTTGTCAAGTTGAGCTTATGAAGATCTAAAGTTTTGTATTTCTACAATAGCATATTTTTTTGGAAGGTGAAGGGCAATTTAGCAGACAAGGAGTAAAATACAACACGTGTGCCTCTGTGTGGTGTTAGTATTTTGTTGTGTAGCTTAGTTTAATCCACCTCTAATTCCAAACTAGGATGGTCTAATTGTAACAACTTAAAAGTTATTACACTAAAAATAGGGTGCTAAAAATATGTTGGATGACTCTTTTCTCATATAATCCATTGTGAAGGTTTAATCTTGAGTTCATATTTGCCCAGTGTGTCTCAGCAAAGAGAACACACTTTAGAATGGAATGAAAATCTCCAGCAGAAGTGCTGCACCACTATTAATTTTTTTTCCAAATATATGTATCTAAGATATACATTCTCAGAACCATAAAAGGTGACTGTCCCAGTGTACTGGATAGTGATCCAACTCATGTATTAAAAGAACAGCACTATAATAGAGTTGAAGTAAGATGGGTCATTTTGGGTCTCTTAATCTTTTGATTGCAGTTCTTCTCTTGCATCCTTCAAGTCCTTCAGGGACTTCATTGTTCTGCTTTCAGAAACCAGGATAAATGTGTTATAAAAATCTTCAGCTAGAAATACTGTAATGGAAAGCCTATTAATGTAATGTGAAATGGAGATGAAGATAAGGTGATGGAGAGGAGTGTTGATGAATATACTGTTGGGATTGAGTGCTTGTGAACTCAATATTTTTTTGCATTTCTGTTTCTAATGAAGTTCAAATTTTCATTTTACTGCCATCCCTGGAATTAGAGCAGTTAAGCTTGAAGCATTAGAAGAATTGTCATTCTGGGGAGCTGGTGGAAACATGATACTTTTTCTAAGGAACTCTGCAATTTAATCTCATCTGGGCAACCAAGTGGCTTGTTGAGTACTGTTTAGTAGGCCCTTCACCCTTTGCAGAACAGAAGAGACTTCATGCAAAAAAGAATTAATTGCAGATAAAGGTACTTAAGGGTGTGGACTGAATTACTGAATGTGAGAACTGAAAACAGTTAGAAGTCTCTTATGTGTTTAAAGTCACTTAAAATGTTTAAATTTTACAACCACCTTTGGACAATCTTCTCCCTTAGTAAGCTTTCCTTTGTAAGTAGCAAAAGCATTTCGTTCCTAATTTTCAGATAACCCAACAGATTAGATACTGCAGTGTCTTCTATTCTATTAACATTTTTATAATGCATTTAAGACTTGGTGCTAGGACATGTGGAAAAAACCAATTGTATCAGGAAATGGGGATCAAAATGAAAATTCCACCAGATACATTCGAAGTCTATTGCCTGTTGTGAGCCCATCAGTAACAGCAGCAGTGCCTCTGGGGTAAAGTATTTAAGAAGGAGGGGGAAAAACCCTGCAGAAGTGAAGCTGGAGAAAGGAGTGAGAACATATGAGGGGAACAGCTCTGCAAAGCCCCAGGGCGGGGCAGAAGGAGGGGCAGGAGCTGCTCCAGGTGCTGGAGCTGAGGTTCCCCTGAACCTGGGGTGCAGCCCAGGGAGAGGCAGCTGTGCCCCCCCCAGCCCTGGGATCCAGGATGAATCAGGGATCCTTTCCCCTGCAGCCCCTGAGCTCCAGGATGGATCAGGGATCCTTTCCCCTGCAGCCCCTGGGCTCCAGGACGGATCAGGGATCCTTTCCCCTGCAGCCCCTGAGCTCCAGGATGGATCAGGGATCCTTTCCCCTGCAGCCCCTGGGCTCCAGGATGGATCAGGGATCCTTTTCCCCCCAGCCCCTGCAGGTCCACGTGGGAGCAGGGGGTGCCTGAAGGAGTCTGTGACCCTGGGATAAGGGCTCAAGTTGGAGGAGTTCATGTAGATCACCTCCCAGGGGAGTGACCCCATTGTGGAGCAGGGGAAGAGTGTGAGGAGTCCTCCCCATGAGGAGGAAGGAGCAGCAGAGGCAACATGGGCTGAGCTTACCACAGTCCCCATTCTCCATCCCCCTGTGCCATTGCAGGGGAGGAGGCAGAGAACTCGTGGGCAAAGCACAACCCAGGAAGAAGGAAAGGATAGGTGGAAGGTGTTTCAAGATTTAGTCTTGTTTCTCATTTTCCTTCAAGCCACACCTTGAATGCTGGATTCAGTTTTGGCCCCTTCATGACAGGAGAGCTCTCAAGGGGCCGGAGCGTGTCCAGGGAAGGGAACGGGGCTGGGGAAGGGGCTGAGGGAGCTGGGAAGGGGCTCAGCCTGGAGCAAAGGAGGCTCAGGGGGCCCTTCTGGCTCTGCACAGCTCCTGCCAGGAGGGGACAGCCGGGGGGTCGGGCTGTGCTCCAGGGAACAGGGAACAATATTAAGCTGTGCCAGAGGAGATTTAGAATTGGATATTAGGAGACATTTCTCCATGGGAAGTATGGTCAGATCTTGGAACAGACTGCCCAGGAAGGTGATGGAGTCACCAATCCCTGGATGTGTTCAAAAAACTTGTGGATGTGGTACTTGAGGATGTGATTTAGTGGTGAACATGGTGGTGCTGCTGGTTAACAGTTGGTCTTAATGATATTTGAGGTATTTTCCAACCTCAATGATTTTATGAGTCTATGATTCTACTTTGATTTAATTAAATTACTTTTTGCCAAGTTGAGTCTATTTTCATTGTGACAGTAACTGGGGAGGTATCTCTTCCCATCATTTTTTTGACTCATGAGGTTTTAGGTATATTTTCTCTCCCCTTCCAGCTGAGGAAGGCAGCAACACCTGGCTGGGCACCTGGCATCCAGCCAGAGTCAACCCACCACAAGAAATGTTCCTAGAGAATTAGAATTTTGTTTTTATGTTTTCATATAGTACTATAATACTGTAGAGTGAGCCATACAATTATTGTGTGATACTGGTTTTGTGAAAAGACTTAAGTCAGAGTTGCAGTTGGATGCCCTATTATGAACCAATTAAATTGTATGATTAGAAAGTGAGAATAAATTGGTTTGTTAATATGTGCTTGTAGAGGGAATACTTTGCCTGTTGCATATTGCAGTGGACATCCAAACAGCTACCCAAAACCTACAAGTTTTAATGCATAACAGCTTTCCAAATGACTTGCTCAATGCTGTGTCAAGACCACAGTGGTAATGATGCCTCATGCTGCTACAAAGCAGTGGTAAAAGACAGTATTTAAATGAACATATTAAGTGCTACTGAAAATCAGCATCACGTGGATGGCAACTCCAAAAGCTGTCAGTGCACCAAAGCCTTCAGCAGCGCTCACCCTCTGCAGGACCAGCTCTTACCTCGTGCCAGAATGGAAAAATAGAGTGGTTATAAACCTTTAATCTTCTTTCATTCCTTAGAAATAAAACCACAAAGCCACAGCAATTAAAAGTAGAAGTGGCTGAAAGCCATGATTATGCAAATCCCCTTAGATGTCATGTTAAAATATACCCAAAGATTGCCAGAAATGGGAAGAGAGAGGATTCCAGGAGGAACCGAGAAAGGATTTCCTCCAGAAAGGATTTCCTTAGCCAGTAGTAGATGACATGATTGTGTTGAGATAGGAACCAGCTGTGCTGCAGCTGGAATGGGAAGGAGAGCAAGGAAGAGGGGACAGGTGGCAATGGAGGGTGTTGGACAAAGCTTTTTCATAAGAAGGAATGAAGAGAGGGATATCTAGAAGCCTACAGAAGGGCATGTAATTGCAGGAACAAATGGAAAACAAAAAGAGAAAAAATTGAATCATGAAAAATTATTTTTGAAAATGGTAAAAAGGCAAAGGAACAATAGAATTGTATAATTACTATAGCTTCAAATATACCTGAATGTAAAGAGGAAAATGTAAAGATAATTATTTAATTAAAGTTATTGGTGAATTGAGTTAAAGGTGATTAAAATTAGGACTATAAATGACACTGAACTTGGGTACTGGGCGTTTTTGGGGCTTTTTTTTTTTTTTTTTATCTAAAAGTATCTAAAGCTATCCAAAACTCAGTTCCTGCTCCATGGAGTACCATGTATCAGGTTGGTACACTCTCTGTATCCCTTTATATATACTTGGCCTCTATTCTCCAAATCATTTCTATCACTGAATTTTCCTTCTGCAAGACAGATATAGAACTATGTAAGGTATAAATTAAAAGTGCCATTCTCCTGCTTTTCATGCTGTTTTGCAATAGTGTGAGTAGTATGTATGAACAATCAGAGAAATAATAACATGGAAACCTGTATCCTGCACTCTAAAAATGAGGAACCTGAATTCTGAAATTCATCCTTTGTAGAAGGCTCTTGGACCATGGTCCAAGGAGGGAAGGAGTCAAATTATTGGAAGGAAAGATCCTTCTATGACAGAATGAGTTGAGAAATGAGGAGCAGTAAGAGGCAGGTTTGTTTTGATAGAAGTGAAGTTGTTAAAGGCTGTATTTATCATGTTGTCATTGTTGTGCTTGCTGGTATGATAGAATATAGACTTTCATTTGTTATGGAAAATGATCCTGAGTTCATGATTCTGTGTCTGCTTTGCTCCTAGAACTGACATTTCAAGCAATCCTCTTGAAAATGTGTGGTAGATACATCTGCTGTGTAAATTCCTGCCCTTGCTCAGGCCTAGGTATCATTTTGCCATGGTTTGAGATACTGTGCAAGAACAGCTTTCACAGCTGTTCTCTAAACCCTGAGATACTGGTAGGACTCCTGGTCTATCATAGAGTACTTGAATATTCTCATATCAGAGTTAATAGATATTCCTGCATAAGTCTCTCCTTCATGGTGATAAAATGAATGTATTTTGAAACACATTAAATCTGAAAATTTGAGTGCTTTGCCAGTGTTCTTTTTATTGCAATGTATCCCATTTTAATCTTCATAAAATTAAATGCTTACATGTACCATATAATTAAATTTAGGTCGAGCAGAGGATTTGATCTGTGAGTTTATTAACTTTCGGCTGCATCACTATTTAATTGCTTTGGAAATTTTATCAGACTAAAATGTGTCCAGGATACATTTATCAATGAAAAAAAAAGTGAAAATGTTGGCATAAGGGGAATGGTAAAATTTAAACCCCAGATAATCTCTATGCTTCACAGTAAATTACAGAGGGAGGGGAAACGTGAGTCTGCCTCCATTTCTGCTATCAAATCCTAACCACTATTTTCAAAATGTCAGAGGTAGAGAAGAACCATCATTTTATTTTGCTGCCCAAAATTTTTACAACTTAATGCTGAGGGAAGTCCTATTCACGTTTTTTTTAAACCTAAAACTAGAAACTCTATGTTTTTGACAGGGATAAATCTATTTCAATATAAGTATTAAGAAACAAAAGGCTAAAATTATTCAGTATTATTAAACATATTTTCCAAATTTATGTTCTCTGTATCACATAGTGCCCCAGAATTCTTTAATCTTATTTTTACTTTGGTGGTATTTTCTAAGCTGCTATGAATGAACTTGGTATTTTTTTTAAATTATCCTTTCACTGATCTATTTTGCTTCTACTAAAATTTGCGTACTCTGGCTAGCATTTTCCTACACAGATCTGGAATTGCTTTAAAAATGTCCAGTCTGGATTACTTTCCCTATGGCAATAGTGGGGTTCTTGATCAAAATTTTATAAGCCTCACCAAAGTCTTGCATCATTCAGTCCTAATAATGGTGTCTTCAAGGTTGGAAAACTTAGGAAACTTTCCAGGTGTGCAGTAGAGCAAATAACAGTCGAGATAATCATAAGGAGCAAGTTTTAACAGATAAATAAATAAATATATAGCTTGCCAATTCTCAAGCACATCTCAGAGTGTGTGCACACTGTGTACATGTGCTCAGAAGACTTCACAAGGGAACTGCTAAAAAGCATTTGAGGCACCCCTGCACATGATACAGTGTAAGACAATGATTTCCACATAAAAGTTTTTAGTTCTCATAAGAACAGTGAGATGAAGTTCTTACTGTATTTACATCTTTGTTTCTTGACGTTCTCTTTGAATTTGTTTTGGGTTTTTTTTAACCCTTCTAATGCTGTAAACCTTTTAGCTCTCAGCCATCCTGAGGCTGATACTTGCTAAGTGCTCTGGGATGCCTTAGTAGATGATAAGCCTTTAGAAGAAGTGACAGTTGTTAGGACTGTTGTCATGTTTCTGATGTAGTGCTTATTTGCCCCCATTATAAAGCCATATACAGAACTCTACTATTAAGATCATGACAGACTTTCTATTGTAAACCTCATTTTTAGAATTAAAGCATGACTAAGAATATATTTTTGAGTGCTAAAACAAGTTATGTCACACCTTGAGAACAAAGTATAGAAAAGTGGAAACCCCCACGCTAAAAAATCAGTTCTTGAGGGACTGAATTTTAACTGGGAGGAGTGGCTGATCCCCAAGGGTTGTGCAGCCCTTCAGAGTGGCCTCAAAAGCTTTGGGAGATCGGCAGGGATAAACATCTGAAGTTCAACCAAGGCAAATGCAGGTGCTGCTCCTGGGCAGGAACAAGCCCAGCACCAGCTCAGGCTGGGGGGACCTGCTGGAGCAGCTCTGGGGGGAATGACCTGGGGGTGTCCTGGGGGACACGGAGCTGTCCCTGAGCCAGCAGAGTGTCCTGGGGGTGTCCTGGGGGACACGGAGCTGTCCCTGAGCCAGCAGAGTGTCCTGGGGGTGTCCTGGGGGACACGGAGCTGTCCCTGAGCCAGCAGAGTGTCCTGGGGGTGCCCTGGGGGACACAGAGCTGTCCCTGAGCCAGCAGAGTGTCCTGGGGGTGTCCTGGGGGACACAGAGCTGTCCCTGAGCCAGCAGAGTGTCCTGGGGCCAAGGAGGCCAAGGGTGCCCTGGGGCATGGGGAAGAGTCTTGGCAGCAGGTCAGGGGTGATGCTGCCCCTGTGCCCAGCCCTGGAGGCACCTCTGGGTGCTGTGTCCAGCTCTGGATCCTCAGCACAGCAGGGCCAGGAGCTCCTGGAGCATCTCAGTGCCCAGGAAAGGCTCAGGGAGCCGGGGCTGCTCAGCCTGGAGAGGAGCCCCAGATGAGAGAGGCCTTGGCCCTGGGTATCCCTGTCTGCCTGTCCCAGTCTGTCCCTGTCTGTCCCAGTCTGTCCCAGTCTGTCTGTCCCTGTGCAGGACTCAGAGCAGCCCAGGCTCTGCTCCAGCCCCAGCCATGGCCCCAGAGCCCCGGGCAGGCTGAGCCCAGGAGCTGCCCCTGCCCAGGAGGCAGAACTCCTGCCCTGGGCAGTGCCAGCCCTGAGCAGATGGAGCAGAGAGGCTGTGGAGTCTCCTCCTGGGGACATTGCAGAGCCACACGGACACTGCTGGGCCCTGTGCTCTGGGATGGCCCTGCTGGAGCAGGGAGGTGGCACCAGAGCAGCCCCGGGGCCCTTCCAGCCTCAGCCACCCTGGGACTCTGTGGGGAGAACCATGTTTGCATTAGTACCAAGCGTCCATTGTATGAATACACACCAGTGAGACATACCATATGCCAATTAAACATTTATTGCACACTTTGATAATTCACTTTATGGGGATTTTTGAAGGAGTTTTGAATGAGTTAGAGATGGGACCTCTGAGATTTTTAGATGATGCAGTTTATTTTCTTATCTTCTACATAGACAGAAACCGTGAGTTAGACTCACACCTTCACTGCGTGGTTCAGAAGGTCACAAAACTTTTATTTACAAGACCTTTTAAGGAGTTATTGACCAATAAAACACTGCCAACAAGGATATTTATGTTTTTTGACCCAATCCTTAAACATTTCATCTTATGGATCCATGCTACAGCATGAGCTTTCTTAGCCAATCATGGTATGACACACAAACCTACAGTACTGCATTCTGAACTCCTTGTTTACCTTTGTAGCTACTTCTATTTTTTCTGTATCTTAAACTCTAAAACTCTAAACTTTACTTAGCTTAATGTGTCTCTGCTTTAAACTATAAATCCACATCCTTGCTTCTGTCACCTAAGTTTGGAGGTCTTTTCCAAGGTCTCAGATCAAATCCTGTGTTTAATTCTAAGCTTTGCCTTACAGGCCCAAAGTTCTGAGAGTTCCTTGCATTTCAGATTCCAACAGTACTCCCATATTCTGCATATAGTACAAGCAAAAGAGCAGCAAAACAGCTGAAAATAACAACTATTTGTTTTCAAAGTGATTTTTTTTTTTTTTTTTTTGCTACAGCAAATAATTATCTTTAGTATGTTATAATTCAATAGATGTATTTTCCTAACTCTCAAGTAGTTATCTCTTGGGTTGCTGCCAAAGGTTTTTAAGGATAGGAAGGGGTTGTATTTCCAGAAATTTTGTTGGGATTTTTTAAATAAGAACATGAAAAAAAAATATTGGAATATAATTCACCTCTTACCTAATTCAAATCAGTGACATTTTGGAATATAGTTAGAAGTGTTTTTGTGGACTGCCTATGGATTTTTTCACAGGTGTCACCCCCACCAGTTTGAAAATATGTACTTACTGCTATTTCTAGAGAGCTAATGTAGCTAATCTCAATATAGAAAAAAGTCATGTATGATCTGGGAAAGCTGCCTTAAAAAATATGTATGACTTAATTTCCATGATAATTTTATTTTAGTTAATAACTTAAAGTGATGTGGTCACGTCTGCAAATATTTCAAAATTATAAGTACCATATAGTTCCCTACCCTTTGGGTTCTTGAATTTGAAATTTAGGCAATGAAAATATTTGAACTTTAAGGTGAATCTGAGCTTGAAATTATTCGATGTATGTGGCATAATTTATGAGTGACATAATCTTAAAGCAGTGTGGATCATCTCAGTGAGGAAAAGGTCAGCTTAATCAGTATTTGTGGTTTTAAATCTCATGAAGTATATTTTTTTCAAATGTAGTCTGTCTTCCAAGTGCCAATCAGCTCATACCTCTTGCCCAGCTGAGCTCAGGTTAGCTCCAAAGCCTTAGCACATCACATCTGTTTGGAAGTCTGAGGCTGCAGACTTTGGAATTAAATGCAGTGCCATTGCCTTACATATGATTTCAGATACTTTAAAAAAAACCAAAAAAACTGTTAAATTTTAAATGCCTTGCACTGATAAATATTAATCTTTTTATTAAATACATTTTTACTTTATATTTGACTACAAGCTGTACTTGTAAAAAGACTCTACTTCCAGCAATGTGAGGGAGACACACATTAGGATATTTCATTCCTTGAAGAAATAGATTTATATTCTATTATGAAGTTAACTGATTTTGTCTGTATTATAGTTCTGTCTTTATAGCATTGCTTTTTAGCCAATACACTGCGAATTATCTCGCACTCATTCTTCTCTCTTAACAGCCACACTGCTGATAAAAACCTTAAAAGTTACTTTGATATCTCTTTTGCCCAATGGCAAAGCTCAGCTGTACTCACTGTCATTCCTGAACAGAAGTTTAAACATTACTCCATTACAAGACCTCTCTTTATAGGGGCTAGAAAAACCTCCCAAGGGGTGCATATCATCAATTCCTGTTGGAACTCAAAATGTCCCTCAGACATTTTTGGAGGTTCCAGGCCCTGGTCAGAAGCATTTGAGACCCTGGCAGGCAGTTGGAAACAGCTGTGATTTTGGGTTTGAGCCATGGAATGATTTACCAACTTTGGAGGTGGAACAAGCAGTCACAAAAGTTTAGATATTAGAGTAGAAGTAGTTACAAAGTAGAGGGAAGAATTTTTTTAGTATTGTACAAGGGGGTTTTAGCACCTGTACAGGGGGGTTTTGCTTTTGTACATGTGGGTCAGAAGTTCTAAGATGGAGGAATGTAGGCCGGTTCTGTTCCTCTGCTTTCTTCTTCCTTACCTCCATGTTCTTGATGATGTTGACACTTATGGATTGGTTTAGAGTAGAAAAGCACCATTTAATATAGGTAATAGGTATTGGGGAAAAACTGTACCCATGTAACATGTAATGTACCATATAAAAGACAGCAGCAGCCCTGGGCGGGGAGAGAAGAAGCAGTCAGGAGTCAGAGAGGATGTCAGGGTGTGTGTGTGCCTCTGCCTGAGCTGTGAGCAAACCACAGCAGCCCCAGAAGAAAATCTTTTAGATACCTCGCAATAAACTGCCTTGAGACCGAATGACAAGAGACTGCTGAGCCTTTCTTTGGAAGCACGGGTTGGAGGAGAGACTTTTCCACCACACGGACCCCTGAACCAGGCCAGGATTCCAACAAATTCCAGTGTTTTCTATGTTATTGTTAAAAAAATAGGAACATTATTTGAAGCAAAATCCCCCTAATCTCTTCCTTGTGGCGGGAATCCTTTTGCATTGAGCTGCCTCCAGCCCTGGGCCAGCACAGGAGGGACCTGGAGCTGCTGAGAGAGCCCAGAGGAGGCACAGCAGGAGCAGAGGATGGAGCAGCTCTGCTGGGAGGAAAGGCTGGCACAGCTGGCATCGCTCACCTGCACAGGAGGAGCTTTGGGCTGAGCTCAGGGTGGCCTTGCAGGGCCTGGAGGAGCTGCAGGAAAGATGGAGAGAGACAATTGCCAAGGGCTGGAGGGACAGGACACAGGGAATGGCTCCCAGTGGCAGAGGGCAGGGCTGGATGGGATGTTGGGAATGAGGAATTGTTCCCTGGCAGGGTGGGCAGGCCCTGGCCCAGGTGCCCAGAGAAGCTGTGGCTGCCCCTGGATCCCTGGCAGTGCCCAAGGCCAGGGTGGACACTGGGGCTGGAGCAGCCTGGGACAGTGGGAGGGGTCCCTGCCATGGAAGGAGGTGGAATGAGATGAACTTTAAGGTCCTTTCCAACCCAAACCATTCTGTGATTCATTCTATGATTTCAATCTGATGTGAGTAGGTAAGGAGTTTAGGAAATAAGAGTTTTATCACTCTTTACAAACTTCCTTAGTGATAATCTTCATCACCTTCTGATGAACAATTGAAACTTGTTGAGGTTTAGCGTAATGGAAAGTAGAAGAACCCATTAATGATGGAGATTTGCTGTCTTGAAGGGGAATGATGTAGGATAGGCTGCATTGCAGGCTTTAGGTGATAATTTGTTTTGGTTGATTTCCCTCATGTTTCCAGTCAATACAAAAGGGAGAGTTTTAAACAGGAGAGGATTGAGAATCTTTCTCTTTCAATTCATTCAGTCATCAGCTACAATGCAGGATTTTTAAATGAATTATAATTTTTGAATTATGTCTTTAATGTGGGATTTAAGTTTTGTTTTAGCTTCAAAAATTAGGCCATTTTAAGGTATCCAGATCTGAACAATCTCACCACTCTGCAAATTGTGTAGTCTGAAAATTAATGTTTTAGCTGAATATATATTCAGTTCTAGCTGTGTGATATCTCATTTAGAATTATTTGGTTTAGTACCTTTCAGGTCTTCACGTTTTCCAACAGCAACAGTGTATTAGCCATGCAATTTATCAATATTTATTCATTATCCAAATGGCAAACTACTTGTCATAATTAATTATTGAAGTAATAAATAGTCTTATTAATAAAAATGGATGACAAGAACAGAATGATTTCCTTGATAAAGACTGATGACGGATTCTAGTATCTGACACGACACTCAGAACACTGTGCAGATTGAATCTAAGGCCTCCTGCATGGATAATAAATTGTTTTTTCAGAGAATAAAATGATTGATACATTTGCTCTGTGTGGAAAAAGCACCTGGGAAAAGATTCTACTCCCTAAGTTTTTTAAGCAGACTATGGTGAAATTTTCTTTCCTTGTGACAAATTTAACTTTCCAAGGAAGTGACAGTTCTTTGGCAGAGAGAGAGAGGAATTGATGCCTGCTTGGGGTCCTTGACCTCCAGATTCTCCTCGAAGTCACATTCATTTGGAAATCTCCTGGCACTGCCTCTCCCTGTGCTGCTCCTTGGGCAGCGTGCAGAGGAGGGGCTGTGGCAGAGGCTGCTGAGACAAATGAAGCTTTGCACAGTCTTTGGGGACACTTTGCTGTTATTGCTGCATGGCTGAGGTGGCCTCTGCTTCAAACTCCCTGTGGTTTATCCCTTGGTTGGAGCTCACCTTGGGTGCTTTGGTGATAAAGGCTGAGCATCACCTGACAGCTTGGAAATGGCCGGGCTGGGGAAAGGAAGGGCTTTCACACAGAATAATGATTGAATAAACAAAACAAAACCAACAAAAAAACCCCAAAAAACCCAAACCAAACAAAAACCCAAAAAAAACCCCACCCCCCCAAAAAAACCCCACCAAACAAGAAACAACCCACCCCCCCAAACCCAACAAAACCAACAAAAAAACCCCACCCCAACAAACAAACCTGAAACAAACACAAAAAAAACCCCACCCAAAACCACAAAACAAAACAACCCCAAACTAAACCTTATCTCCAGAAATGTTTTATTCATAACCAGTATTATTGAAGATTGAAATCTAAATATTATACTTCAAAAAACTTCTGGAGGATGTTAGGTCCATAAAATACCTGGCTTTTGGTTTCCTTAACTTAGAGAAAATAATATCTTTCATTGCCTTTGGTGCATCTTTTCTCATTTTTCTGTATTTTACTTGAACTTAAAGGAGTTTCATATATATAAAAATTCTGACATTTGCAATGGACTGTGACATGGAAGTCCTATATAATTTTCTCTTAATTACTTTCTTAATAGCCTATTTAATGTAGTCTATAAAATCAGTCTTACCATCAACAAAGTCATGATATGGAGATTTATAATAGTTCTTACTGAGTCTTGTTCAGTTGCTGAGCCCGAGATCAACAATTTTATAAAGAAACAGTAATACAATGTGCTATCCTACTGAATGTCCATCTAATTAATTTATGACTTTTTATTCTGTAATCTGCACTTTGCACTAATTCTGACTCATGCTCCTATAATCATGCATAAAATGTAGTTGCACTTCTACTAGAATTTTGGGTTTAGGTCAAAGCACCAAGAAATTACTCTGTAGTAAGACATGAAAAAGAAATTATTATTGTCAGGTTAGACACACTGCTCTCTGGAATTGACTTTGCAGCTGATCCACTGATTTGCTGGCTAGTTGCATATAATTATTAGGAGAATGGCAATGTTTTTCTGCCTCATTGATGATGGATATGCCAAGCCAAATCCTATCACAGTCAACTGCATCTAGTCTTTAAGTGACAGTCATCCATCTGGAAGGACTTAGATGATGGTCAGAAATTATAAAAGAAAAAACATGGTAGAACTTTACATCTGTTTAATGTCAATTTATTTTTCAACACCAAGTAGAAGGGAGTAGGGGATAACTGACTACTTTAAAAACTGCTTCTTAATGTGGACGATCAATAATATAATTACACAATAAATTCTAATAGTGAATTGTAATTTTGGCAGTTATATGCTATATGCGTCATGACAGCAGTTCTGTAGGAATTTTATGCCTTTCAAAGTTATAAATGTTCAAATTCAAGTGATCAGCTTCAAAGGAATTCTGTCAAAATTGTCTACCTCTGCAGAGCAATAGCTGGAACATAAACAGCAGCTAAGGGTAATGAGGATTTTGTTAGACATACACTTGGGAGTGGGAAGATGTGATATTGTTTTTCTTAACTCCACACCGGAAAACACAGAGTTCAGACCTGGGCATTGTTTGGTTTGACTGATATTAGAATGAAAGTTCTTCAGGGTCCTAATGCAGTTATTCTTGTCTTCACACCCAAATATTTTTGGCAGCAGGGTTGGTGAGCATTTCTTTCCCCTGCAGAGAAGTGCCCAGCTGAGAACATGTAGAGTTCAATGCAGAATTTATGTACCTTAGAGGGTTGGATTTGTTTCATTAGTTGGTTTGGTTTGTATACCAGCAATTCAAAGTGAAATCTAGATGTCTTTTCAGTTTTAGTGTTTCTAAAACTTATTTCAGTAAGATATTGCTTGCATTTAATAATGAAAGCTATTTAGAATTCTGTTTGGTTTAGCTGCAGTAAATTGTATAGCATTCTTCCAAAAGACACAATCAAATAGTTTTAACTTTTCAACAGAGAATCAAAGGAAAGAGAGCAGAATGCTGAGGTGAAGCATGCTGCAGAAACCAAGCTGAAGAAGGTGATGAAAACTTATTAATATCTGCTTCTTCTCCTCAAATCTGCTCTAAAGTCTGAACATCTCAAAGAATTCCATTTAATTTGAAACCTTCCATCACCCGTTTGTTATTTGGCAGGTGAGAGGAAATCCAGGAAATTGCCAGAACTCCTTTTTCTGTATAGGATTAATAACAGCAGAAGTTTAAAAATGCCTTAAATGCACCAAGAGACTGAGACTGAAGTGATGATCAGGCAGATAACAGCTGGCCTCACGCAAGGTTGTACAGATTGGCTTAAATGCTGTAAGAGAAGTTTGTTGTGAGTCAGCTCACAGCATCATGAATATAGAAGAGCTAAATACCCTCATTTGGGGCCCTTTTAGAAGGCTCTCCCTGTAAATTTTGTTTATACACTTTCAATATGCACTCAGATGAAACACCCTATTTTCATGGTTTTAAAGTAAATTACCCTGAATAGAGGGAAGATGATTTGCAATGTAATTAGGCTAAAGTGAAATCCAAGTTTCATACAAAGGTCAAGTTATCCTCTAGTTTATAATTTACAAAGTTTTTACCTTTTCTATCAATCCATACTCTTTGAAGTGCTGTTTCATATTAAAACCGATGTAATTATGCAGAGCTTCAATTGTTAATAGCACCAGTGGGAATGAGTGATTCACTTTTCCTGGATTGTAAGACACTGCTTTTGCAAACCACAGACACTGAATTTTTCAAATGGTCCAGTTCTTTGTCTGTTGACAAATGTATCCATCTAACAGACAGACATGTATCACACAGTGACATGTTTGGAAAAACTGGACAGAACCTGCTTTTTAAATTTCCTCCAAGTGTGATTAAGAAGGTGGAAGCATCTTTTGTACTGATTAAAAGAGGGAGAGTTAGACTATATATAAATTAAGACATGGTCGTGGTCTTTTTCTTGTATATCCACAAAAGATAATATTTTGCAATTACTCAGATTTTTGAATCTTTCTCTGTTATCATGCAGCTGCATAGCAGCTGAATACGATCTAAATGAGGGTACTGGAATCCTTCATCATACTTTAGCCTTGAATTTTCAACCTTTTCTTCCTTCCCACCATCATCTGTACTCCATGATGCTTCTGTGGCTGCTTCCTTTGCTTTCTACCTAAAAGCAGATGAAATGTTGTGTACATATTGAATGATCCATAAAAAAAAAAACCTACCTGCAGTTTTTAAATGTATTACTTACAGAAGGATGAAATTTAGTACTGATATAGCTAATCAGTTTGAGTTAAAGAATTTAGAGGGCCAACTTATTGATTGGCTTGTGCTTTCTGGAAAGCTACTGAGAGATTTGCCTTTGGAGATATCAGTCTGGCACAGTTCTTGCTCCACAAATTCAGGATCTAGGAGGACCAGACCTCCTCACATTTTTTTGAGCATCAAAAATTCCTGTATTCATGGAGTTCAGCCTGAGTTTAGGAGCAACCCTTATGTGCATTTTACACATTCTTCCAACTAAACTTCCTGCTGGTTTTTATTTTTGGCGCTTTTTGGTTGTTTTTTTGTTTGGGATTTTTGGGGGTCAAATAAAAATTTAAGCCTGTGTTATATGACTGTATTAAAATTACATGGGAACCCTCTTCTCCAAACCACATTCATAAATATACCTTATAGCTCTTGATCATGATAGTTGACCCAAGGATGTTATCCACAGCTAATCACTAATTCATCCATGGATGAAATCCTCCAAAGCAAAAATGTTATCACTGCTTGCATTCATCTTTCATATTTTAAAAATAGTAATTAAATAAAATTAGTTGAGTGCTCAGTTTTTTCATTTTGAAGTATGGCTAGTATGGATAGGTACAACCTGATTTCCTTAATTATTCCACAAATTCAGAGTAATATAAGAAGGCTGCTGTAATATTTTTTATCCTCAGGGATATTTAGTTCTTTTAAAGCAATTTAAGCAGGAGAGCCTTATTGCTCTGTCACAGTGTAGTTATGTCCAGAATTATGAGCACAAAGAATTATACTCTCACCCACAAAAATTAAGAGTTCCTCTGCACAGCAACCAACACGGGTTTTTACAGAAATATTGTCATCATTTACAGCTGGAAAACAACTTTGGACTTAAAGTTAATAGCATAAATCCAAAGTGAAATCTGATGATGGCTCTGGGATTAATCCTGGTTCTTGTAAAATCTTGCATTGGCTTGTGCTGAAAGGCCATGATGTTATCATTGAAGTCTCACGTGGAGTTCTCACATGCAGCAGTCAATTATCCAGTCATTGGTTAATTAGTGACTAACAGGAACAATTAGCTGTTAAATGCTTGGCACTTTTGAGGGTACTCTGGCTTCACCCAGCACATCAGATTAAACTCTGGAATTCCATGGGTGGTCTTTACATTGCAGGTTTTTTGCCATTAGACCTGGAAGGAAATCCATGGACACCTCAGCATGGAGATCCTGGATTTCCAAGGTTTGATGTTCTTTTATTCCTCTGATCTGGAAGGTAAAATGCTGTTACCTGAGGTGTGCCCAGCACAGCACAGAGCCATGCAGATGGCAAACTAGAAGCAGCTGCTTCCTAGTCTGGGGTCTCTGACAGCTATGGGGTGGCAGGAGATGGTTGGTTGGGAAGTGGAGAGCAAAGATCTCTCTTCCCTGAGCAGGGAGCAGCCCCGAACTTCCCCAGCAGCTCATAAGGATTTCTGTGCCAGGCACTTTAGGAATTTTCTGATGCTGCTTGGAGAGTAAAAGGTTGTTTGTAAGAAGGTTTTGGTGAGTAAAAATTCCCCAAGAGCCTGTTGGGGAATAAGGACTAATCTGGGAGTCTGCAGCATCCTTGGTGCCCACTGTAGTGCTGGTTCCCATCAAAGCAGGGCTCCCTTCTCACACAGACATCAGGAATCCTTGTGTTCCTTCCTGCCCTTCTCCCAAAAACCAGCATCTCCTTGCTACCCTTATTTGTTGATCTCATTCACACATGTACAGGTACCTAAAAAAACCCAAACAAAACTTACATTAATTAAAAAAGAGTATTTTTTATCCTCATTCCTCAGTCCCCTGTGCATAATGGAATCAGACTTTCACCACCATTCAGTGTAGGGTCTTGAATTTAGGCTTTTTCTCAGTGACCATTAATTTCTAGAGGTGATACAGCTGTTTTAATGAGAAAAAAAGGATTTTATTCCACTTCATGCATCAACAACTCAATTGTTACCTAAATGCAATTAAAAAATAGTGCAGCCCAGTTTTGTTGGGTATCAAATACCCACAGCTTTTACTCACTGCCTGGAAAATTGAATAAGTACTGCTGAAAATGAGGGCATTTGTTAATGTAGGGAGTGTTAATTAAACCACTACAAAAAGCATAGCTTGACTTCTGTGAATGCAAGGTCAAGTCTTCCATACCTCTTGTTATTCAGGTGTTATTGGTCGTATTTGGAAGTGACAGTGAGATAGGAGGTATCAATAAGTGATTTTTAGTGTCAGTTTTTTTTTTTTTTAAAGCAAACCAACATTGGGAATAAAAACAGGCATGTCTTTCAAGTTTACTTCCAGATGCATGTAAAATACAGACACAAAAGGTAATAGTAGAGCTCACCAAGTTGAAATCACTTACAAAAAAAGGATTAATTAATGTAGTTCTGTGTATATTTATACATTAAAACCAGTAAGAAATGGTGAAATTGTGGGAGTGTGACTGATATTGTGCTTAAGAAATCTGAACCTAAGTGCCAAATAACTATATGTTATGACTATTTAAGTTACATGTGTGCAATTATAACTGATATGTTTAAAATTATTATTTTTAATATCTTATTTACCACTTATCAGATGCCAGTTTCAAAAACAGTGGGGACAAATTGATCAGATGTTTAACCATATGAACTCAAGTGTTTTCCATCAGCTCTGCTTTTGCTTTGGAGATGAGCTGGGTACAAAACAGAACAGATTGTAGTAGATCTGATCAGATTTTCATAGAAACATACATTCCTGTAATAAATTACTTTATAGCCAATTGAATTAGTTTCCAAATCACCAATTTAGTCAAAGCTTTTTATGAAAGTAGATGCTAGTGCTGTCCTTTTATATGTGTACAATATACAGGGCACCAAAACCCTCCATAATCACTATTTATAATTGGAAGTGGAATCTATATGATTAAATCTTAATCTCTTCCTTCGATAAAATGTACCCCAAATCCTGGCTTTGTGGTTTTCATTTTTTTTTAATGCATTGTTGCTAATGATTCTATGCTAGTAATGCATTGAAGGGATAGGCAAGCTGGGGAATACTGCTTACTGCAAAAGGTTAAATGGTTTTTTGAAATAATTCATTACAACTGAAAGAATACATTAAAATTCTCAAATCAGTATACATTTAATATTTTAAGTTGCTTTTAACAAGAATAGTCTGCACATCTGTGTCAGCCACCACCCACCTAAATGCTGTGTTTGACTGAGGGTTATGTCCGACTTTAGAGTTAACATGGATTTACTTATCACCATGGTCAGTGGGATTTGGAATGACAATTTATTATAGTGCATTATACTTTATTTATAATTCACAAATGGCTTAGAGATTTAGATTTTTGTTATCTTGTTCCTAAATCCTCTCTTCATTGTCGGTGTCAGTATCCATTAGATTGGATTGCTAAGAGAACATCCTACTCCAGCTGGAAGGGACAAAGAGGCCTTGTCCAAAGGCCTCTTAAACCCCGGCAGACCTGGGCACTGAGCAGCTCTCTAGGGAGCCATTCTGCCAGAGCTCACCCTGGGTCAGGGGTGGCTCCGTGTGGTGGAAAAATCTCTCCTCCAACCTGTGCTTCCAAAGAAAGGCTCAGCAGTCTCTGTTGTTTGGTCTCAAGGTACTTTATTGCAAGTTATCTAAAAGATTTTCTCCTTGGGCTGCTGTGGTTTGCTCACAGCTCAGGCAGAGGCACACACACACCCTGACATCCTCTCTGACTCCCGACTGCTTCTTCTCTCCCCCTGCCCAGGGCTGCTGCTGTCTTTTATATGGTACATTACGTGTTACATGGGTACAGTTTTTCCCAATGCCTATTACCTGTATTAAATGGTGCTTTTCTACTCTAAACCAATCTGTGAGTGCCAACATCACCAAGAACATGGAGGTAAGGAAGAAGAAGGAGGGAGGACAGGACAGGCCCAAATCCCTCTGTCTTAAAACTTCTGACCCCCATGTACAAAACCAAAACTCCCCTGTACAGCACTCAAAAATTCTTCCTTTTGCTTTGTGACTACTTCTACTCTAATATCTAAACTTTTGTGACTTCTTGTTCTTCCTGCAAGGTTGGTAAATCATTCCATGGTTCAAACCCAAAATCACAGCTGTTTCCAGCTGCCTGCCAGGGTCTCAAATGCTTCTGACCTGGGCCTGGAACCTCCAAAAATGTCTGAGGGCCATTTTGAGTTCTGACACCATTCCATGCCTGACCAGCCTCTGGGTGAAGAACTGCCTCCTAACATCCAGTCTAAATCTTTGTGTGCAGCTCTGAACTGCTCCCCTCTGTCCTGTCACATACACAGGATGGCTGAGGCTGGAGGGGCCCAGGGGCTGCTCTGGTGCCACCTCCCTGCTCCAGCAGGGCCATCCCAGAGCACAGGGCACAGCAGTGTGCCCAGAGGGTGTGGAGTCTTTGCTTCTTTTCTGCCAGGGTTGGGATTAAATGAATGAGCTGATATTCCTTGTTGGGACTCAGATGTTTCTTAGTTCTTATCTATATTACAGTCTCACAAGCTGTGAGCTCTGCAGCACTTTACTCTGACAAACTGAAAATGGAGCCCCATCTCTCTCTCTCTCTACAAGGCCTTTTAAGGATAAACTGTCCAATTAAGAAATTACACCTCCATTATTTTTACTTTTAACCCAATAACTAATCACCCATGCCCGCAATGGGGACTTTACTACCCAATGACAAAAAACCACCCAAGCCCATGGAGAAGAAGGTGAAGAAGAAGAAGGTGAAGAAGGACCAGCCTACACCCCAAGACCTCCATCTTGCTTTATATCTATTGCTATATTTTAAACCCTTAAACTCCAAGTTTTCCACCAGGTGATATTACACACTTCTATTCTAACTCCAGAGCCACAATCCCAGTTCTATAATTCAATTTGGAAGCCTTTTCCACAGTCTCAGGTCAAATGCGGTTTTCTCCTGGGGGTCAGTGCCTGTCAGCACAGTAAGTCTAAAATTCTCAATAACCAGGTTCCAACAAGAGGGCTCTGAAATAATCCCCAGGGAGGAGACTCCACAGCCTCTCTGCACCAGGGAGAAGAGCTCAGTGTTCCCCAGGAAGGAGAAGAGGTCACCAGTTATTCTCGAAATAGTAGCAGATAAACCTACCAGCGCAAAACAATTATTTTACACAAACACTTCCAAGTGCTTCTCTCCCCCACCTGCGGAACACATCTTACTGCCCTGAAGAGATATAGTGAGGATGAATTGTTCCTGCATTTCAAATAAGGTGAGAAAATACAGCATAATACAGCTCTGAGGTTACCAAAGGAAAAGCTTGTTCATGCTGGCTGTACCTGAAGTGATACAGAGACTTTGAACAAAATAATCTGAATTAGCAAAGGTAGTTTGAATTTTTAGCCCCGTTAAGATTTAATACCAAGTACAGCTTGCAGGATTTTGCCTGAGGGGTTTTTGCTACATGTAGATTTGTGCTCATACAATTCCTTAGCAAGAGCAGTTCTACTATGTCATGATCAATTGTGAAAATTCTGGACAGTGTAAGAGTTTTAAACATTTGAGTACAAATGATTGCTGAATTAAGCATTTTTTTCCTGAGTGTTTGTAATTTTCCATTGAATAGTTCTTATGCCACCACTCAGAAGGACCTGCTGAGCAGCAAGTGATGCAAGGATAGGAGTGTTTGGAATTGGAAGGTCACAAGGAAACCCATTCTTGTGTTTCTGCAGACACAGACAGTTGGCTGTGCTCTAAGCAACACTTTCTCTTCAGATGCTCTAATGTATTTCAACAGCTATGTGACCAGAAACAGGCAAAGTATGAGGAAATTCCAGCTTTTTCTGTGTGTGGGTGAAGAATTAAGATGTTATTTTAGGAGTCCTAATATTAGAAACACTTAGAATTGTTAATATTGCCAACTCTCTATTATAGAGAACTGCAACTGTATTAAGTGTTCCATGTAAACAGTCCTCTCAAGAAGCAGAAATGTGACTGTTAACAATACAAACACCAATCTTTCTCAGCATGTTAAAATTCAAGTATTATAACAAAACTTTAGAGTTCAGGCAACTTAAGGATTTCAGACAACCAGTTCATTTTTCACTCGATAACATAATAGAGTATACAAGAAGAAAAACAAGGCAAAATACAGCCCAACAGGTCTTCTTTAGAACAGTCAGTTAAATAACATTTCATGTCTAATGGATAAGATTCCCAGCTCAGCAGAAACTGTGGAGCAAATGTGAATTTCAGATTGTTGGCAGAGGTTTCCCTGGGTTATTATCTCACAAGTTATTATTTCATTGGAAATTATGCTTCTCACCTGTGGTTAAACATGACAAATACTTCATCAGAACCGCATTATATCAGGATAACATTCCCCTGTTTTGATTGTCCTAGTGTTACCTTGAGATAGTACCCACTGGCAGCTCAGTAGAGTTGACAGAAAATATCCTTGTTAAGCAGTCTACAATATCATAGAAATTTAGCTCTAGTCCAGCTGCATTATCCTTGAAAATTGGTTCTGTGAGGACATAACTTACCAGCAGTGATGGCCAGAACTGGGCACTCCCAAAATTCTGAAGCCTTGCAGAAAGCAGCCTTTGTTGAACCACAAGGCTCCTAATCTGAAGCCACAAAGGTGGTGTTTTTTGGGTTTTTTTTTTGTTTTTTTTTTTTATCTATAAGAAATTTGGATTTAGCAAAGTCTGTGGTTAAAGGTGTGAGATTAGTTCTGCTGAGAAGAATCTCAGTGCTATAGTCTTGATAAATAAGAAGACTGTTGGGGTCATTCTCAGATCCCTGTGTGTTCTCCCTTCTCTCACTCCTGTACCCTTCTATTAGGTTTTTGTATTTGGCTGTAAGGTATAAGGTGCTTTGTGCTTCTCAGTTTCTAATTAAATCTGCTTCAAAGTAAGTCTTCTCGAGTGTTTCAGTACAGCTGGCTCTACTCAAAGTTATTGAAGTACTATTGTTTTCTGTTAGTGACATAGAAGTTCTTGTGAGGGGAAAAAAAGTTCTCAGTTCTTGTGAGAAAAGGATTAACTTTGTTATAGACTGGTAGCAGAGTTACCTGGATTGGAGCCTCACAGGTCAGCAAAGCCAACTTACTATTTGAAGAAAAATTATTATGAGTCAACTGCTAGATGAGGTCAATAGCTCTGTCTAGCAAAGGTTTAGAAACCTCTGTGGCTGGTGATTTTACTACCTGAAAAGACAACCCTGTCCAAGGCAGCACTATCCTCCTAGTGAATTAGTGCTGGAGTGGTTTTTGTTGTTTCAGGGTTTTTTAGCTTATTTAACCTGACCCTTCCAAGTTTGAGTTTCTGCTTTTCTGAGTTTTCAATGTGACCGAGAAGAGTTCAGGCCCACTGCAGTGTTGTATAACTAAAACTGTATTTACAGATCATGTTTCTCTGGTAGCCCAATTTTCTGTCCTCTAACATTGATTTTATTGTCTGTAAACCTTTGATTAGGAGTGTCCTGGTTTCAGTTAGGTGCTCCAGCAGGGCCATCCCAGAGCACAGGGCACAGCAGTGTGTCCACATGGCTCTGAACGTCCCCAGGGAGGACACTCCACAGCCTCTCTGGATGGATTGTGAAATTCCAGCAGGTTTCCTTATTTCCTGCTGTTATTGACTGTGTCATGTTTGTAACATTCCAGTGTGTGAAGAACGCCAATCACTTGGTTTTTAAAATTTTAAAAATTTAATAATAATGAAGTGGTTATAAAAATAGTAATACAATTAGAGTAATAAAATTTAGAGTTAGAACAATTACAAGACAATAAAAAGCAAAGAAATATGGACGTCCAGATGCTCTCGGACACTAAGTCATGAAAAGCATACCTTGTGAACAAAGGAATAACCTTAAAAGCAATAGCCTGTTGTATATTCATATATCTCATACATGATGCATACATTTCTTGCAAATTAAGAACTTTTCTGGGTTTTGTCAACTTCTTCTCCTTAATCTTGCTGGTTCCAAAAAGACAGAAGGTGGAAGAATGTTTGTCTTTCTTGATAAGGAGGCAATAACTTTTTAGGGGCCCCCTTCACTGACACCTCTGTGTAAAGAGTTTCTTAATTATCTCATCTTCCTGCTTGAGCTAGTAACAAATCCTATAGTGCAGAGTTTCTATTTTAACATTATGTTGTAACCTAAAACTACATTTAACACACTACTTAAAAAAATTAATACAGCATAACTTTCTAACATTACACATATAATATTCATTGTAACATTTGCAAAAAGCCAGTCATAAAATATGCATTTTTCACAACTGGAATGGAATTGTGGCTATATAACAATGTGCTAAAAAACTTGAAAATGGAAGTGGGAATGAAGAGCTGGTCTTATGCTAATTATTGTCACAGAAACTTTTCTCTTTGCCCAGGGTGACCACACTGGGCTGTAGCCCAGTGGGTGATTCTGTTTCAATTTATTACCTCAGGACATCGATCTGTACCTTCCTGCTCCTCTGCATTATCTCCATGTTCACAAAAAGTGCACAAAAACTGTAAAAACACTTGATAATTCCCCAAACAATCTCCTCTCTGGTACTTCAGTCCCATCTAATTGTATTGCAGTGGATTTTTGCATCCAAACTAGCATATAAAAAATTGCTTTAAACTGTGGGGAAAACACTTTTTAAATTTATGCTGATCTCAAAAGAACTTTTACCACTTTGACATCAACGTGTTGCAGAATGGCACTTCACTGATATTGTAAAGCAAAGTTTTGGTATTTGAATCTCATACTGGGAAATGGAAACTATGGATATCATTTGAGAAACCTGGAAAGCTTCCAAATGTATGTAATTTTACTTAAATTTTATTTAAGCCGTCCACACCTGAACCAGAAGCCAGTTGTATTTTTTTCAGTTCAGTTTAGTTAGTTAGGAGGAGTTTGCTGAAGATTTCATTGTTTGATGCAACAAAACCAAGCACCATCTCCAGTCTTTCCCTCCTGTGTTTCTGATCTCTCTTTTCCTCAGTGGCATTAGCAGTGCATGATGATGAAGTGGTGATAGCCATGCTGGTGCCAGCTGGTCATTTGCCTTTAATTCAGGTTCCAGGTATTGGAGCTGGTTGCTTTGCAGTAATTATTTGTTGCTCTTGCTGCTCAAGCTGGGGGCAATTTTAGTGCCCATTACAGGAAAGATGTAATTAACTATTTACCAGTAATTGTTGCAGTAGAATAAGATAAAATCCACTGTGCTACCTGATGTATTTTCACCCTAATCTGCTATAGATTCTCAGCTATGTTAATTGGCCTAACTTGATGGAAGCCAAATTCAGTAGTGGTTTATATACCTGAGGATCTGGCCTATCTTTATTTTTTCCCTTTGACAAATCTACTTTGCTGTTCTGTTTCATTCTTTGTTTTGATCTCCATTCTTTTTCCTGTTGTCTGCTTAGTTGAACTTTAACCACAAAAAAAAAAAAAAAGTAAAAAACAAACATTATTTTAAAAGATGTATATGTGCACCCATCTGAAAGACATTTTGTTAGGGACTATCAGCTTTGAGAAAACAAGTCTGTAAAATTCAGAGATGTGGTAATTAAACTTCCATGCATAAATTCCTTATTTTTTCTCCCCACTTGAGATACCCAGAGCCTGTTGGCTTTAACAGCACTTGACATTTTGATAGCCTTTGCATTTTAAGCCAGTTTCATTTCATCTCATTCAACACCTAGTTCAATTTAATTTCATTTTTGGATTAGTGAAACAGGGACTGAATGCAGCTTGGAAAAGTTTGATTTCCCTGAGTTGGAGAGCCTCAATTAGGAAATCCCTTTTAAAGGCAACAAGGCAATCTAGTTCTTGGTGCAAAATTTAGAAGCTTTACACATAATATAATGCAGATTTTTGTTACCTCTTTTGTTGTCTACCTTACAGATACTGAGTAAAACAAGAGAATAAACACCCTCATTTACTTTGTAACTCCAATGCATTTGTGGAGAATCAACTCTTAGAATCTGTAAAAGAGCCTCTCCTGCTTTTACACCTTCTACAGATTTATTTGGACTATTTGAGTTTTAACCCGTGGCTATGGTGAATCAACATCAGCATCTGTGGTTCTTCTCCAAGAAGACTAGAATGTTGCTAACAGGAGGTTTCTTCATTTTCTGAGATTATTGATAGTACAAAAATGATTGGTCTCATCCTCATACTGGGTTATTAGTTGTTCAGTACACTGTGCTAGAAGTAATTGCCCAACATTTGGGACATAAATGTTCCTGTGTGAGTTCTTATTAATTATCCTGACCAAAACTTAAACATCCTTAAAAGAGGGGAAAAAAATATAAAGCTACAGAGGACAGGGAAAAAAAATAATCAGGTGATGTTGTAAATAGTGTATATATGTATATATATACATAAATATATACCTATATTATATCAAATCCATAGGATTTTGATTTATTCTATATTTTATTTCCAACATGATTACCATATTCTTCATCTAATAAAAAGATACAGTTCACACTCCTCTCTAATTTCTTCTCTGCAAAGAAATTCCACACCATGAAGCCCATCAATATAGTGAATATTTCCTCATGACAGTGTCACTCTGTGTTCTGAGAGGGGGATGATAGGAAGAGAAATGAGCTTATACTGGTGTCATTACTAGCTGGGTTCTACTGTTGGAGTTCATTAACACAGAAGGAAGCTACAGCCAAGACCTTCCTATGAAAATTTGCAACATTAAGTGGCCTGCATGGTACCAAAGTCACATTTCAACCAACAAGGTGCTATATAGTCTTTGTTACATTTACATACTTGATTAAAAATATATTAGTTATGAGTTCTGTCAATTTACTAAAGAACAACTTAATTTCACAAAAAGATCAGTTAAACACTTATTTTGGTAGCTTTTTACAGTGATGGTCTTCACTAGCCACTTTCTGTAATCACAGACTGTGGCATCTGTATATTTGAATTGACTTGCATATTGTCTGCCTGTTCTAGGTGGAAAACACTTATTTGATAGCATTCATGGTTTAAAATCAATGGATTTAGTTACTCTCCTCTTGTGCTGCTCCTGACTGAATCAGCAATGTTGTGCTGTAACAAAACACAATGAGTGCCCATGGTTTACAAAATCTGATAGAATGAGCAAGAACAGCAAATATTGCATAGAGAATTTGTGAATTCTGTTGAGATGTGTATCTCTCACTGTTACCAGTTTATGGCAGACTCTGTCCCTTGCAAGTCTTTCCATGAGAAATATGAAAATAAAAGAGCTGAGACTTTTGATCTTGTTTTTCATCCCAGGCTCATCAATCTTCAAAACTTTTGCATTTGGGTGTTTTCATGGATAAAGCATATTCACCATTGTAATTGTTATACCTGAGACACTGTGGGACTGTTCCTATTGATTAGACACATTATCCTGCTATGAGGGACTAAAAACATCCAGCAAATTGTACAAAGATATAAAATTACAATAGAAGTCAATCCCAGAACACTATGTGATGCAACATCTGTTGGGATTTTATTTAATGCCATGACTGACCATGTGGTCAAAAGTATTTGTAGACTGCATGGACTAGACCTGATTGAGAATCAAATTTTCTAATGGATGATTTTCTGAAAAGAGGTAGAAAAATAGTGAATATATAAAGCAGAGCTGAAGCTTTAGTAAGCTCAGAAGATCACCAGGTAAAATCTGCTGTCTAAGGGGAAAAGGGATTCTGGAGGGGTTGACAGTTACTTAAGGAAGAAATATTAAGACTAGCAAAAAAAGAGCAAAAGCTCTCCTAAAAAATGAAGGCAAAGGAAGATTAGTGACACACCAGGCTGGCTAAATAATGATTTTTTCAATGACTTGATGATGAGAAAGAAGCCTATAGAAAAGAGAAAAGAAGTCAAAGTATTAAGAGTGTAAATATAAAAAAAATAGCACAATAAGGAAATATAAGGAAAATCAGGAATATAAGGAAAACATCAAAAGACCTGGTAGAGCTCACAATTCACAGAAAGAATAAAGGCAGGAGTCTCTAAGTACATTAATAGAGAGAAATGAAGGGAAGAGCTGATTTGCTCCTGAGATGAGAAGGAAAAGAAATGACAGTGGATGTCTTTAGAAGGTCAGAGTGTTAATATCTCTTCTGCATCAGTCTTAACTATAAAGCTGTGCTGTGATAATTTTAAAGGAACTAACATTAGTGTTAAAGGAAAAAGGACTTGTGGCAGAGGGAAAGATCAGAGCAGAGACTTTTTTAAGTTGGGTGCTTCCACATCAGCTGATCTGGGAGACACTCACTCAAACTACTTGAGAGAATTGACTGAAGCTGTTGGAGGCATCAGGGGCTAAACAGGGGATGGCTAAAAGTCCAAAAACAAGTGCAAAATGGGAAGGTGTTTGGCTATTTATAAAAAGATGAGAAAGTGAGAGGCTTGCTTATGAATGAGATGGGAACAAATAATGAAACCATCTCTTTCTAAACACACACAATTAGTGAAAGAACTGATTGAACAGAATCATTAAAGAAATAACATCAAAACACCATTTCTTTTGTTATATCAGTAGTTTTACTAATATGTGTGAGGTACTAGATATTCTAAAGATCTTCATTTTTTTTATAAAACATATAACTCCATCTAATGGCCGGATATTCTCATTGGCAAGCTAAAAATATACTCTAGAAGAAACTGTTATAAAATACCCTAGAGAATCATGTCCAGAAAGTATTTTTTAGTGGCCCACTAACTAACTGTGAAGATTCACTGGGAGTGATGATGTAGAAATTTAAGCAGGATATTAGGAAAATAATTGTTCCGGGTACATTTTGCTGGAGAAATTATCTTGCACAATTACAGAATGTCATCACTTCTAGCAAAAAATTACCCTACTTACCTCAGATATAGATACCATAATGCTGGGGTTTTTTTCCCCCATGGGACAGAGAATAGAACTTTTAGAACTTTTATTTTAATATTTGTATTCTAAAACTATCATTCTCAATATTTTCAAGAATAAAACCCCACAGCATAGTTTTATTTTCTCCACATAAATTAATAAGATTGTTTAAATTCTTTATGGGTTAGTTATAGTCTGAACTTCCAGAAATTTCTGTTGCTCAAACATACTTCTTAGCCCAAATTCAATTTGAAATTGAATTTCCTGTAATTGATTATTCAGAAGGTCTGAAAAACAAATGATGCCTGATCCATTTGCAGGCTTTCACAGCTTCAAGTCATTGCTTTGTCCTTGGAACCTATTACTCTAAACCTACAGTAATAATTAAAGAACAGGATTTAAAAATGTATGACTTTATATGACACCTCCGTAGCAGTATTATACTGAATATTCTGATATCCAGGGCACTGGTATTTCAGATCTCCTTGGACTGTTCTTCCTGAAGCAGAGGGGAAGGCCACTGTCCTCTCTCCATCACCCTTTAAACACAGCCCAGCCTGATGATGATAAACAGACAGGGCTGATCATGAGGCTTCACATCTCGATGTGATTATCTCAACTCGTTTATGCTGAGTGTGTGTATAAAATTTAATGAAGAACTTCTGTGATCCTCACTAATAACAAATGGTGCTGGAAAATCCTGCCTGTCTCAGATTTGATTTGGTCCTGTCATAGATTTATGTATCTGGAAGTATTGATCACTCATAAAACGGATGAGGAGCCAGACAAAAAGCAGGTGTGAATTGTGTGTTTAATATCACTTTCCCTTGCCCTCAAGGTAACAGACATGCTGGAGTGCACCAGTGTGTGGCAGTGGATCTCCAGCTGAAGGTAAACACTGAAATAATTGATATTTACCATCTGGGTGTATTTACAAAGTGACATGCTTTAACACAAGTAATAATCTCCATGTCCCTTCCAGCTGTGCAGTTTAAGCACAAACTCTCATCTCAATTTTAAAATAAATCATAGAAGGACTTGGGTTGAAAGGGACATTAAAGATCATCTTATCCCATCCCCTGTCTACCTTCCTCTATCCCAGGTTGCGCTAAGCCCTGCCCAACCTGATCTTGGACACTTCCAGGGGCAGCCTCAGCTTCTCTGGGCAACTGTTTCACTCTGTTATTTTTTTTTCTTAAAGCATAGATTCACCAGATGCAGACTCCATCTCCTTTCTGCTGCTACCTGTGTTGTTTCCTTTTCCACCTTGTCCTGCACTCACCAATTGAACAGGAAGAATGCTGGATTTTGTTCTTGTCCAAATGGGGGGAACATACAGAATCTTCAGGAATCACACTGCACGTGGTGATGAAAAACTATACCTGAACATAATTATAAAAATCATAGCTGCGTATTTTTCATATGTATTTAAGATCATGATGGTCACAGAACTGCAGAATCCTTTCGGTTGAAAAACACCTTCGAGATCATGGAGTCCAAACGTTGACCAGTCCTCTACTTATCACCCAGCCCAGAGCACTGAGTGCCATTTCTGTAGCAAAAAATAGTGTGAGCTCTTTTCCCCATTGGAGATTCTATCCATGTAGCCAAGAAAGTGTAAAGCCAGTTCTTTTATTCAAGACTTCATTTGAGAACTTCCATGAAATGCATTCCCAGGTGTCTCATCAGAAGCTCTCTGGTAAGGCTCTCTTGTGTCACTGCTGTGACAGGACAGGGGAAGGGCAGTGTGACCACAGTCACCTGTTCCCTGCAGCCTGAGTGAAGCACCTGCAGCTCCAAAGAATAATCTTTACATATCTGTGAAAATCCTGGGGCTATTTCTGTTCCCCTGAGCTTGGAGAGCCCACCCTGAAGCCCTTCAGTCTCAGTGTGTGTGGTGTGGATTTGTGGAGGAGTCTGGTATCTCTGTATTGCAGGAAATCCAGAATTCCTGAACAACTGACCAATGGGATCAAGCAGAAGCTGTTTACTCTTTACATTACACGCACTTTTACAAATTCTACAAACTTCTAAGTACACACTTCTTGATTGGTGCCTTTGCCTTGTTCACTCATTTTCTGCTTCCATTTCTCAGAGTATATGACTGGTTACAGTCCAGGTGTTTCACAGTCCTCTGTTATCTAGTTCCTCCAGTCTTGATATTTGGTTTTTCAGCCTCTTCTTTCTTAATTTTAGTACAATTTATGTTCTAATGACCTTGATGAATTCCTGAGGCTTTGATAACAAACTTAGAAGCAGGCTAGTTGGTGCACACTGTGGCCTCACCCTTGCAAATACACAGTGAAATATGCAGTGAAATATGTCCTGTGCAGTAGGACAGGAAGAACATTTTGGAAGGGTTATTCCTCAGAGGTCAGGGAGCTGAAAACATGGATCAGAGGCATTTCCAGCGAGGCTGCTCTGACAGTGTACCCACTCCTCAGGTAATCAGGGTTAGGAAGGCAACAAATAAAACTGTCAGGAAGGCAAAATTAAAGATCTATCATGAAAGGACAAGGCAAGGGAAGGTTTTTAATAAGTGGAGGAGTTAGTTTTCTCCTAATTAATGTCATTAATTTGGCTGACTGAACTGTGTTCAGGGACTCTGATTCATCATCTGGTCATCAAAAGGCTTTACAAGCTGACACCTCCTCATTTCTGCTGCCAATTCACAGAGGTGCAACTCTGCAAACTCATGCTGCTGATTCCAGTATCCTCTATGCACAACCAAATTAGGAGGAACTTAAAGTAAATCACTTGATCCATAATGTGAGAATGATGGCAAATTAGATTGGGGCTGCAGGATTGGAGAATGGAGTTAACTTCAAATTTGGAGAGATCAGAGGGGTGAAAACAAACAAAGATGCTGGTCAAGAACTTCCAAACTTTCTGAGCCTCTGAACTTAAGGCAGTTTTTCATTTAAAAAAATCCCTTTTATTGAAAATGCATTTTTTGCAGGAAAAGATAACAAAGTTTTCTAAAGGACACTTCTGAAATAGTGTAACTAGATTAAGGAAAAGTGAGTACTATGAAATTGCTTTTCTCAGGAAGAAGATCTATTTCCTTCCAGAGGATACTCTTTGGTTCAATAATGTAATACATACAAAATGAGAAATCACTTGTCTGTACGTTTTAAGTGTGGGAGCTTGTGCTGTTGGCCCAAAAGTGGAGTATGTGTTTCTTAAATGCTAGTGTAGAATGATTTTTAAAAGCCGGGGCTTGTTAATGAGTATCAAACCACATTTGCTAAAGCTGTCAGTTCTCTTCCCTCTATATTTAGAGGAGATAATAGGTGTAATACATGATTCATCATGCACAGCCTCCTTCCTTATGCAAACACGAATAAACTCAGATATGAGAAGAACTGAGATGTGGCTTTCTGCCGTTTATTCTGAATACAAATCTCTTTCCATTGCTGACATTGAGGAATCCCAAAGACGTAACACAAATAAAGACAAGCAGATATCAGTAGCACGTTGTGAGTTATGCATAATTAATTTTTTTTTCTTCAAGAACAGTGTGACAGGAATGACCTCTCACAAAAAAGCTAGGATAAAAAAGTGCCTGTTAATTATTGTACATTATTTAAATTGACAAAGTCCTTAGAGATAAAGCTGGTATTGTTGTTGTTAGAATTGTCAGTTTTTGCATGAAGAATTCTGTTTTCAGTAGCTTTAACTACAAATCTGCAAAGGACCAGCCAATATTTTTTGTATGAAAATTGTGCTGCAGTACAATTCCCTACATCCCAAATTCCTTTCATAGTAGACAACTGATAACAGGGTGAAAATTTCCAAAGGGAAAATGGTTATGGAAGGTTTTGTTTTATTGTACCAAAGAAAATGGCAATTTTGTTTCTATGAAAAGTGCCAGTAGTTGATGTTTTAAAACTGGAACATGATCTCTGGCAGATTAAAGTGTTCATTGTTGGCAAAGCTGCCTGGCTTTGAAAAATATTATATTATTCAAGTTACAGTGGGGTCAAGCTGGACCATTATTAGGGCCCAGCAATAAAAAACCAAAAAAGACCTTTTCTCACTCTCATCCTATTTAGAAACTGAAATAAAAACCAAGCCTTTGGTGTCTATTTATTCCAATGTCTGAAAACCCTAGCTGGCCATGACAGACCATGATAGTAACTGTTGCTATCAGTTAACTGCAGTTGCATGCAGGAGAGTGGTGAAGGCTTGGTTTTTAGCAAAATTATTGCTAGATTGCTAAAGCCATTGGTAAGACCTCCTCTAGACTTTTACATATTACTGTGAACATGCTCAGGCCTCCTCTGGGCTCTCTCAGCAGCTCCAGGTCCCTCCTGCGCTGGCCAGGGCTGGGGCAGCTCTGCAGGTGGGGTCTCACCTGAGGGGACAGGGAGGCAGAACCCCCCTGGATTTATGTAAAGCTCAGTGCCCAGGCAGAAATCATCAGCTGCATTTTAAAGAATTGATTCTAAGATGATCTTACAATGCTTTTCAACACACAGGACACTTTACTCCTTGCAGTTTCAACTGAGAATTTTGGCAACACTGTCCACTTTCAGTCTGAATTTTGCCTTCTCACAGCTGAACCTTATGTGCTTTGTGAACTTTGGAAATTGCAAATCGGCATTTCCCTGCCTTCTGCATGCTCTTGGAATGTGCACTGCCTGCACCTGGATTTGTAAGGTGTTTTCAAAGGCTTCTGCTTTAAAGGTTAAGATAAATATAATAACCTGTAATTTCTGATAAATATGCACTATATTAATGTTTCACCATACTGAGGAACATTTATTTTTGAGTTCCTTAACAGGACGCTCCATCCACAGCACAGGATTTTTGACCTGTCAGCTGCACATGCTTGTCTGGTTTAGAGTATGGCAAATTACTTTGCTCAGGACAGAAGGCACAGAAAGTGTCAAACACTCAATTAGCAGTATGACTAAAAATATTCCTAAGCCGAGTTCTTGTAGGCTCAATTTCTCTGCCTATAAGGATAAGACAATAAGATAATTAACATTGACAGCTTCAAATAAATTATCCTAAATGTAGCTAAGTAGACACAAATGTATAAATTGAAAGCTTTTGTGCATCTGTGTGTCTGTGTAAATTGTTTATTAAGAAACCACACTGGTATTTTTGAGAGAAATTCAGCACACTGGCAAGGGAATGTATTATTGAGAAAAAAATTGAACTATTGGAGACAGCCCAGAGGAGGCACTGGAGGAGCAGAGGATGGAGCAGCTCTGCTGGGAGGAAAGGCTGGCACAGCTGGCATCGCTCACCTGCACAGGAGGAGCTTTGGGCTGAGCTCAGGGTGGCCTTGCAGGGCCTGGAGGAGCTGCAGGAAAGATGGAGAGAGACAATTGCCAAGGGCTGGAGGGACAGGGCACAGGGAATGGCTCCCAGTGGCAGAGGGCAGGGCTGGATGGGATGTTGGGAATGAGGAATTGTTCCCTGGCAGGGTGGGCAGGCCCTGGCACAGGTGCCCAGAGCAGCTGTGGCTGCCCCTGGATCCCTGGCAGTGCCCAAGGCCAGGTTGGACACTGGGGCTGGAGCAGCCTGGGACAGTGGGAGGTGTCCCTCTGATGTCTTGAGAGGCTGAACCTGGAACAGAGCCTGGACAGAGTTACAGAATAAAACAGGGATTTGCTAAAAGGCCTAAATGGATCCACCTTGGGCAGCACAAGAGCCCAGCCAGGGCTACACCCAAGATGGACCCAAATGGTCACAGAGTGGACAATGCGCCAGGAAGTCTCTCACTTTTATAAGTTTTAGTCCATTTTCAGATTGTAAATTTTCCAGTTATGACATTTGCCTCTTCTTCAGTTCCCCACTGTTTATACTTTTTGGCCTGAGGCTTGTAATGGCTGTCCTTGGTCTCAAGCTGGAAAAGGATTGTTTTTCTACCTACCCTGTGAAGAGATTCTACCAACACTTAATATAATGCTCAGAGCTACACCCCTAGGCAGAACAGAATCTCAAAAATATGAACGCAAAAACTGAAGGCATCACTGCTCATGGCAGGGGGTGGCACTGGATGAGCTTTAAAGTCCCTCCCAACAAAACCATTCTCTGAGTCTGTGTTTGCTGCAGTACTCCAGGCCAGGTGAATTTCTGTGTGTTTTTAATCAATTCTCCCTTGCCCTGTTGGTTACACAGTGTTTTTTCCTTTCCCTGTTAAAATTGCTGAAGTTGACTGCAACCCACTTTCTTCTGAAATACTGGAATTGAAATGCTTCCATTGAGATTTCTCAGATACATATTTGTGAAAAGTCTTAAGTTAAAAACATGGAACTAATAATAGTGAGGACTGCTTTCCTCAGAAAAAATAATTTAAAGAGTGTATCGATATGCTGCCTTTAAATGGTAATGTTTGAAGATTCAGTTGTGCATTTAAAGTGTCCTCAATTTAAACATGTGCTCACATTCACTGCATAGCAGAATTTGCCCAAAAAATTTTAAACAAAACACTGACTTCCTTTCTTTTTTAAAAAATATCCTAAATTTGAGTAGATACTGCTTTTTCTTCTATCTGATCTTCCTCTTTGCCTTTTTAGTACCAATTCCTAAGATGCTTATGCATGTTTTATTTTATGCACTGACACTGTTCTGAGGATGGATGAGTGCATGCAAAATTTTTTGAAGTGGGGACAAAAGAATCAAGTTCTTGGTAAAGCAGGAGAATTTTATCTTGGCTATTAAAATGGGACAGACACATACAAATGTCTGAACTTCTCTATTTACCAGCACTTTTCAAAGCATCCAAGCGTTGCAGTCAGAACAGTTACAGCAACTGGTTGCTGGGTCTACACAGGTATCATATTTGTAACCATTAGTATGCAGACAGCAGATGATTAAATGCATTTGTGATAAAATGTGACACCATATTATAAATGAGAATGGAAAATGAATTTATAACCATACATCATGTATTAAAATATATGTGACAAGCTCAGACAGATGAAGACAATGCCAAAATAACAAATACTGGATATGTCAGTTTTATCTTTAAAAGAAAAGATGTTTTCTTCATGTTCTATTTTATGTCTTTTTTGTTGTTGCTTAAATTCATGTGTCTCAGCAAAAAATGACAACAGAGGTGTGGCTATGGCACATCTGTTAACTTTTGGTGGATGTCAGTCAGCAGTCCTTTCTAACATTAAATAAGACTGTGAAATTCTTGTCCAGAAAATTTAATATAAATTGAATTGACATGATCTCTTTAATCATAATAAACATTTTTCCATTTTTTTTCTATAAAAATGTGAAGATTCCATCCAACTAATATAAAATAATTTACCCTTGAAGATGTAAGAGGTTTCGCTGTAGTTTTATTACAGGTTCATTGTCAAGGAGCCTGAAGGGAATTTTTGGGATCATCTGGGCGCATAGACCATCTTCTCAGTCTTGGGCATAAGAGATGTCCCAGACCTGGTGGACTGTCCTATAATTCATATTTCTTAGAAGATTTATTAACATTTTCACTAAACTTGCGTGTTTGTTCTGAAGATCTCAGGTTAAGCCCACCCACAGCTTCAGTGTATAAATTATTTTGTGTGTAAACTCAAATAGGGACTTCTGTTTTTCCTGGATCAGAGATTTTATCATTCCAAGCTTTAAATCCTGAAGTATTTATCTAATTTCTTGCTTTAAGCACTCTGTTTCAGTTGATTATTAGTCCTGCACAAGCAGAATTAGTCCAGTGGGCTTTAAGACAGTGTCAGATTGATAACAGAAAAGTCATTCAGATGTATATTCTCAGCTGAGGCTTCATGGACAGAAGGCTTTTTGGAGACTCCAAAAAAAAAAAAAAAGAAAAGCTGTTGAAATCTCAGGCAAAAATATGTAGTCCTTAAATGTTGTGTAGAAAAGGGAAATACTTTAAAAAACCAAAACCACCCAAACCCACATCAGTTTTATGTGAATTTAGCCTTTAAAAAACTCACAACTTTTCTTTAGAAAAATATTTATTAATTATATTTAAACCCACAGGATGCAAAGTTTGATTAGATAATTATATGTACTGTGTATAATACAGTTGACTACTGTAAAGAATAATTCTCTACACAACATGAAAGTGAATTTTGTTCATGTTTTTAATCTTAATTTTTTTTTTTTTTGCAATTTACTTTTATTTCCTTTCTATTTAAAGGCACTAATCAAGGTTGGCAGGAATGTATTAGGTTCTTTTATGAACATGCAGGAAAATACAAAGTTTTAGCTGAATTATTTTAAATCAGGACACAAAAAACCTCATGGAACAGGCACAAGCAGATAAATCTATTTGTCTAAGGTCACACAGAAGGTTGGTGGTAGAGCTTGGAGTAGAACTCCTGATATCTGACTTCCAGTATTAGAGTCCTAATAAATAATTCATGTAATTTCTCTGTTTTTATCTCCTTGCAGAATTGTCATGAGTGTGCTCTGAGACATTCTGTATTCATTCCAGAACCATTTTTTGCAAAAAGCTCAAATATTGTTTGATTATGGCTGTCTGACGTTTCCCATCCTAATTCCTGTTTCATGGATGGTTAGATGGGAATGTAAGGCCTTTTTCCCCCAACATACAAACCTCAGTCACAGGATGACACCACCCCAAATTCAGCTGGGCTGAGGTGGGGTTGTGCAGAGGAGAAAGTGCTTAGGGTTACTCACAAAAAATAAAGTTATTAGTGCTGGCAACATGAAAGACTTCTCATTGTCTCTTCTGGATAGTCACCACAGTGCTGGTTTTAAACAAATTTATCAGAATTTAGGTAACAGTAATTTAAAGTATCTAAACATATGAAATTTAGTTGAATAGAAAGTTTAGAGTGTCACTTTTGGAAACTATTTTTCCTAGAAATGTTCAGTCATTCAGTAATGAAAAAATTGAGAGTGAAGTAAAATTTCTATTAAAATTCAAATGACTATTCATGGAAAATACTTTATTCATTATACTCTGATATTTATATATTTTACAGAAATATATATATGCCCAGACAGTCTGGACTAGGTTTCCTAAGTGCATGACTGTAAATCTAGGGGGAAATGTGGTAAAATTCAGAAATTACTTTCTCAATCTGCAGCTTTGGCCTCGTTTACATTATGTCCTCCACCATTCTTTTATTTTAGGAGAGAAAATATTCTGGTGGTTGCATAATTAAGCCTGATAGTTTTGGAAAATGTAAAAAACCCCTAATTAACTAGATAATGTTTAATGTAATTTCTGAAATAAGAATGAAAAGCAGGTACTCAGGAACATTTATTTTCTGCCTTAAGTTCGTTTGCACAACACAAGGGTCTGGCTTTGGAAGTTATTTCTTAGCCAAGAGGTGGCCACTACTTTCTGCATTTGGCATCTTTCACTCAATTAGGAAAAGAGGGTTTTCCTTCAGGGGAAGAAAGCCCAGAATACCTGAGCAAGGTCTGGGTCGGGCTGTGCTCCCAGGGAACAGGGACAGGAGGAGACAGAACGGCCTCAGCCCTGTGAGCAACAACTGAGGGAGCTGGGGTTGTTTAGTCTGGAGAAAAGGAGACTCAGGGGTGACCTTATCACTCTCTACAGCTCCTGAAAGGTGGCTGTGCTCAGCTGGGGTTGGGCTCTTTCTCCAGGCGGCACTGACGGAACCAGACGACACAGTCTCAAGCTGTGTCAAGGGAAATAGAGGTTGGCTGGTTATGAGGGAAAAGTTTTTTACAGAATGGCCTGCCCAGGGAGGTGGTGGAGTCACCATCCCTGGATGTGTTTAAAACAGACTGGATGTGGCACTGGGTGCCAGGGTTTAGTTGAGGTGTTGGGACTGGGTTGAACTCAATGATCTTGAAGGTCTCTTCCAACCTGGTCATTCTCTGAAATCTGTGAATTCAGGCTGGGCCAGGGCAGGCTCAGGTGGACACCAGCAGGAATTTCTGCATGGAAAGGGTGCTCAGGCCTTGGCAGGGGCTGCCCAGGGAGCTCTGGAGTGCCCATCCCTGGAGGTGTCCCAGGAAGGGCTGGAGGTGGCACTCAGAGCTCTGGGCTGGGGACAAGGTGGGCATCGGGCACAGCTGGGACTCCATGGCCTTGCAGGGCTTTTCCAACCTCACTGGTTCTGCACCTGGATTAATTAATTCCAACATTTAACAACCCTGAGATTAGTTCAGTTACTTAGAGCATGGTGCTGGTAACACAAAGGTTGTGGTTGGATCCCCTCATGGGCCGTTCACTTAAGAGTTTGACTCGATTATCCTTTTGGGTTTTTTCTAACTCAGAAAATCCTGTGATTCTATGAACCCTTTGTAACAACCCATTCCATCACTTCCATGCAGAAATTCCTGCTGGTGTCCACCTGAGCCTGCCCTGGCCAGCCTGAGGCCGTTCCCTCTCCTCCTGTCCCTGTTCCCTGGGGCACAGCCCGACCCCCCGGCTGTCCCCTCCTGGCAGGAGCTGTGCAGAGCCAGAAGGGCCCCCTGAGCCTCCTTTGCTCCAGGCTGAGCCCCTTCCCAGCTCCCTCAGCCCCTTCCCCAGCCCCGTTCCCTTCCCTGGACACGCTCCAGCCCCTCCAGGTCCTTCCTGAAGTGTGCAAATTCACACTGCTCTTATCTCCAGTTTTTTGTGTACCAAAAAAGTGCAGCAGCACTTTCTGTTGGTGTGGCTGGGATTTAATACCTGATGAGTACATTCAATATCACAGAGAAGTATTTATTAGGAAGGTAGTCTTGGTAACCACAGCAGAAGTGTCACAACAGAGAACTGTCATGCTTAATTGTTCAAATTATACTGTGACCGTTATTTACCAAATATACAATTAAATACTTTATATATAATTGCTAAAGAAATTGAAACAGAAAATTATACAAATAGAAAGCAGGAATTCTGTTAAGTGAACTATTTGTACTCATTATCTTCAGTACCATTATTCTGTGGTCAGAAAGATACATTAGCTCTGATGAGAATGTGATGTTTTCAGGAAAATATTATTGTGCTGTTAATAAGATAAATTGTTTCAAAATAGCCTCTAAGACACCTTGATGTTGTGTGTCACATTTTAGAATATCCTTACCTTATTTTCCACAGTAAATGAATTAGCTGTCATTTTATCCCCATCTGTATATTTTATCACCTCTTACCATGTTTAGCTTCAATAAACATCAGAGCAAGTCAAACATAGAACATAAATATCTACATGAGGTGGGAATGGCCAAATATATATTCCCACAATAGAAAGATAATTTTCTTCATCAGCAGTTGCTCAGGTCCCTAATCGAGAGGACAGAACCTTGACTCTTGTGGTAATATTTATTATCTCCTTCAGCCTTCCTTCTTCTGTGTATTTTGTAGATCTGTGTATGGAACCTGTGTAAGGAAGACACACAATTTTGAGAAGTGTTCCATATTTTTTATGGGTGTTGGTCTCTTCTCCCATGTAACAATGTTTTCTCAAATGTAATTTAGCTGCTTTCAAACATTTGAATATATGAGACTTTTCCAGTAGAAATATATAATTTGGATGCCAGTATGGTAATCAGAGACAGACTAATATTAATCTAATGAATAATAATGGATAAAATATGAAGTGAAATAGCACAAGAATTGACTCCCCAGCTTAACACAGAATACACATTTGGATTGTAGCTTTGTTTCTTTTTCAGCTAAATAAATTTTAACTTAGGTAAAATCAATATAGCTAAGGATAATTTAATGAAAAGACACAAATTGTATTTTCTTTTCTCTTTGAAATAAATTAATTCACTAGGTACTTTATCTTGTTTAAAACTCAGCCCCAGAGATACCAAATAAACTTATTTTAATGTGGAAAAATAGACTCAGTGCAGTGGAGAGGAGTTTAACAACATTGATAAATAAAATCTAAACATCAATACTTGTTAGCATTCCTTTAACCACGCTTTCCTCTGATTTAATGAAAACCTTGCAGTATTGCTTAACACTAGAGCACTATTGATTATAAAATATTATCATTTGCTACCTGAAAGCCCAGTTTCTTCAAATATGTAAACACATAATCTAGGAAAAAACAATGGAATAAAAAAGTAAACCATCTAAATAAATTTTAGGTAAGGCAGTAATTTCACAGTACTTAATAAAAACTATAACTTGTAATGAAGCTTGGGAATGTCTTGAAAATTTGACTAGCAACTGGTTGTAGTGTCAAAATGATTCAATATAGAAGGCACATTTCAACAAATTTAGTTGTTGCTCTATCTTCTTCTAAACCCCTATCTTTAAGAAGACTGATACATTATTAATTCATAGAATTACAGAATGGTTTGGGTTAGAAGAGATCTTAAAGTTCATCTCATCCCCTGCCATGGCAGGGACCCCTTCCACTGTCCCAGGCTGCTCCAGCCCCAGTGTCCAACCTGGCCTTGGGCACTGCCAGGGATCCAGGGGCAGCCACAGCTGCTCTGGGCACCTGGGCCAGGGCCTGCCCACCCTGCCAGGGAACAATTCCTCATTCCCAATATCCCCTCCAGCCCTGCCCTCTGCCACTGGGAGCCATTCCCTGTGCCCTGTCCCTCCAGCCCTTGGCAATTGTCTCTCTCCATCTTTTCTGCAGCTCCTCCAGGCCCTGCAAGGCCACCCTGAGCTCAGCCCAAAGCTCCTCCTGTGCAGGTGAGCGATGCCAGCTGTGCCAGCCTTTCCTCCCAGCAGAGCTGCTCCATCCTCTGCTCCTGCTGTGCCTCCTCTGGGCTCTCTCAGCAGCTCCAGGTCCCTCCTGTGCTGGCCAGGCTGGGGCAGCTCTGCAGGGGGGTCTCACCTGAGGGCAGAGGGGCAGGATCCCCTCCCCTGCTGCCCACACTGCTTTTGATACAGGGCACTTCACTGGGGATTCCTGGGGGTAGTTTTGGGCACCACTATATTTAAAAAACCCACTAAATCACTAGAGAGTTTCCAAAAGAGGCCATGAAGTGTCTGGTGGGGCCACCCAAGGAGCTTCTGAGGGCACTGGGCTGGTTCAGCTGCAGCAGAGGAGCTGATGGCAGAGCTCTAATATCAGCATATTCCAAGTAATTCATGCTTAAAGTGTGGGAAAAAAAAAAACAACCAAAAATATGGAAACTCAGATGGGGAATGCTTAAGTTTGTGCTAGAAAAAGTGTGGACTTCTGTACACAGCTAAAAGCTCGAAGAGTGTCAGAGCTAAGGAACAAACTCTGTAAGGTAGACAATATCCTACATGTGCCATCCGTACTTTTGCTCCTCTGGAATGACCATTGTGAGGCCACAAAACACTTCTTATTGCACATTTTAATTTTGGCAAGTGCTCTATGGTTTGCAGACTTCACCTACTGCCCCAAAAGAGAGAAATCTTTTGATTATCGTCTTTTGGTCTCTTGGTTCTCACATCCTGGCTTTGATCACATCCTTCTTGGTGCAAGTCATTAAACTCTTTTTTTGTTGATGGATGAGGTTTGTCATAATTTTAAGGGAAGTATTTTTCAAACATTAAAGAATTTACAGATAATATAAAGGCTGTATTATGACCCACTTATGCAGAAAGATTAACCAAAATGGTTTTTGGCTGTCTGATTTTCATATGACATATGGAGGATACAATGAGTCTCTTAAACTCCAGCTGCATCCAAGCAAACCTGCCTCCAGCAGAACTGCAAGGAAAACCTGAAGATGTGATGTTTAAAAAGGCAAACATCTTTACTATTGGTATGCAGAAATCAACTGTCAAACTATGTCAAAAATTCAGACTAGACAAAATGTCCCCCCACATTTGTACTAGGAAAAAAAATTCCTGCAATGATACCAAAAAGAACATGGGAATAAAATATGTTTGGAGAAGAGATGGGAGGGAAGGGAAGGCATTTGAGTGAGATCACTGGAGGAGGACAATGAGCTGCTGGTGATGCCATCAGAGCTTCTCTCCATGGTTGTCTGTAACACAAAATATCTGTAGAAAACCTAAAAAATGATGGCAGGGTGCCAGATCATTGCCTGGACATATTCATGGGCCATTTCTTTCTTACTGATGGAGTAGGAGGATTGAAAAGGGAAACTTGAATAGCCTTGGAATCAATTTGCCACTTCTTCCTCCTGATACTTGTACCTTTACTACAAAATATTCTGGAGTACCTCAGATTTTAGGATAAGGTCCAAATGTGTCTTGTGACTGTTAAAATATTGTATGAATCATAGAAGGTGATTCCAGGCTTCGGGCTGCCTAATAGTGGCTTCTGTAAAATGGGAGAGACAGCTTTGATAAAAGCAGTGTTTTTATTCCTCTGATTAATGCTCTACTTAAGGAATTCCACTAAAGTCTCTGGACCTACCCAAACTTTCCAAGTTATATGCAAATAACTTCTCCTTTGTTACAAGGAACTGTGGAAGAGTAGGTCATATCCTGCATTCCTGCTGAGCACTGGAACAGAGAAGCATGATGAACTGTATAAAGTATTGACTTAATTCCCTGAAAATTTGTCCTTTCCATCATCTCTACAGGTCTTAGAGAAAGAATAGCACTGCTGGAATAGGGCATTTGCATTTTGTGCCAGGCTTGCTTTATATCACTTTGGAAAATATCCCAATGAATTTTATGTAAACATTATTAGAAAACAATGCTTTATTAAGGTTCCAGGGTCTGTCTGGTTAAACAGCTTCTATATCTCCTAGCAGTGAGGATCAATCTCAATTTTTATGTATTTTACATTGCATTTTTGACATTGCAAAAGTAACTTCACAAATTAAGCCATTATTTTAAAATTTGCATAGGAATGTCTGTTTTCTGGGGACTTTCATAAAAGTTGAATGAAACTGAAGCTATTAGCTTCAGTTTTTTCTACTGGAAAGCATTCTGACTTTTGGAACACACATTGTGTTTACATTTTAAGTTGCCCTAGCATATCAATTAGTAAACATGCTTATGAGATTGTCCATTTAAAACAACATTTTTACACTACATATAGCCTTGTAAATCACAGGATGCTGACAACATGAAATGCCAGCTGTGAAATGAGAAACTGATGAAAACGCAACCATTCTGAATTTTAATATAAATCATGTCAGCAATATTTGTGAATAGCAGCTGTCAAGATTTCATTTGAACTGCATGTATTATGGTATTTTTATATTCTCTTCTTTTCTGATAAATTAGACCTCCCTCTGCCCCCTCCCAACTTTGCTGTACGATAACCTTTGCAAGGATTGGAAATTGGTATAAAAAATGTTGACTGAATGGCATGAAATGGATTGTCACAATGTTCAAACAGAGAGAATAATGGCTTCAAACTTACAGAAAGCAGGTTCAGATCAGATATTGGGAATGAGGAATTGTTCCCTGGCAGGGTGGGCAGGCCCTGGCACAGGTGCCCAGAGCAGCTGTGGCTGCCCCTGGATCCCTGGCAGTGCCCAAGGCCAGGTTGGACACTGGGGTGGATCAGCTTGGGACAGTGGGAGGTGTCCCTGCCATGGCAGGGGTGGCACTGGGTGGGCTTGAAGGTCCCTTCCAGCCCAGGACATTCCATGATTCTCTGAATTAAAATTGTGTTCATAAATGTCACATACATGATAGTGATGCTATTTATTTTAAAAACTTGGCATTTAAAATTTTCCAGAACATGATTTATTTAAAGATGCGATGGGGGCTGAAGAATTCTATTGAGCAGATTGTGATCTTCAGAGTCTTATCCTGCAAAGAAATCCAATAGATCAGACTGCTTCTTTATTGTGGTGCTTTAGATATGGAAGTAGCTGCAGAATCAGATCCCCAGTATTGGGAGGTCTGTATCTCTGCACTGCCTGCCAGTGTTGTGTGCATGCTAAGAAAATGAAGATCAGGCTGGAATGCCTAAAATATTTTTCTGATGTTTTTGTTACTTTGTATTCATCTAAAGCAAAGGAATTTGTCCATGACTGCAAAACCCACTCTGTTTTCTTGTCTGCTCTCTGAACACTGGAGTTTGTTCCCATCATCTCCTAAGGCATCAAGAAAAATCAGGAAATGCTGCTGTATTTGAATGTGCTTTGAAATGCTGGTGTTTCAGTGAGTGACACAATCACAACTAAATGAGTTGCCTGTAGGATAAAGAATTCAGATATCTGTCAGTGGAAGTGACCCGATTTGTATTGAGTTTTAGGAAGATAAAATTGATTTGCTGGCATAATTTAATATGATTTGCTTCAAAAATCAGTGTATAAAATCATTTAAGCCTATTCTTTGAACAGCAGAAACAAACAGTATTAAACAGCGAGGTGTGATGTGCAGCTCCCACTTTGGAGCTGGGGCTGAATGTGAGACACAAGGAATTCCTAAAGCTGGGAAAGGCAGTCATGGGGAAGCTGAGCTCCTTCAGAGGAGGAGCAGCTAACAGCCCTTGCTTTGATTTCCCAGTCAGTGTCACTTGGCCTTTCCATAGTTTAGGCTGGGTAATTAATTTTCAAGGGAGGCTTGATTTGCTGTAAAGGTTGTGTGGGCTGCTGCTCACGGCATGGGGATGTCACCTGCTGGTCACAATTTGTCACCCTGCTGGCACCCCAGTCCCGTCTAATGCAGAAATAAATGTGTAAAAGCAGTGTAATCACGAATTCTTTCCTGAGGAAGCCACCATGTTTCAGCAGCATGATTTCATGCTCAGCTGGCACTGATTGTACTGAAACCCAGAGGGCAATCAGTTACAGAACTGTCATTTGAAGGAAAAATCTTTTCCCTTTCCCAATATACAGACAGGATAAAGCAAAAGGAAAGGGAACTTCAGCAAAAACTAATGTCAGGTGAAGATAATGAGGCATAAATATGCTTTATAGTGGGAAGAAACTCATAGAGAAATTATTAAATAGCTTTTCAAAACATAAATACTTACAGAAACTGCTCCTGGAGTTAAAAGGGGCAAAGTTTGCAAACACAAGAATGTTGGTCCAAAAGAAAGAAGCAAAATCCCAGTGGCTTTCCCTGCAGGGAGTGTGCTGTGCACTATCTGCAGCTCAAGAATTCTAGAAGGAGTGTTCATATCCAGAAGGGAACAACCAGGTGGTTTGCAAACATATACTCTGTAATTCCAGTAGTTCACTTTGGCTTTGAGGGAACTTAGGACTTTCTATTCAATTAAAATCAAAAAATAAAAAAAAGGTGACCATCCTGAGAAAGCTTTGGTGACTTTGATTTTCTGATTTGCAACTCCCTTTCGTGGAACACAGCACTGAGTACAGTGACTTCCTCTGCTCCAACACTATCAAATCTCTGAAAAATGCAAACAAAATTAAATACTTTGATCCACTTCTGATTAAAGGTTTTCTCCCAACATTATGGTGGCTGCTGCAATATTCTGCCAGCAGTCTGGAAGTTGGGAATCCTTTATCTGGGTGAAAATATGGAGCATGTCTTTCCACTCAGAAAATAGTTTGTAACTTAAAAGTTAGGAACTTTTAAGACTGAGAAAACAGGCTGGGGCAGAAAAATCCTGTAAACTACTAAGACCATGAGATGAAATATTTACTGACTAAGACAAGAAGCAATCAGAGATGGATTTTTAACATTTTAAAGTTTGTTTTTTAGTCCTAGAAGGCAGCCACCAAACCTTTAATACAAATTAGAATAATAAAAAAACAAACAAATAAATAAATAAATGTAAATGAACTTTAGAGCTGGTGTTATTTGTTCACTTTTGGGAGCTTAAAAATAAACTCAACTTAAACCAAAGGGTCTTTCTTTTAATGGCCTGATTGCAGCTCTGGCTAGTAACACATCTATGCCATAGGGCAGATGAAAAATGATCTCTGCTTCTATACAGGCCTGTAATTTCTAAAAGTCTAGGTTTAAAAACTTCTAGAAATGGTTGCACCTTCAGAACCATTGTGTTTCTTACCAGATGATGAATAATTCTGATTTAAATTTTGTTGTGCTGTACATTTTCTCTCCTTGAGAATTTAGTGATCATTCCTGAAATGCTTTGTGTTATCGTAGAGTTTTTAAAAACCCAAGTAGTGATAAATATTTGTCATGGACCCTTTAGGGCATTTCTGCTCCCATCTGAAGAGGTTTAGTCTCTATTTAATTTCTGTACAGATGCTGTCTCACAGCTCTTATCAGTGGTGCCTCTTTAAATCTTCTTTGCTTGCGCTTTATATTTTAAGCTGAAGTGATCAAAATTGTTGGATTGTGACTAATTAATGTAGTGACATTAGTAATGTTTTTTCTCTTCAGTAATTTTTAATGGTCTACTTCCCTTTTTGAACAGTTCTGTTTTCATTTGAATGTATCCAAAGAACAATCCAAAGTGAAATGAAGTTCTGTTTCCCAAGTGAAAATAGTAGCAAAAATATATATCCTGATGCTGATTCTTTTCCACTGGCATTTCTTTGCATATAGCATTGTTTAATTTCATTTCTTATTTATTATCCTTAGTATTGTGAGGTCCTTCAACAGCTTTTCACGTAAGTCTTTTCTTTCATTATCCAGAATAATTCTGTATAATCAACAACATTTTACCTCAGTGTTCTTTTGTTCTTCTGGATCCCCTTTGTTGAAGCCTATGTCTTAACATAAATCCTTCTCTAATTCCCTTGGTACCTTTCTTGCTATGGCAACATGTCTTTCTTCTTATCCATTATATCCAATCTTTTAAACTGTCAATACTCCTTAAGAATTGCCATGTCTGTTCTCTGCTGAGCCTTTGGAAATGGATCATATGAAGGAAAATCTTAAAATAATCCTCTGGATCTGCCTGGCCCTGCAGCTCCTTAACAAATGGATCCATAAGGCTGGGTTCCCTATGCAAATTTATTGGATTTATCAATTTGCTTATAATTTTTTTTTTTTTGATTCCTACAAATTTACTTAGTGTAGGGGTCAGATTTTCTCATTTGTGCTCATGAAATCATCCCTGGGTCCCATTTTAAACACAGATGTTGCGTATACTACCCTCTGCTCAGTTGTTGAAGGAGATTATCCAATAGATAACACATCATCCTCAGTGTCCAGCAAGTTAATATTTAATTGCATTAGAACTTTTAGGTGAACAAGTTCTTCAGTTGTCAACTTGAGACGACTGGCTTTTACTTCCTGAAACTTTTTTTTTAAATAAGCATTATAACTGAGGCAGCTCCAGAACTTGTAAGTTTTAAAGAATTATCAAATTTAATTGTTGCATATAGATAAAACCTTACAAAAGAAAGGCCTTGTAAAATTACGGCTCAAGCCTGCTACTTTGGCCAAGAAGGAGAGGACTGTGGGAAAGTGACTTAGCTGAATCTGAAGTAGAAAAATAAGTTATGTCACCATTACGTGTTCACATCGTGGTATGTGGTGGTTGGTTGAATTATGTTTGTGTCTTAGGTTACAAGATGTGTCTGGGGGTGTGCATTCTATTCTATTTCCCATCTGTCAGAGCTGGGGCAGTTCTCTTCTGTCCATTGGGCAGTTCCCTTTATCTCTCCCACAGCCCATCCTCCCTCCAGGAGATCTCTTCTGTTCACGGCCAGTGAGTGTCCCTGCATGGCTGAGAAAATTCCATCATCCCATGGGGAGATGCTCTGCCCAGGGGAGGAGCCAACATTCCTTCCTGGATACAACCTGACCTGGGAACCCCACAGCAGCCTTTGCCCACTGCATTCCCAGAGGAGCAGCTTTCTTCCCCACTGCATTCCCAGAGGAGCAGCTTTCTTCCCCACTGTATTCCCAGAGGAGCAGCTTTCTTCCCCACTGCATTCCCAGAGGAGCCCAGGCCCATCTCCCCCAGCCCTGGAGCTCCAGAGGAAAACTCCCCCCTTGTGCAGGATCCCTGCTCCAGCAGAAGCACAGCTGGCACTGCAGGAGGGCTGAGCCACCCTGGGATGGGACTGCTGCCACCTCCCTGACCCACAGGCTGCCAGGGCATGTTCTGACTCTGGCAGGGGTTTTGGGTTTTTTTGCACTATTGCATTTGTATTTTTAATTTTCCTAACAAAGAACTGTTATTCCTACTCCCAGTATCTTTGCCTGAGAGCCCTTAATTTCAAAATTGTAATAATTTGGAGGGAGGAGGTTTACATTTTCCATTTCAAGGGAGTCTCCTGCCTTCCTTAGCAGACACCTGGCTTTGCAAACCAAGAGAGGTTGTAATGATTTAAAACTCTGTAACTGCTGAACAAGGCCTGGTTTTTGCAATGAAGCAGCTCTCCTTTGCACTGCCTGGGGACCCTGCATCACTTTGCTTCCTACATTCAATGAATCTCCCAGGCCTTCACAAGCAGCACTGTTGGAAAGAATCTGTTTAGCTTTTTTGTTGTGCTCTGAATTTCCTTGAATTCTCTTTTCATTCCTTGATAATCTGTCAGCCCTATCAAGTCTGGCATGGTTTTAAGGTTCCTTCCAACCCAAAACACTCTAGGACTTGATTCTCTGGTTGATTACAGGATCTCTTCCAGCTTATGGCTGCTGAGACATAGTCACTTCTTTTTATTCCACTTGCAGATGTTCTATAGGGACTGGAAAGCATTCATATGATAATTAAGTACGTTGAGATTGTTGGAATATGAATAAACAAGTTTGTAAATACCAATTATATGCATTTATTGAGCGTGAGCTGAACAAATATTTCTAAATGCTGTATTTGAGAAAGGAAGTTCAGTTACAAACCAAGTCTTAAAAACCTCTGCCTTGGTTTTTGTTAAGAGAAAGAAATAATTCATACATTGCAGCCTCACAATCTCCTTTTCTCATAGCTTTCTGTATCCCAGAAATCCTATTTGGAATGCCACTATTGCAGAGATACAGCTCCTTTTGGCTGGAATAAGCTTTCATGCATCGGAGCAGCAACAAAACTAAAATTTGATTTTTCCAGATACATTTTTTATGATATGTCAAGCACTGCTGAAAACTTTGGGGATGCTTCATGTGACAAGGTGAACTGTAACATCAAAATATTCTGAGCTTTCAAGTTGAACCTCGCAGTCCTTTGTTCACTGCTCAGTTCAGAGCTGCACATCTGTGCATGTTGTCACTCCGAGGCACACAACATGCAGCTGGTAGGACTTGGGGAAATGGAAGTGCCCAGGCTGCCAAACTGATCCTTCCTCCACAGGGAAGATCTCCATCACTCTTTCATCACTTCATCTCTCCCACTTTTTCATGTGGCTCCAAATCCATTTGTATTCATCCAAGAGGAGGAGTCAGGAAATGTGAGGCACTGTCAGATTTGTGTTCAGTCCCGCTTGGTCCTTTTAATGTCCTGCTGTGTTTCATTGAAGTTCTTCATCATGTACCAAGCAGCTGTTGTCTTCTGCAGGTGGATTTTTCAGATTCTTAGAACTGATACATGGGTCTGATGAGTATGGGAATTTCTTGGAGAAATGCTGTTAAAGAAAACTTCCAAAAGCAAAAGCATCACAAATTTTCTGCTTTTAGAACAGGCACCAAGTTTATTTCTGACTAAAAAGTTAATATGAATGACTTCCTGACATCAAGAAAGAATTAAGGAAATCATACCAGGCACTTTCTTATTCAGGCAGTTCCCATGTAATATATTTTAATTTTGAACTCTTATTATCTCATAAATGCCAATTCCTCAAATGAAGCCAAAGGATTCACAGACCCTTTTCCTTATAGGGATTCCCATAGTGGTATCCTCAGTATGGGAATAAATACTCAGCATCTCCTGAGTATTTCAGCATCTTCTGAGTATTTCAGGAGTCATTGTGCTTCACTGCCTTTTACTGGACACTGAGCTGGAGGAGTATAATTAGTACTGAATAAGTAGTTAAGACACGTACACAGTGAAGCTGAACACTTGATCCAACAGCCAATCTCGTGTTCTAGACCAGATCTTTTTATTTATGAAAAAGAATCTTAACCTTAAAAAACAAAACCAAACAAAAATAAGCATAAAAACTCCAACCCAAAACCTGTGTAGTTGACACTGCATTTTTGTAATCGTCTGCTGAAAAAAAGAAGTGCAAAAAGTACACAAATTAATTTGCTTGGTTTAGGACTTTAACTGTCATGTCACAAAGTTTAAGAGAAGTTTAAGAATCATCTTTTTTGATGATTCAGAAATGTGTTGGGTTAATCATCTTTACATTATAATTTTTCAAGAAATATGCAGACATAGATGATGATTATTAACAAAGAGAAATTTGATTATTATCAAAAAAGTGATTAATAATTAAGAGAATACTGAGTTTCTGTGAAAAACAAGTAAATCCATATAACTTCTTTTACTTCAATCTGATTATATACAGACTGCTAATAGCATCTAATATAAGAAGAAGCTGGGCTTTTTTCCCTGTGGTTATGAATGCTTTAAATTGCTGCCATTTTTAGGATACTTTTTACTTCAAAAGTGGCAGAAAAGTTATTTCAAGAATTTGGAAGTGAGCACATAGACCTCTAGTGGGGAAAAAGCCAACATTTTATAAGACATTGCAAAAGTTTAATTTCTGAGCCAGTATATATAAAATCCCAAATTGTTTGAATTTTACTCTTTTTTCCTTCCTCCCTCTTTCCCCCTTTCAAGAGAGTTTGGCCACATGTGCTTAGATCATAAAATAAGTCCTTTAAAAATCTAAACTTACTGGAGCCTGTCATTTCAGCATGTCTCTGGCATCTTCAGATCTCTTGCAGAAAGAAGGTGACATTAATCTGCCAGTCCTCCTTCACAAGTTTGTGACTTTTTCCAGGGCCTGAGGCAAACACATGTGCCCAGTCACTAAAGGATTTGCTAATGCTCCTGCAGTGCAGCGAGTCTCTACCCCAGCAGCTGTTGTTTAGTGATAGATCACTGAAGCAAAAAATTATGCTGGTATAAAAAATAGATCTTGAACCACAGCTCTCATTCTTATGCCTTTGTTGTGCATTAGTGGCAAACCTCTGGGATTTATTTAGCTGTAATCATTCGTTACTGAGGGGCAGAGTGTCTTTCAGACACTGGTGATGGAGTCACCTTTGAAACAAGTGCAAATGAGTCCAAATCGTTCAGCAATCCATCCTCCTCGGGTTACTTTTTAGAACTGGCACATCCTTCAAGAGCCTGTTCAGCATGTATAACACTAACAGCAATATAAAAAAGACATTTTACTTTTTTGTCCTATATTTCTGAGACAGTTTAATTAGTTTACTGTCTGGATTTGTACTCCTTTATTGAACAATGGCAGCTATACAAAGCAAGCACCAGGAGGTATATGCTGCTCCTGTTTAGATTGAGGGGGAAAGAACCTGTGGGGTGTTTGGCCAAAGCTCAGTGGGGCTGAGAATAGTGGTCAATGATTTGGGATTAACAGCAGAAGTGTCGCCAGAGGACACTCAGAGCTGCTTGGGGTGGGGTTGTTACTTCAACTGCCTTTTCATGCCCATTCATTTCCAAAATCAAGGGGGAAAATTGAAGTTTTAACATAGAATTCAGTTTGTAGTTCAGAGATGAAGATGAGAAAGCTCCTAAGACAGCTGTGAGAGCACTACCTGTCCCAAATATCTGATCAGAGTGGGGAACTGAATGAATACTGAATAAAAATATTTCAACTTGTGTATAAAAAAATTAAACCATCCCCAAAAAGTTGTTTGTTTTGGTTTTAAGTTTTTGTTCTCGGAAAACTATTTTATGCTCTCTGAATAATTCAGATAATGTCTATGGTTTGGGAATGATAGCTAATATACAGATCCTTACAATTACCAATTTCATACTATAGTTAGTGATAAAAAAAACCCCAAAAAACCAACCCTAGAACCAGGATAAAATGTAGATTTAAAACAGATCTGACTTTAAGGAGAGAAAGAGAGCTGCTGAAATTTTCAATTTTAATCCCTCTATATCCTTTTTTTCCCCTTTTCATCATCAATTCTCAGCTTTCTCTCTTAAATCCAAAGTGTTGTCACTGTGCACTAGCCTGAAAACACCCTGGACTGAGCAGAATCACAGCTTTTCCTCTCTGATTTTACTGGGAGGGCTTGATCCTGCCTCACTGTGTGACCAGTTTTCTAAATCATGTTTATGAGTGGACAAGTTTTTCTGTTAAATAAAAGAGTGAAAAAGAAAAGATAAGCAGTCGAATAATTAAAACAGGCCCAGGAAACTTTTTGCTTTGCTTCTACCTGAAGTAAATCATGGCCAGTTCCCACAAAGCAGGTTCCAATGACTATTCCAAGGCAGGAATTCTCAATTCCTTCACCTTGGGTGGAAAAGAGCTGGCTGCTTCAGTCACACAGGACTTTGTAGTTCCATTTTTACTGCTTGGATCATTTTTCCCAGTAATATTTTCAAATGAAATACAGTCAGTAGTAAGTGGGAAAGCATCTTCTATACTCTCACTTAGCTAATATTTAACTTAACCAAACTGAGCTTAACAATTATGCCTCTGTCACTCTCCCTCAAATATATATATAACTGTTATATATATAGTACCTTCCTCAAGCTTAAATAGATCAGCACTTTGCATAATTATCATAATAGACAACTCACATTTAGTCTGTCATTTAACACAAAATAACCTAGCAAAATCTGTGAACACTGAGTTCTATTTATTGTCAATAATTCCCACAGAACTGCTGCATTTGAAAAACCGGAGCTGCTTGGTTAGGTCTAAACACCAAGCCAACTCCTTGTGTGATTTTAAGGATCAGGGAAAGGCAGTTGTGTGTCCTACAACACTGTCTTGGTTTGCAAAGCCAGCTGTCTGCTAAGGAAGGCAGGAGACTCCCTTGAAATGGAAAATGTAAACCTCTTCCCTCCAAATTATTACAATTTTGAAATTAAGGGCTCTCAGGCAAAGATACTGGGAGTAGGAATAACATTTCTTTGTTAGGAAAATTAAAAATACAAATGCAATAGTACAAAAAAACCCCAAAACCCCTGCCAGAGTCAGAACATGCCCTGACAGCCTGTGGGTCAGGGTGGTGGCAGCAGTCCCATCCCAGGGTGGCTCAGCCCTCCTGTAGTGCCAGCTGTGCTTCTGCTGGAGCAGGATCCTGCACAACGGGGGAGTTTTCCTCTGGAGCTCCAGGGCTGGGGGAGATGGGCCTGGGCTCCTCTGGGAATGCAGTGGGGAAGAAAGCTGCTCCTCTGGGAATGCAGTGGGCAAAGGCTGCTGTGGGGTTCCCAGGTCAGATTGTATCCAGGTAGGAATGTTTGGCTCCTCCCCTGGGCAGAGCATCTCCCCATGGGATGATGGAATTTTCTCAGCCATGCAGGGACACTCACTGGCCATGAACAGAAGAGATCTCCTGGAGGGAGGATGGGCTGTGGGAGAGATAAAGGGAACTGCCCAATGGACAGAAGAGAACTGCCCCAGCTCTGACAGATGGGAAATAGAATAGAATGCACACCCCCAGACACATCTTGCATTTCCAGCCCAAGACAACCATGGAAATGCTTATCCAGTGTCATTCCAGGAACTGATGGAGACTATTTATGCGAATGAGCTGGAATTTCCTGGGATAGAGACACTTTTCCTCACAGTGGCTGGGACAGGTTATGTTTTGGATTTTTCCTGAGCACAGGGTTGATAACTCAGGGATGTTTTTGCTGAGCAGGGCTGACAGGGAGCCAGGCATTTCCTGCCTCTCAGCCCATCCAACCAGCAAGGGGGCTGAGGGGTCACAAGATGCTGGGAGAGGACACAACCTGGGTAGCTGACCCAAACTGACCTGGGGGATGTTCCACACCATGAAATGTAACCATCAAGGTTTAAAACTGGGGAAAGAAGGAGGAAGGGGGGGACATTTGGAATGATGATGTTTGTTTTTCAAAGTCACAGCTCTGAGTGATGGAGTCCTGTTTTCCTGGAGATGGTGAACACCTGCCTGCCCATGGGAAGTGTGGAATGAATTCCTTCTTTTGCTTTGTTTAACTGTGAGGGTTTTGCTTTACCAATTAAACATTCTTTATCTCAACTGACAAGTTTTAGAATCATGGAACCATAGAGTGCTTTGGGTTGAAATGGATGTTAAAGCTCATCCAGTGCCAGCCCTGCCATGTGCAGGGACACCTTCCACTGTCCCAGGCTGCTCTCAGCCCCAGTGTCTAACCTGGCTTTGGGCACTGCCAGGGATGGAGATTTTCTGACTTTTATATTTCAGTTCTCTCCCCCATGCTGGTGGCAGAGGGGTGAGTGAGTGGCTCTGTGGGGCTTAATTCCCATCAGGGGTTAAACCATGACAGTAAGTAATGAGCTTTTAACACATTTTTCTCTTTCTACACATCTCTTAAATTCAGTCCTCGACAGTTTATATCAGTTGGGTATTGTGTAAACTACAAACTTACCAAGGCAATAGTTTAAAATTCTTTGCTTTTTCCTTTTAGATGTAGAGGAATGGATTTTTAATGAGTTGCTAGTAGTTTTAACTTAAGGGTTTAGCACTTCATTTATGAAGCTGCCTCCTTTTTAAATATGACTGATAATGAACCAGGCAAGGTAGGAAACAACAAATAATTTGAACATGTAGTGGAATCAAGCTTTGCTATTTGTATGATTCCTCACAGAAAGAAACACACTTCTCATTTCTTAAAAATATCATTACAGAGAGAGAAAATTTAATTCTACCAAGAACACGAAAAGAGACTGAGAATAACATTAATACTTTATATGAAACTTACTATTATTTATCATGTAGTACTGAGAAGATTGCTAATAGTCAAATTACAGATAAATACACACCAGCAGCAGTAATTGTTACTGTATGAATAAAGGTAATCTACTAAGTCCTGTTTTTTTTTTTTTTTTTTTTCTTTTGTACCAGGGCTAAACTAAATAATTACTCACAGAATTGTAACTTCTCCTGTAGTAGAGCAGCATAAACTTACAGCTGACTCTGAGTTTGCTAGAGTCAAGGGAGAAATATTGTTTTACTAGGAAGCACTGAGCCTTGGAAAAAGGTGTGATCCGGCTCCTTCCTCCAAATACTCTCTTATACCATGGGGCAAAATGTTGTCTTAAAAATTCTCTTTCTAAACTTAGGGAAGTGGGGAAAAATCTCCAGCATATTTCAGGTACTTCCTCTATTCCGCTTAAAAACAGTGAAAGGAGAGTACACAAGGCATTTGTATACTTCAGTGTTTTACCTTGTTAGCCTAAAACACCAAGAATAACACATTTTTCACTGTGCTGAGCAAATTTTCCTGTGCTTGAGCAAACCTTTAGCAGGTGCCTGCTGGGGAGTGCATATTCCATTTACTCTTTGAAGCTTTCCTACTTCAGAAGGAAGTGAATACACATCCTGCTGTTTGGAGGAGCAGGGCTGAGATAAAGAGGCTTGACCTGTGAAATATTTGTTAGTCTGGGGTCTACTCTAACTGTTAGCCAGGCCTGCTTTCTTTTGGAATAGTAAAAAAATCTAAACAACTGTTTTCAGGAGAGTTTGAATGAATCTGCAGGAGTACCTGTACAAGGAAAAATTGTTATAGATTTTATGAGGGGGAAGGGTCTTGAAGCCACAGCTCTGTGTGGGAACAACAAATGGAGAGTTCTAGTATTAGGCTGGTTCAGTGGTCATGCAAAAGTCCAACAATGGGGAGGATTATTCCATCCCAGCCCTGGAGTGCACAGATCAGTGATTTCCAGGAACTCTGGTAGAGTAAAAGCAGCTTTTATACCAGACCTAAAGACCCTTCAGACATGGGAAACAGTACTTTTTATATAGCATTAAATATATATCTGGAACATTAAAACATCACTTTTCACTGAACATTTATAATAGTCAATATACATTTTCTCAGCTTTGTAATTCATAATGCTCATCAACATTTTCAAATGTGCAGAATTCATGGAAATTTTATTTCCTAAGAGTATCAACTGCTATCTATATTTTGTTGTTGAAATATAAAGAAAAATTGTGAATACAATTCCTTGTTTTGCATGGTTATTTCTTTTATTAGTCCAAGTGATAAAATTCATCCATGTTCCATTAATCTTATTTGATTTTTTTTTTACCCTTTGCATTAATGCTCAATTATAATAACATTTTGTGTTTCATTTGACTCTTTGCTATGTAGTACAGAATCAAAAAAACCACTATTAATAGTGGGTTCAATCAATTTCTAAGTGCATACATTTCCTCTAGGTACTGATCTAATTGCAATCACAGGAGACATTAAAGAAACATGCTCTAAAAATGGGAAAATCGTCTAAGTACCAGTGCTGTATACAATGAGTAAACATGTACATGATTCTTCTAAGTGCTTCTGGAGTGAAACTTTATTAATTCACATAAATAATCAAATACATAATTCAAGCTGCCTCCCAAAATGTGATTTATACACTTGACCTAAGAGACAGCAAACACTTGAGCAACGATTTCTCTATTTCAGAGAGGATGGCTCAATTTTACCCCAGCTGTGCCTCTTTACAGGTGGATTTTATGTGTCAGGACCTCGAGAGCTCAAATGTGACCCTGAGCAGCTGCACTGGGGTTCTCACCCACATGGGCCCTGTGGGTTTTGGGCTCCATGCAAGCTCAGCCCCCAGTCTTTAGTCCTCATTTGAGGCGCCTCACAGGTGTCCTTGTCCTGTTTCTGGTGTGGCACATCTGATGTCCCATCTGCTCAGAGGGTGGCTCAGTGACTCCTCACATGCACATTTGTACTTGGAGCTGTCTTTGGCCACATCTGCCCAGTCACTTAGACCTGTCACAGCCCTGGTGTCACTTGTCTCAGCCCCCATCACCTTCTGCTCCTGTCTGGACTTTCTGTTTGGGCTCTGCTCCTGTTTCACCAATTGAATTATTCGAGACAGCCACTGGATCATGCCCCCAGCAGCAGTCCCTGTGTGCTGTGCCCAGATCCAGCACATCTGCTATTGGGGAGCCCCCCTGGCTTCCTCCCTATCCCCCCAGGAGCAGCTGGCCCTGGCTGCTTCCTGACATAGAAAATACTGTGTCTGTTTTGGGTGGTGTGGTTTTCATCCTGGCAAAATGATTGCATCTCCCCAAAAGCAATCTCAGTGGGGCAATGACAGAAACAAAAGGCAAGTTGTTGGGAGCACCCAAATTACAGCTCCTGGAAATGGAATGGCAGGTGAATGCTATTGAATGTCAAGCTAAAACAAAGAGACTTGAACTTCTGAGCTGGAAACTCTGCATTTTTCCCTATCACACAAGAGCTCTGCATTTCAGTTTCAATTCTAGTGCAGTTTCAATTCTAGTATTCTGCAATACATCATTTTCTACTGAAAAGAAATATAATATGAAATAGTTTGGGTTTTTTTCCCCTATCAGGCCTTCATCTCTAAATCATGAACTATATTTCAACCAAACAACTAGGTATTGAAGATATCTGATTTCTTGCAATTTGAAATCACTATCTGATTCATACACCAGTGCTAATTAAAATTGGGAACATGATACCCTGTCCTTATCACCTGACTGCTTTCCAAGTGATACAGGGCTGGGAGAAATATTCCAGTAAGAACCAGAACAGCAATTTTTGCTAGAAAAATAAGTAATATTTAGATGAAATAGTATTCTTCATCTCTGGCACCATTTCTAGAGCACAGCATTTATGTATACAGACTCTAGGCAGTTGCATTAGAAAGGATTGCTCTAGTGCTGGAAATAGTATTTCATGCAAAAGGAAGAAATCTAGGGAGAGGAAATAGGCTTTCTATCTTCCCAGATTTTAGTGATTGAATTAAAAAGATCCAACTGTATTTCTAGATAAATACAAAATGAAATTGTCCTAATGCTTACTTTTAAACTGGTAGAAAAGAGCTTTGGTGTTTGACAGGATCTGATGAATGCAACTAAAGTGGAAATAGCAAATTTTTCATAGAAGATTTTTCTTCCTGTGAGCTGCTTTCCATGGTTTTAACCTCAATCAAAGTACCCTGTTGTTCACTTTCAAGGTCTATGTAGTAGCTGTTGAATGTATTATCTCCAAAATGATACCTGGGTTTGTACTGAAGTTATCATATGTATTATTAGACATTTAGGCATATATTTTAAGTTTGGCTCCTTTATGCTTGCTCAAGGCAAAATATTTTTCCAAGGCAGGAGTGAATTGTAGCTTCTAGTCTGGGATGAGAGCCATGTGCAGCACAGAGAGGTGTCTGTGTGTTGTCCTGTAAAGTAAATGCTAAGGAGGCAAAGTGCCAGTGGTGGCTGAAGTCACAGTCCACCCAAACACAGTGCAGAAAAGAGAAAAGGTCCATATTCACAGAATCACAGAATCGTTAGGTTTGGAAGAGACCTCTGGAGATCATCCAGCTCAATGCCCTTGCCAAGGCAGGGTCACCTGGAGCAGGTGACACAGGGACATGCCCAGGTGGGTTTGGAAGGTCTCCAGGGAGGGAGAGTCCAATGCCCTCCCTGGGCACTGGTCCAGTGCTCTGCCACCCTCCGTGGAATGAAGTTCTCCCCCATGTTGATGTAGAGCTCGCTGTGGTTTTGTTTATGTCCATTACTCCCTGTCCTGTCACTGGGCACCCTGGAAAGAGTCTGGCACCATCCTCTGCCAGCCCTTGGAGATGTTGGTGAGGATTAATGACACCCCTCAGGCTTTTCTCCTCCAGACTGACCAGGCCCAGCTCCCACAGCTTCTCCTCATTAGAGAGATCCTCCAGACCCCAAAGCATCTTTGTGACCTCTGCTGGACCCTCCCCAGCACCCCAGCAGCTCCTGGTTTTTCTTGGCCTGTTGAGCCCAGAACTGAACCCAGCACTCCAGCTGGGCCTCAGTGGCTGAGTATTGTGGGAAATTTAGGATTTGTGTATAACTGATGAATATGATTGAGTAGAAGTTGTTTATTGTTTATATTACACTCTTATAGATTTCATAAACTGTAAGTATACTTTTCTTGATTGATGTTTTTGCCTTGCTCTCTCGATTTCTGTTTTTGTTTCTTAGTATCTGAGATTAGTTACAGTTTAGATGTTTTACAGTCATTTGTTACTTAGGTTTTTGTGATTCTGTGATTCTGGTATTTGGGTTTTCAGTTTCTTCATTCTTATTTCAGCACACTTTACGTCTTAGTAACCTTGATGAATTCCACAGTGCCCTGAGAAAATTCTGATAAGAACAGTTACAAGCAGTGGCTGGTGCACGCTGCAGCCTAAGTTGTTCAGAGACATTGCTACAGCTGAGCAGAGGGGGTCTCCCCTCTCCAACCTGCTGGAAATGCTCTTCCTGAGGCCTCCTGGATCCATTTGTCCCTCCTGGCTGCAAGGACCATGAGTCCACTTGTGACCCACCAGGACCCCAGGTCCTTCTGCAGAGAGCTGCTCCAGCAGTCAGCCCCAGCCTGAGCTGCTGCTCGGGCAGTTCCTCCCCTTCCCTCATTCCCGGGCAGGCTCTCATACCTCTGACTGTGGGGTTTATAGCTCTGAGCTGCCATTTCCTTGCTTTCAGACCTCCTGCTCAGGAGAATTGGTGGTGAAGAGGTGGAGAATTGAGTCCTCACACGTAACACAGTTTAATCCCAACAGCATAGCACTTGGTGAAAGCCCAGGGCTCTGGGTTCCAGCTGTGTGGATTTATCAGAGCGCGGAGCCCGTGGACAAAGCTTGACTAAGCAACTCTTTCCATGTGATATGGCTGACCTCGAAATTCCTGTCAGTCTTTATCTACATGGAGCAACTGCTCATTGTGGGAACAATATACATGACACAGGCCTGGAAATAATTTTAAATCTAAAAATATTATTCCTCAGTTGACATACCTTCCTTTTTTTTCCCAACAACAAAGCTCTTTGTTACTTTGGTTACTTGGTGTATTTGTGCACTATCAGTTATACCAAAATTAAGAGGTTTAAACAGAGCAGTTCCCCATTATAGTTGTCAGTATTTTATATAAAATCTGAGCAGGATTAGTCAGCAACTGGATAAAGCCAGCCTCTGGTATCAGAACTGTATCAGTGTTCATGGTGTTCCTACTGTTGACTAAATGTTGGAAAGTGTTTAGCAGACCAATAGTAACCATTTGGTATCTTCAGAATGATAGTGCAAAATTAAACTACAATTAAAATGGTTTAAAATAGTTTTAAAGACCATTTTATATAAAAATACATTACTTCTTGTGTATTAAAGAATGTATAAATGTAAGTGTTCTGCATCTTCTTATTCCTTTAAAAAGACAGTACTACTACCAAAAAGAAATTGCTTATTATACATTTGAACACATATCTAACTCTCTACTAGCTAGAAACAAGTTTACAGAAACCCACACAAAATATTCTGAAATGACCTTTCTGAATAATTGAAGATGGCTTTGCATTTTTACCAGCATCTCCATAAACTCAGTATGGCATCAATGACAGTTCACCACAACCTCAGCCATAGAGTAGCATTTACAAACATATTTAAAGAGCTTTACTGTAAGTAATGAAATTATTAGAGAGCAACTAGGACAAATATATCTGAATGTTCAAATGTGCTTTATGAGCTCAATAATTCTCATGGTAAACATATTTTTTTCTGAAGACCTGGTGGCTAAGAGCTAGCCTTTGTGCAATTGTGAAATGGGTGGGTGATGAAATTGCTATTTTTCTGTTTTCTTCCTTACTGAGATTGTAGCCTACATACAGAAAAACTGATATTATATTTCTGGCAAATATTTTAGTTGTGGCTATTTTCTTTTTTTTTAATAGAATCATAGACATCTTGTCTTCACCTTGCATTTTCCTCAACTGTTGTTCCTATTAATATTGAAAAACTTTTTATTGTATAAAGCTGGCCTAGTAGATGAGGAGCAAACTCTCAGAACTGGAAATATGTGACTCAGTGGAGAACATCCACTTTTATGAGTTACCTGGGGGCTGAGGCAGGTCCAAGGCAAAACTACTACAAGGTTTTCATTTGTGAGTCAACCCTTATGATTTTTCATTCAATTTCTTTATTGTTTTCACACCTATCCTCCAAAAAAAACAAAACCGAAAATCCAGATACACTTCTAAATTTTCTAAATTTAGTTTTGCTGTTATCAGAGGAGAAATAACTACAAAATCTGCTGTTCCACCCTTCAGCTGGAAGTGAGGTGGTCATTGGAAGAGAACCTAAATGTTATGTGTGAAAAAGCATTTATGATATTGAAAATTGTTAGTTAATCACAGCCCTTTTTGGGAACAGGACTAAACATAATGAGAGTATCAATAGGGGTCAAGCTAAAAAAGGAATGTTAAAAATCAATACCAACAGCTGAACTGTTGCAGGGCTAGGGCAATTAGCATCTAAGTTAGTTGTCCCCAAGTACTCTTAAGTGCTTCATTTGGAAAACCACCATTCTTGTTGTGGTTTAGACTCTTTTATATTCACATATAATCCCCATATTTTCAGCACTCAGATGCCCAAGCTCCTGAAATTTTAAATTCACCAACATAGGATGAGCTGCTTGGAAATCCCTGAATGCATGGCCCAGAGGTGTCTGCATGGCACAGGACCCAAAAAGCTTCAGATTGCTCTCAAGGCTGGGGCACTGCTGTAGTTAGACTGAAATGACTTCTGCACTTCTGGGTGTCCAGCACCCCTCTGTGAGTGGATATTTATATGGATGCTGATGATGATATTTTCCACCCATTCTTTATCATAACTCTGGGATGCAGGAGAGTGTTCTCATTCTCAGGGAACTCAGCACCTGTGTAGTTCCTGTGTGTGGAGAAACAGTTATTGGCTTAGACAATTAACAAAATAATTAAGACACTTTCCTTGCTGCCAGTGCAGTGGCACAAGACTGGAAAACAGGAGATATTGTGCCCAAGATTCCCTCCCAAGAAGCTGATTATGCTGCCTCTATAAACACATCATTTGTTTAAAGTCAACAAATATGTTTTCCCCTCTTGTTCTTCTCCCACATCATTGATGAAGCATTCTCTCAGTTAACACACTGAGGGCAGGAAATGCTTGGAGCACACAAATGAGACTTCAGGAGCTGTGTTGGTTTTGTATTAGGAGTGGGTTGTGCAAAGGAGTGTCAGGATAAGGTTATTTAGAGTAGTCACTTGTCCTTGATTTCTTCAATGGTCAGTATTTAAAAAATCCAAGTGCAATTTCTAAATTATATTCAAAATCTCAAGTTACTTAAATATTGAGGCAACTGCTTTATATTTTTTGATTCTGGTTGTTATATCACAGCAAAGCTGGACCAGCAAAGCTGGACCACATGCAGATGTGGGAGGCTGTACTTTATTCAGGGAGAGTAAACTGTTTCCAAAATACAGAAAAATGAATTCTTTCAAGTTTTATTGCCTTTTGTACTTATTGAGAAATTGTATCAATTCAAGGTACCAATGATTTCTGATTCGTACTGCAATAATTTAATTTTTACTTTTACTTTTCATATCAGTAGAAGTAAAAAAAAAATTGCCATTTGCATTTATTGCATCAGGTGAAATACTTTTAGTCTGAAAACTTTTCTACTTCATTATTTAGTTTGAATTTGAGAGTGAGAAATTCTCTTTACTATAGTTACACTGCAAAGCAGACAATACCTTTCGATTAAGCCCTTTGAAATGAGCACATGGACATGAATCCCTGTGGTTTGTCTCAGTGTAAAGTGCTCTTTATTCCATATGGAATGGCTTCCAAGAATCATTCCTCTGGAGCACAGAAATCCTTTTGTTCCCCTTTCAAACGTCCTTATCTTTCTCAGAAAACTGTGTAACAGAAGAGATCAAGAGAGAGTATTGATTCCAGAGAGAGGGATCTGAACCCAAACTGGGACACCATAAAAGGACAGGAGGATTGGATGCCTATTTCCATGGGCCATGGGAGTAGATTGTGAGTTTTGTATCACATTGCCAACAGGTGGATGGAGAGAACATTGTTCCAGGAGTGGAAGTGATGAGAGCCAAGAGAGTGAAACTTCCTTTGATGGAATGGTCTTTATGGGATACATTGTCTGCTCCAAATATCAACAGAAAGGAACCTACTGCATGTAACATATTTGCATGAATCCAGCCTATAGAACAGATGGTTGTGATTCCCTTCTGGTGAACTGTGTCCGGCTGCCAAAGGAGGTGCCACTGCACGGGTGTCTCCTGTTAGTCAAGGCTATGGCAAGGAAAAAAAAAGGGAAAAGGGTCACCAATTGCTGGGGTATTCCCTTAGTCCAAAGTATCTTGTTTAAAACTGTGGCCTTGCAGGGCCTGAAGGAGCTGCAGGAAAGATGGAGAGAGACAATTGCCAAGGGCTGGAGGGACAGGGCACAGGGAATGGCTCCCAGTGGCAGAGGGCAGGGCTGGATGGGATGTTGGGAATGAGGAATTGTTCCCTGTGAGGGTGGGCAGGCCCTGGCCCGGGTGCCCAGAGCAGCTGTGGCTGCCCCTGGATCCCTGGCAGTGCCCAAGGCCAGGTTGGACACTGGGGCTGGAGCAGCCTGGGGCAGTGGGAGGGGTCCCTGCCATGGCAGGGGGTGGAATGGGATCGGCTTTATGTTCCTTCCCAGCCCAAACCATTCCATGATTCTACAACGTAAAAAGGCTTGGGAACACCAGAACTCTTTTGCAAGGCCTGGGAATACGTATTCTGCTGCAAATTGGAAGTGTGGAGAAAAAGAAAAGGCACTCCAATGCTCTGTGCCGTTTTTTCGTATCCCATGACCTGGCTGCAGCCTGTATTCCTAAACCTTTCAAGACAGCAAAATCTAAGGCAAGTCCTGTCTTTCTGAAATGATATACACACTCCCAAATACTTCTAAAATAATTGTTTTTCTAGATCCCCTGCACTGTTTATCCACGCTGCACTATTGTGGATGCTTTGAGGACATATTTTCTTGTGCACTCAGTAGCTGGAATGTGTGAAGTCTTGCAGAACTTCCTTGGTAGGCTCTGCCATCTGCTGTAGATCAAAGGTCAGCAAATCTCTGAATAGTAAATACCACACAGCAAAATTTCATAGGAAGAAGCTTCATATTAAATTTGTTTGAAGATTTAATTTAAATACATTAATGAAATAAGCAAAAATATGTCTGTCACAATAGTTCTCAATGCCAACTCTGCTGCCTAGAAAAAGTTATTAATTACCAAGCTTGAAATAAAATGTTATCTCTTAGTTATTCCATTGTTAAAAGGTTAAAAATTCACACAGAATGCTCAGGTCCAATTTGTATCATCCTCCTGCCACATTCATGAGTTCAGCAGTAATTCCATAAACAGCTTAATTTTTTGCTTATAAGCTGGGATTCCAGTTAGAAGATTTAATGACAAAGCCTATTTTGGGCATTTTTTTTAATACTGTGGTGTGGTGGCAGTACACTGATGTAATGATTTGTGATTCAAAATGTGCAAAATGAAATGTATCTAGTGTGTAGGAGTACAATACTAATCACAAGAAATGAGGAAAAAAAACATAATTCTTTTATACATTGTTTCAATGAAAAATTGTGCTGCATTGCAAAAATGTAGAAAGGCAGGATACAGACTTGTTTAATGCAGTTAATACATGTATACTCTTTTCAGCTTTCTAAACAGGAAATTAAAATTTTCAGGAATGTGATTTCTCTGTTTTGAAAGGTATTTTTTCTAAAGGAAAGCAGACTGTCAGTGCAGCTGGCTGTATATTGATTTTTAGGTTTTGTCTGAAAAGCCAAACTAAGAACATAAAAGGCATAACTTGATATTATGATAAAGAAATGTGAATTCTGCATCCTATGCAGAACAGACCAGGAGTGTCTGTCAGTTCTGTGCCTCCTGTGCTGGAATCTCATCACTAAACAAAGATTTCAATTGGAGAAACATTTTCAAAGTGTGTTCTAATTGTCCAGGATGTACTGATACTGTTTAGCATCCTGGTCCTGCCTAGGAAAATTTGAGATACTTGGTTCCAACTCTTCCCATGGTCAGCTGGAAGATGGAATGACATTTCTTGGTCTGATTGAAAAAAACAGCTGCAGTTTAATTGGAAATGTCTGTAAATTTAGTCTTACAAAACTGTTTTTCCTGATGCAGGAGAAGGTTGAGGTTTGTTTCCTTGTAGAGTTTCCCTGGGTGATATAATTCCTAATGAACACAACATGTGCAGGTTGAGTCCACCTATGGCAAGACTGTGTCAGACCCAGGGGCTCAATCTAATAAATGGAGTAGTAATTAAGCAAGTTACTATTTTTAATATCTATTATCTAAGTGTGGTTTAGTGCTTTGCCATTTTAAAGTCTTTATCTTGTGTACAAAAGGATAACTTTTTCCTCCTATGTCAAAATATTATTGTAAGGATTATATGGCATTGACTATCCTGATCATACAAACTTCTTTCAGTATTTTTTCTTCAGAAATCAGTAAAATAACAGTACTATGACAATTGTCAAAGACAGCTTTCCTTTCAAAATGATGGTGAGTTCTATTATAATCATCAAGGCTATCCTATATTCACTGCCCTCTGAACATCCCTTCTAACTTTTTACTTTGGGTTGGGAAGATGTCAGAGAAACGAGTGTGAAAGATCATCAGAGTAGGTGGAATAATATTGGATTTACTTATATTTCCTTTTCACAAATACCCAGTGAACCTTTTAACAGTTTAATGCAGAAAGCTGAAGCCCCACCCTGCCCCAGTCAGGATCTGATTTCAGTGTCACCTGCTGGAGCTTGGATGTGGGACCAGGTGATCCATTGCTGTCCCTTCCAGCCTGAGCCCTTCTGGGATCCTCTGGTCCCTCTGTGATCCCACTGATTCCATTTTTTCTTCTGCTTTTGTGTTTTTGCTGTGATTCTTGTCCTACTCAAGTTGTTGAATTCATTTTAAAAAGCTGTGACCAGTGCATTTATCATTGGACAAATTTGGGTCAATAGTTGCTGTGGTGCAGGAAATACTTAATTAGAGAAAGCTGCAATATGTTTATTTATTTAAAATAGCTTCAAAGATGCTGTATTTATTTTTACATTAAAATAGGATTTTCCTTGATTTAAGTGAATAAGTTTGTCCTCTCACATTTGGTTTCTGAAATAACTATACTGGTTATGCTGAGATTTTTCTGTTCCATCTTTTTGAATGCTTTCTTTTTCACTAAATGAGCTCTTTTAGTTTATTTTTCCATGTAGTCTTGCTGTCTTTGGGAATTTACGTCCACACAGCAAGAAACTTCCAGATATGAAACTTGTTTTTACCATTTCCTCTGTCCTTCTGCTTTAAGAAAATGTATCACACAACTTTATTAGTGATTCATGTTGCTTTTTGAATTTTCAAATGTATCAGAGTAAATCTGTGTCTTTATCTGCATGATTCTTCTCATGGAGGTAATAGTGCCATTTGCAAAATAAATTTAATTTGAGAGCAAAAAACCCCAGTTTTAAAACAAATGCTTTAAAAATTTTATCTCAATGGATTTTCAGAAAACACAGTTTAGGGGTTTTCTGTTTCTCCTTTCAGAATTTATCTCTGTTTCATCTTTCTTACTTTGTGTAGACCACTTCTGACTAAGCAGGTAAAGGCAGAGGATATTCTTGCAAATCCTAACACAATGGGCCTGGTGCTGAAATTTAAAATAGTTGTTCCAGTACTGTATCTCAGATTTTCATGAATACTTGTTAAAAAAAAAAATCAAAACAACAAAAACCAAACCAAAAAAACCACAAAGTAAATATTTTCACAACTACAGATCATTGGACATTCACTGCAAAATGTGTAGAAATTATTCATGGAAGCAAAAGTTTTCATTATTTATGTTGATTTGTTGTGTGAACAAAAGAGTTCACAGAAGAGCACAGAGCTGGAGAAGCCATTTCTAGAGTCTGTTTAAGGAAAATACCATTTTAGTGCTCTTAATTTACGTCATTTAGCTCAGACACTGTGTTCTGATACCTGGAGGGGAAGGAAATGTTCAAAATGAGTGTTGGGATATTTTCACGTGTTCTGTTTGAGAGATTCACCACTGCTGGCTTTTGTGATTCCTCTTAAATGACTGTACATGTGTTTTAAGCACAGATTGCTTTTTCTGATCCTGGACACCTTTGCTTATAATTAAAATAATTTCAACAATGGGTATAAAACTAATGTTGCAACAACAATGCAGTGTTTCTCCCTTGATTCTTTTAGTGCTTTATATGTAGACATTTCATTTTCCCCCTAAAATTATTTTGTTCAGTGCTTCCTATACCCTTTTAAACTGAAATTATCAGCTATTATTCTGAACTAGAAAACAGTACTTTAAAACAAACTTTTATGGGGACGACCAAAGAAAAAGGAGTGAAGCAGAGCAGTTAGACACGATGGTAGAAGCAATATAGGAATAGCCAGACTGATTAACTTTTACTTTGAGCAACAGCAGAAGCACTGAGAAGATTAAGAGCCATTTCTAGAAAAGGGATGAGTTTGGATTCAGAAATGTGTGATAACCCCCACCTCTCTCTTGGATTTGAATCAGTAGAGATTACATGAAATTCCTTGTGGCTGAAACACTATTGCAGAGTGGCTGTGCTCGCTTTTCCCAGACTGCAGAGGTGAGTGCAAAAAAGAAATATCCAACTTTATGAGCAGAATTAGGAGCAGGTAGAAACAGCAGAACTCCTAAAAAATACCAGATGCCATGAACCTGAATTATTTTTCATTCAACTGTTTCTAGAGTTTGTCTAGTATGTGTATATATGCACATATATATTAAACTGGTTGTTTTCAGAAATTAATAAAGGATTTAAGCAAAATACTTGCTTTCTTCTCAGTGCTACCTGAAAGAACTTTTAGCCTTCAAAAAACACATGAATATCTCAGAAATTATGGGAAAATTAAAGCTCGGTGGTCAACATGGGTGGAAGAGGATGATTTGATTTTTATAACTGAAGAAGTGCAAAATAAACACAGAACTTGGGAACAAAAATACAAATTAATAAAGGTTTGAAAAGACATGAGGAAAAGCATGGAAATTACTGTTAAAGGAAAGACTGAGTGGCTGGGTATATACTGTCTCTTTCTGTCTTCTTTCCATTCTTTTAATACCATTAATTTAACTCTTTTTGTATATGTGTATTTTTATGGAATTATAAGTCAAGGTCAATGAGCAGTTCTGAATGGAGAAGTGTCTCTGAATGCTAACTTGGATTTTAAGGCTTTGCTAAGCTTGAGAAAGTGCTATAGAAGTTTTTGAAGTTTCCAACTATGGTAATTGAGCAGAGCTTTCTGAGCCTTGGTTACAAGGAAGCCGAGTTGAATTCGGTGGCAAAATCAAGAAACACTTTTCGGATAAAACATTTCATGGCTTCTGCAGCCCTTCAGGGTTCTCCTCCTGTTTTCCCTGTCTGCCTTTTTAGGTGTGGTTTTGGAGCAGGGTTAAACCATTGGAACTCCAGGCTCCAAGCCCAGACATTGTATTTCTGTTATCATGAGAGGCTGTGTGGCATCATGAGAGAAATTACTGTTCTACAGACAATGGCACAGGTGAGAACAGCTCTGGCACTGCAGGCTGGCAACTGAGGGTACACAGAAACACTCAGGAGCTGTGCTGAACAAAGCAGGACAGCAGGTTACACAAACAGCAGCTCTGCAGCCCTGGGTTACTCCTTAAAGAAAACTGGAGGCATGACATTCCTTTTGGGGTTTGAAGGACTTGCAGTGAGTGGAAGGAGGTAATAGAGGACAGGAGGTAAAGAATGATTCACACAGCTCCAGCTGAGTGCAAAGGAGTAAGTAGAGGGAAGGAGGAGACAAATCAAAGCTTAACAAGTGAAGCATTTCTTAAGTAAATTAAAAAAAAAAAAAAAAAAAAAAAACAACAAAACATTGGACCTCTGAACTGTTTGCAAAAGTACCAGGACAAAAGTGGCTGTTATAGCTACACAATGGATTATATTTTAACTTTTTTGTTTATCTTCAGAATATTGCACAGGAGCATCATAAGTGATGGGAATGGAGAATTGTTTAGTGCTGCTGATATCTGCTCCAAACCAACAATGAATCTCCCTGAGAGAGAGATGAATGAAAGAAATGGAGAGGCAACATGAGACAGGGCATTAGCAACCAGGATGAGGTTACCCACATTGATTTTTACTTACAATTTACTTTGTTATGAAGGGAGGTTTGGAAATTTCTCCCACACAAGAAATGATTTCATTCACTGTGAAGTCAGTAAAACAAACTGTTGATTTCCACGTGACAAATATTAAAATAATGTCTAACATTGTATTTAGCGTGAAGATATTTCAACCAATATTACCTAAAATAGTTTACATGAGCAGGTACAAGAGCTACTTCCTAGAAGAAACATATGCTGATATTCCTTTAGTTTTCATTATGATAATCATAAACATTCTTAAAAATCACCTATGTTCCAGTGCTCGGTATTTACAAAATGCTCTTCCTATATATATATATATATTTTAAAAACATTAACTAATGGATATTTAAATCAGAGGCTAATGCTGTAAAGTTTCAGATACAACTGCAGGGATTCCCTTAAATTAGAGATTCCAAAATACTCATTGCAATTTGACAGTTTTATGTCCTTGGCTGATAGCTGCTTGGACTGGAACCTTAGTGAGTTAATCAGATTCTCCCTCACTTGTGCACATTTGCTTTAATTACGCTGTCAGCCAAGCTCTGGTTAGATAATGTACAGATGATGTGGATGACATCATCTGGGGTGGGGATGAAAGAGAGGAAACCCTGCAGTCTGGGATCTGTGAGGAAATGAATCTCTGATTTCAGTCAGCACTTGGAGGATTCCCCCTCCTCTCCAGCTTCTGCTTGTATTTTGAAATACACAGCAGAGGGATTAAAAAACCCCACAATGTGAACAGTGGTGAGATTTTTCTGACCAAGAAGATCTTCAGAGCATTTTGCCTCTCTCTGCTGGCCCAGTCCCAGCTGGCAGAGATTGCCTGCTGGGTTTGTCTCGTGGCAAACAGGCCACGTCTCCTGGGAGCCACAGAGAGAAACGTCACCTCTTGCCTGGAAAACACTTCAGCAATTGCACATATCCCTGTGCATTTATTTCTGCAGGAAAACCCCCTATCCCAGAAGAACCATGAGTGCTATGGTTTGCAGAGATAGCCACGTGAAATACAGAGTTTGCAGAGAACAAATGAAGCAGCAGCTGCTTCTAGCAAGGGATTGTTAAATTTTTGATGCTACACTTCTGCCTTAGGACTTCTATTTACATGTATATTAATATATATGCATATACACACTATATAAATGTATATATACACAATATAAATATATATTCACATACACACACGTATAAAATATACTTTAATAAACATTTCAAACATAAAAGATGTATAAATATGTATGCACTTATATGCATGTATATTTATATGGATATTATCTACTGAGGTAAACCAGCTGTAGAAAATACAAAATAACTGCTTTGTTTTTTAAAGTGTCTTTGGGCCTGCATGTTCCATCTCTGTAAGTCTGAGTTCCCTATTTGTGAACATAGAGGAAATATTGGCTCCCCTGAATCACACAAAGTCATGTTTGAAGTTAAAATTCTGCCTTGTAAGTGAGCCTGAGGAGGGTTTCCCCAAGTTTGGTAGAAGTGTGGGAAGACTGAGTGTTGGTGGAGTACTGCAGTAACTACAGCTGAAACAAAAAGGGGGAAGATGTGGTGGTGTGTGTTTTGCAAGATGTTACAATGCTTTATTGTATGAGTTAGAAGTTTAATGTTAGAAAGTTTTGGTTGGTGTGTTCCTCATATCCCCTATTCCTTCCCCTCATAATGGTTGTTCACTCCTAAGTTTTCCCACCGTTACAGTGCGCTTGGGCTATGCCTTTTCCCGTTCCCCGGGACCCCTGTGACTCTGATCAGATAAGCCTGGTCCCCTCCTTCCTGCCCCGGGGTGAGCGGAGAGCCAAGAAGCCCTCCCTGTCCAGAGCCTGGATAAACCCCTGATATTTCCTGTTCACCCTCTTTCTCCCGCTTTTTCCCCTTGGACCTCATGGAATAAAGAGCTGGACAACTACATCGGGGTGAGAACCTCCTTTGGAATCTTTGCCCATCTCCTGATGTTCCTCCCCTCAAGGCCTCGTATCTCTGGGCTAGCCTGATAGTTTAGGGGCTGAGAGAGGGAGAAGCATCATCCCGCCACTTATCTGTCACTCAGACTGTCAATCTCCCTGTTCCTCCCCTCTTACCCTTAAATAGATGTGCCAATCCAAGCTGTGCTGCCCACTTCCCCTGTCTGTCATTGTAGCCACCCCCATTTGGTTCTGGAAAGTTCTCTGTCAATCACCCATGTTCTTATAGCTGGCTGGTCCCTGAGGCTTCTCCTCTCCCCTGTCCTTTCGCCAGTGGTTCTGACCCATGATGAAACCATACTGTAATCCGTCTCCATTGATTATCCCATGTTGCCGCCCCTTCACGCCCACACCTTTATAAGTTGAAGCCAGACCCCATTTTCTCTGGCACTTGTCCCTGACTGGTTCCTGGAATAAAACCCCCTTGGACTTCACACAAGTGTCCTCTCCTTTGTCCCTTCCCCTCCGCTCCCGCAGCCCTCACCGCCACACCGGGGGATTGCCCACAGCCCTCACCGCCACACCGAGGGATTGCCCGCGGCGCTTCGGCACCCAGCGGCCCCACGGAAGGTGCTACAAGGGGAATAATCACTGTACAGCTGGAGGGGATGGTTAGCCTGGTGTGCGCCTGAGGGAGAGCTATTCACGCAAGAACAAAGAGCATTTGAACTTACTCATGTCTTACTCATGGTAGGGAGATTATGAATATTCAAGCTCAACATGCATAGCCACAACAAAAATTAATACAACAATAATTACAGCAACCACAGGAGGAATTCAAACCACAGGGATGGTGTATTTCCAATACCCCCAAAGACTCTACACTCTAAACCACAGCTTCTTTTTCTTTAGGAATATGAGGAATTGGATTGCAGATGGCTTGGCAGAGCCTTACATATTTCTACCAGCCATAAATATCCCCACTACTGCTATTCTACAGAAATGAGTACTTCATTCTGCTCCTTCTGCCATGAATGGAGCACTTGAATACAATTTTCTGTCACAATCACACTGCTTAGTCAAGCTCATGCTTGCAAAATGTCAGTGTTTGCAACAACTCTCATTTTGCTAATTAATCTTAACCTGGTAAGGAAATTGAGACAAAGATTCAAGTTAAAATTTTCTGACACCTTTTTTTTGCAGTGTAGTTATCCCACTTCACTATTTTTCTAGAGTTTAATATGACACTCAGACTTTTTTTTCCCCCAAAAACCTCAGAATCCAATTTCACCAACATGACAAGCAGAAAAGAAATACTCAGCAGCTAGATATCTGCCTGTTCCTAAAAATTCTTCTATGCAAAAGCATCAAATATTTTACAAATCTGTGAGGTTTTGATATGTTTATAACAGTGGATCAATTTTTTTTTTTTGCTTTTTTTTTTTCCCTATTACTTTGTTACCTGAATAACAAGATATGATATAACTGGTTTTTCGGGTGTGATGGAATAGGTCAGTATATTTTTCCACCAAATCATATTTAGAAAGAATTTATCTGTGATAAAACTAAATAAGCAGCATTCTCTCACCCTGCTTAAAACCTGATTTTTGAGGGAAGGTGGAAACAAAGGAACTACTAATTGAATTTTGACTGATATCATATCTGATTCCAATTTAACTATCTTAATTTCAGGAAGGTTTCATACAGAAAAAAAGTGACTGATGGTTGTTTATGCTGTCACTTTATATTCAGAGCTGCATAATGATGAGTCTAACTGTGAATATTCACGCTCAGGTATAACAGGTATTAGGTGTAATATTACACTGCTCAGTAGAATTTACGATGCTTCAGAAAAACATGATACTTAAGAATGACTATTTTTCAGAGTGACTATTCATATTTTTGTTCTAATTCTATGACAGTAACAGGAAACAAGTTCTAAATTGCAATAGCAGCTTCTAACTAGCTTTTTAATACCAGAATTTTATCATACCTCATTCTTAGAAGAAAATATTTAATATTAAAAAAAAAGTAGAATTACTTTTCACTTCTGCTTTTATCTGTTCCATACTTCCAACACTTTACACTGAAAGGACATATTCATTGAAAAAGAAGCAAGCACAGAGGAGACCTGGGAAAACAAAGAGAAATGGTGTTTGGAGCATACCATGCCACAGAAGACACAGAACAGACAGAGGTTTAGTGTCCAACAATTGAACAGTTTGTTACTCATACTCTATGTTGAACAAACAATTATCTCCACCACTCTCAGCTCTGCAGTATTCTTGGATCTTATTTATTCAGAGGGCTAACTTTAACAACAGGTTTCTTTCTTCATTTCTTCTCTGGGGCATATCTCAGCTTTGGAGCAATTTCTGAAGGCATTAGACAAAGACTGTTTGAACATGACAAGTGCAAAGATTGCTGGCGTCCTTGCAATCAGGAGCTGCTGTAAATACCTGATGTAAACCAAAGTGTTTACGACCAAAATGTTGATTGATAAGTTTATAGAAATTGTGTCAGCTGTACTGCACTGACAGTAATAAATTAACCTGGGAGTGGAGATTTAGCTGTTACATAATTTTCAATGAAAAGAACTAAAGAGTTTTTTTCACTTGCTGGTAAAGCAGGTGAAGCCTGGGGATGGTGAACTATTTACTCCCCAAGAAATGGAGTTTTAGGGTATTTGGGACTCCTCACATTTTTGTAAAAGTGTCACACCAAGGTGCTTGGGAGTTTTCTGTTCACCTGCCAACACACAGATGCAAGAAATTCCACTTGTGTCTTTTGAACTTCCCTTTCCTCTTGGCAGCATGTCCTCACCACCTGCTAATTATGCTGTCACAGGCCTTTGGGTGAATAATTTCTGCTCTGTTCTGCTCATTCCAGTGTCAAAGTGAGACATTGGCTCCATCACCTGGTCGCTGGGACAACTTCCTTAGAACTGGGGCCAAGGTTTGGCTTCCAATCTGCTTTTTTCCTGATACAAAACAGAATTTTCAGATGGGTGGTTTGTAAACACATGACCTCTGTTAGAGTAAATATTGTATACAGGTGATGGGAAGAAAAAGTATTATTGCAGAATTTTATCTAAAAGTTTTTTTTCCCCCAAAAAAAAGCACACCCTTTCGAACCCATGTTTATTAGACGCGAAATAAATGTACTGATGGAAAAAACTCCAACATTTATTGGCCTAACTTGGTCCAACTAATTTCCTTTTTGTTCCCTTTGTTCAGCTATCAAACTAAAGAGGAGTCTTCATTCAGTTCTGGAAACTACTGTGTTTTGACAAAGTCCAAAATTTTCTTTTATTCTTCAGGATGACTACAGTTTCTTCTTTTTCAACAGCTGGAAGTAATTATGTTTTATCATTTAGCTGGATAAATGGTTATTGTTCAAGCAGTCTCTAAAGGAAGTAAAGTTTTAATGAAACAAACTAAAAAACCTAACAATATATGAATATATAATAGGTTTAACTTGTTCCCAGTGTTTGCATAGTCAAGGAAGGAAGTAGAACAAATTGAGGATATCTCATTTCCATGATACAATACAGTTTGATGCTCCCTTTCCTTTGAGCTTGGAGAAGGCTGATCCTTAATTGCTTCAAATTTAAGTGTTGGAGGGTTTAGGAACATACCAAGGAAGGGAGCACAAAGCTAATCTCATCCCACCCCCTGCCATGGCAGGGACACCTCCCACTGTCCCAGGCTGCTCCAGCCCCAGTGTCCAACCTGGCCTTGGGCACTGCCAGGGATCCAGGGGCAGCCACAGCTGCTCTGGGCACCTGGGCCAGGGCCTGCCCAGGAACAATTCCTGCCCAATATCCCATCTGAACATAGTTTGAGGCCATCACTCCTTGTCTTGTCACTGCAGTTCCAGAGGAATTGTCCCTCTCTGGGTTCCCTGCAGCCCCTCCAGACCCTGGAAGGTGCTGTGAGGTCTCCACACAACTTCTCTCCAGGCTGAGCTCTCCCAGCTCTCTCACCAACCCCAGCAGAAGGCCACTACATAAAGCAGTATAAAAAAGTGAGTCATTCACCTTTTTCTCCTAATGAGATGAATCATGAGGAAAAAGCCAGGTTAATGTTCCAGGGAGCTTAATTAGAATCAGGTGAGAGCTTGAAAAGGCAACTAAGGTGCTTTCAGGCAGTGCTTATGGGAAAAGGCTTAATTAAGAAGACTGATGGCCTTTTACTTAAGTCTCTTCAAGAGCGTAGAGAGTCTTGTTTAACTCCTCCCGATCCAACAGCAAACCAGATTTGAAATGGCAGCATTTTTCTTAGTAAGCAAAACAAATGCATCTTTGTGGCTGCAGTGGGCTGTGCAGCAGTCTCCTTTCTCTGGGGCGCTAACAGGAGTGCAGTGTCATGAGGGGCACAGTACAATTAAATAGGAATGAAATAAAAAGTTTACTGGTAATTGAAGCATTCATAAAATTGCAAATATTTCAGTACAACTGCAGTGCAAATAATCAAGTGGTAGATTACAAAAGTATTTTATAGCTAAGACTGCTGTGATTTTTTTTTATTTGCTCGCAATACACAAATCTCACACGGAATTCATTTAGTCATCTTGAAATCCACAGAAGCTTTAAATTTATCACCTTAGTCAAGGGGTTTTTTTCCTTCCATTTTTTTTTACCCTGCAAGAACAATAAGGTATATGAGGTATTTTAGCTGCAGGGTGCATATTTGGAGAAAGTGCTTCCTGCAGAGTTCCTCTGCCTTTCTTGTAAATTAGCTGCAGAAACCCCGGTCATGTTACAGTATGACATTTAGTTTTCTAATCTGTTTAATGCCATGGTTTGCACATGATGTAGTCTGATGTGCTTTTATGTTTTTGATAGTAAAAAACCGCATTAGAGTTGCAGTAGGGATTCTCTCCACAGACAATATAACTTGTAACAAATTGCATATTTCAGAAGAAATATAACAAAAGGCCTTACTTTTTATCGTGTTCATTATTCTAGAAATACAGCCCACATCTTATCTCTCTCTGTTTCTTGGTATAATTTATGAGAACCATGTTGGACACCTATCAATGCTGCATTCATATCAGCTCCCTTCATACATATTTCAGTGACTTCAGACTGAAAAAACCCCAAACTTAGTATTTGGCTGGGCTAAAGTAGTCACTTGACATATTTTGTAATTAATAATTACATGAATTTGTGTACCTGTGAGTTTATACACAAACACACACTGCAACTCTTCTTTCCCAGAGTGGAAGAATTGTCCTGTGTTTCAGCTGTACTGAGATACAAACTAATCATCATCTTTTTTGAAGTTATCAATGCCAAAGAGTTTGTAAAAGGAAAATACTGACTTGTTGCACTCATTCAAGCCTTCACACTGCTCTTACTCTAGTTTGGTTGAAGCTGCACCAGCTTTGCATAACCAGTATATCAGAATAGTGCTAAAGATTGTTTTTACAAAGGAAATAGGCATTTTTCCTGCCAAGATTGTTATCTTCTTTCCCCTTACTTAGCAGAATTTCAAAATAAAAATATACGTAATGGGAAAGAGTCTGGGGTTAAGAGGGGAGCAAGATAGGAGAACTGAAAGATTTTAAATTATTCAGAACAAAAGCTAAAGGTTTTTTCTTTTAATGTGACCGTTACCTTCTCTCTTCTCTCCCTCCCCTACACTTTGGGTTTCAATCTATTTCTGTAATCACAGCCTTGGAAATTCTCATCTCTTCAACTTTAGTGAGTCCTGTAAGCACAAGGAAAAAAAAAATAATCTAGGTGAATGTGCAGGATCCAATCCCAGCAATTTATAGGGAAAATGAGTTACAACGGTACTGTCATCATCAAATGAGTTATTCACTGAAGAATACTCAGATGAAAGTTCTATTTTTGTGTTCCTATCCAGAACAAAAGATTTCAGATTGTTATCCCTGTTCCCAAAATTTCCACGCACAACAAACCACCATCATCTTGACACCTACTAATTACTCTGCACAACGTTTGCACCTAATTGTGTGTTCACCAGTAGATGATGAAGAGCTCTACCTAAATTCCAAGGTTTGTTTGTCTACTCGAGGCTCTATAATTTAAAATTTTCTGTGTGAGGTGGATGGGGTTTGTCAAAAAGTTGCAGTAAGCCACAGATGTGGACTGTTCATTTTTATATCCTGTGTTGAGCAAAATAGACACAAAATAGTGGGAGGAGACTCCTACAGGTCAGTGTTAGAAAAGCTCTAATTTCTAAGGGAAGAATGCTAAGGAAGAAATTTTTTTTACCTTAGCTTGTAAGAGTCTATCATGTCTGAAAGGTTTTGGAATTTGGAAAAGGTCCCTAATGACTGGAAAATTGCAAACATGCCAGTCAAGGATGGGAATGTGGGAAATACAGGCTGGGCAGACTGGAAACATCACCTAGAGAAGAATGCAAAGCCTTGGGACAGAAGGAGCCCAGGTGTAGGCACACAGCTGGTGGTGACTGGGAGTGGGGCAGGGCCCAGTGGGCACAGCTGTGAGCAGCAGGCAGCAGCACTGACAGCAGTGAGCCATGCAGTGCCCAGGTGCTCTGAGCAACCACCCAAGGGAACAGAGGCACACAGGTGCAGTGCATCAACATGAGGGGATAAAAGGTTGGGCTGAAGAAGCATAAGGGCAGCTGCTTGCAGCCTTCTGAAGTGCTGTGGTGTTACTCTGTGTGGGCAGATGCTGCTGGAAGCCTTCTGGTGAGGTAAGGTGTTAACCTGTTGTGGTGGGGGGGTGGGAATGCCTAAAGCCTTCTGGAATCGTGTGGTGATGCTCTGTGTACTGTGGCCATCTCACCTGTGCCCTGTGCTGAGACACCCAGGGAACTGAGCTGCTCCTGCCTGGCAAGGGGGTCACCCTCCATGGAGATCAGTGTGGGGTGAAAGGTTCCCTCTCCCAGACACTTCATGGAGAGGAGCCCCAGAGAAAAGGAGGTTGCTTTGTTCCTGAGTTTTGGGGAACCCTCTTAAGTTCTAGTTTTGGGCTCACCTGAGTACGAGCAATCCCCAAGGTGTGGAGGGGCTGAGGGATGGAGGGAGGAGGAGAAGGGAGCTGTGTTTGTGCAGCTGGGAGAAGGGGATGCTGAGAGGAAGAGAATCTCATTGCAGTATTCCAGGTCAACAAACATACAAGGGAAGTGTTTATTCAACTACTTTTACTATTGTTATATGAAGTGGTTGGGGACTTATTTCTTCCATAAATACTGTGGTTTCTTTACAGTCTAAGCTATATACTGATATTCTCTTTACAGTATAAGTTTAGGATTGAAACAAAAAAAAGCTTCTAGGTTTTCTTAATGCTTTGTCTAGTGCACATTCTCTCCATCCCTGCCAGCTGCTCTTCATGTGTCTGGAGTATTCAAGGTAAATTCTCTGTCTTTGCAATCTACCTTCTTGAGATAAAAATAGTATCTCCTTAATAAATAACTTCCACAACTGTAATTGGAGTCAGTGTGGGACAATTCCAAGAGAGAAGCTTAAATTAGAAGCAGTGGACTAAATTTAGAGGTGTTAGGCAGCAGAAATCCTGGTTTAAGGACAAGTGAAGCCCTGGGTACACACCTGAGGTGCTGAGCCCTGCACAGACTCACTCAGGCACTGCTGGGTTGTAGAGTCCTTTCCTGGGGCCTCCGGTGTCAAAAACACCTTCATAGCATTTCCTCCAGAAGTTTCTCTGCATTCATTTGTTCTATGGTGTTTCAAAGAAATACAAAAAATGTAGCACTTAGAGAACATTGGGGAAAGAAAATATCAACTCTGATGCTTTTTTTCTGTTATAATAAAAAATTGTGGAAGCAGAATAGACAATAGAAATGGAGTAAACAAAATGTGAACTGCTGGGGGAAAGCACTGTGTGTGCAAGCTCTCCCAAAATTCCTGACAGGCAAAACCATTTCAATCCAGCAGTTCCTCCTGGGATGCACAGACCCCTTCCAATGAGCAAAGCTGCAACATTAAGAGCCCTGACACTAAAAGAAAAAGCATATTGAGGCAGCTAATGTTTAACTTGATTATTATTTACTGAGCTAAGTAGGACAATGGGGATTAAAGCCAAAGCCAATGCTATGTGAAATGGTCACTTTGCAGTTATGTTTTTTTCTATATGTAAAGAATTTTCCATAACTTTTCAGTTCCTAAATCACTACCCAGCAAAGCTCTTTCTCCATCAGCCCGTCTAAATCAAGGTGAATATTGGACAGCTCTCACTTAATGTAAAAACCCTATTCTATTTGTGCCTTTTGAAATTTGTCATGGCTGTGTCTTACCTTGGCACTGCCCTTTTCCAAGGGGTTGGCCAAAGTGCTGTTTGTGCCAGAGGCACAGCCTTATCCAGACTAATTCTGAATTCTGGATAACTGAAAGGTCAGAGCCACAAAGCAGCAGCAGGAGCAATTACTGCCACGATAGAAGGGTGCAGCAAATACAGAGTTCACTATTGTCTCTTGCACTGGTGTGAATAGAGTCCTGGTCTTGGGAACAGAATGGAAAGCAATAATTAAGGCCTTTAATTTATCCCTGAAATGGTAAAAGAAGTCTGACAGAGTAAACATCAGTTATGACAGAAAGAGCAGGAGTTGTGTGTTTATGGAAAAGATGGAGCTTTACAGGGAGTTATTCTTTCACTGCTTGGCAGAAGTCCTGTTGACAGCTCCAAGGGATATTATTATTTCCTCCCTTTTTTTCTCAGACTTGTGGGAGAAATAAACACACGTTCTTTGGGTGACTGATTCTGGTAATTAGTAGAGAACCTGAGTCTGCTAATAAAGCATTAGCACAATGTGATATTTTTTCTAGCAGTTTCATTTTTAATTCCCTATGAAGAGACATAACTGGCTGTACTAATTTAATTCAGATAGCTTTTTTTCTTTTCCTGACCTGCCATGTCACATAGGGTGTAAAAATGTGCCCAAAGAAAATGTAATGCTGGGTTGCAGAACAAGGTTTTTCTTCAAACATAAAGTTTCAAAACCTCTGAAGTGGAAAAATTTATGTTTGTACCATTCATGTATTTTTTTTTTTTTTTCAAAATATTTCATCACCATCTTAGAGTAAAAATAACCTCTCCTTTACCAGCAGAGTTCAGAGAATATTTCAGTTTAGGAGAAGCTTTTGAAGTTTTGCCATTGTTTCTTTTTCCATGCAATACAAAGCCTTTGGATTGTTTTTGCAAAAACAAAATTGCCCAAGTGCCAGTGTTATGCTTAAAGCCTAATATTTGATTTGAGAAGAGTTGTCACATTTGAAAATGGTGACAGTATGTCCTTTCTAAAACTTGAGCTGGTTGTGAGTAATTGTTCATCTGTGGAAAGCTGAGGAATTGGATTCGGGTTTTTCCATCCTTTCCAGCAGGACATTCCTACCTTTTGCACAGAACTTCCTCTGGGATCTTCATTCTGCATTCTGTTGACTCAGTTTGCCTTACTAAAGGATACATCAGAATCCTTAATTACTTTACACATTAAGCACAAGGCATTGAGAAAGTCAATTTTCTCTGCTATGTGTTTCCTTCACAAGGATTTGCTCTTGTCTCCTTGATCAGGTCAGGCTGCAGCTTTGTCCTGTGTCTGGGGGTTTTGGGTTACTTTTGGCTGGGCCCCAGATCAGTGTGGCACAGATCAGCACTGGGGGACACTCCCTGCTCAGGGGGTCCCAGGGCAGTGTCTGAGGAGGGCTCAGGATGGGACTTCTGTGACCTTTTCACTCCTGGAAAAGCCCTGGAGGGGCTGGAGCGTGTCCAGGGAAGGGAACGGGGCTGGGGAAGGGGCTGAGGGAGCTGGGAAGGGTCTCAGCCTGGAGCAAAGGAGGCTCAGGGGCCCTTCTGGCTCTGCACAGCTCCTGCCAGGAGGGGACAGCCGGGGGGTCGGGCTGTGCTCCAGGGAACAGGGACAGGAGGAGAGGGAACGGCCTCAGGCTGGGCCAGGGCAGGCTCAGGTGGACACCAGCAGGAATTTCTGCATGGAAAGGGTGCTCAGGCCTTGGCAGGGGCTGCCCAGGGAGCTCTGGAGTGCCCATCCCTGGAGGTGTCCCAGGAAGGGCTGAAGGTGGCACTCAGAGCTCTGGGCTGGGGCCAAGGTGGGCATCGGGCACAGCTGGGACTCCATGGCCTTGCAGGGCTTTTCCAGCCTCAGTGATTCTGGGATTCTGTGCTATTAATGCTGTTACAGTCAGTGCTATCATAAAATCTTCCTTAGACTATAGAACATTCTTATGTGTGGTATAAGGAAAGATGAACTTTAAAAGAAATTCACAGCTTTTTATTGCTTTTCTTTCCAAGTATGCATCATTTCCTTAATATATAAAAATATGAGGAAAAACAATTTAAAATTTTTAGGCATGTTGATTTTTATTTTGTTGCTAAAGTGCATGACTGGAAATTTACGATAACAATTTATGATTTTTTCTTTCATTCACCTCAGAGTAAGAGGGAAGAAAGAGCTGAATGAAACCTTTGAAGATTAGGATTTTGTTGTTTAAAATTTAAAGAGCAAACAAAAAATGATTAGAACTACTCCTTGACAAATCCTGTTAAAATAAATGGTAGTTTGAATCTCTTAATGTTGGGGTTTTTTTGTTCTAATTGGCTAACCAAGAAAAAAACCCCCAAAAAACAGAACCCCTCCTGCCAAAAACCAAAACAAAACCACCTTTCCATTATAAACTTCAGAAAAATAAAAAATTCTACCACCACTTGTCTATAGCAACTTGGTTGAGATGACAGAATAATTGGAATTAATTAGTTTAAACTGATGTAGCAAACAATATACAATCCCTAATTGTGAGATAAAAGTGGCTACTTGTGACACTTAATGTATTCCAGGCACCTAAAGTGGAGCTATAATGGTTCTTTTTAATGTTGCTGTGTTTTCACTATGCTGGATATGTCACTTTATAGCTTCCTTGCAGCTTTTAGACAATAAGAGCCCCAGTGTTAATGTAGCCAGCAGCCCTTGCAGACTAGTTAAGCTCAATATGCAATTGCTGGTCTTAATGTGGCCCAAGAGAAGGCGCCTATTGAGATCTGCCCCAGCTGCAGTGCCAGTCAAAGGAAAACACTGTAATTTACAGATTTTGCATACCTGTACCTTCCAAACTTGGTACAGTGGCTTTCCTAGGTAGAAAATAACAAAATACTGCAAGTTAAAGCGTTGTTTAGAAATCAGGTCACTAAAAATGGATTGTAAACCAGCTGAGAGATTGGTGCAGTCTCTGAACTCCTGCCCTGTGGGATGGATTCCACTGCCAGCAGTATAGTTGTTAATTGCTGATGTTGTGATCCAAGAAGCTTCTCAGAGCTTGACACCAATATTGAACATCTAAATTAAATTCCCTCTTGATGATGCAAAGGTACCTCTGGACAGCTTTCTGCATTACCTCATGGAAATTTTCTGTTCCAAAGGTCTGCAGCAAATTTTCTCCTCCTGCCATTAATCTCTCTGTACTGTCTATCCAACTAGCAATAACATTTTACTAAGCATCAAAGTGCTTTCCAAATTAATTTCTGTCATTATTAGAACATGGTGGTTTATAAATTTGTCAGTTAGTATAAAGTCAATTTTTATTCACTTAAAAAATAGCAAGTTGAATGTTAACTTATTGATATCCAAAATATATCTTAACTTTCATCCATCCAGGATTTTATTTTAGCTGAATGAGATAATATTTTCCTTTAATATTTTATTGTGTTAGCTATGTGAAAACTCTCTAGATCTCTCTGGACATTGCTCAATAAATCACACAAGTCTGAGAGTAATGAACTACAAACATGACCCAGCTAAGGTTGCTTGGAGTCACAGCACCTACTTCTCCCCCACATTGTGTTAATGTGTGTTTATTATGGTGTTTAAGGCCATGAGGCGAAGGTAAAACATCTAGAGAAGGGTCCAGATTGAATTTCTGCCAGACAGATAAGCTTTACAACAGAGCAAAATCTCCCTTTTCTATTCCACATCTGTCTGCAGGGCATTGAGCAGGGTCAGCTTCAGCTGACAGCAGTCAAGTTCAATGTCACTCCATGCCTGGAGAGGAAAATACCTGGAGCTGGTGTCACCAAGACTTTGTAGGAACATCCTAAACTTGAGTTACAGTGTTGTATGCCTCAAGTACAAATGAGGTGTGCTGGTAGAGTTTATAAGAAATGTCTCTCAGACATTTTTGGGTGCTCCAGATGTCATGCCACGTGGGTGTGTGGCAGTGGCTCATGTTTGTTCACACAAAAGGCAGCACACATCCAAGCTTTCATCCTGACTTTGCTGGATTCACCTCAAACCATTCACCAGTGTGCTTTTATATTTTAGAAAGAAAAATCTCTGTTGAGGAGGAAATTCCTGGCTGTGAGGGTGGTGAGAAGCTGTGGCTGCCCCTCAGCTCAGAGGAGTGAGCAGAGCACTGGCATCAGCTGTGCTCCCCCAGCAAGGGTTTTACAGCTTTTTCTCACACAATCTCCCTTTTCCCACAGGTCCCATCCAAGATGAGGAGCAGCACTGCACCAGAGCCACTTTGGAGACAGGCAGTGAAATTTTCCTGGGGGAGAAGATGCTGCAGAATCCCCACACCTCGTTTAAAGCCCTGACAGCACTGGCTGTGGATTGAGGATTCACTTGTAATTAGAATCATCTGATCAGAATATTTTTTATGTAATCGAGACTACTGTCTTCAAGTGTAGTCATTTTCAGGTTTTTACGAGACAGGCTATCTCCTTGTCTGGCAGAAGGTAGTTTTAGTTTCCTACTTTTCAGAGATCAAAAAAATCATTCCTTAAAAGTTCTTATTTAAAACTTTTAATTTCAAACTACTGCTTTTGAAGTAATGAATGCTAGGAATCTTGTGAGGACTCGGTGTCTACTGCTCAATAACAAATGCAATTAGTTTAAGATTTTTCTATTGTTAGATAAAATACATTTTTTTTTCCTAGAGAAATGAAGTTTGCTGCTATAGAAGGCTTTCACAAAAAAAACCCCACCCAATATCTGGTGGGCTCCTGTACCCGTCAAACTGAATGGGTTCCTCCAACATGGCTTGTGGGGGAGAAAGTACATTTTTTTTTTATCCCATTTTATAACATTTTTTTATGTTCTTTATTTATATACCTTTTTCTCCTCTTTAGGTCAGGTTTGCCATTCAGGTCAGAGTAGTAGACCAGCATTTAACTACATCTTACTTGTGTTATGATTCTCAACTTTTACCATACCAAGTAAATTTATTAGTTATGTAAATTATTTAAAAGTGTGACTAGACTTTGTCATCCTGAATCGGTTCTCTCATGTGAGAACTGAAATTCTTTGTTTTCTGAACATCACAAGTGTTAAAATTTGCTTCCATCACTGGCTCCCACTTCTGTACTTTCATATGTTTTTGTCACGATGTTTCCATTCTGTTCCAGCTGTAAAGTGGTAGAGGACAAGGAGGAATGGCTCCCAGTGCCCCAGGGCAGGGCTGGATGGGATGTTGGGAATGAGGAATTGTTCCCTGGCAGGGTGGGCAGGCCCTGGCCCAGGTGCCCAGAGCAGCTGTGGCTGCCCCTGGATCCCTGGCAGTGCCCAAGGCCAGGTTGGACACTGGGGCTGGAGCAGCCTGGGGCAGTGGAAGGTGTCCCTGCCATGGCAGGGGTGGCTCTGGATGGGCTTGAAGGTCCCTCCCAGCCCAAGCCACTCTGGGATTCCATTATTAACTTTGAATGATACTGAAACACGGAGAAAATCAAAACTCCACAATTCTTACAACGATTTGTAGGGAATGGTATATTTATTCACAGCACTGTGGACACATGTGGGGACTCATTGCCTTTCAATGGATGTGTGCACCCCTGAGAACTCTTGATTTTTTTTTATTACCTTGACTAATTTCTATATGCAGAAAATTTCACAATAGTTTCATGCATGTTCATTCTGCTGATTTCGCGTTACACTTACAGCTTGTTACACTTTACACAGTTTTTGTCAGTACAGAAAGAACTCATGGGTCACTCTGCCTTGTTTGTTTCAAGGTCTGAGGAGTCTTATCTCTTCTTTAGCTGGGACAACTTTGTTGTGTTGTAGTTACTAGACTAAACAACATATTTCACTTATGTTAGCAAGCTTAAAGTGATACATTTTGCCTAAATCTAAATAGATTTCTACCCTGTTCAATTTTCACTCTGTCTCAATACTTAATCCTGTACCTTTTGGGTCCTATACCCACCTTTTCCATGCAATAATCCTTCCTTCCCTTTACATTTCCCCAGTTTCACACCACCTTACAAACAAACCAGGAAATTCAGTTAATTCAAGGAGACTTCCATGCTGCCCCGCAGTTATTGCCAGGTACCCAGGGCTCCCAGAGCTTGAAGCCTTGGCCAGAACATTTCAGGAATTCTCCCTTTCCATATCCTAGTGGAATTTGCAGAACCACCGTGGTTGGAAAAGACCTTTCAGATCATTGAGTACAACCATCAGCTCAGCACTCACCAAGGTCCCCACTGCCATGTCTGTGTGTCTTCAAAGCCCCCCAGGAATGGTGACTCCAGCACGTCCCTGTGCCAGGCCTGGACAGTGGTGGTTGTAATCACCCAGGACCCTGGTAAACCTGGAGACTGCAACTGAAATCCTCCTGTCTCTTGAGGAATCATTTAAGAGAGCACTGAAACTAGACTTAGGACAGTCTTCAGATAGGCAGGAGTAGTACTGAGAGAAATAATTATCCACCAAAATTATGTGGGAAACTTATGTTGCTTTCTGTAGAGTTGGAGCATGCAGCCCCTGAAGAATCCGACCAGCTCAGAGATATGGGGCTGTGGGGGGAGGAATACCAGGAGAGGGATAAATATTCAAAAGAGGCTCTTACCCCAGGGTGTTGGTTGGTACAGCTCTCTTTATTCTGTGGTGTCCATGGGAGAGCGGGGCAAAAGAGGAAGAACAGGAAATCTCAGGGGTCTATATAGGTTTTGGACAGGGTGGGCTTTCCTGGCTCTCCGCCAACCCCGTTGGGGCAGGAAGGAGGATCCAGGGGTTATCTTGATCAGAGTCACAGGGGCCCGGGGAAGGGGACACAGGGTGCCCATGAGCTCACTGTAACAGCTTTCCATTATTTTCACTGCCATTCCAAATGCCAAATTTTCTGTGAAATTTGGAGATTACTTTCTTGAACAAGTCACAGGGAACTCCAACATCAGACGTCAAATAATCAGGAAAATCAGTTCTTATAACTGAGGCAAATGCTATCAAGTAATTGTAGTAGCAGTTTTTTCTTGCAGCCTCACATCAACATATCGTACGCTGACATAAAAATAGATGACAGTATCTCTGAAATTAAAAATGGATCTGTAGATCTGTATTTCCTAAGACATTCTCATATTGTACAGTATTTGATCAGTTCTCCCCCTCTTTTCTAACTATTGATGGAACAACAAATTATTCAGAAATAACTAATTAGTGTTAGAATCTGTTCCCACACTTCTCATTGTATCCATATATTATATTCTAATTGATGATTGTATTTTCTTATTTATTGTTTGAAATAATAGATATTTATATCTCAAACTCATCAAGAAGAAGTTCTGTAGATGCAATTATTCTGTAAAACCTTGCAGTGAACTTATGTCAACAGGTTATTTTTACTTAAATGCAACAGAATGGCTTGGTATAGAACCTGTAGAGCAAGGCTCTGTTGGAAAACATAGTGTCACCTGTAAAAGTATGCCCTGGTGGAGGTTTGTGGTTCTCAAAAAGTTAGTTTTACTCTTTTTAAGTAAATAAAAATTCTTTTTCTCATTATACCACAGATGTTTTTTGTGGGCTTAATCAACTTTACCAAAGAATATCAGTAATTGCTAGATGCACCTAAATGAGCTGGTTTAAGCTTCTGCTAACTGGTCTGGGGAGCAAAATAAGCAAGATATTGGCCATTATTCCAATCACTGGGATGTGTTCAGAACTGCAGATGTCTTTTGACAAATCTGCTCTACCATGAGTTTTTGAGGTATAGAAAATATTTGCAACTTTGAGTTCTTCAGGCTGGGCTGCATCAATACTGCCTCCAAATTTCTGTTACTATCCCCAAACAGTTTCCAGGCTGATGAATTTACATGCATTAAATCCTAGTTAAAATTCTGGCTTGGTGTTCATCTTCGTGTAGATTGACTTGCTTGATTTTTCATGGTCCTGCAACAGTTTAAATCCAGAATATTTATGAAAGCAACAATTACTGTTGAACAGAAAAGCTCTATTTATCTTGGGAAAAGTTAAGCTGAGACTTAAATTTAAAGTTTATTATGTCAGTTTATGAGGCCAGACCTAGTGACAAGGCCAAAATGAAATTGTCCAAAAGAAAAAAATAGAAGAATAAAGGAAATAGGTGATGAAAGAACCACAAAGTACAGCAGAAAAATTAGCAAAGGCATGAAATAAAGTCTTTGTGACAAGGAAATATCACTACAAGTGTTACATTATCAGTCAGAGTGGGATAAAATTTACTTAGACATTCAGGACTTCCTGCATTGAAAATGTCAGTCAGAGTAACTAATTCTGTGCTTTACAGGAAGTTTCCTGAGGCACTGACAGAGGTGTCTCTGAACAGTACAGCAGGAACAATAGGAGCAGATGAAAAACTGGAATACAGATGGCTTTTTCCAGCAAGAGCAGAAAAATCACAGTAATCCATATTAAGATAGCATAATACATGTGCTGCACAGGGCTGGAAAGCACCGGGGAAATTGAATTCAACTCCTTTTTGCTTCACTAGAGAAACAATAGGGATTAATTCTATTAATGACAGGTTTAGGAAGTGAGATTCCATATCTGCAGAAACTGCCAGGAGGGTTGTTTGGGTTGTCTGCTTTGCTCTGGGATGGTGGATGCCAGGCACTGATCACACCTCCCCGTGGGGTGCACGAGCATTTCTTCTGAGCCAGAGGCTTCAGGGGCTCTTGGAGTACAGAGAATAAACAATACTTAACCACAGGAATACAATGAAATACAACTTTCCATGGGAATTGCAAGTTTTACAGACAGACATGCTGAACTCATGAAGTGATCAAGAAGCAAAGCATGCTAAATTACCACGGCTTAGTACTAAATGTTTAGATGCAAATATATTCATTCATACAAATTTTAAACCAGGCAAGACTGTCAGCTTTAAATTACACAATGATTTCAGAAATAGAGCAGTCAGTTGTTTACACAAGCACTTCGGAAGACAAGGCTGAGCTTTTTAATTACCTTCAGAGACATTTTCTATTATGTTTATTAACATTTTAATCTATACCTTGCTAAATCATCATATTAATTGGTTTAATTATGAGTACATGATATTTATTTAGAGTCCACAAAAATGTTACAGTCATACCTATGATTATTTTTTATCTGTGTTATTTTAAAAGATGACATTAAAGCTTACTTACTTGAAACTTTGAGATCTTTTTGCCACCCTGTCATGCTCAGCCTCATAGAAGGTTTTCTAGCAAAAAATTGCAAAAAACATCATCGGTGATCTCAAGTCACCATTCACAGTTGAGGCTTGTCTTGGGTAGTAACCATCTTTTTGTTCTTTAAAGTAATTCTCAGCTCTGGTTTATGATCCCCTGGTTTTAGTTCTGTGGCAGGCAGAAGAACTTTTCTCTCCTAGGGAGGAAAGATAAAGCTTTCCAAGACTTTTCTACATCAACAAGGTGATTCTATCACTTGAAATGTGCTCAGATTGTTTTCGTAACTCAGCAGTAGATCTCTGGCTAATTTTGCCTACCATGTCTCAGAACTTTTGGAAATGCAGCAATGAGTGGAACATCATAAATGTTAAAATATATTGTTCATAAACATTTCTCCATTTCCAAGTGGAGTTTAATTCAAACCAGATTGTTAATGTCATTAATGTTTTCCTTGGATTTATACTGAATAAAATCCATTCATTTGAATATTGACCAAAACAGGCTTTTGCTGTAATTACAGCAGAGTCATAGAAAAAAAAAAAAAATTGCTTTGGGCATAATAAAAATTATTTGGGTTCGGTTTTTTAAACTAATAAGTAATTTATTAAGTCCCAAGATAAAGTAATGCAGTGTGACTCAGCTGCTTGTACAGCTCCATTTGAATTGTGAATATTCTCAGTGAAGGAATTTGAGTCAGCTGGGAAGGAAGTTATGTCTACAAAAGATTCCTCACATGATAAACAAAATCCTTCAGTAAAGACCTGGAATATGTCTACCGACAGAGCTCTAAAAGGCATCCTCTGCTGAATGCACTTTTCCCATCAGTATTTAGTCCCTATCTGCCTGTAAGCAGCTTGAGCTTATATATTCTAATGAAGTCATTAGTCTATAGGGGTAGGAGTTATGTTTGACCAGCCAAATTTGGATATTCTGCACTGAAATCCATTTGACCCAGGCTTGTAAGTGCCTCATATTTTGTATTATTTTCTACTGTCTTAGTTACACGGTGAGAGAAAAGAGCAAAAGGACAAATAAACATACCAAGAAAAGGAGACAAGTAAGCTATTATCTATCCTTTGACTGGCTACACTGAATAAAATAGGAATTAGTAGTCCAGGCTTGTGGCTCTACCTCTTGGCTCTTAGACTTTTAAATGCAGTTGCTAATAATCCCCATGCATTCCTGCTGCTGACAGATATGCCGCAATACTTTCATCAGTGCTGGCTACAAGGCTAAGAAAGGTCACTAATAAAAGAAAATTCTGTAGGGGCTTCCTCTTCACAGGCAATATCAAGCCCTATGAACTTTTAATGCCTCCTCTTTCCATTTAGATAGTCATGGCTCAAAGCCCATATTAAAAATAGCAAGGAATGCTTATTCTGAAGTGTTTGAAAATATTGCAAATTACACTGTAGGATTGGCTTACTCCAAATGAATCTTATCCCTTACTGACCTTTGCAGAAACACTTCTCTTTCATTTGGCAGCTTCATTTCCCTCCTTCCCTTCTGTCTTACTGCCCTGTCCTTTTACGTGTGGTTTATTTAGTCATCAGGCACTGGGGAGATGGGGCTGCTGATTTTAACCATGTAGCTGATAGGTTTGTTGCGCTCACCCAGAAGCAAATACCTATTTCTCATTCCATTTCCACTGTAGCTTCATTTTCATCTCAATATTGTATTCCACAGCAGCCGCACAATACATTTCTTTTGAGAAAGCAATGAATGTATTTACTCTTTTCTTTGCCTCTGTATGGGGTACTGTGGATTTATCCATCCTTTATATTCCTTTTCATTTTATTAAAAAAAAAATAAATTCATCAAGAAGCTAACAAATGCAACAGAAATGAACATTTGGAATAAAGGTCTTGTTTTTAGCATTATTTATTTTAAAAAAGGGTACAATACAATCCAAAAAGTGCAAAAATTAATAAGCCAAATGGAAAACTAAAATCTTCTTATAATGAAAAATGGATATATCTCGTACTTTTTCAGAGCACCACGCTTCTATCAGGTCTAATTCTACCCTGATAGTTGATATAATTTTCCAGACTTCATAGTGGAAATTGAATCTTTTACAGTCATTAAAGAAAAATTGAAGCTGTAGTGGTCTTGACAGAATGAGTACATTTAACTATGGAGCCCCTATTTCATTTCAAACCACATCAAGTAAAATACCCAGACACTGATCTGCACCATGGAGTTGTTTCAGTTCAGAGTCTCTGCTCACAGCACCGGGAGATACTGGATTTTTGTTTCCACGCTCCATCCTCATCCAGCAGTCAATGGGCTTCCCATAAATAACAAATCCCATAAATCTGTGGCAAAAGCAGTCTGGCACTGATGTGCCCATCACAGCCACTGCTGGTGAGGTGGGCTGTGAGCTTATAGATCATCAGCAGTGGCATGATCATTGTGTTCTGAACATGAGACATTCCAGTTGTGCCAGAGCCATTGGCAGCACACACAGTTTTTCCCAGTGCTCTTCAACAGGAATCTCATAATCCTGTAGTGTTGCAACCCTGGTTACTGAGAATTTTAGACTTTCTGTGCTGACAGGCACTGACCCCCAGGAGAAAACCGCATTTGACCTGAGACTGTGGAAAAGGCTTCCAAATTGAATTATAGAACTGGGATTGTGGCTCTGGAGTTAGAATAGAAGTGTGTAATATCACCTGGTGGAAAAGAGTTCAAGGGTTTAGAATATAGCAATAGATATAAAGCAAGATGGAGGTTTTAGGGTGCAGGCTGGTCCTTCTTCTTTACCTTCTTCTTCACCTTCTTCTCCATGGGTTTGGGTGGTTTTGTGGAATTGGGTAGTAAAGTCCCCACTGCGGGCATGGGTGATTAGTTATTGGGTTAAAAGTAAAAATAATGGAGGTGTAATTTCTTAATTGGACAGTTTATCCTTAAAAGGCCTTGGAGAGAGAGAGAGATGGGGCTCCATTTTCAGTTTGTCAGAGTGAAGGGCTGCAGAGCTCACAGCTTGTGAGACTGTAACATAGATAAGAACTAAAAAACATCCGAGTCCCAACAAGAATTACCATCTCACGCATTTAATCCCGACCCTGGCAGACGAGAAGCAAAGACTCAATTATTGTAGGACATCATTCCTTTGTGCTCTAGACACAGAACTCCAGTCTCTAGGGATGAGCTCTCCATGCTGGCCGAGTCCTGGCTGTATTGACCATCAGTGTGTTTTGGGAGCTCCTCCTTTGCATGGACTGTGCTCACCAATGCGGTTTAGGGGGCTGAGGCTCACTGATGATCTCCTATCCATACCCACAGCTTGCCTGGATCACCCTCCATCCTCAAGCATAACATTCAAGGTACCTGGGAATGGAGTTCCCAAGTGGCTCTGTGGTACAGGCACCCTCAGGAGGAGGGGGGGATCCATAAAGAGATGACTGACCTGCTCCTGCTCGTGAGCTGAGGATGGAGAGAGACCCAGAATCAGCCCAGGAGCACAGAACCAAGAAAGTGTAGCAGCCTGAACTGGTGCTAGTAAGATCCAGGGTAAAGAAGCAGAAAGGGCCTTTGCACAGTGTCCACAGATGTTTAATTCAGCCGTGCCATGAGATGTTCAGAGTTCCCCCAGCACACACATGTCTCAGCTCTCACTGCCCCGTCCAGAGGGGTCGGGGGGTGAACCTGGTTTCGGGGCAGTACAAAGATGAGGGCCAATCAGGGAACAAGGAGGGAGTGGCTCAGGGACATAGGAACAGACATAGGAACAGGGGAAGGAGCAAATGGGGTTTTAACAGCTTTGAGGGAAGCTTCTTGTGTCTCCCTAAACCAGGGAAATGCCTCCCAGGGTCTTCACTAGGAAGGGCACTCCTGCTTCCTTTTCAGGAGCCCATAGGTCTCAGGTAGGGTTTTAGACCTTGCTGGGAGATTTCACTCAGGCTCAGGGGCAGGGAGGATTCTGTACCCACCTGATATGTCTGACAAAGCTCTTATCTTTCTGGTGAGCTCTGTCTTCCCCCATGTGACACAAAGTACAGTGCAGGGGAGTGCTGCTCCACTGGAGCCTTCTGCAGACTTTTCTCAGATCCTGAGCTTCCCCCTTGGCATTTCAGCCGGGGTTTTCTCAAGATGTGCCAGAGATGATCTGGGGCTCAGGGAGCCCAGAGCACCCTGGGCCGACCATCCTGCAGGGCTGGACATCCTGCCCTGGTAGCCAGAGGGACCTTTGCCTTTGCCATGCTGACAAGGAGCAAACAGCTCCAGGAATGTTAGCACCATAAGCTGAAAGACTAGACATTAAAAAAAAAAAGAACAAAAAAAACCAACCAACCAACAACCTACACAAAACAGCAGTAAAAAATACAAATCAAGTCTTAATTTGTTATGAATTTGGGATCTACTTCTTGCTCTTACTGCATGCATCTTAATTTTCACTGCTTCAGCCACAGTGCTTTCCCGTGGGCCAGAGGTAATGGATGATCATATCGAAGCAATACATCTCAAAATTCTGAAGCCAAAACAAGACTAACAAGCCACAAACCAAATACCTATGTTAAGTATGTCATCAAGATGCTTTAAAATTTAAATCTATGCTCTAGTCAAAGATTTCTGAGAGAAAAACAAGACCAAATTTCTTGATTTCTTGATTACAGTATTTGTTCAGACTTTGTGTAAGTTAAGAACTAATTCTCTTCCTTTCATTTAAGATTAAGAAAAAAAATTGGATTCAATGATTTTTTGTGCGGAAGACCAGCAAAGTGACTATTCTGCTTATGTCCTATTTTCAGGGCTAAAGCATGAATAAAATAATGTTTAAGTTTCTTGTGAAAATTATTAGCAGAGATATGAGGGTTTTTTGGCAGAATAGGACAATAAAAAAAAAGTTATTTCCATATCGACATATTACAGATGTTTAAAGATGTTTCTAGAAGGACTATTTGCAAAAAGAAGGTTATATCCTTTTTTTCCTTTCTGGGTGTTTTTAAAATGCTCTATTTTTTTTTTTTTTTCCTAATAGCTTTTACACTCTGTTCATAAAATAAAGTCACATACAATCAGTTAGCTGTACAGATTACATTAGTAACAATATACCAAATTTGCTGTACTATTTTTGTAATCCTGCCAGTGTTTAAGACTTCATTATTCATCACAAAGTCAAAGCCAATTTTTTCACTGCTTGATTTCTTCACTAGTACTACAATTAGCATGTCCTCAGTCCTATTCTTCCTTTTTATCAACAACTGGCAAGCCTGAAGCATTTGTGATACTCCAATGCTGCAAACATTTACAGCAAAGGATTTTAGGCACGTCCAGGTGAAAATTCTGGACGCAGAAATAGAACAATTCCTCCTTTCTACAACACTGTCCTTTTCTTCTTACTTGACTTCAACACAGGTCTTTCCACTGAGAAATCCCGTTTGGAATTCCTGCTTTCCCATCTGCTGGTGCAAAACGGATGAGCAGTGCAAGAGTTCTGCATGGGCCCCTTTTGAAGTGGCCTGTGAGGTTTGCAGATTATATCAGTGCTGGAATGCAATATTTGTTGGATAACAAAGCTATCGTTTTTCCTTGTTTGTATTCTACAAAGTAGCATTTTCAGCATCTAGTTCCCAATGATTTACTATTCTGGATCCAATGGCATCATTCTCAACAAGCTTTATGACTAAAATTAGGCCACAGTTCAACCACATCTGCACCTTCTCACTGAGAAGGACGTGTTGATGTGTGGATGACCTATGTATCCTACTTTTCCATTTAGGACATGTCTGTGACCCATCAGTCCCAGAGCCCCATGTGAATTTGGGATTTGCAATGAATTCACCTGGAACTCTCTGCCACTGAAAACCCTATGGCATGGGGGTTGTGTGGTGTTTCTAAAACGGTCTTGTATCTTTTTTATGGTCTTCAGGTACTAGTAAACTACAAGGCAACGACAAAAAGCACTTACAGTTCTAGGTCTACAAAACAACTTTGCTATTTTTTAGCTGTCAGGAAGCTCCTGGGCACTTTCCGTGCAGCAGCTGTGTGGTTACTCAAACACTAAACAATCAATGTTTTGCATATTTCCAAAAGTTAATATAATTCCAAAGCCACGGATGACCCTACTCATGTAAATTATTCATCAAGGAAAGTCTTCAAGACCTTGAATGTTATGTTACAAATATTTAGTAATTTATTTCTCATCCTTTTTCTCTCAGCGTTCATTGCTTGAAAATTACTTTAATGCAATGTAACAGTATCTCTTTTATTGCAACCCTTTGACTTTTTCTATACTTTTACTCCTGCTTTCAGATTTTCTTTCACTTTTTGGTGCACAGCAGTAGCCACAGGTTTTCTATAGCTACATTATCACATGGTGTGACACAAGACCACTTCTGCAAAGCCAAATGGTTGGTGCTAAGAGCTTACCCACATTAGGGGAATTTCAAGGCTTATTTCAGACCAGTTTTCATTTGGTCCCATGGACTAAATATTCATTACTGGTTGCATCTAATGCAGTGCAGTGATGCCTCAGGTTTTAGCTTATATTTTTCAAATTCTGTGCTGCTTTAGTGTGTAGTTCTGAGCTTCATATGAGGGGATGGTGAGCTCTCTTCACAGAGCAGGCAGACAAAACAATTCCTTCTCTAGCTGGGACCAAGGACAAATGATCCAAATCTCAGGCCCAAGAGCACAAACAATGGTGGGCTGAAGGGAGAAAAACAAGAAGGGTGGGACTTCATAAGCCAAAGCTGGAATTGGACAATTCACTCCAATGTGCAGATGGGCCAGAACTGATCAAAGTGAGAGACCTTGTGACCGGTCGTCCATTCTGGGACCGTTCTGGGTCCATCTTGGGCGTAGGCCTGGCTGGGCTCTTGTGCTGTCCAAGGTGGATCCATTGAGGCCTTTTAGCAAATCCCTGCTTTATTCTGTAACTCTGTCCAGGCTCTGTTCTAGGTCAGTAACCTCAACAACTTTCTAACAAGGAACCCTTCTTTTTTGTCTCTTCTGTTCCTTGGTGATTTGTGTTTTGAGGGAGGTATTGGAACAGTTATTCCTTTATGAAGAAACACAACATTCCTTTTGTAGTGAAGGCAATTAGAACTCAGCTGTGACCTAAGCATTGACTTCGAGCTGTCAGCTGCTCCACAGCTCTTGGGTGAGTGAAGCTACATGCATCTCCAAAACCTGCTGATCTCAAGACAACCTCAGGCTGGCTGTCTTATTTGATTGTCCTAGTTCTTTGTATAAAAACACATTTTATGGGCAAGCAGATCTACATGTCTTTATCTACAAACTCTCCTTTAATTAGAGCAGAGCTAGCACACAATTCCTGAAAGGTGACCTCAAGTGAAGAATGGGGAGGAGTGGGAGGGAGGAAGAGGATGGTGACAATGGTTTGATCTGGATTTCTGCACTGCCAGAATCATCTCCACACGTGCCAGATCCCAGCTGAGAGTGAGCAGTACTGCCTTGTACCTCATCTTCCTGGCTGAGAGAGGAGGAGAGGCAGAGAGCTGAGGGTCAGACTCATTGGCACATATGATCTGTGTGGAAGTAAATGTGATGCAGAGCACATGAGCTGCAGCTGCTTACAAATATGTTGATTTAGTTAATTGAGTTGTCATGACAACTACTTCATCGAAACTGCTACAGCATAGAAGTTGTTATTGGCACCTGATTGTTACATGTATTTTAGATAATTCGTGCTTGTGAGAAATAGTTGTATGAAATATGTTATATTGGTAAGACATATTCCTGTACGTATTCTTAAGCACTCAAGCCAGAACGGGAAAATTGCTTCACAGTATTTCGAAACCAAAGCTGGCAGCAGGGAGAAAAGGACCTAATTTCCAAACGAATGGAGGTGGCCAGCTCGGAGATGGGTGCTTCTCCAAGGTAATCCAAGGAACACCCAGGAGATGAATACTTGGTAATTATCTCAGATTGAGATAGCCAGAGCCATCAAGAAGACGCATCTCAATGTCAAGTTCCAGTAATCCTCTGATTGGCATCCATCACTTCCCAGACACAGTTTTGTTCAACTCAGCCAGAGAAAATAGACTCTATGAATATGTGAGACTTTGAATGGAAAGAAAAGCCTGATCCCAAATCTCCGAAATCCCTGCCTTGAGCAAAATAAACTGTATAAACACCACTTGAGCAGGACGGTGTGAACATAGGGGACCCTCTGCTGCAGCAGTCAAATGTGTGTCTCACCCAGTGCTGATCCCGGACTCGGCACTGACCCTTTTTTTTTTTTTTTTTGATAGTGGCTTTTCACTGTTATCATCTGAATTTATATTTGGAACATTTAATAAATTTTCTTTAATTAATAAATTAGAGCGTTCATTTATAACATGATGACTCTACACAAATCATTAAACTTTATGCACAGAAAAAGTCAAACTCTGTTTAGTCAATTTAGAGAGTGGAATGTAAATAATGTAGTTTTAAGGGGAGGAGGGGGGATGAGGAGAAAGACTTACCTGTTCATAGCAGGTCACCACAGCTCAATTAGTGAGTTCAGCTTCAGGCTGGAAGCACTCTTCTGGCTCACGCACAAGAGCTGGCATTTCAACCCACCAAATAGGGGACAACGCAGAGGAGTTCAGAACCTACAAAAGAAGCCACTGAAGAATCCTAAGAGACTGACAATACACAGGAAGAGCCTCTGAGCATTTAAGGACTGAAGCTCCATTTCACACACACTGTAACCTGAAGACAAGCTAGAGCAGTACAAATTTAAGTCAAGAAATCAATTACCATGATGGCACAATCTGGCAAGTTTGTGATCACAACTAGAAATCCCAATTCCTTGGCTCAGCTGGCATGTCTGTTAGTCGGGAGGCAGAGAGCTGGAAAAATGGGCGCTCGTGGGGATGCTCTTCTTGTTAAACTCAGAAGCAAAGTGGCACAAGTCAGAGCAGTGATTTTCACTTTAGAGTTTCTTTGCCTTTGGGAATGTACCTCATAGAGGCTGCTCTTCAGCAGTTTGAAATCCCATTATGGATGGGAAAGTGTCCAGAAGGTAGAGGCAGAGCTGCAGCATCCAGCCGAGCCTTGCAGGCTTCCCTTGCACCTGGCAAGGAGCCAAGTGCTGGAAGGCTCCTGCCACCCTCCCCCTGGGTCACTGGAGCTCCTTGCATGCCCCTGCAGCTTCCTGGTGCCTCTGAGTGCAGATCCAACTAAGATCCAGTTATGTCCACAGATAAAATCCTGAAGTAGCTCCAGAGGTGCCTTGTTGCTTTGTCTCAGTGAGTTCTGCACTGCCAAAGACTGGAATCCTGTGGGTTTCCAGCCAAACCTGCTCATATTAGAGCCCTTTAGACCTGCTTCTATTTTATACTACAGTGACAAGATTGAGATACTCTATTAGCAGTAAGTTTAGTCATAATGGTCCACATCATCACTGTCATACATCTCACACCTGACCAAGAGTCTTCTCCCTACGAGTCTGCCACTCCAATCCCCAGTGTTATCTGGGCCAAAGTACCACCAAGGTAATGTGTTCGCTGTCAGAGCGTCACCCATGATCATCAGAAGGGTGTCTTTGGCTTCATGATAAGGGTTTAGAGTATTAGCTGTCCAATTCCAGTGGCAAGGGACGTGGTGGGGCTTCAAGTAGTGCTTAAGGCAGGCTATAAATGCTCCAGGTGCTTCACAGAAGTGGACAGAATCCAGTTCTCTGTCCTGAAAAGCTTCATCTGGGAGAAGAGGAAGACTGCACAGGATCTCATGAAATGTGCCCCTTCCCTGGGCAGAGAGCTCAGCATTCACAGATTTCTTCACACAGGACATTATTCTCCCTGCTTTATTGGTAAACAAGATGTGTCAAAGAAAATCCTCAAGGTTCTTATGGCTCAGTAGGTTCTTCAAAGAGCTTCCCAGTCTCCCTTGAACTTCTCAGGGTTTGTCTTCTGAAGAACATACAGATGATTCAGTTTCTTTATCCTCAGCTGAAATCGCAAGGCTGGCAGTATCACTGCAGAAGAAACCATGTCATTTATTCATTCATGTCATTCTCATCATACAGGTATAGAAATGGGCTTTTTATTTTTTTTTTAATAATAATTTTTTCTGCTTTAACCTCTGTATTCCAGAACAGGAGAGAAATGCTTTGTGGAATCATGCACCAATCAACAAAGTACATGAGGGCTATCATGAGTAAGGCCATTTGGAGATCATGAAGTTCACCAGTTCAGTTGTCCTTCTTGCCATTTACACAGCAAGTGAAGAAGAGTTTGCTGGTGCTTGGCCATTCACTGACTCTGAATATTCTGCTGACTTTATAGGTATAAACACTTAAATACAAATATCTCTCTCAGTCACAAAAGAGAACACACCACAAGCTCTCCAAATTCAGCAAGAGGCCCAGAAATCTTATCATCTGATTATGGTAGTGTCTATCTGAGAGCTCAAAGGATGGGCTGGCCACAAGCAAAGGCAACTTTGGGAGGGAGCACAGCTGCTACTCCTCCAATTTCCCAAGTGATAATAACCCTCCCACCTCTCCCACCAGAGCCAGCATGCTGCTGGGGAGCCCTTCAGCTGAAGAGACTCTGGAGAGATGTTGGACACTAGCCTGTTGTTCAGCTGTGACAGTGACTCCATGACCAGAGATGATGAGAGATGATTCCTCCCTCTCCCTTTTTTCTTCCTCCAGGTTTTTCTTTCCTCTTGCAGTACCCCCTCCTCTTCTGAAGGAAAAAATTCTCCATAAATAAAATACATGCTACATTCCCAATCCCATTAAGTTGAGAAGTCCCACTTCCCCAACACTGGCCCCTCCCAGAAACAATGGATGCTGCTGCTCCTCTCGGAATCCTCATGTTCATTCTCATTTAGCTTCCTCCTCACAGGGGATCATGTCATCCCCTGCAAAGTCACACACATCTAAGCCTGCCAAATGCCCTGCCAGACTCTCTTGCAGCCTTCCCAAGCTTTTCTGCCTAGCCATCATCTTTCCAGGCCTACAACAATGTGCTGGCAAGATCTGCAGGATGGTTCCTGGGGAAAAGCCTAAATAGACGCAACTGCTCAAAAGTCAGGAAGCAACCAGAGAGGCCAAAGTGTTGGTTTGGCCGCCCTGCAACTTCCAGACTTGTGGAGATGGGTGTGAGCTGCCCAATGTGCGACAGTAGGGGGAAAAACAGGGGATCTTCCTGGGAGACCACAGACAGTGCTCACCTTTCAACATCCTGGGTTGGTCCTCGGTAACTCCAGGGAGGGTCCCCTCTCCTTTCAGGAAGATTTCTGCTGGTTCCAGATAGGCCACTTGGACCTGGAAAGTCTTGCAGAAGACTCCTACCTTTCCTGGCAGATAATAGACTTTCAACACTTGCTTCTCGCCAGGTGCAATGCAGCCCTGCAGGGACAGGAGAGGAGGAAGGGACTGCATCAAAGGTTTGATGTGGGATGGCTCAGGGGACAGACAGGCTGAGAAGACAGCTTCTCATCTAGAAGAAACCATCAGAGCACATCACTTTCTAGCTCCCTTGTGCCCAAAAGCTTGTGCCCCCAACCCTGGAGTGCAGTGAGTCCTCCTGAGCTCTCGCAAGGCTGCAGTCCCAGCACAGCCTGATGTGAGCACAGCTCTGCTGCTCGTGGCATATGCCCTCTGCCAGCAAGGGCCATGCTCAAAAAATAAAACCTCTTTTGCCAGGCTCTGTGGAAGAGGAGTCAAGTGCCTGCACTCTCAGGAGGGCCAGGAGCTCCTGTCACAGCACATCAGCAATTCCAAGCTGGTGTCCAAGGGCCTGACCCCTTATTCATGATCCCAACAAAAACACGTTCTGCCCCTGCGGTTACACCACGCTGACTCATGGTTTCTTGCACACATTCAGCTCTGGAAATGCAGGAACAGAGACTAGGATGAGTTCTGGGGATGGAATGATGGCAGGAAGGGCCATCCTCCTCTTTGGGCTTTCAGAAATGCTGTCCAAGCCCCAGGCTGGGCTCACAGCAGTGAGGTTGAAGGGAAACATGGCTCTGGGTGACAGGACACAGCTGCAGCTTTCCTTGGCTCAGCCCTGCACACCAGGACGGACCCTCGGCTCCCCATTCCTGTTCCCCATGCAGGGAGAAGCGGCTGAGCAGGACAAGCCCTGCCCTGGGTCTCCTGACTTACTCCAGCACACAACTGGCTGCAGCCAAAGGGAGCCTGGCCAAGCTGCCAGCGCCAGGATGCTGCTCCAGCACCTGAGTGCACGGCCCAGCAGAGCTGTGTCTGCAGATGCCCACAGGAGGAGGGCACCAGCGTGTCACCCCTTGCACGAGACACACACAAAATAATGGGAAAGCCCTTTGGCTTCCCCTTGGTTGCGGTGTGTGGTTTTTACTGTAATTCTGTCCTAGGAGTAAGTTCTGTAATCCCCCCCGCCCCCCATTTTGTATTGTTATGGCATAGTTTACTCTCAATGGGTTGTTCCTTTCCCCCTGTCAGTTTTGCCCTAGTTGTCCATCTCCCCAAAGACCTGCCCTTTTGTTCCCTGTTCCTGCTCCCATTGAATGCCAATCCCTTCCCATGCCTGCCCCTTTCTCTAGAAACTTCCCTATCCATTTTGTACCCTTTGAGGCCCCATTGGCTTAAATTGTTCTCCCCTGTAATCCCCTATTGGTTTAAACATTGTATTCCCGCCTCGTGTTCCACCCCCAGTTCCTCCCAATGGATTAAAGATTGCACCTGCCCCTAAGACCTCCCCGATACAGAAGTTGATGGAGGCCTTTGTTCCGTGTCTTTCTGTCCCTGACCCTCCTGGGAATAAACACCTTTGCAAACACACAGCAGAGCGCTCCCTGTTCCTGTCCCTGCCCTCGGCGCAGCCCAGCGGTGCCGCAGAGCAGCGGTGCCCCACAGCCCAGCCCGGCTTCAGCAGTGTCTGGGGGCAGCCGCTCTCGCCCTCGGTGTCGGGAGCCAGCCGGGCTGAAGAAACCCGGCACCGCAGCCCCCTTCCCGTTCCAGAGAGCGCCAAAGGCAGCAATACTGCCAAAGCTCCGAGACATCCAGCAGGACTGAGAAGCTAGGATGGTGGCATGCTGACACCTCTTCTCCGTGCTCTTTCAGCCCTGCCCCTCCCTGCTCCCCTCATTGCCCCACAAAGCTCCTGCAGAGAAGCAAAGCTGGAGGAGGGAGGGACCAGCACAGACGCCGTGCAATTTCTGGCAAAGCAGCTTCAAGCCCAAGCAAGGAAGATGGAAATGCTTCTTAGTGCTGGCAGCAGGGAGGCAGGGACAAGGAAGAAAGTGATCCTCAGAAGAGCCAGCACCCAACTCCACTCTCAGCAGAGCCAGAGAGCTGAGCACTTGTGCCTCTGGCAAGTGCTACCTGCCAGCCAAGGCCATGGGGGAGTCTATTATATGAGCACTTGCTTGGCTTCTCTGCCCCAGCAGCGACTGCTTACCGTCCTGTCTCTCAGGGATGGGTTTGGGGTTCCCCCCCCCGACTTTTTTCCCCTCTTTTTTCCCCCTTTTTTCCTTTAACCCTCTCCTGGGCCACCTGACACAGGGCCAGAGCCGATGACTTGTGCTACTCACGGTGTTGGGCACGACCACGGGCACACCAGGCAGAGGGTTTGCTGCAGTGCCAGCGCCGGAGTTTGGCACCGCGTAGGCGAATTCAAGTACCCCGGTGTTACTCAGGGTGACCTCTGCTTTGAGGACTTTGTCAAACACCTGGAGAGAGGACAGAGGAGTGGGAAGTTATAGACACAGGCCTGATGCTGGCAATCTCCTTCCTCTTTCATGGCCTTGAAAGCACACGGCCACAATGCAACCCCACAAGTACAGAGAAGGGGTAAAAGCATGTAAGGGCCAGTAATAAATGAACCAGGACACCAGGTCCTCTGCACTTTGAGGGGTCCCCAACAGCCAGGAGAAACCGTGGAGGTGGCACTGAGGTGTGTGAGATGAACCCAAAAGGTTATGAAGTGAAAGAATGAAAGCTGTTGCTTCTACGTGTTGCTGTTTGAGTTGTTTGGAATTCTTCAGGTTGGTTTGTTGGGTGTTGCTCTGAGCTGGCAGAGGGACGGGGTTGAAGACCTGACCAAAAGGAAGAAGGAGGAGAGGGGAGGGGACTGAAAAGTTGGCGTTGGAGAGGCTGGAAGTTCCCAAGTACCTATCCAAAGGGAAAGGGAACAGGGAGCACCCTGGCCGAGTAGAAAGGGGATAGAAAGATTGCCATTTTGTTGCAGGGTGTGCTCAGCTCTCGGGGAGGGAGATGCACACCCGGCTCAGCTGAATTGTTCCTAATGAACTGTTTTCTTTTGCTTCTACAACTTTGTCCCCATTGAATTGTATCTAAAAGTTTGTGCATTTCCAAGGGAGGCATTCCAGAAGAAAAGGCACCGGCATGCAAATATTGGCAAGAAACACAGAGGTGACAAGAGAGACACACAGGATAACACAGGCAGTGCCAGCAACTGGAAATATCTGTGGACTTTGAACTGAAAAGAAGTCAAGTGGGGATTATTCTGGGACATTGTCTTCAGCTACTGAAGTGACTGAAAGCCCAACTTCCTCCCTGGATGATTTGGTGCATCAAACAGGAGCATTAGACAAGAGCATCCCTATGGAGTCCAAGCCTTAGGAGTAGGTCAGGGGAGGGATATCTCAGGGACATGTCCCTCCAGACATCTTCACTGGGACCCTTGTGTTCCCCAGGAGGCAGAGTTAGGTGCCTTGAAGAGGGCGGTGTCCTGTCCCTCGGCCGGGGTAAAGGGAGGGGAGGGGTGAACATGGCCATTACAAACCAGCTTGGATGCTGGACATATCTCTCCAGGGTTGTATTCTAAGCCCCAGAGCCAGCAAGGAGCTGAGAAGGGGAGAGAGCCTGGCATCGAGGTGGCCGTGATGCCAAGACAAGGAGCTGTGCCAGGGGAAGCCTGTGGTACCTGCAGCCCCCAGTCAATCTCCTCCACGTCCAGTTGGAAGCTGGGGCATGAAGCCTGCCCAGAGACCACCACCTCGTAGGTGGGGCCTCCCTCCACGTGGCACAGCGCCCTGACACGGGCGATGATGTTGGCGTGGCCAAAGAAGGTGAAGGTGACCAGCTCGCTCTCTCCTGGCTCCAGCTCACCCCACACCGGCCGCACATCAAAAACCTGGAGGGAGGGGAGGAGAGATCAAGATGCTGAGAGTGGAAATGGATGCAGAAGAGCAGCTGTGTCTTGGAATAAAGTGGAGTCATAGCTGGAGGGGCCTATTCCCCAGACACAGCCAGAATCATCCTAATCTCATCCTGTGTCCATGCCACTGACCAGTGGAGGGATCATGGGGAAAATCTTCTCCCAAAGTCACTTATCCATGAGGATACACTACATTGTAGTCAACTGGAATGTCTCCCGGCAGCAAGGAGCTCTCTGCTGCAGAACTTGTCTCTGGGAACACTCCTCACTGCCTTCAGAAAAACAGCAGACTTGGAGGTGGGAGCCCTTGGAGCTGGGAGAAGGCTCATCTAACTTCTGAGGCTTTCCCCCTCTCTCTGATTTATGTGCCCTTCTCTCAAGCTGCTACAGCCAAGGTTCCTCCAAAAATGTCCTGTCAACCACCTGATGAGGTAAATGGGAGCAATGCCCTCCACAGGTGCTGCATAGGGAGCATCCTGGGACAGCCCTACAAAACGTCCCACGTGGCCTCTCCAGTGACCACTTGCTTCAGCAGAGCTTTGTGCTGGGCTTGGAGAGATGTGAGGCCCCTCCAGTGGCAGTGGGGCTACAGAACCGCTTCCCACATTGGAAACATGGACATGAGACAAATTCCCACTTACCTCCTGCATTCCCACCTTGGGGTGCTCCATCTTGGAGAACTGACTCAATCCCCTCATCCTCCCTGGCCTCTGAGACTCCCCAGCAGGGGATGACAGCCCCTGGAAAACAAGCACCACGGGCTGCAGTGAGCAGCTGGCTGGTCTGAGCAAGATCACTCTGCTGCAGGCTCCACCACCTCAGCACACCAGGAGCAGCTGAAAAGGGACCTGGGCACAAATCAAGTGTGAAAATGTCCAGGCCATCAGACGAGTGTGGGTCCAAGCCCACCCCCAGATGAGACCTGGCCTCCATCTGCACTTCCTACATCAAACTTGTGTGAAGGAACTGGGAGCCCCCAGCACTCAGGCAGGGAGGGCTGGAACTACACAATCTCTGAAAGTCCCTTCCAAGCCAAACCATTTCAGACTCCAGAATGGCCTCTTGAATTTCCCTGGTTTCCTTGTGCATACATGGCAACAACCAGGAAATAAAGATGCTTTTGTGCTATCTGAAAACATTCAGCCACCCTGTCTGTTGCACCTATAGTGTTTCTCCTGATTCAGAAAAACTGTGCAGTGTTGAAACAACTGCTGTTTGTGTGTGAGCAGGTACAACCCTTCTCCTTAAGGGTTTTTGAGAAACTTTTGATAAACTCTTCTGCTTCCTTACATCTTTTTTTTATTGCCTCTGTTCCCCCAATGCAGAACAAGGGGCCACTTCCCACTCCAAAGTAATGTTCACCAGGCAAGTTGGCAGATCAAAGGCCTTTTTCCTTGTTTGGAGGAAGAGACAGTGACTTTGCAAAGCCTTGCTTTAGAAAAGACAGCTCTGGAGCTGTCACTGCAATACCAGCTTTCGGCTGAAGGCAGAGATGTGAGCGCTCTAGCAGGGTTGGGATGGGGGTACATGGAGATCAGGACTCTTCATGGACTGACACACATAGGAAGCTGGAAGCCTTCTCATCATGGTGCAGATAAAGACCTCATTTTACATTGTAAAGGAAATAAGCCAAAAATCCCAAACTCAGCATAGGTCTGGAGGACCTGAGCCAGCTTCTCTGAGCAAAACTTTCCTATTTCTCCCTCCCCAGACATTCCATGTCCAGCTGCCACTCTCAGGGCACAGGACAGAAGGGCAGCAAAAGGCAGGTTGGCAAGACTATGAATTTTTTGTGGCAAGTTGAGGAGGCAATGCAAGTGGTAGGTGCACAGAAAATCCACCTCTGCTTCCAGGGAAACCTCTGCATCTGCTGGCTGCTGGGCAGAATCCTGCATCCTTTCCGGGGTTTCGGTTGGCTCCTCCACACTTTCGGGCTTGGAGTATCTCCTCGGAAACGCTGCCTTCTTCTTGGGTTTGAATGTAGGTGGTGAAGGGATGAACCTGGAAAATAACATACCTATGGTTGTGGAGCTGTAGAGGGAGAGAGAGGTGCCTGCAAGAGCAGCTCCTCACCGCAGCGCGGCCCCTGGCTGGGTGCTGTGTGGTGAGCTCAGGAACAGCCACTCCAAACCAGGCTGGAGCAGGTCCATGCCCGGAGCAGCACAGGGATGATGCACGTACCTTATGGTGTTCAGCTGGCGGTCTGTCAGGAACGACCAGTGGTACTGGACAGGAATTGGGCTGCAGTTGGTCATGTCCATAAAGAGCACTTGCTCCGTGTCATTAATGATGCAGCCAAAGTCCACGGCCTCGGCCTGGAGATGGAGGTTCGGGAAGTGGACTTCTCCCCGAACAGTGATCTGCTCCTCACCAGGATGCTCCAAGAAGCGAATCCTGAGAACCCTCTCTGCCACCCAGCTATTCCAATTGTTCTCCTGAGCTGGGTTAAACTGGATGCAGAGATGAAGCTCCTCCCCTACATCCAGTCTCATGGGCTGCAAGGACATGAGCAGTAATTAATCACCTGTGGGATGACGTCCCAAGCTCTGACAGCAGGAAACAGTAAACGTTCCAAGTGTGACCCCAGCCTGGGTTTCTCAGTTCACCCTCATTTCTTTACAGCGAGGATCTGTCAGCAGCCACCACACTCTGCTCTGAGATTCCCTCGGGCTCACGTTTCTGTGCTCAGCAGCAATACAAGGGGATGGCTGCTGGAGAGCTGGCATGCTTTCCAGGAGACCCCTTTACTGCATGGCTTGCCTCCATCTGCTTGCCTGCTCCCCTCTCCTCATGTTTTAGAGCTAGCATGGATGTTACCAGTTCAGGTAAGATTTTGATTCCTTCAGCAGCTCTCCTGCTGCAGCTCAGGCCAATCCACTGCTGACACTACAGAATAAACTTCTCAGCTCGAGCACCTCCCAGCAGAAGCGCACCACCTCATCCCTCCTCCTCCAAGCCCACGGAAGAAGCCCACAGAGGCTCACCTTGGAATCTGCAGGGAGGGGCTGCTGGTCTGCATTGCAGATCAGGAACGGCTGCTCCAAGTCCAGCACAATGCTGCATGGCAGGGAGCAGGTGTTTTTTAAAGACAAAGGCTGGTACTGCAGAGTCAGGACATCACTGGGTTTCTACAGAAACGGGAGTTAAGGGAAAACAACCTCAAGTGGCCATAGACCTCCTTCTCCTTCCCATGCATTGCACATTTTTAAACCCCAGAAGTGCATCTATTTCTATTTACTTCCCCCCAATTGAAGAGTTACACCTTTAAATGCCAGGATGCAATCCAGAGACTTACCTTTTCCACACGGAAAGCGATTGCTCTGGAAGACATTTGCACAACAGGGCAAATGAACTTGCAGGTGACATCCACTTGCGTGATCTGTTCCTTTTCCTCCTCTTTCCGCACCAGAACGTGGCACAGCAGCCGCTCCTTCACCTCCTGCATGCACGATTCACTTGTCACCCAGTGCATGCTGGCAGGCCCAACAGCCCACACTGGCTTGGCACCCACCCATGGCCCCTGTTCCTGTCACTTATTATTAGGGACTGTCATTAGTCTCTGATCTCCTCAAAAGCTCTCTTTTCTTTCTGTGCTGACGCCTATTTAGTCTAAATATCTGTGCCCAGGGCTCCTGGAGCCAGGGAATGCATACCAGACGTAACTGGCAGCTTCTCTGCAGAGTTTCACTTCCCCTGGAAAGAAAGGTCCAGGTAGGGGAACACTCCCAGACTCTGCTAAAATCTCCCCCTCTGAGTTGCCTCCAAGGGTGTTGCAAAACCTGGCTGCCCCTGGGACACCAGGGCTGGCTGAGAGACTGGAGCAAGCAGTAAGAGAAAAGTTGACCAAAGTCAATTTGTCAATTCTAATGATCCCTGGGAACAGTTTCCTGCCTGGATGGACATCGCACTGATCATTACAGCTGTGTTTGCACACTGTGTTTTCCTCCTCCAGGACTCATAGCTAGACCCGCCCTCTGCCCATGTTTGTCTTCAGAGGAAAAGCAATGCTGCTCCCAGACACTCCTGCCATTCACAGAGCTTTTGTTTTACTCCCTGCTTCCCTTGGAAAAACCACTTGACAGTAGTTTCATTTGCTTCCTGCCTGGGCTTCTAGTCCAAGTGCAACTTCTTTTCCCTGCTCTTGCTTTCTGCCTCAGCACATGACACCAGTAACCCCTGACTGCCCAAAGGAGCAATACTTCCTTCAGCCTGTATTTTGGATCAGCAAGTTGGGTTTATGGTAGCTAGGGAAACACAAAAGAGCCTTAGCAACTGATGGTGGCCAGCAAGGAAAGCAACTGGCCTTAAAACAGTTTCTGGAAGTCACTTGCTTCTTTTCCCAGGCAAATGTCAAGGGGCTGCAGAAGAAGCTGCAGTGGAAGGGATCTGATAGGGAAGGCTCAGCTCATGTCAGGGGCCTCACCTGGGCAGTGCTGGAGCAGCCTTCCAGCACCATCTCCACAGTCTGGCCTGGCCTCAGGTCCACCTGCAGCGGCCGGACCTTAAACACGGGGCTGCCAGGTCTGGGGATCTGGGAAGCACCTTTCCTTTTGCTGCCACCGTGGGCAGAGGCACGAGTCCTGCGCCGGACGGTGTGGAAACCTTCTGTGCTCCAGCGGAGCCGATACATGCACCGTCCTGTGTTTGTCATTTTGAAATTGAAATAGCAGGGAGTGAAGCTAGAAGAGAAGCACAGATGGAAAATGTCATGGGAGCTGTTATTTCCCTGGCATCACTCAGATTCAGCTTCACCCTGATGGCATTCTCTAACTGCACACTCTGCAATCAAACCTCTGCCCAAAAGTCTGCCCAGGCTCAAAGCTTCAGCCCTGCCAGGTCTTCCAGCTTTTCCATTTCTGTGGCTTGCCAGGATATCTAGCAACTCTCAGATGACTTATTTCTGAAGGAATTCCTGTGCTTTCACGCAAACAGAGCTAGGACCTTGAGTACTGAAGAAGATCTAGCCTGAAGGACTATGGAAAAATTGTTCTTTGATGAACGCACCAGAGAAGTGGAAGTTCCTAGAGTCTCCTACCTGAAGTGGGACTTGAAATCAACCTCCGGAGGGAGATTGGCTGTGCAAACTGGGATGCCAGTGCCCACAGCCTGAAGAGAGATGACGGCCGTGTTGCTATTCTCAATGGACACCTCCACCTCCCCCTGGAATTTCAGTGTGTCTTTCAGGTGGGCGATGACACGCACGTGCACCTCAGCATTAGGGGGGACCACTCCTTCACTGGGCTCAAGCCTCCAGCAGGAGCGTTTCCCAGCCTGTAAAACAAGCCAAACACAAACTTAGATGGAAGCCATGGATCCAGTTCTGCTGTGAGGTGCAGGAAACAGGAAGGCTAAGGAGATGAGTGTAAAAACCACAAACATTTAATTTCCCTAAATGTAAGCTATGGTGTCCAGCACAGCAGCTCCCCAAGAGCTTATACAACCTGTATTTTACCTTCCTTCAACAGAGTCAGGTCATTAGCCCCGTTTTGCTCAACCCAAGGGATGCTCCTCCTCAGGGGAAGGTCATTCCCCCTGCCAGCTCTCTTTGGAGTGCCTGCCAAGGGAAGCTATTTCCTCTCTGCTGGCTCCCCGACAGCGGAGCTGGGTCTGCACGAAGGCTCAAGGCCAGAGGAAGGCAGGACTGCTCAAATCCCAGCCCAGCAGCCACACAGCTGGAGGACACTGCTGACAGCCTGAAGAATAACTACAAAGCCAGCTGAGCAAAACCTCAAAGTCTCCTTTCCCAAGGGGCCATCAGCGCTTCTCAACATCCCCTTAAGGCCTGAGGCCCTCACTTCCCACTGATCATCAGCTGTAGACAAGTGCCCCAGTGCCCTCTGCTTTGGAAAAGACACCTCTACATGGTTAGAGCAGAGCAGGAAAGCAGGCAGCAGAACAAAACCTGCAAGACATGCCCTCTGGGCATGGCATGGCCTTCCTGAGTGGTCTGGTCCTCTGCTTTCTCACGGACCTCCCTTTACAGATGGGGCAAGAGAGCTGCAGGTGTCCCGGGGAGGGAGGAAAGGCCTTGCACCAGCACTGCTGTACAGACACAGCTCTGCAGGTCCGGCCCTGGCAGGAGCATGTGAAACCCATCCTTTACACACCATGATCACCAGCCAAGGTGCACTGCTCCCTGCAGAGGCTGGAAGCAGAATTCCATTGTGGAGTCAGGCAAAGCTGCCCTGGCAATCCTCCATTTTGCAGTAACGTTTATCCCCTAAACAGCTGGGAAAGCAGGAAGAGGAAAATTCACCCCACTACTCCTCAGCCCAGGAGGCTGAGCCTGAACTATCACACAACACCTGATGCTTTATCCACAAATACAAACAAGTCCACAGGCTTGGTTTTAACCAGCTCCAGAAGTTGAACCCACCCAGTATACAGAAGATCAACTCTCCTTTCAAAGCTTTTTTCAAGCCTCTCCCAGATGCCCCATCCAGCAGGGAGCACATCCCACTCAGCCCCAAGCCACGTACCCTTCCTGGCTGCTCCTCCTGCCAGAGGAGCAGCTGCAGCTCCAGCCCTGTGGCTTGTCCCCCTGTGTGACCTCCACGAATGAAACAACCTTCCTCTGCAGGTGGTCTCCAGAGATATTCTGCAATGCTACAGAGACCACAGGCTCTGGGGCTGCACAACGCTCACGGATGCATTTGTTTGCAACAGCCCTACTGGTTTGACCCACAGGAGTGGTGGAAGTTGCCTTGGCACGAGCACTTGGAGGACAGATCTCACCGCCTGGTTTCTGCCATTAACACGAGTTTGGCACAAAGCAAATGCAGATGGAATGGGGAGTGCATGGGGAAATCCATGTCCTCCCAGGAGCAAAGAGCCACAGGCTTCTCCTGAGCTCAGAGCTCCAAAAACATGACTTGCACAGCTGAGTATCTTCCACAAAATAAAGAGAGAACTTGCAAACAGATCCAGACTCATTTCTGCTCCAGCCTCTCTGCAAACTCTTTCACAGAGGCGTGCCTGAGATCCTGGCTCCTCTTGCTTGCACTCGGATGGAATATCTTGCTTCCACTCACACAGAACATTACAGAAACATTGCATACAAAAAACAAGTCAAGGGCTGCTAGTAGCCAGCACTCTTCCCTGGAAAACAGCCCCACAGACACTTACCATCTTTTCCTGGAAGCTTGCAGGAATGTCACTCTGATTGGCGAGGCAGACAGTTTTGCAATGATCTTTTAAGACTGGGATAGAGCCAAAGTTAATCTCCGTTGGATAGACATAGACAACGGGTCCCCGGCCAATGCAATTTAAATGGATTTCCTGTTCCGGGAAGAAGGCAGGAAAGCTCAAAAAAACCCATGCAACAAAGGCAGTTTTAAAAACATAGCCAGCACTAAGAGCATTCCTAGCCTGGGGATAATGATGGCCATTTGAAGTTGTCAGTGATGCAGACTGAAACAGAAGGCCTGGAGCAAGTGTGGGGTCTGCAGTGATCCCACCTGAAAGCCACAAGCTCCCGTTATCATCAGGGGACAAAGAACTGCTGTTTGCCATGCTTGCTTCTTCACACCTCCTCCACATTGCTATTTCCTCCACCTCCTGCCTGCTTTATTCACTGCTCCATCTTGGCCCAAACCACCTTCCTAACTTTTGCTGCTGCACAGCCATCCTTGAACACTAAGTTCTTTAAAATTCAAAAAGCTACACTGCTTGGTGAAACCAGCACAAGTCAGAAGCAAAGCAGGCTCTTCAGAGTAGAGATGAGGCAAGTTAGCTGCCTTCAGTTGGTGCTTATGTGTAATCTTCATATATATGAGTAAGGGGTATTAATTAGTAATTGCATCATTCAAGCAGTAGTTTTTCCTTCAAAAAAGAAGTCTGAACTTACTTAAGAGTAGTCTGAAACTCAAAAGGATTCCTCTTGCAAAGCTGGCACAGACGGTGGGACAAGGAACATGGATGGATCCCTTTGCCAAACTACCCGCTCCCACCAGTGGAAACCCGGAGAGTTTATTGAGTCTTGTTGGATTTCCCTGGTCCTAAATACCCCAACTGTTACAGAGGACTTGAATGCACAAAACTCACAACACCAGTAAGATTCACTGGAGGACTTGGAGTATGATTTGACTACAGAAGAAGCCAGCCTCCATGATGTTAAACCTTTAGTGATGTCATTGACAGCTGCCAGAATGACCTTCAGTCAGAAGGAGCAGCATCCAGAAATAATGCACATCCCTTTGGGACATACATGAGTGTACAAAGAGACAGAAACCATGTAGCGTGGCTGGTATCTCCACAATAAGGAACTAAAGCCCTGCATGATGATGGATCTTTTATCCCTCTGGGAGAAGGGAGGCCCAGGGGGCTGCAGCCTGGCTGATGCTGCCCAAGGCTCCCTGGAAGAAGTTGTTGGAGGGAGGAGCTCTGCCTCAGCAGCTGGCTTAGCTTCCAGGTGACAGTGGGGCAGAAGCAGCAGAGGCAGGGCAGAGCCCTTTGGAGAGGAGCAGAATAGCAGCTGGAGGATGCCTGGCCTGGCTTCATTTAGTGTGTGAAAATGGGATATATCCTCACTGAAGAAAAGGCTTATAAAACCACACAAACCCTTCACCTGCAGGATTCTTCAAAGGGACAAGAACAGCCCTGCTCACCAGCGTTCCAGGCAATGCGACACACAGGAACGAGAATAAAAGCAACCTTGTCCTCAGTGGTATTGCTACACACACACAGCCACATCCTGCAGCACTGCTGCCTTTGGTGGGGTGCTCCTGTCACAGACCAGCCTGTTTAGGGATGAAGAGCACCCCTGCCTGGCAGATTGGGCCTGTATTTTGTAGTCACTTTTGCTGTTACGATATGTGCCTCTTTTAGGAGCTCTTTTAGAATGTTCTTTAGAATCTTCAGAGTCCTCTTTTAGGAGGTTTTAGTTCAGAAATTGCTTGCTTTATCACATTTCAAAACTTGCTGGAAAAAACAAGCAAAGTCTGTGCTCCAGATGCAAGTTGTGTGGACATTCCTGTAGTTTTGGCTGGCCTTTGTTGAGGAGATATGATGGGTGGGATCTGAGGGACCTGGCTTTCAGAGAAGCCTCAGTCCAGCTCGGTACAAAACATTCCTTCAGTGTGGTCTGGTACACAGTGCTTGCTTTAGCAGGATTCAGGGATGTCCCTGTGTGATCCTGAACAGCTGTAATGAAGCAGCACTCGTGCTCATCTGATAACACAGCGCAGTGTGAGACCCAGGGGCTGCTCTGGGTTTCAGACTGGGGTTGTTATCCCATTGTTATCCCATCTCCCAGATTTGTAACCATATGCTGGGTCAGGCACTGAGGTTGCCACCTCTGAGGCTTCCACTCTTCCTCTTTTCTAGGCATAAGCTGCTGCTTGTGCCACCAGTCCCTTCTGTCCTTGTCCACAGCAGCCATAGATCACAAGTTCCTGGAAGAATCCCTGTGCAGCTTACACCCCACTGGGATGAGTTGCTCAAGGCACACATCTCCCCTTGCTCTCACCAGTGGGGATCCTCTTCTCCCAAACACGGCGAGCTCGGCAGTGATGTCGCACTCTCCCAGCAAGCGGGCCAGGAGTGTAATTAGGATCTCCTTTGACCTGTGAGCCTCGATAATCCCGCTTGCCATAGACTCGCTGTACCATGCAGCAGCTTCCTGACTTCTCTCCTGGAAGGGACAGAATCAAAAGCAACTTCAGAACTGAGGAAACTTTCATCTCTTTAACCTGTGCCCACAAGAGCAACTCCCACATGCTTGGAAAAATTCTCAGCAGAAAGCAAAAAGGCAAAAAACAAGATGCAAGGTGTAGGATGTGATCTGCTTCCATTGGTTGTCCCGTGCTGCCACCCCTTCACGCCCACACCTTTATAAGTTGAAGCCAGACCCCATTTTCTCTGGCACTTGTCCCTGACTGGTTCCTGGAATAAAACCTCCTTGGACTTCACACAAGTGTCCTCTCCTTTGTCCCTTCCCCTTGGCTCCTCGTAGCACCTCAGTGCGAGCGCTGCCCACGCCGCTGCCCACGCCGCCACCCAGGAGCCTCGGCAGAGACCCGGGGGCGGCCGCTCCGCAGCCCTCACCGCCACACCGGGGGATTGCCCACAGCCCTCACCGCCACACCGGGGGATTGCCCACAGCCCTCACCGCCACACTGGGGGATTGCCCATAGCCCTCACCGCCACACTGGGGGATTGCCCATAGCCCTCACCGCCACACCGGGGGATTGCCCGCAGCCCTCACCGCCACACCGGGGGATTGCCCACAGCCCTCACCGCCACACCGGGGCATTGCCCATAGCCCTCACCGCCACACCGGGGGATTGCCCATAGCCCTCACCGCCACACCGGGGGATTGCCCGCAGCCCTCACCGCCACACCGGGGGATTGCCCACAGCCCTCACCGCCACACCGGGGGATTGCCCATAGCCCTCACCGCCACACCGGGGGATTGCCCATAGCCCTCACCGCCACACCGGGGGATTGCCCGCAGCCCTCACCGCCACACCGGGGGATTGCCCACAGCCCTCACCGCCACACCGGGGGATTGCCCATAGCCCTCACCGCCACACTGGGGGATTGCCCATAGCCCTCACCGCCACACCGGGGGATTGCCCGTAGCCCTCACCGCCACACCGGGGGATTGCCCGTAGCCCTCACCGCCACACCGGGGGATTGCCCATAGCCCTCACCGCCACACCGGGGGATTGCCCGCGGCGCTTCGGCACCCCGTGGCCCCACGGAAGGTGCTACAGAAACCGGCAAGGTCTTACCCAAACCCTTTCATTCCCCTAATAACCCTCTCAGTAACAGCTGAGGGGACGAGATGGATGCAAGGCCAAACCTGAGGGAGAAGACAGTAGCAGCCAGGAAAGTCGCTGTCATTCACAAGGGTCAGCTTCTTCACACAGGGGACCCCTAGAGAGCAGCGGCCGAATGACACCACAGGGTCGAGCACTCGCAGTGGAGGAACGACGCATCTGGGCAAGGAAATGATCCCAAGGGAATTAGAGACTGACAGCATGGAGGTAGCAAACCAATGCAGCAGGGTGCTCACAAGCCAGCACATGTTCACCACTTGCAGGAAGAAGGACAGGCAACCCTTGGGAGGTTTGTTCCATCTCAAGAACCATATCCCAGGGCAATGATTAATTTATTCCTGCTCCCTCCAGAGAAAGGCCTAGGGCCATGCCTGGCTGTGAGCAGGGAGCATCTCACCATGGGCTGCTTTCTTAGCATGCTGCTCATGTCTAGATGGGCAGATCCAGCTCATGAAGCAACACTCCTCCTCTGGAACTGCAGCCAGGCAGCGTGCTTGGATGCACGAGGAAAGACAAGCAGGTGCAGGAAAAGTGTTGGTACCTGGCTGTGAGGGGCAGTGCAAACGCCGCCTCGCTAACATCATCCACCTCCAGCACCAGCTCCAGCTCGTAGTCTCCAACGGTGTTGGAACACAGGGTGACCTGGTACAAGAGAAAAGAAGTGTAGCAAGTATTTGCTCACTCCCAAAATCTCATCACCCATGGCTGCTGTCCTCCAATTCTTCTTCCATGGTAGACAAAGGGAGGATTTTGCTGTAATTCTTCTGCTGGTCCATAAGTAGAGCACAGTCTTTGGGAGTAAAAAAAGCCCTCTGGCAAGATCAGATTTGATATAGGGACTAATTTTTCACCTGACTACAATGACATAAATGCAGAAGAAGTCTGTTGTCTTGAATGGTATGAGTCCAGCTTTACAGCGGGAATACAGCAGTGAATACAACTCATCTGTACAGTGAATACAACTCATCTGCTGCCCAGGAGACGAGAAACGAGACCAGGAAAAAAAAGAAAACTGCTTTCTACAATCATATCTCTCTTTAACGCAACCTTGTTTCCTTCCTCTGCCCACTTGCAATCAAAGAAATCACTCTCAAAAAGCGCAAGAATGGCTTCAGTACTTGACCATATGGTATGTGATCTCAGCTTGTGATTTTGGAAACAAAACAGTGCTCCTTGAGGAACATCCCGAGGAAGCCAGCTAGCAGAGGCCTCTCACCAGTGCAGATCTCTCACTCACACAGGGCTCCAAGTGCTCAAAGCTGGCACCTGAGCTAAAGCCCTCCCACACTCCAGGGAAGCTTCAGCCCCACCCACCGGACTCTTCCCATACCTTGATATCCTGGGCTCCCAGAGCACGGATGCTCCCGCTGCAGGGGCTTATGGAAAATTCCCTTGGCCTTATAGGAACTTGAGCTTCCTTCCTCCAAACCTGGCTACGGGGATTGGGTATCTTCACAGAGACGTCAACGCTGGGCTCTCCCCTGCCATCCCCAGGAATGCAGAGCTTGAAGACCATGGGTATCAGGGAGGTGTTAGACAGGCGACACTTCAAGGTGCGAGGAAAACCTAAGAAAATGACACAAATATCCACTTAGCCATCAATATAGCATGATTCCTGGTGTGAATATCCTGGTGGGAGAAAACTGTGCTTGGATTTTGTTTCTTTGTTATCCGAACTACAGCTCATTGCAGCGGATCTATGGCTTGGCTGGCCAGCTCTGTGTGAAGGAGACATCTCCCACAGCCTGCTTACCAAGAGTCGGTTAAACCCAGATGAGGAGGAAAAACCAACTGCAGGCACAGCCCAGGGCTTCTCCATGCCCATCAACAGTGATCACTGCCAGCTCCGACAGTGACTCCAGCAGGGAGGCAAGAGAGGCACGAAAAGGACAAGTGGCACAAAACAGGCACGAGGGAGGCACAAAAAGGATGGCACAATCTCAAATGCCACCGAGGTGACCACATGCAGACAACATTCAGCAGCACAGTTAAAATAAACAAAGATAAAACAGCTGCTCCCAGCTGAAGAAACCTTAGGAGTTAAATCAGATTAAGCAGGACAAATCTGCTCTTACAGAGCCATATTCCTGCCTGGTGCCTTTCTTTACTGTGCCACTTACTCAAAGGGAGACAAGAGGTGGCCAAACAGTGATGCTGACTTTTAATTCCTTTGGTCCCGTTTGCTCTCATGACAGCAAAAGGGTACCTGAGGCACCAGCAGCCCTGGAAGTAACACCCTGAAGAGGCTGTGGTGGAGGAACACGAGTGATGAATGCTCTCATGTTCAAGTGCTCCATTTCAGCACCACACCAACCTCTGACACTGTGTTGCGAGCCCAGGGCACACTCACCACAGGAGACGTCACCGAAGTGCAGGGCGGGCACATCAAAATGAAAAGTCGGTCCCATCACGGAGCCCCTGCGAGGACAAAGGCAGGGAGGCAATGCCTCTGTTAAAGGGAATCACAAAGGCTTCGGCTGGCCTTAGGGAGGGGCAGGATAATAGCTGCTGGCAGAGCCACCCTGGGTTTCAAATCAACCCAGCACCCTGCGCTCAGCACAGCACCCATGTGGACAGGAGGCAGCCAAAGTGGTCACAGCAGCTGACAGACTATCTGGGACAGGCCTTGGAGCTGAAGTGAGTTTTACTTCTCCTGTCATCAGTTTTCTTCTTTTTTTCCCACCTCTGGCCTCTGCTGAGTGAGGATTTTATCCCTTGCCATGGGATGACACCCCTGTCCTTGGGACAGTTCCTGCTGCACAGTTCCCTGTCTCCCACATCAGCCCTCTCCTGGCTGTGGAAAGGAGCTCCCAGGGCACTCGCTGCACAGGAGCTGAGAGCACGGCTCGTGCCCCACAGCATGGCTGTGAGAGCTGAGGTGAGGCTGCTGCTGATGCCCATCTGGGATGGATTATTAACAGAAGTTTTTAAAAACACTGCTGCTGGTGCAGAATCACCCAGGCTGGCCCATCTCCAAAGCCCTGGGGGCCTTGCTGGCTGTTCAGGGGGACATCCCAGAGCAGCTACTGCCCAAAGCTGATCCATCCCACTGCCTGCCACAGCCTAAGCAGCAGACACCCCTGCAGGGAGGAGTCACTCATCTCCTGGCTACCCACACAGGGCAGCAGGCACGCCCACACTAACCAGATGCCAGAGCCAAGACTAAGACCTCAGGCAACACTTTTTTTCTCTGCTTCCCCACAAAATGAAGTAGATGGAAGGGGATTACCAAGACACAGCTACAGATGTGCCCAGCAAGCTCCCGAAGCCCTCCTCACCTGATAGTCAAGGTCACAGGCTTAGGGGATTTATGCACATGGAAGCAGAATTGTTCCTCAAACTCCCCCAGCATGGTGGGACAGAAGGAGATTCGGATGACCTGGAGCCCGTGTGGTGCCACGATGCCCTCCTGGGGCAGGAAGGTGAAGAAGGAGCCCATGGCTGTGCTTGGAGGGATGAGGCTGAAGGAAGCCTCAATGGGCCCTTTGTTCAACAGGACTGCCTGCAGCAGTAGAAAAGCGAAGTGGAAATACATGAGGAATCTTCCTTTCTTACCGCAGTCTGAGTCACTTCCAAATTAAACCATTAACACCGGTAAAAGGCAGAAGATGCCCTGTGCTGCTGCATGGCAGAGGCCAAAAAATACAATTTTGTATGGCTTTGGGGTTTTCATGCAAAGCAGTGATAACTTCACGTAACCAGAGTCACTCTGGGGTTTTCCCACTGGCACTGACAGTCCACTCTGACCTGCAGCACAGAGGAGCTGCTCAGCATCACCAAGTTCAGTCACAGCTGGCCCTCAGAGCAGCACTGGGCATGGCAGCATTACCAGTGACACCAGCACAGAGCTGCTGCTGCTGCTCCAAGTGTGCCCAGCCCCACCATGGGCAGGGCACATTCAACTTCCATTGCAGCCCAACCTGTTCACTGCATGTGGGAGAAACCAGAAGCAAAGATGTAGAAAGTTCTTTGCTTCCTTCCCAGAAACACTTTGCTCTTTCTAGAGCCAGAGGTACACCATGACTGAAGTGTGGTGAGGGACTGCTCAGCAAAGGAAAGCACTGCCAAGCACTTTGACCAGTGCTGAGGCAGGCAGGTGGATTTGTGACTCCCACAAAGAGGCAGGAGGGACATGACTGAAAACTGTTTGCAATGCACTTGAACTCAAATGCAGCCAGTTTGTTCCAGCTCCTTTTGGACAGCCTGAGCACAAAGGTGATTTGTGGCTGGGACTTGGACATGCAGCTTTTTGACCCAGTGCTGCTTTCATGTGTCAGGCGGTTTTGCAGGAAGCCTCCCAGCTGACCTCCAAGGAAGACTGCCCAAAAGAAGGGATTGGGCTTTCACGAACAACAGACACACCTTTCCGACCCCATCCAAAAGATCGAGATTCCAAGAAACCCCCCCACATTTGACCAGGATCACAACTACCCAAGTTGCCAGGAGCTACCAGGAGCCCACTGGTACCTGATACCCCAGGAGCCACCAGGATCCACCTCAAGGCTGCTGCTCACCTTGTATCTGTGGGTTACTCTGATAGAAACCTCCCCAATGTTCAGTTCCTCAAAGTAGGAGTGGAGCTGGGGCCCGAGGCCTTCCCCTGTGAGGAACAGGGGCAGCCTGTTCTCACGGCCTGGGGAGAGAATTCTATTTCAGTACAGTAATTCATTCTGCTATCCTGCATTTTCCAGGCTGCCTCAGTGCTAGTCCCTGACTCTGAGCTTCATGGGACCAGCTCCTGATGTCCCAGGAGAAGATCCAGACCCTTCTCTTCCCTCAGGAAATATGGTACATCCATAGAGACCATCCATTCTTCTACCCCTATGTTGAGAGTGGAACTTTAGGAAATGCCAGAAATTTTCTGCTTCCTCCTTCTGGGTGCACCTCAGAGAGTGTTGTTCCCAAGGGAGGAGGAGCACACTAAATACAGGCAGCATTCAGAACAGCTGAGAGGGAAAAAATCAAAATAGAGGAGATGCCCTGGAAGCTGCAGGGACAGTGGGCATGTGCCAGCACTGCCCTGCTGCCCACGGACCCTTGGCAGCAATGACACAGGAGCCCAGTGATCTGGGGGAGTATTTGCACCTCGCCTTCACTGCACTGAGAGAGGCAGCGGAAGGAGCCGTACCTGAGATGTCGCAGTAAACCGCTTGCTCATAGACCCGGGCTTCCTGGGGCTTGAAGAACACGCTGATCTCAGCCCAAAAATTCGGCCTGATCTCGCCCTCCTAAAGCAGAAGGAGACAGCAAAACATTTCTCTCCAGACCTCACATTTCTTGGTTTCAACCACAGTCCTGTAAGCCATTCTTTAGAGTATCAGGGACAGGCAAGGAGTGAGTAACTCTCATCAATAACACTGAGAACAGAGTTTGGAAGCTTTAGTCAGGCTCCTGCTGCCTGCCAGGAGCCCACAGGGCAGAAACGCTTTTTGCAACCAGCTCTCTGACCTCCCCAGAATGCAGATTACTTCTCTCTTGGCACACAAAGCCAGCTGAGGCAGGGATCAGTCAAGTGATCTTATTCAGGGACGAGGAGGAAGAGGAGGAAGAGGAGGAAGAGAAGCAGGAAGGGAGATTCTCAGCCATCCCCTACCTTCGGCTCAAGGGAGAAAATGCCATCAGAGAGCACCATGGGATCTTCTCTGACCTTTGCCATCTCATTCTGGAGGCTGTGGGTGAGAAGAGCAAAGCGTTCTCGGTGAGTACTGTCCACTACCCACTCCTTCAGAAAATCATACAACTTCTCCTTTTGCTGCTGATACATCCTGTGATACTGCCTACAGCCACAGGAAAGACAAACCCAGCAAGTTGTTTAACAAGCCATGGCTTTGCAGAGAGAAGTGGAAGTGCCGCGAGCAGCTCCTCAGCAAAGGGCTGACCCTGAGCCATGGGGTCCCAAATGGATCAGAGGGTCACTTGTTGTTCAGTCCACACTTGCAGGCTCAGGAGAGGTTTCCAAAGGCAGCAGCCCTCAAGAGAACCTCCTGGCTCAAAGCCTCCATCACAGCTGAGGGAGAATCCACCAGCCACCTCAGGCAGCTTCTCCTGACACACAACTGCTTGGGGGAGGCAGGTGGAGATAGGATGCTTTACTTACCCTAAGCCATTCAAAAGCACCCTGCATCCTCCTGAAATCTCCTGAAGCTGTATGCTACTTTTACCCTTGGGCAAGGGATGTCACTGAAATGGATCTTTCAAACCTACCTCAGCTCCAGCTGATCCTCCTCTTGCCCACTGTCAACAGCCTTCCACTGGAAGCAGGCTGTGATGTCACTCATGTTGTGGATGCGCACAGCTGTGCGGTTTGACAGGCTGACGTACGTCTTCTCAAAGCTCACAGTATACTTGTCCAGCCTGATGTGGGCATCCGCAGCTCTTCCATGAAGGCTTGTGTGGGTGTCTTCACCTGGAACAAAGCAAAGGGGAGTCTTTGCTCAGCTCGCTGGTTGATGGAAGCACAAGAACACAGCGAACCACACGTAATAGAAAAAAACTGTCACAGCTTTTAGCTGAATGAGCAGTTCCATGGATCAGTACATTTATCACAAGCTGAGAGCTGCATCTGCACAGCAGGAGGAAGTCCTGAACAACCTGCCAGCATTTCAGCCTCTAGAACAGACCCCTACCAAAGGCTCTCTCGTTTCCAGAGCTTTCAAACCTTCATTATTCTCAACCAACTCCTGGGATTCATCTGGCTCAGACTTCAAGCTCACCATTCCTGTTGCAGATGAGTAGCTGAGTGTTTCCCAGGCCAGATGCAAATTACAAGTATCAGACATGCTCTCTAGAAATGGCATTACTATGGAGCTCTACAAAGATCAAGATGACAAACTACATGACTACAAACTAGATGGCTACAAAAGGAACACCATGAAAACTATCATCATCTCCCTCTTTAAACCCATGGCCACAGCAGCCTTTCTGCTTAGAAAGGGCTCTGCTCTGAGGGATGCAGAGAGTGCCCTCGGCAGTGCCCAGCTCTCACCTGTGTCGTAGTGCACCACAAGGGATGTGGAAAAGTCACCGGTCTTCAGTGGCTGAAATCCCACTGTCACCTGCGTGGCGTCACCGATGCCCAGAGCTCCCATGGCCGGAAGGACAGAGAAAGGGCTGCAACACAGAGACAGCAGGACTCTTGGGGACATTTGGGGATGTTATCCCTTCTGCAGTCCACTTCACTTCTGTTCACTTGTGCAAGCAAAGAGCAAACCAGCCACAGTCAGCAGAAGACAGAACAGACGGGGTCAGAAACAGCCACTGACTCCAGTGTGAGGAGATCCAGCCCTCACAAGATCCTTTGGGATGAAATGACCTCATCTCCCCCATACTCTGCATCCAGCTCTCTGCAATGAGGTTCAAGGGTCATTTGCATCTTGCTTACTTTCATCAAGCATCAGCTCCCCTTACTGACAGAGCTGGGCAAAAGTTATGGCCATGAGGATACCAAGGACCAAGCTGACAATTTTGTGACCAAGGCTCTCAAAGCACCATTCAGCTGCACTTTTGGTAAATGCTGTGTGCAAGGAGGCGGCAATCTACTTCAAGTCCCATGGTACAGTTATCTGCTCTAGCCAGACGTTCTTTTGTCCACTGCTGCCTTAACTGCCATGATTAAATTATTTGATTTGGGGAGAATTGATCTCATTAAAAGCTGCCTCCCACCCCAAGGAAGACTGAAAAGTTATGGCTAATTGAATTGCCTCATCTGTTCACTTACACCTATTGCAGGAAGAAACCCAAATATCATCTCATATTAACATATATGACTTTCAAGTGATGGTGTTACAGCTGACGTCAAACAGCATTGACTATTCTAATAAATCCAGTCTGTTAGATTAAAGCAGCTCCATCTCTGTGCTGAAAAATACAGTCAGCAGATCACAAGCTCCATCTTTCCCTCTGTCCCTGCACCCAGGCTCTATTTAATCTGCTTCAATATTTCATTCCTCAAGTTCAGAAACTCTTTAAATCCCTATCAAGCAGGATCCAACATGATCTGTAGCACTCAATAGAACAGCTGGCAAGCACATTGTAAAAGGATACCAGACTTTATTGGGTATTTCTCTTGGTGGTGACAAAACAAGAGCTGGAAATCCCAGAGAAAAACTGTGCACAGATTTACAAGTTCCTGCCTACATATTTGCAGAGTCAAAAGCAGCAGCCTGTTTGAACAGCATCCCAGCAGCCTGCTTCAATAGCTTTGGCAGGCTTTGGTGGAAGCTCCTCTCAGACCCTCACGTTTCACAGCAGAAAAGTCAATTTACCTTTTGACCTCTGTTTTGCCAGGGGAAAAAAAAAATCAAAGCTACTCAGCTGCCTCAGCTTAGACAGCAGGTCTGTGCTGCATTCCTGACCTCAGCTCCTACAGCAAGACCTCCGGGATCACAGAACCCTCAATTCACCACCAGCCAACTGAACTGGTTTCCTTGCAGATACGGTGTCAAAAATGCATCACCTTCTCCAGTTCAGCCAACAGGAGAAACACTGATTGTCTTCTGAGACTGACAGGAATAGCACAGGCTGTCTGCAGCACAGCTGACATGAGGCATCTCATGAGAGGACCACCGGAAAGCCACGTGCCTGTGGCCGCCCAGAGAATGGGTCTATTTGGCTGACAGTGGTGAGTAAGCATTTCAGAAGCTGCTTCTGCTCAGGAGGGTGCAAGCCAGATACTAACATGTTCCAGCACCCTCCAGGAAATCTGGGACAGAGAAAGATCAAAGGCTGCATCCTGTTGAAAACATGAGAAGCAACAGCAAACCCCACACGTCCTGCCCATTTCCAGCCATGCTGCAGGGCAGCAGCTGCCATGCTCTCCTTCCTTTTGCTGCTCTTTCCCAACTCTGTTATCACTCAAGGGTGAGATCCTTTGCCCAAGGATAGATGAGCTGCCTCACCTCTGGGTGCTCAGCTGGTAATGAGCTGCCCGGTTACCCACATTGCGAACCAGCAGGGTTTTCTCGCTGCTGTACTTGACCGGACACTTGGAGAAGTCCAGCTCATCAGCGAAGTCCAGGATGGCTCGGGCACCAATGGCCCGAATTGGCACAATGAACCCTTCCCTTTCAGTGGTGCAGAGGAGCTGGTGGAAGTAATCCTGCAGGAAAAGAAACGGTCTCAGCACAGGGCATTTATCCCCATGTTCAGCATGGACAAAGAGTATCCCCCAGTTCTAGATCCTGTGCAACTCCATGGAAACCAGCACAGGTCCTCAAAACCCAGGCCAGATGCCCTGAATCCAGCCTTGCAGGTTCATTTCCACTGAAGACATCAATCTTTTGGCACCTCCAGACTCACCTTGTTCTGTTCAGGGCTGAAGAGGATGCGGACAGTGACAGAGAGGCCTGGTGGCACCTTGCGGTACACGTCATTGGGGCCCACCAGCTGGAAATAAGGTGAGCTCTCCAAGGTGACCTTCATCACGCGAGGAACCTGAAGGAGAGACATGGAACGATGCTTTTGCCACTTGCAGAGACAGGTGGGTATGCCCTGGTGCCATCCTTAACCACCCTTCTCCGCTCTCCTCTTCCAGCACAGCGTTAAACCTCCATGTCCCTGAACTTACCTTGTCCCTGTTCCTCAGAACCACAGGCACTTCACAGACCTCACCAGGAGTGTAGTTCTGAAACACCACCTCTGGTGGGCAAGGTTGAAATGAGCTCTGCTCTGGGACAGGTGCCGAGAGCTGCAAGGAGAGGCAAGAGAGAGCAGGGAGAGGTTCAGCTGCTGGGCGGAAGATTCTGCTCTGATCCCCAGTCAAGTACAGACTCTGGGTGAGTACATCTGCCCCACCCACACCGGACAAACAGCGGCGCTTCCACCTCTGCCCTGGGCTGATCAAAAGTTCCTGGAGCACACTGAGCAGGCTCATGCCAAGCTGCTCTTTTGGCATCCTCCTCAATGATCACATCAAACAGCAAGGGCAAGGAAAGGCTACCTTGTGATGGGAGGTCTCAGGCTTGTCTTGAGGCTGGACAATTAGAGGCAGACTCAGCTTCTTAGCTCTGGCCAGCAGCTGCTTGGTGCTGAGAGACATCTCCTTCTGGAAGGCAGAGGGAGTCAGCTGAAAGGCAAAAAAACAGCAAGAGTCTCAGAAATTCCTTTGTTTATAGAGGCTTTTCTTGCACTTACAACCGATGCATAATTTGTGATCACGATGAACTAGGACAGTTCTGGAAGCCCTGGAAGTTACCTGCTGAAATACTTAGCACCAATAAATTAATAATACAGAGGGCAATACACATACTCCAACCACATGGCTGTGTCCCATTGGTCTCTGCATGATTTGATGTGACAGGTTTGGGGACTTCTGCTCTTTGGGCATTTGTTTCCTCACTGGAGTGAGGCAGTGACCTTTTCAGAGAGTGGGGATGAGCTCTCAGAACTCCCCTAACTCCATCCCTGCACAACACTCAAAGCTCACTGCAAGGAGGTAGCACTGCTGGGTGAGTCCAAGAGACACAAGAAAGCAAAGTTGTACCAAGAGTGAGGTGCACATGAATATGTCCAAGTTTTTGTCCTCTCTGCTCATTAGCATTTATTTTCTCTCTCTGGGCTCAGAGGCCTCTCCACAGAAGAAAACAGAGGGATCTCCTTGACAGAGCCTCAGCAGTGGGGCATCTTAACTCCAGTGAGCTCAGACGCCAAGGAACCTCTGTGGCCTGACTCCAGTGCTGCCTGCAGGGCTGGATCTGCACCCACACAGGAGATGAGAGAGAACAGCTGGCTTGGAAGCTCTCCCAGCTGGGACCAGCCGTGTCTCTCAAGGCTTTGGGCAGAGTTTGAGCTTCTCCCCCCCCCCACATTCCCAGGTACCCAAGGGCAGGTTGGTCAGAGCAGCACAGATGAGTGTCCAGCCTGACAGAAGGAATTGCTGTGGCAAAGGGAAAGAAGCACTTGCTCAGGGCTGCAGCTGAACATTGGTTTCACTTGGCTCCAGTGGCACAGCCAGGCAGGATGCTGGACTGTCCCTCAAACATCACACAGCCTTCCCTACTGCACCAGGACAGCCCCCACCAAGAGCCAGGAGCAGGGCACAAAGAGGTGGGGAGGGGGTCTGCAGCTTCACAGCGCTGCTGACAACAGGGGCAGGGAGAGGAGGGACACGAGGGGCGTTTCCAGCCTTAACACAGCCCCAGTGGCTACTCACAGTGTCAGGCTTCAGTCTTTCCCTGAGCAGAAAACGAGGTGCCGGTGTCTTTTCTGGGAATCCAGAAGCCATTTTGGAAGGAAGAATATCCCAGATGAGCAACAATGCCTCAACAAAACTGGAAGAAGCAACAATGAAACTCTGAGAATCCAGAACCTAATTCATGGCAGATTCAAGGGATATAGTGACGCTAAAAATATTGATATTATTTGAAAGTAGCTAAGTGCTTGTTTGGCACAAGTAGCTAGTATTGTTAGGCCTCTAGCTGGACTTTATTGAACTATATGGCTATGCTGTACAATTCAAAGATGGATCATACTGAAACCTGGAGATAAAAAGCTGAATATTAATAACAGTTAGTACAGACAAAGATGTCGCTTCAATATTACTTAAAAATAGCTTGAGTGGACCTCCTCTTCCTTAGGCTAAACAAGCCCTGCTCTCTCAGCTGCTCCTCACAGGACTTGTGAGAGACTGGAATGTTATGGCTAATGGCTTAAATACTGTGATAAAGGATTTTTTGCCCAGTGTGACAAAACTGAATAAAGAAGCTGAGACCACCCAAGCCCACCCTGCCCTGAAAATGCCTCCTGACTGGAACTTGGGACTGTGAGTTAAGCTACCTAAGGGAACTTAAGACAAGATAAAGGTGACACAACTCTCCTATTAGCTCAGGTCTGGGGAGAAGTGAACAAGGCAGAGGGAGAAAACTATATCCACAACAAAACCAAACCCAGCAGCTGTCCTGAAAATCAGCTCTGTCTGCCTTCAGGCTGGGGAAGTCATAGCCACAGACTCAACTGCTGAGGCCAGGTTTGCACACAGACCTCCCATCAACAGAGGGGAAGGAGGAAATTTTGGGTGTGCGGCATCACCTCTGGTAAGGGACAGTGGACACCCATCCTCCCTCACACAAAGTGGCTCAGCTCTAAAACCCCCCAGCCCCAGAAGGCCACATCCAGGGCACATTCCCACGAGGGGCAGCTCAGGGGTGTCATAACCCATCAAAGACCTCCAAAGTGCCCCCAGACCCGTCCCTGAGGCCTTGCACCAGATGACTGCATGGCACGCCACGTAACACAACAGACCTGAAAATCCACAACCCAATTTGTGGCAGACCCAAAGGATATACTGGTGCTCAGGATTTGGTATTACTGAAAAGTAGCACGAGACAGAGTCCAACTTGCCCGACCCAGGGAGGTACCTGGGCAGTCCCACCTTGCCCAAATCTGCATTAATCCCTTGGTGTCTTATGTTTTGTGAGACCTCACCACAAAGAAGACCACAAGAGGATTTAATGGGATGGGATAAGATCCATGGAATGGTGATAATTTTCTACTAAATCTGTCTCTGTCACTCTCTTCTCCCTTTCCCAGGCCCTCCCTTCCCCTCTCCTTTTTCTATTTCTTTCTCTCTCTCTCTCTCTCTCTCTCTTCCTCACATTTATTGTTACATAACATCCAAACTATCGACTTTGACGTATGGCCTCATTTTGCACCTTAATTCAGGGGCATCTCCCTAATCATTTGAAGAACCAGATCATAACACCCACCAAAACTTGAGCAGAACTCATTCACCATTAAGCAGCTGAAGTAAATACTATAGGGGAAAATGGATAGACTAGTATATTAAGGAAATGTTCCATTTCTTCAGTGAGGAAAAAGCACCATCAGTAGACCATATCTTGTTCATCCCCTCAGCTGTACATGCCATCGAACTGAAGACTGGCATTCTCCCATCCTGTATTTCCCTGTGGCATTCTCTTTTAGAGCACAGATGTGACAAAACCAGAAAGTACAGCTTGAGGCAATCTTTACCTTCAACTGGAATTGAGGAGTCCTTCGCAGAGACCAATGTTCTGCGAATTCACGGGACTCGCTGGCACGGAGCAATTCTCGGCGAACAATTCGCTCGGAGAATCGCCGAGTGCAGCCGCCTGAAGGCGCCGGGGCTGTGAACGAGCAGCCAGGGGCGAGTTCTGGGCAGCTGAGGCCGCAGCGCCGTCACAGACGCTGCGGGCCCGTCCCGGTTACCCGGCAACCGCGGAACCCACTGCGGGGCCGGGCCGGGCCGGGGCCGATCTTGGGGCCGGGGCCGAGCTGGGCCGGGCCGGGGCCGGGGCGGTGGCGCCGGGCGGGCCTCGGTCCCGCCTCGCTGCCCCCTCGAGCCGCCCTCGATCTGCCCCAGGCCCCGCTCGCTCCCCGCCTGTTCCAGCCCTGGTGCCCCCGCGGTCCCCGGGCACAGCGGGAGCGATTCTCTCCCGGGCCCGGAACGGGACGGCCCCGGCGGCAGCGCTCGATATCGCCGGAGCCTCGGCCCCAGCTCCGGCTGCTCCTCCACAGCGGGAACAGCCGGGGGCTCACAGCTCGTGTTCAGCGCACTGCGCCAGGGGCGCTCAGCCAGCCGCAGGTCCTGGGCGCTGGCGCTCGGCTTCTCGTTCTTCCCAGGGACACACGGGGAGCAAAGGCATTCCCTGCTGTCATGGGTCCTCACCTCATCTGCAGCCAGGAATTAGTGCTCCAGAAGACTGACATTATTACATCCTGCCTTTTTCTTTGGCATTCTCTTTCACAATACAGATGTGCTAAAAGAAAAAAAAAAATACAGTATACAGTATTTATCAACCTCTATCTTCAAATGAAATGCAAGACTGATTTTCAGCTGTATTCCCAGCACTGTAATAAAAACACACTAGAACCATAATTGTTGCAAGTTTCCTGCTTACAGTAAACTTGAGATTTTAATATTCTTTCCACACTTGTAATCTATATTATGCTTTAGGTTTTAGCTTTTACGTTTTTCAGATACTGTGCTGCTTTAGTGTGTAGTTCTGAGCTTCATATGAGGGGATGGTGAGCTCTTCACAGAGCAGGCAGACAAAACAATTCCTTCTCTAGCTGGGGACCAAGGACAAATGATCCAAATCTCAGGCCCAAGAGCACAAACAATGGTGGGCTGAAGAGAGAAAAACAAGAAGGGTGGGACTTCATAAGCTGAAGCTGGAATTGGACAATTCACTCCAATGTGCAGATGGGCCAGAACTGATCAAAGTGAGAGACCTTGTGACCGGTCGTCCATTCTGGGACCGTTCTGGGTCCATCTTGGGTGTAGGCCTGGCTGGGCTCTTGTGGGGCCCAAGGTGGATCCATTGAGGCCTTTTAGCAAATCCCTGTTTTATTCTGTAACTCTGTCCAGGCTCTGCTCTAGGGCAGCCTTCTCAAGGCACCAGCAGCAGTACAGCTGCAAGGAATCCAGTGTGTGCTCTCCTGTGGTGGTGGCAGAGGCCGAGCTGGGTTTGGCAGTGCTGCTGTGGTTGAAAGCAGAGCAGTGGGGCACTTACACAAAGCACTGAGCACACCAGATCATGCTTGGGGGTTGCTGGGCAGGTTTGGAATGCAGTTCAAGCTGAGCTTTGTGTGCCTCTACAAAGTTACCCCTTTGCACTCTAAGGCGCTGAGAGGAACCAGTTCTCCAGCCAGGCTGAAGAGCCACAGGCCCTGGGATATCAGAAGAGCACCCAGGAGTGTTGGAAAAGAAGGAACAGGTCCCTAGATGGTTTTTCTTCCATTCCCCTGAGCAGATGCTGCCAAATCCATGCCTTCACTGCTCCCCTCAGCCTGGCAGGGAGGGTGATTGGGCTCTAACAGGATGGGCTGCATCAGACTGCTGCTACCAAGGTGGGGGCTCCAAGCTGTGTCTCGTGCAGAGAAGCTCAGAAGAGGCAGAAGAAAAGGCAGCAGCAATCATGTCAGCCTGTCAGAGCCCAGCCTTCATGCAAAACAAGATCCAAGAAGATCAAAGCTGAGTGACCCAAAAAAACTCTGCCTCAACTGTTGTACAGGGCCTGACAGTTATGGACAAGACCTGCTTTAATGGAATAAAGCCACTGCAGAGGGGAGAAGGAGATGAAGAGAAAATTACCATGTGAAGAACTTATATCTTATTCTGACACTTTCTTTTTCCATGTAATTATTAACCTGTGTTTTTAAAGTCCATTAAAATTCCATTCAGATGAACTATAAGAACAGGACTAAGGGTTATGCATTGAAAGATCCTGTGTTGACAATGAGTTTTAGGCAGTAACCCTAATCAAGGCTAATGCCATTTCAGCGTCTCATCTTGGGTCCTCATTTTGTGTCTTAGGCAAGCCTGGCATTTTTAGTCCTTTTTTTTTTTCCCAAGTAATCTGTTTATTTGTGATATGTGCTCCAGACTAATTATTTGGGCTTATCCAATGTTTAAATAACTTCTCTGGTAAAACTTCATAAAATATTTATTGATAAATGTAAAGTACCCAAGATGTAAAAGTATTTTTGCATGGTTTTGTTTCAAAGCAACAGCTCTTTATGTGGGCCTTCATACCAAGTTCTCAGTAATTTAAGTACTTGATTGTTTTCTTCGTGCTATAGAAAAGTCTATGGGAAGTTAATTCTATTTCTAGGAATCACAACAATTGTTAATTTTTTGTTTTAATATCTACAAGATCCCATTATGCTGTGCATGTGTACATTACCCTGTATGAATTCTGGCTCATTAAATGGGGTTTATTACTGCATGATTTCCACCATAAGCCTCCTGATTCAGCTGCATAATACATCCTACTTAGATAATCTATTTGCCTGTACCACTGCTGTGCCCTCCTGACATTATTTAGCCTCATATCTTTAGTACTTTCAGCTGGCCACTGATACTCCCCCAAATGCAGATATAACCCCAATATTTGTGGTTTAATCTTGTGGAGGAGGAGGAAGGAGAGGGTGAATGGGAGAGTTCTCAGAGTTGTCGAAAGTCAGAGTGTGAAATCTGCAGAGTCCTTCCTTTTCTGGTAAAAATTCAAATCCTGCCATCAAAATGCTGATCTGACAAACTTGGTTAGATGATTAATTCTAATTAGGTAAGTGACCTCACTGGCTGTGTTACATTGCTTTGCAATTTAAGGAAAGATTAAAAGATTTGGTCATTAGGAAGGGGGATAAAAATTGCTGCACTTAATTGAAAATGCAGGGATCACCAGAATGACAGAATGGTCTAGCTTTTGCATCTAAAGCAGACTCTGAGAAAATTGATGTGTTATTCACCATATTTTCTATGAGTAAACTTGTGGATTTCCTATACTTGTGTCACAATGTAGTTTGCATACAGCACCATCAATTGGATGGAAAGACAGAGTTAGGTTGCTTTTAACTCCATTTTCAGAGCTAGACAAAATAAAAGAAACAGTTGTCTTTGCTTTAATATAGGCAAAAATTTATGCTCTGCCAGAAGAAAAACCAGTGAATCTTCTGTGCCGATACAATTTATATTAATATATATATATATATAATTAGCATTATATATACTTCCTTCTCACTCTGAATTGTACAGGAGTTTCTCAGGTTCTGTGTTGGATAGGAAGGCCTGGGGACTGGCCAGGTTTTATCAGCTGTGGTGGACCTGGCCAGAACAGTGAGTTACAGGGGGACTCTCAGGGAACTGTCGGAAAGTGTCCCCTGGTGCAAAAGGGGATTTTCCAAGGTTGTGTGGGTGAAAGGCACTTTCCATCTCCCTCTGGTAATTCCTTTTTTGACTGGCTATTAATACTCAGCCTCCTTGGAGCTGTATGTTCTTTGGAATGGAAGTCACCCCTCCAGGCTGACATGGGATGTGTTCCTAGGCAAATACATTGGGAATGAGATTTTTGGGGGCCTCAAGACAGTGTGAGAGTGATATGTGAGGCAAAAATATACAGATGGTCATAATCTCCTATATCCACCTGATTTATTCTTTTTTTAATCACAGTACATTCTGATTATAGCTTTGACTTTGCTCTGCCTTTGCTACTGTTTTCCACTGCATATCAAAAAAACTTTTGTCTGTTCTAAAAAATATTAAGCAATGGTCTAAGCTGCTCATCTGCTAAAAGCTACCCATATTTATCCACCTCTGTTGTTTACTGTCATTACTAGCAATTGCATTTCACAACCTGACCTTGAAGTGACAGTTTATGTGCATAAATTCTCTCTCCCTCTAACACACATAAACACATAGTATTCATGAACACAAACATTACATCAAAAATCTCTAATTTCATATAGAAAAATGCAAGTGTGAAGAAATAATGCCTAACAGCATTTGAAACACTAATATAAAAATATTTTTCATTAAATATATTTTTTAATTTTAATTTTTTCAAAATAATATCTGCATCCTTTCACTCCTCCCCAGCAGAAAAAATATCAAAAGCAACTGAACAGTTGGAACAGAGGTTGTGGTGCTGTTCCAGAAAAGAATAATAGCATAAACACTAGGAATTCTGTTTTCTAATAAAAGTGAATATGCAGTTGGCTCACTGTAAAGAATTATTTGATGTACCTATAGGAAGTATCTGGAGACCATTTGATGCAAAACTGCTGTGCTTGCCACTTGGTAGTTAATTTTAGGAATATGTTCTCTGTGTTCAGCTGAGAACCTGCTTTCTGTTTGCTTTCTCCCCTGTGAGCATGGAGAGAGAGCCACAGCCCTGAGAATGGAAAAAGGATGCTTTGTCCATCCTGCAGGTAGCTATGATTTTTGGGATGAGTGACTGTTGCCCAGGGATGCTTCATTAAAACACCTAGGAATCCTTCAAGGGAAAAGGCACCGTAGATTAACTTCTGTTAGAATTCTGTCCCACACCTAAGTGTTAATTTTCTGAGGAGGATTGATAGTGTTTCTTTCCAATTACAGTAATCACATTAGATCTCCTAGCCTTATATTCAGGCACTGATGGAAAGGAAACACAGCTTAAAAGTGCTTAGAACCTCTTTTGGCAGCTCTCTCTAGGGGGACATGTATTTTCCTTACCATAATAAGGAAGAGAAATGGTGTGGCCTGGTATAGATAGAGAGTCACATTACAGTAACTTTTCACCAGAATTACAGTAGTTTGAGACTACTGTATTACAGCAGTGCTTGGTAACTTGTCTACTCTTGAGAGCCAACTGTCAACATTTCTGTTATAAACTCCATTTTTCAGGAGTTTAGAACTCCTCTGGAAATTCCACTCACGGTGAGGCTTACTTTAGAAAGACTACATAATGGATGATCCTTTAAAAATGAAATAGAAGGGAAAATGAAACCTGAAATCCATGCATTTCCCATTCTGTTTCCTTTACCTTAGTACACTTGCTTTGGGTTTAGTGTAAGGGACTTTATACAAATAGAGTTTTCAAAAGCAGTTCAGTGCTGATACAGAAGTTATTACTGTACAGTCAGAATCCAGCCTCACTTTCAATGAACAGTTTCCAAAGAGCCTCTAAATGTGTGCAGAAAGGGCTGACTCCTCTGGTACAGTCTGGTAACAAGAGAAAAACAAAATACAACCAAAGCAGTGCAAAATGAGATGATGGATTGTTCCCTGGCAGGGTGGGCAGGCCCTGGCACAGGTGCCCAGAGCAGCTGTGGCTGCCCCTGGATCCCTGGCAGTGCCCAAGGCCAGGCTGGACACTGGGGCTGGAGCAGCCTGGGGCAGTGGAAGGTGTCCCTGCCATGGCAGGGGGTTGGAATAAGATGATCTTTCAGGTCCCTTCAAACCCAATGCAGTCTTTTGTGATTCAGCAATTTTTAAGTCCGATTCAGCGATTTTTAAGTCTGAAGAGAATCTCACCCTGGCATTAGAAGGCAATGAAGGTGCTGCTTTTCCAACAGGATGTTAAACTAATAACCTCCTTTAGGCACTGGAGTTTTTGTTGAACTCTTCCAAGGCCCTGACAGTAGCCTCAGTGCCACAGCCAAATTCCCCAAATTGTTAGTATGCAGAGAGAATGAACAGTGCAAAAATAAAACTGTGAGTTTTCATCCATTTTCCAAGCAAATTTATGGCTGTTTTTCATGACCTTTTTGATTACATCTCAAGAATCATCCATGTATTCAAACTTTATTAGAAAACCCCTTAAATATCAAACTTTAATGCTTTGCAAAATTTCATTTCTACTTGCAGTAGCCAGGTGGGGGTCAGGCTCTTCTCCCAAATAACGAATGTGATAGGACAAGAGGAAATGGTCTCAGGCTGGCCAGGAGGTTTAGTTTGGGTATTTGGAACAATTCCTTCACCAAAAGGGTTGTCAATTTGCAGAGTTTCAGACTGGTTTGGGTTGGAAAGGACCTTAAGGATCATCTAGTTCCAGCCCTCTGCCATAGGCAGTGAAAATAATCTATTATTGATGGTAACTCCATGATCTTAGAGGTCTTTTCCAACCTTAATGATTCTATGGTTCTGTGATTCAAGGGTGTTGTAATGCAGTATGACACATTTAAGTAATCAGCAGGAAAATTATAAAAGAAATATAGAAATAAAGAAATGTAGGGGAAAAGGCTACATATTTAATTCATGTGCAAAGTTAAAATTATGGGAAAGTTATCGCCAAGCTGTTTGGCTCTCTTGTGCTGTTGAGCATTCCTTTTGCATTTTGGATTTCTGTCTTCCAAGCAGTAAAACCTTTTAATTACCAGCAATGTTGGTGAATATTGGGATCATGTGTGATTCACTGAATCAAGCTGCTAGTGCCTTTTCACTGAGGCTGAAATGGCTGATTGGATTCTGTGTCTGTGTATCTGACTCCTGAAAATCAGAGCTTCCAGTGGAGGCTGATAAAAGTCCCTGACAGGACGTGGTAGCCAGGTGGGGGTCAGGCTCTTCTCCCAAAAACAAGTGTGATAGGACAAGAGGAAATGGTCTCAGGCTGGCCAGGAGGTTTAGTTTGGATATCTGGAAAAATTCCTTCACCAAAAGGGTTGTCAAGGACTGGCCCAGGCTGCTCAGGGAATTGTTGGATCCCTGGGGGGATTCAAAGACATGCAGGTGTGCCACTTGGGAGCATGAGGCAGTGATGGGGAACAGCTGGACTTGGCCTCAGGAATCTTCTCCAACCTGAAGGACTATGTGATTCTGTAATTCTTTGATGTTACATTTTGATGTTTTATATATATATATTTGTATATGTACACACACTACACACTCACACACACACTCACCAAGAATAGTGAGGTCTCCTAGAAGATTTCCAGTTCTTCTATAATCATTCATCCTCTGGAACAGGATGATGTTCCTGCAGCCTGTTTTCCCACAGTCTCTGCCTCATGTCAGACATTTTCTTGTGGGCCCATCTGTTTCTCTCAATGTGTAAAACCTGTAACTACAACACCTGCCTTTTGCAGCCATTTCGCTGCCATTCCTGCAACTGAACTTTCCTCATTCCACGGTATCTAGCAGAAAACTTTTCTTCACTTTATATTTAATTAAATTACAGGGAAAATTAATGAAAGGTAAAAAAGAACATGCACCAACAAGAAGAATAATAATTCTCCTTGTGCAGTTTTACTCATATTTTATATTGTTGCCTGGCACTCATTGATTGTGTCTTGAGTCAAGAAACAGATGAATCCTCATCTGACATTTTTCCTGTCCTTAGTTTTTATGATTCTCTGTTATTTCCAGGACAGTAAGTAGGAATAATTAATTGCACAATTTCTTTGCTGGATACTCAAATAATTACTCACTGTATATGTGGCAGAACAAATATCTCATCATTAGTACATTTTTTAAATTTGTTTTTGGGGTATGTGTGCTCATTGTCAAGATAGACATGAAAGGTCAAAGGGTTTATTTTATTTTTTTACCCCCATCTTGACTTTCATGCAAAAAAAATAAGATTGTGAAACACAGGGGCAGATTATTTTCTCTGACAGTTAAAGAGCCAATGACGTTTTATGACTTTTAAAATCAAATTTTCTTGCTTCCATGGTGTTATGACAACCCAAGATAATTGTGACTTGTTATTCAAGGGCCAGAATGTACTTAAAGTCCCTCGATTTCTTCCATAAACCAAAACTCTTATTTTCCGAAACAGCCACTTAAAGATTTTGATTATTGCTGATACCTTACCAACTGAACCAGAATAAAAATACAGTAATTTCAGCCTCTTTTACAATAAGCATTTTTAGTGCTCCAGTTCTGACAATTAAAAACAGCAGTGCAGGTGGATAAAAGCTTTTGTTACAACTCTTCTCAAAAAGGGAGATGTTTTTAAATACACTTTTAATCAAATCAGAATCAACAATAATTTTTTTATGACTTTGTGGTTTGAGTGATATATCAAAATATGTAAAACAATACTAATCTCTGACATGAATAATAACAATCACTTTAGGGAGGATAATTTACATTCTTTTGGGGAATGTGTAAATCCAGGTGGAAAAATCTACAGAAAAATTAACCAAACAGGTTGTTCTAGCATGTCAGATAGTCTGTATGAATGAAGTCTGCTTTCAAAGATAATTGTGTCTATAAAGAAAAAAAAAAATCCTTTTTTTTTTTTTATTTATAATATAATTATACTCCTTGCTGAATGCTAAAAGCAGACTAATGTCTGTGAGAATACGTTTAAATATATGCTGCATTTCTAGGCTGAAACTGTATATATTTTTCTGTTGGGAGCCTGAGAGACTGGCAAACAAAAGGATTGAAATAAGTTTTATTTTCCTATTTCTGCTGCTCCTGAATGGGGTAACACTGTCAGCAGAGATAATAACACCTTTAAATGAGTTGGAATTTATTTGGTTCCCAAAATCATATGGGAAGATTGACAGCATCTCAAACAGTAGCAGTCAGGGAGGATGTGGCTGCAGTATTGACAGAAGTGATTTTTCAGGTAATGACTTGTGTGATTAAGTTCCCTGAAGCACACCCTGCCTGCCGTGGGCATTTTCTGGATATTGTCACCCTTCTGTGGCACACAAGAGATTCCCTTTTTCCAGAAGCAGGATCAATAGGATTAGGGGATTTGTGCTCAAAGCTTGCCTGTGGCTCCTTGTTAAGCAGGTCGTGTGCTTTATAGCTGCTTTTGACTGGCTTCCTGCACTGTGCCATGGTATTAATCACCTAAATAATATTCCTTTAGCCTGCTGGCTTGGGCAGGGTTTTTAGTAGTCAAAAAAATATTGTATTTAAAAAAGAGTCAGAAGTCAGACTTTGAAACTCTTGGTTTAGAATTTTAAATAGCCTTCTCCTCAGGATTTCTGAGTCCTCTTCAACTTTCCTAGAAGCTGGAGATGCTCACAGTTATTTGTTTTCTTATGAGAAAGAAAGTGACTATCAGAGTTCTGCAGAGGAGCTGCTGCCTCTGTGTGTCGTCAGGGTGGGTGTGCAGAGCCAGAGGGGTGACCCAGCCAAGCAGAGCCCTCCAGGGATGCTCCTGGCAGCTCCTCCAGCACCATCCCACCCATCGCTCCTTGGGCAAGCCAAGTCTGCCTTGCAAGACACGATTTGCATGACCTGGTAAAGTCTGACTTGTGTGCTCCAGTTTAATGGGCTTTCACTGAAGTGTGGTGGTTGGATTTTTATCCCTGCTCATTGTTCTTGCTGGTCTCGAGGGCTGGGATAAAACCACAAAAAAAAAAAAAAAAAAAAAGGTGATTATGAAGGGAGCTGAGGAATCAAGTCCTTTGCAGAGCCCTGCATGAGACACACAAAATGCCAGCTTTGAATGATGGCACATAACTTTTCACTGCTTCATTCAACAGCTAGCAAAGAATTCTGCTGTTTATCCTCCCTACTTTAATCTAATTTATAACTCCTGCTCCCCTCTGTGCCCCTGTTTGGAGGGAGATGCACACAGATCATCATCCTGCACATGGAGGGGCTTGTGGAAGGGCAGGGGGGTCATCTAAACCTGGATCTGGAAACACCGGGACACCCCCATCCCTATAGAAAGTAAAAGAGGGGGGAAAAGTAATTTTGTTACTTGTGAGGTAAATTTTTCAAAGGTTTCCTGCTGAGGAGTTAAAAAATAAAAAAAGAAAAAAGCAGCTTACCTGTAGCTTTGCAATTGAGTAGTTCATTACAGAGCTAATTAGATTAAGTGCTTGATCAGTGATGGGTAAAATATGTCAGAACTTATCTGAGCACTGGTTTAAGAAAAGGCTTATCCTTCTCCTCCAATGGAACAGAAATAGACTCCAAAGCAGAACAAGCTGTTTCTCAGGAGAATTTGGCTTCAGAAGTTCAGTATTAAGGAAAGAAATTGAACTTAAGTTTATGGTTTTGGAGCTGCATTTGTGGGCATGAATGAAGCTTTGCCATGCTACCCATGTGTCGCTGTCGAGGCAGGATGGGAATGAATAGACTTGACTCAGAAGGCTGTGAGAGTAAGACTCCAGTTTATTCAAAATACACTGCTCTTTTATACAGAGCTTCATGAGGACCAACTCCATTGGTCCTGGAGTGAAAACAACCCACAGCATTGGTGCAGAGTGCTTGACGCACAGTGATAGAACTTAACTATAAACAATGTGAAAAACAAGAGAGGTAAAGAATTATTTACATTCTTCTCCAGCTCTTTCCCAGGCTTTTTGCTTGGCTAGAAACTCTCAGTTTCTCTCTTTGACTGAATCTGAGTCCCACACCCACGTAAAGGAAAAAGCACATAAAGGAGCCCAGAAGGACAAGGACTGCTGCATAGGACAGTTTCGTTGAAACTCAGTGTATGTAGATTTGAATAGTTGGGACTTGAGCAGAGATAGGTAATAGTGGCTGAAATTGCAATAGGAATGGACATTGGTGCTAGCTCAGTGAAAATAAATGTACTGGAAAAACTGGGCATAAGAAAAATCCTGGGTATATATACATCCTCAGCTATTTTATAGAGGACAAAAGGACAGAGGAGCCATTGAGAGGAGTGAATTATCTGTCTGCTAAAGGATTAAAGTTTCCCTGATGTTCCTTGTCTAGCAAACTGCAATGACTTTTGCAATGATACTGTTCAACCACAAAAACGGTCAGCTAAAGAGAGGAAAAAACATTTTTCCTAAAATTGTCATAGAGATATTTAATGAGAATCTTTAAGTTTACTTTTTAAAGGACACAATCAACCATTTTGGAAATAAGAGACCATTTTGGAAAAAAAATTTAAGAATTTTATATTCACAATTGAGTACAGATATTCATCCAGGGAATTACACAGAATAGATTACAGATTGCAAATACTTTTCTAATTAATTCTCTGTTAATTACCTGATGCCCAAGTTGAATGGATGACTTCATTTGTTCTACAACACCAGCAGTGATGGTCAAATTAAAATTTAGCACCATGAAATAAGTAGTATTGATTGGAAGGTGTAAACAGGTAGTAACACGGATAATAATCAGGTATTTTTAAAGTGATTATTATCTTTGATTGGGGAAAAAAAATTGCTATAAATACTGGAATAAAATCAGAACTTGTGGAGCACATGTATGGCTTGACCTGATTCAAAATCTATTCCTAGATCCAGATGTGAATAAATAGAGATAGAAAATTTCACTGGATAAATTAGGAGGAAAGATAAGGAGAAAATTCATATTTTTATATATAAGAGTACTATCTAAGAAAGTTTAAGCTTGGATGCAGCAAATAAAGTTTGAGTTTGGATACAAGAAGTCATAGCCACATTTATCAGCTATTATAGTAAGAAAATCTGTGGAACTTATTATTTAATTATGGATCACACGGATCCATTTATCAAAGAGAAATTGCTGCAAAATATTTTATAAATTCTTCTTTTGAAGAGCATTAAATGGGAAATCCCTCACTGAAATTTACCAGAGCACTTAACAAAATCATTTTCTATATACAACGAAAATATTCCAAAAATGACTCTAATTCTACCCAAAAATACAAAGGACAAATCAGTAGGTTGTAAATTGTGAGCACCTCTGGATCCCAGTGACAGAGGACAAATATGGGCAGGAAGATTTTGGGAATTAGAGGTCTAAATGCAGGTGCAGGGAAGATCAGGTTCCCTGAGTTCCATTAGAAACTATTGGAAAGAAGAAATGTGTTGTGATGCAAAGAATTACGGTGAGGAAACAAATCCCAGGCAGGGTGGTCAATGCAAGGGGCAGGACAGGAACAACAACCTACCAGAGAGGAGTCATGTCCCACTTAATTCATGAATAATGTTGAAAAAGTTGATGTTTTAGTTGCGAGAAGCCTGGAAAAGTTCAGGTGATAGTGCAAAAAGGAACCTTAATATGAATGTCTGCAAAACTTTTTTGGAAATGTAAAAAGAAAAACCTTCCTGTGAATTAAATGGGCGTTTTCATTTTTTGCCATAAAGGGTTTTTTAGCTCATAATCAGAAAATAACTCTTCTTTTTGAAATACAGTATCCGTCTAAAATAGGGAAATGTTTGAAGGGTGTGAATCAAAGCCAGGAATTTTTATTCTTTAAACTTAAAAACCCATTCTCTGAGTTATGGTTGTTGCTTTACAGTATAAGTAACAAAACTAACTGAGAAAGAGAAATAGATGTCATCTGAGTATAGATTTTTGCCTATCATTAATATTTATTTTGTTTATTAATATATTTTTACAGAAATAAACATCATTACACTTCAGAGAAATACTATTTATGTTATTGTTATTGAAAGGGAGTTAAAAGTAATAAATCAATAGAAGATAAAGTAAAAAATGAAAAATCCTTCTGGAAGTGGAGGCAAAATGTAGTAGCACTGACCTTTTTTAGTCGTAGATTTTTTCTGTGAGTTGAAGTCACTGATCATTACACACTTGTGACAAAAGGGAGAGATGTGGTTCAAATGCCTATTTGAAGCCAATAATTTACAGATGTATTCAGTGCTACTTTCTTGGTAAATCCAAGCACAAAGAGCACAAGGGAAGGTTATTTTTGATTTGCCATTCATTGTTCTCAGATTAACTTCCTCTCTCTTTCCTTGGACAGTCCCATTCCTGTGAAGTTTGCTTTTTTTTGGACTGGATTTTTTCCCCATAGCATCCTGACAGACTTGTAAGAGAGCAAAAAAGAAATTTAATCTGAGTCTCCTGTGTTGAGGAGCAGAAATACAGCCCTGAATAGTTTTTTCCCCATTGTTGGACCATTAATTGAAAAATTTTGATACATAAACAGAGAGATAAAAAAAAGAAAAGAAACCTTGTGGTTAATCTTCTTAGAGTAATAATCTTCTGCATTTGCAGGTCTTTTCTATTTAACATTTGAGCAGGGACACTCCAAACTGCTTTTTTGTTACTACTCTACATTTTATATTTATTTTCCATAGCTGTCACCATTTTTTTCCACTAATTCTACTACAGTCTCACATGTGTTAATGCTTGTGTCCATGGAAATGACTGTAAAATATTAGATAAAAGGTGGTTTTCTCCTAACAAAAAAGGATGTTTTTTCTTAAAAGAATATTGTATCTCTGTCATTTTAATTTACTTATCTTAGTGACTCCAGAATCTTCTAAAATCTCAGGCACCATTTCACATTGCAAAAGCAATTTGTGTTCCTAAGAGACAATCCTGAAGGAACATGAGGAATGGAAAACAACCAACTTAAACATTAATTCCCTTCCTTCAAAATCCAGTCTTGAAATTCCAGATCTTTTTCTCCATCCCTTCGTTAGCAGAGAGTTCACCCAGCAGTTGAGTAGGCAGCTTTTGCCTATGGACATTTTACAGCTTTAAATGTGCATGTTCCTAAAAGCTTCTTCAATTAATTAATATATGAATGAATTAATTAATAGCATGTTCAAGCTAGATTTCAGTACCCAAGTAATTTAAGAACCTTTTCATCCACTTCCACTTAAATGTTTTAAAATCTAGGACTTGTCAGCTTTGTCCCCAGTCATTTTACTGAAGCTGCTTACCTAAATCTTATTATTCATATTTCTGCAGAGTTGTTTCCTGTCATCCTAAATACATTTTCTCTCCATAGTCATCACTTTTTTCAGCATTCCTGGGACAGACCTTAAGCACTGAGGATGTACCACTGTGAAGGTTTTGCTGACATTTTCACTAGAAATTGTGCTCAACATCAAACCGAAAAAAAATTTCTCTAATTAGCAAGGAAGAGTTGTAGATAGTTTGCTTATAAATTGCAATTCCATGCTTTTAAAGACTTCTGATTCTAGGTGAGGATATGAGCCTTAGAAGTTTTAAAATCATACTTATACTAGAAATTCTGAAAGTAACTTCTCTTTGATAAGACACCTTTATATTGGATTTGAAGTGCTTTTTGTGAAGATTAGTACTAAAAATATGCAAACAAACAAGCAATATCTCCTACCCTTTCATTTTATTTTGTCATTATTTTTGGAGTAACAACAAATAACAGGCCTTTTTTTTTCCCCCTCACAAAAATTCATGGCATTAATCATGGTGAGGAAATTCCTACAAGGTGTGGCACCTGTGAGGAGGATGGGAAATGCAGCAGCAGCTCTGCACAAACCCCCAAAGCCTGCAGAAATTAGGCTCTAAAATGTTCTAAAATACATAAATCTATGAGTACACAAACACCATTTTTTTCTCAGAAAAAAAGTGATCCTGCATTTCCCACACACCTGAGTTTCAGGTGAGAGTAGCAGTGGAAGAGGAGAAATAAATCACCACGACAACATTTTGCTGAGACAATTAGCAGGCTGGGCATGACTCATTGAATAGTGTGAGATAATTAACTTTTATTAGAGGCAGGGGATTTCATACCAAATAAGAATAACATTGCAGCTGAATGGTTGGACTCAGGGTGTTTCTATAATTCGTACAAAAGCGTATGCAGTGATTTTTAAATACTTTTTTAAAATGTATATAAGGAGAAGGAGCACAGGCAGAGGGAAGAACAGTTGTAAAATCATGGAATGGTCTGGGTTGGAATGAACATCTTTGATCACACCCTTCCAGGCCCCTGTTGTGGGCAGGGACAATTTTCCCTGGATCAGGTTGCTCAGAACTCCATCCAACCTGCCCTTGAAGCCTTCCAGCAGTCCATGGTACTCCTTAATTTTATACACATCCAAACATGTGTATATAGATATATATACATATAGACACATACATATATATACATACATGTACATATAGACATATATACATATACACACACACAGAGACGCACACACAATAGCATTAACAGATAAACATGGAGTGAAAAATCACAGGGCTCACAGGGCTGATGGCTTCACTAACCCCCAGGCAGAAATCCCCTGAGGGTTTTTTGAGCTACAGGATTTCATTCCAGCAATATAATTCTTCCAAATTGCGTTTGATTTTTACTCTTGTGCTTTGCCTCTTTACTGAATGCTGTAAAAGTGCAACAGCAAAGATGAAACACCAAAAATTACATTTTGCTCTAACATCAGAGAGTCAGATTTTGTTCAGCTGTGTCACAAATACCAAATTCCATCATCTCCCAGGTCTCAGAAATGCTTCTGGAAGATCATACAAAGTGTCTTGGAGCCTTCCCACACTTTACAAGCTGGGCTCGCCCTGGTAAAATACACAGCATTTTAGCAGAACTTAAAAGAATTTTAGTTTGAACTAGGCTCCATTAATGTTATGTACTTGTTCAAAATATATGGTTTTAGTCTTATCATCAAGAGTTGTGCCCAACTGTTTTGCTATTTCTACCAGGGGAAAATGTGATTGTCATAGTAATTATAGCATAAAACCTTTAAAATTTATGCACTTTTACAAGTTTTATAATCACCTAAAAGGGCATTTTCTGCAAGCCAAAGGAGAGTCAACTCTTACCATGTAAATATTCTGGGATTCACCTTTATGTTCCAGTGTTGTTTTGCTTTTGTTTTTTAAACATAGTTACTTTAGTAAGTTACTTTAATAATTCCACCCACACATCCAGCACAAGCTCTAAACAAATTAGATTCACATTTAAAAAAATACTTTAAAAGTCCTACTGGAATCTCATCTACAGTTATAGAATAATTTATGGAAAAAGGAGTAGTTACCAGGCTCTTATGCATTTATGCATTTGAGCAACTAATTATGAGCTATCTGTAAAATTGAGAAACACTTTTTCTTATTTGAAATTATTTAACTTTATGAAGTTATGTTCCTAAATAACATCAAAAGTAGAACTTGTCCATTTTTTGTCATCAGTATTTAATATCTGCAAGTTTGTGCAGTGGTCAGAGCTACAGATAAGACTTTCCTGTAGAGAATTAATGTAGTTTCACTAACAGACATTCATCTCTACCATATGTTAGACAAATAGGAAAAGGCTGCTATATTTCCATTTCTTTCCCAAGGGTAGCCATTTTTAAGATTTATTTTCCACCACCTACTTCTTTTATTGTGTTCATGCTAAAAAAAATACTTCTTACTACTTCTTCTGGCTGTGTTCAACCCAATCAGTGTAAGTACACCCATACCATAAGATCTCAAAAACTGTATAGGATGGACAGAATATCAATTATATCTTAGTTAAGATAATAGAAAAAAGAAAATATTAAAATGTTAATATCCAGTCTTAATTATTTAGAGGGAGAAGTTAGAAACAGTACCTCTTTCCATCTAAATATTCCCCCTTGAAGAAGACAAAGGATCCTGAAAGCTTTATAAATAATAACAAAGGAAATGGAATATAGAGGGCTTGCATCGTTTCCACATGGTAATTGCTGCAGCTAATTAATCAAATCACATTAGTAGACTAGTTGCTTATTTCTTCCCAAGGTTGTGGTGAGTGTTCCCCTGGCTCCATGAGTGCATTTGGCATGGCACTCAGCACCAGGGAATGTTGGCATTGTGTCACAGCTCATCCCTCCTTTGATGCTGTGCTGGGTGACCTGGGGAAGCTGCTCTGAATTCCCTTAAGGAGAAGAGGGAAACATCCCCCAGGAAAGCTAAAGCCACGGAGATCCCTGACCATTACCTCCACAGGCCAAGCAGCCTCATGGACAATTCCTTATTGTTAATTAAAGAAGATGTAGGTCATGAGAAACAGAGGCAAACCCAAAAATAATTCCCCCCACCTCCTTTTCCCAGGCTCTATTCCATTCCTTCATTCCCAGCTCCTGGAGTGCCTCCAGGCCATTGCTTCAGAGGGGCCGTGGTCTCTCCAGGGCTGCTGCTGCTTCTTCCTGTGCCTTCCCCAGCTCCAGCACAGATCCTTCTGTGTGCTGCAGTCCTCCAGGACAAACCTGCTCTGATTTGGGACTGCAGCTCCTACAGGACACATCCACTTCCCTGGGATGCAGTGTGGGTGTCTCTGCAGTGACCCTTTCCACGTGCAGCAGGTAAAGGTTGTGCCACGACAATCCTCTGCCCAGGCTGCAGGAATGTCCACTCCAGCACTGGGCACATTCCCTCCTGCACCTTATTCCCACCTCAGTGCCCACAAGATTGTTTATTTCCTTCCTTTTCAAGTGCTTTTTCACTTTTCTTAGCTGGATTTTCCCAGAGACACCACTGCCTTTGTTACTGTCCCAGCTGTGACACGTTGATGGTGTCATCAGATGGATGTCATGGATGGTGCTATTTCTCCTGAGAATACTGGGGGGGGGGGGTTAAATATTTTGGGGAAGCTTAAAATTCCTCTGGTACATCACCTCCAATCATCTGGAGCTTCGAGGTTTTTGAAGGCTATAACTTGTGGTTTAAGAAGGAAAAATTTGTCTTTGATTCTTGTCTAATTGTAGTGATTTGAGTCTGTGTTGGTAGCTGGTCTTTCCTGCTGTAGATTTGACTAACAGGAAGAAGTAGGGTTTATTTATAAGTGGTACTTCATGATTTTATCAATTCACATCTTTTCAATTTCAAAAGGCTTGAAAGCAACATTGTATTGTAGCATCTTATTGAATTGTAGTGCCTTAGCAATGCTTTTATATGGATGCTGATTTCACCTAATAGCTAAAGGCAGGACTGGTAGCCAGAAATCAGTAGTGAGTAGATTCAGGTGTGGGAAAGCTCTGTCAGACAATTTCTCACCTAAGGAGGGGCCTGGGCTGCCAGATAACACCATGGTTGAAGCATTTGCTTATCTGCTGTTAGGAGAGAATATACTTTGTTTGGACCAAAGTGATATTTTTAAGATTTTTAAAATTATTATTCCTACCATTGGCTGTTTCAGTAATAATGCTGTTTTCCACATAACATTTACCTTGTTAATCACTTCCCCCCTCACAAAATTTCCTAGCAATGTCCCTAATTGCCTCCTGACTTTCCTGGTGTGGCCCTTCACACACTCCTATAGACAGCATGGCTCATGGAGCTTAATGAGTCTAAGTTCATTAAATTAATCCTAGTAATTAACAAACTTGCTGCTTACTTGACAGTTGTCTAATTTGTGACACTCTTGGCAATTGGTTTCCACTGGAAGCAGAATCGCATCCAAAAAAAAAACTATAAAAGCGAAAAATAAAATCATCTTCATTAGAATTATAGTATTGAATTTAAAGCCTTTTGCTGATGCCTATTGTCTTAGAAATGTGGGGATTTTTTTTCCCCAAGGCAAAGAAACCGATAAGGAGAGAGCTGACTACAGGAGCTTTGCTTTCTATACACCTGTGTCTGGAATAGGTTTTGGATATACATTTCCCTGAGTCCTTTTGATCTATTAGAATGCCCCTTTGTGTTGTGGTGCCTCCGGTGGTCCGCAGCTAGCCAGATGGACAACGAAGGCCACCCCCTATGGCCACCACGGGCGAGGGGTGTGACCTGTGGGTCCTGCTGCACAGATCCGAGAGAGAGAGACCCTTTGAGACGTAGACAAAGACGCGGGAGTCGTCCATGAGGAGGTACCAAACTCCAAGTTTATTGGTGGCCAACGAGACCCATCTTAGCCCGGATAGGGTATGCCCCAAAAGGCGAAGGAATACAGCCAGCAAGGGGTTATAACAGCGGGTGGCGACATGGGGAGGGAACAACCGTGGGCCAATGGGGAATAAATGGGGAGTGGTGAAGGGAATGTCAATCAGGGGAGGAATCCAATAAGGTGAGAGGGAAGGAGGGGTCCCCAGGGATCAGCCCATCACCTGAGACCCTGGCTGGAAGGTTCTGGATGGAAGGGAGAGGACTCAGGGTGACAGACAAGCCCCAGGGTGGGGTCAGGGGAATGACTCAGTGGAAAGTTATATAACTGTGGTGGGGAAAGGGAAGATTGACAGGCGAAAGGGGGAGGAGGAGAAGGAGGGATGGACCATGTAACATAAGGAGGGGGAGAAGGAGAAACCACAATATGGGGGAACTAAACTCCAACACCTTTGGGCTCTATGGGAAGACCAAGTGGAGAGGATGGGAGGCAATCTATAACTCCATCAGCAATCTGATCACTTCTGAAGCTAGCAGTGAACCTCAATCCTGTCTGGATTGAGACTAAACTTGTACCAGACTGGCAGCTTTCTCCTCAAAGTAAATGCTGGGAAAACACCTGGGAAATAAAAAAATTACCATCTTCTTTCTCTTCTCACACCATACATGTAATATGGCAGTGGTGGGGCTGGCTGTTGCTAAAGCAAATTTCTTGCTGCTGAACTGCAGCTGCTGACCCTGAAGTACCAAATGTTTATTCTGTAAGCTGTGGACCCCACCTGGAGTCACTTGGGGTGCCCTGACCAGCTGCTTCTGAAAACCTGTGACTGTGCAGCAGGGATGAATTCATGGAATAGGAAAGCAGTGGGGACCAGGAGTGCACTGCTGGAGGAGCTGAGGATGCAGAGACAGCATGGCCTGTCCAGGGCAGCAGGCAGGATGAGCAGTTGTGACAATTGCACTTTGTATGGACACCTGGCACTAAAAAAAAACAAAAGCAAAAAAACCCCAACCCACTATGATGTCAAATGAAGTTGAGTTTAAAATAACTTCTCTAATGTTTAGGTCGCTAAGTGTAAGATGTTTTTGTCCAATGTCCTGCTCCCAAAATAAAACTTAACTTTAACTGCAGAATAAGCATGGCTAAGGAGATTTGTCTGATTATACAATGGCAGAAAAGTTAGGGAGATATCTACTCTTGCAGAAGTTAATTTTGTTTTAATTTTCCTATTGGATGAGTGATTAACCATTTTGACTGTCCTAGCATTATTACAATTAGTATTTGTCCACTGAAGAGATTCATAGTGCTTTTAAGCAGGTGGTCTAAATCACCTGATCTAAAATCTTTAGAAGTGGCCATATCTGCCTGGATTTTCAGCTTTATGGGTTTGCAAATCAGCGGTCTGCATGTGAAGGGAGGGAGTGTTTTTGGGGTTTTTTTTGAACCTTATTTAATTCAGCTTTCCCAAGGGGATTCTGCTAATGATGATCTAATTCATACTAGGATGCCTGCCTCTAAAACAGGCTGTTTTTCTGCTTAAAAACCAACAGGAGAACAGGAGGGAATGCTCTAAGAGAGGCAGTGAGAAGCTGAAAGCAGCATAGATCAAACTAAAAAGAGAAAACTTCTAGAAGGAAACATTTCTTCCTAAGATCACTGAAAAATGGTAATTAATCACAGAATAATTTGGGTTGAAGTGACCTCAGCCCAGAGCTCTGAGTGCCACCTCCAGCCCTTCCTGGGTCACCTCCAGGGATGGGCACTCCAGAGCTCCCTGGGCAGCCCCTGCCAAGGCCTGAGCACCCTTTCAATAGAGATTTTTTCCTTGAAATTAAAACACCCAAAAAACCAACAACAAAGAAAAAAAACCAACAAAAAAACCCCAAACAACTGAGACATGTAACCAACTGCCTCTCTTTTTCCTCAAAGTTTGTAAAGCCCCACAGCCTGGCTTGTTTGTGCTGCCTGGAGCTGCCAGTCTGTGAGATCTCAAAATGTGGTTCAGACTGTTGTATTATGAGCTCTTCTGCTTCCATCTGGTTTTTATGGCTTTTGATTTCACTAGTTGAGAGGCATCACACCTTTCCAATTTCCTTGATTAGCTGCAGTTAGAAGGTTCTGAATGTGTGTCTATTTGTAATCTTCTATGATTGACTTCAGGCAAAATGTTTATTTTTAGTGTGTGAGTAACTGAGATCAAAATTATTCTTCCATTGTTTGCACTCATCCAGGTGCTTTCTTTCATTTAAAATAATGAAGTGGTTAAAAAAAAAAGAACTCAAACCCTTTGTGTGTGAACATGTGCTGCATTTCTGATTTTCTACTTTAGAAAAATCCAGAAGCAATCTTCACATTTAAAGACTTGAAACCCGTGTTGCAATTTTGCAGCTAAGATTTACCTCAGTGGTTTAGAGTATGTTCCTAGGCATTAAAATTTGCAAATTTGCAATTTCTAAGATTCATAGGGGTTTTTTTCTTTTTTAAATTTCTCAGTGCTGAAGAAAAGCAGTAAGTACAGTGGTAAATGTAAGGGGAATTGAGATGCAATGGTAATGGAAGCATTTCAGACCCAACTTCAGTTATTTCAGTAGCAGAAATTAACAGGTTTATATAAGTTTTCTAGGCAACTGTTCAATGAAGAGTTGTAAATTAAATGGTCTGGATCTGCTTGGTATAAACTCTGTTTATGAATCAAAATTCAAGTTTTATATGCAAAGCAAAGAAATCACTGCAGGGACAATAGAAAACTTAGTACTTAATGGTACTTGGTGAAACGTGGTATCAGTTTTGAGTGATATTGGGAAGCAAATAAAAAGTGTTTGGGGAGCAAATAAACAAAACTAAAATCACAAATAAAAGAAATGGTTGGAAAACTGTGGAGCAGCTACTCCAGGTGGATAACTGCCTTTCTGAAGGGGTGGCTGGATGGGCACACCAGCAGTGGGAAGTGCAGTCTGTGCACTCCTAGAGAGCCTGGTTTGCAGCCCAGGGACTGGGATCAGCTCTGCACAATGGGAGTGCAAATCCACACTGACAACAACACAGCCAGGGAGAAGTATGAGCTCAAAATGCTTTTAATTAGAATGCAAGAATTAATTTGCCAGTAGAGGGACCTGTGGTCACTCTGTGATCACTGTGCAAGAAAGAAAGAACTGCTAAGGGAGGCTGCTGTTCAGGAAAACAGAGCAATGTTGTATCTGCTCTGAAAAATGAAATGTCTGAGTTTCCTTTTACCCTGTTGGTTTAAGACTAAGTCATTAAAATCGTAGTTGGTAAAAATAATTTATTCTGCAATGCATTATGTAATCAATAACAATAATGGATTTTGTGAAGTCATTATTTTCCTGAGTAAAATGTGTTTAAATCCACTTTTTAAAATTATTATTTAAGAATCTATTTATTGCTATTCATGTTCCTTATCCTTGCACAAAGTCCCTACTTTGTGCAAGCTCACGAACAAGAATCCAACCCTCAGTTAAGTGGCAGATTTAGTAGTCAGAGAAATAAAACTTGTGACTCCAGAATCACCTTTCCTGTAATGATTTACTCATAATTTTGAACAATTTATTAAAAAAAACCAACAAAAAACCCCAAAACACACCATCTCTTATATTATAATTCATTTGCCCGCTATGAAGCAAAAATATATGAATTGTATTTTCAAGATGAAAGGCTTGCTTACTGAAATGATTGGGCATATTACTCTCAATTTAAATTAAGTATGTGTTCAATAAGCCTGAAATGCAGCAGGTTCTTGTTCTAGAGAATGTGGGAGAGAGCTGGAATTTCCTGAAGGCTGTGCTGGAATGTGATTGGGTAATGATGATCAGTATTGATCTAAAAGCCTGAAACATGTTTATATATTTTTTCAATGACATGAAGACAATTTTGATACTGAGGAGAAGGAAGAATTGAAACTGTACAGGTGAAATGGTGTTTTCTCAGTAAATCAGCAGATAGTTTTGAGTTTCCACTAGCAGAGCTGTACATATCCTGAAAGCTCCTGAAGAAAAGAACTCAGCAAAGTCTCTCTGTTATGTGTTTGTCCCACAAGACCTTTGGCTTCATGTGAAATGAGAGCTGCAGGTCATGCACTGAGCTGCATGCTGACCTAAGATAAGTGTCCCTGCCATGCTTGGTACTTGTCTGCCAGTATCAATTGCAAAAAAAATTGTCTTGCTGTAGACAGAGTAGTTCACTTCAGACCAAACTGAGCTGATTTTGTGTTTGCTTGGTATAGATCAAGAACAGAGACACAGCTGTCCTGGCTGGGGTGGTGAGAAGCAGCTCCTCCATGTTCCTGCAGCACTTTTCAGTGCAGCCTTATCTGGCACTTTTTGAATTGCTTGTTCCACAAATCTTGGCATTGTCAAGTCGTTGCTTTAATGGCCAGACAAAAAGAAATAGTGAAAGATGGGTGTTGCTTTTTTTTGTGTTAGATTTCTGGTAGAGCTTGTGTACTGCAGTGGTGAAAGAGGTGATGAGAAACAGAGAACCAAAAAGCAACCATTGCTGACCCATTTATTTTGGGTAGAGTTCACAGACTCACAGAATGCCGTGGGTTGGGAGGGACCTTAGATCATCCAGTGCCACTCCTGCCATGGCAGGGACACCTCCCACTGTCCCAGGCTGCTCCAGCCCCAGTGTCCAGCCTGGCCTTGGGCACTGCCAGGGATCCAGGGGCAGCCACAGCTGCTCTGGGCACCTGTGCCAGGGCCTGCCCACCCTGCCAGGGAACAATTCCTCATTCCCAACATCCCATCCAGCCCTGCCCTCTGGCACTGGGAGCCATTCCCTGTGTCCTGTCCTGTCCTGTCTCTCCACCCCTTGTCCCAAGCCTACTCTTATCCAGGCTGTCTTCTCCAGTTGTAAATTTGGAGTAATTCATGAAGTTCTCATACATTTTCCTAGTGGTTGAAAAGCAGGAATTTATTTCCTATCTCTTATATATTTAACCACTTTCCAAGATACCCCTTTATATTATGTGTGTTTTTTCATTGCCATTATTCCTAAATTCTGATATTTTCTTGTAGAGTGACCAAGTCACAATATCTACTGGGAGTGCCACTTCTCTGGGGTTAGAACTACAAAACCAAGTCTTATGCTTTAAACCAACAGAGCCTGGAAACTGATTCTTTGTGTTTTTTCAAATTATCCTTGCTCCTTTAAAGAAAATAAATGTTGGTCACAATACTGTATTGTCTTGGTAGCCTTTGTATTTTCTGTTGTGTCTTGAAACCTCACAGGCTCAGCTCTTCCTAGGAAAATGTAATAATTCTGCAGTGTTCCCAAAACACAAAAGCTGTCAAACCAAGACATTTTTTTATTATTCAGATTGTGTGCATGTGTGGACATTGAAAATATGAAAATATCATTCAACACCTTTGTTTATACTGGTCCTGTCTTGAAACGTATGGTAAGTCATGTTGGTTTAATCCTGTGCTCCCCTTTCCCAATGGATTTAGATAAATCTGAAAGGCAAAACAGTGATGTGGAGAAGTGACAAAAAGCCTGAATTTCTCCTGATTTCTGTATTTGTGCTTTTTTCCGTGCCAATTTTAGGTTAAGGCATGTTGTACCAGCCTTTCATCCCTCTGAGTGTTAAAAGGAAGATCTCCATTATGTGCTGTCATAAAACCTTTTTTTAAAGGCAAATCTTTCAGCATATTTGAGTTAGGGGAACAGGATAAAACAGTACAAAAAACTCTCCAAGTTGCAAATGAACCTACCTGCCAAAACAAAGCTGATGACAAAATGGAAGCATTTGAAAAGAGAAGGAGCATTGAAAACAACATAAAGCTCCCTCATAAGGTAGAGATATTTTTAGTTTGGGGTGGTGGGGTAGACACAGCCTTTGGTTTCTGATAGTATTGATCAGAAAAGTTTCCAGTCAGTGGAAAATAGTTTACTGAGCTTTGTGCATATTAAACAGAAGCTTACAGAAAGTGGACAACACGAGCACGTGCTTTTCTTTTCTGCTCGTGGATATTTTCAAGCTTTGTTGGGATTTTTGGGTTTTGTGATCACTTGGGAGTGATTGAGTTCATGGTTTGATTTCCACCCTCTGCCAGCAGACTAGTTTGTACAGGTTTTGGATCTCCAAACAACTTTCTGAAGATATTCCATGGGGCTCAGAGTAATTTACCTCATGGCTCAGTCTTGACATAAGAATGCCCATGTGATTTGCTGACCTTTATCTCATACCTCAATGCCAGACCCTTTTTTTTCCCTCTTATCTTGCTTCATATCTCTGTGGAGTGAATATTTTCTGGCAGGGTGAATAAGGCTCTGTAGTGCTAAAACACACTAAGATTGTAGTGTGTTCTCTTTTCCCAATAATGATTTCTCTTTTTATACATTTGTATTTTTATATGAAAAAGGCTCATAGAGAAAGTATCTTTTATTTCTTGCATTAAAGGATGAACAAAGCAAACAAGTGGAAAAGAAAGTGAGATGTAGCCAAGTATTATGTTACTCCTTTCTCTTGTTTACCGAATTGGTGTTTGCTCTGAGAGAAGATGTTTCCCTGCAGAGTCCAGTGCCTTTCTCCTTTGAATTGTTTGAGGAAAATGAGTAGGTTTTCCTTTTGCTTTTGCTTCTTACACAAAGGCAATAACTAATTCAGTTAATCAATGTGTGCTATCCTTTGAGAAGGGCTTGGAGATGAAAATTTTAGATGCATTTTGATGTAAAGACTAGTGCAATTCTTTTTTAAATTATTATTTAATAATAGAAATAGCGTAGATGAGTTTAAGCAGACTTTTTAAGTGCATGGTGAGGCCAGAGGTGATCCAGGTACATCTCAGGTTTTGGAGATGCTCTTTTCAAAATCAGCCTTCACATACTTGAAACCTTTGATCATGAGCATTTAATAGTGATACCATTATTTAAGAATGAGTTTCACGAGGTGCTTGTATATAAACTTCAGTTTGGAAGATTACCTGGCAATGGGACATAAGAATAGAGTATCTCAGTTCTGTGCTCTGAATCTTTAAGTGGTTATTGCTTAATGATAGCTGTTGACTTACAGGAACAATAGAATTACAGTCAGCTGTAGAATTAAATATAAATTCCTGCATCCTGGAATGTTGTAACTTGTACACTAAGGAGTTACTGCCTCTGTAGTTTTTAGCTGTTCATTTGTTTGAATGGTCTCTCGCTGGTCTGTAACCAATTTCTTCATTTCTTAATGCAGAATGGAAGCAGTAACAGTAATGTTCATGTGATACTTGGGATAAATTGAAAGAGTAGTGCCAGCAGGAGCTACTCTCTAATCCACTGCTATTCTTTCAGACCCAGAATGTGACAATTTCTTTGTCCTAGATTGCATTTCCAGCAGGAGAGAATACTCCAACTCTGTGGCATCGTTTCCTCTCTCCCAAGATGCGTGTCCTGCCCTGTTTATGTCTGGGGGGGATGTGATTTATGCAACCAGCAGCTGGTTTCAGCACCACAGAACAACTCTTTTAGAGTGAGTCAGATTATTTACGTGTTGTGGTAGCATTGCTTATATCTCTGCCTGGTGACTTCTGCTTCGATTTATGTCACTGCAGAAAGCATCTGGTTGTTCTTTCAGTTCCCTGACAGTTCAGGTTTGGGTTTCCCACTCTGCTTGCACTGTTTTCACATTTCTGCCTTCTCTGGCTGACTGTTGTTATAAATCAACGTTTGGTCAATTTGTCTCCCACTCTGTCTCAAGGCTCCCCTAGATACATGTTGACAGTCTGAAATGGTTTCTTCAGGCTGACCCAAATGGTTGCTGCTTGCATGTAGAACAAATTAACTTCTGCCTCCCCAGGATGAGAAAGAATTAAATGGACAAATTAAACCCAGACTATATTTATCAAATAAGTGCTGCAGGAATTTCCTGCATTCCTTGCAGTGCTTTAGTACCTCCCTGTGCTTCACTGAACCCCAAAGTCCCTGGTGGCTGTCACGGTGAAAAGTGTCACTACTATGGTTCTGCCAAAGGAATGGTTGCTTCATTTAAAAGTTTTGGATCAGGAAACAGAGTCAGCTCATTGGAGAAGAAGAAATAAAGTACAAATGTCAGAATGACCATTTCTTAGAGAACAACAGGTTGTGAAACTATGGTGCTCCTTGGGAATTTGAGACCTCCCCTGTGGAGCTGGGCTGGGAGAGCTGGGACTACTCAGCCTGGACAGGAGAAGTTGTGTGGAGACCCCACAGCCCCTTCCAGGGTCTGAGGGGCTGCAGGGAAACCAGAGAGGGACAATTCCTCAGGAACTGCAGTGCCAGGGCACAGGGAATGGCTCCCAGTGGCAGAGGGCAGGGCTGGATGGGATGTTGGGAATGAGGAATTGTTCCCTGGCAGGGTGGGCAGCCCTGGCCCAGGTGCCAGAGCAGCTGTGGCTGCCCCTGGATCCCTGGCAGTGCCCAAGGCCAGGCTGGACACTGGGGCTGGAGCAGCCTGGGGCAGTGGGAGGTGTCCCTGCCATGGCAGGGGTGGCACTGGATGGGCTTTAAGGTCCCCTCCAACACACACCGTTCCATGATTCTATGACAGACCTGGATGCAGTGGGGATTTTTAATAATGGTGAAATGGTTTGTGGGTGACATTGTTCTTACTTCAAAGAAAAAGGTGCAGAAACACCTTTGAGCCCTACAACCTCTCATGAAGTGAATGAAGCCTGTGAATGAAAATTGCAAACAAGTGAATTACCTGCTTTGCCAAAAGATGAGCTCTAAGCAAAGCATTGTGGTTCTACTCTCAAGTAAAACCAATGCTTTCATTTGGCATGTTGAGCCTATTTTAGTTGCTCTGGCTGTACAAACTATGTAAGCTGGTTTTAAGTCTGCATAGGGAAAAGGTAGGAAAAATTCACCACAGTTTTGACGAAATCAAATTAAAAATTCATGGAAGTAAACCACTGTTCTGCCTGATCCAGTAAGATAAAAGTTTGGGAAATAAAAAAGCATTAGGAGATGCAGAAGCCTCTGGTGCATTATTTTATTTAATTTTAAATGTAACTTGTCTATTTTGTGATGATATTATCACTTGCCTCTTGAATACAGTAATTCTCAGAGGAATAATCTTCCCTCCTACACTGCTGATGTAGGAATGTGCTGTATTTGATGATCAACAAGAGTATATTCCATAAAGGGCTTTAAGCCAGTAGTGCTTGGGGGAAAGAGAGCTTGTATCAGCAGCAAATCAATACTTTCTTTTTATATTTGTGGAACATACATATCTGTGCTAGATAAATACAGCACTGCCTAGCTCTGTTTAGTTTGCTTACCTGCACAAATTCCAGACACCACATCTGCATTTTTGTCATTATCATCTCACAAATCTATTCACAACAGACAGCCACAATACTAGGGTGGCGTTTTTTAACATTCACTTTTGTATGTTGCAAGAAGGCGTGGCCTGGAAAAGAATAGAGAACTAGTAGTAAACCTTTGTTAAATTAGCTGTTGCAGTGGAATTAGCAAGGGAAGTTAAATATCCCTCACAGGAAGAATTCAGCTTTTTCAGTAGGATATCTCATGGATGTCTGCTTTAAGCCAGAACAAGGCAGGAGCACTATGAGTCTAATTTGCAGCCTAGGAACTCAATTAAAATGAGAAAAAATACAACAGTATGAAAATGGAATGGTGTGATGAACAAGTGCAAATTGTATCTCCAGTTTCATGTATTTTGATAATTACAGTTTCTTGACAAAGTCTCTGTACTTCCAGCAGTGTGTCAGGCAATTTACAGCAGGAGAGAAGGTCAAGTTCACTGAAAGTCCAAGCGTAGTCTCACATCATTCCAGCAGAAATAAATCAAGTTCCCAAGAAGTTTGGGGCTGCCCAAACACATACGGAAGTTTACAGATCATTAGATGGGCAATATTTTGGGAACTGGGTGCCTTGGTATGAGATTCACAAGCAGCAGATGCTCTGAGCAGGGAGCTGGAGGGGCAGGGATGTGACCAGGAGTGCTGGGCATGGAGGTGTGCAGAGCATGGCTCAGTCCCAGCTCAGGGCCCTGGGCTGCAGGGAGGAGAGGAGAGGTTTTGATCACACAGCACAGGGCTTCAGGGTCTGGTGCTTTGTTCTGTCCATGCCCAGCAGTGCCAACATTTTCATAAAACACACCTGGGATCCAGGACTCCTCTTTTGGAGTGGCTGTCTAAGCAACAGGAGACTTCCAAACTTTTAATTAAAACAGCAACGACCACTCCATAGAGCCATCAGTGGGGAGAGGGGCTGCACTGCTGCTGCCACTGCAGAAGGGCACAGAAGGAGGGTGCTGTGGCCTTCTATGAGTGCAGATTTTTTTCAGTTGTCCCACTTTAAATATTAATGATCTCCATGCAAATGCTTGATATGGCTGTGATTCCTAGGATGTAAATGGTAGCCTAAAGGAGTAGATTTTATAAAGTACTGGGAAATTGCTCTGCATTACGTTCAGAGGAACATTATGTAATGGAAGCAGTACTTTAAAAATTGTGCTTTCCTCTCAAGATGGAGAAATGTTGGGAAACCTTTATTGTCTAAAGTGTTTAGTGCCTGAGAATTCCATGGAATATCCATTCTGGATCTTGTAATAAATATTATCCTAGTCTGCCATGGGAATGTGGCAACAGTAAATGAAGAGCATTGTCTGAGTGCTGTAAGTGGATTGGATTTAAAATGGTTAGATTGTGGCTTTGTCAGGGAGAGAAAAAGGACAGCTTCTCACTGAGATAGCTGTTAAACTGAATAGTCCTTTAGAGATAAGGCATCAATAACTTTCTCCTAATCTTAGTTGAGCTTAATCAAACACCTCACTTATCAGACTTAGCTGCTCTCAGGTAAAAGCCTCCTTATCTGGCATTCACAGGGTTTTATAGGAAGTTAGTTAACATCAAAAAGCGCAGATTTTGAGCATGACAAAGTCACCTCTACTCCCCAGAACACAAGCAATCACACTGCTCCCAACCAGGAAAAGCAGCTCAATCTGAAATCTTAAAAGGTTCCAGTCACAATTGGGAAATTTTTCTTTATTAATAATGATAATGGCTGAGAGTATTATTCTTTAGAGCTGTTGTGCTCCTGAACAGAATAGCACCGGGTTATATGAGCAAGGAGGGTTATATTCCTTCTTGCTTGGGAAAATAAAAAATCTACAGAGCAGCAAAAAAGACATAAATTGGCATTGTTGAAAGATTATTTTTATAATAATTCAGTACAATAGTGGGTGATACTAGAGGACCTCCATTGCTAAGTGAAGTTCTATATAGCAAACCAACAGTTAATTTTCTTTGTTTGATGCATCTCTATCTCTGAATTTTCACTTATTGCACATGCAAGCCCACAAAGCAAAGGAGGGCTGCCTTTGTTCTGATTCTGCTAATTTTGGTTAGAACAGTGTCCTTTTTTGTGAGTAAATACCTTGAGAAGATCCAGAGACAGGATCTTGTTTGCTAAATGGCAAAAGAGATATGAGAGGAAAGATGAAATCCAGAAAGGGAATTGACTTGGCACTGATGTAAAGTAATAGGGGTGATATGAAAGTCTAAGGGAAATGTTTCATTTCAAAAGATAAAAAGCATTATGAAGATTTCAAAGACCTAGACAGCTACTGAACTCTATCTGGTGAAAGAAGAGTGTGAACTATTAAGCATTTGAAATGTTTTGTTCATATGGGAATTCATTTGAAATTGTTGTTGATTTTATTATGCAGTTCATGTTAATGGATATTTGACTGTAAGGTTGATTATTAATGAAGGACAAATGAAATCTATGCTTAATGTTATGCCATAGTATGTCACCTTGAAACTTTAATTGTAAAAATTCAGTAGGGCCAGACTTGATCAGTATTTCAATTGAGAGCCACGAGGCAGATGAAGTAGGGCTGTGACAGGGCCCTGAACAGTTCATTGCCATTCCTGCCACCTGTAGAGATGCAAGAAGAATGGCTGTAGCTTTTCTATAATATGAGAGCATATTATGTTAAGATGGAGAAGAAAGTAACCAAACCAACCCACAAACCACTTTGGAAGGCTTTGGTTGGCCACCAAGCAACAAAACCATTGTAACACCTTCTATAATAAACAGGTTTTTTGCAGTCTTGCTGGTTGCAATATTTATTTCAAACTATTGTGAGACTGCTGAATGGTTGTTTTGTTTCGTTCTGTGATCTATGAGTACAAATCCTTCAGAATTCTACGGGTCCCTTAGAAAATATTTTGCAATGGTGCAGAAATACTCATTGGAGTGGGCCAGGACTTTGTGTATATCCATGGGGCTGTTGAGGGTGGAGCTCTTTGATAATTTGTTTTTTTATTTTCTGATAGAAAATATTGGTTTGTCAGAAGCGTTTCACTGAATATAAAATAGTAGCTCTAGGATGGGGTTATTTTGAGAACTAAGGAAAAGCAGCCTTTACTCCCTTTCCACACTCCCAAAGCACAGCTCTGTCAGTCACTCAGCACTGGGATTGCCCCTGGAATAGGATCCACGTTTGGATGCGATGGGGATGGGGGAGCAGAGGTGCAGAACGCCCCAGCAGCTTTAGGGCCCGTCCCTAAAGGGGCCAGGGGCTGCTCTGGGGCTGTGGCTGCAGGGAAAGGAGCCCAGCTTTGCAGCTGGAATGTCACAGTGCCACTCTGTGGTGGTTTGTCAGATCGATGGCAGGCAGGGAACTCCTCCGAGGAGCCCTGGAACCAGGGGACAGGGCTCTGTACCTCGCTCAGCGCTGCTGTGGCAGCTCTGCACAAGGCTGATACCTGGGAATTGTGCCAGCATGGCTGTTTGCCTCCTGCTTTCCTTCTGCATTTCACTCAAACCAGCACTTGGCTTGGGGAGGTTTTTATTTCCTTGTGAGTAACTTGCTCTGAAGTCAGCAGAAACAACATAAATTCAGTAGTCTTCAATTTGTTCTTGTTTTCATTTTTTTCCTAAAGAAAAATAAGTGTCAGTATCCGGTTGCTTTAGTCAGGCTTTAGCTGTAACCTGTATATTTAATATAATCTAATATTCATTAAATAATTCTTCCCACTGATTGTTCAAAAATATACCTGTCATTAGGGCATCAGATGGGTTCTCCTACATGATCCCTGTGGAACTGTTCATCCTCAGAAATCTCTTTCTGATCTCATCTGTCTCTCCACTCAATGTGCTTGTAAAATTAAAACCCTGCACAAAGTCAAAGAAATAAGCAGGGAGGGAAGGACAAACCACTCCCTTAAAGCTTCTGCTTTCCTTCTCTGTGCCCCCGAAACAGCACAGGGCTCACCTGGAAAAAGCAAGAGAAGTCTTACTAAAGTCATACATATTTGAATTTCTGTATCTCCAGTCTGATTTCTTCAGCTGCAAGTAAAAAGCAGTGGAAAGGAAGTGCAGCCACTTGCATTGTTATGTTGCTTGTGCAACAGCTCCTTGGATGTTGGGCACACAAATTTAAAATCTTTTGAATCATGGCAGTTTTCAGAGTTCTAAAAGATAGAAAGTAAAAGAAACATAGTCAGGAGTATACAGTGTCTAAAGCAGAGCTAGAATGAGAATTAGGAGTTCACTCTTCCACTTCTACACATGAGAAGAGATTTCTTTAATGGTGTCAGGCCTCAATATTTTTTCATGAGTTGAGGAGAACCATTTAAATTCATTGAAATTTCAAATAAGGTTTTTAATGAACAAATCAACAGTCCTTTGTGGCATGGGATACTACTGCAACCTTCAGAATTGAGATTATGGCCTTAACACAAGTTAGACAACCTGCTTTAATTAAGATTATAGAAGCCTTCTCAAGTTATAATTACAGTGCACTGTTGCAGGCACTGTTGTCTTTTTTGCATTCCCTGCTACCAGCAGCACATATGTGACTTGGCATTTAACATGTGCATTGTTCACATTATATCACATTAATAAGGTCAGTGCACCTGAGGGGGAAGGAGCTCTTGCACAGCTTTCCCCCTCTCTGCTCCTGCCCCTGTCACAGCAAAGGCTCCACAGGTCTCTGTGCTGGTATCTCTGGGCTTTCTTCTGCCAGATGGTTGGGTTGTAAGTGTGAGGTCTCATTTCTTCTTCTTCTTTTTTCTCCCATCCTTTGGTATATCTTTAATTCTGGAGAGTTTGTTAAATCTGAGTGCAGCAGGTATAATTTTCTCATTAAATCAAAGGACAAGGTCATTATATGTTAAAAGGAGGAAATAACTAGTTCACACATGTTATCTTCACAAAAATATGAGCTGAGCAATTCTGTACTGACCTTTCAATATCATTCAAAATTAAATTCCATATGCACTCTTCTACTGTCTTCTGTTCTGCTGCTATGATGCTAGAATGGATTTTAGGAAAAAATATAAACTGAACTGTTTCTTTATAACTATTCCATTGGAGTCACCTGACCCTGATTTCTATTTGTCCATATTTAACATTTTAATGTAACTCACATATGATCTCACTGTATCCATCATAACAACATCAGGTAGTTTCTAACTGCAATAAAAAACACTGTGATCTTTTGCATGCACTACTGTCTCCAGAAATACAGGCCTTGATATGCTTAAGAGTAACAAGTGGAAGGACTTGCATCATTAAATACTGTAGAAAAGACATTAATATAGATTTGTAGTCATAAAATGAATTGGTCTGTCTCGCTGGCAGGAAGCAATTTCTGCAGGGTGTAATTCCAAACACAAAAGAACATTGCTACAAAGGTGCTGTGAAGACACAGAGCAGTAACAGATAAGCCCCCAGAGTACACATTTACTAGAGGAATATTAGAGTGATTTGAGAGTGAAGAAAAGGAATAGTAACACTCAGGGCTGCAGTGTTCACATCTGTGAATATGCTTAATTGTTTTATTGCAGCGCTTTAAATGTGGTGCCTGACAAATAGGACGCTGTAAGATGCCTCCTTCTCCTGAGGCCTTAGGATGGAGGTGTTTCTGTTTGCTAGCAGCAGTGTCCTGTGTGAACCAATAATTTATGAAAGGCTTGGAAACTGCTAAGGGAGGCAGGTACTTTGTGAGGAAAGCTTTGTCTGGCTCTGCTTTCAGATCCCAGTGCAGCTGGCTTGTAATACTTCCTGTGGTCCTAGGAAACAGCAGAACACTGATAAATATTTGGAGTTTGAGTAGGGATAATGATGACTTTAAGCCTTCTGTGCCTAAAATGGAAGCATTGAGTCCAGAGAGTGTGTTGGATAAGTGGGTAATATTTTACTGAAGCCTCTTGACCAAGACTTGCTCTGATGGTGATGAAATTAGAGCTGGGTGAGAAAGTGCTTCATCTTAATGTGGGCTGGCTTTGGAAACTCCAAATGAAAGGTTTTTACAGGAGGAGAACAAACTTTGCCAAGGTTGAGAGTAAAGTATTAAACAGCAACAGGAGTGCCATGTTCAGATAGTTCTGCTCTGTTCCAGATTAATGTCCTGACCTTTGTATTTTATTAGTCTGGGATATCTCCACATCTTTCTGGGTTTGACCAGAGACCTTTTCCAGCACAGTGCTTAGTTGATCTATTCTCAGCCTTTTGTCTATTGTGGCTAAAAATAGTTGAGTTGAGCTAGTCAGGAATTTGGCTGTTTCAAATACAGACAGAGAGGGTGACTTGCCAAACTGGAGGGAGCACAATGAAATGGTTTCAGTTTGAAGTTGAGTTCATCCCTTTGCTTTAAGATAAGAAATTCCTGAACTGAGAAGGCAGATACAACTTCCACTTTAAGAAAGGACACAAGGAAAGGTCAAAACAATTTAGAAGAGATTTGTCTCTTCAAATAAGGCAAGTAGTTATGTTGCTTTAAAAAAGGAAATGAAACCGTCATTGTGGAGGACTTATTAATGTAAAACAGATTAAAATATGCATTCATAATATGTAAATATAGAGTCAATTAATACAAAGCTTTTTTACAGTATAAGTGATTGTAACCTGCCAGTGTCCTCTGGGACGACTTTGAAACTGAAATGCTTCTTCCTTATAGTCCCAGTTAACAACAATCAATAAACAGTAAACATAAAGCAGTCTGTTGCCAAGCGAGCAGTGTCTGAATAGGACAGTTTAATTTTCAACAGATGAGCAGAATTCACCAGGAGCATATAGGCTCAGGAGCCTGGTGTGCATTGCAGGACCAATTCCAGTAGGCAAAAGAAAGTAAAATTGAGAAAGGATTAAAATCTGTGGGTTTGGGCTGACTCCTGTCTTGTTTCCCTCAGATTTCATCACTTACAGCCCTGTGAAGCCAAGATGAAGAGGGCATAAAAACTCTGAAGCATTTATTTCCCACTTCCAGTTTGATCTTTTCTTTGATCCTTGAAAGATTCTGTCAAAGCACGACAGCTGGAATCTGTCAGGAGGCCTATTGGTGAAGGAGGTCATGGTGTGTCAATTTAGCAAAGGTGACATCTCTCCCCTGCAAAAGATGGTTCTGCTCACAGCCTGGGAAAGAGGTGCCAAGGGAAGAGGCCAAACTCATTGCAGCTCTCACTGTTTCACTGTTGCCACAACTCCCTGTAAGCCTGGTGCTGTCAGGAATGCTCAAGTCATAGTAAAGAGATACCATTATTTATACTTCAAATTATACAAGGGGATGTCTGAATATTTTTCCCTTGAACAGTTGCAGTGTTACTTGACAATTAAATGGTGCCATGTGACACAGTGTATTAAGTGGTCATGATCTGCTCCCCTATCTAAAATTTAGTCTTTTGGAAGTCATAAAATCACAGAATATCCTCAGTCTGAAGGGACCCCCAGGGATCATTGACCCAGCCCCTGTCCCTGCAGACCCCCCAGCATCCCCCCTGTCCATCCCTGGTGTCCAAAGGCTCCTGGAGCTGTGGCAGCCTCGGGGCCGTGCCCATTCCCTGGGCAGCCTGGGCAGTGCCAGCACCTCTGGGGACACAGAACCTTCCCTGATCTCCAGCCTGAGCCTGCCCTGCCCAGCTCCAGCAACAGCAACCCTCTGGTCCTGTTTCCAGTGACAGGATCCTAGGGAACAGCACAAAGCTGTGTCTCCTATATGAAGTCTCCTTATAGGAACACAGGTAAGAAGGTATTTGGCCATTTTTACCTGTGATCTGCTTGTGTACAATGTTCTGTTAATTTCTCTGGTTTTCACTTGGCACATGATCCTTGGAGTATTCATCACTGCATCTTTAATTGCATTAATCCAAGTTGCAAATAGATGCATGTTGCTGCTGGTGCAGAGGTTGGTTCAACTAAATACAAAACTCTTAATTTTAAGTAGATTGCGGAGGGTTTTGCACATTTGGTATGTTCAGCTTTTGAAAGCAGTTTCTGCTGAAAGTGTGGCTACTTAAAATTCAAGCACTCTGCAACTAAGGAACTCCAAAAAGAGGTAATGAACCATAAATTATTGCCGTTAGATATTTAATACTCAATCAGTATGTGCTCTCTCATGCATATCCCACTGGCATTGCATTTATTCTGACAGTGTGGTACTGGTTCAATTACTTTGCTCATTTACAATAAAAGATTAATGAAAAGAGGTATATTTTAGTTCACAGAGATTAATTGCATCCCTTACTTTCCCTACTCTAGAAATATTCAACCCATAATCCTGATAGCTTTTTCGTCAACAAGTACATGGAAAATTAATAGACTTCCTTCTGCTGGAATCCTCAGTAGGCTTGCAGATACAAACATCCAGGGAAAAGCTGACTGAAAGTTGGCTTTCTGGTATGGAGGAATTAATTTACCTCCTCTCCCTCATTCTTTCTCTTTCCTTTGCTCTTTAATCCATTCTGATGACACTTTGAATTAGCCAGAAGAAAAACAGGTTCGTGCAGTAAGTGTTGAAACCAGCACATCCTTTGTCCTATTTCATCCAAATAAAACTTGTGGTGTCTTTCACTTCTGATGTGTGCCCAATTGTGAGGGGGGATGGACATTCCAAGAGCTTACTAGGCTGTTAATGCCTCATCAAATTTAACAACCTTTATATTTGCAGAGTACCTGCCAAGGTTACTAGTAAAACTGATTTTTAATCTTGCTATGAATGCAGTTGGTACTTGTTTTAAAAAAAAGGTGCGCTGTTGACATGTAGGAAGAGAAAAATATTTTGCTTTATTTTAGAGGATTTCTGTTTACATTAAGAAAGTGAATCTAAGAAAAGGCAGTCACTTTAATATCACAAGAAAACACACCAGTGGCTATTATTTAAAACAATACAAATTGAGGTTTACATGTAAGCTGCAGAGCCCTAAGGTAGATCTTCAGCACTAAAATTATAGCAGGGTAGATTTTAGAAGGGATTGCTTTGAGTTCAGCTTAGATAAACATCCAGAAGTTCAGAACTTATCACAAACTTCTAAGACTGCTAACCTTACCAAATTAAAAGGGAAATCTGATTAAACATTGATTAAACATTCTTGAAATGTTATGGCAGTTGTGGATCTGCCCATTACTGGAAACTATTAGTGGGGGAAAAGGGGATAAAATATTTAAATATTTTAAACCTTTGACATTGGTATAAAAATAGATGTACACTTTGAATATGTATCTAGTATATGCACATATTTATCTCTCCATGGTCTTATAGAAAAGGCTCTTGGAACTACTTTTGAAAATGCTTCCTGGAAATCCTTCTCTAAAGCTACAGTAAAATATGTAACAGCCAGCTAAAAGTCTACATCCAGCTCAACCTCAAAATGCAGTTTTATTTATTATTATCCTTTTTAATCTGTACCATTTTCCATCTTATTAAAGCTCAGCATTAATTCAGAGTGAACCTTGCAGGCTGTGGAAGCTGAACTGGTTTTTGGTGGGGTAGCACAACTTCTGGGGCACTTTGGGCTGAGGTGAATGAAGAAGCACAGCTTCAGGGAGTCCACATCCTCTGTGGTCACTGCACAGGTAGATTTGCCTCTTCCAAGGGCTGAACAAAGACATGGATAAAATATTCAGCTTCGGATTGTTCGTATGTTGGAACTCAAAATGTCCCTCAGACATTTTTGGAGGTTCCGGGCCCAGGTCAGGAGCGTTTGAGACCCTGGCAGGCATTTGGAAACAGCTGTGATTTTGGATTTGAACCATGGAATGATTTACCAACCTTGCAGGAAGAACAAGAAGTCACAAAAGTTTAGATATGAGAGTAGAAGTAGTCACAAAGTAAAAGGAAGAATTTTTGAGTGCTGTACAGGGGGGTTTTAGTTTTGTACATGGGGGTCAGAAGTTTTAAGATGGAGGGATTTGGGCCTGCCCTGTCCTCCCTCTTTCTTCTTCCTTACCCCCATGTTCTTGGTGATGTTGGCACTCACAGATTGGTTTAGAGTAGAAAAGCACCATTTAATATAGGTAATAGGCATTGGGAAAAACTGTACCCATGTAACACGTAATGTACCATATAAAAGACAGCAGCAGCCCTGGGCGGGGAGAGAAGAAGCAGTCGGGAGTCAGAGAGGATGTCAGGGTGTGTGTGTGCCTCTGCCTGAGCTGTGAGCAAGCCACAGCAGCCCAAGGAGAAAATCTTTTAGATAACTTGCAATAAACTGCCTTGAGACCGGACAACAGAGACTGCTGAGCCTTTCTTTGGAAGCAGGGGTTGGAGGAGAAATTGTTCCACCACACGGAGCCACCCCCAATCTAGGGTGAGCTCCGGCAATCTTACTAATGAGGACTTCAGGGGCCTGTGGAATCCATCTGGAGTGGGGCCCATGCTCCCTCTTCAACTTGTCTCACTGGCACTGGGCAGGATCAGAAATTCTGAGTCCTGACCTTGAAAAGGGGGGTTAAACCACTCATGTGTGCAGGTTCTGAAGAGCTGAGTGGAGATGATATTGCTTAATCCACTGTGCTCTCATTCCATGATGCGGTGGTTCATTTTCCTCCTCTTGCTAGGCATGGGGATCTTTCTGGAAATGGCTTCACTGGGGGTTAAATGTTCTTTGGCTGCTCTTCAGGACAGGCTGGGTTTATTTCTTAGTTTTTTTTAATGAGAACTTAATAGTTTGCTGGTAGCTACATCTGATTTAGAAAACCAGCAAAACACTGCTGCTGTATGTAATTCTTCCTGTGTGAAAATTGTGTTTAAAATCCGAATAATTTAGCTTATTTCATGTCTGTCTATGCATACTTTTTCTTTGAATGCTCGATGATTCTATATTTAATTTCTGATCTTTCTACTAGCAGATTTTTTAATTTAATAATACAATAATATGCTTTAGAGCTGCCTGTAATTACTTGGAAGATATGACTTCTCTTTGTGTAAGTTATATGTCTGTAATTAAAAGAAGATCTGGCACATATATCTCCAGTTAATAATACTCATGATAATAGAAAACTTGTGTCGATTTTAATAGGAAACAACTTTTTAATTTGCTTTTATTGAATTCTCTGTAAATTGACACAAAACTATTTCCCTCCCATTGCACAGTATTTCTTAATGAGAAAATTTGATAAAAAAGACAGTTTTAAGTTCTGCATAGTCCTACTTTAAGCACCTTTGCAGAATGTCCCAGGGAGCTGTGCCCAGCCTTTGGGTTTCTCTGCAGGAAGACAATGCAGCATCTGAAATCAGAAGTTGGTTGAGTGTTTCTGCTCAAGTCAAAACTTGTAATGCTGAAGAATCACGTGTTGCTTAACCTTGTAGACACCAGAGATGCACATACAGCTCAAATTCTGACCTTCAACCTTTTGCACAGAGGTGGAATTTTAGATGTTTGTTATCAGTGTGTCCCTCTCCACAGCCTGAGCAATGAGCTGGGAGTCTGAGAGTCAGAGCTGGTGGATTGAAATCCCCTGTGGCAGATAACAGACCTGAGATAAGGATGGAGTTCCAAGTCCAGTGTGACAGCAGAAACTGCAAGAGGGAAAGCAGATTGTAGAGGCTTTCCTACAGCATCACTCCTTTTCCTGACAAATATCATAAAATCATAGAATGGCCTGGCTTATACAGTTGTATCCCAAGTCCTGAAACAATTAATTCAGTGTGGTATTGAAGATAAGAGCAAAGGATATTTGAGGGGGACAAGACATATTTTTTAACTGGGTTTGGTGATCTTGTCTCACTTTTTCTCTACTCTGTGTTTTGCCTTCTATCAGAGACCACATCTTAAATATTAATATTTTAAATCTCCTTGAAACTCTTCCAAAACTACTGCAAAACTGTGTATTTTTCTTCATCTTAAATCTCAACTAAATCTTTATCTAAAATTTTGGACAGATAATTTTCCACAGTCCTCACTGAATAAATCAAAGCATCTGTTTCTTTAGCATTTGATTTTCTTTCTGTTGCAGTCAGGGATGGACCAGCCAAGGGAGAATAGAAGAACATTGATCTCTTTTCTTCCACTTGGCTGAGTAAGATCTCTGGTGATGTTTGTTTCTAGGACATAATTCAAAAGTTCAGGAAAATCAAAAATCTTCCCATTTGCTTCAGAAAGCTTTGAATATGGCTTATAGAAGATAATTACACATTTACTTTTTGTGGATGTACATAAATATTAAATCCAGGAAAATATCTGTATAGAATCTTGCTTAATTAAAAATTGGCTTATACAGATATTGATTCTTTAGCTCAGTAGAAGCAAAACCAATGCCAAGAGTGAAATGATGATGTGTCTTGGGGGGAATATTCTAGCAGAGTATGTTATATCAAGCAAGTAAAAAGTAATGTGGAATAAGAAACAGGGCCTGATGTGCTGAGCTCTTTCAATGAACTAGAATGCTGACTCAGATTGTAGAGAATCTTAATTATTTTTTTAGAGTGGGAGGAAGATCAGCTTAGTACTAGAAAGTGTAATCATATGTAGCTCTGCTCTACCTTTAACAAAGTAAGACAAGATAAATTTTAGTCATTCTACTTAAAATTAAATTCTGTTGAAACTTAGTGTCTTATCTTTATTAGTGCAATATTTTAAGTCAGAGCAACTCTCTGAATGACTTTGTGAGACAGAACAAGCAGAAATCAATCACTGAATTAATAGCTGTATGTAAGAGTGGTTCTTAGTGTCTTCTCAGAACTGTTCTCCTTTAACAATGTCTTTTTTCCCCTGGAGTGAATAGGGAAGGACTTGCTTGAATGCATCTGTATCAAGTCTATTTTAACATTTTCCTAAATCTGTTGGGTCCTCATCCTCTTCCCTCCATACCCTGACAGTGCCCAACTCCATGACAATAAATGAAGTAGGTAAGGTTATGGAAGGGTTTTATGATGGAGGCTGTTGGATCCTCAGGAAATTCTGTCCTGTGAGGGAAGAGCACTCACAGTCTGAGCTGCAAAGCTTAAAATTACTTAAAATAAATCATACAGAGGCGAGGGAAAGGTCTAGAAGCGTAAAACGTAATGTAGGTCAAGCTTAGGTATGTTGTTCCAAAATCAGGCTGTAGTGCTTCCATGACCAGCCTTTTCATGGATGAGATCCTGGTATTCTCAAAATTGGTCTTATTTGGATTTTATCCAATTTCTTAACTTTTACTATTGTTTTTTACCCTCCAAATGTAATAGCTAAGGATGGTAAAATTGATTACCATTGGGGAAATTCACAGATGCTTCATTAACTGGATTCTCTTTTACTTACAAACAATGCATCTGAATCTCCATATCTTCAGAGATTTTCTTGTGTTCAGTTTCATCTCCTTGTGAGGAAAAGATGGAGTTTCATTGCCTGAATCTTCTGTATAAAAATGTTACTGGAAAAGCAGAATATACTGGCAAGTCCCCTACCTGTTGTGTATTGCTTTTTATGATCGAAACTGTTGGAAACCATGATTTTAAAAAGCTTACATGAGATAAAACCCCAAAAATTTCCCCAAAACAAACCCAAAACCTCAGAATTTTTGGTGGACAGTGTTTTTTAGCTGGAGAGTAGGCATTGTTACTGAAATACCAAGCAAGTTGTTATTGGTCACTATCTTAACAAAAATATAATCAGGTGAGAAGGATTATCAGGAATTAATATCTTTTGCCTTTTATCACAAATTATTTAGTATTTAATTTTATTTGATTATGTGATAAAAGCTTAACATCTTTTATTAGCTGAACCTTCTGGAAAGAAAGCCAAACCCAGCAATACTGTTTGGATCACTTGTTCTACATAGCAGCAATTCTTTGTGGATAAATTTAATTATATCTAAAGAGCTGTCATTAACTAGGTGATGGTTTCAAGGAAAAATACATGGACATCCTCACAAGGGGAAGTTATATATGTTTGTTTTTCTTGCAGCAGTAAGAAACACCAAAATATATAAAATCAGTTTCTAAAAGCAGTTATTTGTGGCTTGCTTTACCCTGCTGTTGCTCTCAAGCTCTGTCATGTCTGAGAGCCCAAACACTGACTCAAATGCTCCTTTGGGAACTGCCGGAGACCACCTTAGGTTGGGGGTGGCTCCGTGTGGTGGAAAAGTCTCTCCTCCAACCTGTGCTTCCAAAGAAAGGCTCAGCAGTCTCTGTTGTTTGGTCTATGGTTGTTTATTACAAGTTATCTAAAAGATTTTCTTCTGGGGCTGCTGTGGTTTGCTCACAGCTCAGGCAGAGGCACACACACACCCTGACATCCTCTCTGACTCCCGACTGCTTCTTCTCTCCCCCTCTACCCAGGGCTGCTGCTGTCTTTTATATGGTACATTGCGTGTTACATGTTTATAGTTTTTCCCCAATGCCTATTACCTATATTAAATGGTGCTTTTCTACTCTAAACCAATCTGTGAGTGCCAACATCACCAAGAACATGGAGGTAAGGAAGAAGAGAGAGGGAGGACAGGGCAGGCCCAAATCCCTCCATCTGAAACCTCTGACCCCCATGTACAAAACCAAAACCCCCCTGTACAGCACTCAGAAATTCTTCCCTTTACTTTGTGGTTACTTCTACTCTCATATCTAAACTTTTGTGACTTCTTGTTCTTCCTGCAAGGTTGGTAAATCATTCCATGGTTCAAACCCAAAATCACAGCTGTTTCCAGCTGCTTGCCAGGGTCTCAAATGCTTCTGACCAGGGCCCGGAACCTCCAAAAATGTCTGAGGGACATTTTGAGTTCCGACATGGAATATTTTTCCTCATGCGGGTAACATGGATGAGATCAGCAGTTCAGCTGGACCCCCTAATTTGTTGTTCAAATTAAGAAAAAGACAAAGCAGTGTGTCTTTGGGGGGGACCCTTTTATAAAAGGTGTCTTTTGTGTATCCCATTGCAGTTAAGGCCAATGCTGCTGCTACGAAGCTGACTTGAATTGAACTTAGTTTGAAAGTAATAAGGACTAAACAAAGCAATTTACTGTACACCCGGGACTTTTGGTAAAAGTGCTGGTTCTGCTGGGTGAACAGGAGAAAAGCAAAGATCTTGGAGCTTCTTTTTTCATTTGGTCTTTGTCAGAATATTATTTTATTCAATATCTGCTAAATGGCCATTAATTAGCCACCAGGTTTTGCACTTAGTCAGCTGCTCAGGTGTTCTGCTCAGTCTCTGTCCCCTCTGACTCTCTTCTTGATCTTCTCAGCACCCCTGTGTGGAAGACAATGCTTTAGAAGGCTTATTTTGTCTTCCTCTAAAGAAGTTCTGCACTGTAATTTATAGTCATTAGGATTACACTTAGAGGGTAAACCCCACAAAGTTCCTGAAATAGCACTCAATTTAATTTGTTTTGTGGCTCTGAGGAGGAGTTAACTGCCAAATACTACTTAGTCCAAAAACTAGTGTGTTTGAAGCACAAGAATAAAAGCAGCCAGGAGGTGTCGAGGTTTTCACATAAAAAAAAAGAAAAAAAAAAAGGGGCTGGGGAGTACAAAAGAGAGTGGGGAGGGGGGGTCTGCAGAAGGGAGAGTCAGGTCATTGTAAATGGGGGATGTGCTTCTGGAAGAGTGGTTAGAGTCACACCTGGAGAGAGGCAAAACAATTCTATGAAAGCTAATGACACTATTGACAGTTACCAAATGTATTTCAGCATTGGACTTGATGTGAATACAGCTGAAATGGCTGGTGGCTTTATAATCCCTGAACCTTTTGGGTTTATCCTCTTCCAAACTCTAGTGATTTCCCTTCTCTGAATTGTTTTTTCTTTGCAATCTCTATCTCACTCTAGGGTTCTCTATTCAAAGCATAAAATGAAAGAGTGGAAAAAAGGAAACTGAATCATTTCACAAGAAATTTATTGCAGATAGCAATTTAGTAGACTCATTATCCCAGTGTGAGGAAAATATAGTAGAATCCTAAGAAAACCAACACAATAGAAATGCAGTGAATATACCCAGGGATTGAATAGACAATTTCATAATTTCTCAGTTCAGGTTAATAAAGATCGTAATTCATTTTGCTCTAACAGAATGTATTAAGTAAATGTTAAATGCTAATTAGTATCATGCTATTGAAAAAGCAAGAAATATATCATAAGAGATGAGTTCAAACTGGTAGAAATCATTAAGTTTCTGGGTAATTTGGAATGGTATAATGAGGGTGTTGGCAGAAACCTCAGTAGCAAAAAGGTTAAAAATGCTGGCAAGAATTTTCCAAGCAAGTCTAGTTACAAAATATATCCAGTGCTGAGAGAAAGATGGAGAAAGGATGGTTTTACATTTTCAATATACATTTTAAGACTGCAGCAAACAAACATGAAAGGCAGTTTGAGCACTGCCAGTGCTATTAACACAGCTTTCTTGATTGCAGTAGTTTAAGGTATGCTGTTTCCTGATGGGTGCCTCCCTATATTCCCACTAAACATTTGTTTTGAAATGCAAAGACACTCTGGTAAGTGGAATCAACAGAGCTGGTCAAAAACAGTGAAAAGAGAGTCATTTTGTTGGACATATTCTAAGGCTACAGAAATCAATAACACTTCAGACAGTGCATTTAGATATATGCTTATCTCTGTGGTATATCTCAGATTTTGGCTCAATGGGAGGTGTTTCTGCCATGGATGTGCAGGTCATGCAGTAAACTCTGGTGTCCTGAAGTTGATTGTGTTTGTTGGCCAGCTTTGACAGCCTAATCTGTGCTCTCCCAAATCTGTGCTCTCCCCACATTGCAAAAGCAGAAATTCTAATCTAGCAGGTGAAGGGATCTGTAGGGCATCAATTTATTCTTAAACGAGACATTTCACAGAATCATAGAATGGTTTGGTTTGAAAGGGATCTTAAAATAAGCTCATTCCTGCCCCTGCCATGGCAGGGACACCTCCCACTGTCCCAGGCTGCTCCAGCCCCAGTGTCCAGCCTGGCCTTGGGCACTGCCAGGGATCCAGGGGCAGCCACAGCTGCTCTGGGCACCTGGGCCAGGGCCTGCCCACCCTGCCAGGGAACAATTCCTCATTCCCAACATCCCCTCCAGCCCTGCCCTCTGCCACTGGGAGCCATTCCCTGTGCCCTGTCCCTCCAGCCCTTGGCAATTGTCTCTCTCCATCTTTCCTGCAGCTCCTCCAGGCCCTGCAAGGCCACCCTGAGCTCAGCCCAAAGCTCCTCCTGTGCAGGTGAGCGATGCCAGCTGTGCCAGCCTTTCCTCCCAGCAGAGCTGCTCCATCCTCTGCTCACCATTTCAAGTTGCTATCCATGCTACAACAATTATGAGTTGGTATGTGCTTTTAAACTTACCTTTTACTTTGGGAGTTTCTATTCAGCAAAGTAAAATAGCTTTACTTCTAGTTCTCCAGCTCCTCTGCCGTGTTCATGTGTGATCACTGCCCTAAATCCTTTCCTGTCACATATTCTGACTTATAGCCCAAAAACTTCGGCATTTGATGCTTCCTGCGGGTACCACCTGCAAATCTAATTTCAGGCTTGTGGTGAGCAAAGGACTGCTCATGTTCATTCAAGGATTTCACTTTAGTGCTCGACAGGCTACATCCATGCAATTGTTTGCTTAAACTCTGGGTTTGACTGACCTTTTTCAGCCTGTGGATGGTCTGGAGAGTGTTGAAGAGATAACTCAGTGACACAGAAAGCAAACTGTAGGAGTGCAGTCTGATGTCTAATAAAACTGACAAACTAGGCAAAAAGTGGATGCTCTTCCTCAGCTCATTATTTTAAAAAAGGAATAGATGACCTTAATCTTTCCTCTGTCTAGAAGAAAAATGTGTTCTTATAGTTAGTTATGTTAACTACTTGCCAGAGTAACTTTGTACCACCCAAAGACCTTGTAAACCTTTCCTAAACTGAGCTATTGAAATGCACTTTTAGATAGACTTCCTGAAATGGATTTGTATTTGTACTGCTGATGCATTCAAGAGAAGTTATTGAGTCCTTCAGTGCCTCTTTACCCATTCACTCAAACCGTGCCATAGAAAGGCTTTTCCGGGGCTAATGCTGTATTTTCTGTGAATATATTTTTATAAACTCATTAAAATTACTTTTTATGTGAGTGCTCCTCTTTGGGGATGAGATTTTAAAAGGTCTTCTGCTTGAGAACAGCAGGGAGAAAAATAAAAACCATTTAACAGTGCACCAGCTTTGGCTCTTTTCTGTACAATAAAGCATTACAGAAATGAGGAAAACTTGTACCAAACCAGGTGCTTCAGAATGTGAGATGGGGTTCTGTATGTGACAAAAATGTGGGGAAACTTACTGTTGTTGCTGTGCTGCTGCAGCATTAAGGATCTAATTTTAATTGAATTTCCATGTAATGATGACTTCAACAGTAATTTACTAACTTTAATTAAAATACTTTCCAGCTAATCTTTGGACATTATCCCTTTAATTATAAAAGGCATCTGTAATATTAATAGCCTTGGAGAGTGCCTTATTTGCTTTAAAATGTAGGTGCATGTACAATTAAACTTTTGCCATGTTTCACTGTGTTCTGGGCAGGATCAGTGACCATTATGCATTACAAGGTTTACAGAGCTGTGATAATGAAGCAAATTTGTGCTGAAAACCTGTACTTCAACGGAGTATTAAAGCTCATTAATTTCATTAGCTGAATGTATCTTTTTCGACATAATTTTAAAGAAATCTTGCAACCCATGTGAGAATACTCTGGCACTGCAGAATGGACCAATTTGTTTAATAGCTCTGACTTCATGGCAAATAAACATTTTCACATGATTAGTCTAATAGTGTGCTAAGACAGGGTTTTCTTTCAAAGTTTGGCATTTTCTCTTTTGCATATTTCTTAACTGCATTCAGCAGTGGCAAGTTATATTCTACATCATTAGAAACCAGTAGAATCTCAAGAAATGCTATTGCTTGGTACAAAACAAATGAAGCTCAGAGTTGCACAGAGCAGGCTGGAGCAAAGCTGTAATTTGGGATGGTAGGACAAATCAAACTGGTGGTTGAGGAGCCTGGAGCTGGCTGCTTTCAGCTCAGTTCTTGTGCTACTCTTGCAGCTCTTTCAGGCTTCAGTTGTTGCATTTACCATGGATATGAATTGGAAAATTTCAGTCTTGTGGAACTGCTGTTCTAGTCCAATGTCTTTCTTCTGACCTCTTGTGTTTCCTGAAGTAAGAGAAGACCACAGCTCTTTACACAACCTTTCCTGTCAGAAGCAAAAGTTGCTTTGTGTTTTTGAGGGTGCTGTCCTCTGTGCTATGGGGGTGGCTCTGTCCAGCAGCCACAGTGGGGGATAGCAGAGCTGACTCCTCTTGAAGGCTGTCTCCAGATTTATGTGGGTGCCTGTTAGGCTTTGGTTTATCTTCTCAAGAGTTTTGTATCAGCAATGAAAGATGGTTCTCTAAAGGATGAGGTTGTGGCATCTGCTCTGGAAGGAGGAGCAGCCCAGGCTCCAATACTGTGTCTAGCATCCCACTGAAGGTGCTGGTATTGTCAGGAAGCTGATAAAAGCTATCAGAATTTAACCTGAGTCAGTCTCCCAGAGATTGTACAGCCTCAGCCACTTAAGCAGTTCTGTTGCTTTACTGTTATTCCAAGAAATACTTGTTTTACTAAAATAACATTCTATTGGTGACATTAAGTGCTGCAATTAAGGACTGAAAGTGTCTAAATATCATTTCTTTGATAATGCACTATTACATAAATATTTTCCCTTCTTTTTCTCTTTAATGTGAGTGAGATCTAAGTGTTTGGTTCTCTAAATTTAAAAAAAATCTCTATAACCCAGCTGTGTAGCTAAAAGTACTTATTAGAAATTGTTGCCTTCATATCTTCCACATGTTAATGTTTATTTACATTAAGAGCTAAAACCAAAGAAACCCTTCCTGTTAAAGTCATGACAGATTACTCTGAAAGAGATTAATCTTGCAGTGCCAATATGGTCCAAACAAGGGTTAGGTTTGCTGTGAGCTGAAGAACTCTATCCACTCAGTTACTAAAAATGTACTCCCCACAAATAAACACAACACTTTACTTTTAGACAAGTCCCATATTTGTTCTGTATGTAAGGAAGCAATTTAAGTAACAACTTGATCATTATAATGATCATAATTCATCCTAAGATTGGTTTAGCTAATATTAACTCTAAGCCTCCTTCCGTAGCTGTTGTTCATCTGGAGTAAGACCCTTCTGTACTGTCTGAATTCTGGTTCAGTTTCTGCCAGATCATTCTCCCAGCTGGTTCTGAGGTTTGGTACTGTGCATTGCCAGAGATGTCCCTTTCTTATCTGCAAAGTCGCTATTCTTGCTCAATAGGCAGAAGACAAAACAAAAAATTCAGTCGAGCTTAAAAGTTTCAACTGTTTCTAAAACAAGGTAAAAGTTCAGTTTGCAATTATGAAAAATAAGTTAAAACATGATCCCATATTTAATCCTATCAAATAATGGCAGTATATTTTTTCATTAAAATTATAGAACTGTTATTGCTTTTATCTCAAGAGGGCAACTGAAGGAGTTAAGATAAGGAAAATGCAGCCCCTATTATTTTCCTTAGCATTATATTCAAATTCTCTGCATTCGTTCCACACACAGAGCAGAGCACCAGTTACAGAAAGGACAAACATCTTGGCACAAGGTGTAAGGAGCAGCCAAAACTGAGATGAGTGAGGAAAGCCTTCATCAAGAGTGACACTGGCAACTCCTGGTGCTCACCCAGAAAACTATTCTGACATTTTGGTTCTTTCCTTAATCGGTATCTTGAGGCCCCTAAGGGTTTTGTGTAAATCTTGTATCCTGGCTGAGAAGGGTTTGCATTCCAATACCTTTTCCCTGAACTGCATTGTTTACCTGTTTTTGTTGAATTGTAGGTGTGGTTGGGTTTTTTCCCTTCTTTTCCAGATTTGTCTGCTGTAAACTACAATACAGCATTTCCCCTGATTTACACAGCCAGGAGAAATCCTCAACCAGAAAGCAATTGTTGTTAATTAGTATCACACTGCCTTAAAGAAGAGTTGTTGAGTCTTTTAATTTTGCATAGTTGATTTTATTTCAATGTCCCTGCAGACTGCTGTCTCCATGAAGTTTAATGATGTTAATGATAGTAAAGTCATTTGCAATTACTGTGATACAGCTTTGGTTAAGACAAGCTAAAAGGAGAATTGAGCTAGAAACTGGTGATCCTCTCCTTATTCAGTAGTTGCTTTTATTAGCTAACATAGTGCAAGGTGTCTATGAATGACTTGGGGTAGTAAGTTTGGATATTTACCTAAAATTAATCAATCACTTGACCTTTCTGACACAGACAATATTTCACAGTGGTAAAACTGTGGGCCAGGCTCTCTGCTTCACTTAAATTGATTTGACCTCACTGGAGTCTATTAGTTCTGCTGCTTCAAAGTGACATCAAGTCTCATTATCTTCCATGGAAATATTCAGCCATGTCCTGATCTGTTTTGAATAGAAACCCACTTGGCACAAGAAAGATCTTGTCCCACCCTCTCTCTCATGCTTCATAATTTTGTTTTTGAAGATCTTAACACTGCTTCTATTGCTGTATTCCAAAATTTTTGTTATGAATAGTCTATGCTTTGAAGGGGGCAGAGGTGAAAATACAAGGCAGCATATGTTATATTTGCATTCTTTTTAATGTTCAGACTTCTTTTGACTACAAAATGAAATGACAGGGTTTCCACACACTGTGGCTATTTGTAGAAGTAATGTTGACTACAGTTTACTGTGAAAGAAAACCAGAGAGAAACAGCTCTCTGGAGTTGTTGAAGACAAAAATAGAAGTTTTTTTTCAATCTAACTGCAAAGTCTTGCTGATGTCCTTACCCATGATTATACTGTTTCTTCTACAATGCTGATATTAAACTTGGGGTTGTGTGGTATCTTGCTAACTTCTAATTGCTCTGTCTTTAATGGAGTGTTACTTATTAGGTCTTGCTCTTGATCTTTTCAAAATTATCTGTTTAAACCATCTCAAATGCAGTTATTTTCAAGACTGAAATAGAAGAGGACAGACTTATCCTATTAGTGCTTAACTCTTGCCCACTACCTCCAGTTGGTGACACGGCTGATTAAACATCATGCATTATCTAGTGGAAATGACTCCTCACTCTCTCTGAATGTCTTGTTCTCTGTCACCACCTCCAACATGCTGATACTCAGCATTGTGAGGCTGCTTTTTTTCTGCCTTTTTTTTTTTTTTAAGCCATAGTGTAACCTGAGATAACAGGGAGCCCTTTTGTGTAAAAAGGCTCACGCCTCTAAGAATTAAGAAATTCTGACTGTTCTGATATAGAACTCTGTTCCGTGATAGTCATCTTGCCTTTAGGATTTCCAGAGGTTTTGGTTTTATGAAAATCAATCATGTAGTAGACATTTTTATGTCAATCTTAGCTGAATGGACATTAGTTGCTTAAAAAAAACATAGAATCATGGAATCATAGGAGGATTTGGAAGGATCCTTAAAATCATCAAGTTTCATTCCCCTGCCATAGGCAGGGACACCTTCCACTATCCTAGGCTTCTCCAAGCCCCATCTAACCTGGCCTTGGACATTTCCAGGGATGGAGTAACTACAGAGCACTTCCTATGAATTTGGTGTAATCTGGCCTGGAGCAAGGGATTCATAAAACGCCCATTCATTTAACAGTTGACTGAATAAAGTATGGAATTAATTTTTTTTTTTTTTTCAGCCTGCATATATCTTCATTTGAAAATCTTTCTGGTTCTTGCAGCCTTGGCAAGATGAAAAGCACTGCCTCATATCTATTAAAAAAACAAAAATGGGACATTTGCTTTTGACTTCCAATGTTACAGAGTTTTGAACAAACTGCATTGATATCTTCCTAATTTATAAACATTATACACCACATATTTTTTAATTACCCTGGGTTTTGATAAGCAATCCTGCAGTGGCTTTTAATAAAAACAAAGAAGCTTTTGTCACTGAGGGCCACTTTGATAATCCACAGCCATCAGATGGGATCAGCTGGACAATACACCCCTGCTGTGTTCTGCTGCAGGTGTATGTGGGATGGAGGCCTAAAGCAAAGAAAACAAATGCTGGATACTCAAGGAACAGGTCATAGCATGGGAAGTGAGAAGGGGACACTGGACACTTAAAATTAGGTGGGCTTTTAGGAGAAATAAACTCAAAAGCTGAAGGCCCCCTTCACACAAGCAATGTGAAGAGGTTTCAGGATTATTCCAAGACAAATATCTCTTGAATATCCTGTAACAATTCTATATGATGCTTTTCATTTGAATTAGTTTCCCGATCCAACCACTTTTTCCTTCCAAAGGTCCAGCAAGGCATCTAAAATCATTTGCAGTCAACTATTCTGAGTTGTATAAATATTTGATGACATAAACTCCTGTGGGCGCTGCAATAATTATACAAATTGTAATGCTAATCCGTGGTATCAATAATGCCTTTGGAGAAAATAGCATTATATACTTCAGTCCCAGAGAATAATAACAATATTAACGCAGCGCTGACACTTGGCAGCACTGCCTCTCCAGCCTGTGTTCACTTGGCAATTGGAATTGCAAAGAAGCAGGGAAAGCAGACATTTCTGGCTGCAGTTCTGCTTCCAGAGTGGCAGAAAGAATTTGGCGTTTAATGATATGCAAAGTGTTGTTCCTGTTTTATTGTAGTATACTATACATGCCTTGGAGCATGACTTAGAGTAATTTAACAACTGGAATAACAGGCATTTGGGAAGAAACTAATTTCATAGGAAGGCAGATCACAGACACTAGGCTTGTTCATAAAAATGTTGCCTTGTCATGCTTTGTGACATTGCACCTCAAGCTAGCAAGAGGATGTGGGGGGCAGCATCCCTCAGTTCAGACTGGATGAGAAAACATCATTACTAGTGGATGTAAACATGGCCCCTAACTTTTACAGGCCCACATCAAAGATCAAAAGGTTGCATTTTTTCTTCATTTTTCTCTGGCTGTCAGTCTGGACTCCTGCACAGGTTTTCCTGTGGCTGCCCCATCCCTGGGAGTGTGTGAGGCCAGGCTAGATGGGCTCTGAGTAACGTGAGACAGTGGAAGGTGTCCCTGCACATGGTAGGGGTGGAAGGGGGTGGGCTTTAAGGAGGTCACTTCCAGCCCAAACCCTTCTGTGAGATTCCAGGGTGGCTGAGGCTGGAAGGGCCCCGGGGCTGCTCTGGTGCCACCTCCCTGCTCCAGCAGGGCCATCCCAGAGCACAGGGCCCAGCAGTGTCCGTGTGGCTCTGCAATGTCCCCAGGAGGAGACTCCACAGCCTCTCTGCTCCATCTGCTCAGGGCTGGCACTGCCCAGGGCAGGAGTTCTGCCTCCTGGGCAGGGGCAGCTCCTGGGCTCAGCCTGCCCGGGGCTCTGGGGCCATGGCTGGGGCTGGAGCAGAGCCTGGGCTGCTCTGCCCTCCCTGCAGGATGGATGCTGCCAGGTGAATCCCATCTGGCCTTGTGGGTGTCTAACTGGTCATTAACCATTGTCCCCTGGGTTATGGGGCCTGCAAAAAGACGATTTTTAATGTCCTTTCCAATGCAGTGTTGGTGATTCCATGGGGGGTTCACTCAGTCACCAAGTTCCAGCTCTGGGATCTGGGTGTCCTGAGCTTTGGTGTTAAAGAGTGAGGCAAACAAGGCATGAAGGAGCTCAGCCTTTCCCTCATCCCATGACATTCCCCTGCCCTCTGCATCCAGCAAAGGATGGAGTCTTCCTTTTGTTGCCAATGCATTTTTACAATGTTCATTGTCTTTACCTACAGTGGCCAAATTAAGTTCCAGTTTGGCTTTGGCCCTTTCAGTTTTTTTCCCTCCATAACCTCTCAACATTTTTTAATCCCTCCAAGGTACTTGATACTCCTCCAAAGATTATAGACTCCCATTTCATTCCCTGAGTTCCAGCCTGAGTTGTCTATTTAAGGAGTTTCCAGGCCTGCAATTACAGTCTTTTTCCTTGACAAAATATGTATTATGGAGCTCTAAATGATTATATAAAATACCATTCTGTGAGATGGTTATGTATCCTTATTTAATGAATAGGATAATCATATAATATAGGGGGAAAATAATTTGGAAAAATCAATATAAGCAGCCTTCAATCATTGGACTTTATAATGTCTTGACATGACTATCTTGCTTTAAAAAAACCCACATATTTCCTAAATCAAATAAGAAATCAAGACTGAAAGTGATATATTCTTGTTACTATGAAGACTTCAGGGTGTCTGACGAGGCAATAGAAAAAATGCAATAGGAGATGGGTGTTCTATCCTGACTTTTGTTACAGTTGCCATTGTTGGTGAATATTAATTCAGTTCTATGTGACATGTCTCCTGAAACATTAGAATTCAATGATATAATGAAATTCAGAATAGAACATGCCAATGTTCATCTGAGACCTGTTTATCATATTCCAGTCAGTGGAATAAAAGAGATCACTTAGGAAATGTTTTAGGTGAAGTTATAAAACAGTTTTCTATATGTTCATGCTAAAAGTTGGGTTCAATTTCAGCTGTAGTGGCCTACAAATTGGGTATTTTAGAGGCTTTTTTCCACTTTAGTTCTTAAAAATTATTGTGTATTACCAAGTGATCCTTTTTGCTGCATTTTTAGCAACTAATCTCTGATCAAAGAAATATAAAACCCTAAACATCAAAAGTGCTTCTTAAGGGTTTACAAATCTCTGCATTCTTCTATATCACAGAATGTGCTGGCTAGTTTGGAGTATGCTGCATATTATTTTGGGAGTGGAAGCCTTCAATCACTTAAAGAATAAGAGATTTTTATAATGGGAATTTTTATTAGTCTGTATTATATTAGCTTTTCTGTTTTTTCATCAGAGCCATCTGGAAGGTAGATGGCAATAAAGACATTGAGTATAATTATAGCAATTCAGACCCAAAAAAAGAAAAAAAAAAGTTAAAAATTCTAGTATGCTAGAAAAAAATTCTAGGAACTTTCAGTTTCTGAAAAAGAAAAACAGCACAGTTGACTGAAAGAATAACAAATGGAGCAGAGAAGTCAGAGAAACATCAGTGCTGAATGCTGGGCATCTCCCTGGACCTGGCAGTAACTGAACATATTTTCTACTGAACATCTTTTATATTCCTTAGTGTTCCTCTCTTCAGGAATTTTACCACACTTAGAAAATTGGAACATCCCCAAATAATGGAGCATTTATCAAAGCTGTAGGTGAAGGAGCATGGTAGCAGTGTGGGGATGTGTGTTTGTAGGTGTGGCTTGATGGGAAAGCCCAGGATCATCAGTGTCGGAACTCAAAATGTCCCTCAGACATTTTTGGATGTTCCGGGCCCCGGTCAGAAGCATTTGAGACCCTGGCAGGCAGCTGGAAACAGCTGTGATTTTGGATTTGAACCATGGAATGATTTACCAACCTTGCAGGAAGAACAAGAAGTCACAAAAGTTTAGATATGAGAGTAGAAGTAACCACAAAGTAAAAGGAAGAATTTTTGAGTGCTGTACAGGGGGATTTTGGTTTTGTACATGGGGGTCAGAAGTTCTAAGATGGAGGGATTTGGGCCTGTCCTGTCCTCCCTCTCTCTTCTTCCTTACCTCTGTGTTCTTGGTGATGTTGGCACTCACAGATTGATTTAGAGTAGAAAAGCACCATTTAATATAGGTAATAGGCATTGGGAAAAACTGTAAACATGTAACACGTAATGTACCATATAAAAGACAGCAGCAGCCCTGGGCGGGGAGAGAAGAAGCAGTCGGGAGTCAGAGAGGATGTCAGGGTGTGTGTGTGCCTCTGCCTGAGCTGTGAGCAAACCACAGCAGCCCCAGAAGAAAATCTTTTAGATAACTTGCAATAAACAACCATGAGACCAAACAACAGAGACTGCTGAGCCTTTCTTTGGAAACACAGGTTGGAAGAGAGACTTTTCCACCACACAGAGCCACCCCTGACCTAGGGTGGGCCTCGGCACTCAGGAGTGGTGGTGCCCTACCAATGAGGAAATGAAGTGTTTGTCAGGACAAAGCCTGGCTAAATCATGGAATTGTGGAATCTCAGAATGGTTTGGTTGAAAGGGACCTTAAAAATCATCCAGGTGCACCCGTGCCATGGCAGGGACACCTCCCACTGTCCCAGGCTGCTCCAGCCCCAGTGTCCAACCTGGCCTTGGGCACTGCCAGGGATCCAGGGGCAGCCACAGCTGCTCTGGGCACCTGTGCCAGGGCCTGCCCACCCTGCCAGGGAACAATTCACACAGAATTCACAGATTCACAGAATCACAACATTGGAAGAGACCTTCAAGACCATCAAGTCCAACCCAGCCCCAACACCTCAACTAAACCCTGGCACCCAGTGCCACATCTGGTCTTTGTTTAAACATATCCAGGGATGGTGACTCCACCACCTCCCTGGGCAGGCCATTCCAGAACTTCATCACCCTTTCTGTAAAAAACTTTTTCCTAATATCCAACCTATATTTCCCTTGGTGCAGCTTGAGGCTGTGTCCTCTGGTTCTGTCAGTGCTGCCTGGAGAAAGAGCCCAACCCCACCTGAGCACAGCCACCTTTCAGGAGCTGTAGAGAGTGACAAGGAAGTTGTAAAGCATGATAAGGATTCCAGTTCCTTCCCAATATCCCATCTAACCCTGCCCTCTGGCAGTGGGAAGCCATTCCCCATTGTCCTGGCACTCCATTCCTTGCAAATAACTTCTGTCCATCTTTCCCGTAGCTCCTTCAGGTAAATCCTGGGGTCATCTGTTTGTTGTACATGTGCTGCCTTCACTGTTAGAATCTCAAACAGGTCTCAAAAGAGTTTTCAGTCAGCTCTGCTTTCTGAGGTTTTTCAGTGAAAATCCCCTAAAATCCTACGTTTGCTGCCAAACTCATGGTATTGTGATGATTTCTTGTGTACTGGCCATGACACTGCATCTCTGAAAGCATATCTAATCAAAAAGCTACCATGCATGGAAGAGAAAAGAGCACCTATTTCAGTGGCCAGGTGAGATCTCAAAGTCTGACCCTCTGATCTCCTCTCCCTTTTGACAAAGTTCAGATGTGGTCTCTGCACTGATTCCTTTGACTTTTCTGCTCTTTTTCTGCTCTTTCCTTGCTTGCTTCCCACTGGACACAATCTAGCATGTCCTCTGCTCCTGTTATTAATTAATCACTGCTGGTCCTTTCAGATTGTGTAAAATCATAGAATATCATGAGTTGGAAGGGACCCACAAGGATAATCTAATACAAATCCTGGTCCTGCACAGAACACCTCTTTATTCTTCCTTTCTCATCTAATCTACAGAATTTCCGCTTTTTTGTCCCTTTCCCCCCCCTTTCTGCTAGAGATTCATCTTAGTATTGTGATTTTGAGTTTTGAATTTACTCTGTATTTGCCAATTTTAACTTTTGGATGTTTTTCTTTTTTCCCCCTGCTCTCCTGCCATGGTGACACAAGCATAGGGAAGAGTGAGCTGCACCCCTGGGGGTTTGCAGAGCTTTGGTGTTTCCTGTGTGTAGGTGGTGGGACAGCTGTGTTTTTTCCACTTGCAGTAACATTTCATTCAGGAGAAATATGGTTTAAACCAAATTGTGACAGGGCATCACTTCACACTCATGGAAGAATAAAGGAGATAGTCTGGGGAGAGGATTTGCTGCCAAACCCTTCTGAGGAGGGTTTGTGACCCTTCTGAGGTGGTCTGTGACCTCCTGCCATCAGCTCCCGTGAAGCACAAGGGTCCCACATTGTGTTTCTGAACACACAGAACGTGGGGTGGCCCATATGTAACAGGTACAGATTTTTAGGAGGTCTGTAGTTTCCCCATAATTATTCAAGGTCATGGCATGGAATTCTGCATAAAGTAACTACATGGCTTTTCCCTTCCTGCTGCTCCTGTCCTGGCAAGTGATGTTAAACTCCTTATTGATCTGTGTGGGAGCTCAGCTGGACTAGCTCCAAAATGCTTTTGAAAGTCCTACTGGTTCTCCCCACACTTTGATTTATCCAGTCTATTCTAAAGGGCAATTTCAATCCCTAATGGAAGCCATCGGTATTTTCAAATGAGGCACCTTTTAAAATGTGGAAATAGCTTGGAGAATAATTCCTGGTAAAGTAAATGTTGAGTGTTAGCTTTTTGTTGTTGCTGTGCAGAAAAATACAGTTTTGCTTGGGGTCGATAAGAGATTGAAAAGTGTGGGTAATAATAAAAGCTGAAGTGGGAGTTACTTTAATAATGGGATGTCATGTGTAAGCCTATAAAATAAACAGTAATTATCACATTTGAGAAGCGACTCTGTTAGAATTCACATTGCTCTTGACAGCTTCATCTGCACATCAAGCCTTTCTGGAATATGCACTTTCTTGTTCCTAATGAGCAAACAAATGAAACAGGAATTCTTACCCTGATAGAAGGTGTTGATTTCAACAAAACCTAAACAAAAAACTAGATAAAAGAGAGCCAGAGCAGCAGACTGGAGGATTAGTTCTTGCTACACATTTTGCTTTTACAGAGCAAGATAAAAAACAGAGCTATAGTTTTATTATTTATGATTTTCCTCCATCTTTTATATGACACATGTTGAAGGGAGTGGGCTTTATGTATTGCAGCAGAAAATCAGATGTTTAAAGAACAGCAGTGGATTCAGAATAAACTCTGTAGATTTTGCAAAGACACAGTAACATCTCTTGATTGTGAATCATAAACTTGGGTGCCATAGACAGGTAAAAGAATTATAAAAGAAAGTTAAATTTATTATTTTAGTTCCCCTCTGTCTTTTCCTTGTCCTTCATCTGTACTTGTCTTTTAGTCTGCTGTAAATGTAATCTGTCTCCTGAGAACAGCTGCAGCTCTGTGTCTTTCTTCTCACCCTTTGTCCTCTTCCTACAATGTTCTTCATGCTTTTGGTCAGAATCCTTAGATTTTTTTGGTCCTCTTGTCATCTTCATTTTCAGAGTGGTGATGCTTTTTCTTTTTTTGTTGGACTCTTCTATATCCTCATCCAGCACGAGGTTGTACTTGGTATCTTGCTTTGGTTTTACTTTCTTTTCAGAGTAAATTTCAAAGGTTTGTCACGTTCCTTCTCATAGTTCTTGAAATCTTCCTTGGTAGATTCCCTTCCATCCACCTTTTCCCTTCCATTTGATCTTTGCAACAGACTGGCTAAAATCCACATGTATCTGTCTGTCCCCTGCCAGCACATTGTCCATTTTAAGGTAGGCTTTCTCACAGTCTTCCTCCTTTTCAAACTCAATGACAACATAACAAAGAGATTCACCAGTCTTCCAGTCTCGGATCACTTCACAACTTTTAATGGGACCAAATAGAAGCTAGGGACTTCTTATAATATGAGGAGAGCTGGACTGGACAAACGCAGATCAAGCTAATATGGTTAAAGCTATGTTCTCCATTTATTGTCTAAAAGATGGCAGTCTATATACACTTCAATATAATTTACAGATTATGAACACACTATCATTGGTCAGCAAACATTGTTTACTTTTGCCTTAAGGTGGTTAGAGCTTCACGCTGTAGACTTACACTAATTCACACCCAGAAAGCTTATTTACACCGTGTTTACCTTAAAGCAATTTCTAACTGTACAACAACTAGTTTCTTACTACGCAAAAGGCTTCACAGGCCCCATCAAGGCCGCTTATCTGAGGCCCAGACGGAGGGTAGCTCAAATCCTTCACTCTAAATATAAATCATGTCCTGTCTCTCTCAGAAATTTTACAACACCAAATCATGAAAATATTATCTCCAGGTCTTCACCTGTGGTCACAGGATTCAGCTTACAAACAAACAGCACATTTTCTGGTGGCTTGATGTCTGCATCTGGCAAGTCTCCCATTCTTAGAAGAATGACACAAGTTTTTGCTTCTTCTTCTGCCTGAACTTCTTCTATTTCATCTGCAGACCTTCCTGTCAGGTCATCAATTTCTTCATCTGCTCCTGTTCTGCCACTGTCGAGCTGTTCCTTTGTAGGATCTGGTGAGCGATCAGGAACACACAAGCCAGGTGGATCATCAAAAGAATCATCTAAAATTACTGTATGATTTATATGGATACTTTGATATGGGATAAAATCTTTATCTACAAAGATTTCATTAATTGTCTTCAGTACATCCATGCCTTCTGTCGCTTCTCCAAGTACTGTATGTACACCATCAAGGTAATCAGGTTTTCCCCTGTGGTAAAAAGGAACTGTCATCCATGCTGATCACTTCCATTGTTAACCATTGACACAGTTTCCTTCTTCTTGTCCTTGATTCTGGGCACCTTTCCTGCCTCAAAAAATCTGGCTTGATCACCATACAGTGGACAAAATATGGATTCCCCTCCACAGCCAGCTTTCATGGGATCACCAGTTTGTATAATAAAATCCTGCTGTACATTATAAATAAGAGAATAGTTGCAGTGCTTGACTTGGCAGAGGTTCAGGAAATTCAGACAAGTGCCCAGGGGTGTTCCTCCATGTACAGGTTGTCCTCTGTGGTCTCCAGCAGCACCACCATGGCTGCATGCACCCAGCCTGCAGCTCGCCCCTTCTCCCAAGATTATTTAATTATTAGCAATTTTGAGTTCTTAAATAAGTCCTATAACCTTGAATTTTATTTGCATCAGTTCTTTAAATTTTAGAAATAATTAGCTCATGAGAAAAAATATTACTGCTCAAGCGGACAAAGTTGTTTTAATCATGCACCAGTTTTATTGCCACAACTCTAGAAATGTATATATCTAAAAGTGTTTGCAGTGAGTAGTCTTTAATCTCTTGTTATACCTGAATCTACATTATATAAACTTATAATGGATTTGTCACACCCTTTTTAATCCCTCCAGAAAAATAATTCTATTCACAGATTGTCTGAAGATTTATTAATAAGATTAAGCAAAGTTAAGGTCCAGTATTGTCAGATTTGAGTTATACTAAAATATGTTCTGTTAATTTGATTAAGGATGAGTTCTCTTCAGTTGATTTTGTTAAATTAATCTCTGTTGAGTGTTACTGAGTTTGGACAATATCCAGTTTAATTGTTCTTCACTTTAAGCTATTTCCTGTTCTATTTCAGTTTTATTGAGATTTATTTTCAGTTCTGTTATGTTTTTATTTAGTGCAAATTAAGGGTTGGTGAAATTACATAAAGTTAAGCCCTGGTATTGTTATATTTAGAATAATGTGAAGTTATATTCTATTATTTTGATATCCTTTTACGACTGAGCTCTATTACGTACATTATGTTCTGTCAAAGTTAATTTCTACCAAATTTGAGTGTTGTTTAAGTTGCTGTAGATTTTGTTAATGTCTTGGTTTGAAAGACAGGTGTCTGCTAAGGAAGAGCAGGTAAGGCACACACCACATGGGTGGATTCACTATGCCACATGTCTTTTCTTAATTTTTTTTGTTTGTTGAGGAAATGTATCTTCAGCAAAAGTGAATTCAGTGCACTGACTTCACTCAGAGGGATGTTAATGGCAAAACCGTTGATTTGGACATCAGCAGGATTACAGACTTCTGTACAGTTTGTCTGAATTTAGCCTTGTGTCCATGGGCACGCGCTGGTGCCAAGAAAAAGGGGAGATGTGTGTCGCTATGGAGGCAGGACGGGAATGAGAAGACTGACTCAGAAGGCTGCTGAGAGTAAAACTCTGGTTTATTCAAAATACACTGCTCTTTTATACAGAGCTTCATGAGGACCAACTCCATTGGTCCTGGAGTGAAAACAATCCACACCATTGGTGCAAAGTGCTTGACGCAGAGTGATGGACTTAACTATAAACAATGTGAAAAACAAGAGAGATAAAGAATTATTTACATTCTTCTCCAGCTCTTTCCCAGGCTTCTGCCTGGCTAGAAACTCTCAGTTTCTCTCTTTGACTGAATCTGAGACCCACAGATGTGGTGTCCAACAGGGCAGAAAGGGGCTCAGTGCTCAGAGGGCAGGCAAGGGAGGAGCAGCAAAGGGCAGGAGCAGCTCTGGCTGAGCCCTACATGGTGCAGGGGCAGACGGAGCCCCTTGGCTGGGCAGGCCAGCCCCTGGCACACCCCAAGTGCCACCCATGGCAGGGCTGGTACCGATGTCCTGCCTGCCCACACTACCTGGGGAAATGGCAGCAGCACACCCTGGTTCCCAAACCTGTCTGTCACCCTGCTCAGCACAAATGGATGTTAAATTAGTCCCAGCGACAGCCTGGCGGTGTTAGGCTGGGCTGGCACTGGTGTCACCCTCAGGCAGGGGTCTCAGAGCCTCCAGCCAGCCCCAGGGCTGCTCTGGCAGCACTGAGGGAACAACTGCTGCAAAGACTCCTCAATTCCCTGGCAATTCCACTACAGACCAAAGCCTTGCTGCAGCAGAGATCCTTTTTGGATAAGGATAATGTTTGGGCTAAACGTCTGATGAGCTGACATGAGAGGTGTTTCCTTGAAGCAGGCACAGGTGCCATTAGGGCACAGGTGTCATTAGGGCACAGGTGTCATTAGGGCACAGGTGTCATTAGGGCACAGGTGCCATTAGGGCAGGGGTGCCAGCAGGGCAGGGGTGCCAGCAGGGCAGGCTGCAGCTCCATCAGCTGCAGTCTGAGTGCAGCACCTCAGGCATTCATCTCCCCCCACGGGCCTGGCCCCAGTTTGGAGAGGGAGGTTCAGCCAGATGTTCCCCCTCCTGCCCTGTGGCACTCTGTGCTGAGGGAGGGGACCAGGGCAAGCAGTGCAGGTGGCACGAGAGGCTGTAAAACCCCAGGGGCATCTACCTGGGCACATTTTGAGCAATAGGTCTCTGGAGGGTGGAGCCATATTTGACATCTGAGGAATTTGGGGAGTTTGTCTTCAGCAGTCAGGGAATGTGCAGTGGCAGGTGACTGGTTTGGGTTTCCTGCTGGTACTGACACAGCTCCCAAGCACTGGAACATGGTCTACAGCTCCCTGCGTGTGCTTCCCCCAGTGAAATGTTTTAATCTATTAGATGGTGCCTTCATACAGCATTATTTTTGTTGTGGAGGTTTCCTTTGTGGTGATGATGTAAAAGAAAAACACCTTAAAACCAGGGCAGGTTACACACAAGGAGTATGTGGCTGTAGGAGAGTGATGTACTGTGGAAGCCTGGAAAGAACAAAAAACTCTCCTGAATATATTGAGCTCACATGGATTTTTTTTTTTTTTTTTTTGTGGTTTATGTCAACCCCCATCTCTGCTCAAATCTTTTTAATGTTCCAGAGAGCCAAATACAAAGGCAGAAAGGAGAAGAAAATCAAGGGGACAAATTAGCTGTGGTTTTGAAAGGATGAAATGAGGAAACAGAATAAATGCTAGGCCACTATTCCTAGTATGACAAACCAGGAATCTTGTGTCCAAGTTCAACTCTCTTAGCTTTGAAAAATTTCATAAAGGCAGAAATCTCACCTGGCTGTGGGCTGGGAGGAGCCTGTAATTTGTGTTCAGTTTGTGTTGGTTCATTGTTGCACATAAATATTTGCACTTTAGCCATGGAATAAAATATCTTCAAAAATAGGATAAATCAGTAGCAGAAGACAGGACAGCACTGAACCCTAAGGATTAGGAGTATCTTGGCTGCTCCACACCATGTCAGGCAGTCAGGCCTGGGCTCTGGTTGTGCATTCTTTTCACAGGTTCCATTCTCACTCCAGTCTAGATCCAACTGGATCACAAAACTGGGAAACTCTGATATTTCCTATAGCAAATATCAAAGGCACATCTACAGATGGGATGAAGAAGTGATTGAGAGCAGCCCTGGGGAGAAGAGGACAGGGCTGGATGGGATGTTGGGAATGAGGAATTGTTCCCTGGCAGGGTGGGCAGGCCCTGGCCCAGGTGCCCAGAGCAGCTGTGGCTGCCCCTGGATCCCTGGCAGTGCCCAAGGCCAGGTTGGACACTGGGGCTGGAGCAGCCTGGGACAGTGGGAGGGGTCCCTGCCATGGCAGGGGTCGGATGGTCTCTTCCAAACCATTCTGGGATTCTGTGATTCTAATTCCAGTGGAAAACGTTTCTTTTCCAAATGTCTTCTGTTCAGCTGTTCACAGATAATGAAAGCACCTTTCTCTGTTATTTGCATTTCTTTTCAGTCAGTGTAATACCTTTTCTTTGCTTCCTCCTTTTTAAAGCAAGGATCATTCCATATGTGGTGGTGCTATAGCTCTGCAGTAAATTTTACCTGAATTCACAAACCCATGGGAGTTAGTTTGCATTTGAAGGAGAGGTGCTGGTTTTTCCTTTTAAAAATTAACATTCAGAGATGTAAATCTTATTTACCAATGCCCTGCTGTGTTGAGAATAACATTAATATATGACATAGCTTTAACTAAGCCAAGATTTCTATCTGGTAATTATTTTTTCCCACCTGAATTTTTCTGTCCCTCACAGAGAAAATGCTTTGTATTATACAGTGGAGTTTAAAAAGCCACAAACTGATTTAGATTTGTGGTGCATAATTTCTAGTCATTTTTATGTATATTAATGTTAAATCATGTTCTTGATTTCCATAAATGACCCACATAACATGCCAAATTTCTTCCACATTTTAAACAGCCCTGGGTTTTGATGAACAAAAATTGATAGGTATGAGATGAACAAAGGAATACTGATGACACATAATATAAGCCTTGATCTAAAGTTGTGAACTTGTCAGATGATCTGCCAAAAATGGATTATTTTCTAAAAGTTGAAATATGGCTGAGAAGCCTGCTGGCCATTATTCAAAGCCTTTAATTTTTTACATTGATGCTGTTAGACAAGTGATAATCATAGGCTTTAATTTCCTGCAGAATTGAGCATAGGTGTAGAATGCTTTATATCATTTAATATGCAAAAAACCCCTCAGATCAGACAATGCAACTTCTATCTGTGTCACTACAGGTTGTCTAATCTGACACAGGTTGGTATTAATACACTACATAAAACTGGAATTTTCCTAGACCTCTGGTATTTCTTTGCATACTTGATGTTCACACTTTAAAAAAAAGTGCAAGTTCATGTCCATTTTCGTATTATACAAACTGTAGTAATTTGCTTCATTAAATGCCCTATAATTTTCCTCTGCTTTCAAAATACTCATGTTCTTTACTCAAGCTGGATTGTTGAGATCTGTGCTGGGTTGCACCAATCATAAACTTGTTGATTCTCTTGCCTTTTTCTGCAGTTAATAGTAACCCAAAGCACTGTTCCCAACGCGACAGTCATCCAGCACAGATAATTGTATTTTTGCTATAGGATTTTAGATTCTGTTTGTGTAATTTTGCTTTCTTTTACAAGAGATAAAAGACACTTGGTCCCCAGGGCATGGCTCCCCTGGCCCTGCCAAGTGCCTGAGCAGCTGAATGGAACTGATAATCTTTGGCATTTACCAATAAGTTAATTTTACTCAGCTACGTATAGGGCTCCAAGAACAATATGTTTCCAAATATTTTAATTTTTTTGAAGGCTTTTGTGAAAAATACTTCATTTGCAAATTGTTTTAAGCCTAGCTCCTTACTTCAAAACAACTTTTTCCCTCTGCAGGTTTACAGAAAATTTTCCATTTTCTTCCTGTGTGTTCTTTCTCCTAAGTTTATTTTTTAAAATATTCCTCACAACATGGAGAACATACTAGAAATATTTAACCAAAAGTGTCAATTCAGACAGGAGAATAGGTGGTTTCTTAATTGTGGTCCCTGTAGAACCTATAGGAAGGATGGAGAGAGACAATTGACAAGGGATGGAATGCCAGGACAAGGGGGAATGGCTCCCACTGACAGAGGGCAGGGTTATGTTGGATTTTGGGATGGAATTGTTCCCTGTGAGGGCGGGGAGGGATCCCATGATCGTAACAATTTCATTGGCTTTAATTTATATTACTCAAGAATCTAACACAGTATCCTAGCAAGTGAAATATTTTTCCGATTAATGTGTGTTTTTGTGGACTGAGAATATAAAAGGATCTGACTTCATGTTGTATAATAGAACAGGCTATGTCTGTTTGTAAGTAAAAGCTAATGTTTTGCATTTTAACAGGGAAGGAAATGAACAGTGGCACTAAAACCACATCTGCCAGAGCAGAGCCTAGTGGCAAAAGTTACCTCTTGTTACAGTGATGACAGTATCCAGATGTCACACAGTTAGGGGCATTTGCTAAAATCTTTTTGAAGTAGGAACACCTGTGACCGTCAAAAGTGATAAATATTAGATAATAAAATGCATTCCTGGTAGGTGCACAGTGTAACCAACACAGTCATGGATAGAGCAATCACATTTCCTCCACCTCCCTTCCTATTTTCATGGTGCTGAATCTTTGAGGGCCTCGTACTTTGCTTTTTCACAGTTGTTTCATATATAACATGTACCATTGAATGGTTTCTCATGTGCTTTCCTAGGAGACCTTTGGGGGGGAATTTTGTGTGTGTGTTTTTTTTGTTGTTGCTTGGTGGTTGTTTTTTAGATTGATATTCCACATAAAGGAATAAAGTTCAAATGTCTGTAGTTTCGGATTGGGGTAACCACTGGGAACTGAGGGTGTGTTTTTCTGTGCAGCTGCACATTTGCTTGGGGCCTGCTGGGTGTTGCCCCATTAAAAGTAATGAAATTGGATGCCCACATTGCCATGAGCAACATTTAAGCACAAACACTTGAAATGTCATTCTACAGGCTTTGCTCTCCTCACTTTCAGTGAATCTGAAGCGGTGTTTGGGGCTATAGTGGAAACAGAGCCTACAGCATGCCTGAGTTCTTTATTTATTTGAAAATGGCCTCACCTAAAGCAAAAAAAATCCCAAAACAAGACAACAAATCCCTTTGTTTTGCAGTGGCCCATAAAAGCTTGCCCTGTTGCAATCCCTCCTTCTGGAGAGTTAACTGGAGCCATTCCTAGATTGGATTTGCTTTGCTCCCTCCTTACAGCTTTGAAGCTGCTGGTAACTCCCTCTGTTCTCCAAACCAGCAAAGAGGGCAGTACAACACCATCCTCTTGCATGGAGGAGAATGTTGTGTTCTGTAACTGCACTGCTTTCAAATGTGCATGTTCAATTCCAAGAGAATATTTAAGGTATCCTCTGAGTATCTGTGTCTAAATGGAAATGGATGCAATTCTGCATTTCAGGGGAAAAAATGATTACACTTTTAGTTTTTGAATAAAAATGAAATTACTTTAGTCCTTGCAGTATCAAAATCCACTGTTTCTGTTTGACGCATCGATAGTGACCTCTGGGGCTGCTGTTCTGCTTCTCAAGGGGATTTTGTCTCTGCTCTTTTGGCTGGACTCCAGGTTTGGATGACAATTTCAAGGTTACAGTTTGTTTATTTTTTTTATCCAGAGACAGGGGAGATCAATCCTAATCTATAGAGAGACTGAATCTCAAATGCCACAGTGGCAGAGGCTTGACCCTCAGAAGTGCTGAGCACTCGGAGCTCGCAGGCTGTCCTGTGGCACCCCAGGGGTCACTCCTGCCCCTGCCACCCTCTGCTGTGCCCTGGGAACTGAATTAGCCTCTCACTTTCAGAGCAGAGGATTTCCTTCCAATGGACTCAGCTGAATCCTGTCTTCCCAAGTAAAGTGGATAGTGGCATTAACGAGTTTCTCTTCATTCTCAAAGGTAATATTTGAGATTTACTGTTTTTTTTCCTTTTATTCTTAGACTGTTTTCCACTAGTCTTGCATGCTGTGATCCTTTGTTTTCTATGTTAGCTCTGAAATATAAGAAAACCAGGCTACTGGTTCAGGCAGCAGCTCCTTTTTTAGGAACTAACCTTTGGTCTTTGGTGGACTTGAAGCAGTGCTGAAGAACAGGAGGCACTGCTGCTCTGGGTGTTGTCAGCACCAGTAAAGAGAAACACAGACAAACTGATTCATTTCTTTCTACTTCGGATTAATCCTGAAAACATTTTCCTGTGGTCACCCAACTGGAGGTCTCCCTCCACCTCCTGGTGCTCTGTGACCTTTAGCAGTCCCAAAAGGAGGTTCAGTGCTGGTGACAGCTGGGGGATGTCAGCAGAACCTGAGTGAAAATATCCCAGCACAGCACTTCTCCAGGATGACTGAAATCCTATTTTTGGAGACGATAACATCATAACCTTTTAATTTTCCTTTCTATTTTTTTCTGGGTGGCAGATTGACAAGCCTAGAGGATGAGGCTGTCTATTCATAGAGCAGGTTTGGCGTGGGCAGCAGCCCCAATTGTCGCCCACATTGTCCTGCTGGTGTCAGCCCTGACCTCGGGAGTGCCCAGAGCCCTTCTCCTGCCGAGCCTGCCCAGGTGACTGATGCTCAGTGACTGATGCTCGGTGCCAGAGCAGAAGTGGCTCTGCAGAGCCAACAGCTCCTCCCAGACATTGCACTGATCACCCACCAGCCGAGCTGCTCCGGGCTTGCACTTCCAAACAACCATCTGAATTCCTGCCCCAATCACTCTTTTTCATTCTGTCTCCGGTCTTTCACTGCTGCACTTCAGATGGCATAATTAGAATCTAGGAGCAGAATGTGGGTCTTCTCTCATGCAAAATTATTTTAAGTATTACTAGTATAGTCAAAGAAATGAGAAAATATCATTTTACAAGTTGTTGTTTGTTTAATGTTTCCTTAATACAGACAGCAGGTTATAACACAGTTTAAGAAAAAGAGATGCCATAAGTTAACCTTTGCAGTTTATTTTTCTCTTTGATCAGTAGCTCCCCTTCTCTAATCCTTATTTTCAGTGCTGATGTTAGCACCATCTCCATTTGTTGTATGTGAAAGAGAACGCTTCCTGATAATGAAGATATTAGTCAGACAATTACCAGAATTGCTGCTTCTGAGTGTTTTACTATAGAAGAAGTATTGTGGGGGGAGGGGGGGTGTGCTTGCAGCAAGAGATTGTGCACAAGGAGAGTGAATCTGCTGTCCCTGCTCCTGTTGCTGGGGATTCTCATCCACGGCCTCTGAGAATGAGCAGCAATAAAGAATATCCAGAACCAAGATAGGATAATATCTAATCATTTCCTGAACGGACAAAGAAAGTTTTGGGGTGAATTAGGGCAAATTTAGAAGGGTATTACTATCTCAGCTTTAATGATATGATACTTTATATTAATTTAAAATTCCTCAACTTCAAAATATTCTTGTGGCTTCCACTCTCAGCCCACACAAAGCTGCTAAGACAAGGTACCTTTCCAGGCTAGAAAGAGCCATCAGTCAGCAGCACACAATAGATATCAAAGACATCCCACTTCTGAAGGTATCATTAATACCAGTGCAGAACAAAGTGCACTGCAGCTTTTCATACCTCATCTGAAAGAAAACCACAGTCAATCCCACCTTGCCTAGCTGAGAAGGAGGAAGGGATGGATGCTCTCTAAGGTTTCTCAAGGATGAGCACAAATGATCTCTCTTCAGGCAGTATTACTTGGCTTTCTACTTGCTTATGGATCACTCCAGTTATTCCTTTAGGAAATAAAGCATTACATTGTCAGTCTTCAAAAATATGTATTGTTAACATTAGTTTCACTTTACATTAAACATTTAAATTATATATGAGACAGCTCAGGGTAAGGGTGTGCAGTGAACTGTGGTGTGGAGACTGGAAGTCTGTGTGAAGGCACTTTCAGAGAGTTCTGTGTGAAGGCCCTACACCTGGCCACGCATGTCTGGGCTCAACCAAAGGAAATGATAAAAATGAATTGGTCCCAGTGGCAGCAGAAGGAAGTTTTGCAAATCTCTCACCGAACCCTCTGTGCACATGGGTATGGTTTGGGAGGACAGAGCCTGAGGATGGTGCTCTGAGCCACCCAGCAACCCTGAAGTGAAAAGGAAAGGCAGAACTGCCGTGGAAAAGCTCCCTCAGCTGGGTGGATCCAGCCCTCCTGCCTCTGCTGGCAGCATCTTCTGCCAGCCCAAACACACAGAGGATGAGGCAGGGGCCCTTCAGAATGTGCTGAGGTAGATCCCTGAAGCACACCCAGGTGAGACCTTGGTGGGGGCACAGCTGGAAGTGGTTGCCATGGAATTTTCCACATTCCCTTCCCCTTGCTGGGCTGTACCTGTGCCTAGGCAGACTCCTTTACTCCACATTTCAGTGGTGAGCCATTTGGACACACAGTATGTATTTTATTCCTCATTTGTTCTGCAGATTAAGCTTTTTATTTGTGAGCATAGTGTCACTTTTCACTATTCTGTACCCTGCCAGGCAGAAACAGGTGCCTTATTTGTGGAAACTTTAAAGCACAGTAATACATAACATAAGCTCTCATGTTATTCCTACAGCCTCTTGAGCCTTAGTTAAGTGAAGTGATAGGATATGACAATGCTTTTTGTTTGTTTGGTTGGTTGTTTTTTTGGTAACTTTTCCAAATAAATTTCCTGGAAATAAGGTATGACATTATTAGGCAGGTACTGAAGTGAAAGCTCAGTTCTTGTTTGCTTTGTAGCATTGTTTTACTTGTGCAGTGAAAAGAAGAAATACTGTGGCAATGTGAGTGGCAGCTACACATAATGGAACGTGTGTTTATCCCTGTTTATATTTGCAGCATCAGGAGTGTTAATTAGAAGATTCTATCTCCTGTGCAGTCCTAGCTGCCATATGTAAATAAATGTTACCTAGTTTGAGGTGAGTTATCCCATGTGTAAACAAGCAAACCAGACTTGGTTCAAACTTTTTGATAATTCAAAAAATTATTCTTTCACTAAGACTTGATTTGTATGATTCCTTAATATTCTGCACAGTATTTGGACTGCATAATGGCAGTACTTCTGCCAGCAACCCTATGCATCTGTCTATCAAAAAATAACATTTCTGTAATTACAGGATGGGTGATGATGGGTACAGGGGAGGGAAATGCTGAGGGACAGCAGGAAGACAAACATAGCAACAAAATGCACAATCTACAGAAGTCAGAGGAATATTACAAAAATAAACAAAAACTTGTGGGAATTAGATCAGAGTAAGTATTTCTGTGGTAAATAGAAAGAATAGTTTAACTACAAAAAACACAGGAACTAAACAGAATTTTGTGTGCTTGCAAATGAAGAGAATTTCCACTAAAGCATCATTAGACTGTAGCCTCTGATAAATCTGAAACGCTGATGAGTTAAATTTGGTTTGTCACTGTTTGCCATTTGATTTTAATCAGTGTTTCTGTGAGTGCATGCAAAACCTGCCTTTTCAGGGGAAAGCTGAGACAGGCAGGCTCCCTGGATGTGGGGTTTGTGTGCACAGCCAAGGCAGAAATGGGGACTGGAACACACTGAAGAACCAGAAATTGCTTTTTTAATGAAGTGCCATATCTGGAGGGGAATATTAAAAGTTTTGGAGATGTGCCAGGAAAAGAAACTTCTTTCTGGTAAGAGTGTAATGTTGTGGGCTGAATTTGGGTTGATTCAGAGACTTTTTGCTTTAACTCTTCTGCTGTTTGTAGAACAATTAGAAAATTCTAGAGACATGAGGTGAACTGAATTAATGTTGAGAAAAGAATCTGTGACATCTCCAGAGGGATGATGGGGTGATTGTGCCCCTTGTACCCCCCAGTCCTTTGCTATCCAATTGACCCTTTCTGTTGGCTGCAAGGGGTGAATTTCCTGAGGATTCCCTGGAAGTTCCCAAGTGCTGCTGTTCTGTCAGGGATAAGTTAGATGCTCAATGGAACAAACATGGATAGAGACAAGGTTTATTTGTGCTGGATTTACTCAAGTTCATCAGCATAGAGAGAGCCAAGCTAGACCTGAAAAAGATTATAATTGAAGAAAAATGCTTAGCAAAGGCACAGCCCCTTACCAGCCCATTCAAGCAGGGAGCTGAGGCTTTTGGAAGATTGTTCTCTCCTGAGGGCTGACCTTGAGCTGAAGAGGTAACATGGCTCCTTTCTCATTTTCTCTGTATTTGCATGGCTATTAAAAAAAAAAAAAAACCTTCCTTTTTTTTCCTGTATCTTAAAGGCATTTTACTAATGTAATAAATAGAAAAGAAATATGTTAAATAAAAACATTTATTAGAGGACATAATTTTAAATATTTAATGATATAATTAAGTCTTATTAATGTAATGGTCTTTATTCTTCAGTTTAAAAATTCACAAGGTTAATTTCCCTTTCATCTTTATTATGTAATGTTTGCCAAAATTATTTGTTATATATTCTTATAAATATTTGATGAATATTCAAGATTTTAATTTAAATAAAAATATAGGTCATGTTTTACCATGGTGTTACTCCAGTGTTAAGCTGGAATTAGTGAAATTAGCACAGGAGTGAGTCAGGCCTTGCAATTCCTCCAGTTATTCCAGGGTTGGCTTCTTTGACTTGAGTGATCCATGGAAAACACACCTTTTACCACTCTGCACTTTTAAAGGCTTGCAAAGAAGCTGAGGGTCACCAAGCTGTGGATCAGTCACATCATTTCCATGTTGTCTTCTCTGGGGGACATTATTTGCATTATCTCTGTCTCAGGTACTTATTCACTTGATTTTACTGCATTTGACAATAAAAAGCACCTGTCAGCATTGGTAAATGAATTTAGAATATATTTCAGGAGGTATTTACTTGATTAATTAAATTACTGGCATTAAAACCAGTCGTTTTGAGTAACATGATTCTCCCTCTATATGCTCTGCCTGTTTAGGTCCTTATGAAGAAGGAAGGTCCTTCAGCATCGAGTCCTGTGCATTTAAATGATTGATATTCTCCTTCATTAGCAGTATTTCTTCCATATGCACAAGAAATATTTTAGGGGACATGGATGCTTTATTTTACCACAGCATTACGACTTTTTTTAAGATCAGTCTGCCAAACTACAATGTCAGCAGCTGCTGAAAAAAATCACTTTATGGGCAATATGCTGACTTACCTTCTTAATTAAATAAAAAAAAAAGAAAGAAAAAGCAGAACTCTCTGGAGAAAAATACTTTGAAATAAGCATATACTCCTAATCTGTCACTGCATTCAGAATGGAAAAACAAACAGCATTTGAGCTAGCAGCCAAATTTCAGCTTGTGCTGCTGTTAGATTTGCATGATGAGGTGTGCAAGAGTACCTTTCAGCCAGTTTCTTCAGGTGGCCCATGCTGAAACCTGGGCTTGTGCTGTTTTTGTGTTTGGGCTTGGGCTACTTTCCCTTCTGTTGGTAAGCACAGCTCCCTTTGGATCGCCTGCCTGCTGCAATTGTCACCTCTCACGGACCTGAGATCTGCTGTTCTCCTCCAGATAAGGAAGGCTCTTCATGGAGAGCTGGGCCAAACTGAAGGGGTTTATTGTCTTCAGGACAGAGGTGGCAGAATGCTGTCCATTTTTAAGGCATCCATTTTCCAGCAAGGAACTGACTGGCTCTGCCCTTTCCTCTGCTCTCCTGGTGCCCAGAGCAGGTGGATGCACTTGCTGCTGCTGTGAGAGCAGTCCACTCTTATCCCTGCACTGATGAGGGCTGAGCACAGCTGGGGAAGCTGACTCAAATCTGATGGAAATGAAGGCAGTTTATTTGCCCAGATCCCTGCCAAGACCTGTCTAACCCTGATGTATTTTAGCTTTCAATTATGAGAGCACCTATTCCAGCATTGTTTCTGGAATAACTCTCGCTGTTGTGCTGCTGGCAGCACGGTGCCTGGGTGCAGTGTGGCTGTTAAAACTGAGTATTATGTGTTAGAAAACCGTGTATTGGCAAAGTGTGCTGCTTTGTTCTGTCCTGCCTGCCTCCTATGGATGCTAAACTGCACCAGAACTGTGTGTTCTCTGCAGAATGCGTGAGGAACAGTCAAGGAACAAAAATTAACCTTCAGCAAAGCCAAGCTGGCAAACGGGAAGTAATCCTGTGGGCTTCTCTCAGCACCTCACTTGGAAACCACAACTCTGCCACCACAGCCCAGCTCAAAAGTAGTGATGATGACTCTTTCCACTTATAGGAAGTCCTACTGATTTTACAACTCATAAAAGATTCACTTCTCTCACCCTGTGTAGCATATCCCTATTATAGGCAACCATTTCATCTCTCCTGGGATCCACCCATCCCTCTTACCTCAGCTTTCAGAAGTCCATTAAAAATCTGCTTTGTTTGGAATATGCTTAGGCTTGCTGTTGTCTTGGAATTTTATGGTAAATCCTGCCTGAAACTGAATACTTGAGGTCAGAGCACAGTGAAATGAGGAATGGGGAAAAAACTCTTCAATGGTTCCCCCCAAAATGAACTCATTTGTGCAGTGGAGAAAGTTATGTGGGGAACTCAAGTGTTAAGTCTGCTTTTTAAATGCAGAGGAGCCCTTAGAAATAAGCTTAAATAAGTTAAACTTATCTAAAGTTTTTATAAAAACTTATTTATAAGTTAAATTCCCTCTTGCTTCCTCATAATTTTTCATTCTTTGCTCTTGGAGCTGCAGCTGGTAATTTTACCTCTCCACACTTTTACCTCCCCAGGTCTCGCTTCTCCTCTCACTGTTCTTTGGTGTCAGGCAGCTGCTGCACAGAACCTGCTCTCGCTGACAGACACAGCTGGATTTGTCCAGCCAGCTGATGTCAGAATTTTGAGGGAGAACATCAACATTACAAGACAGATGAGAACTCACAGAACTTGTTATCTGTGTCCCCTACTCATTATTTTATTTATATTCATATAGACTTGCCTGTTTTCTAAACTGCAGACAAAAAGTACTTTTAAAAGACCCTCGATGCATAATTAGGGGGTTTGTTGTTAATCTTGTTCTAGGGTCATGTTTTGTGGATGAATTTCCTTTTGCAGAGAGAAAACTGGTTTTCATTCTGATAACACTAAAACCGTTTGTACTTTCACATTTGCAAAATGCCCAAAAGAATTATTGGCCTTTATTTAACTTATACCTCTGAGAATAAAAATCTGACAGCAACAGGAGTGATTGGATTTTGCATGGAGGAGATAATTCATTTATAGCCACACAATTAATGCAGTGAACATTGAATTTCTCTTTCCTCTCGAAGAAAAGCAGTGTTACATATTACTTTGGGATTTAAGAGAGTAGCTGTTAGGAAAAAAAGAAGAAAAAAACTTATTTTAACCTGCTTAATTACTGCACACTAGAGGGCACTTGAGGTAGAGCAAATAATATTTGCACAGCTCCTGTGACTGAGCCAGCTCCTGGCACTCACAAGGCAGAGTGAAAACCCACAGTGAAAGATTAACTTCCCAAATTGCATCCTGTACAACTTGCACTAATGTACAAAAAAAACCCCAAAAAACGGTGGGATGCCTTGCTGGATATAATTTCCTTTTGTCTTTCTCCTAGTGTTTGATGTACTAAAGGAATAATTGTTTTTCTAACAGCCAACCTGACAGCAACTAGTCAAAATTGCAAACAGTGCCCGAGGAATAATAAAACCTGATAATGCATTGTTATTTTTATGCACTCCCTAATATCACTGGTGCAAAAGGTACACAAATTAGTAGTTGGGGGAGTTATCTTTTATAACCTCTGGAGAGTGGAAGTGGCTCAGGGCCAGTTGTGTTTTATAGTGCTAAATGAAGTGTTTGGGGATGGCAAAGGATGTGCTAAGGGCCCACGAGCCCAGGGTGGCTGCTGGGTTAAACTTCTGTTTCTGTCTGACAGAACAGACTTTTCCGTAGGCTGGAGGAGGAATTTGAATGGCTACTGGAATATGTTTGTCCAGTCAAAGCAAAAGTAACTCCAAAATCAATGCATCTGTTTCTCCTCACATCTCAAGTAACAAAGGGCTGGAGTTGGATTAGATGCTGTTCTCAGAAGGCCCAGACCCAAAACCAAGGATTTTTGCGTGGTTGAGAATCACTTCTGTCACTTATGGCTGCTGCTGCTCTTTCTTCACTGGGGCTTTCCAAGCTTTCTGTTCCAGTGTTGGATATTGAATTTTAACCATGTGTGATCTCTGAAGGAACCTGGCATTCCTTTGCAATCCCTCACTTCAGTCTCTCGGGGTTTCTAGCCTTGCCTGTTAAAATGTAAACACTAATTTCTTTCAGAGGGAAAAAAATTGAAACCAAGCCTACCCCAACCCTGTACCTTTATCTCAGAGGCTGCTTGTATAATTTTTTCTTGTTTTAATCTATAGGATCACTTGTAAGCATTATATATTGGGTTTTTTGGTTTTTTTTTTTTTTTTTTTTTGAAGTTACAGATGTCTTCAGTGACTTCCCAAACACAGGAGATCATTACTTTTCCTGATAACCAACTTGTGATAACTGTATGCAAGCAGGTTTTAAAGGTTGCAAGACAGTGATAAGAACCTATGTTCGAAAGGTAATTATGTCTGTGTGCTGGCACAGGGAGCTGATAAAAGTACATATTTTATTTAAAAATGTTCTGGACTTAAGATAAACCTTCTTGTTTCTTCTTATTTCATGGAATGTCAATTTTAGCATACAAAGAAAATTAAATTAAGGAATAATCCCTCATGTAATTTGAGCAAAAGGTGCCAATGATGCAGAATGAGTATTGTCTAAGAAAACAGCATTTAATGTGTTTAAAGCTTTAATGCAACAATGGCAGGTGATGCCACTAGTCCATAAACTTGCTTTAGTAACTTTCAAATCAGTTATTAATTTCTTATTACTTTGAAGTGGCATTTTAGTGGCAATCCCTGTAAGCAAAAGTAGCTTGCAGTAAAGTCATTTATCTTGATCAAGCAATTCACTCTGGACTCATTAATTGCATTTAATTTTGGATCAGGCCCCATTTCATGTATTAAAAACTGAAATCAGCTACTGATGCTGTGAGGGAAATATCTCACTGGTAGGTGATCTGATGGGAATAAAATGTGAATAGGAGGAATTAGCACAGTAGTTTCTTTCCTCCCCCCTCAAGCAGTGACTTTGGCATTTTTTTTTTAATGAGATAACCCCAAACACTGACTCCAGCAGTAACCCTGGCAAGGCTGTGCTGTGACTGAGATGCTCCTGAAGAGCTCATTTCAAGCCACTCCTACTGAACATTTTTATGCAGTAAGGTCTAAACACTCTGTCTTCAGGAAACAGTTGATTGCACTGCTGAGGAACAAAGAATTATAATCAACAACTGTTTTCACAAAAATGTGAAAGTGAGAAAAGATGGTGGAATTCCATTATGCCACATATTTTAGGTGACAGATACTTCCTGTCTATGTATGGGAAGTCACATCGGGGTTTTAATCAGTCTTACTCATAAAAGCAAAGCAATATAGAAGTAAATCTTCCAGTTCTCTTCCAAGATGAGGTTAATTTTTCCCCAATTCTCCTGTCACAACCAGTCAAAAAACCCAAACAAAAACAACCCCAAAAAACTAAAACCCACCTAAAAGAAAAAACAATCACAACCCCCCACAAAAGCCCAACCAACCAAAAAAAAAAAAAAAGTAACCAAAAGATAACACAAATCCAAGATGGAAAATAACCCCAAAATAACAAAACAAACAAGCAACCCATACCACAAGCCAATACATTTTGTAAATAGTCTGCTTTGTTGGTATTTTTCCCCCTGATCCCAAAATTTAATATGAAAAAGTGCATTCCAGTTTGATCCAGGGTGGGATTCAATCATATGCATTTTGCAGATTTCTTTCTTCAGTACAGTCATTAAACTAAATATCTTCATCCCATTGCAACTGGAGTCAGAGCTGCTTTTTGCTTAAAAAATGAAATGGCCATTTAGAAGATAGAGGAATAATCTTCCTTATGATATTTATTTAAGAGGAATCAGTTTTTAGCCAGCATATTCATCAGTGTAATGCAGTAGTGTGTGTATATATATATCTCACTCTGATAAATATCATTAAATCATTTCATCCTGGTAGGATGCAGAAAGTTGCAAATGTTCCTTTGCTATTCCAAGCTTATTTTTACGTTAATTTTAATCTATACAGTTCTTCCTGTCAAGATTTACTCCATCATCTGAAAGGCTTTCCAGCAGGGGAATCCATGGCTGGCATAATCCATTTTAACAAGACACTTACCATCCTCTCCCACAGCCTGAAGATGAAAGAGCACAGCTTTTGCCCTGATAATTTCCAATTGCAAGAAAGGTCACGTAGAACAAATGGCACAAGTCAAAGGTTGAAATCAAAACAAAAAACTCAACTTTTAAGCTGCTCTTGGAGGTACAGCCTCTACCATTAGCTTTCTTCCCACACACAACTGTGCTGCCTATTTAAAGCAAGGACATGAGGGTTCTCTTTTCAGGAACAACTTTTATTCTTGGTTGCTTCCTTTAGGTGTTTTTAATGGAAATTAAAACAAGGTGTGCAACCACTCTTACTGAACCTAAAAGAAGTCTGAAAACTGGCTTTTCCAAGTTCCCAGGAGTAAAATTCCCAGGAGTAAAGCCAGGTTGAGCATCCTCACACTTTCCTTGTGACAAGATCCGTATTTTCGCTGCTGGTGTTCAGTTGGTAGAAGGATGGGGGAGAAAAATACTCTTTGCCTCAGCAGAACCCCAGGTAAAAGGAAACCACATTTCTGATCTTATCTATTGCACTACCAAGTGTTTTGTATTTCCCTCAAGGCTCTCTGCCTGCTTCAAGTATTGTGTATTTTCATATCCATCCTCCTCCAAGCAATCCTCCCAGGCTCACAGCTCAGAAAGTAAGCGCTTGGGCTGAGGGAAACAAAGTGATAGCTAGATGTTTCTTCATTGACCTTGAAAAATGGCACATTCTGGGTGCATTTTGCTACATTCCCATGAGTCTGAGACTTTTCAGAAGGAGGATTTGAGCAAGCAGAAATGCACCTGTGATCTGCACTAGCTTGCATTTAGTCAAGATAAAGTCGAGCAGGTAAGAGCTACATATGGAGGGTCTCATGTGCTGTCTTACACATGTGCATGCAGCCATAGGATCAGCATGGAAATTAAGATTAATAATCATGGAACTAAATTATACGGTATTCTTACTGTATAGCAGAATATTAGGGGCCACTTTCTGCAATCCTAGGTAGATCTTCAACAGAGCAGCCATCTTATCTTTTGCTTAAGGTGGAGAGGTTTGCAGGTGCTCTGAAGGAGCTTCAGATGACCAGCCCTTTAAAACTAAAGTTGTGCAAGGAACCTGCTTGATTAATGTAGACCCGCACAGCACGTTCATTTCAACCACACCATCGTACTTGTCACGGAGAGTTGGAGAAGGATGGCATCGAGTGCAATTGAACTTCTCCAACAGCACCAGCTCAGTGTGGAACCAGCTTCCATTGGAAGAGTCCCTGCTTGCACCTGACCATGTCTGCACCTCGTGCTCTTCCCCCTTCCCTTCTGGCAACATCAGACTGGGAGGATTCAGAGCTAGGATGTATTATTACAACCGATACACTTAATCTGCTAACAGATAATCTGTGCAACATGGCCAGGAGAAAAACCCGATGGGTGAGGCAGGTGGGCAGGGATGGCAGTGGCCGGTCCCTCGCGGGTTGCTGGCCCCGCTGTTTGTCGGCCTCGGTCGGGACGAGCCCCCTCCGGCTCCGTGAAGCCCAAGGCAGGCGGCGATGCCCAGCGCTGCAGTCCCGGAGCCCGCACACAGTGCTCCGGCAGCCGGGGCTGTGCGGGATGCCGGCGGGTGCGGGATGCCGGCGCTGTGCGGGATGCGGGGGCTGGGCGGGATCAGGGCTGTGCCGGATGCCGGGGCTGTGCGGGATACTGGCTCTGTGCGGGATGCCGGCGCTGTGCGGGATGCCGGCGCTGTGCGGGATGCCGGGGCTGTGCGGGATGCCGGAGCTGTGCGGGATCGGCTCTGTGCGGGATGCCGGGGCTGTGCGGGATGCCGGCGCTGTGCGGGATGCCGGGGCTGGGCGGGATTGGCGCTGTGCGGGATGCCGGCGCTGTGCGGGATGCCGGCGGTGTGCGGGATGCCGGCGCTGTGCTCACACAGAGGATGCGGGGACGGGGCGGGGGTCAAGGACTCGCTGCGCGCTGCTGCCTCCCTGCAGCTCCGCTGCGCCCGAGGCCACCGAGGCTGCGGAGAGCCTCGAAGCGCCCGCAGCTCCCCGGGAAAAGCGTGCTGGGAAAAGCGTTTTTAAAGGATGCCCTCCGTGTGCCCAGGGCGCCCGCCCGCCGCGCTGTCGCACGGAGCCGAGCGGCTGCCCGCGGCCCGTCGGGTGCTGCCGCATCCAGCCCGCATCCCTCTCCCGAAGGACGGGCAGGGGGGCGGAGGGGGGCTCCTCCTCGCCGGCGCTCCGGGCACTTCCCAGCCCCGGCGGCCCCGCTCCGGGCCCGCCGCCCCCGCCCCGGCTCCGCCCGGTGCCCGGCCCCGCTCGGCTCCCTCCCTGCCCGCGTCCCTCCCTCCCGCCGCGTCCCTCCCTCCGGCGCTCCCGGCCGGCCGCAGGACATCCCCGGCGCGGAGCCGCGGCCCGGGCCCGGCAGGAGCGCGGGCAGCGAGCGGCGCCGCCGGCCCCGCAAAGTTGTGCGTGCGTCTGCCGGGGGGAAGGCGGGCAGCGGAGGGAGGGGGAAAACACCACCCCAAAGCGCTCCCACCGATTTCCCAGCGCTAGACCTGCCTCCGAGATCAGCCCAATAAGAGCTGCCAGGGGAGGCTCCCGGCTCACTTTTCCACATCGCTTCACACTTAGGTTTGGCAGGCAGGCACGGCAGCGCGCTCAGCCCGCAATTAGCGGATTTATTTGGAATATCCCTGCTTTCCTGGAGACGGGCGGCTGCCGCTGGCTCGTGCGAAGGGAGAAATTAAGAACTGCACGCCAGCATGCAGGCGCAGAGAGCCGGGAAGCCCAGCAACCAGCGGCTCCGCCAGCACCGGCAGCCTCGGAAAGCATGAGAAGAAAATCTGGAGCGCCCTGCCCGTTCCCGGGGACCGGCTGATGCTTTTTTACCTCATCCTTTCAATCCGCGCGTGAAGTGGCTGTGGGCGAGCGGCTCCCTTGCTCCTTGAAAGAGTGAGTATTCATTTTATTCAGACAATTTGTGGCTGCCTGCCTGGCAGAGGGCTCTCGCTCCGTGGGTTTCTGGCTGACTTGGGCTCTGTGTGCGTGCAAGGCGCGCTGGGCGAGCGCCTTCCTCGTCCGTAGGTGCGGTATTAGACTGAACTGGGGTCCCTCATTAAGTCGGATGTTTCCAAATTGCCGATCATGAAAATGTGGGATGCTTGTTAGTATTTTTTAATTATCATTATTATTCTCTCGGGAGAAGAAGTGGTGGTAATTGTATTTGTCTTCCCGTTTGTTGGTGTTTTTGGGGGGCAGGTCTATTTTCCCTTCCGTTCTACAACCCTCCCTTGAAGAGTCAGGAGGACTTTGGATCACAGAGGCTTGCTTCTAAGGCTGCCGAACCCGTTTCTTCTTCTTGTTTTCTTATTTAGTACAATAAGTCTCTGGGCTATTTCACTGTGTTGTGAATAGATGCAGGGCTGCATTCATGCATTGAAATAGACTGCCGTTTTCGTGCTGAGAATAAAAATCACCCACCAGCCAGATATGTAAATGAGGGAGGAGGAGGCTGGAAGAAGCTTGGGGGGGGGGGGAAATCCCCCCGATTTATTATCACCTTCCCTCACCGCAGAGCTTTGCACCCCCTAAGTAAGTAAATAAATAGGCATGGCTTCATAGCTTCCTTTCCTACTTTGAGAGAAATACCGCTCTGGAAAGCTGCGATGGGGATGAATTTGTAGCCATAACTAGCCAGAAGTCATCCCTGTCCCACAGGTTGTTTTCCTTCCCATCCTTTGGCTGACGAAACAGAGGATGCACGCAGCTGAAACTTGGGAGAGGGAGAAAGGCCCTTAGCCCCAGCCGCTGGTTTGCTGCCGGGGCTCCCGCAGCAGAAACGCAGGAGCCCGCGGCCCCCTGAAGCTGCTGTGCCGCTAAACGCTCCGTCTCCTCCGTGAGGAAGGCGAGGAGGAGCACATCCTTCTCTCGGCTCGGCTCCGGTCCGTGCTGGCCGCAGCATCCCCCGGGAGCCCCGAGCCCCGAGCAGCATCCCCCGGGAGCCCCGAGCAGCATCCCCCCGGAGCCCCGAGCAGCATCCCCCCGGAGCCCCGAGCAGCATCCCCCCGGAGCCCCGAGCAGCATCCCCCGGAGCCCCGAGCAGTCCCCGGGAGCCCCGAGCAGCATCCCCCGGAGCCCCGAGCAGCATCCCCCGGAGCCCCGAGCAGTCCCCGGGAGCCCCGAGCAGTCCCCGCTCGGCAGCGCCCGCGCCGGGCTGGCCCGGGAGGCGCCGGCGGCTCCGGCACGGGGCCCGGGGCAGCTGCGGGTGCCCAGCACAGAGGGGTTCAGTTCTCATCCTTGTCTGGGCTCTGCCTGCGCCACGGAGGTGGCACTGCTTATCACCGGCAGGAATTCCTTGGCGGCTCCTCGCCGTTCAATCGTGTCTGGAATTTGTCTCCGTTCACACAGTTCGCGTTTCGCAGCAGCCGAAACAGAGCGGACTCGATCCGAGCTGGCGTTGAACGGCGCTGCCAACAGGTATCGGACCGTGCCCGGCTCTCCTCCCTTTCAGACGGGCACAAACACTCTGTTCGTGCAAACGAGTCCGTCCCTTTTCTCGGAGGGGGGAATAACACTGCTACAGCTTTTCTACAGGCTGGCACCTGGGCACAGCCAAGCTGAGCGCACAGAGGCTCGCCCGCTGGGCGCTGGTATCGCGGACAGGTGTTTTTTGGGAGGTGCTGGTGGCAAGAACTCAAATAGCGACAACTGTTTATTGTTTCAAATGTAACGTGTCGGCGCCTAATGGCAGGGAAGTGAGCAGCTGCTCACTTCAGCTTCAATTAAAGAACAGAGCTGCTAACTACCAAAGCTATAGATAAAGAATCCTCTTCACTCATCCTCTTTTGGAAATTCTTCAAGAGTTTCTCTGCAACAAGGATAAAGGGAGATATGCAGTGCTCTTGTATGAGTGATATTTCCCCTCTATGTTCAATACTAGACTGCTGTGAACAAGAAGAGACTTCACAATAGTCTTCTCAGTATATATAAGTAAATAATAAAAAGATTCAGAGGAGTGGAAAATTACTCTCGTGTACATTTTACCTGTCTTAAACAAGATGATGAATCTTCTGGAAGAAGTTAGTATTTGGCATACCCGTGAAATTAGCAAATTTCACACCCATAAAATCTGATAGCATCAGAACCCAAAAGCTCTCTGTGGTGTTACCTCCCAGTCTAATAGTATGGATGGTTGTGACAGAAGAACCCTAGGAAGGGAAGTGATTATTACATGATATTTTCATCCTTTAAGCCTTATTGTTCCCCCTCAGTGCCTACAGAAGGAGCACAGCTTTCTGGTAGCTTCCTCCTAAGCTATTTATTAACTCCCTTCTTTTTCCAAACTTGCATCCTGGCTGTGGAGAACTTTGATTTCCATGCTTAGTTGTAAGCTGAGGGCCTTCAGTGCCCTTGGAGATTGAGGCATTTCATATAAATTAGTTCTTAAATTATCCAGGTGAGCAATTTGTTAACTGGGCAGGCTGCTAGCCAAGAAACTAACTTTGGACATTTTCTTCAATATTAAAAAATCAATACCACTCCGTATGCCTGCTTAACAAATGCAGTTGGTTTTAATAAGAAGTATGGCTGTATATGACAGCTACTCCTTTTATGCCTTTCCTTAAAAATAAACCAAGTTCTCATCTCTGTGAGGTGAGGTAGAATCCTCCTTAGATGAAGTCTCTCAGTGCTTTTTGAATGTTATTTAGTCATTCCCATCAGCTCCTGCTACTGAGGTCCAAAAAAGAGTTGTAAAGGGGAAGTAGTCCCACAATCAGATTTAAATTCACTTTTTTGCAAAATTTGTTCTCTTTTAAATTTTTGTCATTTGTGAGCCTCAAGATTTTTCCAATAACATTGCACCTTTATCAAATCAACTTAATCGATCCCGGGGCACTTTATTTGCACCAGTCTTAACATATGAGTCATTGTCTTCTCTGAAATAAATATCCTTCTCCCTTCTTCAGCATGTAGAACTATTTCAAGGGAGAACTCACAGTCAGCCATGGACATAAATTTAGGTCTGTTAGCCCCTGAAGCTCTTTTTCTTTCTGTTTCCTCTCATAGAGTTGCACAGTTCATCTTTTGAATCTTTGCTTAGGAAGACCATTCCCACAGACTTTAGCTGGGACTTTTCTGGACGTTTATTGAAAACAGGGGCCTGGACCCCTTCCACTTGACTCTTGGTACGCACAGATAATTTGATTTCCAAAACCTGAGGGGTGTTAAAGAGAGAAAAATACTGATTTCTGAGGGTATGGACAAGCAGGGATGTGAACGTGCCCTGTAATTTCTTGGAGCTGTGTATTTCCAAGTGATGATTGTGCATGTTTTGTGACAGAAAGCAACTGCTCATGCAGGTATTTTTATAAATCCCCCATACCTATCATATCTCAGCAGTATTCCTTTTCCATTTCAATATTATTAAAGCCTGACCTACTATTAATACAATTGTATGCTTGTAGTATACACTGAAGTGGTATCATAAGAGTCTTTCATCTATGAGTATAAAATAATAAAACCTAAATTCTTTCAGTGGGAGGCAAATGCTACGGCAATTTCAGCTTGGAGCATTTTAAGCATCATTGCTACCATAAGATCACATCAATAGAATTAAATTAGATCAAGGAAACTCAACATTTTTCTTAGTGTTGTTGCCATAGAAAACGTGGCTCACTTCAGAGCTTTCTGAACATAACCATTTCAGCAATAGACAGACAGAGAACAAAATAAAGTCAAATTTGAGATTACAAATACCCATTTATTTTCCTCTCCTTTGTTCTAGAATCTGTCCAGCATGTTTCTCATTTTGTCAACCACGTAAATTACATCAACTCGGTGGCATTTCAACTGCATGAATAAAATTTTGTTCCCAAAATACACTGGGTACTGATGGTTACCTGGAGCAGCAAGTGCAAGCTGAAAAGAAAAGATTTATCTGTGAACCAGTTCAGTTCCCAACAGATAGTCTTTTACCTGGAGCCAGACATTATAAAAATCTGATTTCCACCTGCCTTAGCCATGAGAGCGCCTTTATCCATGGGTAGGTTGCAGTGATAGCACTCACAGAACTGATCTGCCAAGGTGTTGATCATGATGTGTCTTGTGGATATCATTTGAAATTATTCCTCATGAGAATGATGAGCACCCTGGCTCTGATTTGAGATGAACAATGCCACTCCATCCCGGATCTGAGAAGGGAAAGCTCCCATGGGAAGTGTCTGCCGGATCCTGTGGCGCCCAAGCCCCAGCCAAGCTCACAGAGGCGTTTCTCAGTGTGTCTTTTCAACAGCTATGGAAGTTCAAAACATTATGAAAACAGTCTTGGCAGTCCCTACTTCACAGTTTCAGCTTTTGTGTACATTCACCCAAAGTGGCTTTTTCCAGGGAAGCAACGCTCAGCCTCGTTTGACAACTCCCATTTACACCACTTCCTTTGCAGCCACTGACGATCAGAATCATATGCACATATTTTATGTTTTATAAAAATATAAGACTTATATATTTGATACGTATTTATTATTTCAAAGCCCTAAATATGACAGCAAATGGAGTTCATGCACTCAAGAGGAAGTGCAATTCTCTAATTGAATTTTGCAACACTTCAGATGAGAATCTCTCTTATGGATTAAATGTAACAGCTATGATTGACTTTAAGTAACAGAGTATCAAAGCTTAATGTCACCGAAGTTTAGATCATGTCCATTCTGGCCTCTGACCTTTATTTTTGTGTGTTTCCCAAAGTTAGATAAAAACAAATGAATGGTGGGGGTCAAACCCCACTGAATCTCAATTTGGCAACTCCAGAAGAAGTTTTACATTGGAGAGTCCTAATTCTTTCCAAACAACTCATCTAAATTGATGGTAAAAGTGCCATCAAATTCAGTAATGCAAAATTAGAAACCTTCACTTCTAATTTCACATATCTCAGCAGAGACTTGAGGTTTCCTGAAGCCATACTTTATACAGTTAGAAAAGTCCAGGTATATTCAGAGTTTTCTTCTTTAAAATTTGTTAATACACACACACACGCTCATGCATATGCCTGGAGAGTTTATGTAGCTCCACTAAATCGTGATGTCCAGTCATCATTTATAATCTTCGTTTAATCAGAATACATGTCAGGAAAACATGGGTTTTTCCTTAAGTATTATATTTTGTTTAATTCTGTAGAGAATACACAATATTCATTAAACAAGGATGTGAAAATTCTATTGTACATATTTATGTATTTTAAAAAAGGCTGAAAAAGAAGCCCAGAAAGCAAGATATTTATGTCCCCCATTAATATTTAAAGATTTTTTTTTCCCAGGCAGTACAGGATAAGCACATCCCAGCTGCTGAAAGTCTCCCGATAAACAATGCCCCAGGCAGAGCACGGTTAACACCTCATTCTCAGTCGCAGGCCAATCTGTTTGCCTTTTTATGAGCTCTGCACGTTGAGCACAAGTTGCCTTTTGTCCCTTCTCTGGTGGCAGTGCCAGAGGTGCCAGATGTTGGAATTCACCTTCCGAGGAGGGAGCGAGGCTGTGCCAGCTGCGCTGCCCCGGCCCAGGGGTGCTCTGTGCAATGCGCTTCTGCTCCGGGCACGGGAAAACAGCAGCGAATAAAAATCACTTCAGATCGCTTCTTCCTCTCGCTATAGGATGAAAACAGTGCTGATGCAACTGGTTTTCTTCTGTTTAAGTTTTTGGAGCACTGTGGAAGCCTTTTCTTTCTCTCCGTTTTGAACCTGCATAATGAGATGATGTTCTGACACATATCAGTGGAGTGTCTGACTCCCAGAAACCCAAACCTTTCTTTTTGCCTAAGTATAAGAAGTTGAAAGGGAAGGTTGCAATTTCCTTTTGTTCCTCTGTAGAGCTAGAATAGCTGTATTGACATTTTAATACCTATGGCTTTAGTATCAGCTGTCATGAAGAAAAAAAAATAGAACCCCAACCCAATCAAACAAAAAACCCACCCAACCAACCAAAACCAAAATGACCTTAAAATATTTTAAACACTTATTTCATTAGGGAGGACATTTCACCTTCACCTGCAAACTTTGTAGCACATGCTGTCTCTTTGTCCTGTACCTGAGCATGTGTAGCACACTGGAAGTCCAGAGCACTGCACAAAGCAAGGAATAATAAAGAATAAAAATAGTTTGAAAGTTCTGACAACACCCTTGGTGTGTTTCTTTAAAAGCATTCTGGTTCCATAAAGTAGTGGCTGCTTCTGGAAAGATTGACAGCTTTATATACAAAAAGTCTGAGCCTTGACAGCTTTAAAGTTGCCCCATATTGATTTTACTATCAAAGACTAACAAAAAAAGAAATTCTATTGATACCAAGAGGAGTTGTACAAAAGGCATATCACTGGGTCGAGATACTCTTTTGTGGATTGGTTTTTTTAAGAAAGAATTACCTGATAGTAAATATTTGTCAAAAATTAGAAAAAAATATTTAGCTAGTCACATAAAAAAGACTTTGTAGATATGATAAAGGACCATGTTAAGCAGGTACAAAATAAGAAATAATTTATTATAATAATAATGGAGATATATTTCAGTGTGATGGGTGTTGTCATTTTCTCTCTATCCCAAAGCCTCAGTGAAGCTGTGACAGATAAGGACCTATATCCTAAAACAGCCTCATCTCCACTCCAGAACACCAAAAGATGTTTCCCAGTAAAGCAGCCAAGTAAGAGAAAGAAGGCAGAGGAATTTGTCTTAGAAAGGCTTTTCTAAACCTTTGTCTGTCTGCCTCTGTAACAGACCCCCTAAAACAGAAGTAACCTGCTTTTTGATAATGCTAATCTTCCAGATAGATTAATAAATCCTTCAGTAATTATTAGAACTCAAAGTGTTGAAGAAACTGTTGCATTTCTGTAGCTGCATGTCCATATTTTCCCAGTGCATGGATTCCCTCAGCTACATGTGATGCAGAGGTTAACAGTTTGCCTAAACCAGTCCTTTAGCATTTGACACAAGCTCAGGAACTCACTTAATAACCTAAAGAACTGTGCAGAAGTCTTTAAAGAGTAGCAGAGTATGACTAAGCTTAAAAAGATAAAGTGATGTGTCTTTGCTCACTGAATTACGCTGTGTGTGAGTAGAGTAGAACACCTAAGACAAAAGCAGGAGAAGGGTGGTTCCTGTTGCCATTGCTGCTGAAATAAATAATGCTTTAGGAACTTGCTTTTGATTTCCCAGGCAGCCATAAGTAAATTGCCAGGAGTAGTACATCAAAATGAACTCGGACAGCGGATTTGCACTCGGATTGGCAGGAAGCTCTGCCAGCACCAAGGATTTCGTGTAACATTTCCCAGCTCATTTCCCTCCCTGTGCAATTTCAGGTGCGTGGCCGAGGGAAAGGATGTGTGGATAATGCTTTAATGCTTTTCTGTGTTACAGCTAACTCCAGGTGATGTAACAGTCCCTTAAAATCACTGTTAGCGCAATCTGCTGCAGCTACCTGGGGTCATTCTGGTTGGCAGCAGTGCCTGGGCCATGCCTGGCCCGGAGTGTGGCTGCTGGCTCTGTGCCTGTCCAGCCCCTCTTCAGGACACTGGGCTGTGCTTGCCCCTCAGGAATTCCCTCCTGATGGAGCCTTCTCTCAGACCAGCACATCTGTCCCTAAAACCTCCAGCATCAATGAATAAAACCACGGCAGGTTACCATGACTGGATAGCAGGAGTCCATTAGACATTTATTTAAGTAGTTTTCCGTCCCTAATTGCCTGTTTCTCCTCTTCTCCAGAAGTTTTCCTCCACTCAGTTTTGTTGATTCAACTATTTATTTCCTTTCTGAACCACATAGTGAAACTTCATGTGCTTTTTGTCAGCACAGTTCTCAAAACCTCCTGTTGTTTTCCTATCGTTGACGGGTTCTTTAGTTCTGCAATGATCTGGGTTAGAGTCTTGAGGGAAAAGACTTTTTGGAACAAGATTTTGTTGCAAATTGTGTTTGTTAACCCACATTTCACTAGCCCCTTTTACAGTGTTGATTGCAAATTGCACAACTGCAGGGACAGAAAAGTGCAGTGGAGAAGGAATGGGAATGGAGACCAATTATTGGGAATCTGTAGCTTGCATGTTGTGGGGGCTGAGGGGGGGTAAGAGCCTCTTAAATGAAAATTGCTCTTGGTGGAATTATAGCATGAGCAGTGGCCTAGCCCAGCTCTGTCAAAATGATTTGGTTTAAAAACACCTTACTATTAAAGGCGTTTAAGTTAACAAGATCATTTTGACAGAACTGGGTTAGGGAGTGACTGCACACAGTTCTGCTGGCAGATAAGAGGCAGGAGAGCCTAGCCAGGGCATGCAAGTGGCACTTTGCAGTGGGCACTGTGAGCAGGATCTGAGCCACTGCCATGGCAGTGTGGCTGATTACAGCCTCACTCTCTCTTCATCTTGCTCTTAGGGGGAGAACTGCCTCTTAATTTGACTGTTTTGTGAGTAAGTGACTAATCTTTACACAAATGCAAAATCCTCTGAGGAATAAACGTTATTATTTATGGCAAGAAGTATTCATTGCTTTGCAGAAGAAAACATGAGCCTGCTGCCTTATCCAAGGTGATTTAAATCAAGTTCAGGTACAATTTAATAGATACATACTGGAAACAGGATGAGTATGGAGCTGAGTTATGCAGGCAAGGATGACATGCTTATTTGTTGGATATGGTGTTTTGATAGTTCTTTTCTGATAGAATTTAGGTTGGTTCTGCTTTAATGGCAAATTAAAAACCACAGTTCTGTTGTGAGAGGGATGGAGCAGCTCTGCTGGGAGGAAAGGCTGGCACAGCTGGCATCGCTCACCTGCACAGGAGGAGCTTTGGGCTGAGCTCAGGGTGGCCTTGCAGGGCCTGGAGGAGCTGCAGGAAAGATGGAGAGAGACAATTGCCAAGGGCTGGAGGGACAGGGCACAGGGAATGGCTCCCAGTGGCAGAAGGCAGGGCTGGATGGGATGTTGGGAATGAGGAATTGTTCCCTGGCAGGGTGGGCAGGCCCTGGCCCAGGTGCCCAGAGCAGCTGTGGCTGCCCCTGGATCCCTGGCAGTGCCCAAGGTCAGGTTGGACACTGGGGCTGGAGCAGCCTGGGGCAGTGGGAGGTGTCCCTGCCATGGCAGGGGTGGCTCTGGGTGGGCTTTAAGGTCCCTTCCAACCAAGCCCACTCTGGGATTCTATGGAAAGAGTGAGAAGAATTCCTACAAGTGGCACTGGAGCATTAAGGCCTTTCATTTCTGTGACCGAAAACATAAGGCTCTGTTGTGCTGCCAAGCAGGGATGAGTGAGGCACAGATAATCACTCTGCCCACTGTGGGGAGGCTTTGCATCCTTTTGCTGCCTTTGGTGGGAAAGAACCTTCTCTGAGTCCTTGAAAAAAGGGACAAGGAAGCAAAAGTTGTAGTGTAGCCAATACCTAGAGAGGTAAGAACAAACCTAAAAAGTTTAAGAAACAAGAACAATGTGCAGAAGAAAAAAACCTGTAAAATTAACAGATATTCCACACCTGTGGAGACAAAAAAAAAAAGGTAAGAAATGGCACTGGCTGGCATTCTCTAGGCAGTCATTAAATAAAGGCCTCTAATCAATTATTTGAGGTTTCTTGTATTGTAATGAGGACTTGCTTATATTAAATCAGCATCTGAGATAGAAATTAGGTATTTAATGTATAAAATATAGTGAATACTGAAAATTCTACCAAAAACACCCTTTTGGGTAAAAATCATCAGTTTTTTTTTTTCTTTTGTATCTCTGGAGTAACTAATTTAAAGAAAGCAGTACCCAAGGGTTTTATTTTACCTTAAAAACAGTTGTTTAGTAACTCACAAAATCTATCACAATGAAATAGTGAGTTCAAAGGATTGAGATGCTGCATATCATCACTGCAAATAAAATAATGAAAAAACTTTGCTGCAGTTCTTAAGACAACCCTCCATGTCTCTAGTGTGGAGAAATGCTAGAGTGGCTCTAAAATATTTTGAACTGAGATCACAGTGTAAATCAATGCACTGGCATTGTAATAAAGGGGTTTATTTGACCAGATGAATATTCTGTGCTTTGAAAAAAAAAGTTAAAGCTTTTTATGATCTTACTTTCCTTCTTTTTCAATGGGAATTTTATACCTTAATACTTTTATTAAGTTTATTAATCTGTTTAACAAATTGCAGTGGTCACCTTTTAAAGCTACAAGATGATTTTAAAATGGTTGTAGTGAAATAAATTCTGTCAGAAGCACTTTCCTCCACTCATGCACAAAAGGAGCTTTATATCTCTGTAAGTGCCCACTGCCACACCTGTTAGAAACTCTGTACAAGGGATGAACTCCCAGCTGTGACCTGCATAGATCTGAGCTCCAGAACAGGTCTCAGTGTGTATGACAGTGTTTGCTGAAGCTGTGTGCTGGTTATGTCCTCCTGTTAGGTTATAAACCTCTTTGTAATCACCTTGTCTTGTACAAGACTTACACACTACATGTCTGAGTTTTATGAGTAGAGTTCCAAGATGCAAGTTCCTGTGAGCAGAATAATATTTTTCTAAAACTCCATCAACTCACAGAGTGCAAAACAAACTACTCAGCTTTATCTGTACTTCTCTATATGATGTGCACAGAGAACAAAATTTATGAATACAGTTTAAGTTTTTGAAAACATAAGGCAGTTGTTTGAATCTCTGCTCCATGACATAGTGGAACATTTTCTTTCATCTATTTGCTACATTAAAGACATTCTTTATATTTTAAATATCACTTTCTCCTCTCAGGCATGAATGGAGAACTAAAGCTGTTTTGTAAACAGCTTTGCTGGATTAGAGGTGATCTGGAGTCATATATACCTGACAGTGTACAGGAAAACCACTCAGAAGTTCACTGAAGTTTTGTTTAAGGCAACAGCCCAAGGCCATCTGAACATGTGGAGATTAAAAGCAAAACTTATACTTTTATCAACACAAGCAAACTCTTGTTGAAGGTGGAGCACTGACTCCAGCCCTGGGCCAGCACAGGAGGGACCTGGAGCTGCTGAGAGAGCCCAGAGGAGGCACAGCAGGAGCAGAGGATGGAGCAGCTCTGCTGGGAGGAAAGGCTGGCACAGCTGGCATCGCTCACCTGCACAGGAGGAGCTTTGGGCTGAGCTCAGGGTGGCCTTGCAGGGCCTGGAGGAGCTGCAGGGAAGATGGAGAGAGACAATTGCCAAGGGCTGGAGGGACAGGACACAGGGAATGGCTCCCAATGGAAGAGGGCAGGGCTGGATGGGATGTTGGGAATGAGGAATTGTTCCCTGGCAGGGTGGGCAGGCCCTGGCCCAGGTGCCCAGAGCAGCTGTGGCTGCCCCTGGATCCCTGGCAGTGCCCAAGGCCAGGTTGGACACTGGGGCTGGAGCAGCCTGGGACAGTGGGAGGTGTCCCTGCCATGGCAGGGGTGGCACTGGATGATTTCTAAGGTGCCTTCCAACCCAAACCATTCTGTGTTTCCATGATTCTGTGAAATACACTCTTGAAGGGCCACATGTTTCTCTTATTTTTGTTGCTTAGAAAAAAGTCATTCTGGCTTCACTGGAATAATTTTGCTGCCATTCCATACTCACTGCTGCTTTAGACGGTGGCATAATGGAAGAAGGGAAAACGCTAGTGTATCTCACCTGATCTTCCTTGATTTCCAAGTCTACCTTTACATATGGCTTTTAATGTTATCTTAGCCTGCTTCAAGAGCCCTGTCATTCCCTCCAACACATCTAACCCAGAGGATTGCAATTTGATTGCAAGGCACTTCTCAATTTTCTTATTAGCCAATGTGTAAATTGCTGGGCCACATATTTAAAATGCCTTCCATCAGCTCCCAGCCATATACACGGTGTTCTGCTCTCAGGAATGGGGCAGAAAAGTAATTTCCAAGCTTGGTAAAGAAATCTGGGGACAATCCCACCTCCATGCATTGCATAAAATGTACACCCTGAGTCACTGATAGAGCCTGAATGAGAGTCTGTTTCTCAAAGAACTCTTACAAGGCTCCTGTAGTCCGGCTTGAGCTGTGGCGAACTTTATCCAGTCTTGGAGCTTATTCTAGGTTGGGGGTGGCTCTGTGTGGTGGAAAAATTTCTTTTTTAACTTGTGCTTTTAAAGAAAGGCTCAGTAGTCTTTTGTTATTTGGTCTTAAGGTAGTTTATTGCAAGTTATTTAAAAGATTTTTTTCTTGACCTGCTGCAGTTTGTTCAGCAGCTCAGGCAAAGGCACACACACACTTTGACATTTTCTTTGACTCTTGTTTTCTTCTTTTTCCCCCTGCCCAGGGTTGGTGTTATCTTTTATATGGTATATTATGTATTAAATATGTATAGTTTTCTCCTAATGCCTATTATTATATTAAATAGTGCTTTTCTACTCTAAACTAATTTGTGAGTGCTAACATTACTAAGAACATGGAGGTAAGGAAGAAGAAACAGGGAGAATAGGACAAGCCTAAATCTTTCTATTTAAAAACTTCTGATTTCCATGTACAAAACCAAAACCTCCCTGTACAAGATTAAAAACCCCCTGTACAGCACTTAAAAATTCTTCCCTTTATTTTGTGACTATTTCTACTCTAATATCTAAAATTTTGTGACTTCTTGTTCTTCCTGCAAGGTTGGTAAATCATTCCATGTTTCAAACCCAAAATCACAGCTGTTTCCAGCTGCCTGCCAGGGTCTCAAATGCTTCTGACCTGGGCCTGGAACCTCCAAAAATGTCTGAGGGACATTTTGAGTTCTGACAATCCAGCTCCGTGGTTCCACACTGGTCACATCCTTCTGCAGGACTGGGACGTGCCAAAGTCCCATTGGATTTTTCCCCTTTTTCCTGCACTGCCCAACTCTGCTGCCAGTGCTCAGAGTCTCCCAGCTTTGTGTGCTCTGAGCGTGTGTAGCTCTGCTCCTCGCGGGGCTGTTCCACTGGGGGGGTTTCATGGCACTGCTGATATTTCTGATGTGCTTTGGACTCGTTTGCCTTAAGATATTGCTGAATACACAGCTACCATGAGGACAGCCCATCACAGTGAATCTTCTGTACAGTGTGAGTGGATAGGACCTCAAGTTGATTGGAGTAAATGAAGAGTAACAAGCAGGAGGTCTGGGGGAGGAACCGAGGAAGGATGCACTGAAATGAACTTAATGCTTTCTAAGGATTGAGAGTGGCAGTGTGAAAACCAACTATCCTCTTCTTTCTTCAAAATGGTTCTGGGAGCATCATATTGTTTTATCTCATTTATTTCATTTCTTTTAGAAGGCAGGCTGTGGAGATTAATTAGGAATTGTTTTCAAAAATCTTCTTGAATATGAAAGGAAGTGCTTTATTATTATTTGGTCCTGTTGGTAAGAAGAACTATATCAACTTGTGCTGGAAGTGTAAGGAAGTCAGTCATGCCCGCTTGGGTCCTTTTCTCTGAGGGGTTTTTGGGGTTTATATACAAAGTGTTTTTTCACCCAGAAACAGTCACTCTAAAAAGAGAAGAGTACATTACATCTTGCTCTGTTCAACCCCTAAAAAAGACCCTTAAGTTGTGTTTTCAGATTTCTGCCACCCCATTTTGAATTTAATCCTGGATGTTGGTTGAAGATGATGTCTCTTGCTTAATTTTACAGTGGTTCTAGTTCTCCTGTGTTTTGATTCTTTCTCCATTGAAGAAATCAGAAAAATCTGTGTCCTGGCAGGCACAGGCACTCACTCATACAGTCAGATATAAAGAGGATCCCATTAGAGCAAAACCAATCACTTTGACTGAAATTTGGCTGTTTCTCTCTTTCAATACCTTCTACCTCCAAACATTTCCCTGGAAATCTCTGTTTAACATGTGCCAGAAAGCAGCAGCAGTAAACTCCATTTAATTCCCTGGACTGAAGAGGCTTTTCAGAGGGTGACTGATGCATTCCATCATTAGACTGTTTGCTCCTCTTCCTTTTCTGGGATTGAGAGAATGTCAAGACATTTAAAGCCTCTCACTTCTCTCACATTTTCCCAAAAACTTCCTCACGAGAGCTTGCTGTATTCTCTGATTTCGTTATTTCCACCCCAGTTGGCAGTGAGGCCTATAAAGCTCCATGTTCTCCTGTAATGGATATTCCCCTCATTCTGGATGCATTGTCAAAGCACTGCACTATTAGCTCACCATTCTTCCATGCTGCTTGAGAGATTGAGTTTCACTTTGCTAGCAGCTCCTCTCCCCTTCTAACAAGACAAGTTTCTCACAGTTTCAGGTTTTCATGCAACAGATTTCACAGTTGCTTTGGCAATTACTGAAGTTTAAAAAAAAAATACTTTCTACATTGTTTGCTTTTAAAAGAACTGCTGAACAACAGACCACAGCTACTCTCCCCCCCCTCCCCAAAAAAAACCCACCTAACAAACAACTCAGCTCTCAGGATTTTCATAAACATGCAACACTAGTGATTAATCTTAAAGTAGAAGAAAGCCAGCCTAAAACACAGTGTAAGCTTAAGAATAGGTGTTCCTACTCTCTTGTATATAGTGGTTTCTCCTGAGATTGTTTGGATGTGAATCAAAGAAAATGTATCAAGACTCTTTTCAGGTAATGCCATAACCCTGTAATGTAGTCCATTTATCTGAGCTGCATCCCATCTAGTTTTCCATGTGATCTGTGGCTGCATTTCTGGGTTTGCCCATCCCTCTGGCATCAGCCCTGCTATGTTAACTTGCCTTTCCATTTCAAGGAATATTTACTCTGAGATGAAACGTGGTGTGACCTTTTAGTACATCAAAGGGTGGGCAAGGAAAGAAAGACAAAATGCTCCCAAGTGTCCATCTAGGAAAATGTCTTTGAAATGAAACACGACTGTGTGCTTTCTCTGAAAGTGAAGGAGAGACACTGACACCTGTAGTGCAGATGTGCATAAATGAGTTTCTTTTGGCCCTGGTAGTGGTCTGGTTTGGCAATCATGGATTTCACAGAGGATTTGGCACTGCTGGGCAGTGGTGCTGCTGCAGAGAGGTGATGGCTGAACAGACAATGGGCTGCTGGAGCCTTGTACACTCGGGATTTTTTTTTTTTTTTTTTTTTGTGGAGGAAAGAAGCCTAAGGATGCAATAACCTTATTTTGATTTGCTTATATGACAGAATATGTGTTTGTAGTTGACCACATTAACAGTGCAGAGAAGGTTGGCAGCTGCTTCAGACTCTCAGATGAACTGCAAGATCCCAGAACAGTCTGGGTTGGGAGGGACCTTCGAGATTCTCCATTTCCATCTCCCTGCCACTGGCAGGGACACCTTCCACAGACCAGGTTGCTGCAAACCCCGTCCAATTCTTAGGCCTGAATATTTTCCTAAGTGCATGTAATCATTTATCTGGGTCTTCTCTCAGTGTTTCAGGTAATGAAAGAATACACAATTTAACTATGCAATAATATTATGAACAATAAATTTAGACCCTAACATGGCTTATTTATGATGTAAAAGTAAATAAGATGTTTCAGAATGCTTTCCTAAGCTTTTTAGTCACTGATTTGAACTTTCTTTTTTTCTTTCCCCCACCAGGAATCTTTAATGACTGGAAAACTCAATGGATCATGCTTTTCTCATCTAAGCTATTTTTACATTGACTGTGCTGTAAACACACGGAGGAGCTGTAAGTAAATGTTCTGTACTGCGTGATGAATTGGATTGCTACAGTCTGGAGGAAAGCAAAATAATAATTTCATTTCTGTGGTGATTTGCCTAGTTGTGGTACAATGCCAGAAAGACTAACGGAGATGCTTATGGATACGTGGACTCCATTAATAATATTATGGATTACTGTCCTTCCTTCCATTTATATGGCTCCAATGAATCAATCTCAAGTACTACCAAGTGGATCCAGTACAGGACTAAAAAGGCTAAATGAAGAACAAAGAATTTTGCACCGTTCCAAGAGAGGCTGGGTTTGGAATCAAATGTTTGTATTGGAAGAATTTTCTGGACCTGAACCAATCCTAGTTGGCCGGGTAAGACAAGATTTGGGTTTTTTTCTCTGAATGTATAAATGTGTGACATGAGAAGGTCCTCAGTCATTCAGACTCTTCTAAGGAATTTCAGACTGAGGTGCTTTGTGATTCCAAAATAGTTCTCTTAATATCCATAGATTTGTGCTTTAAATATACCAGACTGTAAGGACATGATTTCCTAGTTAGCTAACTTGTTATTTCCAACCAAAAATGCATATTTCATTTGTCAAAAAGCCCCACAAGCGTGATCACATCCTTTCTTTTGTATCATTAGTCACCACTCCTCACCTCTGTCAGCTGAATTTTACCAAAGCAGCTCTTTGCAATATGGTCTTGTGCATTCCTAAAGGTTGTTACACCTATAGGTCATTGTATAGGTCATACAGTCTGATGAATCAAATTGTTTATGCTCTGAGGAGTTTTAAAAAACAAGAACCAAAAAGGAAAGTGGGGACTGTACAACAAAGGTCCTAGTTTATATGGAGGTCTATGCACACATATGGAATAATATTATTGCCACGGATTTTGTAATTTAATGTCAAAGTTAGGAAGATAACACAGGGCAAATTATCATATTTTTCAGTGTCACAGCTTTTCTGCTGCCCTGAAGCTTTGCTTGTTGCCATGCATTAGTTTATTCTGTAGCTCAGGGTGTTACCTCCAGTCAGTGAATCAGCCTTGCACTTGTATGAGCCATCTGTATCCATCAGGGATGAATTACCATCAGAATTATCCTTAGAAAAGAATGATCTGTTCATAAATGCATGTTTGGCAGTGAGTAGGTATAAATACCTTAATTGTTTATCACTAAAGTTCAATTCCCACTGAACAACCAAGTGCATTATTGTCTTACTAGCTGGCTACTGAGGTTGAGTTAAAAAGAAAGTCTAGACAAACTATGGATAAGAGTTAATTTCATGGTAATCTTGGAATTTCCATGGATAAATGAATAGCATATAGTATAATATAAAATATAGGGACTGTCAACAGCTCTATTCAGTTATTGAAGAGAGCACAGATCAAGTGCATTTCCAAATCTTCCCTAGTGCAGCCACTTTCCAGGTGAGACTCAAGGTCAGAAGGTGTAATGAGCTTTCTATCCAGGGACTTTTTGTGCTGTGTCAATTTACATTTATATCAGGATTTTGGTATCTGTTCTCATTTGTTTCTCTGGGGTTAGTAACATATTTCAGTTTCACAGAGACAGCAATGTTCATATTTCACATCTTAAAATGTTTTATTCAACCCATTCTTTCTGGAATTTTTAGTTGAGCTTTTAAAATTATTTTGAGTAGCTGGGAAGAATCCTAGGTTTTTACTTCGTGGTATTTTGATTTTCAGGGTATATCCAGGTCTAAATATTTCTACTATTTTAAGGGGTTTTTTTTGGTGGTTATAATATCCTGAATTGTTTGAGTCATTGGTGAATAGAAGTGGGTAGGTTAAACCAAGCCAAACCAAGGAAGACATTATCCCATTTTCTTCTGGCATTTTAAATAGAATTAGCTAAAATGCTGTGACAATCTATTTGTTGAGACTGCTGCATAATTAAAACACTGCACGTTATAGACGGAAATGAGCAAGAAGCAGAGTTTGTTCCCATAGGGAGGAATTTTTAGTTTATTCATTAGAACAACATATAATATTTTTGGAATTCTTCTCTCTATTTTTTCTCCCTCTCCAGAAAAATCATCCATATTTCTGACTTATTTTTCTTTCCCAAGGCTTGTGAGTACTGAGAGTGCTTTCAGGCTGGTGTGCAGCCAGTGGGAGCAGAGGTACTCCACAGCTTTCAGAGCTGCTCTTAATCCTTCCTGACTGGAAAGCAGAGACTCCCTCAATTATACTTCTTGGCAATCCTTCCCAAAACTTAAGGGTGTACAGAAAGTCACAAGAAAAATGCTTTTCTTTTCCGTGAAGTTGGGCTGTGGTTTGTCCTCTGTCACCCTCACTGGTTTCTTATCCACTATGCAATTTAAAAATAACCTCCTTTTCAGAACTCGCAGTAGATTTGCACACACCTGGTTCCTCCTCCTGGCTTTTCCACTTACACTCTTCCTCCACCTTCTGAGGTTTTCCCCTGCCAAAGGCTTTGCATACCTGGGGTATCTCCTTCATTCTGGGATTTTATTGACTATTTTTGCTGCCCTATGACTTACCTCGATTTTTTTTTTTCCTATTTTGCCAGATTTTGAATGAAGGACACTCAGTAAAACAGGATATAGAGAGAGCAGAGAGGCTTTACGTTGTGGAGAGTGATATTAAATGTCTGCCCCATTTTTGCTGCATTTTCTGGATATAAATATGTTTTTGTCCTGTTACAGAGCCAGTTTGCTTGCTATGTGCTTTTTACATGTTGAAAGTTCTAGTATAATTTTCAAACAAATCTTTTATTTAGTGGTTAATCACTTCAAAGAAAACATTCTAGAAGAAAATCTAATTATGTAGACCTTTGTTGCAATTTTTGTCTCTACGCTGTTGTAGAGTGTACCTGGTGCTTTTCAGAGTCATGTGTGTTTTGTATAAGGTGCTTTACAAAAATAAGTTTTGCACAAACAGAAACAATACACACACAAGCAGAATTTGTTTTATGTTTTCAAATGGACCTTTAAAACCCACTGAAAATTCAGCTCTTAAGAACTGATAGTTAAATAATGGTTTTTGTGTTAGTAAGTGGAAAGGCACTGAGTAGAAGCATTTGGTTCTAATGGAATTGATGGAATTTATCAGCAAAATAAAACTGAAAACAGATTAATTTTATAGGGTACAAGCAGAACACAAATCACTTTGCAAATAAAAGCCTGAATGCAGAGTCTACAAGTTCCTCATGTTGGTTAAAAGAGTCTCCTACCAAAGTTTGTGAAGCACAGGGAAATGTAGCAAGACAGGATTACAGAGGTCTGTAGTATCTTTTATTAAACTGCTCAGTTTTTCCAGGGGAAACAGCTTCCAAACATAAAGACTCTTCTCTGGAGTTTTAAGTGGTGCGATGCAACTGCACACACTTCAGAGGTGCTTCTTCATTGCTGTTCTGCATGAATATAGAGTAATAAATGCATTCCCAGTGTATTTGCTCTAATAAATGAAGTAAACTGGGGTGAGACTAATAGGAGGAATTAATGTGAACACCTTTTAAAGTGTGGTGTCTTTCTTCAATGACTTGAGTAAAAGACCGAAGCAAATATTTTGCTTTCATTCTTGAACCTCTTAAAATGAATTTGAGCAATATGCACTTTTAATGCCAATATTTGTCATCATGTTTGGTAGGATCAAGCTCAAAGTGAGCTACTCAAGTTCACACATCTGTAAAGAAGTGCTTTCTGAATTTATGAGATTTCCTATTAAAAGCTACAAATATTCTAGGTTTTAACTTACTTTTTTGGGGCTATATTCATATGGCATTTATTTTGCCACATGGCATTTTCATAGAATCATGGAATAGAATATCCTGTATTGGAAATGATCCATCAGGATCATCCAGTCCAGCTCCTGTCCCAGATGCCCAGCAATCCCTCCTGTGCATCTCTGGCAGCCTCGGGGCCGTGCCCATTCCCTGGGCAGTGCCAGCACCCTCTGGGGGAAGCAGAACCTTTCCCTGATTTTCAGCATAGCCATCCCCTGGCACAGCTTCATGCTCTGTGTCCCTCCTTTGGACATTCTCTACTAGTTTTATATCATTCTTATTAAAGTAAGTCCCGTATTATTTTGATCTGCACATGTAAAAATGTATGTGTGCATTTTGAGAAACCTGCAAGGTAACCTTTTTTGTGTTCATGCAACACACGTCAAATGAGTTTGGGTTTATTCCCAGCAGTAGAATACCGAGTGACAGATTTGCAAATACCCTTTTGTACTTCATTCCTTTTTTTCCCCCTTAACTTACAGAAGCAGGTACATACTTTGCAAAGCTTCTGTGTCTCCTTTAGAAGCCTCCCCATCCTGCACAGTGCTGTCAGCAGCTAGCAGCCTCCCTGTGGCTGACAACCTCATTCAAGTGTAGAGTGATATGTCTTGTGACACTGCATGCTGTCCCTGTGGACTTGATTAGTTGGGTAGAACTTCCACTTGCTATACCCTGCTGCATCTTCTTCATCTCCTCTGCACGCTCTTACAGCACCACAGCAGATGTGCTGTGAAATCTGGGCTCCAGCAAATGCCACTGTTCTTTCACAGGAGACAGCTCCCGAATTCACAATGACATAGGTAATAAAGTGAAAAAGCATTAGGAAGCTGCTTTTGGGGTACTGCAGCTCCTGTTTTATGGAACATGTGTTGTTCGTGATGCTTTAAGCGGGTTAGGACCTGGTTTAATAGAGGTAAGCAAAACTCTGGGATAGTTAATGTAATAGCAGTTGTTTTTAATTAGACTTATAGAATGTGCTCAGTTAGAAGGGATGCACAAGGATCATCCAAGTGCACCTTATCCCTGCCCAGAGCCCCAACAATACCCCCTGGGAATCCCTGACAGCGCTGTCCAAACGCTCCTGCAGCTCTGGCAGCCTCGGGCCGTGCCCATTCCCTGGGAGCCTGGGCAGTGCCAGCACCCTTCCTGTGTCATCTCTCCAGCTTCTTGTTCCAGCCTGTCCATACACCCAGGGTGCTCCATCCATGGTGTAGAATCTGTCACTAGTTTGGCTTTGTTTAACCTCACAAAGTGTGGAGAGAACTAAAGAGGCAATGAAGGCCACAAGAGTTGTTTGTTTGTGTTTGTGTTCTCTGGCTTACTGATAAAATAATCCAAATTTAGGTCCAGACACAAAATTCCACCAGCAGTCACTCAGGTTGATGCTGTCTGTGTCACATCACTCCACTGTCCAGGCTGACCCAGAACCTCCCCTAGACTTTTTGGATTTCCCTGTTTCCAGTCCCAAAAAAAAAAAAATAGATTTCCTGTTTTGTCTGTGAGGAGAGATTTGGGAAGTGAGCGTGGCAGGGAAGAGCAGCCCCTGTGGCACATCTGTGCCTGCTCCAGGGCTCTGGAGAAGGTGCTCTGAAAATCCTGGATGGGAGGAAAGCAGTGAGACTGTACTGGTGAGGCTCAGAAAGCATGGCCAGGCTGTGGTGAGCTCAGGGAGGTTTTCCATCCGTGCCTGCTTCTGAATTCCCTGCTTTGTGTCTTTTCACTCTGTTCAATGCAGATTTTCTTGCATGGTTTGTGGGATAAGGGAACTGGGCAACTTTTGCTGTTTGGAGCAACAGAGATTTTCCCCTTGATGTTTGGGGCTTGGGTTCAGGGCTGTAGAGGAGAAACAATTTTCCTGTAGGAGGAGCAGTGGAGAGGCATCCTGTTCTCACATCAAGTGCTCCAGGCTGAGCTGCTGTAAAACCCGAACCTGGAAATGCAGAGAGCACTTATAAATAGCTTGGGGCTGTATGTTCTACATTATCCATGCTCTGTGCAATCCTTGATTTCTTCACCAACATGCATTTTCTACCTTCACCAGGAAATGGTAAAATGTTACTTGTTTAAAATCATGACTAGTTCTGTTGAAGTACAAGTGATGCAAACAGGTGAAATAAATAAGGTTTTAATTAAACAAGTTCCTTCCTCACATTTTGCTTTTCATTCCTACCCTGAGCTTGTGATTATGATGGCTGCCTGAAAATACTGTAGTACTCAAGTGCTGCAAACTAGAAATGTACATAACTAAGGCTTGCAATATTTTGAGGAATGTATTAAATGCTGTTTTCCCTGAGTGAAAAAAAATCCTTGTGACTTGTAGAAGTAGCAGTGTCCTGGCATGTTTCATAGGACACAGCATAATCCTACATTAATGCTTTGGTAAAGTTTTCACAGAACAGCAATCACAACACCATTTTAAGTAGATTCAAATATCTTTTTTCTAATACACACTTGTATGTTTTTCTATGATTTAAATGCATGCCATAAAATATTCAGTATCTGAAATGCTGCAAAGTCAACATTGCCTTCTGAGCCTTAGATTTTTGTTGTTATTTTGCAACCATAATTACACACTAGTTTTCCTGCTAAAGTTTAATAAATTCCCAGAGGCTGAAATGTGTCAATTATTTTGTTACTGTATTCTTTATGAAAAATATAAATTCCCCCTGCCTTTTGTGTGCTTGAAAGGGAAGAGGTGGCTGTGTACTGCACACACAAAATGCTCCAGTTTGCATAGTCTCAATCAGCTTAGTAAGCAGGAGAATAACTAGCTAAGAAAAACTCTCTGTAATTAAATGTTACTGTAAAGAAAATAAACATAGCAGACAAAACTTTATATAAGTCTGTTAAAAGTCTTGGTTTTTTAAAAAATATTCCTGAGCCTGCACAACTTTTATCTGTTTCTTTTTAACTGAGAACAAGTTCCAAGAAGAAATTTCAATATAAAGCATAAATTTAAGCAAGAACATTTGACTGACCCAACAGTGTCTACATTTCCTACTACAGTGTAAAAAACATTTTACTGATTTCTCTAAGATTTAAGAAAAAAGGCATCTCTCCAGACACTGAAAATCTCATTTCTGTATATTTCTGGGATTATTACTGAATGCAGTTGAACACTTTCATGCTCCTTCATCTCCAGCCCAGGGCATGATATAACCACAATTTAAGCAGAGACACAGCTTAAACCCCTTGAACATCAGCTATAGAACAGGACTGGTAATAACTTCAGAGAGGCATTTTATCAGTTACTTATGAATCCAGCATCTTAAAGGGTCAAACTGCAAAACACCAGGCACCTCCTCAGCTGCCTGTATTTTCTTTCATGGAGTAGGAAAACGTCTATGATGTGAAGAATAAATTAAAAGCTGGGCAGGGGTTTTGCTGGATTTGTTTGTTTATTTTTTGTTTTGTTCTCTTTGGGATTGGTGATTTTTTAAAATTTCCTTTTTTTTTTTTTTTAATAAAAGGGATGGTATATGTTACTCTAGCATTATTCACTCACATTTCTTGGTCATGTTTTTCTAGAGCCACAAAAATTTCTGGTATTCTGAAAAAAGAGCAGCTAATATTGAGCATTTTGTTTGTTTGTAAAGAATTAGAAGCTTGTGTGCTTTTCAATATATTGATCTGAAAACTTTATCTTCCTCTCAGTGAAATGTTGTCCAAGTGTGCATGGAAAATGCTGAAGTGACACTGTGAAAAATTGAGTTGAGCTTTCCCCATGATATTCTGACATGCTCTATGATTGTTTAGTCTTTCCAACATTGCTTCAGTAAATGGTTTTCAATTTCTACCTGTAGGGCCCAGCCCTCGTGCTGTCAAGATGCTTCAGTTCCAGTTGTCAATTTAACTACCAATTAGTGCCAATTGTGAGGGGAGTTTTTTGCTAAAAGTTTGTCCTTGCTGAACTTGACAAGCATATTTCCCATCCATCCATGAGCTCTCAGGTAGCTGGGATTTCCCAAAAGTGCTGGGATGTGTCTTTCAACCGGCAAAGTGAAAGGGAAATTTTATTGTTCTCAGATCCAGATAGGAGATTCCTCTATGTTCCATGCATTTGTGTAACAAAAACCTTAATTTTGTATTAAAATGAGAAATTCCTTTAGCGGCTTTAGGCTTCCAGTAAGAGCTGTGGAGCTCAAGTGGGTGATGCCTCATGAACTGAGCCACACCTGAGAAAGGCTTTCTAGCTGCTGGGCAGCGCTGTATTTTTAGGATGTAATAAATATACAATCACAGGAATCACAAGAAAAATAAGTATTTGAGTGAAAATAATGAGAATGAGTTTGCATAAATCTTGTTTCTTGAAAGTTCTGTTTTAAAAGTTGGGTTTTCTTTCTATTCTGGTAAAGTCAAAGAAGAAAAAGGAAGCCATAATGTGTGTGGTGCAACAGACCAAGGAATTCACAGCTGAGGATCTTTTATTTGTTGTTTGGGTTTTTTTTTGGGGGTTTTTTTGTGGGGTTTTTTTTGTTGTTTTTTTTTTGTTTGTTTGTTTGTTTTTTTGTTGGTTTTTTTTTTGACAAAGTCAGGGATGTTGATGTTGGGCAATTTACAGTGTCAGTTTCATTACAGAAATAATTTGCTAAAATAAATATTTTAGGTAGTGTTTAAAGGTAACTACTCTTTGCAAGCAATGTGTGAGGCATGTAGAATTGTAAAATAAATGCAGATAATTTTCCTAAAGATATTTAGGCAAATATTAATATGTTTGAATAGCCTCTCGGTGATCCCCGAGGAACACCTGTAGTGATACAGCGTACTTCATAACTTTCCTTTTTTCCTGAGGACTCCCTGTTAGTGTAAAAATTCCCCTGCAAGGATTTCTTTTAAAGCCTTTATTTTACAGCAGTCATGCCAGCAGCTAAGCAAAAGTGAGTGCAGCTCTCCCTGGAGACTGTCAATGGCGTTCCTGAATTAACCGCAGGGATCATTAGGAGCCACAGAAGACATCCCTTTCCTTGCTCCGGGCTCTGAGCTCAGCAACTGCTTCCCAGCCAGCCCCTGGTGAGCAGAGGCACAGCTGAGGTTTGCTCCAGCCCGGGAATGAGCTGGAATTAAAGGCTGGCTCACAGAGCATCACTGGAGTGAACAGGGTGCTGCGGACGCAGCCGGCAAAAGGCGTTTCGGAAAAGGCATTTCAGAGCAGGCCCAGCGTTCGCTGCCTTCCATCCAGCAGCCACATCAGCGAATCCTCCTTTCCCTGCGTGTGAACAGTGGGGGCACTGCTGCCAGAGGGAAAAGGGGATTTTGGAACGGGCACTGTGAAAAACGCCGATCGCTTGGCTTCGATTTCATGGCATTTCAGAGGTTTCTCAAGTGTTGTGAATTTGGTCAGTTCTGAATTGGGTCAATTTCACTCAATTGTTTTGAAAGCTTGAGGATACAGTTTGGACCTGAGTTCAATTTCATCACTCATGCTGTTCATTGGAGACATGATTGCATAGGCAGAGCCTTGCATGATTCTTCTATCAAGTGCACACACCTTCACAGAATCTCAGAATAATGAGGTTGGAAGAGACCTCTAAGACCATCAAGTCCAACCTGTGCCCTAACACCACGACTAGACTAAAGCACCAAGTGCCAAGTCCAGTCTTTTTTTAAACATATCTAGAGATGGTGATTCCACCACCTCCCTGGGAAGACAATTCCAGTATTTTATTATTCTTTCAGTGAAAATTTTTTCCTAATATCCAACCTAAACCTTCCCTGACGTAGCTTGAGACTGTGTCCTCTTGTTCCGTCAGTTGCTGCCTGATGGGAGAGATCGACCCCACCTGTCTACAACCTCCCTTCAGGAAGCTGTAGAGAGCCATGAGGGCACCTCTGAGCTCCTCTTCTCCAGGCTAAACAACCCCAACTCCCTCAGATGTTCCTCGCAGGGATTGTGTTCCAAGCAAAAATGCAAAAGCAATTCTGATGAATGCCAACCAAGGCTTCACCTGCTGCACCTTACTGGCTGGGACAAATCCCAGAGGCCTAAAGGCTTTGCAGCTGTGGCAAACAGATTTATTCATCTTGCCAAATCCAAATTCGGCTGATTTGGGTATGTGCCAAAAATTTTAAAAGTTTAATAATAAAATGGTTATAAAAATAGTAATATAGTTAGAGTAATAAAGTTTAGAGTTAGGACAATTGCAAGACAACAAAAAGTAAAGAACTATGGACATCTGGATGCTTTCGGACACTAAGTCATGAAAAGCATGTCTTGTGAATAAAGGAATTACTTTTAAAACAATACACTTGTGGCACATTCATATATCCTTCATGGTTGTGCATACATTCTATTTAAAACAAGAAACTCTGTCTGTTGTATGTCAGAAATTCGTTTCTTCTGATAAGAAGCCATAAATTCCTCTCCTTTGGAAGATTTAGGTGTTCTTTGAAGCAAGTATCTCATTCTTAAAAAGAAAACTCCCCCCACACACATAGTCTCTATTTTAACATTATGTTGGAACTTAAAACTATATTTAACACACTACTTAAGAGAATTAATACAGTATAACTTTCCAACATCACACATATAATATTCATTGTAATATTTGCGAAAAGCCAATCATAAAGTATGCATTTTTCACAGGCACCCAGCTGTTCAGCACACGGGGCACAGAGGGGTTGAACCAAACCACACCTCTCAATCCCAATGTTTTCTAAGGTCATCGTGCCACAGGCATCATCAGGATCTATTTAACATTTTATTTTGCCATGTTGTACATCCAAGACAAGCAGTCAGGATTTTAAAAAGAATGGGTAAAACCACTGTATGTTTTTTTTTTTTTAATTAGTTTGAGATAATTGTCAGCAGAATTGGTGCAGCATGAACCTGTGTATTAAAGCATGATACAAAAGGCTCAGAATCTCCTAGTGCTCACCTCAGAGAGCTTATTAAAAATCTGTCATGTTTTTATAGAATAAAGTTTCTAAATGGAATTCCTGACATAGTTGCTATCTTGCTATTCCCTTTTCAGTCTTATTTCCTTTTTTTAAATTTTAAATTGCCTGTTTTTCAGACCACCTGTTCTCTAATTATTATGCAGTCTATAGAATTTCACATAGACCACTGGCACACTTTGCAATTCCTGGTGCTGTCCTGCCGTACTGACAAGAAAATACAATGTCCATAGGCAAAGGGAAAACGCTTGTGCTTCTTTCTTCACATAAAATCATCTGAAACAAAACTTAGTGCCAACACAATATTTCCAACTTGTTCATTTATTTCTGCTAATTAATGGGTCTTGATTATGCTGTTGGCTATCCCACATGAACTGACAGCAAGTGCTCTAAATGTACAAGGACTTTTTATTGAGTTTTCATAGGAACAAGTGGAAGTTATTTTAATCATTTAAATAATATACCAGGATTTTACTTGGTCTGTAAGACCAAATTGATATTTAAACTATGGGATTTTAAAAAAAAAATCTCAATGTAAAACTGTTTTTTCAGCAATTTTTAAAAATATTGTACATATCCTCAAACCACCCTCATCATGAGGACTGGTGCACTAAGAAGCAGTAATTGTGAAAATTGTTAATGCTGCCATTTATATCAAGAAGTTTTGGCTAAAATTTTGATCCATTTTGTTGAGTAGGAGACAATTCCTGTCTCAAAGCTGTTGCTGTCTAATTGAGATATGTAATTTATTAATAACTGAAATGAGATATAATAGGAAATATGTGTATACTTCAATATGTTGGCCCAGTGGAGTTACCATAGCTCAAAAATAAAGAAAGAAAATGGGCAACACTAAATTGTCAGGAAACATTAAGCTTCTCTTTCTGTGCAGAAAGCAATGGCACTGATCATTCCATTACATAATTATTTTGTAATTGATCTAAATTCTGCCCTTCCAAAAGACCACCTGCTTGTTCCTGCCTATCACTGATAAGCCAAGAACTGCATAGAAGTGAGCAGTCTGGATGCAGAACTAAATATTTGGATTTTAAAGGGAATTTTTCAGTAGATGTTTCTATCTAAATCAAATGCACTCTGCACAAACCCTGTAGCAGGCAATTCTCTGTGGGGGACAGACTGATGGATAGTAAAGCAAAACTTTGCTCTGTCAGCCTGGAGGTCACCCCCAGGAGGACAGGTTCATTGCAGTGCTTTGAATAGGGGATGAAATGCATGTGTTTTACACTCACAGAGCGAGAAAAACCACAGCATGGCTGAGGCACTATTTATCCCACAGACAACATCTACTCAGAAGCAGGAATACATCTGTAATTCTTGCTGAATAACTGGATAAGACAGGAGATCCTTTTCCAACTCTAAACCAGGCTCTGTTTTTCAGTTTCACTGGGCATCCAGTCCATCCTAATGTATTTGATGTAAAATCTAAAATACAGTTTATGCAGGGTCTGGTGGAGCCAAGGAGGTGAAACAAAGGGAGTTGACTACACTGAGATGAAAACTGATGTGTGTGAGCAGGCTGGTAGGTGTGTAAGGGAATATTGAAGGGATTCCTGTTAAGGGGGACCACAATAACCAGTAGGGCAGGGGTTTCATTAGGGAAACTGTGGTTCTTTCTGGCATGAAGTAAATGTTGGAGAACAAGAAAACTACAGCACTTGGGTGGCTTCCTTGTCAGGTAGCATGGCCACACTGAGCTCACCCCAAAGCTTCTCCAAAGGTGCAGGGACGCCTTCCACAGTCCCAGGCTGCTCCAGCCCCAGTGTCCAACCTGGCCTTGGGCACTGCCAGGGATCCAGGGACAGCCACAGCTGCTCTGGGCACCCTGTGCCAGGGCCTGCCCACACTCCCAGGGAATAAATTTTTTCCTAATATGCAATCTAAACCTAAATCCATCAGTTTGAAGCCATTCCCCCTTGTCCTGTCTCTCCAGGCTCCTGTAAATAGTCTCTCCCCATCCTTCTTGTGGGCTTCCTTCAGGCACTGCAAGTCCATGTAGATTGACCCCTGTAATATTTGTGACCTTTCCCGTTCTTTTAGAAATGCAGCTGAACTTTTGTCTAGTGTCTGTGCTTCATCCTCAATGCAGCAGGATTGGGAGCTGAAAGGGAAAGAGGGGAAAAAAGTGAATGCACTGAAGGTAATTTTGCACGTGGTACCATGTTCTGCTTTGCAATAAGAAAAGATTTGCAGCCACTCAGAAATCCTTTATTTTATAATCTCCCCTATTGATCACACCTGTATTGAAATCCTGAACGTGGGAGCTCAAACATTCTTTGCTTCTCAGAAATAATTGGGTTATCGTTTATTTCATCAGAGTATCAAAAACGGATAATGAGACATCCTTTAATCTTTAAAAGTGTTTTGCCATTCTGTGCCTTACCAACAAAACACTGGTCTGGCTCCTTTGGAAGTGCAGATTGCTCATTAGGAATGCATGCAATGAAATAATTTAAGAGAGGGAACGTTCATCCTGTGTATTTCTAAATCTCCACTATTTTCAATTGACTCTTCATATGAAACATTTCTTGTTAAGGCTGTTTGGAGAGGCATGAAGTGTTTTGTGTGCTAAATCAAAGCTGCTATGGTTTCACTTATAGGAATTAATGATGGGCCATGTAAGTAGAAAAGGTATTGTTGTGTATGACCTGTCACAGCTAAACTGGGGAAAGGTTTGTCCTTGCTACCGTTCTGGCCTTTTATTACAAAGAGCAGGAAGAACAGTCAATAACCACTTATTAATGATTTTCTCTGTCCTTTATTGTAGCTTCAGGTACATTAGGCTCTTAGTAATTATCTCATTCATAATCCTCCATAACAAGTAATACTTTCTGCATCTTGTGAAGTGTAATTGGAAAATATTTTCTTTGGATGTACACTATTTTTATCCTCTCTTTAATATAACTTTCCCCAAGAGTATCTTGCCAAGGAAAAATGAGCAAGCATAATTTTGTACAGGTAATCAAATCTCTCAAATGTTGGCACATTTTCCTTTATCTCCATGGGACCAAAAGCCAACCTTCAAGTAGACCTAGGCATTAAAGAGGAGAATTTCAGCACACAATTAGAACTCAAATAAGCTTGTACAAGGCAGCTTGCACAGAAGTGCTATTTTGAGTTATTAGTACTGTATTTCTACTACAGAATATTCCATTTGATTAATACAGAACTACAAGGGAACATACACACACACACACACTATATATTAGTCTAAGTGCATGTGTTGTGTCTTTGTGTATATATAGATATGTCTAATACATTATTTAAACACTGGCTTATAGCAGGAGTTTACAGCCTTCTAAATAGTTCTATTTTTGCCCACTTAGAACTCCAAGCCACATCTTGATGCAGGTTTTATCTTACTGTGCTGAGCAAAATAAATGTGAGGGGGAGGGAAATAAAGAAAGAAATCAGCATGTCTTTCGATTCCTCTCAGTTGGAATACCCAGCAGAACAGTTAATTTATTCCAAACTTTCTGACATAAATCACGCTGAAGGAGAGACAAGGAAGCCCTAAGGGACTGCAGATACAAAGCTCAGGACTGGTTTCAGGCTGAGCAGACACTTTAATCTGTGCTGGACCTACAATGAAACCTTTCAGCCTCCATTTTTGTTGTGGAATTGAACATTCTCATTTCTGTTCTCACTCATTCCAGTATCAAGGGCTCTGGTGAGTACAGAACCCAGGGAAAGATGATACTGAGAGAGCATTTGAGTCCCCAGCTGTAAATAATTCACCAGGATTCTGTAGTGTAGTGTATAACCCAGCAAGATAGCTGCCATGTTCACTGTGCTTAAGCTAAAGGAGACTCTAGATGGCTCAGGGAATTTTTTTTTTTTTTTTTTTTTTTTGTATTCTAGTTTAAAAGTTTTGCTTGACTTTAGTTGCATATTTAAATGCAGCAGTTGGTAATTCAGAATTTTATGTGAATATGCTCTTTCTTCAAGACCAGCTTTTGGATGATTTTAAATTCCATTTTCAGTTAGCTATTTTATTCCATGGCTGTCCTATGTAAAGTCTGATGATTGAGGTCAGAATTTGGTTTTTTTTATGTGCTTGGGTCAAGATTTATCTATTTTGTATTACCATGAAAATGTCCACTGAGTTCTTCCAGTTATAACACTTGAATTCTAAGATAATATGCTTAGTGAGCCTTTTGTTAATTATTGCCTTAATTCACTGGGACAACATTGGTAAAAATGGGATATTCAGTAGCTGGCTTTTTAAATCTGGTGCAAGTATGATTAAAAAAACCTCAAAAACCCAAGAAAAAACAAAATTCAATACAGAAATTATATTTTTAGAGATATAACACATATATATTCAATACAGAAAATATATTTTTATATAGCCTGAGTTAAAACAGCAATGGAGATGAGGTGGCTTGGTAATGGTTTTGATAACCTGCTGGGTTTATTTGCTGATGGTACAAGCCCAGATCACCTGTCTCTGTCTGGAATTTAAGTGAAGGTAGAAAGCACGTGTAGCACAGCTTTGCTTTTGACCCTCTCCTGAGTCAGGCTCATAGCTCAGGCCAGTATTCTTTCCCCAGAGGAGCAAGAACCTTCTTCCAAGGGCTCCTGACAGTCTGAGGTGGCTCTGTTCTGAAAGTTCTTACCTTTGCACAGTAGAATTGAACATCATGAGCAGAATGAAGACAGGGATAAAGAGAAAGGTGTAAGTGGGAAGGGAATTCAGGAGGGTGGGAGCTGCTGTTGAGCCTTCTGTCCTGGGGGGAGGAATTTCAAATACCTGCCTAGTCATGTGCGTTAAACATAGAAAAACACAGAGTGAGGACATTGTCAGCACATTTCCAGATTCTCTGAAGGCTGGCTGTGGAACCCTGTCCATCAGGCCCCCTGTGAGAGAGTGTGGCTGCTTTTACACCCCAGACATGCAGAAAGCTCACATTGGTGCAAAGTGGTGGCTGGCAGCTCTTTTCCAGCCTGGACAATGGCATTTTGTTGTTTCAGAGCTAGAGAGAATCCAGGTAGAGTTGCTAAAGCTGCTGGTGGATTTCTAGGTCTTTGTGACCCTCAGAAGCCACCTGCCAATTGTCCAGATTAGTGCCAGAGCTGACCTCACCTGGACCTGTGAGCTAAATGACCTGGGCGTTGCTTAGGAAGTCAAATTTTGTCATCCTCTGATGGCACCTCTTCTTTGTAGGTGGGATGACCTCTAACATTCCTTATTTCCCCTCAATATTCTTTCAACTATACATCAGACTATTTTATATATCGATGATCTTAACATTAGTCATTGTTTCCTGTGAAGCTTGTACAGGCTTTGAGCCAGTCTGTAAATGAGACCTTGCAGATAAAAGAATGAGTATTTGCACATTTTGTCAAGTCTTAGGGTTGGATAATGGGTTCAGTTTTTAAAGCACAAATTTAAAATAATGAAAAGCCCCCCCTTAGAGTGCAGCAAAGGCCACAGCAGGGAAGTCAGAGGGTGGCACAGTCCCTGGCACGAGTCAGAACATGCAGCTGCTGGGTGAGCTTGTACAAGTTCTGCATTATTTGCTGAACCAGAAATGGTACCATGCACCTTTTCCAGCTGCATTGTGCCTCCCTGCTACTGAAATGAGCTTCCACAAACTTCAGTGTATTTGACATTTTTGTTGTGTTTTGTATCCTTTTGTCCTGTAAAATAGTGTCCTTTGCACATTCAATTCCTTGCTCAAGGTCAGCTTCAAAAGGTTCAAGAACTTAGTGGAGCACTTCTGTTGTAAGACAGGAAACCTTTGCTCCTCATACTTATTTTTCTCCTTCTCTGCATTGCTTTATGTTGATAAGGGAACTGAAGTTTGAGAGAGATAATTTTTTTTCAAAAATCCTTTGCCATTTACTTTCAATTTGTCCAATTGTAGCATATCTGTGCTGACTTCATGTTCAGTATTATCATTAGGACAACTTAGGGAGTGGGGAGAAAGGATTGTGGGAATAGCAAAAAGGAAGATTGCAAAGGAATTAATCTTTATTTTTACTTAAAAAAAAAAAAAAGAAAAAGTCCAGCTGTTCATTGTTATTTAAGATACTGGTCAGCTTCACATATGGATGAGACTTTCTCTGTTGGAAACAGGAATTTCAGAAAATTAGTTTCTTTCTAAACTTAGGAGATTAATATTTGAGCTGAATAGAGGCTCTGTGCTGTTGTATTTGTTTGTTTGAGACATCCATTGTTCTTGGAATTCTTTTGCAGCTCAGTGAACATTTGCATTACAACAAACACCTTTTATTACCAAGACTTTGACTCAGCTGGGCAGGTCTGGAGCAGGCAACTTGCTGCTTCTCTGTTCCTCTTAGTATTCATCTTAATTCATCACACTGGGTTCATGTGGCATAAAAATGGGATGCACTTCACTGAAAATATGTGAATTTATCCTCAGAAATATGCAGTTGTGTGTACCCTGAGATGAGAGAGTCACTTTTAGTATCTATATTGGCTTTTCAAGCAGCAATAAAGGAAACTCTGCAATAATAACTGAGCACTTATGACTGGCAAACACACTCCTGCAGCTCAGAACTGGAATATGAATGGGCACCACAGGAGGTTTGCCCATTTCTGATGAAAACAGTTTTAACAGCATGAATTTATGAATCTACTCAGTGCAAATGAGAGTTTATTATGCTGAGAGTCCAAAAATGATGCTTCATTTATTAAATTAATACAAAAATGGTATTCAGATAGTGTTGGAGAGTTTTGTAGACCTTCCTGAATATCAGAGCTGAGGCTGAAATCATTGACTTGGGTTATGGGAGGTAATGGAAAACAGGACAAGCTGCCAAAAACTTCCTATTCTTTGCTTGATTGAAATGAATGTGTATTTGGAACAGCACCTGTCACAGTTTCCCAATCTGTGCACTAGAGAAAATGGTGCTTGCCTGTTTTGAAATTTTTTGGTTTGTTTAATGAAAGCTTTCTGTATTTTTTTTGCTCTATAAAAAAGCTTTTGCCCTTTTCAGATTATTCCCCCATCACATGGATCTGCTGCAGTTATTGCTGCAAGATTTGAAGCACTGACATCTACTGTAGTACAGTCTGAAATGGCTTCAAATTTCCATGGGTATGGCAGAATTCATAACATAAAATTCAGGCAAATTTGATACCTAGTGCCACATAACTCTGAGTCTTATTGCCAGATTTGGATATCTAGTGTGCCAGCTGCACTGTGCACTGCCCAGCTCATTCAAACCATATGCCTTGAGCAAACAATCAGCAAAGTGTGTTAAAAGCTCTGAGAAGTACCACATTAGCCATACGTCAGCCAGCTGCATGTCCTGCCCTATTAATTTCAATAAAAGCTTACCCCTTCAAAACTCATTTTTTGACTTCTTTGTTCTAAAAAATACGGCTTAAATAAAATCTGTGCATCTGCAGTTAGGTTTACAGCGACGAATTCACTCTATCTGCAAAATAATATTGAAATTTTGGTTTCATTTTAAAAGTTTCCCTGGAGACAGAAGAATCCATTACAAGTTTTCCTGTAGCTGGAAACAGTCACTCATGAGCACCCTAAAGCCATGTGTAGCACATATTCTTCATACTCTTGAGAGACTCTTGCCCAGAGTAGAATACTCAGTCTTATGCCATAAGAAAAATGAAAAATGTATGTATTGTTTTTCTCCCTTTTGTTGGATTTAGCTGATGCTTACCCTGCTGGAGTCACTACCCTGAGGCTGTTTGGAAGAGTGAGTCAAGAATACACTGGTAGTAATAAACATGTAAACTGTGTATTTGTATGGCTCCCTACATCTCTGAGGCACTGCTTTGTCTCTGCACCTCTGTATATTTGTTTTATGTGCCCCGGTTAAAATGGATTCTCTGGTGTTTATGTTTATAAATAACATCAATTGTTATTATCTGCATATTAGAAGAAGGGGTGAATATGAAAAAAAAGAGCACTGCCGTTGTGACAGGTACAAAATACTTTCTCAGGGCCCAGGGTAATATTATTTTGGATTCAATTTTATGGGGTTTAAAAACAACAATGCATATTAATACAAATGTTACAGCATCTCTGAGCAGGAATGAAATATTTTGTTCCAATCTGTCTTAGCTAAACAAAAAAGGGTAGCAAGTATATTGTGAATGAAACATTTTCACTGCTGATTTTTACCTGCATAGTCTTCTTTGATCCTCTGAAATATTTTATCAAGGGAAACCAATGTTGCAAGTGCTAAGGCAGAACAGCTAGTAGCCTACTGGGGTTAGTTGTCTGCTCTCCACAGTGCTCACAGTTAAGCCAAAGTGAGGAATAATTAGGCAGGTAAATTCAATCGACTTTCTATCAGTCATACTGACTTATACCATTATTAATATTGCCCTGCAATAGTAGGGGGAAAAAAATCTTTAAATGTTAGGGGTAGCAGAGAATCTGACAGACTTTTCTTGTTTTGACTGGAGCATCTCAGTGCCCAGGAAAGGCTGAGGGAGCCGGGGCTGCTCAGCCTGGAGAGGAGCCCCAGCTGAGAGAGGCCTCAGCCCTGGGTGTCCTGTGTGTCCCTGTGTGTCCCTGTCTGTCCCAGTTTGTCCCTGTCTGTCTGTCCCAGTCTGTCCCTGTCTGTCTGTCCCTGTGCAGGACTCAGAGCAGCCCAGGCTCTGCTCCAGCCCCAGCCATGGCCCCAGAGCCCCGGGCAGGCTGAGCCCAGGAGCTGCCCCTGCCCAGGAGGCAGAACTCCTGCCCTGGGCAGTGCCAGCCCTGAGCAGATGGAGCAGAGAGGCTGTGGAGTCTCCTCCTGGGGACATTGCAGAGCCACACGGACACTGCTGGGCCCTGTGCTCTGGGATGGCCCTGCTGGAGCAGGGAGGTGGCACCAGAGCAGCCCCGGGGCCCTTCCAGCCTCAGCCACCTTGGGATTGTGTTTTATTTCTCTCTTGATCTACTAAAGTTCTCACAGGAAAGACAAATGACAAGGACACAGTTCTACTCTACAGACCTTAGGCCGTGTGCAATAGATGTAATACACCATTGTTTATCCTTTGTTTCTGCTCATCTCATCACAGACCTTTAATGAGTTTATTGGGTAGTTTATCCACTCAGCTTCCAGTTTCCTTTTTCCTTCCATCCGAGGTCATTGCAGACAGACTACATCTTGAAATGGCACAAGGTACCTCACTGTACTACATAGCTTAAAATTACTAAAGCTCCTCCTTTGTGCAGTAGCTCTGGATAGGTGGGCTCCAAATTCTGGTCCCTAGAATCAACAATGTCAAACCCAGTTTAAGACAGTGAGTGGCAAATTCTTGGAGCTTTACTCTACTTGTGGTGGAGTGGCTGAAAATCCAACAGCCTTTTACCAGGTCTTGGCTGTGGCTATGAAGTCTTAAGACAGGTCTGCAGAGAGATAATAACTGATAAAAATATGTGTTTATAAAGGTTGCTTCAAGGTTGGGGATGTGGCTCCCTGCAGAAGAATTCCTCCAGTGTTAAACTGATACTACACTGGATGAGAGCCGACAAGCTCTGAATTTGCTCTTAAAAACCTGGAGCTGGAGATCTTTCAGAGAATACATCTGTATTGCTAATTTGCACCTTGAAGGAGGAAATTGGCTGGAGAGCTGGTAAGAATGAATAAATTGATTCACAGTGGGTTGACAACTCCCTGTGTCTGACTTTCTGTGAAACATCTGTGGGTGATGCCACCACAAAATTTGACTGCTGGCTCGCAAGCTGGTCTACTATCAATATGTGATTAAAAACCTGTTGCTCAGATATATGAACTGAATTCGTGGTACTGTTTTCCAGATTACTTTGTCTAGCTTTGAATGGTGATAAAGAGGTTGGAGCAGAGCAAAGAAAAACCTGCTTCTTCAAAAAATGTCATCTCTGCCAACTCTCATAGATGTTCAAGTGGAATAATGCAGCAGAAAATCGAGCCCAGATCTGAAAGTAATGATTTATCCAGAAAATATTTTTCTTTATAAAAAGTTTTCTTTTTACAGCTTTAAAGAGAAAAATAATGAAGATGAGTAAGTTTTAGCAAGTATTACAAGGTGAAATTTCTAACAGCTAAATCATTAAATGCACTCATTTGTAAACATCAGTGATGGAGATGACAAGTTGTATAGATCACAATTCTTCTCTTCTTGTCATGAGGAGTAGTGATTTATTATTTGAGTAATCATGCAGCACAACACAGGATTTAGATTCCCCAAGAAAAAGATTTGCAATGTTTATGCATGTATGGATGTATTAGTATTTCATTAGAAAATTATGAACTCAGAAAAGAAATTATTAGTTTCTAAATTGTGATGCTTGTACACTGAATAAAGCTATAATGTAAATCAGACAAGGCAGGACTGTGAATCAAATGCTGCTGCACATCATACATTAAAGATTTTCCTGATTTGTGTCTGCTGTAGACAAAGAATACTCATGTTTGTGCCACTTTAATCCATGTTGAAGGTGCAGAATGTACTCAGAAAAATATCCTTATGTTGAGCACACTTAGTAAGTTTTTTTCATCCTGAGAATTGTCCAGTTTCAAACAAAGATCAAATGAGACAGGAGATTCAGATGTCCTGGCAGTCCACACTTGGTGCTGAACAATGAATGGATTAAATATATGAAATTCTTAGCTACTATCTTACTGCAAAGGAAAACATAACATTATGCAATTACACAGTATGGGCATTTAAATTTATTCAGCCCTTGTAGAATCTGCCTGTGGCGTCTTTTCCCCCCCAGACAGACATTATTGTAGCTTTATTCTGAGAAGCAATTTGCCATATCACAGCTGGTCATCAGTGAGGCATTGTAGGCCTAATTCCATGGCTGGCATTGTGGTTCCCTCTGTGCCAGGGCACGCCCGGCTCTTAATGCAGTGAGGAGTGCTGGATTTGTTGGGAGCACAAGCTGCATGTTTGTTTTTTCAGGCTAAAGGGAAGGACTATTAACCACAAACTCTAGAGCCTCTGATTTTATAATTGGAAATCAATTGGGCAAAGCCTAGTTTTGCATATGCGACCTCTTCCTGTGACTGTATCCCAGAATGGTTTTCTCCTGAAATGATTTGCTTAACAATTTTACATTACCAGCAAATCTATTTGCAAAATCAGTTTGAAATACTAAATTACCTGTGTGCTTTTGGCGACCACATAGAAAAGAAGTTTAACCAGCATGGAATTATCTGAATGGTGTTTTTTTGGTAATTTACATTTTAATCTCATTGTTCATTTACTTTAATTAAAAGCCATCACAAAAGTTGTTGGCACTGTGGAGTTGCAGTGACTTTGGTAAGGGCACAGTGGGGCTGATTACATCTGAATTTATATTGTTCTCTTGTGTTCAAGGAGGGTAAAATGCAGCTCGAGTGTGTTAGGCCAGACTTTGCTAAAAGACTTTTACTCAACTGGTTTGGCCACCACGGGCCTGTGTGGTGGTGTGGGCTCATTTCTGTCCTGATTACCCTGGTGTTTGGGAATGCTCAGCTGGCAGGGCTATAGCATTTCCTATTGTTATATTTCTTGCTATTATTTCTCTGCTTTTGTGCACAGAGAGCTGTTTAGCTTTCTGAAAAGAAGGTGGCTAGCCTTGGTGTTTAATACCAATGACCTTCAGATTCAGGGCTGGGCGAACAGGACCCAAAATCTGTTTTGTTTCCTGGAAAGTGAACTACACAAACCGTTCTAAGTGACAGGTTCCTCAGCGTGGGCCAGTGTTATTTACTATCTTCATTAAGGACATAGATGAATGGATGGAATGTGTGGATTAGATCAGAGATTAGGAAGAAGTGAGGGTTGGCAGGCCCTGGCACAGGTGCCCAGAGCAGCTGTGGCTGCCCCTGGATCCCTGGCAGTGCCCAAGGCCAGGTTGGACACTGGGGCTGGAGCAGCCTGGGGCAGTGGGAGGTGTCCCTGCCACTCTTGGTTTTTCCTGTATTTTCAGTGCTTGATCTTATGCAAACATATCAACATATAAAATATGTTGCTGTTCTGGTTAATTTTATGTTGGAAATAGAAAGCTCTTTCCATGTTAAAGGGGAATTTCCTAATTTTTAAGTCAGTATTTTTGATTTTTTTTTAATTTGCAATAATTAATTTATTGTTGTGGTAGCAATGTATAGCTGGGAAGCAGGAATGAAGAAATAATCTATTGGGTTTTCTCTTTTTTCCTGAAGTCTCATTATTTGTGCAAGTTTATTATTTACTACCCCAGAGTAGTGCTGTTGTAAAATGTGCAAGAATATTTGAGATTTGTTGTAGATAGGGCTGAATTGAATTGAATTGGATCTAAGTAACTGCAGATGCGGCTGGTTTCATCTTTATCAACTTATCTAAGCTTCTGCACTTAAAGGCTTCTGTCAGCTCAAAGCACAGGCACTACTTGGTTGAACAGAGCTAAACTATGGTAGCACTTCTTAGCCTTTCAAAAAGAATTTTAATTTTAATTCAAACACATGTTCTACAGAACTTGGAGGAGTTTAGATATGCATCAATTAAAAATTCCTTTCTGTTTTTATAATATGAGGCACAAAAAAAGGGAAATATATCAAAGCTCTTAAAGTTTAATTTTCGTTTTCTCAAAAAATATGTCTTCTTTCCATGTGAACAAATGTAATTGAGTTCTTTCCCCATTGCCTTGCTTAAAAAAAAAAAATCACTAAAATATAAATCGAGATTTAGCATCAAAGAGCAATTTTGTCAATACAGGCATCTGGGGAGATTCTTAGAATGTTGGAATAATTATTACGTTGGATTTCTGTTCAGCTTAGGGATAGACAAAAATTTGCTACTCCAGACCATACTGAGATATCTAAGTGCATTTCTGCTTTTGAAATGATGGCAGAGCCTACAAGTACAGCAGGGTTAAAGTGGCTTTTATTTGTATTTTCCTTGGGTTTTGGTTTGTTTGCATCTCCAATTTTGATAGTTTGTACTTCAGCTGGACATCTGGCATGTTCAGAGCAGAGCTGAATCTTTCGATTGCGTTTTTCTCAAAGGGCAGAATATGGGGCAGATATGGATTGCAAATAGATATCTTCAAAAAGAGCATCAGATTTATGGCTGGAGGTTTCCACAGCAGGAGTAAATCCAGCCAAATTAATTTGCTAGTGAAATATATTTAATACAATTCCAGAAAAGGCTGTGCACAGGAATGGCTGGGTTTGTGCATAAAAACTTGTAATTCAAATTCAGAGATCCAAGGCAGGGTCTGTGAAAGACAAACAGGAAAAAATTATTAGGAAGAGACTGTTAAAGAACTAAGGAGATATCAGGTCTAATAATTTCTTTTCCCTTCCCAAAACTCAGTCCATCAGCTTTCACACTCCTGTGGATTTGCAATTTATGAAAACTTAACTTGACCCTTAATGATATCCTATATAAGGTGAGAATATGTTTTGAAAATTTAATACTTCCATCTCTGGAAAAAA